>NW_026555157.1:4800000-7200000 GCF_021234165.1 Pteronotus mesoamericanus | reverse complement strand
CTGCTCAGTTAGCACCTGTCACTAATACAATTGAAGGAATCTTTTAAACTTTCCTTGCTTCGTTTTTCTCATCTTTAAAAAGAAGTTCCATCTATCTGTCTCACCTATCTCATGTGAATGTATTAGTCTGTGTGCTGGGCTATCTCAGATGTGCTTTGGAAAATTAAAACAAAAAGCAGGTATAACCTATGATGACAAGTATTAAGTTCTCCTCATGATACCTGGGACCCCCAACTTTCTTTGGCACTTCTCCCATCTGTAGATCTTCTCTGATCCTTCTTAGAATGTATAGTCTTTTTGTTTGCTTGTTTGTGTTTTGCTAGTTTTGTTAGTTTGTTTTATAAATCTTTGTTGAATTACTGTTGAATGCAGACTTGAATGCAAACCTCTGGGGCATGTGCTAAAAGTCTATCATATGACTGTGGGAAGAAAATATTAAAACTCTTTAATTTATCCTATTTTTATCTTATGTGTTTTCATTTCATTTTTGTAAGTGTATGCTTTGTAATAATAAATAACACATCAATGCAGTGGTGCATTTTAAAAACGTATTAATAAATATACATATACTGAGGGTACTTGCACAAACGTTTTACTGATAGCAATGTGTGACATAAAAATTTAAAACTGTAGTTCTAAATAATTCCGCTAAGCTAAGCATATCAACCAAAAAAATCCTTGCGACCATAAAGAAATAAAGAATGTTTTCCTATGATTGAGTTTAGGGGCAGGGGTAGGAAGGAGGCTGGTCTTTTATATTTTTCATAACAAATATACTAGCAAATAATTCACAACAGTTCACTCAGCAATTACATATAGCAACTTGTGTTGATTTTTTTCCTCTTCAAAAAAGAGCACAGTGAAATTCTGAGAAAGTCTTTTTCTGGTTTTTCTTCCATCTGCTTCTGGTCCCTGAAGTTTGTCATTTCGAAGGAAGAACTGTCAAGTTACTCAAAACCTGTGTTCGGTATGAAGAGTCCAGTCCTGGGTTTAAGTTGCTTCTTCATGGGTATTCTATGCAATATTGAGCAGGTTATATAATTTGTCTCTGTCTCATTTCTCTTACGGATAAAATAGAGATAATAACACTTAGAACCAACTTCATAGCCATGCAGTGTAGATAAAGAACACTTTGTTCCTTCAGTCAACTAAATGCAATGATATTAAATATAATCTTTAATAGCATCAGTTCAAGATGCTGTGTTTTTTATATTTTTTCCTTTTAAAAATTATTTTTATTAAAAAAATAATCGAAACATCACTTTCTAACCACTGTTTGTTTTCTAAACTTCATAAACTTAAGTTTCCTCAATATCTATTTCTCTCTTACTTTCTCTCTCTTACACACATTTGCTCCCCCCATTTCATTTAATAACTTTATGGATATGAGAGGAACACTGTAAGATAGCATCAAGGACATAAAAGGGGATTTGAATTAAGTTCTCTTATTCATCTTTCCTTTAGGTTTTAAAGCTGTGCATCTAGGCCATACAATTGTAGTATTTATTTAATCTTAAAATGTTTGTATTTAAGAATAGTCCAGAGATTCTTAAATCAGAAGGAATCTTAAGAAAACATTTAGAGCCTGTGATAATGCCTGGTATATAGTAGATGATGAATAAACATTTAATGCAAATAAACTGGGGAAACCTTATTTTAATTTTAAAAGAAACAATAAAAAAACCCCAATTCTGAGCTTTAAAGTGGCTACGTTAGTTGCTCAAAATTGGTTCAGCTAGTTCAAGAGTTGGGTCTAGAATTTACTCCTCTTCATTTCCAGCTATGACTTTTTCCCCCAGCAACTTGTTGACTTTTTTATATAGAACTGTCTAATATAATCTGCCAAAGATGCATTGTAGAAAAAATAAATCAGAAAGAACTCCTTGAGTTTATCACCTCCAAAAGTCATCCAAATTGTGATTTTCACATAAGATGTGAAATATGTAAAGTCAATGTATACATAATATGCAAAATATAAATCTTGCATATATTCACTCAGAAGGTCTATTTTTAAAAGAAAGGAGTCATAGACAATCTTTCATGACTTATTCTACCTTAAGTATTGTTTGTATGCCCACATAAGTAACTTGTAGTCCTCAGACCAGCTAAAAGTAGATTGGCTATTTCAGCAAAATGTTTACCTTTGTTTTTGTGTATTTCTGTATTGATCTTTCTGAACTCACCTACGAATGAAGCATTAACAACCTCAATGCATTATAGTCCTAATAAACTTATGGTATCTTGCACTACCTTGGCCTATGTAATAGCTAACCCACAGACGAAAGAAGTTCAAGCTGATAAAAGCCTTACTGGCCACTTATCAGCCACGTCAGGCTGTAAAATCATAACACAATGCATGCCTCTTCCATGGGGCATCGATTAAAAAAAAAACACCTCTCACTTCCATTTCCACTGGAGTTGTAGTTTATTACTATCACCCTTCCAAGTCAAAAGGACACCAGTTTTAAGCCTTGCAACTTGGTGCACATAGGGTTTTTCTCCCTTACCTCACTCTGCTGGGCCTCTCTACCTGTCCTCTCCTACTGTCTACAGGTCCCGAACATTAGAAAATAGAAAATGTGATGATCTTTGTGTGTCTCTGTGAAATGTGTGTATGTGTGCGTGTGTTTGGGTGTAACGGGCCTTCTGTTTGGCCGCGCGGCCTGTCTGTCAGGGCGCGGGCCAATGGCAGGCTGCCTTATATAAAATGAGTGTTTTCAGTCTCTCCGGGTTGCATGTACTGTATGTGGAGCAGTGTACAGTGAAGCGGAGGCAGAGCGGCTCCGCGAGCTCCTCTCCACTTTCCCATAGAGAACCCCTGACTGGTCGCGGAGGGCGAGCCACACAGACGCCCTCACGGCGGGCGAGCCCGCGAGGTAAGCGCCCCTCATCCCTCCTGGGCGCTCTCCCTGCACTTTCTGTTTTCCTACTCACTTGCGACCCGCCGGGCTGCAGCCCCAAGGACTCCGCGGCAGGAGCAGCGGCGGCGGCGGCGGCGGCAGCCGGTAGGGTGGACTTGAGGAAGACGGAGGGAACCCCGCGCGTCGGGAGCCGCCGCCAGCCGGCCCGCTCCCCGGGCACTTTCCCCCTCTGCCAAAACTTTGGGTCGGGAGAGGTCGGGGGCGAGGGTCGCGGCGGCCGCGCCGGCGGGGGGCGGGGGGCGCGGGGCGCGGAGGCAGTGCCCTGCGGGCGGGAGGCTGGGGGCCGGGCTGGGGAGTAGTAGGCCAGCCGGTGCCAGGCTGCGTTTGCAACCAGCACCTCTCGGCATACAGGCAGCGCTGCCCGAGAGGGGCACGGGAGCCGGGGCGCGGGCAGGAGCAGCCCGAGGAAAACAACAACAGAGCCCTCACGCCGGCGGGCGGCTCGTGGCCGCCCGGGGAGCCCCAAACTTCATCGCGGCGAAAGTACGTGGATAACAGCCTGGTCTCGGCTGCCGGGGAGGTGGGGCCTGGGGAGCAGGGGCAGGGGAGGAAGGTACGAGGAGCCTGCCCTCAGTGGATTTATGGAACGTTTCGTGTGCGTCGGTGACCGGGAACAGCAGCCCAGTTGCTCGTTCATCTGGAGAGTTGGGATTTGGGTGTTTCGGCCCCGCGGGTCGCTGCCCTCTCACCCACCACCCCTCACCAAATGCGCGGCGAGTAGAGAAAGTGCTGTTTTAGTGCCGGAGTAGCCAGGAGGAAGAATAGGGGGAGAGGGAAGAGAGCGAGGGAGAAGGGGAGAGAGAAGAGGGAGGGAACGCCGGGGGGGGGGGCGAGAGGGAGAGAGAGGGAGAGGAGAAAGGGGGAGAGAGAGAGAGAGAGAGAGAGAGAGAGAGAGAGAAGAGAGAGAAGAGAGAAGAGAGAGAGGAGGGGGAAGAGGAGGAGGGAGGCTGTGTCAGGATTTTGCTTGAATGTGGGATTATGTTGTGTCAATAAGTTTAAGGTGGAGAGATCAAGGCTGGGGGTGGTGGTGGCGGGGAGGAGGAAGGCCTTGGCTGTTTAAAGTCTTATTTCTGAAGGTAAGTTATGGCATTGCATGGTCGCGATGACAGAAAACTTGGAGATCCTTTATCCGGGGATGGGGTCGATGCCTCTAGAAAGAGCTCCCCAGCCCTCTCAGGCCACACTCGTGTTACACTGTTATTTGCCGCGATCCGGGTCGCTAGTAAATTACAGAAATCAGACTCGAGGTTTCTTTTCCTCCTCCACCTCGTCTCGCTCGTTTACCCTCAGAAATGTATTAATATTTTTTAATTTTTTTGGTATTGTATGAAACTTAACGTAACTGAGACCAAACCGGAGTCCTGTAATTTACAAGGACCCTGAATCCAAGAATCTGGAACACGTTAATGTGTGAAATATCCGCGATCATTTCAGCTAAATGAGGAAGGTAAAACGAAACGATGCAAAAAGCTAAGACAACATGTACGACAGAGTGGGGGGGGGGAGAGGGAGAGACGGAGAGAGAAGCTATTTTTTGCTTTCCTTTCTGTAGAAAGGAAAATAAAGCGTGCCTTCCCCTTCCCTACCGGTGTGTAGGGTCTAGTCAATATTTTAACTGTCTGAGGACAAATTAGTCCAGGTGGATCTTGTTGAAAAGTTTCTCGAGGTGGGGTGGAGGTGGGGGGGGTACGAAGGGGAAGGTGGGTGGAGGTGGTGGGGGATGGGGACGGAACGAGCTCTGCCTCTGCTAATGATCATTGGCCTGGGGCTTTGAAACCATTGCCTGTCCTGCTAATGACACGTCCAGTTCTCGTCTTCCGTTCGCGGACGCCGGGCTGCTGGGGACTGGGGTACTTTCCCCGCACAGGGAGGGGCGTTCTTCGCCATCTCTTGGGGTTGCCCACTCGCGGCGTGGGGGCTCTCACGCGCGCCCCCTGTTCTGCGCGCCGCCACCACCTCTGCTCGCGCGACTTCTGTAGCCAGCCCGTGGCGAGGGGGTGCGGGGGTCCCTGGCGCGGACGTCCCCGCGCGGCCATCCGGCGCCCGGCCCCACGCGCACCGCGCGTTCCAAGCCCGGAATGGCAGCGCGGGCCAGGCGGCGGTGCCTCCCTGGGGGGCAGCCGAGGCAGCGGCAGTGGCGGCGGGATCTTCGCCGGGGCCCGCGGGAGGAGGAGAGGGAGGAGGAGGAGGGGAAGGAGGAGGAAGAGGAGGAGAGCGAGGCTTTTTCTGCCCAGACTGCCGCCAGCTCGAGCGGCCACGGGTACAGGGACACCCCACTCGTTGCTCCTCCGTTATGAAAGGTGTTTGGCAGACTTTTACGCCCGGAGTGTGGGATTTGCACTTATTTTTTTTTTCTCTCCCCTCTTCCCCAAAGCAAGATGGACTCTATTCCCTTTCTCTTTCTCCCTCTGCCTCTGTCTTGTCAGCCCTTAAGATCGACATTTTGTACTAAGATGCAAACTTGATGGTGACCAGCAACAAAGCCAGGGTGGGATCTCTTGCTCCCTTCTTCCCTCCCCCTTCCCTCGCTCCCCCCACCCCGAACTCGAAGACCTGGTGGCCCTGCACTTGCCGCCCGGGGCTCTGGCTAATGTGTTTCCTTGCTCGGTTCCGATCTCCAATCTCGGGATTGTGACCGGAACCGGGTGTTAGCGAAGGCTGTGGCAGCCCAGGTCTGCAGGGCTGAGGGCTGTGCTACCTGGACCCACTGCCATCACCCTGCTACCTCTGGCCAGCTCCTGGACACCGCGGAGACTCGGCTCCCAATCGATTGCTATGATTTGGTTACTGGTGTATTTGTCCTGGGGGCGGTAATCACTTGTGCAAGTTGATGAATGATTGCGGTGTGGGTTTTGGGTTTGCAGAATGGATCAACTTTCTGCTTTGTACACACGGGGAGTGGGGAGAGAGGGTGCTTGAGACACCTTGGAATGCCAGCTGGGCTACCCTCAGCCTCTGCCCTCTGATACAGGGAGCTTCTTTGCCTTTATTGCCCGGTAGCTCGTGCGTGGGGTGGAGGGAGGGGAGGGCTTGGTGGGAGATGGACTCCTGGGTTTCAGGGTCCTTCATAGATGTTGCAGGAGTTGGGACTCTTGTATAGCTCAACCATACTGATGATGTACCTTTATTTGATACTTTATAGGTCACTATCATATGACAAAGGCTTTGCTGCAGTTCATCTCCTCCTTGTGTACTTTCCATTTGCCTTCCTGGGTAAGTATCCAAACTCTTCATTCAGGAAACCTGGGTGGCTATAAGTGATGACTATGGGTCATTACTGTTTACAAAAGAAGATGCTTTATTGGGGTTGCAGCACCCCAGAAAGCCTGTTTCACTGAGGTTCCAACAACAGGCACCTGTTTAGGATTCTTAGTATTTAGATTTCAACTGCCATTACTATTATTTTAGATAGTTTAAGTGCTTATTTCATGTTTATCTGCAAGTATCATTTTAAAACTTATTTTCAAATAGGAATTGATAATGACTTGAAGGCATAGGATAGTTAATGCTAGATAATATTGTAGAAAGACTGTAGCTTATGAGTGGAGAGAATTATTAAAAATCTAAGGAAGCATTGTACAGAAGGCCTCTCTAATTATAGTGTCTGACATTTGCTCACTCTTTTCCTAGGCCTCTTTCTTGGGTAACTTCTGTTGTTTGTGACAGTTACTTTTGTGGTGGGAAAGGGTGGACTGGGCAGTGTAGTCAGTCTAGCACTTAGCGTACCAGCCAGCTTGATTGTAAAGGCAAATTACTGACCAAGTTCATCATAATTTCCTTCAAAACTTACGTATTTGTAGAAGTTGCGTACATTTTAACAGCCTTTATATATAGTAAATAGAGACTTTGAAATTCGTTAAGTGCTTTTTTCAGATATATGCCTCCCGAATGGAGAAATTGGTGAAATAATGTATGGGACAGTGAGTGCCTGAAAACTTTGTGAGAAGTAATGGTCTAAGTGAAAACTGAGGGTTGATAGAGCATTTGGGAGCGTTGTGGTGAGCCCAGACTGTAGAAGACCAACTTGTCAATGAGCCCCTCCATTGTTGAAGAACTCCTGGGGAACTCTTAATTTGCTGATATGTTAAGGAAACTGGTTGTACTAAATTGTATAAATCAGCTGTGATGCTTTGTAATACTACCAATAGTGAGGATGAAGATTATATTTTGTGAATGAAAATGGACTTAGACTCAGTTTTCCATTGAAGAAAAAGAAAATGGAACTTATCTGGATAGTTCCTTGGCTTGCAGGGATAGCGTGTGTGTACTAAAAGATTGTCATCATATTAAGAGGAATTGGGTTTGAAGACCAGACCTTTCTGGTAGTTTCCATATAATAGCAAAATATCCTTTGACATTGCTGAGAACCTTATGTGACATGTAATATAAACTCTTGTCTTCAGCATCTTTAATGGAATATCACATTATTTCAGATAGTTTTGAGAACTTCCTAACACTTCATATATATAACAGGCTAATTGGAGTGGTCAGAATGAGATGATTCTATAAGATGAGTTTAGTGCATGCCAAAATATGTGGATTTAATGTCTTTGATTTTTTTTTAAGCTTATTTAGAAGAGTCCTTTATTTTTGAACATATGGCAAGAGTTTTCAAAGTACATTTCTGATTGCTAAAGAGCACCACATTTATACATGTGAGGCACATTATTTTGTTCACTGGAGCAAACTTTTAATGTTGGTTCTTTCTCCATGGAAATATATTTGACTAATTCAAAATTAAAAATGAGAATCTGTACTTTCTAGAATAAAAGCTATTTGATGATCTCTTGTATTTCTTTGAGGTATCAAATAACTGCTTCATTAAAACAGTATTTTTAAGAATGGTCTTTGCGTTTGAAGTCAGAGTAGTTTTTATAGTGTAAAACTTGTAGTAGGGGTCTAAAATAGTCACCCAAACAATGAATTACTAGTTCTTTGTATCTAAAATATTTATTAGATTTGAGGCTTAATTATCAAAATAAGAATTTAGCTAAAGGTTTTGCTTCTACATTGCCAAACTTCACATTTTAGTATTCTGCATATCTCTATGAAGTTCTGAAACTGAAGCCTTAATTTGCATTTTATTTTTTTTAATCCTCACTTGAGGACATGCGTATTGATTTTAGAGAGAGAGGAAGGGAGGGAGAGAAAAGAGAAAGAAACTCCTTATGCACCCCTACAGGGGGGTGGAACACACAGCCTAGGTATCGGCCCTTACCTGGGGTCAAACCTGCAACCTTTTGGGGACGATGCTCCAACCAGTGGAGTCACTAGGCCAGGGCTACATTTCATTTTTAACATTCACTATGGAAAAGGATGTTCATCTATGTTGTTTTTCAGTGCTATATATTTGGAGGTACTGTGACAGTTTTGGAAAGAATCTTTCACTACAGACTTAGATATTAACAAAATCTGCAGATTTTATACTTTAAAAAATCCATCTTGATCTTTGTATACCAATAAGAAAAATAGTTCCAGGTTTAAGAGTTTGTGAGATAGCTCTGCTTTTAACATATGTAAAGCTCTGCTATACAACCTAAGAAGTGTATGCCACCTTTGACCTTATAGACCTGATCTTTATACTTAATCCATTGAAACAGAGATTTGTTTAGACATTTGAGTGAAAGCTAGAATGAACATGTAATAATTACAGTTTGTTTGTGTTGTAAGTAACTGTGATTGATAAGGTCTTTTGTATGTAGTAAAGAAAGAAGAAACAACAGTCTAAAGGTGGCACAACTCATAAAAATGTAACTTGGCAATTAAATTATTTAACCATATCTTTTAGTAAAATTATAAGCATAATTTTAAATTAATAATCAATTGCTAACATACTTGAAGTTTATGTTTTCCTACATTTCATAAAGAGCATGGGTAAAGCAAGAGCCATATTTTTGGAGATTTTACCTGCGTATCAATTACTTTAATATTAGAGAAGAAAGACTTCACATCTCAACCCTATTAAAAAATCTTCTTCAAAATAGCCTCATTACAGGCATGCCTGTTTTTGCTGTAGTAAAGGAAATCCTGAAATTATTATTGTCTTACAAAAGTGCACAAACGTTTAAAATTGTGATATGACCTGTTCTAAATTAAATTTAGGGAATTAATTTTGACATATTGCATCGCCACTAGTGTGACATGCCTGTATTTTAAAATTTAAACTTAAGCAGGTGCTTAAGACAACACTTTTCTTGAATTTGTTGTTTGAAGTCCATCTCATTTTTAAAAATTTCATCAAGGACACTTTTTAAAAATAGGTCTGAGTGTTATCCATTATTTTTAGTCGGCTTCCTTTCTCTCACTATGAAATGAAAATAGACCCCAATTATAAGAACATTGTAATCTCATGGCTTCATTTTTTATCATGTGCTCCAGGTCAATCCGATGCAGGTGGTCCTCAGGCTACATTTTGAGAGACACTGCCCTGAAGGAAGTAAAGACTAAGGCTAAAGGCTGAATGGAGGTCCTTCCAGTGTGAAAATTCTGTGACTGTCATTCAGTCAGTGGGTCTGTACTATCTCAAGGGCAGTTACCACATACAGTGTCGAATGGCAGAGATTTCTGTATTTTACATCATACCTGAGGAAAACATTTTGAGTACAGCTTCACTCAGCGTTCATTTGTGTTCATATTATTTCTTAGAAAACAGTTACAGTTCCTTGAAACTCCAGGACATCATTTTAAAATGGTAAAGGTATACGCAGAAAATCCTCATTTATTACTTGGGATTGTTTTCTTTTTTTGTCTTTCAAAGAAAACGATACAGTGAGAGTTAAAACAAGTGTCATTTATACTATGGAAATGCAAAGTAAGGCAAGCCAGCAAAGAATTCTGTCTTAAAGTATATATAAATAGAAGGTGGAAGACTAAGGGGAATGAAAGACTTAAAGGCTTAAATGCAGACCATGAAGCATAGACACACCTACCAAAACATAAACTTAATAAGTTAAAATATGTTAGTCAGCTCAAGGATCTAGATAGTGAAATAACTTCAGGTAGTGAGGAGGTTGTATAAAATACAAAGTAAAAATAAGAATGAGTTGGATTTTATGAAATCTTAGAAAAGTAAAAAATATTGCAAAATACTGATTAAATAATTAAACCATGTAGTTAAACATGGTCCTTGAGTGAAAAGATCAGGGAATAAATAAGTTCCTGGAATAGAATAAGTGAGCTTTTAATAAGGACATGGAATGATTTTATCCATGAATTATCCCACAAAGAGGATAATTAAATAAAAGATTGATAACTTATTTTAAAGGTGAAATAAGAACAGGGACAAAAATTGTATAAAGCAACTGTATTTCTTCAATGTTTTTTACTGAGATAGATGAAAAGAAATACCTTTTATATTCACAATCTGCATATAAAAACTGAAATGAAAGTTTTTTGAAACAGTACTGAGTAGTGCCCTCTGATAGTTTCTATTTCTATCCTAGAAATCTAATCAGTTCCAAACTATTTCACTAAAAAATACAGGGTGTCATTCACTAAATTGATTTTTATGACTTTCAGTTTGAGAAACACCAGCCTGGAGTGCTTACTAATACTAAAATTGGAGGTCCTCAAGCCCCATCTCCAGGTATTCTGGTTCAGTGTGTCTGGTATAGGGCTCAGGAATCTGCATTTCAACTCGTACTGCAGGGGACACTGAAGGAGGCACAGATCCTCTAACGTACTTTGAAAAAGTAGTATAAGGGACAGGTGGCTAAAGATTGAATGGGAGTCATGCCCTGAAAGTGGGGTTAGGGTTTATTGACTCCTGAGGTCTCTTCTGGCTTCAGGACTCTAATGGCTGTATTTCAGGCAGCATTTTGCAGTATTGGTAGGACCCTCATTGCCCTCTGTAGATATTACTGTAATACCAGGTATAGTACAAGGAGCAAAGGCTTCCCAGCCAATACCGTGGGTTCCACTCTTGCTGCCTCTGTTGCTTACTAGGCTGAGAGATTTTGAGCATGTCACTTCAGAATAGACTTCCAGTACCATATGGGCAAAGGGGCATACTAATATTTATTATGCACAGAATGAGAATTACAAAGATAATAATATCTGTAATGACCTTGATCCACAGTCAGCACTCAAAATAAGTATTAGTTTTTATAGGTACATCTCACTTCATCCTGACTCCCAAGTTTGAAATTTCTCAAAGCTGTTCATTTAATTTTCATTTTCTCTAATGCAGCAATTTTCAACCAGTGTGCCACAAGAATTTTAAAATGTGCAATACCTGACTATTTAGTCAGGGGCACTGACCTCTTTCCTTTAGATTGTCAAATAAAAAAAATGATAACAGTCAACACAACAATAGCTGTTCAGTGTGAATTAATCAAAATTATACCCTTTTTTTTTGTCAGATTGGCAAAGAATATATTTTTTGATGTGCCACAGAATTTTAGTGATTAGTTGCGAGTGCCATGAGATGAAAAAGATTGAAGATCATTGGTCCTCAATTCTGGCATCATGAAACTAGTGTGGTTTAACAATAACCAGAATGAAAAAAAAAAAAAAAGAATAGCCGAGGTGCACACAACTAAGTACAGTGCTCTTTCAGGTTTGGGGATTTTCCCACCTATTATAGCAGATAATGCACAGGACAGGAGAACAGCTCTTTTCATATTTCAAAGTGGTAAGTTGAGGATTCTCTCTGGTGACTGATACATCTTGGAATGTTTTAGATAGAGCATCAATTCTCAAACTTTCTTCTACCATGACTCATGTGACTGATGTTTACATATGGGACACTGAGATTTCCCTGGTTGTAGACAGATAAATTATGTGGTAGGTTTTATACGCAGTTCACAGTGTAATAAAGCCACTTCTTTCCCTATTAAGAATGTCAAAATATAAGTGAGAATCATCATAATGAAAATCTTGAATATTCTCATACAAACATGTGAAATCCTTTATAAACTGTGGTAATTTAACTGTTTGTAAGTAATTACTTGGGGCACTCTTCACAAGCAATTAAATCTTATCCTGTGTCAAGGCATGAAGATTGAGAAGTATTACATCCAGAGTGCGTAACAAATTACATTGCACAAAATAGACAGTTAAATAGAAAAGTGGGGCAAGCAAAGAAGATGAATGGGAAATACACCAAATCCCTGAAATCTCAAACAATGTGAAAACTAAAAACTAGGGAAAATGCAACATGTGATCAAATGCAGGGAAAGTGCAAGTGACTAAATGTAGTATCAGAGTTCTCAAACAGTACTGTCTTACTCAAATACTCGTTACCTCTAACATAGACATTTTAAGTAGTCTGAATGTTTCATTGATTTGAATACATTAAAGTGAAATAACTGCATTTCCTAATTTTTAAGGTTATATTTGCTAGGAACATTATTCCACTTTGCTAAATTTTAATTGGGTGCACCTTTTCATCTCCAATAAATTAATTAGCTGTATATATTTTGAAAATGTCTTTGTACTTTGATGTGTAGTGTATTGGATATATATTCACAGTCCTTTATCTAAAAAAGAAAATCTCTGAAAAACTGAAAGGTTTTTTTTTTTTCCTCCAAAAGTCTGGCATCAAGACTCATTTGGTGACAAAAGCAAAACCTGACCCAAGCTGTCATGGCCTGTTTAAAGTAGTTTTAAAGCTCACTTAGAAAGAGTATTCACATATTTTGCTATAGAATTAATAATATATTTGATTGTGTGGTCTATCCTAGGTCTAGCTAGGAGTGTTAAATAATATATGCTATATGCTCTCTCTGACCTTTGTTTTTAAATTTTATTTTTCAGTCACAGTTTACATTCAATATTATTTTGTATAGTTTTCATGTGTACATCATAGTGGTTAGGCAATTCAGTACTTTACAAAGTGGTCCCCTCAACCATACGTAGTTATTACAATATCTTTCTGACCTTTAAAAAACACAAAAATCTGAAGTATACTTGGACATAAGAATTTCACATAAGGGATTGTGATCCTACCGTATTAGTTTCCTTAGTCCTCAGAGTGAAATTATATGATATTTCTGTCCATTTCAGTCAATGAAAATTCTTTTGCTAATTTTGATCACTAATATTTTGAGTTCATTGCAAGCTGGTGAATCATTGAAGTTATCTTAACATTATATTTTAACTCAGTAAAATGGTCTGTTGGAACCCTGTGGCTTCAAATACAAGGATGGAAGGTATTAGAGGTTATAAAGTCAGATACGCAAAATAATATTATGTAGGTAGTTGATATCATTTGTATAATACCTCCTAAGTTGAACAGAGTGAAAGGCTCCTGTCTTGGGTAAGGAAAGCTTAAACACACACACCGCCCCCGCTCTTCTGGCCCCGTTAGTTGAACCTCATCTATCCATCTTGACATTGTGATTCTTTTTTTTTTTTTTTTTGCCTTTATTATAGTGTCATTTGCACAATTCTTACATTCTATCAGAAAAGTCAAAATAAAAAATGGTTTCTGCAGATTTTGTCTCCTATCAGATGAAAATGTTTTTATGTTATTTTGTAGAGGTTCTGGTTACCTTTATTTTCAATAATTATGAAAATTTAAGATCTTTGTACTTTTAATTTCGTATAAAAACATAGAAAAATGAAAAGTTTGATATGAAGTAATTAATAGCTGATGTGATCTATTGTTATGATTAGACTTAAACCAGTCTTCATTTGCTGTAGACTGATACCAAATGACTAAGGAAAGCTTTACTTCTTTTATTATTTATTGATTGACTACTGTAGGAAAGCCACAGATTGAGGAATTCAGAGGGAGTCTTATTAGCAATGCTGATTCTTTTAATATTAAAAAATGCTGAGTCGTTTTTCCACTTTTTGTGTACCTCTCAAAACTCACCCAAGTGTAGAGTTCTCATTGACTTAAAGAGAATGTGATGGCACATGGAGCAAAATGAGAAGATAATTCTCTACATTCAGCTGTCAGACTTTGATAATCTTTTGAGTTGCTGACATTATAATTTGTTTCTTTCCTTCCTGTTTTTCCTTCCTTCTTTCTTTTTTTCCCCCATCTTTATTTCCGATCTGTCTGATCTCTTTTTCGCTGTCAGCCTTTTATCATATTCACTAATGTGCATCTGTGATACTGCCTACAAATGTGTGAGCCTGAGAATATGGAGTTGAACTCTGTTTTTTTACTTCATTTTAAAGATTTGTTGGTAGTTTCTGAAGTGTTTTAGTATTTATCACTACTCATAAAATAAAGTTGATGATAGATGAGTTTCGGACTTCACGCAATTCCCTGCACAAACGTGTCAATTAGGAAAGGATTATGAGGCGCGATTAGCAGCGCTATGTGATGTAAAATCACCTATTGTTTTATGAAATAAATTGAAGTAAATTCCATATTCAATTAGTTTTGTGTTTTAGGGTGCTAGACCAATTACATAGTTTCATTTATTTAAGGGAAATTTGAAAGCAGTCTTTAGAAGAGTTTCCCAAATAATATTTTACTTTGGAAGGGGGGAGGGAGAAAGTTAATTTGGACTGTCTCTTTATGAAGCTCGAGTTTTATTTTTACTACTTTATTTTTCACAACAACTTTCTGATGAGACGTAACCCTATTTTAATGATGAGAAAATTAAACCTCTGGTTTAGTAACTTGTCTGAGCTCACACAAGTATGCCTGGCTGTAGTGCCAGTCTTTTGGGCTTTTTCTATGTTTACCTGCCTTTAGGACCACATTCTGAAAGGTTAGAAACGACAGGTTTGGGGCAATTTCCAGCCAAGAATTGCCCCCAATTTTTCTTCCTCCCAAAAGAGATATCTTCATTTTGAAGTGATAGGGCTGGAATGCTACTCTCTATCACTCTTAAGGGAGAGAAATGAGAAAGTCTTTGAGCTGGGGCCAGTTATCAGTAAGGGCACAAAGAATAGGTAGTCCAAAACTTAGTTTATAAGTTTGATATTTAGTCAACTTTCTTTCTAGTTGATATATCTAGTATATAAATGTCTAATAACAAGTTATTATTTTTACTATTTAGTATTCCTCTGGTACATCATTAGAAATAATTTGTTTTTTCATGAGGAGTTAAGTTTTTCTGGCTGAATATTCTATGATATTTTTACTCTGGTGTTTTTTAATACTTAAATTGATGAATATATGAGGTCTGTCTAGAAGGTATCCAGCCATGTATTATGAAAAATAGAGATGTTTATTGAAGAAGATACAAAATACAAGAAACATTGTGCATAGGAAAATGACACCGCAGTCCCTGTCAAAGTAGGCACCTAGGGACCTCACACAGTTCTCCCAGTTGCCATCAGCTGCTCTATCATATTTTCCTAAATCACATCAATGGTCTGAAATCTCTTTTCAAAGGTGATTTTAGTTTTGGGAAAAGGCAGAAGTTGCAGGGTGCCAAATCTGGGCTCTAGGGGGTACTGAGTCACCTGGGTGATTTGATGTTTCTCCACAAAATGGCACGAGTCATGATGCCTGAGTGGGTGCGCTGTCATGATGAAGCTGCCAATCACCAGTTGTCCATAGCTGCGGCCTTCTGAATCATCTGTGTAGTTTCCTTGGAGGAATGTTCAAGCTTAATGCAAAATTTGATGCAGATTTGTTATTCTACTCTAAGTCATTTTGAATGTGATGGCCACACAGTACACACACTCACTCAACAGTATCTACTGCCCCCACTGACTAATACAATGAAGTCGTCATTGTTCATGGATGCACATTCCAGTCCACTACCTTTGGGTAGCAGGTTACACTGATGTTGCACAAATCTTTCTCATAATATTAACAGTGGCTGGACTTCTTCCAGACAGACCTGTGTTTTACTAAAGAAATTTACCAACATAACATGAAAATATTATAAAATAGCTTTCTGACATGTACTTTGAAAAGAATTTCCTTATTAGTGGAAAAATTAATAAGCAGATTTATGGACTTCATTTCAGGGTGTCCGATGATCAAACTTGAATTAGCTGTAGGGTCAGTCAAAAGTTTCCAGCTTTTGAAGTGGTGTATGGGTACGTTTGATTAATTTTACCTAGGAAACTTATTTCTGCTCTGGTACACAGAAGAGACTTTATAAATTACACATTTGATTACAAGTAGCAAGTCACTTAGAAAATACTAAATAATATGTTGCTTTTTTATACTGAGTCCTATTCTTTTGAAATTATATTCTTTTATCTTTGCAAATTCAGCCAAGTCAGAGAGTAAATCAGATACGGAAGATAAAAATGTTGTCATTTTTTTTTTAATGACCTTTTTCCCTGATCCATAAAACATGGAAATAGGGTGTTTCCCTGTTTTGGCAAAGCAGCTTCTGTGGATGGGAGTCTTATTAAAAGGTGTACTCTTGTATTGTTGTAGCTGATTGATACTTTATCAAAGGTGGTGGGATTCCATTTCTTGTGTTTCATCACCTTTACAAGAAACCACTTCCATGCTCTTCTCATTCAAGTGGATGATAAACTGAAACATAAACTTACGGCATCTGAAACCATTCTTCCAACTTTTCTTGGGTCATGTTCAAAGAACATTTTGCATATTAAATAATTTGGTTCAGTGTTGGTGAGATTAAGAGTGCTAAACGATTATCAGTTTAATTTCATCTTCATGGATTGAGAGTCTATGGCATGTTGATGCTGATTTAGACTTTGAGATTAAAAAGGAATATGGAACAGCTCTTATCCTCAAAGCAAATGTGTTCTTGCTGGAAAAGGCCAATATATGTTAATATCTATCATATAAGTTATTCTATGCTAATTATTTTAACATATACAGCATAAAATAGTGCTGAGTCAATACCACTGAAAGACTGGCTAATTCCAGCATAGGAGTTTGACACTGAAGTGGGGGCAGTTTCTTGCTGTGGCATTGTGTCCTAATTGTCACTAGGGTTGTAAAACTAATCTGGCCCAAGCATTAGAGTAGATATTAAAACTTACATTTCTAACCCTAATTTGGCTTTTATTTAAATGTTAGTGCATCTCTATGACGTTTGGTCTATTTAAAAGGCCACTGACTTTATTTTTAAAGGTATGTTTCAGCCCTGGCTCAGTTGGTTTGAGCGTCTTCCAGTGCACCGAGGCGTTGCAAGTTTGATTCCTGGTCAGAGTATTTGCCTAGGTTGTGGGTTCGATTCCCAGGTCACGGTGTGTCCTGGAGGCAGCTGATCGATGTTCCTCTCTGTCTCTCTCTTCTCTTTCCTCTCCTTCTAAAATTAATAAGCATGTCCTCATGTGAGGATTAAAAAAAAATGTTTCGGTCAAATATTTTAGACTTCCCTTTTTTCTGTTTTTCCTTTTTAATTTATTGCTGTTAATGTCATAATCTGTAATGACAACACTTTGAAGTGAAGGGAAGTATTTGAAGATTCTACATATACCAAACCTTTATTCTTTTTAGTATGCTTTTAACATGATTTGGTAGTTTGGACTAGATTCCAAACTGGGGGTCCAAACGCATGCCAAAAAAAATGTTATAAACTTCTATAGTGTACTTACCTTTACTTAATTATACTAGTTCAGAGTATATTAATAAGACTCTGGCCCAATTATTAAAGCAAAACATGAGACTCTAAAGAGGTGAACATGCACTTTTCTATATTACATAAGAGATTATAGATTGATGGAAGCATTGGGCATAATTTTTAATTAGTTTTCAGGTCTTCCAGGATGTTTTCAAGCTGTATTTACAGCTGTGTTTTGTCTCATGGCTTAGTAAGTCATGACCTGGAGACTCCCATGAGTTTGGTTGCCTTAGTGACATGGCCTTTTGTCTTTGGATTCCCCTTTAACTTGATCAAACCTTTAATATTGCTTCTTTTAATCATAACTTGGTTTATCATACCTTGAGAATATCTGCCTTTTCATCAGTTTCAGTTGTGGCCCTCTTTTTGACTGATCCTTTCTGGATATCAGCCCAGCCCAGTTTAGATTAAAACTTTGTTTTGAAAACATGGTGCGCAGTGTTCCAGATGCCAGCCATGGGTGCTTTTTGATAACAAACAAATACATTAATAAGCAAAATCATAAAGAAGAAGCTGATCTGGGAAAATGTTTCTTCTTAAGCTCACAACATTGATAATGACCCTAATTATATTAAAGCAGCAAAAAGGAACAGAGACATGGAATAATAACTTGTGAGTCTTTCTTCCATTCTCTCTGTCTTGGAACTGTTTGGCATCTTGAAAGTACAGCCATTCAGATTTCATTATAGACCAGTCCTTATGGTAATGATGAACTTATGTGTATAAGGACATGCATTCTCATCCCATTTGGTGCTACCTGTTCTTAGTGGTCCCAGATAATGTGTTCAGATTTGTTGTAAGACTAGGGTTTTGTTTTATTTTAATAATTTCCTGTATATAGCCTTTGCATGAATAATATAAATCCATACAAAAGTTTCTGTAGCTTGAAAGGGGATCAGTCACATGTGGACACAGTTACACATATGACATCTTGTCTCAAACATAGTGATAAGTTTACTGCATGAGGAACTGTGATCCACCCTCTACCGAGGATCCGGCCTGCACCCCAAGCATGTGCTCTGACTGGGAATGGAATCAGGACTCTTTGGTTCGCAGGCCAGCACTCAATCCACTAAACCACACCAGCCAGGGTGCAAACCACTTTTTAAAAAAATGTTTTAAAAAAGATTTTTTTAATTTATTTTTAGAGAGAGGGGTAAGAGGGGGAAGGGAGGAGGGGAGAAAGAGAGGGAAAGTCCACTAATCTGTAGTTAGGAAGTGGACTTCTTTTTCTTTAATTTTTAAAAATGTGACCATATATGTAATTTCTGACATATCTTTCAAATACAACTAAATGGCCTTAAGTCTAATATATAGATTAAGGATTAGGGTGATTGGTACTGTTTTTCATTAAAGATGTTTTCTTGAAAAGTTTTGACTTAATTAGTTTTTCAAAATTAACTATATTATTATTGACAAAATCTAATTTCAGTATGCTTCATGTGTATTTCTAAATGATCTTCAATTAGCAGTGGCTCTGATTTTACAGATTCAAGTTTTACTATTCCCAGGTTACTATATTAAGTAATCAATGTAAAGTACACATAAGGGAGCTGTGTAAAGGAATACACTGCTGATCATTTTATGAAGGAAAGCCATCTTGATAAAGCAAATGATCATCCTTTATCATATCTGTTTGGTAATTCTGGGTTCTATATATTGAAGTCTTTATTTTATGCAACATGTATTTATTGAGTACTCAAAATGTTTTGGGTTGGCCAAAAAGTTCATATAGTTTTTTCCGTAAAATAAAAGACACATTTTTCATTTTATTCATTTGGATATTTTGAGTACTTAGACTATCTTCTGCATGGTATAATGTTGATTATTCTCAATTAATGTCTAAATCTGACTGCTATAAACTTCACCTTGTCTGTCTGACTGTGAAGCATCCTCCAGCAAGAAATCTCCAGCTCGAAACTTCACAAACCACTTTTTATCTTTAAAGATTTTAGTTGTTTATTTTTAGAGCGAGGGGGATGAAGGGAGAAGGAAACATCAGTGTGTGGTAGCCTCTCATACACCCCCTACCGAGGACCCGGCCTGCAACCCAGGCATGTGCTCTGACTGGGAATGGAATCAGGACTCTGGTTCGCAGGCCAGCACTCAATCCACTAAACCACACCAGCCAGGGTGCAAACCACTTTTTAAAAAAATGTTTTTAGAAAATTTTATTTATTTATTTTTAGAGAGAGGGGGAAGAGGGGGCAGGGAGGCGGGGAGAAAGAGAGGGAAAGAAACATCAACGTGTGATTGCCTCTCACGTGCCCCGTTCTGGGGGCTTTGCCCGCAACCTAGGCATGTGCCCTGACTGGGAATCGAACCAGCCACCCTTTGGTCCTCTGGCTGGCACTCGGTCCACTGAGCCACACCACCTAGGGCACAAACCACTTCTGATGTGTTTGATCAGTCACAGCACCTTCTCCATACAGTGCATAAATCTTTTTTTTGCATTTCAATGCTTGCTTTCTTGAAATAATAAAGCATAATGTGCTGAAAATGTTGCATTTTTTCTTCCATCTTCAATATTAAAATGGCTATACAAAAATCACCAATTTTGATAATTTTTTTAAATGCATGCTGATATGACAGCTGTCGCAATACAATCTAACAATTGCTTTGAATGAAGTTAAAGACAACTAAGCCCTTCTAGAACCATCTTACAAAAAAACCCAACTTCTTGGCCAACCCAATATAAAGCTGGATTGTGAATTCTGGGGCTTGCAGAATAACAAAGATAATCGCTATGGCTTCAACATGTTTCTGGTATAGTAATGACACACATATACCACATATGGAATAGAAAATAAAGATTCTGTAATACCTGTAGGACACAGGAATGGTGAGTGTAGGGTAGTGAGAGGAGTCCATTAGGGGAGGGAAATTGGGATGGACTTGAACTTTGGTTGTATTGCCTAGTATTGAGGCATTGTTGCAAAATGCTTACTTGAATTTTTCAGAGAGAAAAATGAACCTGGTTGAAGGCCCAGATTAACCCTACATGGGACGGACAGTTCATTCCAAATGTGTCATTTAAGCCTGTGGCTACTGGACTTTTAAGTACGGTCCTATTCTCCGCAGCGAAAGAATTTGAGCATGTATCCTTGATATGCGTACATTTATCTATAAATTAGATTATTGAGCTATTAATAGATACATAATAAAATATAAGAAGCTTAAAACTAAAAAAGATAAATTGATTCTAAAGAAAACTTCTAATTTTCTTCTTACCTACCCCAGTGGACTATGTCTCATTTATGTTTTAGTGTTTGAGAACTATGGAGACCATAGGCCAAAGTTGGGCAGTGTTACACCAAGTTTAGGTAAGTTCCGTTAGATCAAGGACTTCATTTTGCTCACTACTGCATCCTCAGCCCCTAGAACATGGTAGGAGCTCAATAGATGCTTTTGAGTGAATAGGCCGAATTAGGCCAGCTCAACATGAGGGATTTGGTAAGAATAGAAACAATTTTTATTCATTGCTGTATCTCCCATGCCTATAAAAGTGGCTGCCACACAGTAGGGGCTCAATAAATATTAGTTGGCTGAGTAGGGGTATAGACAGTGTGTGGCTCAGCATGAAGGATCTGGCTGTAGGTCCATGGGCTTAGAAAGGTAAGTTCCAGGAGGTCCCCTAAGGTAGGACAGAGTATGACTCGCCTTAGGCAGGCAGAAGGCTATATAGCTGCTGCTGCTGCTGCTGCTGCTGCTGGTGGTAGGAGTAGGGGCACAATGTTAGTAAGAACATCTCAGAGGAATGGCTTTGGTAACCTCAAATCTCAAAAAATGTAACCTTCTTAAGCAGTAGGATCTGGTTTTCAGTCTTTTTACCCGCAATGCCTAAGATACAGTATGGTAGGTGTCTGATTAATTTTTGTGAATTACTATTTTATACTATGTACTAGGTGTAAGAGGCTTTGTGTGTATGGAATGGATCAGTATCAAGATGGAGGCCAGTAAATGGATCCTGCCTTGATAGAAGCAAAGCCAGTGATTCTGGGATTACCTTATACGTAGATATGTTTTTAAGCCTTGGCATTATTGCCTGCACAGAGATGGCTCTAGTAACCACACCTGCCAAATTACAGTTGTTTATTTAAAGGTCATTATTTTAACATTTTATTGACATAGTATCAATGAAGAAAATGGAGTTTACAATAGACTTATTTCTTACATGCTATTATCCTGTACCTTCTTTCCCCATCACTAAAGCTGGAATATATCATGGGTCATCACAGTGTATACTATTACAAATAGGACTGGATTTATTTACACATAAATGAAACAAGACACTTTGCATTTTCATTCCTCTTTTTGGAATTTTCTTACTCAGACTTCCTCTTTATAAGGTACACATTCTAATTTTGTGGTCATGAAATAAACCTGTCATGCATTTTATTGAGTGCTGTCAGAGTTGGGGAGAGCAAACCTTTCCTTCTGAGAAGTGAGGGCATTAGCTCTCTTCTTTAGAAGGGGGCCAGAGGAAGGCATCCCTCCTTTTTGGAGCTCTCACACTGGCCAAGACAGGTACCCTCTGACCCCCTCTTATAGTTCAGTCTCATTTAGGACATGTTTGTTTAAAGCAGTTTAACATCTGCACAATTAATAAATTACTGTGCTCTAATTTGCATTTCTGATGCCTCGTAGTTAATATAGGAAGTTCCCCTTTGCCCTTACAAAAGCAGTTTATTCTGCTTAAGCTTCCTAGCATTGGATAAAAATTTCTTCAGAGAGCCATCTTCCATCTTTAGCACAGACTTGTCATTAAGTTATCAAATCATCAAATCTTTCTTTATTGCAAAGCTGTCAACCTTAAAGGCACAGTAGTAACGTATCATACACTTGTTATTTCAATCTAGATTTTACACTGTGATATCACTGACCTCTCACTTGCTCTTTAAAACCACTCTGTGAGGTAGATAGTAGGGTATCATTATTTTCATTTTGCAGATGAGGGAATAGGTTCAATGTTGTTAAGTGGCTTGACCCAGGTCACTGAGTTTGCAGTGGCTCCCATGAAACCAGAGCCCAGTAGTCTGGTCACTCCTCTAGTAAGCTGCCCACTGTGCAGAGCAGAATTTATCTTATTTGAACAAAGATTTGGTTTTTTCTTATTTTCAACCAAGTTATTGTAAATACCTGCAACAGCAGTGGCATAGACAATATGGTAATTTAATAGTTCCTGCCCGGTGGGATATAAAATAACAGTGCAATGGGCCTTAAATTTCTGGAACACTTAAATCTATTTGTGTATTTAAATAAGTGTTCTCAGATCATGTGGAACGACTGTCCATTTGACTTAACTTTTTTTCACTTGTGATGGAAAATTAAGTGTTTAGGGACCACACACTGACAAGGAAGTCCTTTAAAGTGTATATTAGGACTCCTAAGTGAGATTTAGATTATGGGTTCGGACCATTTGTTTTTTTTTCCTGTGAGAAATTTCTGAAATTATAATGAAAAGTAATTGGAAAATATGAACTGATACCTAGATATTTGAGATGTACCCATTTCTGGGACACATTCATATTATTATTTGATATCAACTAGTGTTTTCAAAGAAATGAAGGCATGTGCTCTAGTTTTCTTCATTTTAAATGACAATTTAATTTGGCACATTGTAGAAAAGGAACTTTTCACAGGCTTGTTAAAGAATTCAATTAATTACCTCTGCCAACTATAAAAGAGAAGATATTTATCCAAAAATTACTACGGGATCAATTACTCAATTAATATTTTACATAGTAGAAAAGTTTTATTTGTTAGGATCTTGTTTCACAATGCCCCAAGAGTAAAGAGGCTAGAAATTATTTTACTGTAGGAGAATGATAAAAGATTGACTATATTAGAGTTCTAGAAACTTTGTTTTTTAAAAAATTTACAGTCTGATGCAAAAGCAGTGTATTTAGAATATTTGTTTCTATAGATTCCCTTTGCTTCAATTTAATTTTTATAATTTGTATTTGAATAATTATACCAACTTTGGGGCATGATGTAGGTTATGGCTAAGAAAGTCTGCCGAAGAATTGCAGTTTGAAGGAAAGCCAGAGCATGTGTTTGTTGGAGAAGGCATATAAAGATGGAAGGGGTTAGGAACTGTAAGCTTTTTTTTCTTTAGGTTGGCTTTTCATTTAAGCTGGGGTATGAAAAATAAAAGTCACAAGGATAACTTAAAATCCTTAGTTTTTAAGTAGTTACATAGACTCCGAGTCCACTTTCTACCTCCAAACAGCCTGTGAGGAAGGAATTGGCTCTCTTTTAGATGAGGGAACTGTGTCTTAGGCTCAGCCACTTGCCAAAGGTCAAGTGGTAGAGCTGGCATTCCATTTCAGCTTGCTCTGTCTAAGGAGGCCAGGCTCCTACTGTCTCGCTGCCTTACCCACCTCTTGTGCCTCCCGCATGGCATTGGTATCAGTCTGTAGTGCCATGTACCCGTCTTGTTCCAACTGAGTGGTAACGCTGAGGGTTGAAAGCACAGCTTTGTGGCTCATTAATAATTTTATTTCTTGGATCATTTTCAGTATATGGTAACGTTCTAAAGTTAAAGTTAGTGTTACATAGTATCCTAAGAAAATAGTTTTGGAATTTACCTAACGTAATATCCAAATAGAATTTTAACTCTAAAGAGATACTGTAGATGATCTTGGAGTAGCATAATCCATCATTTTGAGTTTGAAGAAAGCTAGGCCTAGATGAAGAAACTTGGATCCAGGCCACGTGAATGGCAAAGCTAGAACCCAATATGTAAGACTTCTGGTTTGGTGTTTTGCTATAGAAATCTGCTTAGCTCCAAAATTACGTAAAAATAGTTTCAGTCAGTTGATGGCACCATTTCCACGGCAAGAACATGTGACTTTTTATGTTGTTATTTATAAATAGTTAAAAATTAAAAACTAAAATGTTAGAATAAAGCTTATATGTAATACATTATACATATTAACTTTGAAATCTTTTTATTGTCTTACTAGTTGACTTCTGGTTTATTTAATAATATAACATAATTTTTGTAAGCAGCAGATAAATAAACTGAAACATAGCTTTGGTGTAGTTCCCTGAGTGCTGTGAGAACAGGAAGAATTTGCAAAACAATACCACATTGTTAAATGGCATCCCAATTTATGAAATGTCTTAAGTTTATTAAGCTCTGGTTTTAGGGAAAACCATCCCAGCTTTTAAGCAGTTTATCCTAATCTTAAGTAAAAGAGCCTTTAAAATTTCCAGGGCTGTTAGATTGTGTTTTATCCATCAAAGTATAAACTGCTCATTGCTGTTGATCGGGAGAAAGAAGTTTGTAAAACCCTAACAGCTTTATTTGTGAGAGTCATTTAACTGATGTGTGTGCTGCGATGCCTCTTGGTGGCCTTATTAAGAAACTACTGTAGGAAAACATAGTGACTACATACCCTGTAACTCTGACTGAATCCACTCAAATGTAGGTGGACCAAACATTAGTGAGTTAACATCCTAGATGATGTTTTCAAGGTTGGTGTTTTTATGTGTCATTTGAGAGAAACTAACCTCTGCGCTGCAGTTCCAAGAGGAAGCCTGGTATGTCTTATCAGAGGTCTGCTTTTGGGAGTTCACCTGGGAGTGGCCCATCCCCCAGCTCCTGGCTTCCCGAGGAACAAGAGCCAGGTGGTTCTAGTGGCCGCTAGCCTGTTTTTCTCCTTGTGTATATTAGAAAGAGAAGGCACCCCTTTCTTGATACTCTATTTCCAAATGTTGAAAAATTGTCATAATAGATTGATTTTGTGAGACACTTTCCTTCATTTTGGCAGGAAATTGCCATAATAAATAATAGAGATCTAGGCTCTCTGATGTGAACAGTGCCCCCTAGGGGTGTGCACATAACAACTTGCACAACTGTATGTGGAGACCCTGCAGGGTATTATATCTGAGGAGATCATGCCTTTAGGTACTAAAACATTACATCTAGAAAACTATAAATATAGTTCTTAAATATAAAGTGCTAGTTATTTATGAAGTCCTTTTTTTTTTAAAGTTATAAACATATTAGAAGTTAAATTGAAAGGATAATGGAGACATTCCTTTACCTTTTCAATGTACTGGCAAAGGGCTCTGTGTTCTATAATACATCTCTTGGCCCAGCCGATTTAATGTATTTTCAAAGTTAGTTTGTCTGTTAGAGTTCTGATTAAAGAAGAAAAAACTTCTGACCTTTATAAAGATTCTTTCTTAAGTTAGGTAGGTGCAGTAATAGAGTACAGAATGACTTGAAGCATCCACCTCTTTTATCCATCAGTAACAGTTAATTGTCATCCCATATAAGTGCAATTTGATGGGATTTTTAACAAACCCAAAATGGCCAATCTGTGACGAAGAAAGTATGCTCAGTGAGGACTTGAGTTATGAAAACAAAAGGAAGAGTCAACTTTTTATAATCTTAAGTGGCAGCTAAACGGAAATAAAAGCTCTTGATTTTTGTGCGAGAATGGTGATAGCAGATCAGTACCTTGTATTTAGTTGGAAGCAGAAGGTTTCAGAATGCAGCTTGTCTGACTTGAGGGTGGTTTGGGCAACTAGGATTGTAGAGATTTAGCTCCCTGCACGTGCAGAAAGATAATAATGCATTCACTATCTTCGTGCTGGTCAATGGACTTATATTTTTAAAAGGAGCAGTACTTATTACTCTTCTCCTTATTTAACGAGTGGCCATTGGTAGGATATTCAGCACGAAATCCATTACTTCGTTTATAGTCTGGTGCTTCCCTGGTTGAGTTTGAGTCTTGCACAGGAGGTAGCGATGACGCAGTTAAGTGGTTACAACAACAATTGTGCTAGGCCTTTCATTCAGCTCAGTGACATGATTGTAAAACATAGGATTCAAAACAAAGAGTTTGAAATGGTGATCTCTTTCCCTACCAGCAGTAAAATGTTGCTGGTTTGTAAAGAGGAGACTGCTTGTTTACAATAGATCAAAGGTGCTAATAATTGTTTCCAGTAGGAATATTACACAGGAAGCCTCAAGGTAATGCTTAACCTTTTCTTTGGGTCCCATAGGCCACTGACCAGTTTGCCCACGCTGTAATACCTAACTTCTCTTTGCCATGCCCTCTGAAGATCAGCTCTATCTGAGACCTGGGAGCCGCCGATCCTCCATATCTTGATTCCTTAACTCTAATAAACTTTGCTGAGGTGACATTCATTCTGTAGTTATTCCTGCCCATAAATAACTAGTGTTTAAATTTATCACATTTGTAGTTTTACTGTTGTCATAATTTTTGGAAATGTTAGTATGAGTAAGTGAAGGACCATATTTTTCAAAGTCCTTTTGCAGAATACTGGTTATTTGCTTGCTTACTTGACTAAATAAAACCCAAATTTTTTAGATTTCATGATACACAGGACCACGTGATTAAATAAATCATTATCAAGTGCTTTTAGTGACAGATAATTTTAGGAAAGTGACAAAATCATTTATGCCACATGAGATAATTTTTGCAAGAAACTCATGTTTTCTTTTGGATTTTTGAAAGTATTTAAGTATAGTTGGTATGTGATCTTATTGGTTATATTATTTTCAGGTGTACAGTATAGTGACTCAACATCTTAATATTTTACAATACGATCACCCCACCAATTGTAGCGATCATCTGTCACTTCGTAAACGTATCACAGTATTATTGACTATATTCCCTTTCCCCTTTCCAGTTATCCACTCACCCCCTCCCTTCTGGTAACCATTTCTTTGGTCTCTGTTTCTATGAGTCTGTTGTTGTTTTGTTTTTAGATTCCACATATAAGTGAAATCAAATGATGCTTGTCTTTCTCTGCCTGACTCACTTCATTTAGCATAATACCCTCTAGATCCAACTATGTTGTCACAAATGGCAAGATTTCGTTCTTTTTTATTGCTGTATAGTATTTCATTGTGCATGTATACCCCATCATCTTTATCCATTCATCTATCAAGGGACACCTAGGTTGCTTCCATATCTTGGCTATTGTAAATAATGCCAAAATGAGCATTGAGGTGCCTCTATCTTTTCAAATTACTTTTTATTTTCTTTGGCTAAATACCCAAAGGTGGAATTAATTTTATTTTTTAGGATATGGAAGGTGACTTCTGAGATAAATAACACAAAAACATTTTACCTGCATAAAAATCTGTAATAATCATCATGTTAATGCAAGAATGAAATTTTAAATGTCTTACTAATTTAAAATATTTGAATTAGGTATTTGATCATAATATTTTGAACACTGCTTGTTGTGCTGGCCCTTTTTCTTTAGCATACCTGCAAAACTATCTTTATTCATTACAAATGTAATAGTTATTATACCTGAACATAACATGTGGTTCCTTTATCCCTCCCACTCGTGCTGTATTTTCAGAAGGAAAAGTAATTATATTGATTTGCTGAGTAACTTCTTACCCAACCATTTTCTCTTATGGTCCATTATACAACTTCTCTGCTAGTGTGTTTATTTTGTCTTAGGAGTAATGAGTATTTTAGGTATATCTCTTGATGTTCAAGATTGTTTGAAAAACTAATCAATATTTATTTTCCTACTTCATAAATGTATGAATGCTAGTCAAGTAACAGTGATCTAAACAAGCTGCTTTATATTATAATGAGATAGTGCTAGAAAAGTATTTGCTTTCATAACATGAAAGAAAACTCAAAAGTTCTCAAATTTTTTTGGTTAAGATTTGTAGCTATAAATTTTTATGATAGGATGATAATATACATATAGTTATCTTGCAGAATTTTAAGAAAAGTGTGAAGGAATTTATGATGGTTCTAAAACATATCTTTAGTAAATTAATGGTATTGGTGACCACTTACTGAATCACTTACTGTTCAGTGAATGAAATCACTGAACTTTGTCTTATTTGTACAGGTGATCATTGTGCCTTACACGCTTGGCAGTTACTACTTTAGTACCTATCAACTAAAGAGGCAATTGGGAGTTACTTAATGGATGAATGAAATGTAAGACTGAATTTAGAGTTTTACAGGCTTTTCTGACATATATAATTTTAAGATCTAATTCAATCTTTCCCAGATTCTCGTGAAACTCTCCCAGTTGGTCTTTTCTCTCTCTGTGTATTTGTTCTACTCTTCATGAAGTGAATAAAATGTGACATTAAGTATAACGCATATAAACTATCTATTGTATATCAGGCACTCATATATACTTTCAAATATTTTAAAGATCATAACAAATCTCACTGGTTGTTATAGTTTATATACCCTTTCTAACTTCTATTTTCCTTCCCCCGTTCTCTCCCCTTTCAATCTTGACACGGAGGCTCCGAGAGGATAAGTGACTCACACAGCATCACACAGGAGGGGCCGCAGCATCTAAGTCCAAAGCCAGTGCCCTTTCCAGTGTCCTTACTCATCCAGGGAATCCTACACCAGGACTTGCAATATCTGATTGCTGGAATAGTTGTTCCTGTCCCCACCCCCGCCTCAGTTGGTTGGCTTCTTTTTTCATGATTTAAAACTGAGTTCTGGGTCTAGCCACACTCTCAGAAAACCACGTAAATGGTCTTTTAATATCTGCCTGGGAGACAGCGTGAAATAAAACTATCATTGTGTGCCCAACAGGCCTCATTTGAATGTCATCGGTGCCACCTCCTAGCTCTGTGAGTTTGGGCCAGGCGCTTTAATGTCTTGGTACTCTGGTTTTTCTCATCTACAAAGAATAAAAATAATAGTTACATTTTAAAAACATTTTGAAATTAAAAAGTAAAATTTATGTAAAACAGTCAAGTGCTTTGTACATAGACACTGAGGAGCTATGAGTTTATACTGCTTTCATAAGTTCTTCTCTCCGATATATTGAGTGTATCAGTGTTTATGTGTGTGTTCATTTGTCTATTTGCAAGCATAACAGGATATTATATTTACACTCATGTATAAAAACAGGTGTAGAAAACATGGTTTTCTTGGGTTGGTGGGATCCTGATATTCGGTAATATGATACATTTAAAAATTAATAAAGTGCAGCATTCATTCAACAAACATTTATTGTGCTTCTCCTTTGGGCTAGGCTCTGTTCTAGTCTTTGGGGCTATAGTAATAGTAGAACGGTTAAAAAACGCTGCCTGGATGGGAGGGTACCTTCTAGTGGGGTATAAAAGACAAGTAAGTTGTATGATATGTTAGATGGTAATATATTACAGGAAAAATAAAGCAAAGGGAAAAGAGACAGAATGCAGGGTTGCAGCTTTCAATGGGCCATTTGTGAGTAGAGAGGAGTTTTACTCTGTCAGGAATCGGGCAAGTCCAGGAGTGCCATTCATAGAAAGAGGGAGAGCATGGTGCTGACTTCAGGAATGCCCTGTCCTCTTCCAACACTCCAGTGGCTCTTTCCGCACCGTTTTTAGAGTGCTCTGGCACTCCTGGAGACATTCCTGTTCAGCATGAAATGTGGTACAAAAGTTTGTACCTGGTGGCTGGCTTTGGGGGAATCTACTATTATGCTTGGAAAAGGATGCATGGTACTCTGGATGGCTTTCTCTGTAGTTGGCAGAATTAGGGACAAACCGTGTGCATTTCTTGCAGCTCACTCATACTTTAAGACGCTGAAGTTTGAAATTTCCTGATAGCAGTCAAGTTAACTAGTAAGTAGACGTTTCAGACTGAGAAGAAGAGTATCTTCAGTGACTGTGATGTTCTTTAATTGTCCCCCTCCCTTTTTTAGTGGTGATGGCAGGAGACATACATTTAAGTTTTAAAATAATCTGCAAAGACTCAAGACAGGGAGTAGTGTTGAGCTAATACTTTTTTTTTTCAAAAATTCTTCTCCCCCCAAATTTATTTCTATATCTGTTAATTCTTTCAGCATATATTTGTTAAGTGTCTACTATGTTCTGGGCACTGTGAATGTTACCAAGAGGATAAAGGTGTGTAAAGTAATATTCCTGCTTACAAGGAGTGTGTGCAGCAGGGAGAGGAGGTACAGAAATAACCTTCTTATGTGACATTAATGAGATAACACAGGAAAGAAGCTAGCACATGCCTGGGTACGGTAGATGCTCAACACGTGTGTGTTGACTTTTGGCTAAAGTGAGTAGTCATTCAGGAGAGTAAGACAATGTGCTAAAAAGAGAGATGACAGATGAGGGAGAAGTAACATCTGGGTCTGTAATTAGGGAAGTCTTCATTGAAACTTGAAGATTGAATGGGATTTGGGCACACCCCTTGAGCACGGGAAAATTACCTTATTTGGTTTTGTGTTTTCAGCAGGTGGTACAGAATCAGCTGTCAGATTTTTGTTGGACGAAAAAATAAGGGGGAAGGACAATCTTGGTGAAGGGAAAAGTGAGGGAAAGGGCATACCAAAGATTGGGAATCCCACAGGTAGGTACAAGGGAAATATTGCATCAAAGTAATAATGGATCAGATTCTAGAGGCTCGTAATCGCTAGGCCAGGCAGTGGAGGGTCTTTGAAGCAGGCTTTGTACCATGCACAGGGTAACATTGAAGAAGGTGATTGAATGGCAGGAACATCAGGTGATGATACTATTACAGCATCAGAGGCTGGAAGTAATTAAGGAACTCACCCACAGTGGCCAGGAACCAAGCCAAGAGATATTTTAGAGGCCGAATTGACAGCACACTAAACTACTTCAACTGTAGCTCAGTGGAATGATTTTGAATGCCTCCTTTTGCAACAGGAACTCTTTTTGAGAAAATGAAAGCATCAAATCATACTGGAACAACTTTTTTAAGAGTTTAGCACTAAGTCATGCTCGCAAGAGATCTTATAAACACTATGAAAGCAAAAGTGTTAAGTAAAGTTACATCAATGTTTAGGTAATTTATATCAGAGTTCAACTTTTATATACTGTAAATATATTTTTATAGTCCTTTTGGGCCCTTTGTATATTCTGTGTTAAAATGCACACACACATACACCAGGAAAGGCAGGAAAGGAGAGGGGAAATATGGAAATAACCACATACCAGTTATTTATTTGATGCTACATTTTGAATCAGGGATGTAGCCCAATGATAACACTTTGTTGATTTTGATGTGGAAAATCTTTATGATCATCAGTTTTATAAAGTGGTTTCCAAGGAAGCATTTCAGGAAGGACCTTCCCTTCGCTTTTTTTAAAATAAATGTTTAGAATAGTAATGATGTTTAAGTTTTGTTTACACAATACATTTTTATTAGGAAATGTATTCTTTAGAAAAATTGTATCAGCTTTTGCCTTCACATCTAGTATCAATGTGTAAGACTAAAAAGAAGAGCCAATATAAAAAATGTAACAGGTAAGATCCTTTCTTTCAGGATCACAGACCTTACTAGTGTACATGTATGTTAGGGTATAAGTCCTGAAAACTATTGAACCCAGGTTCTAGCCTTGGCTTTTGCATTACTGAAGTGCGTAACCAGTGCCAGAGGGTTTATTTCAGGAGGCCTCAATTTTCTCATCTATGAAACAGGCTGGCCTGGAATGATCAGGAAGGTCCTTTAAAGGGCAACTCCTTGTGACTGTGTGCCCTCTTAGAGCCAAGGGAAAGTATCTCCCATAAATATTGACAAATTGTAATATTTCAAAATTCAGATTATTTGGTATTCCTGACTTGTATCTTTTTTCATGTAAGAGGCTGAAAAGCCCATATTTACTTGCATTGCAGAACATTGCCTTTTTCTGAGCAGAGTGCAAGGCCCATGGATGATGCCCCCAATAAATAATTGCTGGGTTTGTTTCAGCTGTGAGAGACATTAGTGTGTTAAGGGATTGCTCTGGGCCTTGCTCTGATCCTCTGCTATGTTAGAGAAGCAGTTGAAACAACTCTTGAATAGGCAATCACAGAAACCATTACATTTACTCAATGAACATTTATTGAGGTCCTGCCATTTGTCTTACAAGCATGGTATTAAGCCTTGGGAATACAAAGTTAACAAAAATAGGTACCCCAACATCAACCTCTGTAATAGTAAAGAAAACAAGCATTATGGTATGAATAGATATTTTGCCAGTTACAGATAGAAAAGCGTGAAGTGATTTATACTCTAAATCATTGTTAAAAGTAAAATTGTTTTTTAAAAATGTCCAAATCAGTAAAAGTACACATTTGAAAAAATTAGAAGATAATAAGACTTACCCCAACTTCCCCTCTCCCGACTGAAGTTTCTTTCTCTTTAAAAAAATTTTTAAAATATATTGATTAGTGAGGGCGGTAGGTGGGCGGGGGAGAGAAACATCGATTTGTTGTTCTACTTGTTTATGTGTTCATTGGTTCATTCTTGTATGTGCCCCAACTGGGGATTGAACCTGCAACCTTGGCTTATCGGTGCCAGGGCTAAGGTTCTTTCTTTTGAAGTAGATTGACAAATTCTCATCTGGGTTTCTTCACATTTTCATTATTTAAGCCTGAAGAACCAGGGACATTTCAGCTGGTCTAAACAAGCATGGAGAGAGGCAGGGTGATCTGCAATCTCTAAAGACACTGCAATTATTTAGGAATTTATAGATAAAAGCCATTTTTAGTCATTTTTACTGAGGTAGCAAAGACCTCATTTCATGCACCCTTATGACTTCATAGGGTAAAAACTCATTTTTAAAAAGATTTTATTTATTTAGTTTTAGAGAAAGGAAGGGAAGGAGAAAGAGTGAGAAATATCAATGTGTGGTTGCCTCTCCATGCGCCCCCGCTACTGGGAACTTAGCCTGCAACCCAGGCATGTACTCTGACTGGGAATTGAACTGGCGACCCTTTGGTTTGCAGCCCGGCAATCCAGTGAGCCACACCAGCCAGGGCAAAGAACTCTCATTTCAAAAATTTTATTTTGGGGTAATAAAGTGACTCAGGTTGGTAAGGATCTGCTAAATTTGCTAGTTTGAGCAGACCAGTCAGTAGTGAAAAGTTTTGACTTATTTGATAGATATCCTATTACACTGAATGGTGAAAATCCTCATTATGTTATACCAGTGGATTTAACCATTTTTATAAAGTCTTCTGTATTTATAATAATTATTGCTATTGTGTATTGAACATTATCCGATAGGTATTTTAAGTCATCTTATTTAATCTTTATGATTTTACTGTGAGACAGATATTGTTATTCCCCCTTTTAGCTATGAAGACCACGTAACTGTTTCTATGCTTCAGGATTTGAATTCGGGTCATTCTCACTCTAGAGCCTAAGTCCAATTTTCCACTGTTCCCTATGCTCCCAATGTATTACAGCTAATGTCTAGGCCTGTGCTTTTTTCTTTTTTCACTACATTTATTGGGACATTGATTTATAACATTTTATAAATTTCAGGTGTACAATTCTATTTAATACATCATTTGTATCTTGTGTTGTGTGCTCACCACCCAAAATCCAGTCTCCTTCTATCACCATAAATTTGACCCCCTGTGCTCTTTTCATTCTCCCCTGCCCCCTTCTGTTGTCTGTGTCTGTGAGTTTGTCTGTCTTGTTCATTCATTTGTTGCTTTCTGTTTTAATATACCACATATAAATGAAATAACATAGGCATGTGCTTTTTAGTGCGTGGGCTAAATGACAGATGAGGTAGATGAGCGTTGTGCCTGTGCGGGCAACGTGAGGGAGGAGAGACTTTGGAGGAGAGCATTTTAGAAGCTGAAGTGAAGATGAGAAAATGATAGGCAGGAGGAGAATTGGCTATCATTTTTGGCTATTGTTGTTTCCTGGACCCCCATGGATATCAAAATCTCTGATTGCTCAAGTCCCTTATATAAAGTGGCATAGAACAACACATACAGTTTGCCCTTCACATCTGCACATTCCCAACTGTGGATCAAAAATACTGCTTTCAATCCTCAACTGGTTGAATCCACAGATGTGAAACCTGGGAATATGGAGGGCGTAATGTAAATTTACTGAAAAAAATATGCATATAATGGCCCTGCACAGGTCAGATCCATATTGTTCAGCTGTAATGTAGTTGGGATACTTTTCTTGTGTTTGCCTCTTGGTTTAAGGTTTTAGGTGTACCCAGCTCACAAAGAAATTTTTAGATTTCCAACGTCACTTGAGCAAAGAAACAGTGATGTACGAACAGCAAAATAATTTACACAACTTGGGTTTTTCATTAAAGACCCTGGAAGAAACTTGCAGAGTGCTTGTTAACTTTTTCAAGAATACATTGCTGTAGTCATAAAAAGCCCAATAAAAAATTATTCATCAAAAAGCAGAAAGTGAACCAAAAATACTCTCCCACTCAAGTTTAAGAACATGGTGTTTATCTTCTGGAAAAACAGTATGCATTTCCAGGTAAGAAAGAGGATAAAGAAGTCCCAAGGAAGGGCATCTTAAAACACCGCTGGGATGGAGAGTTGTCATTGAAATAGGCTTTCTTTTGAATGCTCAGAGCATCTCCAATTAAGCCTATGAAATCATGGATAACACCAGAAAAGAATTATTCATACATGTCCTCATGAATTTGAATGAGTGATACTTTTTTACTGTCCTAAAAATTTCTGGACAAATACACCCCTTCCCCCAAGCATTACCACCTTAAATAGTAGGACAAAAATGTTAAAAACTGTTGTTCCCCAGAAGATAAAAATAGAAAATAGACATTTCTGAAAAAATATAACTTACATGAATTTATGATTAAAAAAAAATAATGGGGCATTATAGCAAGGAGGAGGTTTTGGAGCCTATCCGTAATCTTCTGAGGTCGATGTCAGGGGCGAAAGCTGTGCCCTTCCACAACAGACACTTGCCTCTGCTGTTAGGTCCAGTACTGGCCTGGGTGGCTCAGGGTCTGCTCAACTCTGTTGCTCACATGCTCTGGTGTTCCTCTTTGGTGCTATCCTGCCAAGCTTGTCTAAGATATTAGGACTTTGCTTTCCATTTTAGAAAAGTATTGGTTAATAGAAACCACTGCCTATTCAACTTTGATTCAGTAGATGTTTATTAAACAGGTTTACATGCTTATTAGACTTAAAATGTCTTATATTAGGTTCATAATTTTGATGTGTGTATGTATATTTTATTTTTTGGATTAGATGCTGTTTTAGATGCTGGCCTTGAGCCAGACCATTTTGCTGAGCAAACTTTCACAACCCTTCTCCCAGTAGAGGAGTATTACACGTAAATGCTGGGTGTTAAACGGCATTACAGGTGTCTGGTAACTTTCTGCAGTTACCCCTTCAGTTAACAGAACCAGTGGGGCTGTCCCACTGGGGCAACTGTGGTTGTGGTGATTTTTTGGTCTTTCTTTTGAAGCGGTTGCTTTAGGAAATGTGTTTTAAGGGACAGACCAGTCTTAAGGGGTAATTCTATCAGGTCACCCATTTGAATGGCAAGAAAAGGCTCAATTTATATAAAATATTCAGTGAAGCTGTTGGAAAATTTTAAGTAATGAACCAAGCATTTGGCTAGATTCTGGAGCTTTTTCTTAAATAAACCTGGAAGCTGGAGTCAAAGGATGTTTGGTTTTCTTAGTGTTCTGCTTCTCAAATTTTTTTATTAAAGTTTCTGAGTACCACAAGAAAGTAAATTTATATTCTTATGAAGGCAGGGGTCATAGGTCAGATTATGCTACCAGAAGCTCATGTTTGTTGAAGTTTCTAGAATGCTTCATCTTAAAAATCCATTTGAATATTCCATTCTGTTCTGTAATGTATACTTAAAGAAATTAAGGTAAAATCGATGTATGGTGAAATGCACAGATCTTCAGTATAGTGTTTGGTGAACACTGACAAAAGCACATGCTGGTATAATCCACACACCTATCAAGAATATACCTACAGCATAAGCTGGGTGGCTCAGTTGGTTGGAGCATCATCCCCTACACTAAAAGGTTGTGGGCTCGATTCGTGGTTGGGACACGTACGGGAGGCAACTATTTTAATGTTTGTCTCTCACATCGATGTTTTTCTCTCTCTCCCTTACTCTCTGAAGTCAATAAATATATGCTCGAGTGAGTATTAAAAAACAAAAAATATATATATACCTACAGTTTTTAACATAGAAGGCGTATTTGAAATTATTTTCATAATGAAAATCGATATTTCCTTTTTTTTTTACACTTGGTATTTACTTTGTAAATTTTACAGCTTATTATACCACTCTGTGTATTCCCTAAGGATGGTGGCAGTGGACATGGCATGATTATCCCATTTTGATACGTGTGGGTTTCATTGAGAGAGCTGTACAAAATGACTAGATATCATAGTGGACTTTCTTTAGCTAAAGCCTAACATTAGCTGGAGAAGTTGATTATTACCCACTGTTCATCTAAGCATCAAAAAACTTCTACTTCTCTAATTGCAAATAGTTTATCAAGTCTAGTAATAGGTCTATGATCAGATGTTAAAGATTTGTTCATATTCATTGTTTTTACTGGTAATCTATTTTGTGGTAAGGCTTTACTCACATGTATGTGATCTACTGTTTAACATCCTTTTCAGGATAACATTTGACACTCTGCTTTGCAGTAGTCATCCTCCAGGAATCCCACCAATGACGCAGTCCCAGCTTTTAATTCCCATTTCTTGAATTCTCTTGTGAACATTGCCTGCAACTGTAAGTGCTCTACCTCTGTTTTCCTCCAGGTTTTTTCAGAGAGCAGATATTAAGGCTTCCTTTCCTTAGAGACCAAGCTTTAGTTATTGTATCTGTGCAATGCACAATACAGTAGGCTCACTAGATTGATTTCAACTGTAGATATTAGTGTTAGGTAATAGAGAAGATACAAAGTTGACTGAGGGATAGAACCATTGCTTGTGAGTATTTACTAATATCAGGGGAGCTGATGATGGTAATTAATACTTATTAAGAGCACTTTATGTGCTAGGTACTATTCTAAGCTTGTTGCATATGTTATCTGATTTTATATTCATAATAATCATTTGAGTTAATGATTTGCCTGTTTTATACATTAAGAAGCTGTGTCTTGGTCAGGTTTCCTAGAAGTAGAGCCTGAGATGCAAATTCTTGTGCAAGTGATTTATTGAGGGAGGGCTCAGGGGGAACCTGAGAGCAAGGGAGGGAAGCCGGACGGGAGAGGACACTGGTCCCTGGACTAGCAATGTCAGCATCACCTGTTGGAAATACATGTTCTCAGGTCTGAGGTGAGCTGGGCAGCTGTCTGTGGTTTAACTAGTCTTCCAGGCGATTCTGATTAATACTAAAATTTGAAAACCACTTAGGCAGAGGAAGACCGACATACAGGGAAGCTAAGTAACTAGCTCTAAGTCCCACGGCCAGTAGTGAGATTTGACGCGGGCAGTCTGTTTCCAGAGTCAGTCTTCATAACCGTTAGCTACGCTGTCTCATGCGGTCAGAACATAATAGCAATAACAGTACAGACATAAATGAACAGGAGACAGTTTGGAGGAGACAGTTTCTTCTGACTGAAGGAAACAGAAGCCCTCATGAAAAGGGTGTCATTTAATTCTGCCTTGAAGTAGGATGAGATCTGGACATGCACAAATTTATGTGAGAGGCTTTCTAGGTAGAAGAGACTAGCCTGAGAAAAGGCGCAGTGGCATGCAAGTTTGGGTTTGTGTGTAGCAAGTTAGGTATTCTGTTTGGCCAAGTTTTGGCTTTTTAAGGAGTTCTGGGAGAATAGTCATTCAATATTGGTTTGAGGCCAGTTCATAGATATCCTTGGGTGCCAGGCAAGTTAAGATTTTTAATCTGGGAAGTGATGTAGTCAAAACTTTAGATATATATGACAGCAGATATGTAGGGTGAATTTTAGGAGGATAAAGTGGGATTAAGCAGAAGGGAGACAAGTCTGGAAGCAGTCAGTGTACACCAGTGATTTTCAACCTTTTTCATCTCAAGGCACACACAAACTAATTACTAAAATTCTGCAGCGCGCACACACACACACACAAAATAAATAAATAGATAAATATATATATATATATTCGCCGATAAGACAAAAAGGTAAAATTTTGTTGCACTCACACTGATGGCTGTTGTTCTGTTGGCTGTTGTAATTTTTTAATTTGACAATCTAAGGGAAAAGAGATCAGTGTCCTTGACTAAATAGTCAGGTATGGCATGTTTTAAAAATTCTTGCGGCACACTGGTTGAAAATTGCTGGTGTACACAGTAAATTAGGACCTGCTCTGGGCAGTGGCAGTTAAACTGGAAAAGAATAAACTTAGAAAAGATACTACAGAAGAAGCAGTCCTGGGAGTTGGGAGAATAAGTGATAGCAAGCCATTGAACATTGAAGAAGCTGCCTGCCTAAGAGGATGCTGGTCCTTTTCCACAAGGATGGCACTTCCATGGTGGAAGTTATTTGAGAGTGTGCAGAGGAAGTACAGTTCAGGTTCAGGAGTGTGGAATTTGAGAAGGGAATCTTATGTGGAGGTGTAAAGCAAGTAGTTGGAAATGCTGACCTAAAACTCAGGGATGGATGAGACTTCATTGTAGAGGCAATTATTGAAAGTCACAGGTTGATGATGTGAAAGATGGCAATAATAGGAGACGGTCAGTGTCAGAATTAAAATTCTTGGTCTCTTCTTGTTCAGTTTTTAAAATACATTGACTGACATGGTCTCCAAATGAATAACGAAGTTATATTTTGCGTATTAAATCAAGAGAAAGTTAAACCTTTTCCTGCTTTCTAACTCAGGGGATATAATGAGACAAATAAAAAAAAAAGTCCTTAAAAATCCTTTTAGTCAAAAGCAAACATGTCATTTTAGCAATTTCTAGGTAGTGTCTTGACTTCTTCTTCTTCTTCTTTTTTTTTAAATCTCCTATCTTTTTTCCCCAAAAAAGATAATTAAGTACTTTGGCTTAAAAATCTTTCCCTGTTCATCTTACTATAACTTAGATTTTTAAATAGAAGAAAAGGCAGAAGTATCAGTCAAGGTACTAAGTAAAGTCAACTAGGAGTTAAGAGTAAAATTTCTTTGTGGTAAGCAATGAGACTCAGATTTAGTTGTATTTACATTTGTTGCAGTTTAGGTATGTATAATCAGTTGCTTCAGAAAGAGATGTTATAGATACTCTGAATAATTGGGCTACAGAATGTCATCTGCTTTTGCTTATTTATTTATTTATTTTAAATTCTGAGTCTAACTCTTTGTGATATCAGAAAACACTTCCACTTGGTGTCACTGCTTGTTATCTAAAAGATTTCCTAGGCCACAGGTTTCAGGGATTTATACTTGGCCAAGGAGTGAAAGGGAATTTATTGCAGGATAAGTCAAATGGACATTCTGTTCTTCAAAAAACAATACTGGGGAAAGTGAGACATCCCTGGCCTCTAACCATTAAATGCTGGAGTCATTCCCCTAAACATGACAGTTAGAATGTCCCCGAGGGGGCACAACCACCTCTGGTTGAGAACCACTTTGCTAACTAATCTAAGTGGATCAAAAAATAATGTGAAAGTCTGAATAGTCTGTGTTTAGATGTTGTAAAGTGTGGAATAAATGAAATTTTGCCATTTTAGAAAGCAATTCCTTGCACATTATTCCTTGGGACAGATTGAGCTGGTTATGTAGAATCCATTCCAAATCAAAGTAGAGTTTGATACAACCACTAGTGGGGAACACTTTGTCAATGTCTAGAAAAAACTGAGAAATATAGCAACTCTATATGTACCTATACCCTAAAGAAACTGTCAAACATTTGCACAAGGGTACAGGTACAAGGACATTCATGGCAGAATTGATTTGTAAGAGGGAAAGCTGGAAACACATCATTCACCACCAGTAAGGAAACAGACACATTATGGTGTATTTAACCCCACTGAAGAAATGTCAACCAGTTAAAATGAGTGAAGTGAATTAGTATGGATCAGTCTCGAAAAAAAAAAAAAAAAGCTGAACAAAAACTAAATCATAGAATATACTTTTTATCTTCCTTGTGCGTTTTAGAAAACACCCAAAACAGTTGTTTAGCCCTAATCGAGACGGTGTCCACTTCTGAGGAGAAAGGGATGAGAAGAATGGGACCAGGGAGAGGAAGTGGGAGGATGTCCGTTTTATTTACATTGTCATGTTAATTTTTTTAAAAAGGTCTGAAGTATATGCAGATGACTCCTGAGCAATGCTGGGGATAGGAGTCCTTCCCCCTTCACACAGTTGAAGATTTGCATATAACTTTTGACTTAACTACATAATAGGCTACTGTTGACTGAAAGCCTTACTGATAACATAATTGATTAACTCATGTTTTATATGTTACATGTATAACTTAATTTTACAATAAAGTAAGCTAGAGAAAAGAAAATGTTATTAAGAAAATCATAAGGAAGAGAAAATGGCGTTGACAGTATTTGTTGAAAAAAAATCCACCTACAAGTGGACTCGTGCAGTTCAAACCCTGGGTGTCCAAGGATCAACTGTACTACAAAAATGTTAAATTTCAGTTGTAGGGTCATGCATTTGTTATTATCATTCTTTGAATTTGCTTTTTTTAAAATGAAATATAAAGGAACTACTGTAATACTTGACAGTATAAATTGATATTCTTCAGTTCATTCTTGGAAATACTGAATTGTAGTTTTTCCTGAAATATTTTTTAGCTACAGATTTAATTTTCAGTCATGTGCTTGAAGGAAGTGATTGTGCTTATGCTATTTCCTAGTCATATTTCCATGCACTAAGTCATGATTTTGTGATTCATTTTTGCACAAATGTGTAGATCTGGATTCTCACACGTTGAACTAAACGCAGCTGTGTTTATTTCAATGAGATTACGTTAAAATAAACACACATGTGATCCCTTATGAGCGTGAACCTGTAAAACACTTGTTGATTTGGGTCTGAAATTGTGTGTTCAAATAAACACACTTGTTTTAAGGGAAGTTTTGCTTTTTATTCAAATGTTCATGCCTTGAACATGTGTTTTATAGTAGGCAGATGTGGACATGAGTATCTTAAAAGAATAACAGTTCTTTAGAGTTTGTCATTCCTTTTAGACAAATGCAGGGTTTAGTTAATGGGCTGATTTTCAAAATTTGTTTGTAGTTGTCCTGTGTAATGAAAAATCTTTGAATATCACAATTTATATAATTCATTTATTCTTGAGAGGTTAACTGACTGGAATAGAATGTTTAACAAATTAAATAACATGTAATATACATATTCTAGTAGCATTAATGATAAAAAGTAGAGGATCATTTTTTTAATTTTGGAAACTACCTCTTGTTTAACCAGACTTTATGTCTGCATTTTTACATTTCAAATTTTAGAATGAAAATAGAGAAAAGTTCCAAACCAGTAAGAGTACTATTCACATTTATAGGTATTTCTGCTGAAAGGACTGTAGGTAACCTGAATAGAAATGAGATAACATGCCTTCCACAAAATATTTTAATCACATAGAATATAATTTACACAGTACCAGTATTTGAAGTTATCTTCCCCCTCTCCCCGCAAATGAGACAATAGGAGCCAGAGGTCTTTTTTTTTCCTTCAAAATACGAGGGAAAGTTTTATGTGTGGTGGTGTGCAGACAAACACATTTATTTTTCAATCTGAAAGTCTGAAAGTCATTTTATTGTTTACGGTGAGGTTCTTTGGTTTCAAAGTCTTGTCCACCCTACAGCCTCAGCCTCGGGCTCTACAGCGCTCCGCCCTGCTGTATGGAAGGAGCTGGGGGCAACAGTGTGTTTTTATGGGTGGTAGGGGGAGGATAGGAGAAAGGGGAAGAGTGGCAGGTTGTTTATGGAGAGATGTCTTCAGACAGTCTCCTTTGCCCAGTTAGGACCTGAGGGTGGTCTCAGGGACTCTTTTCTGCCCTTCTCTCAAGACCCATTTGAAGCTTAGTGTGGCTTGGAGCTCTGTGTCTGAGCGACAGACACTGTGCTGCCCTCCACTTGGCGCTACAAGGGCTGTGCAGGTATCTCACTACAAGTCTGCGTTCCTTTTATTAAAACCCCTGTTTATTAATAAATCATCTCATATAGATACAAAAAAGTCATTGCTGGATTTTGCCTTTTAGGAATATTTATCCAGGCATTTAAGATGTTTAAATATCTATTACATGCATAGATTTCCTAAATGCATACTATTACATAGAAAATAAACTTTTCTAAAGTTTTGAAAATTAATGTTTCTATTTCACAGGTAATATATGAATACATTTTTGTCAAAGATCAACACATTCCAGAATAAATATAATTCTGTTTTATTTTTCCTAGTATTTACTAGTTTCTGAAGTTACTTTAATTTATGGTAAACAGTGTTTTAATTATTTGCTGGCCTGTATGTCAGACCCTGCCTCCTCCTTTCTAGAAAAGGAAGCTTCAGGGAAACAGGGTTCTTTGTTTTGTTTGTTCCGTATATGCAGTGTTATAACAGGGCCTGACATATATTAAACACTAAATAAATGTTTGTGAATGAATTCTGAATAAATAAGAGATAAAAAATTCCTTTTGACTTTATTCCCAATCGTAATGTTTTGCCACCCACTCCGCATACCTCTCCAAGTTAACTACTTTATCAGTTACAGTATGTATTTTTAAGAACCCTTTCTATGCACTTACTTACATATACATACATTTTTCATTGAAAAAAGAAGAGCATTTTTCTATGCCTTTACCAAAATTGATATCAGACTTTAAATTTTTTCCAGTTTGATGTATGAAAGTGACGTCTTGTTTTAATAAGAATTTTCTTCCAAGTAGAGCACACTTTCGTCTGTTGATTATCCAATTTTTTTAAAAAATTAACTGTTTATACAGGTCTCCCTTGCAGTCAGTGGGGGATGGATTCCAGGACCCCTGTGGATACTAAAATCCATGCATGCTCAAGTCCATTTTATAAAATGGTGTAATATTTGCATTTCATGTGTGCTCATCCTCCTGTATACTTTAAAGCTTTTTTAGATTACTTATAATATCTAATACCATGTAAATTCTGTGTAAATAGTTGTTATACTATATTGTTTGGGGAATAATGATGAAAAAATTCTGTACATGTTCAGTACAGAGACAACTATCATAAGCCTAACTACATGGTACGTGCTGGCAAAAAAATAACATTTTTTTTCCTGAGTATTTTCTATCTGTGGTTGGTTGAATGTGGAACCTGAGGATGTGGAATGCCAACTGTAAATCCTTTGCCCATTTTGCTATCAGGCTTTTGTGTGGTATGTTTTTGAATGAGCTTTACAGATGTTGTGTATATGTTATTCCGTTATCTAATGTATTTTAATACACATGGCAAATCTTTCTCAGTTTATTTTTGAATTTTGTTTATTAGTATCATTTCTGATGGGGACATTGTCAGTTTTTATGTAGTCAACTTTATCAATTTTTCCCTTCTTGCTTTTCCTTTTTGTACTCTGTTAACGGCCTTTTGTACCCCAGACTCATTGGTGTACCCCCTTATATATTCTTATATATATACACACCCATTTGATTCTCATGTTTAAGCCTTAAAAAGAATCTGTGCAATTAATTGTTAATGTTGTGAGGTAGAGATTTGTCTTTTTACCTTCTTCCAGTCCCTCATTTCCCCACACAAAGGGGAAGCCAGTTGTTCTAGGCCACCTGTGGACCAGTATGTAATTGCTGTTCATTCTTGGAAGATTATTCTTTTTGAAAATGTAAATATTTCTTTATCTCTTTTAATTATTTTCTCCATGATTTCTTTTTTGTCTCTTGTCACTGTTGCTATATATACTTTTCTCTCCAGTTCTCTGCCATATAGTTTCACATTCCTGAACTTTAAATCTTTGCATGTCATTTTGTTTTAGGTTTGTCTTTTTTGGATATGCACATAACTAGATTTTACTTTTTTTTTAATTGAGCCTGAACATATCTTTGAATAGGTGTGTTTACATTTACTGTGACTTAAATCTGCTATTTTTTTATTACTATCTTTTCATTTTAATTTTCTAAACTTTTGTTGGAATGATCAAATTTTCTTTGTTTTATTCTTTATTTGTTCTGCTGGTTTGAATAGCGTACATTCTTTTTCTATTTTTTGGTTACTTTTATATACTTTTTCTTTTAGTTTTGTTGAAGTATAATTGATATACAACACTGCGTAAGTTTAAGAGATATGGCATAAAATGATTCTACTTACATATATTGTGAAATGATACCACAAGTTTAGTTAACATCCATCTTCTCATATAGATACAAAAGTATATTTTCCTCCTTGTGATGAGAAGTTTTAGGATTTACTCTTTGAATAATTTCAAATATACCATTTAGCAGTGTTAATAATAGTCATCATGTCAGTCATATCTTATATTCCCACTATTTATTCATCTTATAATTGGAAGTTTGTACTTTTTGACCAATTTCATCTAATTTTCTCAACCCCATAAAACATTCTTAACATACATATTTTAAAATGCTTTTCTAACAACTTAAACCTTCTCTCTAACCAAAAGAACTTGAATATGTCTTATTTTTCCTCCATTTTGTCACTTGAGCCCCTTAGGTTGATAAAGAGAGAAATTTCTCCTTGCATTATTGTTGAAAGTGAAAGTTTGCTGTCTCTTTTATGGATAATCTCCTCTCTTTTTTGCTTATATTTTGAAGGTTTTTGGTTTATCCTCATTACTCAAAATTTCTCCAAATACCTTATGATTTCACTTATATGGAATCTAATGAACAAAACAAACAAAATAGAAACATGCAAGGAGGGACAAAACCTCTCCCCCAAATTTATTTTAAAAAATTGTGTATTTTGACTTATTTAAACTTCAGTCACCTTCGAAGTACTCTCCATTTGATGCAGTATACCTATTGAGAGAAGTTGTTTCCACTGCTCAGAACAGTTTTTGAATGTCAGTTTTGGTGCAGTTTAATTCTTCTGTCGTTTTTTGTTTCACCTCTTCCACATCGGCAAAACATTTCCCTTTGAGGACTTTTTTCATGGAGGGGGGACAAAAAAGAAGGTCACTCGGGGGAAGATCCAGTGAATAGGGAGGGTGGGGCACTGGGGTCTTGCTATATTTGGTGAAAAGCTGCTAAATACTCAGCACAGTGTGGGCAGGTGTGCTTATAAATCACCCATCATAAATGGGCAAAAACACTGAAAGTCCTCAGAAAAAAAATTCACTGAAGCCAGACAGAGCCTCGCACAACAATGCCAGTTGGTACACTGATTCAGATGAGTTCCTAGAACACTCAGCAGGGAAGCCTGTAGTACAAGGGGCTTGCCCTCCAGAAGATAATTCTGATTTTGGGGGGTTCCGGCCTCATAGATGGAGGGAACAGACTGACAGTTGTCAGAGGGGGAGGGAGGTTGAAGGCTGGATGAAATAAGTGAAGGGATTTAAGCAAAAAAAGAAAAAAGAAAAAGAAAAAGAAAAAAAACGAACTCACAGACACAGACAGCGGTATGTTGATGACTATAGGAAAAAGGGGGTGAAAACAGGTAGACAAGGGTAAAGGGGGTGTAAATGATGGTGACGGAGACTTTGGGTCTTTGGGTAGTGAAGATACAGTACAATATACAGATGATGTATTATGGAATTATACACTTCAAACCTACGTAATTTTATTAACCAATGTCACCCCAGTAAATTAAATAAGAATTAAAAAAAAATTCTCTCTAATATGTCCAAGTGTTTTGTTTTTAATTTATCCCAATTGGCAATCAGCGGCTCCTTTCAATATGAGGCTTTATGCCTTTGGACTCATGTTCAATTATGTCAGATTCTCAGATACACTGTTTTAGATATTGCCTCTCCTTCACTCTCACCTCTTTAGAATTGCCAATAGATAGATGGAAGATAGCCCTGTCCTCTGACTCTGTGGCTCATAATCATAATTTTCCTTTTTTTCCCTTTGTTTCATAATTTGTCGTCTTTTCTGGAGAAATCTTTGGCTCAGGTTAGAGCTTACTAATTCATCAGTGATACTCTTTTAGTAGCATCCTACTATTGTCTTTTAGTTCAATAAATACTCTCTTTATTTCTAAGCTTTCAAAAGTTTCATTTACAGTTTCATTTATAGGATTCAGGATTCTTTTTATATATGTCCAGATGATTTTGAAAATATGTGTAAAATACATGTCTGATACAAGCACATAGATTCTAACAATCACACAGACCTGTGTTCAGACCTTGTGTTACTACCACTTAACTGTTTTATGGCTGTTACTTGATTCTTCTGTTTAAACATTTTCTACTACAATTGTAATAAAATTGTCAGTCTACTACATTGTTGTAGGGAGGAAATTCCATAACTTATTAGACACAATATACCAGGAGCTATACTAAGTCATTTTACTGACAAAATGTTATGTCGTTTAATTCAATAATTCCTTTACAATAACCCGAAGAAAATATTCTTGCTAGTTTTGTGATATCTTATTCCCCTGGAAGCAATGAATCATGTTTCTCTAAGTTGTTGAAATTCATTGCCGAAGCAGGTCGTTGACCACTGGCTCTCCTACTGGCTTCCCACACGTACCAAGTAAACAGTATTTTCAAGAGTGGCGTGTTTGGTCTACCCCTGTTTTCTTATGTGGAGTGATTTCTGGTTTGTCCTTGTTTTTCTGACGAGTGTTTGGTTTTTGCATGTGTGCATGTGCACGTGTGTGTTTGTGTGTGTGCTCACACACTACATTTAATCCACGTGTTGTGATTCATTAGTTGAGCTAGATATCATTGGTTCAGTTCTTTCCTTCTTGCCATCAATTGTGCAGGGTACTTACTCTTTTGGAAAAGATAATGTACTTCTTTTGTTAAAAAAAATTGTTTAGCCAAGAGATATGGAGGGGTAAATAAAAGTTATGGGAAATTATATGATACTGGACGAAGAGGCTGAAGATATGCCCAGAGAGTACACTACTTTCTTTAAGATACTTAAGGATGGTACAGTTACTTCTGAACAGAACCATTGTACGCTGGTGACTACTTCTGAAACTCTGTGTCTCCTGAACTTTTTGAAACTGCAGTGTTTAGGAGGTCCTTTCATTTTCAGAAATTTCTAGCAAAAGGATGTGTGACAGTCATTTATCTTAAAAAATAAAACAAAAAATTAAACTGTCTTGAGGCAGTTGGTGCCTATCAAAGGGCTATTTTACCAGGATTGTCATTCTTCAGGAAGCCAAGAATGCCTGAAATTGTCATGTGTTAAAAATAATTGCATGTTAGTTTGTCTTTGTATCTAAATGTTTTAAAATTACAAGTAAACTCTCTGTGTGTTACCTTTCTTCACAACCTTCTGATCATTAGCATGTTTTCAGATTCTTTTTTAGAAAGGTTAAAATTACCATCAATATGATATAATCATTTCAATGTTTAATATGCAAATGTGTAAACAGGCTCATTTTAAAAAGTAACATTTTAAATCATCAACTGTTCAAATGAAAGATTATTATAGTTATCGAATTATAACTAGGAAAGCTAATCTTTTCAGGAAAACTACTGATTTATCTCTGTTATATAGAGGATATAAAACACCAAACAAATTTCATTAAGTGGTATTGTTAAATGAGCTTCCCTGTTTATTTTGATCTCAAAGATTTGAGTGCCTTTAATTTACTACCAGTGTACCAGCAGATGCTTTCTGGCTTATTTAAAATTTTTAAGTCAATTTGAAACTCATACTAATTTTTAATACTATCCTGTTAAGTATAAATAGCAACCCAATAAAAACAATGAAAATATTATATTCAATCTCACCCCATTATTAGAATAAGATCATATTCACAATAATTAACCTACATTAGTCCAACTTTTTTTCAGTGTTTCACAATTATGTTAAAGGGATTAAATAACAACAAAAAGAATCAAATAAGTAATGTTTAATGGAGGTTAAAAATATTCTTGTAGGAAATTCCTCATTGGGAAGTCAATGAATAAAAATAGGTAAAAAGTATCTAACAATATTTAAAAATCCAGCTTTTGAGTCACCATTATTAGTGTGATTTACAGATGAAACTGAATGCCAAAGAATATCTCTTGGCCCCTTATTCTTTGCTGTCCTTCCACATTATAAAAATACAGATTTAGTTTTCAGAAGGAACCACTCAAGGCTGTAGAGGGCAGTGTAAGCCAACCCAAGTGGACTTGATGGGTTAGTGAGGTGCTGTGGTAGTTGCTATTGTCCAAATGTCCAATTAAATTTTGACACCCCAAGTATCTGACCACTGATATTAGAATTACCTCAGGCTTAAAAACAGAGAAGGATAGATGAAAAGTATATTAGAGCCAAAGAATTAACTAAACCCACAGAGACACTGGCAATTAGGTACTGTTTCTACCCTTCTAAACTCTAGTGACAAAATTAAGACCATTACCTGGATAATGTAGACCTAAGGGCATTTTTGTTTCAATGAACTTGATGATAAAGTTTCTTGTAAAGAATTTTTCCTCCTCTTCAATTGTCTAATTATATAATTTTATTTAAAGATAGCAACCCTTCCCCCATATCTCCTCTCCTTTTTCTCTCCCTTTCCTTACCATTTTATGAAAGTACAGACCACTTAATTATGTATAAAATTATGAGCCATACTAAATTTAGAAAATATTTAATAATATCATTTCAGGTTTATTTGCTCTTTTCTCATTCTGTTGCCAGTGTTCTTGGACATTTGATTAGCCAGGGTTTGCTTGATTGTATCACTTTTCTGATTAATAAGGTATTTTAGGACTGTTTCGCAGTAAGTGGCATAGATTTTCATTTAGGAAAAAAATCTGTACTATTTCACAACTATTTTAGTTTGTGGCAAAATTGCCACCAGTGTTGCCCCTGACCATCTGATCGGAATGGGTATCTGTAGTCCGAAGAAGTGGTGTACAGGATTATGCTAGTTTTAAAACTGATTTTTATTGGAACATGACATCATCCACCCCATTTTTCTTAGGTTTTTGATTTTAGCTTTAGGTAAATTCAATTTCCATGGCTGAAAACTTTGTAAGTAAAAGTTGTATCTTTAATAATTGCTGACTCAGTATTGGTTATTGTACTAATTCCACTGGGTAATTATGTCTAATATAAATAATTTTAATATGCATCTTGTCCCTGAGTAACATATCTCCAAAGTTTTAATAAAAATGGAAAAGCAAGATTTCTAAATGTAGATGAATGAAGCATGTATGCCAGAAATTATAGGAGTGCTGACTTCAAGACTTTCATTTGTATTTGACAGTTTAAAATATGATGAGAACCAAGGAATATATAGTTTAGAAAACCTAATTTTATATTTTTAGAGCCTGTCCATAGTCTCATTTGATTTTCAGGATAACCTATTGATAGTTAGTGTCACCATTATTATCTTTGCAGATGTGGGGAAACTGAAGCTTAGGCAACGTGAGGGATATGCTGAAATTGAAGTGGCTGGTAAACTGTAACCCCACAACTGGAGCACAGCCCCGCCTGTAGTGTTTGCTTAGAATTAAATGGCTATTTTATAATTTTGTTGGCACAAAGAAGAGTGATTTCTTTAACATACTGAAAATCAAAACATTACCTATAACTGACCTTTTTTAAATAAAATCAGAGAATAAGTTATTTGGGAATTCTCAGTAACAGTTTATCCTCTCCATTTCTTGCCCTCACCAATCCACTAACTTTGGGGCACTTTCTAGTTTTCAGTTTTGTTTTAGAATTCTCTTTGTTTGTTTGTTTGTTTGAATCTAAGGTATAGTTAAACTTGTTTGTATATTTCACGGATATGAAGCCCACATTATAAGGCAACTTATAGAACTATGAACAAGAGCATGTTACCAGGAAAGAATTCTAAGCTGAATAAATTTATGATGCAAATTTACTGACATTCAGTATTCCGTAGGTATAAGCCAGCATTCCAAGGATTGACCCATCTATCTGGTTAGTTACTTTTACCCTGCGAACTTTGTTTTGGCATTAGGGATTTGTGCTTTGGCTACAAGAGACTAACTAAAACTTTTCTTAGGACTTTATTTTCCTCCAAAGCTCTTTATAAACATTAATCACAATAAGTTGTTGATTTTTTTTTACTGCATCTCTGAAAGGCCCATAAAATTTTTGCCATAAATCCCATTAATTAAAATGCTAAAAAGGATTCCTAACACACCTGTTCCTCTCTAAAGGGTGCATGTGGACCAGTGTGTGATACTGTCAGTGTGAGTGTGAAGCACACTATGATTCACCTAGCAAGGAAATGAAAGCACATTTTGGTTTTACATTTATCAGAAAACATTTCCAAAGAGGAAAATTAGTAGATATAGAATAAAGGAATGAAAGAAAAGATACTCTGCCTCTATTGTCCCAGGAAAGGAATTTGAGGCTTACTTTGCGTGTATGACTTTGGGCAAGTTACTGAAGCATTCTCAGTCAGTTTCCTTATCTTTAAAGTGGGATAATAATAGTATCTCTTCACTCACTATAGAAGGGAATAAAGTAGAATATGTAAATAGCTTTTATGCTTCTTGGCACATGGCATTCTCTAAGTAATTGATAATAACAATAGCTCTTGGTGCTTCAATAATTTTAAATGAAAATGAATTGATGTCTAAAGGTTAGTGGTAGCAAAAGGAGTGGACAGGAAAGATCAAAGAAGCGAAGCGTAGATAACTAGACTTCATAAGGGCTGAGTAGCTGGCATGGTGTGGGTGTTGAGGTTATGGGGGCACCAAGGAGACTAATGATTTAAGCGTACGGTTCTCTCTATTAAAGAGATGGTGTTCTCCCTTACCCCAAGAAAGGGTTTTCAAAGAAATACCGTGGAGACAAAGTAGAGGGTAAAATAACTCAGGATAACTTTTGTTTTTATTTGACATGCTTGTTTTAATTAATTGGTATTTAACATTCATCTTTTAAGTGCTTTTAGGTAAAGTGTAGTGTGTGTGTGTGAGTGTGGGGGGGGGCCGGGGGGGGGGATAATTCTCCTGCCTAAGTAATTCAAGTTTTAAATACTAATTTGTTTGGCTGGTGAATGTTCTTCCTGAAGAGTCAAATGGCAAAATTCCTGCCATTGCTTCATTTAAAAGAATCGGCTCTTTAAGATAACAGTACCTAGAAGCATGGCTAGGTACATTCACTGCACTGTAAAGGGAGACCGGGGGGTGGGGGGTGGGGGGGGGGAGTAGTCAGGAAGCTTGTAGGTGGGAAGGGTTTCCTGTTTCCAGGCAACAGCGAGGAGCTACAGAGGGAAAGCAACTTGAATATAAATCCATTCAGGAGAGGACATTTTACCACACTGCTTTCTAGCCGGTGGGGACACAGACTTGATTCTGGAAGAGAGGGTGGAGTTTAAACTTCATTTGTCAGTGGGTAAAGTTGTTGTAAACCTATTTCTTACCAGGTTTTATGGCTACATTAAAACAAACAAACAAACCGCCTAGTGGCCAAGTTAAAATCTTACAATATTTTGAAAACAGCAGCACCTGTTTTTTTGCCTCCTTTTTCATTTTCCAGAAGCACGGGGCTTCCCGTGGATTCATTTTCCCCTCTTGTCTCCTTAGAGAAAGGAGCTCTTGGCCCGAGAGCAGGCTCTTTCTCCGCCTGCCTCCCTCTGCAGGAAGGAGGGAGAAGCGCAGCACACTGGGCACCCTGGGAGGTGCTTCCTCCTCTGGTGGAGCGAGCCCCGAGGCTCACCACGAGCAGATGAGAGAAGCCCTTCTGGTCCCTGGGTCATGGAGAGTGTGTGCTGGTCATCTGCTTGTGACAATTTTTCCATCCTGTGAAATGCAGGAGAGTTGGATTTGGAAGAGTGGAAGAGGCATTTGCAGGAGGCAGCTACCTGATGGTTGGGTTAATCTTGAGGCTTTTGAGATACTAAGAAAGATTTTGTACCTGATAGAGTAACTCTATGGACCCTGAAGAACCCTTTCATTTTATACTCCAGTCCTGGAGTGCGTGGGCAGTCGTCAAGTTTATGGACCCGTGAGAGGATTACGCCTGCTGAGAGCTGTTTGTGTAGAATGCATACGTTCTCATTTCTCACTTTCACATTGTGTTCCCTGTAGAGCAGCGATTTTCAACTGGTGTGCTGCAAGAATTTTTAAAATATGCAGTACCTGACTCTTTAGTCAGGGGCACTGAGCTCTTTTTCCTTAGATTGTCAACAACAGCCAACACAACAGTAGCTGTCTGGTGTGAATGAATAAAAATTATACCTATTTTTTTGTCAGATTGGAAAAAAATATAGTATTTTTTTCATGTGCCGCAGAATTTTAGTAATTAGTTTATATGTACCATGAGATGAAAAAAGTTGAAAAACTGTTGCTCTAGGTGAGCTACTTTTCATTGTTTCATTATATTGCTTATATTTAAGAGTTTTCTTCAAAATCTAAGTGCGATGATTAAGTCTTATAAAGGGATGAGTAAGCTCTCTGATGGATCTTGCCCTGGGTTTTGTCCTCTGCCCAGACGAGAGGAGAAAAGCAGGTGCTGCTGTTGGAGGACTGGCCTGGAAGGGCTGTGCGTTTTTATCACTCAGTCTGGGGCCTCCTTTAGTAATTTGTCTCAGGATTGTAGTAGGTGCTGTACACTAACTAGTTAGCTACAGGCCCACAGAAAGAGCTGCCTAGACGCTTAAGCAAACAGGCAGTCCAGGCTTTATTGTAGGTCCCCCTCGCCATGTGTCTGAGGATGAATCACCTTTTGAAGGGTCTAATCTGTCTCCTTATTGTCCTGTCTGGAAAGGTCACATTATTTAAGTGTAACTCCTGAGAGCCTGGCAGGTCTTTTCAAACAAATGTTGATGGATGCTCTGTAGTCCCTCCCATCTCAACAGATTTCTTTATGCAGCTTTTTGCATAGACACTTAACCTATGGTTGAGGGTGCCTGTTTTATGACCAAAGAGAAGAAATTAAATGAGATGAATCCTCAGGGTTTTATATATATAGTTTGGTCTTGCCCAGATTGCGCAGCTAGCTTTTAGTCAGATGTCGACCTGTAGCTCTCTCTTTTCTTCTCTGTCTTGCTTCTGTCCTGGTGTTCTCAGTATCCTGTGGGGACATTGTACCTATGGTGGATTGAGTATTTTTTAATTTTACTATCATATGCTGTAGAATTCATTTTTAAGTCTAGTTTTGAGAACATGAATTGGCATATTTTTGTTAATTATATAATTATATATTAATGGCAATGGATTTTTTTACCCCATGTAACTTTGGATTGTACTTTTTAAATCATTTAAATCAGTGCAACAGATTTTAAAAAGCCAATAATCTTTTATGTAAAGATTGAGTTGCTTATATTATTTAGATAGGTAGTTAATTCTGTCTAGTTTATTTTAACCAGTTGATAATCAATTAAAAAGTTTAATTTCAGATATAGGAAATTATGAAAGATTAATGTAATAAAAATAGAATATGCATCATGCCTTCTTTAAAATTAAAAAATAAAAAGTTTAATTTACCATGAGTTTATGTTGGCTGTTTATCTGATTTTTAAAGATATTGCTTCTGTTTTGCTAGCATTTTGGATAGAAGATAAATCTTAAGTTCAAAAGTTTTTCATTGTTACTTTTTTTCTTATTATTCTCATTATTCTCTTTCAACATTGTCACCCTTGCTAGTTCTTTGAATGTTGAATGTTGTTATCTTCTACCAGCATGCTCATGTGATGATATATATTAACAATTTGTTTTATTTTACTGAATATTCAAAAGTAAGATTTCCAAGTGGGATTCAATTAATAAAGGAACATTGTCTTTTGATATCAGTCACATTAAACTTTAGTTGCATTCTTAATAGGTAAATATTTACCAAAAATGTGACTGAAATATAGTATGCTACCAGGAGAAAAAAATGGTGGTTTAGGAACAAACATTAAATGGCTACTACTTTTAATGAGATATTAAATTTCATGATTTTAGTTTTTTTTAATTATGAAAATGAAAGATTAAGTGTGAGAGACCTGTAGTCTACCTTATGTCTAGTCTGAGGCTAACCTTTTTAATTGTTATTCGTAAGTGAATTTTGAATGCACTTTACTTAACAATCTATATGGAGGGGCAAATTTAAATTAGACTTCTAATTTTTTGTAGAAGCTTCTAGTTTTGCTCTAAGATATTTTTCTTTCACTTATTGAGCTTTTATAGAGTAATTACACTGCGGTTCTGAAATGTGTGCTGAATAAAAGAAATTTAAGACCTTTTTCCTGCATCCTGAGAAAGGAATAGTCTTTTCCTCATTTCTGTTGAAGGATTTTTTTTTTTTTGTGGGGGGGGGGCGGGCGGGGAGAGAGTGAGTGAGTGAGTGAGTGAGTGTGTGTGTGTGTGTGTGTGTGTGTGGCGGTACAGGCCAGCCTCTTTCAGGATCCCCACACTCAGGAATCGCACTTCTGTAATCTTTTAGTTTGAGGTGACAGGGTCATATTCTTTACTCTTCTATCTTGCAGGGCCTAACTGTGCTTTGCACAACTAGACAGGTGATAATTGTGGAACTAAGCCAAGATTTTTAAAAAGTAACTTGGAGAATGGAATTATATACCAAATTATAATTGGTGCTTTGCTAATTGGTGTCTGTTATGGGCTTGAGCTGATACTGTATAGTTTTTATAAATTGCCTGTGTTCGTGGTATTTAATATCCTTGAGTTGACTGTATTCTTTGCAAATTGGAATTTACCATAAGAAGACTTATTTGAGTTATACATAATGAATACAATATATGAGCAACAGGGCAGAATTTATAGAATTTATTAAATCTAATTCTCAGTCACGTACTATGTCCTCTAAGGAGTAGTTGTATGATATTTTTTTGAAAAGATGTATATCATTATTACTGCTACTAAAATTTTTTAAAATAGAATTTAGAATATCAACTTGCAGATAGCATTACTCCATCTATAGTGGCATATTTATAAAACATTTTTAGATGACGTTTGCTTTAATACAATACATGTTTATATATAAGAGCCTTTTTTAAAATCTGACTTTAAAAAAACTATATCGCAAGGATTAGTCAGAAGCAGTCATTTCTTGGCTTGGTAGGGCATCAGATATTTTGGCAAACTTTCTATTTAATAAAACATTTACACTAACCTGGTAGGAATATTTTTAAGTACATTCTGTAGGCAGCAAATATTTTGCAGAATTGTTTCATGCTTTTGAAAACATTTTGCAAAAATTTGTGCAGTTTTTACTTTAACAAATTTCAACACACATGGCATACATGGGAACTTTTTTTTTACACATTTCCCTGCTTACCCCCCTGGAGTTTGTAACTTTTGACCTGTAACTTTTGACCACTTTCACCTATCTGTTTTGTATTGCTGTGTCCAGACAGTGTTTATAGAACTAAGATTTTTTTTTGGAGTATCGAAATTGTCTTTGTTGTTGAAAGTGTCTTAGTCTGCTAATTAAGTAGCCGTCTTTGAAAACCCAGAGTCACTCAGGTGCCAAACAATTAATGCTAATTTTTGGACAGCTTCCAGATGTAAATTTCAGCAAAGAGTCTCTTCTCCCAGTTTTCATTTGTCTCCTTGCTTGTTTTTAATTGTAGCTAGAGAACAGTTCTTTGTTTACTGGTGTCTTAGCAGTAGTATTATTAGTATGTTATTGCCTTACTAGTAATTTTCTTCCTTAAAGCTGTTGGCATATAACTAAGGTAGTACTTACTGTGCTAATGTTTTATTGCTGGGGCTATAATGTACCTGTTAAAGTATAATGCTTCTGAGTTTAAGTTTTAGAACCTTTTGGGCTTTTTTATTTTTTTTTAACAGTTTTTAACTGTTAAAAAATTCATGTTTAAATTATAAAGTTTTCAGTGTTGTATTTTCCTGACTTGCTAAATAGAATTTAACAAACATAATTTTACTTTTTTTTTTGATAATTCCAAATCATTAGTGCTGTTAGGATTAATAGAGTGACGTATGTTGTACTCTTTGCTTCACTATTAATGCTCTCCCTTGCCGTATTTTAGAGAGTGACCTATGCTTTAATCTTTTTTTCCTATTCTCTTTTCTTACCCTGTCCCCCTTTTGACTTTTCTTAAGGCTGTTAGCTGCATAGTTAATATGATTTTCTACTAGATACTGAAGCACAGTGATCAAAATAAAAACTATGATCACCATGTTGTGAAGCTTAAGACCTGACTTAAATATTTGGGACTTGTTAGGTGTTAATAATAACAAGTTCAGAAGACTTTTAATGTTTTTTAGGCTTATAATCTTTTGTATTTTGAGTAGTTAAAAGTTCCAGAAGTGGACTTTCTGGCTAACTGGGATGTTGATGTGTTAGGTTACTTAATATAATTCTTAAATTTTCTGAAGTGTTGGGAAGGACCTCAAAGATCAGCTGCTCAGCTGCTTATTTTGTAAATGAGGAAACAAAGCATGAATGATTAACACCTTATTACCAATAGCAGTACCAGTATTTAGTATCTAAATAAAATGCTTTATTTATCATTTAATTTTTAAGAGCAAATTGAGTCATTAAGAGTAGGTTTAAAATGTTTATTCAGATTTAAGAAATACTTATTTTAATATGTTTATGGTTTTCTTTGTTATAGCCTTATTTTTGCAACTCCTGAGTAGACTGATAATTCTGCAAAACCAGTCTTCAGTTTTGATTATTGGAACCTTTTTTTTAATAGGTCTTTTCTTTTAAAAATGAAATGCCAGTCATTTCAATCTTCAAGATAATTGTACTTTAAATTTTACATATAATCTCTAATATTATTAGTTCTTTTGAACTACAACTAATTTCACAGTTGGTTTGATTTTTTAACATCTGAATCCAATTTTCATATGATACTTTTTTTCTTTAGTTTTACATTTTAGAACCCAGGTTATCAGTTTAATGTGTGAAACTCACTCTTCCTTCCTTCACTCCCTCCCTTCCTTCTATCAAATGTTCATATATATGAACATTTAAAAAATTTTATTTTAGAGAGAGAGAGCCATCAATTTGTTGTTTCACTTATTTATGCATTCATTGATTATTGCATGTGCTCTGACCAGGGATTGAACCTGCAACCTTGGTGTATCACGACTTTGGTGTATCAGAATGATGCTGTAAACAGCTGACCTTGCCAGGCAAATGTTCATGTATAGAAAGCTATATGCTGGGCACCAGGGATGATAGCCCCTAACCCTACATTTTAATGAGGACAGTTGACGTCAAATAATTATTTTTGCAATTATTTTAATTCAAATTACCGTAAATGTTTAAAAGCAGAGTAAAGGAGTAGAAAGAAAATTTTAAGTGAGGCCCTGACCAAACCTTTAGGAGCAGGGCAGGCTTCGTAGAGGATGTGATGTTTCAGTTGAAATCTTAATTTGTAGGCCTTTGGGAGACACAAATGCAGAGAGTATAGGTAGAAGACCTGGAGGGAGGTCTGATACCATCAATCAGTATAGGACCTGAGGACTGGCAAGGCAGGCCAGAGGAAAACCAACAGACTGTCAAGTCAGTAACCCAAATGGAGGAAGTTTGTAAGATGAGTTTGTAAACCCACTGCTGCATTTAGCAGTGGTTCAGGCCTTTGATGATCTTACAGAGAGTCATTTTTGAGAAATGGAGGAGGTGAGAGCCCATATAATAGTGGTGCAAAGAGCAAGTTAGAAGGGAGAAAAAGATAATAGTTGCTGTTGACAAATGTTTTAAAAAATTTTACTTGGAAAGGGGAGAGATAGGATAGTGCCTGGAGATGGAATTGGGAGCTGCTTTGTGCTGAGATAAGTAGGATATATTTTTATGTCCGAGTGGAAATAAATAGCTTAATTTCTCAAAAGGTCAGTATTACATATATGAAAACTAGTACAAATAAAAAGTCTTTAGATTATTACATTTGTCATAGTTATGATGTTTATAAGAAGCCGTTCTTTTCCAATTATGGGACTTTTTAGCTAACTCAGTACAGCAAAAGTACAATCCTGTTTCTTTTTGTATGATTCTTTATTTTCTTTGGAAAATGTTTTATCAAAATATATAATGTTTAGTGATCCTAAATTGGCATTAGCCACTTGAAATAATAAGAGAAATATTTCCAGAACAGGAAACCTCTGTTTTACATGTATATGATTCTCTGGGTAACTAGAAAGTGAACTTATTTTAATTATGTTATTAAAACACAGTAGGAAGGCACATGAAAACAAGATATTATATTATATTTTATCATATTATATTATTATTATCTTCACAAAGAAGGTCGGGAATCCCTAAACTAAGATGTTCCAGAATCTTCATATTTTAATCAGCAATTTCATTGGTTAGGATCACACTTTATAATTTTGGGCATTTTTGTGAAAGAACAATAAAAGGTGAAGTTTCAGATATATTTTCTGATGCTCTTTTATATAACTTTAATATTAAACAAATGTTCTCATTTTAAGAAACCCAATACAAAATTAGAAATTAATAACAAAGGATAATTATTGGGCCAAGATAATTCCTCCATATGGTTATTTTTATTTTTTAATTTTTTTCTTTTTCTTTTTCATTTTTCTTTTTTTAAAGATTTTATTTATTTATTTTTAGAGAGGGGGAAGGGAAGGAGAAAGAGAAGGAGAGAAACGTCAATGTGTGGTTGCCTCTCCATGTGCCCCCTACTTGGGATCTGGCCCGCAACCCAGGCATGTGCCCTGACTGGGAATCCAACCGGTGACCCTTTGGTTCACAGGCTGGCACTCAGTCCACTGAGCCACACCAGCCAGCGGTCCATGTGGTTATTTTTAAATATTAGTAATCTGCTATTTGAAAGTGTTTGTTTATATATTATTAATTATTTGTCCATTAGGGAATTGTGATTAATAGGTGGAGAAATTTGAAATTAAAAATTTTTAACAACCACTAGCACTTGAATATTAATCAGGAATGAACATTGATTAAAATATTTAGCTTGTTGTACATATATATGCCCATACCACAAATATACACAAAATTCATTTCTTGAGAGATACCCTATGGGTTTCTTAAACTTAAGTTCAAGTAATGGACATATCCTCAGGGGTTAACTAGTTCTTAATGAGAACGTAACAATTTTTTTATGTTTCCTTTAGCTGATAAATAAAAAAAACCCCTGTATTTTCAGGATGCTTCAATTAGTTAACTTATGACTGAGCATCACTATTAGATTTTTGTCTCAAAGTTTACATGTGTGCTTAAGATACTGTCTGCAATTCAGTGTGTACCTAAAGCGAATGTTTAAGATGATGTCCCTTAGATTGGGGTCCACAGAGTTGTTTGTGGATTTGTTTTTGTTGTCAAGGATAAGTAAGTTTGAGAAACAGTATCCTTGATTATGGTCTGTGATTACTGTGTCCAGTGATACAAGCAAGTGATTCCATGTTGTTGGGGGCTTTGACACTTTATCTTCCTTTATTTAAAAATATATTCCACCACTACTTCTGAATATTTGAAAACGTTTAACATTTTTAAAGAAAAATCAAATTAGTTTTGGTAAGCTTTTGAGAATTTAGTCAAATATCGATTGGAATGATGTGGATCTTGTAATTATAAATAATATGAATTACAAATTCCTATTCTCACAATTCCTAAAGAATTAGTTAAGAATATAAAGTTTTTCTATTTGCTGTCTACTGTTGGCTATTAAATTTTGGGACCTTGTCCTAAAGGAGAACTTGTCTAGTGGCAGATGCAGGAGCCAGGCAGGGGACATGAATATGGGAACTGGGCATTTGGTAAGAGAATAGGAAATAGCGGCGGTTATTTCTTAATTGGAGGTGCCTGCCCTACCTAAAATCACATGTATTCATTTTCACCTGTGCTGAGCAGGCCAACATTGATTTGTAGGCTCTAGGCTCTTGAACCCCAATTTAGTTTGGGGAATAACCTAGTTGGGGGAAGGAAAATGTGGCGATGAAATGGTTTAGTCATAGTGGAAGCAGTTGTTTGTTTATTCATTCATTCATTCTTACGTTCATCCATTCATCCATCTTCTTCATTTGTACGTGCCTTAATTTACTGATCACTGAAGTACCTGTAATGTGCTAAGCTTTCGACATAGACGGAATCCTTGCCTTCAGTAATTCAGGTCTACAACAAATTTTCATAAAGCCAACCAGAAATAGTACAGAAATTACCTTGTTTTCAAAATACATGTCACTGACAATTATTTTTGCATTTTTTACTTGTTTATCTTCTGTTTTTTCTGTGACGGTAGAATCTTGTCTGCTTTGTTCTCCTTTCTGTTACAGTGCTCACAGCAGTGCTTGGTGCACAGTAGATGTTAATTAACTAAGTAATTATTGAATGATTTAAATGAATGAAGGAAGGTTCTGATAGTTTAGTAAGACTTTACGGAGGAGAGAGGACGTGATCCAGCTATTACAAGATGGTCAGGCTTTGAGGAGGTAGAGAAAGGAGGAAGTGACTGACAGGAAGTTATATGAAAAACATGGTCACAGAGGAACAGAAGGGGCCTGCTGCGTGGGCGTGGGGGATGAAAAGGTAGAGAAAGGAGGAAACACAGTAGTAGGAAAGCCAGCCTGGATGAGTAGTCACTTTGTGTGGAGAGAAGCCAGGAGCAAAGACGGTTGAATGGGATATAGGTGGAAGGAGCAGAGGGATGTGGCATAACATTGCACTAAGAGAAGCAGTTTGGTTACTAGCATGGAATTAACACATTTTAGGTTCAAATTCAAATCTGAGTTTGCTACTGCTAAACTGGGTAACTGTGTTCAAGCTGCTTAACTTCTCTGCCTGAATTTCATAATTTCAGTAAAAAAATTTTTTTAATTCAGCCATTAAGATTATGTTCATTAATATTTTTAATAATAGGAGGGAAATGCTTGTGGTACTTCTTGTAAAACTAACATGTGTGAGTAAAAGAGAATGGGGTGAAAGTTGAACGTGTAGCATAGAGCACCTGTTGACATGCCAGGCTTTGGGGTTACAGAGAGAAAAGACTGGTGATTTAAAAATATCTATAATCATAGATAATATTTACTTAAATTTAAAAATCACATATATCATGTACTTATGACCATTCATGAAGGTGAGAAATTAAATCTCCCAAGTTAGTTAAGAAATAACATAAGTGATGTTTACAAAGAACATCTGTGTTTCCAGAGAAAGGGATGATGTGTGTTACACTTATTTTCATTTCTACCATTTAACCCCATGAAACTTCCATTTGGCCTATTGACATATCCAGTTAGAACCTTTAGACATCATTTTATGCTATTTCACCTATTTGTAATGCAAATTTTCTTTTGGTGGGGAAAAATGAGGAACCATTTTATTTTATTATTTGAGGTCATTAAGTATACTCAGTGAGTCAATATCTTTGAACATCTGCTATTTGACCATTATTTTGTTGTGTTCTTACGGACATAGATAAAGAAGTATACTTGGTTCCTTACTCTCCAAACACTTAGAGAAGAACCAAGAAAACAAAGCCATTAGATAGGAGAGAGTAATTGGAGAGCAGTTGAAGTCAAAACAGTTTAATCCTAATTTAGAACTATTCTCCAGGTTTCCGGCCTGCCTCCTAATCCAGTGGTCTTTCCCGTGCTTCCAGAGTGCCTTCTTGATCAAGTTACTTGGTCCTTCAGATAATTATTTAAAAATAAAAGTATAACAGAGAAATGACCGCTGATTCATGTACTGCAGCTGCTTCCAACTCATCAGCACTGGTTTGAGTGATCAAATGATTCTTGGCACTCTTTCAAGAAATTCCACCAGAGGAAGCAGGAAAACCTAACTGTTGACTTGGTTTTGAGCAGTGCCACATAGCAGTAATTTTTCAAAGTTTCAGAAGTGGAATTATGCTCTGCGTTTTCTCTAGGAAGATCTTAAAAGAGGGCAGTTAAACCTGACTATTGTTCAAGTACAGAAATATTGCAGAATTTCTAAATACATGTTTTGAGAATTTTGGCCCTTTTAATAACAGAAAAAGCACACAGATTTATTTAGAAAAAGGGCAAGATCTAGCAAAACAAAAGTGTTTTAAAAGTGTGATTTTCACAGTTGACTAGAGATTTTGTATTATGTTCCATGAATTTTGATTAGTTTCTTTATGCCTTTGTTTTAGTACTTTTCATCATTTTGGGGTCTACTATGGTCCCTTCATCCTTTATGCAGATTTTAATCCTTTCTTTTTTTTCCAGGAATATATGGCTTTATGTGTACAACAGAGTTTTGCAGTTTCAAATATGAAGTATTTCCTTAAAGTGAACCTTTGTAAACGCCTGAAAATATTTTTAGAAATAATCATTCCATGGGACCAGTTTTAAGATGATTTTATTAATCAAATAAGTAGTTATATGCTTTATAATATGGTTAAACAGAAAATTATTGGCATATGCATATATTTTTACTTCAGTTTTCTAAATCTTCACCTCTCTTATTTTACCCAATCCCTCTCTTATTTCTTTTAATCACTATAAAGTTTAAGTTTTATCCACAGCACATCCTGCCTACACAGATGAATTCCTCTCCTTCATTGACCACATTGGGCTGCTTGCCTCTCTGTTTCACATCTGAGAGTTTATTTATTAATCACTCCATCATCAAAAACTGCGCCAATGGGCTTGTGACTCTCATTTGGGTTTGGGACAGATAGTGGGAATTACACTTTGGAGTGCTGGGTCAGGGGTTCTACTTATCAGTAACAGCACAGGTTGTGTGTGGTCCCAACAGAAGTCATAGCTTTGCTTGCCCCAGTTATGCCGGAAACTAGTCACTGACCTTTCATGACCTTGCTTCCTTAACACAACCATGGTACCTCTAGCTTTTAGGCAATATCCATTCTTGGGGATCGGCCAGTTTCCTAAAGATTAATGCCATTCCAGATAGATTTTTTCCCCCATAGTCTTAAGAAAAATATCATAGATTAAGTATCTTTCAAGGAATATATCCCTTCTTGGTGCTTCTAAATCCTAAAAGAAGCCTGTGGGGGGAGGGGGGAATGGGGGAAAACCATAACCCTATCTAAAGAAAAAAGAACTTATATAATTTTCCAATGAGCCCCATAATGTTCTTGATTTTTCGTAGGACAGTGAAGAAAGTTATCAAAATAATGGAAGTGAAATGGATTAAAACCATGGTTAGAGAATTCAGGAGAGCAGTGCAAGTCCAATAAAAGGTTTAAAAACACTTGGTTTAAGATGCAGAAATAATCAGACAGCTGCTCAAAGAGGGTAGGAGAGAAAGGAGGCATTTTAGAAGCATGTAGAATTCTCCCCTTCAAATTTTATATTTCATTGATGAACAAATATATTTTTAAACTTTTAAGTGTATGCTAAAAGCATCTGATTTCAAGTAAGAAAATCCAGTCTGAATCTTGACTTTTCAGCTTGTTAAGTGGGTGAGATGTTTGACCTCTCTTAATCTTAGCAACTTTCTCTGTAAAATATTTCCTTGAGGCATAGTATTGGACTATAGCTAATTTCATGAATAAAATTTTTAGTGCATTATAGACCCATCTTAGATGTCTGTGTAAATAGAAGGGGCTTGCTAAAATGTTTGCAAATTATAACTTTCAAATATGAAACCTCTTAGACTTAGAGAGGTGTTAGAGTATAATAGAAATAAACCTTTTCTTTGGGAAATAGATTAAAAAGAACGTGCTAATAAATGATATATGTAATCTGATTTGAGAGAATGAATGCATTTCTATCAAATATGACTTATTTTGTAAGGAATTATAAAAATCAATGAATGTGGTAGTAATCATACACAGTTAAAAGGAGGACCTCAATCACGTACTTAATCACATTCTGTTTATTTTAAAGGGTCTTAATAGTAATAGAAATGTTTCCTTAAGGCAGAGTATTGGACTATATGTAATTGAAATGTCTTAGTGAGATTCCATTAAAGTAAAAGGAAAATCTTTATGTGGTAAAGAGACTCTGTAACTTGCTGGTAAATTTATACTTTTTAGCCTTTATAACCATTATGGTACAAAAAACATTCCTTTGAATTTTTTTGGCATTGGTACATAGAACTTGCATATAGCTATGACCCTGGCTTTATAGTAAAGAGATTAACCCCTTCAAGAAGTAAATAATCCCCCACTTTAGTATGACTTTGATATTTGGGAAAACTTGTAAGGCTATCAGCCTGCAAAATGTAACCTATTTACAGTTTTATTTTTTCCTCAATGTTTTGGGTTAAAAAAATGTTAAGATCACCATGCGTTCTTTGTGAGATTGCTGATTTTTAAAAATATCTTAAACTGATTTTTAGTATAATAATGCCTTAGCATTAAAGAATGCGTAATCCTTATGTCTCTTAGAGTTTAATAATGCAAGGACACCTTAGGGAAAGTTGAAACATTTAGAATAGATTTCTGCATACAACCTGAAGTTTTTAAGTTTTTTTTCTTTTGCTGTGTTTACTAGGACACATGGAGCTCAGTTTTTATTAACAAAAGGGGCATGTGCAATTTTGGGGAGTCCCCAGACAACTTCTTCAAATAGGTATGTTTAGATTTATCAAAATAGTAATCAGATTTGGCAAATTTCATTAATATTGGATGATCATTGATGTTCAGTCTCTCTTCCTCACACACATACCTTAAGGGCCACCAATTTCTGTTAAATTATGCAATATAATTTATGGAAGAGTTTTTGTTTGTTTTTGAATATGGTAAAAATTCTCTTGGTACTGCTTTTTTCCAAAGAGCTTCATATGGAAAAACATAGAAGTATGTTAGTTTTGGGATTTTTAAAATTGTCTTTGACTATATTTAATTGTAATTTTACATCTCTAAAAAGCAAATTATCTGATCTTAGAGGCTAACTGGTGTTTTGCTAAATCTTTTATCACCCTTGTAGTTCTGGGATAGTCTGCATATGTCCTGTGGTGGTTCTAATAGCAGCTGTCAATTAATCAACTAGTATAAAAGTGTTTATCTGATACTGACCTTGTGCTGGGCACTTCCCTGGGTATTATGGGATAAACAAAGCCCCTTGAGCTAGTCAATAAATTTTAAGTGGTCATGACCCTAAGTCATATCTTTTGTGTGAAAACTGAGTACTGGGCATATTTTCAACAAAGAGGGTACTGAAACATCATCCCAAGGGTGTTTTCCTTTTATTTCCCCAACGAATTGCCAGAGAAGTAATCACTAATCCACTAAATCCTAATCACTTTTGGTGACTGAAGATTATCACTCTCTAAAGGGAAAGGTTTCTAGAGTAAGGCCAGTGGCAAAAGAAACTTCAGTCAGAAAACAGGCTTGAAAACTTTCTACTAATTTTTTTCAACATTTATTGAGTGCAACACAGTGTGCTAGGTGCTAGGGTTGTGAAGATGAACGAAACAGGAATACTGTCTGTTCTGCCGGATTTTCAGGGATAATGGAGAAACCAGACCTGTAATAACAAATGAGAGTCCTTAGTGCTCTAACAGTGGCATGTGCTGAGCATTTGGGAGCACATAGGATGCAGCCTAACTCTGCCTGAGGAAATGGGCAAACTGTGGTTTCCGCCAATCTCTTTAAGTGAAGAAAACAAACTTTAGACTTAGACAAAAGCCACAGAGGAAAATAATGTGGATTAAAAGCCTGAAACATAGTTATCCAAAGGAACTCAGAAATAACGTTGCATGAGCCTATGATTTAAGATTTGCCAAAGGAATTGAATTTGCAGTTCAATAGTTGAGAAGGACATTTTACTGTGCTCTGACAGTCAAATGCTTTTTGTTCTGCCTGTATCAGGTCATCAATGAAAGTTGATTAAAATCATCACAGTTTTCCCCCCAGGGACAGATAATTATTATGTAGACACGGAGGGAACCCCAAATTATATCACAGGCCAGGTTTTGGCCAATTTTCTTTTTAGTATTCCTTTAGGCACCTGATAAAATATTATAAATATTAGATTGTTTTCCTTAGGCTAAGTTTTCACTTTTTTTCCCCCTTATCTAGTAGTTGATATTTTTTCATGTTCCCAATTTCAGACCACCAGTTAGTTTCTCTATTCTGCTGCATATTTTTCTCTTCCAGAGAACAGCTTCCTTCTTGACTTCCCTGAAGCCCTTTATACCTGTCGGTCTCACTTAGTCAAATTCCCAGCTCTTTATGTCCCATCACTGGGGTGCATCACAGACCCTAGACCCTCTGGGCTAACTGTGGAGAACGTTGATGGTGCAGATGGAGATAATGATGTTGGTGATGCTGAGAAAAGGGGTAGTGCTGTCATTATACGCATTCCCAGAGTTAGTGTACAGTAGTTTGGAGTGTGAGCCCTGGAGTCAGGCTGCTTAGGCTCAGTGCCAGCTCTTTCACTTCTTTGCTCTGTGACCTAGGCAGATGGTGTTACCTCTCTTGGACAAAGTTTTTCCTCTGCAGTAAAACAGGGATGGTCATAATTGTATCCACTATGCCATAGGATTATTGGGAGAATTAGATGAATTAAAGCATGTCACATAATGAGAGCTCAAAAATGTAGGTTATTATTTGGTAGACTCAAATTTGTAACTGGCACAGTGTTACGGATATTATCTCTTAAGTCCCCACAACAACCTTGCAGGTGCTGTTATTACCTTTCACAGATGAGGAAATTGAGGCTTAGAAAAGTTAAATAACTTGCCCCTGATCACATGGTCTGGATTCAAACTCAGATCTGTGTGGTTCCAGAATGCCTGTTCTTTGGACTAAAACATGATGCCCTCTGGGAATCGCAGAACAACAGGAGTGCTGCCGCCGCTTGCTGCAGTTAGGCCAGCTGCGTCTGTGGGCCAAGCAGCGCATGGACAAGGGAACTTTACTGGACCATCCACCAGGATTGAGTTTTAGTTCTGGCTTTCATTGCCTTTCTTTTGATCTTGAGCAAGTTGCTTAAATCAGTGATTTTCTAACTGGTGCGCCACAGAGATACACTGGTGTGCCACAAGCATTTTTAAAACACATAATACCTGACTATTTAGTCTGGGACGCTGACTGCTTTTCCCTTAGATTGTCAAATAAAAAAATAATGACAGGAACCAACACAACGATAGCCATTTGGTGTGAATGCATCAAAATTATATCTTTTTTTGTTGTTCAGATCATCAAAAAATACATTTTTTGGTGTGCTGCAGAATTTTAGTAATTGATTTACACGTGTCATGAGATGAAGAAGTTTGAAAATCACTAATTAATTTAACTACTTTTGAGGCTCAGATTTATAAACGGTAACCTGGAAATCACAGTAGAGTTGCTTAAAGTGTCAAGTGAGACTATAATACTAGGTAACTACATAACAATTCATGGAAGAGAATAAAGTGCCTAGCTTTACCATGTGGACATTTAAATAGACAGAACAGGTAGAATCAGTTAACTTTTTAAAACCTTATCTCCCCTTTGAGGTTATTTGAATTTTGTTTGCTACTTTGGAAAGTGAGAGGTTTATTTTGTGCTTCTGGGAATGAATCTAAGGTTCTAGGGCACTTGATATAACTAGATTGGCTTGGCAACTGAAGATTTGGGCTACCACACACCATAAATAAAAACATTTAGTGAGCACATAATAAAAGTAACATGTAGCTGTGTGTTGTTGGATCAGGCATGGATTTGATAAAGAGAATCACATCTAAAAAATATGTTAGGCCACTCCTTTCTGTGAATCTTTTGTTATAATAGATTGAAGTTTTTGGACAGAACGTAATAGAGAGTTATATCTTTCTACACATTACTCAGCCATCTATCTAGCGGAATTAATGATGCAGAACCCATATGACCTCTGGAGATAAATACAAGGCACCTATTCCTTAAATCATTTTTATGAGAATTAAACAAACGGATCCAGTTAGCTTTTTGACTGATTTCCACACCTGTAGCAGTTAGAATGGAGAGGAGAACTTCATGCAGGCAATCAGGGTAAGAAGTGATAGGAGGTGCCTGACCAAAAGGGAAAAGAAAACCCAAAATATAAGTTTTCTTGGTATGGAATATTTAAGAAAAGCATATTCACTGCTGTGAGCTCATCTCAGTTTTGTGAGATAGTTTAAGAGGGAGAGATTAACTTCTTTTCATAAGAAGGAAAGCTAAGAGCTCAGGGAGCTTTGTTACCTGCTCAGAGGCTGGCAGCTTTAATTGGTGGGTCAGGAGTTGGACCCGCATTCCCCACTTGCTGGCAGAAACTGCATACAGCTAAACAGGAGGAACATCATAGGTCTTGGGGGCATTATATGAATGATCAGTAGGATTGGTGTTGGTAGAAAATGTCTGGAAACACTAATAAAAGATTAAATTATGTTGGTATGCTGTAAGAAGGTGGGAAAGAGTTCCCCATTTTAAGATTTTCATTTATATGTTTAAAATTACGAGACACTCTGGCTCAGTTGTCTGGAGCGTTTTTCAATAACCGCAAGGTTGCAGGTCCCTTCCTCTGTCCTGGAGAGTACAACCCCTGGTTCAGGTGTGCAAGGGAGGCAACCAACCAATGCTTTTTGTCATGTGGATGTTTCTCTCTTGCCCTTCCTCTCTCTCTGAAAACAATGAAAAATGTGCTCAGGTGAAAATAAAATAAATAAATAAATAAATAAATAAATAAATAAATAAATAAATAAAATTAGGAGAAAAAACTATTATGGTACTCAAAGAATATAACCAGAGATAACTGGAAAACTTAGTTGCCCTAAGTGGCTCATTTTCTGAGGTTCTAGATTGACAAGTGCTTTGGAATAGAAGAAGGATGAACCAGTGGTCTTTAAACATTTAGGCTTCAGTAAAAGAATTTTGAAAACTATGGGTTCCCTTGGTGACATTTAAAATTTTGTCATAAGTTTAAATCATTTGTATGGTATGACTGATTGTAAATACTGACATTTCTTAATAAACTTGTCAAACCATTCTTAAATATTTGAGTCGAATACCATAGCTATGTGATACCTCCCACTATCCATTTACAAACTACTCTTTAACGGTAAGAAATTTTACTGTTAATTACATTTTTCCTACTAAATTTTATCCTTATGTATTACTATGTTTACAAATCTATTTTTGATCACCCTTTGGTGATAAAATATCACCCTTTGGTGATACTTTGGTGATAAAATTTAATTTACAGTGACAGAATTATCAGTGGTTTTTTTAAAAAAGTTATAACAGTGATTATTGATACACAGTTGATCATGATAATTTGTGAATTACAAATTTTAATAAATAATATTAGAGAAAAATATAATTCTATTGGAAATTCATCTTTTAATATTATTGGTGCTTCTAATTAGTTCATGTATCAGTGGATGAATATTATTCATTACAAAAAAGTTTAGCATATTATATATTCTTTTAAATATATACACTGTTGAATTTTGTTTACATAAGTTGAAGAGGATGAGAGTGTTAATAAAGCAGTGTCACTGAAATCTTTGAATTTATGGCTTATATTCAAAGTCGCAATAATCTATCACTTAAAATACTTTTAATGATTTATCAGCTGACAACCAGTTTAGATGCATCTCTACTTTTATTCCAAGCAAAGAATTGGCAAAGACACCTCAGTTGCACAGGAAGAGTGATTAGGGCCGTCCTCTTTTCACCACCAGTGTTTCTCCTGAGTCCTGTCCAGAGATTCTTCCCCACCCCAAGCAATGCCTCAGAGTGAGATTTGTGATGGGTGAGCTGTGTGCCTGGATTTTGTAAAATGGGAGAAGGGGAAGGGGAGTTGGAAAAGGTGAAGTGGGGAAGTGACACCTGCTCTGTAGGGGCATTCTCAGGTAGAGAATTAGTTTCTCAGGTAGATTAGTTTCAGGGAAGGATGTTTACAAAAGTTAATCTGTAAATTGATTTAACATCTATTTACCTGTGTACTCTTCATACCATTTGGAAAGTCCCACCTACTTCTGAGATTTTGCCTTCCCTCATTTGAAGGCTCTTGTGCTAGTAACCAGTATATTACCAGCTCTTAATTAAAAAGACTTTTTTAATCCCGTGTGTGTGTGTGTGTGTGTGTGTGTGTGTGTGTGTGTCCTTTAAACCTAGAAACTGCTGACCAGGGTACATAGTTGTCTAAGGCAATGTCATAGGTCTTAATTGCTTCCAAGCATCTGTTTATACATTGTCCTTTCCTGAGCATGAATCTTCGCAATTTTAATTCTCTCTAAATCCTCCAGATCAGGATTAACACTTTAACTACCTCTGTAACTTTTTCTTATACATCTTTTGTTAATCCTACTCACATTGATCAATACTTTGGTGAAACATATCTTAAAGAGCTCAGTATAAGGAATTACTGGCCATTTTGAGTAAATAACAAATAATTGACCAGTCAGATTACTTTTTTCTCTGGCTTATTTTTTTTGGTATCAGTTCATAAAAATTAAAAACAGTGCAAGAGATCTCAGATATAGTTTACATTAACTCTTTTCTTTTACAGAAAATGAAACCAGAGAGATTAAACCAGTTGTCCAAGGCCACAGAGTTGGTATTAGAATAGTAGAACCTGGGTCTCCTAACTCCCATTATTACACCCCTTGCTGCATCACACCTTCTGCTGCCTTTTGCTAAATTGCATTCCTCACCTCAACCCTATTTAATATTATTTCTCCTGGGGGTTGACCGAGCTTTTGTTGACTCAGCATTATTTTTCAAACAGAGGCATTTGCTGTTTCATTGAACACTTTTCTCAAAACAAAAATACTTCTTATCCCCTGGCAAATACTTTGTGTGGCACAGTGGGACACAGGGAGGTGAGCCTGGGGCCCTGCGGCCCCAGGCAGTGGCACTGGGGGAGGGGGAATGTTAACAGGTCAGAGTAGAGGTGGATTGGCAGAGCGGGGGCTGGTGGGAGGTGGGAAGCTTACATCATTTCCCTGCAACTGGGCTCTGGCGAGGCTGTAAGGCCTCACTTTCCCCTGTGTAATAGTTTACCAGATTGACAGAGATTCGTAAAAGAAAGAAGGTATGGCAGGATGGATGCTCACCCCGTTCATAAATCAGCTATGAGATGAATTGTCAATAATAACTAGAAGCAGCCAGGACTGTCTGTGCTTCGCTCCCCCCAGCCCCCCCCAGCTCAGTTCCTTTCTGCTCCGCCCCATCTCTGCTCTCTGTGCTGCTCAGATCAGCTTCCTGCTTCTCTTGAGCTGTTCTATAAAGCTGGTCTGCTTTCACTGAAAGCATTATATTCATAAGTCTGAGTCAGGTTTTGTGGAAGTATTGTTGGTTTGGTTTTCTTTGGGGGATGGAGGGGGAGGGAGGAATTTAAAAAAAAAAGGGGGCAGGCTGATGAAAAAGCAAAATCATCATGAATTTTGTTGTCACATCTTGCCGGTGTTACAACCAGCTCTGTAGACTGCTGCACTGAAAACATTTCTGTGAGAGGTATGTGCTTGAAAATGGAAAGGTGACTGTTGTCTGCGGAGCAAACTGTCCGCCCAGCAGCTGCTTAGATGGCTGTAAGGTCGGAATTCTTCCTGGTGCCTTTGATAAGGCAAGGGCAGTGGTTACTTGAGACGTGGTGCAGTTAACCAGCTATTGGTAAAATGTTAAATGTGTGCTTAGTCCCCACATCAGGACTCCTGAAATGTTCGTTCAGGCTGAATATTTCTAGTCAAATCCACGGCGTTATTCCAGGCTCTCTTGGTGGTGGTTGTCTGTAAACAAGATGATGATCTTTAATACCTCTCTCATTATTTATGAACCACATGACAAAGATTAATGAGAGAGACTTCCAGTAGCCTAGAAGTTTCAGATTCATTAGGAGCTCTTCCATGACAGATGGCAAAAGTAAAAGGAAATGGTTGATGATTTTACTATAACCTAAAGTGAAAGTTTTAAAGTTTAGAGGGTGTGTTATGGCTAAGTGGAGAAATCTGGAGGGGCCACCAAAATTTAGAATCATAACCCCACCCATTAGAGTGGATGCCTGAACTATATTATGGCCAGAAGGCTTTTGAACACATATGGATGGATCTTTTCAACAGAAATGTTTCTATTCAGTGATCAAAAGAATAGTGTTAAGAATAAGAATGTAGCCAACACCAAAGGCGATGTGGAGAACTCTATATTATAGATTATGAAATACTCAGGCTTGTTCTGTTATAAAAAGTTCAGAGAATATTGAAAGTAGAAAAATACAACAATTTTGTCTTGTACATTAGATAAATTAGTGTGTCAGAGACCATTCCAACTTCAAAAGAGTTTCTTCTTGATTTTAAGAATTATTTTGTCATGTAAGAAACTGGAGAATTCTTGAATGTTAGCATGTTTTAAACTCATTTTACAAAACTTTGGAATTAAATTGTTTAAGTTTATCAATATATAAATGTGCCCATTCCCACAAATAGTGCTTGAATCATTGAAAGCTCTTGAATGGAATAAACTAGCGATGATAAGTTAACCTAAATTTTTCCCTTTAAGAGACTGTGCCAGTTAAACTTCATTTCTTCTCAGATATGTGCAGGGAGAGTAACCTTTGTGATTATACCAGATAACATTAATAAGTTAAAAATATAAAATTCTAGAACAAAAGAGCTGAGAAGTAAACCTGCTGCAGGCTTCTGAAAAGGAATCCCCTCTACCCCACACAGACAGGTGGCCATCCTGACTCTATTAAATTGGTCTTTCTCAAATGCACACTAGAAACCCCTGGAGAACTTTCTTTTTTCTTTTTAACTATCAAATATCTTATATTTATTTATTTTTTACATTTTTTTTAATTGAATTTTTTCATTACCATTTATCCCCCTACCTTGGCCCAGGCCCTGCCGCAGAGATTCTAATTTAATTGTTGGGGTGGGGGTAGGGAGAGGGGAGGGCTGGGCATTGATAGGCTAAAAGCTGTTCTCAAGGGTTTCTAATGTGTGTAGCCAGAGTTGACACTAGTTTGCATTTCCTGAACATCCTCAGTAGTGAAGCAGCCCATTCTGTTTTGGGTACCATTTGGATCAACACCAGATCTGCTTTGGTGTGTGTCCTCTTAAGTCTGAACTTTGTCACTTGCAGCTCATCAGATATTTACCCTTTCTCCCCCAAGACTTAGCTTTTCTAAGCTAAAAGAGTCCTAGTTTCTCCAGTCTTCATGACTTGCTTTCTAGATTCTTTCCCATTCTTGTCTCTCTCTGTCAAGAAATTGCTCTTTTTTGTCAGTATCACCCTTAAATAGGATGTCCTGGGGACTGAGCTCGTCATTGTAGATGTGTGGGATGCAGAGAATACAGTAAAGCTATAATTCCCTTGTTCTGGACACTGCACTTCCGTCATTGGTGGCAAAGATTACTTTAGCTTTTTGACAGTCATGTCACACTGTTGATTCATGGTGAGTTTGAACTCAGCTCAAGCTGTTAGTTCTTTTTCACATGAACTGTGCTCTGACTTTATGAGTGTATTTTTTTTTACTGTAATTCCAGATTTACATTTATGCTTGTGAAATATAAGAGGAAAATCCAGTGAATCATTTATTCCACACAAGGAGAGAGATGTATCCAGACTGAATGCCAAAAGTTTATTATGTGCATATAATAACAAGTTTAATGAGTAATCTAAAGCACTCATTTGAATCCACAGCTCAGACTGAACCTGTTAGTTCAGTCTGTTTCCCAGTTTCCCTTCTTATTCATTACTCCACATGTACCACTCAAAGTTAAGAATCCATTTGACTATTCAGCCTATGTTAATATTTGTAATCAGTACGTAGGAAAGAAACAATAATTTTCCTTCTATTTACCTAAGTTCTTCTGGCTGGTCTAATAGTAAAATCGACATGAGACAGATTGACAGGAGAAAATAACCAAGTGTATTATGTATGTACATATAGGGGCTCCAGAAGAACATGTCATCCAATGACAAATTGGACAGTTGAGGCTTATATGCCATTTTGGATTAAGGAGGGGGGGCAGTGGTCTAGGGGAGTCTTGACAGACTTACGGTAAGGTGATACGTAGCTCCCTTCCTTTAAGTAGGTTTTTCTTTCTAAATTTATTTAGGCAGGTAAGCGGGCAGGTAAGAAACTATTTTTGAGTCTTGTCTTCAAAATAACTAGCTTAAAATAATCAATATCCCCAAAAGGCATATTTTGGGGTTTCATATTCTGCTCCCTCTCAAATACTTTGTCAAATATGCCTTTTCAGTATCAAAACACATTATACCCATGGTGTTCTCCTGAACTATTTGTGCAGTATCTTTATTTTGAAAGGCAATATGTTGAATTTGTTATGGCATTCTTGTTTAATGAGAGAAACAGAAGAAAATATTTTGCAGAGGAGCAGCTGAACTTGTCTAGGATCATACAGCTCACTAGTGTCAAGGCTAGAACCCACTTCCAGCTCCCCTGGTGCTCCAGTGCTTTGTGGATCAAACCACAAGTTCTGATGCCCTTTGTTATTTAGGGTAGGACTTGAAAGAAAACTGTAAGGAAACAAAGCCTTTGTGGATGCTCCACTGTCTCTTTTGGGATAGTTAGTATTTAAGCTCTTACCATATAGCCCAATCAACTTTAGATTTGTTTTTCATTTAGTATTCTGCCCAGAGCAATAAAAGAGGAGTAAATGACTGGCTAGCATTACTAACTTAACTGCAGAGAATAGTATTCTTAGGAGTTTGGACATCCTCACTCCCCTTGGAAAGTTATCCACCCTCCCCCGCCCCCACCACCACGACCTCACACACAGTTGATGGCCACTTTGTTTATAATGAGTAATACCATGGGAAATTTTTAATTAAGGGAGAAGTATATATGGCCAGTTTTCTAATTTTGCAGACGAAGAAACTGAGACCCAGGCAGAAAAGGCTTGCTGTATCCGTAGTGCTTAACAGTGCATTTAGAATATAAGCGTGCTTACTGCATAAGACATACTTAGTAAATAACTGGATATTGCACAGCTTTCTTCAATATTGTTTTCTTCTCCACACAGGAATTGGATTTACCTTTCTTTTCCCCCAGCTTTGCCTTTGAGCACTCATTTCCTTAAAAGTGTTGAAATGGAACAGATTTTTCAAGAACGCCTATTACTTTAAAAAAAAAAAAAAAACAAACCTCCAGTGATACAGTAAAAGCTCAGGTAACCAGGTTTATTTTTCCAGCTTTTGACTTTTAGGAAAATAAGTCCTTTTCCTCCCCTTTAAAAAATGGATTTAAAACAGTTTAGTTTAAAAAAAAAAAAAAAAAGAAGAAGAGCATTAAAAAAATGAATATAGCCTAGGGCAGGCCTGTATTCATCCAGCCCAATGACCACATCTTCATTAGGGTCCAATGAAAACTGATGCTCACAACAAGGCTGAGCCTAATGTATGATAAGCCCTGCAGTCACCAGTGATTTAATTATGTTCGCTATACTGTACTTGCTAAAGTAACAAAGTATACCTTAATACATTTGGAAAGGTTTTCAATAGCAGTGGCTGAAACAAAAAGCCTTTATAAGTAAATTCAGTCAATCAGAGTAGGCTGCTTTTCTAGCCTTTTGGTCAATATAGGTTTGATTGTATGTCTCCCTTTACAGTATGGAAACACCTGCTTTTATTAACCTGAGAGAATATCAACAAGAACGCCCGATAAAGCCGCATTTTTAAACGATCTCTTGCTTCTTTTGCCCCGGTAGTCCCAAGTGTCTATTTTCTAAGCATTTTAAATTACTTCAATTAATAGTGGTTGTGTTTCTACATATTTCTCTTAACGCATATCCTGATATTCATTCCTGTGACCTTTCATTATTTTTATGCTTCAAAATGATGCTTTTAACCAAGTGTTTTTAATAGAAAATGAGAATTGAATGTTCACAGAACCATGAACCATGTATACATTAGCCATATAAAAGAATACAGTCTGAGGCTCTCGCCAAGTAGCTCAGGTGGTTAGAGCATTTTTCCTGTATGCCGAGGTTGTGGGTTCGATCTCTGGTCAGGGCACAAACAAGAAGCAAACAATGAATGCACAGAAGTAAGTGGAACAACAAATTGATGTGTTTCCCTCCTTCTCTTCTTCCCTCCCTCTCTCTCTCCACTTATTGTCTCCCCCTCTCTCTTCCTCAAATCAATAAATAAGCAATTTAAAAAAATACAGTTTTCAAACTATAATATGACATATTAGGGTATGATTATTACTAGAATTAGTTAATTCTTGAGTAATAGTATTCAGTACAAAATATCTATGTTTAATTTGAAATCAAAGAAGGGATATTACAGGAAAAAAACATGGGTTTGGGAGTAAAGATTCATTGCAAATACTACTTCTTGTAGAATATTAAAATGTAGAGACCTCAAAACCTAACCGCTCTAAATTATTATTCAGAGAGTGCTCAGAGACAATCTTCTAAAAGTTTCACCAAATAACTGTTTTAATGGCATATCCCAGCAGTCATTTCTCTATGTGTTTTTCTCTTTGTTACTGTTTTTATTGTTATAAAGAAACTGGGTGGAGCTCATCAAACTTTAGAGAGAGTGCTGGATAACTGAATTTTTGGGTCAGTTTTTGGTATTTATTTATAAAGCATGTGTTTTTTACACAGTGAACTTAACCTCTAAAAATGTGTGTGTGTTTTTGAAGTCCTTAAAACCTATAAAATGATAAAGAATTGCAAGAAAACTGTACCAATTGCTGAAGTATTCATAATAAATAAGTCTATCTTAGTCTATTCAGGCTGCTGTAACAAAATGCCACAGTCTGGATGGCTTAGAAACAACATTTATTTCTCATAGTTCTCGAGTCTGGAGGTCCGAGATCTGCGTGCCAGCCTGGCCGGGTGAAGGCTCTCTTCTAGGTCACAGAATTCTTGTGTCCTCATATGACCAGAGGGTTAAGGGTGCTGCTCTCTTTTATAAAAACACTAATCCCTATGCCATGCACCTGAAACTAATACAAAATAATATTGAATGTAAACTGTAATTGAAGACAGTTTTAAAAATTAAATATAGGGTGCTTAAATGGCAGCTCTAAAAAAAATAAAAATAAGAGCACCAATCCCATTCATGAAGGCTTTGCCTTCATGTCCTAAGCACCCCTCAAAGCCTGCATACCTAATACCATCACATTGGACATTAATGTTTCAACACAGGAATTTGGCGGGGGGAACATTCAGACCATAGTATTCTACTCCTGAGACTCCCAAATGTATGTCCTTCTCATATGCAAAATACAATCATTCCATCCCAGTTGCCCTCTAAAATCGCATGTAAATATTATCTACATCAGATACAGGTGAGACTGAAGGTAGGATTCAAACAAGTTATATGTTTCCAAAATATAATGGTGGGACAGTCATAGAATTAAATACTCACCTTAAAAAAGGGAGAAATAGGAAAGAACGGGGTGTAATAGACCCCAAGCAAGTCAAAACCCAATAGGGCAAAAGACATCAAATCTTAAGGCTAGAGAACAATCTTTAACTCGATGCTCTGCTCACTGGGCCCATTGGGGCAGGGGTCCCACCTTCTGGATACATTCAGGGTGGCCCTACCCCCATGACTTTGCTGGGTGCAGCCCAACAGCCATTTTCCCAGGCTGGAATGGCATGCCTGTGGCTCTTTTGGTTTGGGGTTACCTGGTCACTTCAGTCTTTTCCTTACAGCTCTGGGGCATTGCCCTAGTGGAGGTCTCTGTGGTGGCCTCTCCTTTACCGTGTCATTTTGCCCCTGTAGCTCCAGGCAGTTCCATCCTTTGAAATCTAGAGAGAAGCAGTCACTCCCCCAGTGGCTCCCGTAGTTTGGGTGGGAGGTCTTCTGGCAGGTTGAAAATCAGGCAATGCCCCAGCCCCTTTTGAAAGCAAGGAGGAATCCCTGACAATCATTAAATTGCCTTTGGAGTCCTTCTTGAAGAATATCATAGGTTCTCAGTAGAATACCTCTGTGGTTTCATCCTATATATTCTAAGAGGTCTGATGATCAACCTTCATTCATTTTTGTCTCCTTCCCCTTCAGTTCAGATTGGCTGTTTTCCTGCTGGGGTGGCTGAATAAATTCCGGGTTCACACCCATACTAATATATTTTTTAAAGATATTATTTATTTATTTTTAGCGATGGGAAGGAGAGAGGGAGAGAAACATCAATGTGTGGTTGCTCCTCAAGCGCCCCCTACTGGGGACCTGGCCCACAACCCAGGCATGTACCCTGACTAGGAATTGAACCAGCAACCCTTTGGTTCACAAGGTAGCTCTCAGTCCACAGAGGCACACCATCCAGGGCCCATACTAATATTTTCATCCCAAGGCCCATTGGTCATAACCTTAATGTTCTCTTCCAAGACGCTGTTATAATATGGGTATATCGAGAATCTTCCAATTTTTTACATTTTTTTCCCTTTGATTAAAATTCCACTTTAAAAATAATTTTTTTCTTGCATTTTCCTATAAGTGTTCAAAAGAAGCCAAGCCGCACCTTCAACACCTTGCTTAGCAAAGGTTCAGCCCAATATCCAATTTCATCACTCATACTTTCATCACTCACACATTCTATCTTTCATAAAATACTAAGACATGAACAGTTAAGCCACATTCTTTGCTACTATGTAACAGGGATGGCCTTTCCTTCATTTTCCACTAGTATGTTCCTCGTTTCTGAGATCACATCCCAATGGCCCTTACTGTTCATATTTCCATGAACATTCTGTTCATGATCACTTAGGTTTTTCTCTGGGAAGATTGAGGCTTTCTCTCCACTCTTTTCTTCTGAGACTTCATGAGAATTTCTTTTAATGGTGTATTCACGGTAATGTAGGCTTTTTCAACCATGCACTTCAAAACTCTTTCAGCCTCCACCTACTACCCAGTTCCAAAGCTACTTCCCATTTTGAGGTATTTGTTATAACAGTACCATACTTTCAGTACCAATTTTCTAACAACAAACATTCATTTCTCACAGCTCAGGAGGCTAGGAATCTGAGATCACAGGTATAGTTTGATTATGAATGACATAGCCTCTTACTAGAAGAATTACTATTATTGTTAAGCTCCAGAGAAAATGATGTCAAGAGCCTTAGCAAGTAGGCCTAAGTTAAGCTAAAAAAAGCACCAAGTCAGGTAGGTGTAATTTACACATTGAAATATATTTACTGATACCTTATATATCATCTTTGCATAAATCTTAGAATTATTTGATTATTTTTATTAAAACACTTTAATTAGATTTATTTGAAGATATATGAGGTCTGTCCAGAAGGTATCCGTCCATGTAATATGAAAAATAGAGCTATTCATTGAAGAAGATTACAAGATGCAAGAAACATTGTACATAGGATAATGATGCCCCAGTCCCCTTCAAAGTAGGCACTTTGGGACCTCACATAGTTCTCCCAGTTGCCATTAGCTGCCCCATTGTATTTTCGTGAATCTCATCGATGGTCTGAAATTTCTTCCCTTTCAAAGGTTAAGGGGGGCTGAGTCACCTGGGTGATTTGATGTTTCGCCAAAAACTCTACATGAGATGTGATGCGGGGCGCGGGGGTGGGGTGGTACATTGTCGTGATGAAGCAGCCCATCACCAGTTGCCCATAGCTGCAGCCTTCTGAATCATGCAGGTAGTTTCCTTGGAGGAATGTTCAAGCTTCACACAAAATTTAGTGCAGATTCATTGCTCTACTTGCTCAGCCATTTTCAGTGTGACTGCCATACAGTACACATGCTCACTTCACAGCGTTTACCACCACCACTGACGAGCACAGTGAAGTCATCATTGTTTACACATGCACATTCCAGTCCACTCTCCTTGGCTGCCTGGTTCCATCGATGTTGTGCAAATCATTCTCATTGTATTAACAATGGGTGGACTTTTTCTGGACAGACCTCATCTAGGTATCATTATTCTTATTTAACAAGGGACCTATTCTAGTGGGGGGAGGGCTCAGGAAAACCCATCTTGGAGAAAGTGATGGGTAAGATAAGATGTGACTTATCTTATGTAGATACATATGTGATTTATATGTAGATTGGGCTGGAAGTGGTAGGAGGAAGTGCAAAGGGCCTGAGGTGAGAAAGAGCAGGATGCCTAAGAGAAACTGGGAAAGTATTATGACTGGAGTTTCGAAAAGAGCAAAAAGGATGGTATGATGCAGGTGGAAACCAGAATATGTTTCGATGAGATTATGGGAAGCATAGTGGATTGAAAAGTTTTAAGCTAGGGCGGGGTGGGGGGGACGGTGTTTAGATTTGCATTTTGTAAAGGTCAGTCTGGTTGCTACAGGAGGGATACTTTGGTTGGAGGGATGCAGAAATCATTTAAGAGATTGTTACAGTGGTAGGTTGGACCTGGTGGTGGAATTTAGGACCTTTAACTAATGGTGTTTTATGATTGACTAGATGTGTAAGACTAAGGCAGGGAGAAGCCACACACTAGCCTTTGAATCCAGTGTATTGGTTGGTATAGAGACAACCACTGAAACAGAGAAAGCCCCCAGAAAAGCAGACCTGGAGACTGGAGAGCAAGGATGATGCATTTAAATGCACACATGTTGAGCTTGAAGTGCCTGTAGTACACCCAGAGTGAATTTTCATTTATCAGTAAAATATATCTGGACTTTAGAGGAGAGGATTGGCTGAAATACAAATTTGGCCATCATTGGCATATGGTAATTGAAGCTTCCAGAATGAATGATATCAACTAAGGAGGGAGTGTACAGTGAAAGTAAAAGCTGACTTGGTAACCTAAACCCAAGGCCCTGCAGAGGAAACACTTTCCACCCCGGGAATGAGAACATGAAGAAACACACAGTACTCACCTGCTTTCTGTTTGTGGGTTTTTAAAACCAATATTGCTTTATACATTTTTTTCACTATATGTTTTATTTTGAAATAATTATGGATTCACATGCAGTTATCAGAAATAATACAGAGGGAGAGATGTACCCTTTATCCATGTTCTCCCAGTGGTAATTACTTGCAAAACTGTAGTACAGTGTCAGAGCCGGGGTACTGACACATACACAGTCAATAGGCAGAACATTTGTTTCACCTCAGGAATCTCTCATGTTGCCCTTTTTGTAGCCACATACAAATTCCTCTTGTCTCTGCCCCTTTATAACTCCTTCCAACCACTGATCTGTCCTCCATTTTTATAATTTTGTCATTTCAAGAGTGTTATAGCAATAGTTATATAGTACGTAGTCTTTTGAAATTGTTTTTTCCCCCACTAAGCATAATTCTCTAGAGGTTCATTAACTTGTTGTATCAATAGCTTTTCATTCCAAATAGTCTTCTACAGTGTGGAGGTATAACAGTTTGTTTAACCACATGTGGAAATTCATTTGAGTGTTCACGTTGGGGACTATTATGAGTAAAACTTCTATGAACATTTATGTACCTGTTTTCATATGAATTAGTAGGGTGTTAATGATAATTACATGTTCAGTTTTTACTGTTGCATTTTATAAGTTTTTTATATACAGGGTGGAGTAAAAGTAGGTTTACAGTTTGTATGGAAAATAATACAGTAATTAATTAATAATACAAGAGTAAACTCTGTGTTTTGCGTATTCACAACCACAAACCTACTTTAGCTCCTCCCTGTATGTTTTAAATATTACCCCTTTGTCAGCTATGTATTTACCGTATATATTCTTACAGTCTTGTAGCTTATCTGTTTATCTTCTTTATAGGGTTTTTGGCAGAGCAAAAGTTTAAAATTTTGATGGATGTCACTTTATCAATATTTCCTTCTATGGATTGGGCTTTTGGTGTCAAGTCCAAGAATTTTTAAACTAGCCCTAAATTCTGAAGATTTTCTTGTACATTTTTCCCCCCTAAAAGTTTTATAGTTTTTGTCTTTTACACTTCAGTCCATGATTCATTGTGAGCTAATTTTTATATATGATGTGAGTTTTAGGTCAGGGTCTTTATTTTGCCTGTGGATAGCCTGTTGTTTTGGCACCATTAGTTTGAAATGGCTGTTCTTCCTCCATTGATTTGCTTTTTGTGCCTTGGTCACAAATTAGATAGGCATGTTTATGGTGGATCTATTTATAGGTTCTCTATTCTTTTTCATTGATCTATATACTCCTCCACCAATATCATACATTTTCAATTACTATATAGGTATATAATAAGCCTTGAAGTTAGCTAGATTGATTCCTCACCCTTCTTTCTTTTCTAAAACTTTTGAGCTATCTTTGCTTTTCCATACTGTCTGTATTTACTGTATCTCCAAAAACCTTGCTGAGATGTTCTTAAGAATTCTCTTAGCCCTAGCTGGTATGATTCAGTTGGTTGGAGTGTTGTCCTATAAACCAAAAGGTAGTAAGTTCAATTCCTGGTCAGGACACAGGCCTACACTGTGGGCTTATCCCTGGTTCGGGCACATAGGAGAAGCATCTGATATTTCTCTCATCCATGTTTCTCCTCTCTCTCCCTCCTTTTTAATATCAATAAGCATGTCCTCGGGTGAGGATTAAAAAAATAATTGTGTTAAGTCAGTATGTCAATTTCAGGAAAATTGACATCTTTTTTATATTCAGTCTTCTAGTTCTTGAACACAGTATATGTCTTTTCGTTTATTTAGAACTTAAAATTTTTTCATCAGTATTTTGTAGTTTTCAGCATACATGTGTTGGACTTGTTTTATTAGATTTACAGTGAACTTTTATTTTTTAACCATTGTAAATATATTGTAAATTTTGGTGTCTCTATGTTCTAGTATAAAAAATTTTAATTTTGATGTCCATATGTTAATTGCTCATATGTAAAAATATAATTGATTGTTGTATTTTTATCCTTATGTACTCTGGTACCCATTTTAGAAGTTCTAAAAGATATTTTTTCTGACTCCATGCTATGATCATATGATTTTTCTTCTTTTACCTGTTAATATGGTGTATTATATTCATTGATTTTTGAATATTGAACCATACTTGGATTCCTGAAATAAATCCCTAGTTATGTTGTATAATTTGTATTATACATTACTGAATTGTATTTGCTAATGTTTTATTAGGGATTCTTGCATCTGTACTAATTAGGGATATTGGTGTATAGCTTTCCATTTTGGTACTGTATTTGCTTTTGGTATCAAGGTAATACCAAAATAATTTTTCTGTTTTTACTTCCTTTGATTTCTTCTCTTTATTGTTTTCTTAAATTTCTGCTTATGTGGGTTTATTTTTATCTTTTTCCAGGTTCTTAAGGTCGGAGTTTAAATTACTGACTTTTAAGATGTTTCTCTTTCAAAGCTTTTAGTGTTACACATTCCCCACTAAACACTACCTTTGCCCATAACTTTTGATATGCTGTATGTTTTATTTTCATTCAGTTCAATGTATTTTTTAAAAATTTCCCTTAAGACTTTTAATCCATGGATTATTTGTAAGTATATTATGTAGTTTCCACATTAGGGAGTTTTCCTATAAGCTTTCTGTTAATGGTTTCTAATTTGGTATCATTGTGATCAGAGTAGAAGATTTAAATTCTTTTAAATTTGTTGATGAGCTTGCTTTATAACCTGCTATATAGTCTTTCTTGATATGTATTCTTTGGGCACTTGAAAAAGAATATGCATTAGATCATGTTGTTTGATGATGTTGAGTTCTTGTATATCCTTTTGGATTTTCCCTCTAATAATTTAAGCAATCGCTGACAGGGGGCTGTTGATGGCTTCCACTTAACTGTGGATTTACCTGTGTCTAATTTCAGTTAAGTTTTTTACTTCACATATTTGGTAGTTCTGTCATTGGTACCTACACATTTAGAATTGCTGTATTGTTTTGGTTATATGGCTGTCCTTTTATCCTGATGTAATATTGCTTTGTGTGTCTGGCAAATTTCTTTGCTCTGAAGTCTACTTTTTCTGAGTAGTTTAGCACTCTTGGTTTATTTGATTTTTGTTTGTGGGATATACCATTTCCATTTTTTAAATTTTCAACCTATATCATTATGTTTGAAGTGAGTTTCTTATAGACAGTATAATTAGGTCATGTTTTCTCAATACACTGATACTTTTTAATTAGTGCATTTATGTCCTTTCTTATGTTTTTACTTCCTTCATTTATAATATGTTTGCACTGCCATCAGACATTGTTATAATCTGTTTCAACAATCAAACATAATGTAGAAAACTTGAGAAGGAAAGCCTATTGTAGTTACCCATATTTTTGTTTATCATGTTCCTTTTTTATTCCTGATATTCCAAGTTTCCTTCTTTTATTCCTTCCCACTCCCTTTTTGTTTGTTGAACTTCTATAGCCACTCTTTTAGGTTAGGTCTGCTGGTGAATATTCTGAGTGTACCTTCTTTTGAGGAAGTCTTTATTTCCTCTTCTTTCCTGAAGCACATTTTTACTGGGTATGGGATTTGAGGTTAACAGTTTATTTTGTTTGTTTGTTTTTTCTTTTAGCTTAAAAAATGTGCCATTGCCTTCTGATTATTACTGATTAGAAATCTACTCATTAATTCAAATGAGTAAAACAATTCAGTTTTTCCTCCGTGTAGTAAGATTCTGTCCTCTCTTTATGCGTTCAGGATTGGGATGGAGTTTGGGGTGAGATGATTTATTTTCGGGAGTTTGACTGATGTGTTTGTCTCTTGCCCAGTTTGGGAGGTTATTAGCCATCATTTGTTTGAGTACTTTTTCAGCCTTGCCCTCTTCCCTCCTTTCTAAGTGGATTTCAGTGACATAGGTTTTAGACTTTTTTGTTCTTGTTTCATAGAATCTCTGTTTAGTTTTTCTTTTTAGGTTTTACTTTATTTTGTTTAGATTGGGTAACTTCTTTTGTTTTGTTTCCTAGTTCACTGGTTCTTTCCTCTGTCCCTCCCATTCTGTTGAACTCAGTTATTTAAGTTTATTTTGGTTATTGTGTTTTTCAGTTCCAAAATTTTCTTCCATTTGTTTCTTTTTTATATCTTCTATTTTTTGGTTGAGACATTTTGTTTTCATTTGTTTCAGGCACGTTTGTGGTTGCTCATTGAAACTTTTTTTTTTTATTTTTTTTTTACGATGGCTACTTTAAAACCTTTGTCAGATAATTCTAACAACTTTTTCTTTAACTTATCTATGGATTTTCTTATTTCATTTAAGTTGGGATATATCTGGATGACTGGCTTCTTCAGTTCCAAGTCTAAGATATGTGGGGCAAAAAGGAAATCTAGGGAACACTTCACTGTTTTGTTCTTCCTTGAGCGCTGAAGTCCCTCGCTCGTCAAGCTTTTTTACTAACATCCAGAGTCTTATGATTGTTTTATCTATAATATCCAGTGTTTCTTGTTATTGTATTTAGTGAGAGAATTAAGGACAAGTACATCTGTACCATCTTCCTGACAGTGGAATTCCCTCATGTGTTTTTTAATGTGGCAGAGAGAATAAAAACACTGCATAGATGGTATTGTGGAGAACTCAGCTTGGAATTTCCAGGTGGAATTATTAATATTGGAATGGGTCTTCCCAAGACAGAGAGATTCTTATCTCAGGAAATTTAGGTGTTTTTCAGCTTGAAGATGTGATTTGCTGCTTGGTGACTGACAGTGACACAGTGTTCTTTGATTTTCTTTCCATGTGCTATTTTGGTCTTGGTTTTGTATATACAGTACAGCAGGAAGCATATTGGGTAGGGTTACATCTTTTTAAATCATTTTAAGTTCTGATGCTGTTTAGTTGATTCCACTGGCCTTTAGTGCAAAGGACCAAGTGCCATTTAAAGTAGCAAATTAGTGTAATTCACCTCTTTTTTCCATAAATCTATAGCAATTTGGTTTTCCTTTTTTTAAAACTTGGGCTTTAACACTTTTTTACTTTTTAGGTTAAGTGGCAATAAAATTGGCTTATTGTAGATAGTTCTATGAACTTTAAAACATGAATAAGTTTTGTGTACATTTCAATGCTAAATTTAGAAAGCTCCACTGCCCCCCAAAATATCATTATGCTGTCTATTTATAGTGACACCCACCAACCCCTGGCATCCACTGTTCTGTTCTTTATTATTATAGTTTTGTCTTTTGGAGCATCTACTGTGAATGGAATCATATGGTATGTAATCTTTTGAGACTCACTTCTTTCACTTCCTATAATGCCTGAGATTCATCAAAGTTGTTCTTTCAGTAGCCAGTTCTTTTTTTTCTGCTGAGTGGCATTTATTTATTTTTAAAATTATTTATTTATTTATAACATGTTACATATATTATATATTATAATATTAGGATATTATTATATATAACATATTGCAGTGCACCCATTACAGTTGTTTGTTTATTTAGTCATTGGGTTCTTTTCATTTTTATGGCCATTATAAACAAGGCCACTATAGACATTTGTATACAGACCTGTGTGAATGAACATGTTTTGACTGCTCCCAGGTTAATACATAGAGGTGGGATTGCATGGTTACATTATAAGTGCATGTTAATAAAAGAAAGCGATACCACCTTTAACTCCTCTCTTCTCATTCTTCTCAAGATTGTTTGCCCTACTTGTCAGAACACTTTTATAAAGCGTCTCTAAAATCTTTGTCAGATAGTGCTAACATCTCTATCATTTTAGAATTGGTATCTGTTCTTTTTTTCCTGTGCAAGTTGAGATTTTTCCTATTTCTTTATAGACTGATTAATTTTGGATTTTATCCTGGACATTTTATTTTGAGACTCTGGTCTGTTTTAAATCCTATGGAAAAGTATTGACATTTTAGTTTAAGTAGACACTTGATTCAGTTAAGTTCAGGATTCAAGTTTCATCCAGCCCTCTGTGAATTGTTCTCTATATCAGTTCAGTTTTCAAAGGTTATTCAGTGTTATTTGGAATTGTTTTCTTACATCTTTGCCACCCAGTGGCCAAACTGGGAATTGAGCAGTGCTCTAGCTAATAGTTCAGTTCTCAATGCCTACGTATGATGTTTAGGAGTAGACCCATGTGTGTGTAGCTTGGCTTGAGACCAAGAGCCCATAAAAACTACTCTGTCATCTCCCACTTTCATTTTGTTTCCCTGGTTGGAAAGCTGGGGCTTTAGTTATGCTATGCTGTGTAGTTCCCATGTCTGTGGATAAGTGGTGGGAAGATAAAAAGAGAGAATAAAAGCAACAGGGTTTTGTCTCACCCTTATGGAACCAATGTTCCTCCAACCAGAAATGAAGGTTCCCTTTGCTCAGAGTTTTTGCTCCTGTGGGCTTCTATTTTTGCTAACTCCCTCTGCTACCACAGAAATGCTTGAGGCCCAGCACATGAGAGAGTAGAGAAAATAGTACTTCAAAATTTGTTATTACTCTTCTGTTTTCCCGCTTCTGAAATAGCTGCAACATGCATAGTGCCCAGGTTTTGTAGCTACATGTAGTGGGACAGACAAGATGGAGTATAATCCAGACTGGAGCCCAGAGATAATCCAATCAACCATATAGAACATTTCTTCTAGCTTTGCTTGTTAAACAGATTAACATCCCTAAACTTAAAAAAAAAAATCATTTTAATTCTTAAAAGAAATTATTTTGCCAATGGCCATGTCTCAGCCTGTATTACAAATCTGTAATATGGCTTATAAGAAGAATTCCTTCTTACCCAGACTGGAGCCCATTGGGCTAGCTTTAGTGTTGAAATAATTAATGCGAAGAACAGAAGTAGATCGCTGGTTTTGTGAGTCTGAAGGTCATTCAATTTGGAGGCCCTCTTAAAGGAAAGAAATGTAAGTTATGAACACAAAATTAGGCACAGTGTCTTGGATGAGGCTGTGAAAGTAAAGGGCCATAAAGCTAAAGTTTCATTGGCTTTAATAAAAACCTGCTTAAGGAGAAAAGATAAAACACCAATAAATATTGATTATGGGGAGGGCACTGTGCAGGGTGTTTTTTTAACTATATTTTTATTTAATGTTCATAAAAATAAAACAACTTCTTTTTATCCCCATTTTACAGACGAGAAAAACAGATTGAGAATAGTTAACCATGCAGATATAAGGGGCTTTATAACTCAAATATTCTAATTCCAAAGCACATGGTCTTTCTACTACCCATAGTACTTTATAAAAATAAGTAAATTAGAGATTAGGAGAGCCAATATAGCCTCCGGGTTAAAGCACAGGCTTGGAAACCAGACTGCTGGGGTTCAGACGTGACTCTGTTACGATGTGTGACCTTGAGAAAGTTCCTTAGCCTTCCCTTACCTCTATATGCCTGTAAAATGGGGGTAATAGAACCTACTTCATAGGGTTGTTGTGAAGCTTACGTGGTGGAAATAAAGCATTTAGAATAGCTTTTGGCATATAGCAAGGGTGTTTTATTCATCATGTACATCTGTGCATTTAGATAAAACTAAGTCAAATTCTATTTGCTGTGTTAACACCCTTGGGCTACAGAGACAGGTTACCAGAAAAGGGGATTTTCATTTACTTACACATAAGCCATACTACAGATCTGTACTACAGGCTGAGACATGGCCATTGGCAAAATAATTTAATTTCTTTCAAGAATTAAAGTGATTTTTTTTTTTTTAAGTTTAGGGATGTTAATCTGTTTAACAAGCAAAGCTAGAAGAAATGTTCTATATGGTTGATTGGATTATCTATGGGCTATTTTAAGTTGAATGTTTTGGGGAAATGGCAAAAAACACAGACAGGTAAAGTAGTTCAACAAAAAGAAAAAGAAAACTTACCTCTTTCTAGAGATATTTAAAGTCTTAAACATCCGCAGGCTCATCTGTAAGATGGAGACAGTAATAGCGTCAACCTGTATTGTCTATTTAAAGTATAATAAATTGACGTGAAATAGAAACATTATCTCATTATCTCCCAGTTTCGGAGGGTCAGGAATTTGGGAGTGGCTTAGCCTGTGACCCTGGTTGCGGTCACGACGTGGGCTCGTGCTTCATTCCTGTGAAGCCTTGACTGGGGCGGAGGGATAACTTTAAGGTGGTTCACTCACATGCCTGGGAAGATTGTGCCTGGCTGGCAGGTAGGCTTATGGGGCTCCTGGCCCCGTGGACCTATCCATAGGACTACTTGGCTATTTTCATGATATTGCAGCTGCCATACATCAGAGCAAGCAGCCCAAGAGAGATCAAGGCAGAAGTCACCATGTGTTTTATGACGTAGCCTCAAAATTCTCTGTCATTTTTGCAGTGTCCCGTTGGTTACACAGGTCATCCATATTCTGTGTGCGAGGGGACAGCCAAGAGGTGGAAATCACTCCGGGCCATCTTGAAGACTGCCTATTACCTATTTTAGAAGATTACTCTAATAGTTAAATGAGATTATTCCAGTGAAACTTCTTTCTGTTTGATTAGTGTGTTTTTGATGCTTCTGGTCAGTAGAAATCAGTTTCTAGTTGCCTAAATAAACTCTCTAAGCAACAGTTTAGCTCCACAGTGAAAATTGTATTACCGTCTGGCACATGATCATTATAAAGAATAATGTGTTTCTAGCCTGATACATTTCTATGTGTTGTTGGCTATCATTTAGACTCTTCTATTTGCTCTAAGGTTAAACAGGTTCAAAATATTTTCTTCCTGTGTAGACTGTATTTTACTGTTGGTAGTGATATAAGTATAACCTGTTTTGAAGAGGACACTTACTAAGTTATTTAAAATGATACATAACAAGAATATACAATTATTACTTCAATTTGTTGTGAAAAACAAAGGGAAGAGAACTCTCATTTAATGTTTTTCTTTAAATGGTAATATGTAAATATTTTGCCACTAGAGGGCTCCATATTTTTAAAAATTAAAGTTATGAATGGTGACTAAGAATTTTTAACAGTACAGGAGGACATAAAGGACTCCATGTTTTTTAGTAAAAGATATTGAATTAAATAGTCGCTTAATATAAATGAAAAATGAAAATTGTGTGCATGTGCAAATAAAGTATATTTAACAGGCATTTGCTTTCTCCTTTATTATATTAGAATTAAAAAAATAATAATTCAACTTCTTCATAAACAAAATATCTCCCAGCTCAGATATCAAAATATAAAATTAGTCACTGGAAGTACCTCAGTGAAAAAGTAGGTTGAGAGAGATTAGAGATTAAATATTTTTTCCTTATTTCTGTCCTGTATATACTATTTTTATATGAAAATGTTTCTTGTTTTAGAGTTCATTGAGGTTATTTCCATTAAGTGTAATAAAATCTGCAGTTATTGCCATGAATGCTATGACATAATTATCAAATGTACAGAACATTAGTATACATTTTGAAATTGAACCAAAAACAGCAGTAGAGGTGGCATCAAATTGATAAACACTGATTTTAGGGTCTGTCTTTGGTCCAGATGTGTAGTTTACATGGTTTTGCTCTGAAAACTGAGCTTAACGCTTGTTTTCCAGGATTAGGGTAAAATAGGAACTTACAAAATTGAGAACTTAGAAATCCTTATAACACGCATCAGTACTAAAGAAAGAATCTTTTTGACTAGAAGAAGTCTAGATAGAAAACTACCGTGTTCCTCAAAAAGAACATTTTTACTTATTTCCTTCATCTTTCCTACTTGAAAAAAAGCATTTCGATTTCTTCATAATTTTGCAGTGTTTACTTTTTAAATGTTTGATCTGAAGTCCAGGGAAGCTTGCAATTTCTAGGGTAGTTAAGCATTTTTTCCCCCTGATAAGATATGGATTTCTTTGTACTGAGCTTACAAATCTGAGGCTGTGTGCTCTGGGTGATCTGAGTAGTTAAGTTCCCCAAGTTTTCACTAAGTTTGTCCTTCAGCACCTTTTCTTCACAAAGGAAGCTGTAATGCAAATTAATTGCCAAGGAGGAGGAAACGAACCAAAAACCAAAAGGAAACAAAGTAAAAAACAGCTTTTATGGTTTTCATTTGAAAACTATTCAGAGTCTATGAATATATAAATCCCTACTTATTTCTATATGTAAATACCAACTATTAAATAGGGATTAAGATAACAAAACATCATGAAAGACAATATTCCTTAAGTTAGTATAAATTATGCATATGATGTTGCGCAGAATTATGGAATGATTTTTTTTCTATTTAAGCCAATATCAAATAAGTTAAGCAATTTCACAGAAAGTGTGTCCTCTCCCATTACCACCACCTATTTCATCCACCACCCATTCACCCAACCCTGTTGTTCACGTCCATGTGTCCTTTTTCCTTGATCCCTCCACCCCCTAGCAATTTTTAACAATTTTCTATCATATCAGTCCTTGTATATGTAACCATAGGGGTTCTCAAGCCTGGCTGCACCCAAGAATCACCTGGGAAGCTTTTAGTACCATGGATGCCTGAGACCGACCATACTGATTATTCTCACATCAGTGGTTTAGGTACTATGAAGCGCCTGGGCATCTGCATTTAAAAAGTGTCTTACGTGATTGTACTTTGCAGTCTGGTTGAGAGTGATTGAAGGAAACTTCATTTTTGGAAACTTTCTGAGGCCTCTATAAGTTATTAAACAAATGTCTCAGAGTGAATACAGCTATTCTTTATATTTGAGTATGTTTTTTCCCTACCTTGGAAGAAAAAAACAAACCTGGCATTATTTTGGTTGTTGACAATGACTAAATTATTGTATTTTGAACTGAAACAGGAAATGGGGAAAATTATGTTAGGTTTTCAATAGGGTTTGCCCTTTTTGATGAGTTTGTTATTTCTGTTACCTGCCAAAACAGTGAGCTTATCTTTCGCTTTTGAACCAGTTCTTATAGAAAATAGAATAGAATATAATCTGGCTAAGTGAACATAAGTCAGTAAGTGAAATATGCTTTGGCTTATAGACATTTTTTGAAATGTGTGGGATTGTAAACATAAGGAAAAGTCTTCAAAGAACAATGTATGCTACTGGCAGGCCATAGGGTGCTGTCAGGAGAGGGAGCTTCAGGATTAGCGGCTTCTCACAACTGCTCACACCAACTCCTAAAATACTCAACTGTGTCAGTTCTGGGTAAGGGTGATGATCCCTCATGCTTCTTTCCTAACCCTTCTCACAATGACGACAGAACTATCAAAAGGTAGGCTGTGCAGGTTACCTGAGAGTTCAGTTCTTGAGCCTGTGTTCTCCTTATCCTTAGGCGAGGGTCCGACGGAGGACATCCGTCAGTAATAGGTTTAGCCTGTGTGTGTTTGGATGACTCACAGATTCTGCTGTCTGTTCAACGCTTTCTGATTCATTCTATATTACTTTCCATATAAAAAGAGATCACAAACTGGATCTCTGACAACCAGCACCAATTGTTCAGCTTACTTCCTCACCCCTGACCGCCAGGGCACTCAGCGTTTCTGTGACAGTAGGGTAATACCATCAAGTCATTCTTCCTGGGCCTCTAAGCCCTTGGCCTCATTTTGGGTTCCTCCTGCACTTAACTATCACGTCTGCCTGTTGCCTAATCACATTTCCCTTACAAAGTACCCTAGGTAGACAGTGTTGACAGTTATCCATTTGGATGAAAATAGTGAAGATTTTTTGGTTTAAAAAAAATCATCACAGAATATCTGTTCAGTGGGAGAAAGTGACGTGTTAGGAAAAAAAAAAAAAATTCAAATAAGTCTCCTGATCTAGGTACCTATGAGATTTTAATGAGGCATTGTGTTTGATCTATAGTTTGGTTTGTCTAGTTTTTCCATGTTTGGGCTAAAAAAGCATTGTCCTTGCTTCGAATTAGCTTTTAAAAAACTAAAAAAGGGAAAGCTAATAACTTGAAGTCAACTTTTGGGGTTCTGTTTTGTTTTTAAAGACATTGTTTTTTTTAGTAGCAGTCGCTTGAATCAGTGCATGTATTCTTCTTGCTGTTTGTGGATTATCCATAGCAACCTGGTGGTATTTCAGTCTCATGTCCATTTTCCTTAGCCACCAAAGACTTTTCCTGACCTAAGAAAGGTAAAGTTTGTTTTACTTTTAACCACAAGAAACATCAATAGTAGTTATATAAAATTTTAGATATTTAAAATCTTCAAATTATTACAAGTGAATTAAACATGGTTTTCAGAATACTAACATATTTCAACTACAGATCTTAATGGGAACCTTTCGTGGAGTCCTAGAAATGCTTGCTTCTACTTATTTTTGCAAGTGGCTAGGTGTATCTACCTGTATTTTATTTGAAGTTTATTTTCATTGAGGAAATATGATTTATAAAGTTAGAGTTGTGGGAGTTTGTTTTTTTGCTTTTATGTCAGATGTTTGGGATAACCTTCAGAAAATGGTTCACAAAAATGTGCGGGTACCAAGAGAGCTCACCAAACAGGTATCAAAGCTGTTATCTGTACAGTGGAATTTTAACCGAAATGGAATGTACTGTGGTGGGGGAAACAATGGCAAAATCCTACAAGAAGTCAATTGTAAGGTATGTTAGTCCTACCACGATATTAGCCTCTTGATCTTCAACTCCAGGGTGCATTTACTGCCCTACAAGTTCAGCTAAAAATATGCTGAAAGGCAAATTTCATAAGGTAGTGAAACAAAAATGTGCATCTGAGTTTGTAAGATACATATTGGAAAATCAAATTTCTAGTCAAATGTGAGTATCTTGAAAAATCATTGGCTCTCTTACAATTAGTCATCTTTGGGGATGTCCATAAAATAATGAAAAAAAAATACACTTAGAGAAGTCTTGTGGTTGAATTATTTACCCATCTGATAGTTTTTATTTTAGGGATATATAACTATAGCTGTTGGTGACTCTTCTTAATATATAAAGTGGGAGAGGGGAAGCTTATGTCAATTACTATAATAATTTTTATAAATTTGAATTGATGTCCATAAAGTATTTTGGATTTCAAAAACAGTTCTATGAAAATAGATGATAATACTGTTTGTCTTGATTATTTATATTACTCCAGTTTCAATTCAGGGTAGTAATGTGAGCATAAGCTTAGTAGGTTTTCTTTGCTATATTACTGCACTGGCACATTTGGCACTTGGAGCAAGGGAGTAGTTGCTGGGCACCATGATTGCTGGACATAATGGATTCCAGTCCTCATGGCTTCCATCTCTCATTTGCTTTGATTTTGCAAAGCTAGGGAATCTCAAAATATTTGGATCTTATACCCTAAGGCTTAGAGATCCCCACTTAGTGCCCTGCATGAATCTCTGTAAAGTAATTCTGAAATTTTTTGCTTGAACATCTCCATTGAGGGAAAAATATCCAAAGAACCTACTTCCTTTTGGACAGATCTGATATTGGGTTGGCCAAAATGTTTGTTTGTTTTTTTCTGTAAGATGATCCTAGTAGCTCTTAGTTGTCTTTAACTTCATTCAAAACAATTTTGTTAGATTGCATTGTGACAGCTCTCATATCAGCGTGCACTGAAAAAAAAAAATCAAAATTGGTGGATTTTTGTGTAGCCATTTTAATATTCAAGATGGAAGAAAATATGCAACATTTTGGGCATATTATGCTTTATTACTTCAAGAAAGGTAAAAACACAACTGAAACGCAAAGGAAGATTTGTGCATTGTATGGACAAGTTGCTGTGATTGATTGAATGTGTCAAAAGTGGTTTGCAAAGTTTTGTGCTGGAGACTTCTCATTGGATGATGCGCCACAGTTGGGTAGACCACTTGAAGTTGATAGCAGTGAAATTGAGACATTAATTGAGAACAGTCATCGTTATATCACACGGAAGATAGCTGACATATATCCAATATCCAAATCTGTAGAGTTATTGGTGAAAATGAAAAATGTGTCTTATTTTAAGGAAAAAACTAAATGGACTTTATGGCCAACCCAGTATTTAGGAAGTGTTTCCTTGTACTGAACGTCCTAGACTGCCTCCTAGAAACATCTGTTAATTGATTCCAGTTTTAAACTCTGAAATCACCATATAAAACTTTATCTGATGCCTCTTCCTCATAACATGCCAAAAGGTTTTGAAAACAGCACTTTTTTTCCAGAGTAACATTTTCATTTTCTTCAACCATTCTGCCCCCAACAGGGTTACTTAGCCCCTGTTCGTAATATTTTAATGATCTGGTCTGGAGGCACTTTGAGTTCTTCCTGATCTCACCTGACAGACAAATAGCATCTGGTAGAACGGGCTCTCGTCTCCTTTTTTGGACACCATAGTTCTCCTAAGGCCGATTACTTTTTGCATACTTCGTTCTGCTGACTCACATTGCTATATGTCATTTTACATACTTTCAGTTGAGGTAGGTGTCCCCTATTCTCTGCCCTCAGACTTTTAGTCGTTCCAACTGATGCTACTAAGTTTAGACTACAGGTGTTAGCTTTCAGGGATATAAACAGATAAAGGTGAAGGGGGTTACTTAGAAATCTGTGGATGTACCTTCATGTTACCTGCTTTCATTGCTCTACAGTTGGAGATTTTTTTACTTAGACATAATGCCTGTTAGCATGTGAATTTTATCCCTAGTTAATATTGTAAACATTCTCAGTCATTTATTTAAAAACAGGTTTTGATGTGGCAGGTGATGGAGTGAAACCGGCTGGTACCTGCTTGTGGGGTCAAGAGTCCTTGGGGGGAGGGAAAAAACTTGTGGAGAAAGTTTGAAGACACCAAACAGCATCTTTAATTTTACTTAGGACCAATTCTATAGTGCTTTTCTTCTTCTGATTTTAAATGTTTGTGTCACACATGAACAGTTCTGTGTGTTTGTTGAGACTCTTTGCTGAGTAATTGAGTGTTCGCGGAACAGAACCTGTTTTCTTGGAACCTTATACAATGAAATCTAGATGCCTTGCGGCTGCTTTGTAGTCTTTGAAAGATATAAGGCATGTTGGGTATTGTCAGGTTTACATTAGCATTATCAGCTCCTCTCTTCCTACTTTTATTTTTTAATCCAAGAGTTAGTTAAGTTCAAGGTGGTGGTGAAGGTAGAATGGGAAGAGAGTTAATTCTTCAACTATATTTTGTTCTGAGGAAAAACAATGTAACTCAGAAAGTAAACAGAAGAAAAGTATTATTCGAGTTCTTACATTGGAACTTTAAAAAGAGATTTCTCTCTTAATAGCATCTTTCCTCTACTGCCGTTTATCTAATGTGTCATTCTGAGGCCTATATAGCATTAGCATATGTTCAAAATACTCAGTATACACATTAAAATGGTTGTTTTTACAAGGAGGAAAGGGAATGAGACTGGAGTATGGGATAAGGGGAACCTAATAGTTTAAATTTTTTTGTCAGGAATGGTGTTAAATTGTGTTACAGGTTTTACTATAAACAAATGGACTTAATTTCAAGTCTATTTATGTCTGTATGTTAGACTACCTCTTGAAGATTTCCAGAATTCATTATATGAAACGTTTGATGTTGACTAGATTGCTGTTTGGTAGAAGGGGTTGAACTGAATACCCTCTAATTTTCATCTGCCTTCAACATTCTTTGATTCCATGATATGATGGAATGTCTAGTAGGACATAATATCAAATCCTGAGGGACAGCAGAGTGGAATAATGGGAAAAGCTGGTCACAAACCAGCTGAATACTTTTTGTCCAATCACTTAAGCTTGTTGGGTCTGTCTTAGTTTCATAGTTCAGCTATGGAAATGTTGTGGTTGGACCTCCCTGTTTCCCTCTAAGGAAAGTTTCTTGGATCTTTCTGATTTAAAATAGCTAATTTCTGTGTGGTATTTGTCCCAGGAATATCTGCTTTGTCATTAAGTAACTTTAAAAGGAGCATATTGACACTTACTGTGGTCACTTTTGAGCAGATTCCTCTTTGTTGTCATATAGGAATATTCTTGCAGTTAACATAGGAGCAAGAGTCTTCTATTGCTAAGGTATTTAATAGACATACTTTACACACACCTGGAAAGGGCAGCAACTCTTTCTGGATAATACAGTTTTTAAAAAATAACACAATGTAAATTTTAATACATGTGTGTTTTAATAACATTACAAAAGTTTAATTATGTTTATGTTTAGGTTTATGTTATATCCGTGCAACTTAATTAAAGGGAAGAAGAGAAAGACTAGTATCCTTTACTTAGAACAGCATTATTTTCCATTTAAAATGATGTAAATTGCTGACGTCTGACTTCCTTTTTTATCAAATGACTTTAAACTAAATTGTTTTAAGTAAGAGAGAATTTCTGTATATTGTGAATTATTGTTGATGTGAAAGTAGCTAAAGGAACCCTTTTCTGCCTCAGAGGACAAGGCAGTCTTATGGTTCCTCCCATGGGTTTCTTTCGCAGAACCCCTCCCTGAAGGAACAGGCTAAATTCTAGAGTGTGTAGGTCAGAGTTTCCTTGGGCTAACGCAGGTTACCCGTAGGCGAGATAGCTTACAGGACTGGCTTTTCTAAACACCTATTTTCCAGCTCAGTGCTCAGTGGCTTGATGGAACTAATGAATCTTCCCAAAGTACCTGGCAGTTTCTTGTCGGTATTCCTGATGTAGCTGCCGGCAAGTGTGTTTTTATACTCTTCCTGGAAGTGAAACTCCTTCTGCCTTAAATGTGCAATTTCCCCTGACTGAGAAGGTCAAAGGCACATTTATATAGTTAACAGGAGTATAGAAGAGCCATTCAGAGCCTCCCTGCCAAGCCATCTGCCTGGAGTAATGCTTACTCATTTCCACGTCTACTTATGGAAACTGCAGAAATTCATGGTTGTACCATGGTCCCTGAAACAACAATGTTATGGCAAATGAGCAGTATAATAAAATATCCGGATTATCAAATTAGCTAATGCACCTTGAAATTCGTAGGAGTAAGAAATGGCTTCTAAGACTCAGAATTAAACATATGTTAAAACCACTTAAACTAAAACAAAATATACAGTGAAACACCATTTGAAACCAGCAGTTCACTTAATCATGCAAGTGCTGCGAATATTCAAGGCAAATGTCAGTGTATTCACAATGTACCTTTATTAAATGCTTTTCTATCACTTAGCTTTAACTCTTGTGAGAATACTAGCATTTATTGAGCACTTACTGTATGCCAAGCCTTTTGTATTTCAGTTACCTTCTAAAAATTTAAGGCAACCATCAGAGGTGTAGGGATTGTTATCCCAGTTTTTCAGATGTGGAATGGAGTCTCAGAGAGTCTCAGGAATTGGTCCACAATTGGAGGGGAGTAAATTGTAGGTGCAGGGTTTGGCCCTAAGGTCAGTATGCTTTGCAGAACACCATGCTGTTAATTGTAGTCTGTTATTTATGAGACTACGGAGAGGAAAAAAAAAGATCGGATTGCCTTACTTTCTTATTTGCCCACATTACATGTTCCATTTTCTGATGTGAACCTTGCACTTGAACCAGATCTGCTTTTTGTCCCTTTTAGCGTGACTTACCCTGTGCCTGTGCCTCTAACACCCTCCTGTAACCTCTCTCCCCACCCCAGTTGCCACCGGTGCTTCAAGTTGCAGCTTTGTTCATTTCCTGCATAAACATCCCATTGTGCATTTTAACTTAAAAAACTTCTTTGTCAAAAATTCTTTTGACATTCTACATTTGTTTATTATAAAGTGTAATATGTGTGTGCGATTACCCAACTAGAATCATCAGCTTTCGGAGAATAGCAACTCTTGTAATACCTTTTGCAATGTCGATACATATTAGGCCATTAATAATTTCTTCAACTGTACAAAGGTTATATCGTTTGCGTCTGTGCTGTTGGCATGCAGATAGGGTGTAGGTAGTTTTTAAGGCAAACTTTTCTAATTGGCCAATATTGGGTAATGTAAGAGGTTCCTGTCAAACAGTGCATGCTAGAGTTTTCTGTCTGCCTGCTAGTGTTTTCTAACACCTTACTGGGAAATCCAAACAGATGGACAAGTCTGGAATGACTTAGTAGTTGCTTTGGTTTATTGTAGGATATCTAGGGAACACTTAAGACTTGCTTTGCCTTGTTTATGGTTTCTTAACTGAAAGGCTCTGGGTCAGGAGGAAATGCAAGGGTGGGGGTGGGAAGGTAATAAAGATGTACTTCAGATTTGCATTTTCTCTTAAGAGATTTTCATTCTCTGTAGAGCTGAGATTTATAATTTCTGTGAAAGATTGGTGCCCGGCCAAAAATGCCTGTGAAATAGCTATGATTTAAGCTTTAACTGTAAAAACAGTTGAGGTGGGTGATTTTACAAGTGTTGTCTCTACTCATACTTTTTATTGTCACTGTCTTAAAAAGTATGACTAAAGATGTATACATGCACGTGTATCTCCCTGTAGCTATCTTCTTCTATATGAAGATATTTTATTTCAGTAAATGATTTGACAGGAGGCCAGACTATCAGCTTCTCATTTCTAGGAAAAACATTCTTTGCCTTGTGAATCACAGTGACCTGAGGTGTGGAATTCATTGGTTAAATTGCATAACAGCTGATATGCATTTTCATTGCTACATTAATTGAATAAAACACTATTGAGGAGATTAAAGGAATATAGAGGAGAGTGCGATGGGCAGGGACCCTTACATACACACAGGACAGGGAAGATTTTAGTTAACTAATGAGAATTTTTTGACTTACAAATAGGATACATTAAAGTTTTATTTGTAAACATAACATAAAAGAGTGAATTGAAGAAAATGTAAGAATTCTATTTGTGTAAAGAAGTAGTTTTAAGATAGGAAAACTCTTGTGAAAACCTGTATTGTAGAGTGGAGATTAGAATATGTAATTGTTGGGAAAATGGAGGCAGCTCGTGAAAGGTTGGCTATTGAGACTGCCAGTGACCTGGCCTTGTTTGGGCTCTCAGAGGCCATGCTGACTTTCAGATTAGAAATGCAACCTCTTTCAAAGCACAAACCTAAATAGAAAGTACTAATTTTAAAATTTGCTTTCTTGGGTGCCCCATTTTGTTTTCTTCAGGTGTAAACGTATCAGTATTCTATTTTCAGGGAGATGAGGAAAATATTTATTTCCTTTTCTTCTGGCAGTCTGGCTAATTTTGTTGATTCTGGCTCCATAAATGGAGAGACATCTGTACCATGCCTTGTATTATGCCCAGCAATTTTTTTAATGTAATCATTCCTTAGCAAATAAGTGCAGTCCAGAATGACTATTATTAAGCTTGCTTGAATTAAGGTTATGTATGAAAATGAGTTAGTTAAAGCTTAATCTATTAGCCGGAGAATGATAAAAACATCAGAAAAGCGGTCATTCATGGGGATTAAATACTCTTTTACATAAGTGGGCAACATGGTTGCCTTGGAGTCCCTTCTGCACTGACTACATGGTTGTGACATCAGGGTGCAAAGCATACAGTGTTGGCATAGAAGGGTATTTTGCCATTCTGTGACTTTGAATGTTATACTGGACATTAACATTAATTGGGAGTCTGCCTCGTTGTAAGAATTGTCACCTCACCTTTTTTAGTATAATTAGCTTTTAAAAATATAGTACCAAGGGGCAGTTTGTAAGCTGTGCCAGAAATCCAGTTGCTTTCAGATACTTCACTGGTTGCTTAAGCCATGTGTATAATATAGAGCACATGAAAAACCTAGTCGTGGTAAGGGGCAGATAAAAGATTTATTAGGTAGCTGTCCTACCTGCCATGACGAAGTTTTTCAGAGGGAATCCTGAGCTGTGCCAGATAGTCTTAGCTATGAGTGCATCCTATGGGATGCAGTGCCACAGGTGGGAAACAGAGGTCTTGTGAAGGAAAAGGGAACAGGCTTTTAATGAGGCCGTGGGAACTAAGTCACTGGGAGTCAAGAATCCAAGGCCTTGGGTGGGTGGGTGAGAGTAGAGTTTGAGAGGAAGCCAAAGTGGAACCCAGAGAACACTGAGAAGCATGCATTGGCTCAGGAGAAAATCTACTCTGGCTTTGGTCTAAAGGCACATCAAATCACTCTTTTGCAGGGTAGTGTTCACATTTTAGACATCTCCTTCTGCCTGCCCATCTGCCCTCCTCACATGTCACATGGCCATCCATTTCCATCAAATCAAAATACTTTGTGAGTACTTGTAACTTAAATGCAGAACAGCTTATACTGAAACTATGTTCCTGAAGCTACTCACATGAGCATTTGTACAAGCCAGGTAAAATCAGGAATCTCTTTAAGTTTGGCTATCAAAGGAAGTCTGTCTCAAACAGGGTCTGCAACGTTGCAAATGACTCTGCTCTGTGGTTGACCCCCTGGCTTCTCTCTCTGAGTCAGTGAAGTCCAACATGATTTCCTTGTAGGATAATATCCTAAGAATTTAAAAACCCATATAGGCCACAGCATAGGCAACCTCCATCCTCTCCACTCATCACAGGTGATAAAGTATTGAACAGTAATCAAAATAAGGTATAGCTATGGTCCATTTGGGGGGTGTATATATAAGATTGTAGAAACAATCTATAAGGGTATCTGAAGACTATTGAGAGTTTATTTTGATTTTAAAAGAAGTTGAGTTTATAGCATATATTAGCATATGCCATTTCTTGAATAGCATGTACCCACTTCTTAGACTAAAAAGTAAACCAACCTTTAAAGCAAAATAAGAATTAAACCCATTCTATCAAAATTAATGGTAGATCCTCCTCTCTCAATTTTGGTAGTACAAATTTTATTAAAGTTTTAATTTATACCAATTAATTTATCTGACAGGTATTTATAGTCATTTTTTACCTCACAAGTTTTACTCATTTATTTTACAATATTTATTTTAATGATTCTTCTCCATATTGGATTTTATGGATTTATATGAAAAGTATGCAAATGAATATATGATAGTGTATATAATTTCTTAAAGCAGAATTTTAATAATCTTAGTTGCCTATTTTAGGATAATTAAGAATTATATGTGGCCTTAGTAAATACCGAGTCATTTATTTTGATAGTATTCATATGTATTCTTTGTAGTTAGTTTCAAAGATCTGAATTTATTCTTTCATCCATACCTTTATTTTAAAAACTATGGATGAGTAATATCTTGTGTGAAACTACATGAGACCTTTAATATTTTATTCATTCTCTCCAGCTATTGTTTTCTTCATTAGCACTGGGTGACAGCTGAATCATCTAAATCTGACAGGATTACTCAGTTGCTCACATGAATCATTACATATTTTGTTTTTTTTTAAATTTATTTTTTATTCTTTTTAAAGTAATTTTTTGTTTTTCAGTGACAGTTGACATATAATTATTATATTAGTTTCAGGTGTATAACCTAGTGATTAGACATTATATAACTTACTAGACATTATATAATTTACTAAGTGATCATCCTGATAAATCTAATACTCATCTGACACCATACATAGTTATTAGAATATTACTGGCTATATTCCCTATGCTGTATTTTACTTCCCGATGACTATTCTGTACCTACCAATTTGTACTTCTTGATTCCTTCATCTTTTTCACCCAACCCCCCCATCTGTCAACCGTCAAAATGTTCTCAGTATCTATGAGTCTGTTTCTGCTGTGCTTGTTCATTTATTTTGTTCAGTTGTTGATATCTAGATATATATTTATTGCCATTTCATTGTTCATGTTTTTGACTCTTCTCCTCCTCCTCTTCCTTCTCCCCACCTCCTCCTCTTTCTTCTGCTGCTTCTCCTTCCCCTCCTTTTTCTTTTTCTAGAAGCTCTATCATTTCATGTAATACTGGTTCGGTGGTAATGAACTCCTTTAGCTTTTTCTTGTCTGGAAAACTCTCTATATGTTTTTCAATTCTAAATAATAGCTTTGCTGGGTAGAGTAATCTTGGTTATAGGTTCTTGCTTTTCATCGCTTCGAGTATTTCTTGCCAATCCCTTTTGGCCTGCAAAGTTTCTGTTGAGAAATCAGCTGATAGTCTTATGGGAACTCTGTTGTAGGTAACTAACTGCTTTTCCCTTGCTGCTTTTAAGATTCTCACTTTGTCTTTAATCTTTTGCATTTTAATTGTAATGTGTCTTGGTGTGGGCCTCTTTGGGTTCATCTTGTTTGGGACTCTCTGTGCTTTCTGGACTTGAATGTCTGTTTCCTTCACCAGGTTAGGGAAGTTTTCCATCATTACTTTTTTCAAATAGATTTCCAATCTTTCTTGCTCTTCTCCTTCCGGCACCCCCATAATGCAAACGTTATGTACACTTGAAGTTACCCCAGAGGCTCTTTACACTACCTTCATTTTTTGGATTCCTTTTTTTTTTTTTTTTTTTTTTTGCTGTTCTGATTAGGTGTTTTTTGCTTCCTTATATTCCAAATTGCTGATTTGATTCTCAGCTTTATCTCTTCTACTGTTGATTTCCCATAATTTTTTTTTCATTTTAGTTTGTGAAATCTTCATTTCTGACTGATTGTCTTTTATGGTTTCCATGTCCTTCTTTATGTTATTGAAATTCTCACGAAGTTCCACAACTCTTGCCTTAAGCTCATTGAGCATGCTTATACCCAGTGTTTTGAACTCTGCATCTAGTAGATTGCTTGTCTCCATTTTGTTTAGTTATTTATATGGATTTTTGTTCTGTGCTTTCATTTAGGACATGTTTCTTTGTTTCTTCATTTTGGCAGCCTCCCTGTGTTTGTTTCTATGTATTAGGTAGAACTTCTATGTCTCCTGGGCTTGGTAGTATGACCTAATATAGTAGGTGTCCTGTAGCGTCCAGTGGCACAGCCTTCCTGTTCACCTGAGCTGGGCTCTTTAGCTGCACCTGCTCCCCCCCACTATGTGGGCTTTTTACACACTCCTGCTGTAGTTGAGCCTTGATTGGTGTTGGCATCTGAGAAGGATTTACCTCCAGGCTGATTGGCTGCAAAGGACTGGCAGCTCCCTGAGGTGTGGAGACACCTCTGGGGACTCCCAGGAGGTGTAGGCCAAAGTCAGCTGCTGCCTGTGCCCTGCCTGGGGTTACTCTGCATGAGCTACAAAGTGATCTGCAGATGGCTGCTGCTCATGCTAGGACTAGGGCCACTTAGCAAGAGGTACTGGGCATGCTGAGGCAAGATGCTGCTTATTTGAGACATTTTAGGAAAGTCTGAAGCATGAACCAAGACAGGCCATTGGTATGGAAAAGCCACTGGAAACAGCTTGGGTGGGCCCACAAGTTGACTGGGGCGGGGTCTCAGGGAATCACCAGGTTGAAGGGAACAAGTGATAGCCAGGTTGAAGGACACTCAGATATGGTGCCCTCCTACTGGCTCTATCAGGGGAGGAGGGGTCATTCTGAGAGAAAGCTGCCCCTTCAGCTCTCACCCTGATACCAGACAACTTAGTTTTTCCCAGTATGAGACTGGTGCCCTTTGAGCCACTGCCCCAGTGCTGGAGCTCAGAGGGAGTGAGTCTGAGTAAGTTTCTGCATGGGCCTTTCAGGAGGAGCTGCCTGGGACTCCAGAAGCCCTCAGGTGCACTCAGCCACAATCCCTGCCTGTTTCCACAGCCTGCAGTTATGGGGGCTTCTCTTCCTAGCACTGGAACCCTGGGCTGGGGAGGCCTGGTATAGGACTGGGACCTTTTACTCCTCAGGGGGGATCTCTGTAGCTAAGAAATCCTCCTGGTTTTTATTCACCACACATGGGTGTGCAACCAACCCCTTCTGCTCTCTGCCCCTCCTGCAAGTCTCCACGTGGCTTCTTTATACCCTGAGTTGTAGAACTTCTCTGTTCAGTTATACTTAAGGCAGTTCTGAATGATGGTTCTCCTGTAGTGTAGTTGTAATTTCGATGTGAGTGTGGGAGGATGTGAGTACTGCATTTATCTATGCCGTTATTGTGACCAGAAGCCAATCATTACACATTTTGATATTTAATGTGTAAGAGCCAGTTCTTCCATACTATAGTGACTGATTAGAGAAAAAAATTTCAGCCAAACCATAAAATGACTCATGATTTTGATAAACCTTTAAGTTGGTAAGTGATGCCTGATTTCTAGAGGATGTTATAATGTACTCATCATAAAGAAATATATTGTCTTAATCTCCAGAGGTGCAGAAAATTGTCTTAGTTGAGTGTCAATTTAGTAAAATTGAAGTATTCTAGAAACTCAGTGAATGTCTCACATAGAACCTGAAATAACTTAATTCTTAAAAATGATACAATTTAGGTATATGTTTAAATTTGCAGTATAATGTCAAATTTTCCCTTTAATTTGTATGGACACCCTTTTGCTGATTTTGATCTTCTATTTACTGGATCACTTGTAGCTAGAAAGTAATTCATTATTACCTGTTTTTCTCTATTTGTGTGTGTCTTCCTCATCCCCCATTAAAAAAGTAAACTATCTTGCTCTACTCATTAACTTTAAAATATTTAAAAGATAAATTATAAGATATTAATATTCAGACCACAGTTTATCTGGTTGGATTGGGCCAGTCATTTAAAGAATTTACAATAACTAGTCAAGATGCCAGCATATCATGTTTTTTTCCAGGGGATTTGCCTGTAATTCTACACTTGCTAGTAGCCAAAAAGTTGAGAATCATTTCTTTGTAACTTTTATCTCAGAATTCCCATTTAGTCATTGTAATGACTGTCTTTTTGTTAAAGTTGACAAAAACATCCACTTTTTCTAAAAAGTGTTAACAGATTTTTACTAACTTGTTTGATTTTCATGGTTTGGCTGTTAATTTCATTTTGGGGGATTATTTTGGTAAAGGACAATAAGTGTTAGCTTTGTTGTAAAGGCTTTCATGGCTCACTATTTTAACTACTTTGCTATGATCTTTCACAGAATCCTGCTGCATCACGGGAGCTGGGGATTCTGATGTTCCATTGAAATCACAATGGAAAGTCTTGACTTGACCGGTAAGAACAGCACTGAAGGTGCCATCTTACTTACCTAACTGGAGGCAATGAAGCAGTCAAGGACTACGTGCCCTCAGAGCGGATCTCAACTTTTTCTTCTCTGATGGATTCACCTTCCTTGTTCAGGGAAGTGTGATAATTTCGTATTTTTTTTCTTGTCATTTTTATTATATTTTTAAAGTGACATTTTAATCTCCATCATCAAGTAAGTCATTTCTTTAAAATCATGAATTTATATAAATTAACCATTTCAAAGTCTCCAATTTGTTTCTCCATAGTAATGTACTGCTGGTGAAAAGTCAGTTTTTTCAAGTACTGAATATCTAGAGGTTACATAACTAAATAGTAAATCGGTCTATTTCCCAAAAGCTATTTTTGTACTGCCTTAGATTTTAATTGAAATATTAATCAGTATCAAAGCATTATGGAGGATATTTTTACCTAATAAAAATAACAGAGGAATGTATAGCAACATCATGATACTATTTTGAATGTGAAAACCACCCAATGAAGAAAAAGTTGAGACTGTAAAATATATACATGTGACAAATTATATCAAACTCTGAAACTCACAAGTACTACAACTGTCCTCTTATATATGTTATTTTCAAAGTTGTTCCTTCAGGACAAAAAATTTAATGGTTTATGGTAATATATTAAATTTTAATAGCAGTTATTTAATGCATTCAGTTTTCTCATATGAGAATAAAGTGTATGATTGCTCTACTAATGCCTGAACACGTTATGCTGAGTTGATGATTTATAACACTGGAGAATTTGATGTAAATTAAAATGAACAAATATAGAAAATATGGTTTAGATCAGTTTCCAGGGCATGAACTTATCCTTTAATTTTTGATGAATTGAAAATTAATCTTAAAACTTTTCTGTTTTTAGGTATTTTTATTAGCTTATTAAATCTGTTTAGAATATCTGTGCTTCTTGTTTTAGTAAATATGTGACTAAATATTGTTCTAATTATGTGAGCAGAAATATAAGGCCTATGAACTATTCTTCTGAATGTCATTGTGTATGATTGCACACGTAGTAAAAAGGTATGCAGTTTAGCAAAATTAAGTTAGACAAACTCTAGATTTAAGAATGCCAGTTAGCATACAGTTGATTGTGGTTTTACTGGATCAGCAGAATGGACTCTAGAATATTTAAATATTGATACTAAAATTTCAAATAAGGGAGTTGAGCATATGAGTTTTAAAGAATCAGTTTGTTGAAGAATTCTGAACTTGCTAAACATGAATACATATAAGGAAAGCAGGATGCTATCTGACCGGTTCAGAAAACTAAATTGTTAATGAGCATCGGTACAACAGTCTTGACATTTAAGTGGCCATCTGATCTATGATTTCTAATGTTATTCAGGTTATTTCAATAAAATATTTTTATTGACTATAAGCAGAAATTAACGAATTCAAACTGCTGATAAAATTTAAGAACATCAATTAAAGATGACTAAGACATTTGCTTCTAGTTTACATACATGTTCATCTTAGATGCTGTGTTAACTAAAAATAGAAAAGATGCCATTCAAAACCAGGAATAATTTAGGGAGAAAATCTGGAAAATGTTTTGTGGCAAAAGGATGCTAGGGTCCAATAAATCTAAAAGACATGTTATATCATTCAGCTTAGGCAAAGTTGAGTTTCATTATCCAAAGAATCCCCAGATCTTAGTGGTTCACTCATGTTTATATATTCCTGATGAGTCTGCTGCCACTCTGCTCCATGTCCCCTTCGTTCCTGGGCCAAAGCTAAATGTGCAACCTCTCTCATCATCTGGGATGTACAATATTGTGGCAGAAGGAGGAAGGGATGGTGGTAGCGTGGTGGCTCTTTGAACTGCTGCTTGAAAGTGGCATGTCACTACCCCTTATGTTTCCTTGGCCAAAGCATGTCACATGGGCAACCCTCATGTCACAGGGTGGGAGTGGCCGTTTACAAGGGATGGAGTAGGGAAAGGCTGATAGGCACCATGCATATTTTCACTATAATATCTAATAATATAAATAACCCTGTTTATAGCTCTTCTAGAGAGACACAGTACACATAGTATATTTAGCTTCCATGAAGTTCCATAGTAAATATATCTGTTTAATATGTAAAATTATTTGACCATGAATCCTTTAGTTGTTACATGGAGCACAGTGAGCTGTTTACACCCTGTCTGTGACAAGTTTTAAGGAATGAGGAATTGATATAATTCAAAAATTTAATGTTTTTGAACATTAGAATTTTCTCCACCATGCAGTGAGGGCCTATGGTATACATAATAGACTTAAATTATAGTTTTTATAAGTAGTTTTAAAACAAGTGAAAATTACTATAGACCCTCTTTAGTTTACACCCAGAATTAGAGAAGGGAAATAATGATACTCATAATAATTTCTTACCTATGTTTAATAGGTTTCAGCACTGCGACAAATGTTAACAATTGGATGCAGGTAGAGAATGAGAAAATGAATGCTTTGCTTTTTCCTGTAGAATATAATAATTTTACCAGATAACAGTACTCAAGTACCTCCTCTTACGATCAATTTGAGTAATCATTCTAGAGACAAAGAATGTAGATACTGTAGGGAGGTTAACAATTGTATTACCACAGGTTAGGTCAAATTGAGTACCAGGAGTTTTCTCAGGTAGTCCACCTGAGGTCATATTCATTGTACATTGCTTTATTGTCTCCTAAGTCTTCTAGAAAATTACTAGGCACATAGAACTTCTTAGCCAATATTGATTTGATTAGTTCCACAGGTATTATAAGACATTGCTACCAGGCCTTTGTGGATAAAGATGATGTAAAAACCTAGGAGTATATAAACAATGCTTCTTTTTGATAGTTTATAGTTCCTTATAATTAGGGGAAAGGAACATTCTTAGACATATGTGAATTCAGAGGAACAGACATAAGTCCTAGATCTGGCACTTATAATCGAAGGAATTTGGGGAATTGTTTAACCTCTCTGAAATTTTGTGTTGCCCTCTTAGTATAGGGTAATGATCTCTGCCTTGTGGGACTGTGATAATAAATAATTATGTCAAGTGCTTGATACATTTCTTGGGACCTGGGAAGCACTCCAGAAGTAGTACTTTTAAAAAAAGAAAATGTGACCAAAATTCGGGAATTATGAGTGCACTATAAAATACCTTTAAAACATCTGACAGTATCTGATGTTTGTTTGTGTATTTACATGTAAACCCACACATACACCTGCCTCCAAGAGTTTAAAAAATTGTCCAGAATGCATAAGAACCTTTGTATTCTACACTTCTACTGCAAGTGGGAAGTGGCTTTATCCTTATCAATGAATGGGTGAATCCTGTAGAAATATTAGCCACCCTATATTCTAATAATTCACTTCTCACCACTGAGACTGTAGAAGTCCTAAGGAAAGAGTGATTTCCAAATGTGGATATATAGCCTTTACTCTGAATGGTAATGAGGTCAGTATCAAAGAAATAAAAGTTTCTCTTATGTGTCCTAGACATAGATCGAACCCACAACCTTGGCGTATCAGGACGATTCTCCAGCCAACCGAGCTACCCAGCCAGGGCTCAAAGAAATAAAATTTTATATCATCTTGTGGCAAGTACAAGAATGGGGAGCTGGTGCTGCTGAAACTTTCTTCATTATATAGAGCAAATGCTATTGGTATTCAAAAGAATCAGCATTTCAATTTTCAAGATTTTTTTGTTAGTATTTTCCAATGAGGGTTAAATTATTGAGACTCCTTTGAGGACTTTTCTATAGACATTATACCATCACACTGTAAGAGTCAGGCACAGCATGGTGGTATCTTATGGTACAAAGCTTTATGCTGTGTCTAAAATGAAAACTTAAAATATTTGTTGAATTTAGAATCATGCATATATAAAAATTTAAGGGCATGGGGTATGAATTATCCTTCAGGTTGGCCCAGTCCCTTGTCTTTTATAAGTGGATCGTCTTTGTAACAATCAGCCACTCATTTAACTGGATTATCGGTAGAGTAAAACTACCTCAAAAATATAAGCTTCTCATTTTTAGAGATTTTATAGTTTGCTTGGGCTCTCATAAGAAAATACAAAAGACTAGAAGGCTTAATCCTTTTTTCCCCACAATTCTGGAGGCTAAAAGTCCATGATCAAGATGTGGACAAATTCTGATTTTAAGAGTATCGTCACATGGCCCTTTTTCTGTACATGAGAAAGAGCATTCCTTGGTGTCTTTTCCTCTTCTTGTAAGGGCACCAGTTCTATGGGATAATGGCCCTAACCTAAAGACCTTACTGAATTAATCTTTACCTACTTACAGGCACTCTCTCCAAATACAGTCACATTGGGGTTTTGGGCTCTGACGTATGAATATGAGGGCAATCAATTCAGTCTATAAGAGAGGTAATTGTTTTTCTGTACCAAAGAGTTAAATGAAAGCTAAAAGAAAATATTTTCTGTATTATTTTATATATAAACAAGAAAACCTGGTTTATTACAGTCATCTAAGTTTCTAAAAATGTCTTTGGACCTTAGAGGTGGGAGACATTTGAAATTACTGAAATCATATTTCTTTTACTTTGAAGTCACTGTGCATGAAAATGAGTTTCTTACAAGTGAAAATATCAAGTTTAAAAACTTGAAAACCAGAGAGTTGTATAATGAAGGAATTACATCATTGTAAAAATTAATTTCCATGCGTATTCATTGTAAGAATAGAATATACATGGAAATTAGGTTGAGGAATAAGACAATTATTTTTGGGTTATGGTTATATCTGTTTCTGCTTACTTGTAATCAAGCCATTTCACATTTTCCAAGACAGTATACTTTTATTTCGTGAATCAATTGTGAATTCAAACAGAGAATGATATATATTGTACTTAAGATTTTGGTAAACAGAAAGAAAAGATAATACATTTTAAATAATGCCAGCAGAATTCAAGAGTCCTAAATCTGTTATATCTACCTGTTTATTGTCCTGCCTCCAACCCTTTCTTAAATTCCCTTTTCCCTTCTTTCTTCTGATGGGGCTTCTTTCAGCCAGGTAATGGTTGTTTGAATTTTAATAGTCTAAATTCAGTTCATTGAAATACAGTACTTCTTTCTACTTCACAATAGTATGCTTGTTCTGTTGGGTAAGTCAGTTGATGGATATTTGGGGTAAGTGATGGGTAAATAATGCATTTACTTTTTGGATACTGATGTAGGCTCAACTGAACTTAGTATTATCTTCGAATTTTTTTTAAAAAGTATGTGTTTTTTTTTTCAAAAATCATGTTTATCCTATTGCAGTTGTCTCAATTTTTCCCCCTTTGCTCTCCTCCATCCACCCCCCACTGCTACCCCCACCCCCACAGTCAATTCCCACTCTGTTATCCATGCCCATGGGCCATTCATACATGTTCTTTATCTAGTCCCTTGCCTTCCACTACTGTTGTCCTTCCCCATCCCCTCTGGTCACTTTCAGCCTGCTCCATGTTTCCATGCCTGTGGTTTATTTTGTTCATTAGTTTATTTTGTTGAATAGATTCCACTTATAGGTGAGATCATATGGTATTTGTCTTTCACCAACTGGCTTATTTCACTTAGCATAATATTCTCCATCCAGTTCCATCCATGTTGTTACAAAAGGTAGGAGTTCCTTCTTTCTTTTTTTTTTTTTAAATGCAGATTTCATTTATTTATTTGTTTATTTTAAATTTCAAAATCCATTATAAAATATTAAAAAATTTAAATCCATTATAAAGTCAACAATTAAAACATGACACCAGTGCAGACATAATCAAGTAGATCAATGAAATACAGTGAGCACTCTAGAAACAAATGTATATATCTAACAGTGTAATATATGATTAAATTGATATTTCAAATCAATGGGGAAGATAAGGCTTATTCAACAAATAAAGTACATGGACCACTGTTACTTGAAATAAAACAAATATAGAGCCCTATTTCACACATTATACAGAAAATATTTAGGTGAGTTAAAAATCAATATGTAAAATCTATGGAGTTTTAGGAGACAATACAAACTAATATTTTTCTTACCCTGAAGTATATTCAAACCCAGAAGCTATAAAGTAAAATATTAACAATATGACTATATTAAACATTTAAGACTATACAGTAATATACATATAAAAAAAGTTAAAGAACAAGTAATAGAATAGGAAAGTATTTGCAACACATCTAAAAAAGAGTTAATTTTTTTTTTAAGGGAAAAAATTCAACAAATGTTTAGTCAAAAAATGGATAAAGAATACCAACAAGTCATTTAAAGCTTTTGAAAAATAATAGAAATAGGCAAGAAATATACAAAAACAGGTTTAGTTTCAATAAATAATAATTAAAATAACACATCATTGTCACAATCAGATGAATAAGTATTAAAAATATTGATAATATTAAGTATTCGTGACTGTGACAGGAACTGGGTATTGATAAAGTCTTTTTCTTCATCTTAAAGCAGTCCCTTTAGCATATTTTGCAATGCTGGTTTGGTGGAGGTGTATAATTCTTTTAGCCGCCTTTTGTCAGGAAAACTCCCTATTTCGCCTTCCATTTTAACTGAGAGCCTTGTTGGGCAGAGCAGTCTTAGTTACAGGCCTTTGCTTTTTACTATGTGGAATATTTCTTGCCATTCCTTTCTGGCTGGTAGTGTTTCTGTTGAGAAGTCAGCTGCTAGCCATATTGGGGCTCCCTTGTATATTACTATCTGTTTCTCCCTTGCTGCCTTTAGGATTCTCTGTTTGTCTTTGATATTTGCCATTTTAATGATGATGTGTCTTGGAGTGGGCCTCATTGGGTTCCTCTTGAATGAGACCCTCTGCGCTTCCAGGACTTCTGTGACTTTTGCTGTCCTCCAGGTAAGGAAGTTTTCCATCATTACTTTTTCCAACAGGTTCTCTATCCCTTGCTCCTGCTCTTCTTCTCCTTCTGGTATCCCTGTTATACAGATATTATTACATTTCAGGTTGTCCTGCAATTCCCTCAATGCCTCTTCACTCTTTTTGAGTCTTTTTTCATTTTCTTGCTCTTCTGAGAACTTTTTTCTACCTTATCCTCCATCTCTCTGATTCGATCCTCTGTTTCATCTTACTGCTTTTGATTCCTTCTACTGTGTTCTTCAATTCAGAAATTGTGTTCATTTCCTCTTGTCTCTTATTGATAGTTTCTATGTCCTTTTTCATGCTAATATAGTTTGCAGTAAGTTCCTCATAGTTTCCCCTGTAGTTTTTGGTAATCCTCTCTGAGCTCACTGAGCTCATTAAGCTTCCTTAGAACCATTGTTTTGAACTCAGTATCTGATACTTTACTTGCCTTTATTTTATTTAGTTCTCTTTGTGGGGATTCCTTCTTTTCCCTTCGTTTGGGGGGTGTTTCTTTGTCTTCCCACTATTTGTGAGACTCTTCTTTTTTGCTTCGGTTTCTTAAATTGATCTGTCTTGATTTCCTGACTTTGTGGTACGAACATCTCTGTTAGGAGACCACTGAGTTTTCTTTCTGGGTCTGCCCCTGATGATGTCAGTTGTTGCCCCTACCTGACCTTAGGCAGTCTTTAAGAGACCTCCAGGAATCTACTGTCTGTGGCTGTCTCCTTCAGTTGTTAATCTAGTCATTCTGCACTTAGCACCATATGCTGAGGGTTGGGCACCATAGTGAGGGGCCGAGTCCCTCCTGGAGGCTGGGTTATTGTGTCCTTTCATGCTGCTGCTGTTGCTCAGGGGAGTGGTCTCTACCTGAGCCAGCTGGCTGCTGCCGTATAGGGGAGGAGTCAGCTCTGCGATCCTCCATCTACTCTCTCCATTCTCTCTGCAAAACAGTCTCCCCTCATGCATCTCTAGCCCACTCTGTCCCTGCCTTTGCCAAAGATCAGGGTAAGTGGCTGCAAATAAAAATTTATGGGTTGGCCCTTTAAAAGGCTCTTTGCATCTTCAGCCACCTGTCTCTCAAAAAGCCCTGCTGCTTTTTGCAGCTGGTTGTTATCTGTGTACTCTTTGGACTCTGGTGTTATAGGCTGGAGATCCCCACTTATGGTTTAGACCCCTCTTCCTAGGGGGATCCAAGGGGATCCAACTGGCCGTTTCAATATCCCTCTGGCACTGCTGCCCATGGGTGCCCCACCTGCCTTCTCAAGTCTCTACTGCATGCCTTACCAGTTAGGTTGTGCTAATGCTGATTCTTCTGTCTGTCTGAGGTTATAAGACTTCTCTCTCGCTATTGTTCAGTTGTTTGTTCCAGGTGATTTGTCCACAATTCCAGATTGGTCCTGGGAGGAGGTCAGTGTGACTTCCATTCACTCCTCCGCCATCTTGATTTCTCTGTGTGTTATATCACTCGACTAATTTCAGTTTCTGGTGATTTGTTGCCTATCTAACACAGATACACATATAATCAAAAGGAACTAAACCTTTGTGATTTAGATACTTGATCGGTAAAATTTATCATCTCACCTTGTATGTTTATAGATTACAGGATAAGCTATTTAGCAATATTCTAGATTTTGGATGTCAGTTTAGTTGGTGGCTGAAATCTATCTTAATTTTTTCACTTATTTTTGATTTCAGTTTTTCCCAAAAGCTATATACAGAGTGACTCAAACTCATAGCCCTGTTTATAAAGCATTTTAGCAGTGTTTTTCTTCTCAACAGTAGGATCAATCTACTGGTTTTGAAACTTATGAGTTAAGGACACTATAAATAAGTTCAGGAATGACTTGACTTCATTCTTTAATACTACTCTGAAAAGTAGTGGATGAATTAAGTATTTTTATGTTGAAGACTGTGATCTCTATTATAGAGAACTGTGTTTCCCCAGGAAAATAAATGAATATAATGGGACAAAATTTCTCATAACATTTCTCTCAGAATTTCTACGCAGTTTAGTATAAAGTATGTGCAGCACTTCCTGGATATTCTGTATATACACATGTAAGTATTGTATGCATGAGTGTATGCACACAGTGTTTTCATATAACCTCTGAGAAGCTAAGGGGCTTAAATTTACACTGGAGAATATTTTCTTCATGGCTATATCCCCAAAACCTAGATACAGTGTGGGGCATATGGAAGTTACTTGGTAAACATTTGGTGAGTTAGTATTACAGAAGTTTACATTTCATTAATTCTGTATTCCATTGAACTTGGTGTTAATAAGCATTCCCTGGTCTACCTGGAAATAATTATTTTTCCCAAACTGAGTTTGGAGAGAGGAATGTTCTTCAAAAGTAAATATCTCTCTTTAGGGGGAATAAATGGTAATGGAAAAAAATACAGTCATAAAAAGAAAGATCCCTGACTGGCATGGCTCTGTGGGTTGGCGTTATCCCACAAACTGAAAGGTTACTGGTTCAATTCCTGATAAGGGCACATGCCTGTGTTGTGCGTTTGGTCTCCCATTGGGGTACGGGTGAGAGGCAACCAATACATTTCATTCACACATTGATGTTTAATTCCCTTTCTTCCTCCTTCCCTTCCCCTCTAACAATAAATAAGTAAATAAGTGAAAAAAAGGAAAAAATAAGTACCTCTCTGTGCCTTTGAGTTTGAATGTAGTACTTTAATCAGAAATGTTCGCAGGTTTAAGAACCTAAAATGAGCAGCAAAATAATTCTTGGTACCTCTTTGCTCATTTGTAGTATACACTTATTCAGCAAGTGTTTGTTTAGACATGTAAGACTTCTGCCAAGTACTTCTCTAATGCTCCATCAACAGCCCTGTGAGTGAAGCATATGGGAAGATTGTGAGATTTAAGGTAGGAAATTTGTTCAGGCTTGGCTTTGAGAGATGCTCTGTGGTACCTGGATTCAGTTAATGTGTACCAGAAAAGGCTGACCAAAGCACACTTGTAGGTGTTTTATTCTAGCAGGTTGGGGTAGGGTGTTTTTGGGGTATTTCTTTATTCAGATTGATCTGTAAAGATGATATATACGATTATGCTGTTTTAGTTTTATATTGACTTTTATATATTGCTTAGTTTAGTTTGCAGTTGTTCGTCATCTGCTGTGGTTATATAACTCTTTTGAAAAAGTGGATGAATTATGTATTTCAGTGTTCCTTAGTATTTACTATAGATAATTTATTATGAAGTGTCTCTTTCTGGCAAAAAGACGGTACTTCAGGTAATGTTTTAAGGTACTTCAAACTATTACTGTAGATACATGCAGTGTACAGGTTTCTTTTCTTTTATTTATTCTATTACAGGTCTCCCAATTTTTTCCCTTTTGCCTCACTCCACCCAGCCCTCTCCTCTAAGCAATCCCCTCTCTGTTGTCCATGTCCATGACTCATTCATATATGTTCTTTGACTAGTCTCTTTCCCTTCCTTCCACCATTTTCCCCTCCCTCTTCTCCTCCTAAAGCTATCAGTCTGTTCCGTGTTTCCGTGTCTCTAGTTCTGTTTTTCTTGTTAGTGTGTTTTTGTTCATTAGATTCCTCTTATAAGTGAGGTCATGTATGTTATTTATCTTTTGCTGACTGACTTATTTCACTTACCATAATGCTTTCCAGTTCCAGCCATGCTGTTGTGAAGGGTAGGAGTTCCTTCTTTCTGCTGCACAGTATTCCATTGCATAAATGTACCACAGTTTTTTAATCCACTTATTTACTCATGGGCACATGGGCTGTTTCCAATGTTTAGCTATTATAAATAGCACTGTGATGAACATTAGGGTGTATAAGTTTGTTCAGACTGGTGTTTCAGGGTTCTTAGGGTATATTCCCAGCAGTGGAATCACTGGGTCATAAGGCTATTCCATTTTTAATTTTTTGAGGAAACTCCATGCTGTTTTCCACTACGGCTGCGCCACTCTGCATTCCCACCAACAATGCACAGTGCTCTTCAACCTTTTTGGCACCAGGGACTGTTTTGTGGGAGACAGTTTTTCCATGGACTGGGGTTGGGGGTGGGAGGGATGGTTTTGGGATGATTCGGGCACATTACATTCAAACTCCTGCTGTGTGGCCACTTTCTAACAGGCCCGGAGGTTGGGGATCCCTGCATTAGGGTTCCCTTTTCTCCACATCCTCACCAGCACTTGTTGTTTAAACAAAGTTTGAATAATAAAAATCTGCCATTGATGTGGTGAACCCTGTCCTAAGCATTTTTAGTTATGTGATGCTAATTACAATAAAGAATGCCAGATCAGAGTGATGGGAAAACCTACAAAATGCGAGGTATGTTCATGTGCAGAACTGTAAGCCCTTTTATCCATTCTGGCACCACCTGGTCGAACATGTGCATGAAACTGAACCATGCCTTCAGTACAGTTTCTGAATATCTATGTTTTCATTATTATTAGAGTTGCCAAGTCATCAAATAGGAATATTATATTATAAAAGAGACAATAGAGAAAAATTTGAAAGGAGCAGCGCCTGTCAACCCCTTTCTTAAGTACCAAACAGCTTTCTGTAGCATTTAGTCAGTCCTGCCTTTTGATGAAGCATACAGCTCATGTTTCAGTTCATTTGGTGAAGTGAACACTTAAAGGAATGATAAAGGTTTCAGGTTTGAAAGTTTAGTTGTTCCTGTTAAAATAATGGGTGTTGTCTTCCTTTATTATTCACTGAGAGGTTCACTTTTTAGAGAATATAGATAAATCTTTCTAATAAGGCTGCTATGTCTCTCTCTGTGAGTTTTTACTTAATGATTAAAATCATGGAATTTTTTTTACCAATTATTTCTATTGTAATAAAATATTTCAGACATTATGGTTTGTAATGTGCCTCTGGAAAAATACTTTAGAACTTTTACTTTGGAATGCTAATAAACACCCTTATTTTTGCCTTCAGATTGTCAACTGAATAGTGTTCACTATTGCTTCCTTGAGATTAATATGTATAGGCAGAAACTTAAAAGGTTTCCTTGTAGAAGGTTTAAGTGGATTACCTTTTTCTTTTGAGCTGTTGCTTTACTTTAGCAGCATGGGCTATGGAATCAGATGGACCCAAGATAAGACTAAATCTAACTCAGATGTTTCTGTGGTTGAGCTATGAAGAAGTTCCTTAGCTTCATTGTGCAATGGGATGAATACCAGTCATATAAGATGGTTATGAGGATTAAAAGTGCTGGAGGGTGCAGTACTAACCCAGCACATGGCAAGGCTACTGAGAAATGTGTTTGTTATCAAAAGAACAGTAGGTCAGAAGTGGCATTTGACTTTTTGCTGCTTGACTGTTCCTTGAAATTGACGTTGAAGCATGTTATTGTCTCCCTTCACAATGAGGTAAACATCTGCCTTCTAGTTGCACATATTTATTGTATTGGAGGTTGAGTTGAATTGAATTCAGGATGGTTTTGCTTTAAATCATTAGGAAATAATAACATTTACTTTTTATATTGTTAGATATCTTACAATATTTTCTACACAACCATACGTGATATGTTTGATTTTAATTATACTTTCCCCAATTAATTTTGCAAGTTTATTAAAACCCAGAGTTCAAATACATGAAAATGTTAGGAGATGAGCTATCTATCATTCAGTGGATTATAGTTATATTATGAATGTTATTGCTTCATACTTTTGGTATTAACAAAATGATCACCCCAAACAACAGGTAAATTATTTTTACAAATGACATAATTTTCTTCAAAGACTATCGTTATTTTAACAAAACTGGGAACCTGTATTATGAATTCTTAATGAATTTTAAAGTATGAGAGCTATTTTCATAGCTCTGTTATCTCAACATGATAGCTATACTTTTTTTTTTTTTTTTAATTAAACACCTAATTCAGTTAGAACCTAACTGCTAAGTTTTTTCGTAAACTAGAAAAGCCACATTTTCTTTTCTGTTAGGTCAGTGGTTTAGCATTTCACAAGTAATTGATCCAAGAGAAGAAAATGTTTTTCTACATCTACAGAAAATTCTACCTCAGTGAAAGTATTTACTTTCTAAAACTTTTCATGCAGTACAACTTGGTCTTTTGTCTTTAGTATCAGTAATTTCAATGATCAGTTTTGATTCTCTCTACAATTAATATGTATAAACTTGTTTTGAAGATGATTTTATACCATTTATGAGAATACCTTGTTTCCTTCTAAAAGCTGCTCTATAAGTTAACATGTGTTTGTGGTTTTATAGAAATCTTGCCTTTTCCTAGGCATGAATTTTATAGGCTTAAGTTATATACTTTTTCAGTTATTAGCATATATTGAAATTCTAAACCATTCTTGCCCACCAGCTTGCACTTTCTTTAGCTATGTTATATTCCCTTTTAGAACGTGGACTTGCTGCAGTAGTCTCACTGGAAAAATGTTTAGTTTAAAGATAAAGTAATTATTTTCTGTTCTTCTGTTTGTTTACCTAGTGAATATTTGTTGGAACTACTATGTGCAATGTTTTAAACACAATCAGGGTCATGATACGACGAGAGAAGGCAAAATCTAAATAGGCAGAGAAAGGAGAGAGAGATAAATGTTATTAAGAGTTCTGAGGAAGATCTTAAATCCCAGGTAGGAGTATCAAGGAAGACTAGACAGAGGAGGAAATATAGAAGTCTGGGAAAATGAACAAACCTCTCTGCCATTGGGGTGGGATAGACTCATATATAAAGGTAAAATGGGAAACTAATGGAAAGGCAGATATAAGAGGGCCTTGAATGTCTGGGTGAGTTTACATTTTCCTCCCCTAAAGGCAGATGAACCCCTGAAAATTTTCAGGCAGACTGTAGAGATGGGATGGATGGGTTGTAAGAGAAAAGAGGCAGCATTGGAAAGATTGATCTGTGGGCTTTAGCTTTTGTGGGTAAGAAGAAATTTGTTCTAATAAGAGTTTGAGAGTTGTAAATGGGGCCACTATGAGCGGCATTATGAAGGTTACACCCTGTATCTCAAGATATTTGGATTGATGTATCCAATTCACAAAATTAAGTAAGTCTTTTTCTCAATTCCTGGGGCAAAAATTAGTACTCAGTTTTAATGATTCCTTCATCGAAGATGTTCTCAAACACTTGATGCCTACTACTGTTTAGCCTGTGTGTGTCTGTGTCTATTGGCATTTAATGATTATAAATCTAGCTTTCATTGCCTCTTGAAGAATACAAATCCTTTCCTGTTATCTGAAACAAATTAATCTATACAATTTAGCAATAGACTGAACTTGTGTTGGGTATGTAGGGGGGGATCACAAGAGGAAAGAAAGCAATGAAGGGTGTTGAAAAGGAGGGTAAAGATAGGATTTATGAAGTGTGTTAGGTTTATTTCCATCCAGAAATAGAGAGATAGTAATAGAAACTGATTTGTGGGAAGGAGAGATGAAGTTTGTGATGGATTGGGTTTGAAATGCAGAGAGGATATCCATGTGATTATGTATAGGATGTAGTAGTAAATGTGAGATGAGTTTCAAAGAGATTCAGGCTGAAGATACCGGTAGGTATAACTTGAGAGGTAGGGCTGAAACTTTGATAATTGATGAAAGTAGAAAATGTGGCTACGACAGAATTTTTACAAACACCCACCTGTTTTTTGACAGTTGGGTCTGTGGTGGGAAAATTAGTCAAGTATGGGACTGAGGAAGATGGGGAAGAGTTTTCAACAAAAATGTTGAAGAATATAGATGCCTCTAAAGGCCTGAAAAAGGTGTTTGGATTATGTGATCCAGTGGTTCTTCGGTGAAAGCAGTTTTTGTGCAGTGGTCAAGGCAGAAGCCATGTTGTATGATGTTTCCCATATTTCCCCTTCCATTGCCAAGTTTTTGATTCTCTCTTTAGCTGAAACTGTATGTTGAGCCACTGTCTTCATGGAGTAGTCTGTAATGATTTACAAAACCACCCCCTGGGAGCCTAAAATTCATCTTCTTTAAGTGTAGCTTTAATATTTTTTTCATTAAATAACATCACTGTAGACAGTTTCAAGTCAAAACTTATCCAGGTGCTAATGTCATTTCCTCAAATGCACTGAAGTATATCGCAACTTTCTTTAAAATACCATTAGCAAACATACTTTCTATATGCCTCACCCGTGGTATTTATATATATTATAATTGGCATAACATAGGGATGATTAATTATTTCCCTGCCATTGTTAGCTCTTCTTTTATACTCAGCAGAGCCAAACTTTAAGTAAGGCCTACTCTCTTAATAAAGATCCTTTTAGAAGGCTCTGAGAGTAGTAGGATCCCCCTGCACATGCAAGTTCTAGGATAGAATCAGATACAGTTGGATAAGGCATCACTTTTGTTTCCAGGTGCAGAGAATAGTTGTAAGACTCACCCTAAGTAGTACTAACGATTATAATAATAAAACTTCGTTGCTATTTTGGCATTTTATGTGCTAATATCTGTGTGCATGTGTGTTTGCATTTTTTTCTAATCTTCATAATGATTGTTAGATGTAGGTATCATTGTTCCCATTTTATACGTGAAAGAACTGGGGCTCAGAACATGCCAAGTTAAGCTTCTTGGCTAATTAAAAACAGAACCAAGATTCAAATAAACTAATTCTGATTTTCCAAGACCATGTTCTCCACATGGCCTATGCAGTTTTATTCTGTATTTGAAATTTGAGCTTTAACACCCTTGATGGCAACAACTCACTCCAGCTTGGAAGTTCAGTGCCTCCTTACTTTCTTACTTTTTTCCTTCAACTAGTAAAGCAGCTTTCATTTGCTTAAACATATTGCCATTTGTCATTTTTGATTATCAGGCACTTTTCTAAATATTCAATGCTGTTATATATATACTTAAACTTCATATCAACTCTATGAAAAGTACAAGAGATATATTTCCCGCTAACATTTTATTATGAAACTTTCAAACATAACATTACAAACTAATATACTCACTGCCTATGGCCAGCCATTAACATTTTGCTATACTTATTTTATTACATATCTCTAATCCATCCATTGTCATTTTAATTGTTGATGCATTTGAAAGCAAATTATAGACATCACTACACTGGCTCTAAATAGTTCAGCATATGTAGTATCGACTAGAGTTCAGTATTTATGTATTAGGTTTTTCTTTTGATGTAAAATTTACATTTAGTATATACACAATCTTAAATGTATATTCTCTGAATTTTGAAAAATGCATACACCCGTGTAACCCAAGTATCTATTCAGATTGGTAGGTGTCTCTTATTATTTCCCTTTGTAGATGAGGAAACTGAAGCTCACAGGTTAAATAATCTGCCTGAGGTCACACTGTTATTATATAAGGGACAGAGCTGGAGATGGAACTCTGATATTTGGGCTGCAGGTTTTGTGCTTCTAACCCCATACCACTACACTGCTTATGGATTGTCCTAAATTGTTCAGGAATCCCTTTACATTCAGGTTACAAATGTAATGTTTATTTTTAACACAAATGTGTAGATGCAGAAGTAATACACTTCAGATTAATGAGAGTAGAAATGCTGGTCTAGAAATGCATTGGTTCCTTGCGAGAGAGTTATGGCAAGAGAAACTAGGAGGGAAGGAAGTTCCATTAATTGAAATAATAGGGTGAATTTTTGTATAATAACTCTGTCTTAACTGGCACCCTTGATTAATGTTTCCACATATAAAATGATAATTCCCTCATGACAACACTGAGGCTCAGGAAGATCCTAAAGTGCCACTTGAACAATTAAAGGTAGATGATGATCTGTATCATTTTTTAATAAGCACATTTTGGTTTATTAACAGAAAATTGTTCATCTACATGTGGTATATACAAGGTTACAGCATTTTGATACTGCAGTCTTAAAATAATAGAATCAACCGATTTGGAATTTATAGTTAGGAAATTTATAAAGTTTTTAAGAAAAACTAAATGGAATTTTTTGCATAAAAATATGAGTAATGATTAGAATAGATTGTATTAAATTTGATTTCTAATTTTCTGTACTTAAGTGAACCTTTCCTATGAAAAGAAATTGTGTCTCTTTCCTAAATTGTGTCCATACCACAACCCAAAAGTTTATCAGTACTCTCTGTTCACTACTCAAATAATGAAAAATTAGCTATCATATATATTTTTTTACAAAACCTTCAGTTTTGCTCAAAAAGCAATTAGAAAAATATATTAAAGCATTTATTAAGCAAATCCTAGCCAATCACTAGAGGGCAGAGCAGTATCATACTTCAGGCCTTATTTGAAAATTACTGGTTAAAAATTGCTGAACATGGAAAATATATTGATGCACAGTTGAATAGAAATTTCTTTGATTTCTTTTTATTGTCTTGTGTGAAATCCAGTAACATGCTTACACTTACATGAACGGAGTTTTTCTGACAAATTACATTAATTACTTCCCTAAAGGGCATGATTATTTAGAAGAGGATGAGGATTCCTTACGAGAAAATACCAATGCTTACAAAGAGTGGTGCATTAAATCATCTCTACTCTATGTACTGCTCTGAAACTGAATTGCAGTATAGACTTTTAGGTGAAACATGAAAGAACAAGTTTGAGACAAGTTTACTAGTATTTAGGTCTAAGAATTTATTGAAATGTAGAGTGTCTTTTGATGTTTCAGCTGAAATTATTGAATCATTAAGACTTCCAAATTAAAATTTTGTAAAAGCAATGAACTAATTCTAGCTCCTTTTTTAAATGTTAAAATGCTGTCAAATGGATGTTGACTTAATTTCATTTGCGTTTAAAAATTTCTGTCATTCTGAAATACTTTTATTCTTATTTATTTTTTATGATAGATTTTTAAAATAAATGTAGCACTGAGGTAAAGTAACCTTGTGAGTAACTGGAGTCTTTCAGTATCCCAAGGGACAGAAAATTTTATTTTGACTGTGTAGTTTGAATTTTATTTTATAAGAATAGTTTATATATGATTCATTTCTCATAGAGGCAGGATAGGATATCAGAAATAAACATTGGGTTTGGACCCAGAAGATTTGGGGCCCCAATTATCATGTGCTTACTAATGACCGTGGGCAAGTCACATTACCCCTCTGAAGTAACCATTTTCCCAATTGTTTTGAGGAACGTGTTTGTGCCTCTGTGTATGTATAACCAAAGATGAGATCCTTTAGAGATGACTTTTAATAAAGATAAGAGCTCATAAAAACCTTAGAAATAACTTTGAAATGGTTGATGATATCATAAATTTAGTAACATGAGAGCACCTATTAAATGAGTAAATATACTAAAAATGTGGTTTCCAAACCCCAGTTCAGATTGCTGACTTCCTCCTTGTCTCTGAGTGTCTCTGGCTGCTTAATTTCTCTGTAACCTCTGGCTCTTTTGCTCCTTTTATTCTTTATTCTATCCTCTGTTTATTTCCATGTTCCCTCTCTCTGTGTTTCTCCTGACTGTCTTTGGTCTCTCTCTGTGTTTTTCTTGTCCCAGGTACCCTCAGGAAGACCCCACGCCTCTAGCGGTACCTGGTATCATCTCCAGCATGTTTATAGATGTGAAGGATTCGCTGGGATATTGAGAAATACCAGAGGCGAACTGTTCCACTGTTAGTAAGTCAATAAGCATTTATTAAGTGACTACTGTTTACAGAGCACAATTGGTAGTGCTTTGGGGAAGAAGGAAGTTAGTGCATAGGTCAGAAGAAAAAAAAGTGTGAACTCTTCTCAGTGGTTCTTGCAGAATGGTCACACATAATAACAACAAAATAAAAAGATGACAAATAATTGTATACTAAACGAATTATGTTGCATGTGTGTTGAAGAGTCCCAGAGTTCATGTAGTAAAAAAAACCAGATGGTATTAATCAGGTTTCCTGTGTGAGTTCAAAATTAGGTTTTTGAAGTATGATTGGAAGAAAGATGAGGTAAAAGAGGATGAGAGTGAGTAATTTCTTTGAGGCTCCAAGACCTGTTCACTTGCCTGAGTGGAGGGGTAGTGAAACGAGAGTGCTGAATTTCAGCCTGCCAATAGCTAACTTTCTTTAAACTTCCCTTCAATTATGAAAAATGGTCAAGTTGAGACTTTCCATAAACATAATGAGTATCTGTTGCCAGTTTTACAATTTATAGATTTTTAAAGGTAAATTGTGATTGTGAAGTAATAAAGAGGTATACTATGAATAAAATTAATACAAACTATTATAATATGATTTATAGATACATTTTATATGCTAAGATAGTTAAAACAGTAAACTGTAGTATAACAAGTTAGTTTTGTTTCTGTATTCAAGTTTATTTTTGCTGTTGTATATTCATAGTCCTACGTACAGTTGTACCATTGTTTTCAGAGTTGGATATTCTGTTTAAATCCTACCTCTTCTAGGATATGTAAGGTTGGACACTCTACATAGCACAGTCTCTCAGTTTTCTCAGATGTAAACTAAGGATGAAAATGTTCATCTTGGAGTTGTGTGACTTAAAGAGATAATTTTATAAGCTCCTGAATGTGTGCTATGTCCTTGTTACTTGAAGATTCTTAAAAAGTACCTTTTAAAATAGTTTCTTAAAGACAGTGTTACTTCTGAGAGTAACTCCTACTTTTTAAAAATAGGAGTAATCTTCATAGTGTTTGGAAAATGCTATGTATACACAGGGCATATTTATAACATGCGAATAAGATACAAAACAATAACATTAACATGAATAACTTGAATACCTGCCACTAACAGGAAACAACTGTGCCTGGCCCAGATTTCATCACCTCTCCTTAACCACACCCCCCAACTCTGAAGGTTGAATTAATTACTTCCTTGCTTTTCCTTATATATTTTTACATATTTCTGTATCCCCTACATAGTTTTGCTTGTTTTTGAATTTTATGTAAACAATAAATATATGTTTTGTCTCTAATGCCTACTTTTACAATGCTCAACATCATGATTTTTTAAAATATTTAAAATTTATTTTTAATCACAGTTGACATACAATATTATATTAATTTTGAGTATACACCATGGTATTTCAGTATGTACATGCCTTATGAAGTGTGATCACCATAGTAAGTCTAGTAACCATCTGTCACTTTACAGAGTTTTTATGATACCGTTAACTATATTCCCTATGGTGTACATTACATACCCCAACTTATTTTACAACTGGAAATTTGTGCTTCTTAATTCCCTTACCTTCCTTCTCTCTAACAACCATCAGTAAATGAAATCATGTAAATGAAATCATATGGTACTTGTCTTTCTCTTCCTAAGTATTTCACTAAACACAATACTTTCTAGGTACATCTGTGTTGTTTCCAATGGCAAGAATTCATTCATTTTTATGTCTGAGTAATCCATTTTATTGATATATATCACATCTTTTTATCTATTCACTTATTATTAGATACTGAGATTGTTTCTGCATATTGGCTATCATAAACAATGCTGCAATGAACATAAGGATGCATTTTTTTAAATTAGTATTTTCATTTTCTTTAGATAAATAGCCAGAAGTAGAATTGCCAAGTAGTACAGTTCTCTTTTCAGTTTTTTGAGGAATCTCTGTACTGTTTTCCATAGTGGCTGCACTACACTAATTTACAACTCCACCAACAGTGTACAAGCGATTCCCTTTTCTTCACATCCTCTCCAAGACTCGTTATTTGTTATATTTTGATAATAGCCATTCTGACAGGTGTGAGGTAATATCTCTTTTTGGTTTTGATTTGCATTTTTCTGATGATTAGTGATGTTTAGCATATCTTCTTGTGTCTGTGGGCCATTTGTATGTCTTATTTGGAGAAATATCTACTCAGGTCCTCTGTCCATTTTTTTAATTGGCTTGTTTTTCTTTTTGATGTTGAGTTGTAGGAGTTCTTCATATATTTTGGATATTAACCCATTATTGGATATATCATTTGCAATGTCTTTTTCCATTCAGTAGGTTGCTATTTTTTCTTGTTGATCATTTTCTTCACTGTGCAAAAGCTTTTAAATTTGATGTAGTCCCATTTGTTTATTTTTGTTTTTGTTGCTTTTGCTGAGGAGATATATTTTTTAAACATACTGCTAAGAGTAATGTCAAAGAATTTCATTGCCTATGTTTTATTCTAGGACTTCTATGGTTGCAGGTCTTAATTTCATTCTTTAATTCATTTTGATGTTATTTTTGTGAATGATGTGAGAAAGTGGTATACTTTAATATTTTTTGCACATATCTGTCCAATTTTCCCAACACTACTTAATAAAAAGGAGACTGTCTTTTCCCACTGTATATTTTGACTTCTTTGTCATAGATTAAGTGGCCATGTAAGGATGAGTTTATTTTTAGGCTCTTTATTCTGTTCCATTGATCTTGCGTGTCTTTTTTTGTGCCAGTACCATATGGTTTTCATTACTATAGCTATCTAGTATTGCTATGTAGTATGTATTATTGTAGTATTGTTTGAAATCAGGGACCATGGTACCCCCAACTTTGTTCTTCTTTTTCAGGATTGCTTTGGCTATTCAGGGTCTTTATGGGTCCATATAAGTTTTAGGATTATTATTTCTAGTCCTGCGAGAAATACCATTGATATTTTGTTAGGGATTGCACTGAATCTGGAGATTGCCTTGGATAGTATGGACACTTTAAGATTCTATTTAAATCCATGAACATGGTATACCTCTTCATTTATTTATGTCTTATCCATTTTTTTTTTCAATCACTGTGTTATAGTTCTCAGAATACAGGTCTTTTACCTCCTTGGTTCAATTTATTTCTAGGTATTTATTTTTATTTTTTGGATGCAATTGTAAATGGGATTGTTTTCTTAATCCTTTCTGCTAGTTCCTTATTAGTTTATAGAACCATAACAGATATTTTAATATTAATTTTTTATCTGGGCACTTTACTGAATTCATGTATTATCTCTAATAATTTTTGTGGAATCTTTTGATTTTCTATATATAGCATCGTGTCATCTGCAAATAGTTACAATTTTATTTCTTTTCCAATTTTGATATCTTTAATTTCTTTTCTTAGTCTGATTGCTGTTGAATAAGAATGGTGAGAATGGGCGTCTTGCTTTGTGTTACAGATCTTAAAAGAAAAGCTTTCAGCTTTTCATCATTGAATATGATGCTAGTTCTGGGTTTATCATATCTGCCCTTTATTAAGTTGAGATACATTCCTTCTATACCCACTTTTTGAGAGTTTGTGTCATAAATGGATGTTGAATTTTTGTCAAATTGTTTTTGTACATCTGTTGTGATAATCATTAATTTTCATCCTTCAGTTTGTTTATGGGGTGTATCATGTTGATTGATTTGCAAATATTGAACCATCCGTGCATCCCTAGAACAAATCCCACTTGAGCTGGGAAACTCTTTATCTGTCTTCAGTTCTGAATGATGGGTAACCTTGTTGGATAGAGTATTCTTTCTTGGCAGTAGGTTTTTCCTTTCATCACTTTGAATATATTGTGCTATACCCTTCTGGCCTTCAATTTTTTTTTCTGATAAATCAATTGATGCTCTTATGGGGGATCTTTTGCATATAACTAGCTGGTTTTCTTGTGGCTTTTAAAATTCTCTCCTTATCGTTAACTTTTGACACTTTAATTATGATGTATCTTGGTGTGAGTCTTTTTGGGTTCATCTTGTTGGGATTGTCAGTCCTTTTTGAACTTGGATGTCTGTTTCCTTCATCAACGTAGGGAATTTTTCAGCTGTTATTTCTTCAATAAATTTTCTGTCCCTTTCTCTCCCTATGCTTCTGGGACCCCTATGATTCAAATTTTGATAACGCTTGATTTTGTCCTGGAGGTCCCTCAAACAATGCTAATTTTTTAATAAAGTTTTCTTTCGCTGTTCTGATTGGGGGTTTTCCACTGCCTTGTACTCCAGGTCCCTGACTTTTCTTTTGCATCCTCTAGGGTGCTTTTGATTTCCTCTAGTATGTTTTTCATTTCAGTTATTGTAAACCTCAGTTCTGATTTTTTTTTCTACCTCTGTTGAAGTTCTGAGTTCATCTATTCTTCTCTCAAGTTCTTTGAGTATCTTTATAACCATTGTTTTGAACTCTATCTGGTAGATTGTTTCATTTAGTTCTTTCTTATGGGTTTTGTTTATTTTTCTTCTTTCTTTGGGAACATATTTCCCTGTTTTCTCATTTTTACTGTCTCTATCTTTGCTTCTGTGAATTAGGTGAAACAGAAGCCTTTCTCAGTCTTAAAGGTGTGGCCTTGTGTAGGAGGAACTCTTTTTCTTTGTGTGTAAGGGGCATCTTTGTCAAGCCCGCTGGAACTGGAACTGGTGCTACGGTGAGCGTGGGGCTCCAGAAAGACCTGGAGCAAGCTGCAGTGGGGCCACCTTGGCAGGCTGGTTGAAGCTGGAGCTGGAGCAGGTACAAGCTATGGGGGTGTCCTGAGGGTACACGCCTCGCCAGGGCCACCTTGCGAGAGTGCTTGGAGAGCGGGCTCCGGCTGCAGGAGTCCCGGGCCAAGCTGCACTGGAACTGCCTGGGCAGGCTTACTGGAGCCTCTGTTGGAGCCCTGAGAATCTTGAAGGCAAGCCGCCTGGCTTCCTGGGCTACGGGAGCTGGGCCAGCCACACCAGGATGCCTGGTCAGGCTGGTTGAAGCTGTAGTTGGAGAGGGCTAGAACCACAGGGCGTCAGGGGAACAAGCCGCCACCCTGCAGCCAGGAGCTGTGGCTGAAGTGGGCGTGGTTTGTGGGCAGTCTCTGGGGCGAGCTGCATCGTCGGGGGCGGGGGCTGTAGTTGAAGTAGGTGTGGACTGTCGGGATTCTGAGGGTCAGTCTGCCTGATCCTGCAGCTCTGGACAGAGAGGGCACAGACCGCGGAAACTCCTACTGGCAAGCCGTGGATCTGGTACGGGCCTGGGGTCTGGTGCGCGGCGGGGTGCTCTTGGCTCAAGGTTTGCTAGGGTGTCTGGATCGTGTAATCCTGGTGGAGCGTGAGCGCAACAAATGGCGCTCTCCTGTGTCTCCAACACCGGAGCGAAATCCGCAATTCTCCTGCTTGGCAGATAATCTCTGGTTTGAAAATGGGTTTCCATACCTCTATTGTAAATGATTTTTAAACCACTTTTCTCGCCATATCCCCAGGCCGGGTAGTCTGTGAGCGGGTCCTGTAGTGATTCCTCCCTCCGGCAGGTCCGTGCGTTCGGGGTCGGGTTCCCAAGGTAAGTGGGTTTGTCTCTCCTGCCCTCCTATCGGTTTTTATGTGGTCTCTCTGGTTTGTTGGGCAGAAGCCCTCATTTCTTCTTGAGGGGAATTGCTTTGTATCTAGGGGTAGATCGAGAGTGATTGTGGGAGAAGGTAAGTTCTTCCTACGCCACCATCTTGGACGTAGAAAACCTTTCTGTTTTCTGTTTGACAGTAATCCTTGCTTATACTTTTAATTTATTGGTGATCACAGTTGTATTTAACTCTATGAAAATACAGTAGATAAGTACGTTATTTACGTAATTTCTCTTGATAGCTTTTTAGATTGTGTCCAATTTTTGTATCATTAGAAATAAAGCGGCAGAGGAAAAATACTTGAGATTCCTGTATGTGCCTCTTTATGTACGTGTTCTTTCTCTAAGAAAAATGTTCAGGACCAAAACTGCCACGTCAGTGGATATGCTCAATTTCAAACTCTACCAGATAAAGGCAAACCGACTTCTATAGAACTTGTTACATTTTATATTCCCTTTAGTCAAATGTAAGTGTTCCCTTTCTGTTATCTCCTATAGTTCTTTAAGATTACTAAATTTTTGCTTAAAGAGTTTTTTGTGAATTGTCTATAACACCACCTTAACACTAACCCTGATGGATTTTTTTTAAAAATTAGTTTTATTTTTCATAGAAGCTGCTTTTAATTGTTTTCTAGTTGTCACTTGCACCTTTTCTCAAATCCATCGAAGTCCAGAGATCCAGAAATCCAGAAATAGCTGGTAATATTTGCTAGCTAGTTTGTTCTCCAGAGAAAACCACATTATAATGTAATGTTCTCTTATGTAAAATGATAATTGTCATTTTACATGTTCCTGACTTCCAAAGACAGTTTTGGCAGGGAAATGTACATCTTTGACTGATTTCTTTTTTCTTTAATTCAAGTTGAGAAAGAGTGACCCACAGACAACTTGGAGCGGCAGTGACTTCATCAGCCTGTGTTTTGTTCTGTATGCAAAAGTCCCAGGAGTTTGCGTAAATGATTCAACTTGTGTTTGCCATTCTTTTCCCTTTTCTGTTCTTTAACCACTTCTGTTTTTCTCAGACAGTGATTCTTTTGACACCTGATATATTTGTATGCTATTCCAATTTTCATATCACAGTTCTTCCTAATCTTATCACCTATACTTGGTGGTCCATAATTTTTGTTGACTGATCTTAATATTTTGCCTGTTGTCAAACTTGGTACCACTATCTGCCCCATTTATTTTCTGAGGTTTTCCAGGGAACTATATTAGGATCTAGCCTAGTACTTAGTACTTACTATTCATTAGATGGCTTATTGAATGAAAAAAGGAAGATGTAAATGCAGTAAGCACTGAAACTTCAGCAGTAATTTCCTTAAAAACAGTGGGTAAAAGTCATGAGTACTGTAAACAGTTGTACCAGCGAGTAGCTTTTTAAACCTTACATAGGTCATCTCTTCTTGAATTTCAGTCTGGTTTTTGGAAAAATGGGAGTAGTAGACCAAATGATCTGATTCCTTTTGACTCTCAACAGTTTGTATTCTATTTTAAATTGGAATGACAAATAATTTCTCACTGGGTGTCTGGGCACTACCACCAAAGCCTGAATCTACCTTACCAGGCTTTTGGCCCACAGCGACCTGCCAGCTGTTTTCTCTCATAACCTTAGCAAGTAGAGCATACATCAGACTTTCTTTGTTTTTGTTATTTAGCGTTGATTTATTCTAGAGAAATAATATATTTATCTTTTCTTTGAGAAAGTATAAATGAATGCCTTTGGCTTCCCCGTGTCATTCACCAGGCAACCCAGGCATTGTTTAGTGTAAAGCCTTGAGTTCTGCCCTCTTGTTCTTCCTTCTGTTCCTCCAGCCTCAAAGCTGTGACCAGGGCAGTTTGTCCTACTCTCTGTTAATTGCTGTCCAACTTAACCCCATGTCGTTTCTCACCATTTTTCAGTCAGTGTTGGTTTTTATTGTTGGGCTTTTTCTTGCATTCAGTGGGTCTGTTTTCCCATCTCATGCTTGAGGCAAGTCGCCCATACTTTTCTCCTGTGGTTTCTCTGCTAGGGACTTCTCAGCGCCCAGGGCCTGAGTTCCTTCTCTTGCTACCTTCACTCAGGCTTCCCAGGAGAGGATTCCATCTTAAAAGGATTAGTGCTACAACCACTTTGGAGGAATAATCTGACTCCAGATTCTCACATGACTGATATTTCCTGAACATGTTTTTTTTTGTTTTGTTCTGTTTTTTGTTCAGGATTCATTTTGTGAATGCCTCTGAACTTGTGGATCAAGGCAAAAGGCACCAGAGAACAGGCCGCACAGAGCAAGGGATAAAAACTCTCTCTTAATCTTCTGTACATTGTAAACACTGCCTAATCACTCCTGAGGGTCTTGGCCAGGGAGCTATATATTTGACCATGAACCAAGATTAAGTAGGTTGTTTTTGATTTTCATAGAGGGGCATAAAATAATCTAATCTCATCATGATTTTATGGACCTGCTTTGTGAAAATCACAAGTAAGTCTGGCAAATTTTAGGCTAAGAAGAAAATATAGCAAGAGAAGAATTTTATAACCCCCAAAAAATGAAAAAAGGGGAAAACTTTAATGAAGGACTTCTTTTTAATAACATTAACTTAATTCTCAGTTAAATTGGGAATTTTAAAAATCTTTGCAGTTTTTAAAAAAATTTAATGTTTAATTACTTATCACTGAGAAGCCAGTTACTAACCTTTTTACCTCCAGCCTTCATAAACATAAAAGACCCCAGATTTACTGGTCTGCTCAGCCATGAAGAACAAGAAGCCAAACAACCTTTGATAATTCACCCCTCCTAACTGCTTACTTGACAAAATTCTACAAAAATAGATTATGCCAAATGTTGTATTTTGAAAGAAGTAGTTAATAATACCATCCTATCTCTAGAAAAACAGATAACTTTTTGTTCCTCAGGAATGCAGGGAGAAAAATAACCTTTTATGCTTATGAGGGAAAAATGGGAGAAATTACCTGACATGAAAACTTTACTGATAGGAGAATACTCACTCTAACCAGTCTTACATTGTGTCTTTGATTAATGTAAAAGGCTTGACCTGTTAAGTATTCACATTAATATTTTAAATTATCGGTGACAAAAGTCTCCTTTGTAATACTAATTCACTTGGTATTTTACTAATGTAGACAGGCTTTGAAAGTGCTTCAGAAAATCTATAGCACTCATTTAGTATTCTTATTTTAGTTAATGTCTTTTGAAAGAAAACCATATATTCCCAAATGAATAACTTTCAGCAAATATTAAAAATAAACTATTTTGTTAATAAGCTGGATCATCTTTAGATATAGCAGAAAATTTATAACATATAAATATAATGTATATAAACTATATAAACATGTGATACAAAATTTTCCTTCAGAGTTAACTAGGAAATGCATTTATTACAGATTCTGTATTGAATGGCTTAACTTGGAAGAGGAATTTTTAAAAGCTAAGAAAATATTTTGAATTATGTATTTAATTTTTACTCATGTTTCAAATCTGTTATATAGCATATTTAATGATATATATAAAAGTAAGCTCAAAATTGGCATAATTATACAGAATACAGATTTATCTAGATTATTAAAAATACAGATTTATCTACGTTATCTTATTAAACTAGTTCTGAATAACTTCATTTAGATTTAGGTGTTGCTGGAGTAAGTATTCATTTTGTCTGGGAGTTTATAATCTGGGTAAGAAAACAATAAAATGTTCAAATGTGTTTGTAATTTTGAGGAAAAAGGTAGTGAGCAATTAATCTGTTTTCCTGAAGTTAATTTCCTAGTATATTACCATTCATTATCTAGCTGAAGTCCACATTTCTAAAAGCCTGACCAGGTTTTATTAAATCTGAAAAATTAATCACTGACTTTTTAATAAAAACAACAAAACAGAAAGTATAGCAACAGCTGTACTTTAATATTGATAGTTGTTTTGAGGAATTGAGACTCCTAGGAAGCTCACCTAGATGTAGACATCATAATGTTATTAAAGATCACTAAATAGGGTTTTTTTCCATGTATATGCCAATGTGTTTTCTCCCATCAAATCTTACTAAGAATTGGTACGTTTCTTTAGAACTTAACTAGTGAACACTTTACTCTCTATTCCTGTCCTAGCTAAGAACTGTGTTCTATTTGGATGAGGGCATCATTGCTGTTAGATTAAGGTCTGTTTTGGGTTTAGAGGAATCTTGGCTTTGGCTTTTATCCATTTATAGTTATTTGCTGTTACTTAACCCTTCCATTGGGTAGATGGTAGTGTAATTTTCTGAGAGTCTCAAGTTGCCCTATGAACACAGGGCCTGTGTATTCATCAGTTAGTAACCTGCCAACTGCTAAGGACCCCTCTGGCCCTAGGGAAGGTGGCACTCTGGACCCCTCTTAGTCAGAAGTTCTAGGTAATCAGCGCCAGGGCAACAGTGGGTCTGATTTTTACTGAATGGAGTCATCTAGTCAATTGTTATCTTGGGATTAAAGGTCTTCAAGATAGCCTTTCTTCTGCCTTTACAGGAGCTTACTCAAGGGTTGATTTCAGTATGTTTCATTTTCATTCAAATAAAAAAAAAAAAGTGCCAGCAATTTTTGTTCATTTGTTTGAAATTATTTGCATTTAAATGATTTCAGAGACCATTTTCATTGAGAGGTTTTGGCTCTGTTACTCTTTCTGCTTAGTAATGATGATGCTCATGGTGGAATCGTGTTCTCCTATTTCTTCCATTACATTTTTCCTGGGACTTCAAACACCAGCAAGACATACCAACCCTTCCTCATGCCCCTCCTCCATTTAAAGTGTACATTTGTGGGGAAGATGAACCATGGGCAAATTTAACTTTTTGAATTTAAATCTATTTTTTGGTGGGGGTCTTTAAGACTTGCTGTGTCTAATTAAGAGGCTACTGATGATGATCATGATATGGATGTGTCTGGAATGGGAAAAAAATGAGAGGTAAAGAGCCATGGGTTTAAAATAATCATTCAAGAAAATAATAGAAGAGGATCACAAGTCTATATGGCTCATGCTATAGGGAGTTAGAAAATTTGGAGGAAAAAGACATTATTTTGCCTGGGTTCATATTTGACCTACATGGAAAGGAATAGAGAAAGGGCATTTTAAATAAGGAATCTCTGGACAAACAATAAAAGGCAAGAAAACACCCAAATGCCAGGGAGCTGGATCTTGACTTTATCTTCCCAGAAATAAAAAAAAGATGAAATTTGGTGGTGGGTGTTGGCAGGGGCGGGGGGAGGGAAGGCCCACAAATGTGTGGAATGCCAATCTAAAAAATTAAATTTTGAGAATAGACTGTGAAGTGTCATTGAAGAGTTTGGATGCAGAGAGTGAAAGACTCAAAGCGTGATTCTGAATAAATTTACCCACAGAGATTAGTTTAGAAATGGAGATCCTCACTTAGAAGGTCCAAGAATCATCTCTTGCGGTGAGGTACCAAAGAATTTGAAGAAAGAAGAAAACACTACATTCATTTATCCTTTTTTTTTTTAAGTAAATAGGCAGCATATGTGTGGCACTCTAAAAGGGATTTTCCATATTACCTGCTTCTATTCTTAAAATTCTATCTATGAAGGTAGGTACTAGTAGTATCTATTTACCATAGTATAGTAGTATAAATAGTAGTATCTATTTACCATAGATAAATTAGCCAGGCCTATCTGTCAAGTCCAGTCCTTTCTTACTTCCCTTGCTCTGACTTAACAGCATTGGAACAGAGAGTAGAAAAACTTACTATTCTTTATCTGATTTGTCATATACTCCCTTCTTAGAAATTATTAAGTGGATCCAAATTATGGCTATATTCATGCATATTTTCATGTATATAATAGCATGTATATTAGTACACTTGAGTCTGAGTTTAATACAGATGTGTTACATATTAGCATTACATATTTTTCAGTCACAGCATTTGAGAAAAATGTCAGTTGACAAAATTTGGGTCATTAATATATTTTATGTCAATGGAGGAAAAAATAAGAGTCCATTTCTTATAAAATAGTAATTTTAGTTTATAAGAAGTAAAATTAATGTTCTCGTTTTCTAGAATGAAAATTATAGGATACACTGGAATGTCTTAGAAAAGAAGAATTTTGATTGATTTTCTTGTTCATTGAAAGATAGAAAACTTTTAATGTTTGTAAGTCATTGCAAAAATGTCAATACACAACTGACTTTTGTAATAGAGTGAAGCCTTCTTTTAATGGGAGGATGATCTTGTTCATCACTGTAATGGTCAGTTTTAAAAATTATACTACATAGAAGAGGTTGGAGATTTGAAGAAGTAGGTCCTGACATTCAATGAATTGCAACTACCTATAGAACAAACTCTCCACCTCTTACCTAAGGCATTCTGAGAGTTTTTTTAATTCATGGTAGCTTATTGTTAGAATTTGTCACTTTTTCCTGAAAGGAGTTCCCCCTATAATTGAGGAATGTCTATTAGTTGTGTTCTGGTTATATTTCAGATTGCCGTTTCTTACTCAAATTGTACTAAGTGGAAGCCTTTTATTGTGGGAACATTTTTTTAATTCTAGTTTTTATTTCTCTGTATAACCTGCGGTTCCTTCAGCAAAAATAGTTCTAGATTCACCAACAAGAAGTAGCTGTCTGAAATATGTCCATTGACTGAACTGAGTATCTGCAGTTGTCCAACAAAAGTTTTTGATTTGGGAGGTAAAGAAATAAAAATTAAGCATTCAGATTTGATTTTGGCTGATGTAGTAAGAACTTCTGCCTGCAACTGGAAGTCTTGAAATCCACTTGTAGTAAGTTGAAATTTTGAGAGATTTGAGCCTAAACACCATTGAGACTGTGCTTACTATTTCTTCTAAATTATTTCCTTGTTCCTCAAAGGAAAATATGGGATCTTCACCTCAAGATTGATCTGGTAAGGGATACATTTCAATATTATTTAAAAGATGAAACAAATTTCTAATTTGACGTGTGTGTTATTTGGTGAAAAGTGACGAATGCTTTAAGTTCACTATAGAAAATGAGTCCAAGACTGAAATGGACAAAGCTAGAAATACTGAGAAGGATGTCCAAGAGACTTTAAGAAATTGTAAAATTTGGTGCAGTGATATAAAATGATTCACACATTTTATTAGGTCCACATAGGACTGCAAACTGTCTCCGTAAGAGACTGTTGCTGTAAATATTTAGGGGGAAAAAGAGTGTTGATAAGTTCCTGGCCTAACTAAATATTCACAATGGAAGAGTGTATTAGAAGAGTAAATTTGATTACACTTAGAAATCTAGGTTAATTTTATGATTCTGTTTTCTGAAATCCTTTTCTTGCAAATCATATATCTTCAAAGTTTCTACTTGTGACTGTTCTTCCCTGACAGGTACAGGAAGATTAATATGGTTGGGAAAAGTTCTAAACACCAAATTATGGCCCTTGATGAAACTCATTATTAAAACTTGGTGAATTGGAAATGCTACCTCATGTTTGATGACTTTCTGTTGAAATGTAATCTTATATCTGAAATGTATTAGGAATTAGAGCAGATGTCTTAGAGTCACTTCTGTGAGACTTTAGGGATCACTTAACTTTAGCTCCTCAAATGTAAAATAAGTGTATTATTTTACTTATATAAGTCTTAGCACAGGTTATTTAAAAAAGATTGTTCTTATTCTTAAATCACAATTTCAAAAGTAGGTATTAGGAGAATTTGACCTATTAGCAGAAAAATCCTAGCTACTTTATGGACATTAGATGCAAAGTGGTATTTTAAGTGAAAGGGGATTTAGGATAATATATGACTACAGTTTTCAAGCCATTGAATGTGGCATTTCATGGAGTGAATCTTAAGTTGAAAATCTTTGGAGCGTAGGTAGAAACTTCATGGAAGGTTTTCATTGTTTTTTTAATCTATAGTGTCCTTTATTTTTATAAGATCTAAAGACAGCATCACCTGAGTACAGTATATGGTGAGAATTATTTACAAGTTGAAGTTGGACATGATATAAAAAAGCAGCTGGAACAGAGGAAGAATTATGTAGGGGTTGGCAAAAGTAGGTTTTACAGTTTCGAGCATGTCAAACAGTTTATTTTTGTATTATCATTTATTAATTAGTGCATTACTTATTTGTATTACAACTGTAAATCTATCTTTGCCCACCCCTATATAAACTATGGTATGATGAATTTTCTCATAGGTCTAAATGCATTCTTAGTTCCCATATATTGTTTTGCCCTTTTTTCAAGGTGCCTGGAAAGACAATAGATGCTCAGTACATTTATTTTGAGTGTTGAATTACTGTTGGTCATTTTAATAAAATGAATGTAATGACAAATTTTAGTGAAGTCAATCTTAATGAAGCAAAATATTTATACCCAGCTCTGAGACTTTCTACAAGTTCTGAGACCTTGAATGAATTTTTTAATTTGCACCTGAATTTATCATTCTTTCAATGAGAGAGTTAAATTGGATAATTTTTAACTCTATAAAATCTGTGATTTACAATGAAGAACAAAGTTGGAATTCAAAACAAGTATGAGTGTTCCTATGTCAAGTTAGATGAAGTTAGTAAGAGAAGTTCCACATTCAGTAAGCTTTTAGCAGAACTTTGATGAGAAAAAAACATGTTGGTAGGGAAAATAATCCTTATAGTAGAAGTGGTCCAAGAAGTTTTATAGTAACACATCTTGTGTGGGATGTAATGGGAGTGAGATTTGTTTGATAGAGCTGAGTTTTTTTTTCTTGAGGTAAGGTAGTGAGTTTTCATATTCTGTATCTAAAAGCTCAATTTCTGATAAAATGGCCACTTGAAATCTGTTTTTAATAAAGGTTTATTCTACATTTTTCTAAACCTCAGCATTTTTGCTGTAGTACTACCTACCCCCTGCCCCTCTAGACCACAGGAATCATATTATTCATTTCCTCTTTAACTAAATTGTATAGTTTTTTCACAAAACTAAGAACGTAGCCCAAGTTAAAAAGTTGTCAGGCTGTTGGAGAATGAGAAAAATACTGATAAAGATCAATATGTGTCTGAACCCTTTATAATAAGATTTTCTTTTTTTACAAATTGCTCTTGATAAGAGAAAAAATTATTAGTAAGACTATTTAAAATTTTTTTCTTAAAAATACCTCTTACCAGGATATTCAAAGAGGTATTCAAAGAGATATATTTTGAATAATTACATACAGAATTATTCAAAAAATTAAGAAACTTATTTATTAGAAGTGTATTCTCTAATATTTAGACATGTACTTTTTGTCATTTGGTAGTTTTTTGTTTTTGTTTTTGTTTTTTTTTAATCTAAAAGACTAATAGAATAGTTTGTATTCTGTCTTCATTGGCAGTCTTTAAGTATTTCATTCAAGCTGGAGAAATGAATTGCTTTTTACAGGGCAGTATGACCACAAATGTAAAGTTAATTATTCTCCCTTTCAAAAAAAAAGCATTTAAATTTACATACTATATAATTTGACCAAAACCATGAATACTCATAATGACTTTTCAAGGGAAAAGGGCCTGTAAGTACATCAGCTGTTCTAATGTCTTAAATGTTTGAAGTAAATGTTACAGGAGCCTGAAAATGAGGCATTCACATGTAAATATCTTGGAAACTTATCAGACTGTGTGCGTAGTATCTAATACTGCGCTTGTTGATTCTGCTTATCCTTTTAATAAGTTCTAGTATTACCTTTGCCCCTGAAAGGTATATGTGAATGTTCTTTCAGACACACACACTGTATAATTCCTAAGCCATTGTCTCACTATTCTTTTAATTTTTCACAAAAATTCCAAACTTATAATAACAACAAAAAAGTCTCCTTTGTAATGATTTTAAAGTTATATCATTTTGTAAAGTTTCAGACTGAAAACCTTTGCACTAGTAATAAGTTTGGGACTCTTGACATTTAGCTGGATGACTCATCCCAGTGTGTATAGCTGCCAAGTGAAGGGAAGACATTGAGGCGTGTGATGCATAGAATTGCTTTGACTCACTGTGTCCCCTGGCAGCGCTCGCGGCCTGGCGGCAGCAGTACCAAATCTGCACTTACAAGTTTGAAAGCTGCTTTTCTTAGGCTCCCACAGCAGTTTTTATAGAGGAGGAGCCAAATAAGATGTCTATAGAGACTTTCTCAAAAGCAATTCACTTATAACCTACAAAGAACCCTTTTTAGATTTGGTACCATCACTACACGCCTCAGACTTCTGTTAAAGCCTTTGCTGAAGAAGTAGTGTTAGGGACAGGCCTGATAAGTTTTGTTGTATTGAAATCTGTTGTAGAGTCTTTTCAAGAAATATATCCTTAGAATACTTTAGAGCTGAAGGGGCCTCTTCAGGACCAGATGGAGGGAACCAAAGATTCTCAGAGGTTAGGTGATTTAGCCAAGCTGGTATTTGATCCAAGTTTCAGATTTTCACTTAGTGTGCATTTACTGTGTCAGGAATATGGTCCTATGAGTAATAAGAAATAAATAGCAAAATAATAACAAAAAGGACACTTAAAGCTGTTGCTTAAAAGTTAAATGGCCTGAAATTTCAGTGTCAGTTGCCTGAAATCTCACAGGCAGATAGAAAAAGGTGTCAGGCCTTGGACTTTGGAACTGATTCTGAACCGAAAGAATGTGTGCTATGTAGATATTTACTTTGTGAGATGATGAGAGGTAAAAGATGGCAGTTTTGAGGTAAATAAAGGGTTTTCTTCTCAAATGCTAAAGGTTAGTTCCTGCACTTCTGTTTATCAGCCATCACATTTTGAGCCCCTGTTTAGAATACAGTGCCTCCTCAGCGCCTGTTTAGAAAACAGTGCCTCTTCAGCGCCTGTTTAGAAAACAATGCCTCCTCAGTGCCTGTTGAGGAAACAGTGCCTCCTCAGCTAACACAAACTTACTGGTGGGACGCAGAAATGTCGTCTTCTGTTCCTCTCACTAAGTATAGTAATGGTTCCCACTTTAGTGACTGCTTGGTTTGTTCCCTGGTCTCTCCGTCCCCTGGTTGAAGTCACTGATGTAGATTGCTTCATAAAAGCTGCTTTGCCCCAGTCTTGCTATTTTTTTTGTAGGAGGATTGTGAAAAAATTCATAGTTTTTAACACCCTTCCATGCGTAGCTGGACAGTAATTACCACATGGACCTTTTAGATTAAAAATGCAACCTGTACCCTAAGAAAAATTTAATGAAAACATTCATTTCTTTGTGGAGAAAGAATAAAAAAGCAGTGTGATGTAGTGGAAAGAGTTCTAATTTTGTGGTCAAGGACCTGGATCTTAACTCTTCTCTTAATTAGTTTGATGACTATAAGCTATCCATTGACCCCTGTGAGTCTCCCTCCAATGACTGATTACTAACAATTGTATAAAATGAGCATTGCATTCTTAGAAGAATAGCTCCTTAAACAGAAAATATCCTATAAATTAAACAGGACACCCAAGAGTAGCTGTAAAACATGCGAAATTTTCCCAAGGAAGCCAATTACAACAGGTTGCAGACAACTTTTTTCAAAGTCAAAACTTCCAACGTGAGTTAGGATGCTCTACAAATAAATTGGTCATTTCTGTTTAGCAATGTAATATCTAGATAATTAGGAGCTTTTGAAAAACTAGCTTATTTTTTATTGTATTTTTCCATTACCATTTGTCCCCCTATACCTTCTTCCACCTGCCCCTACCCCCAAAACCCTGTGCCCTACAATCACCACAGTTTGTGACCACGATAGATAATTAGAAGTTTTTAAAGAAATATTTTATTGACTGCTTCTGAAGGCAAAATTTTGAGTCTGTAACTAGGAAAATTTAGGTAGATGTAGATTTCATCTGATTAAGTCTAGTTCTAGACTTTTATTTAAATGTGATCACAGACTAAAACTATAAATGTCTGATTGTACATCTCAACCTTTTACTTTACCTTGATTATATAGTTGTTCCGCATTAGTACCATTCATTAATTTCAGTTTAATTGATCATAACTTGTGTGATTGCCACCCCTAATGGGAAAGGAGAGCCTTTGCAGCTTACACATGCAGGGACATGGTACTACTTTAAAGTCTTTGCTGATAATCCTACTGATTTCCAAATATCAGATGTTGCTGATTTAGACCAAGGGAATTTGCTTTCATATAGCTTAGTGCATTGGTAGCAGTAATTACTATCCTGATAATAACAATGCTAATCTTTTGTTATTATCAACTGAAGTGGATGACAAAAGCACATTAGCTAAATTGGATCTTCTCTCTAACTTCTGCATGCTGTCATTATAGATTCTGGATCACTTAGGAGGTAATTGGGATCTTTTTTATTCTCTGTGGTGATAGCAGAGGCTCAACTTGAGATTTAAAATCAATATTATTAGTCAGAGGTGTGTTTAAAAAAAAAATGATACGTTGTCCCTTGGATCAGTAATTGGTGAGGAAATGCTGGAAGAGATAGCTATTTCCTCATACAGAGTAGCTATTTTCATTGAGATACATTGACACATAACATTGTATTAGTTTCAGTTTTACTACATAATGATTTGATATATGTATAATTGCCAAATGCTCACCACAGTAAGTCTAGTTTAACATCATCACTGCACATAGTTAGAAAGTTTTTCTTGTGATGAAAACTTAAAACCTACTCTCTTAACAAATTCCAAATATACAGTACAGTAGTATTAACCATAGTCATGATGCTGTATATTACATCTCCAGGATGTATTTATTTATTTTGTAACTGAAAGTTTGTACCTTTTGACTACCTAGAATAGCTCTTCTAAAAATTATTTGATAACATTTAAATATAAGCAGAGAAACTTTATAAAAACATCCACTAGGTGGCACTTCATAATCGTGTTTAGAATCAGCCCTGCGGCATTCTTGACTAAAGGGTATAATTGAAATGGACTCTTTCTCCTGAAGGTTGCTTGGTTGTTCAAGAGCATCTGGACTCAGAGAAACTTTAAAATAATTTTAAAGTGAAAAGTTTCTATCAGATATTTTGTGGTATTGCCCACTGATTGTAAGGAACGTTTTTACAACTTCCCGGATAGTTCTCAAACACAACTGGACATTAGTAACCTGTATTAGGAACATTGGGAAGCCTGCTTTCCTAACTATTTAATTTTATAGGAATATGGCAGGTATTAAAAAATGGTCCTCTGTTAGAATACCCACTGTTTACAAAATAATGTTTTCTGGCAAGTGTGGGAAATTGAGCTTGTAACAGATGGAAGTTTCCAAAGTTCTTTTTAAGAGTCTAACTAAGAATCACTGTCCTGATCCAGTGAAGGATTTTTAGTATTTGACTTCTTTTTCCAAATAGTTAAATAATTAACAGTGCATACAAGTTTATGACTGATTTCCTTAGTATCTGTTTAGCCAATTAGTATCTTAAAAAGCTTACTCTTTATGAAAGCTTACCCCAATGTTTTGTTACATTTTTGTTTTTGAATTATTTGTGTTTCAAGTTAAAGTTACAAAATAAAGTTATCGAACAGAAGGAAAATGCACCCATAATACTGTCATAAAGAGATAATGTTAACATTCTAGCCTTCATTCATCCAGGCAATTTTCCTTCTCTGTGCTTATACAGTACCTATTTACATGTCTTTTATCAAAAAGAAATCATAACCCCATGTAACCTGTCCTTTTTCACTTAATCATTTATCTCAAACATGTATTCATGTCAATAAATGTGTTTTTATACGACTCTTATATATATGTTTTTCCTTTTTAACTGATCTCCCACCTTTTATATTTAGGCTTCCCAGTTTTTTTCCTACTCACAGAATTTCAAAATGGAGAGAGTGTCCTTTACTTGTAATATTTACTAAGGACAGCACTGGGTTATAGCAGCATGGATCAAACCAGCACAGCATCTGTTTGTAGTCATTTCTCAATAATGTTGAATGAATTTGTTACTTTTTGGCTCTGTGAGGTAAATGATTAGTAGTTGTTAATTGTAGTTTATTTCAGTTGATGTGAATGTTTATATTCTGTGATTAATAATAATAATAATAACAAACCCTCATATACACTTACTTTATGAAAGGTACATATATACTTACTATATGCCAGGCAGTACCCTAGGCAGTTTATGTATATAGAAACAAATTGGTTTAATCTTCACAGTGTGGTAGATACTCTTATTGTGCCCCTTTTTATAGATATGGTTGCCAAACACAGAGAGGCTACACTTGCCTTAGGTCACACAGGTAATCTGTTCTTGTAGGTTTATGAATCCAAGGAGAAACAAGAGAGTCCACACAGTTACCTGTACGCCACACTACATGAAGCACTAGATAGAGACAAAGTGGAGTTAAGCAGATGGCGTGGGATTTCAAAACTATATTTAAGGGCTTCATTTAAAAGACCAGATTTATTTGGTTCCTTTAAAAATGATGTCATTGTCATCAGATTTCTTACAGTTATGCTAATAGCATTTGCCTTATTTTGTGAAGATGACACAAAGATACACAGTTTTTAACTCATAGAATATATAGTCCATGATAATAACAACGTATATTACCTGTAGTTTAGGCTCATGGAGTTTTCTGGGCTTTGATTCAGAGCAGGCTATGTCCAGGTCAGACTGCTCTGAAAGCGGAAGCTGCATGGCTCCCCAGCTGCAGATGCGTTTATTTAATGAACATGTATTAGGAACCTAATACATGCTAAGTACAATAATGGCCCTGAGCATACAAAGATAAATAAAATGTAGCCTTTTTAGAAGTGCATGTGTTGTGTGGTCAGCAGCACTGAAAAGATCCCAAAAGTCTGTGATAGTGCTTGGTGACTTGCTTTAGGATTGTGTCTTTATAAAAAGGAAAAAAGGAACCAAAACAAGGAGACCTTAGTCTTCTTGTTCAGTCCAGGCTTTGTCTGTCCCCCAGATATGTAAAAGCACCTCTCACCATGATGACACATGCCCAAAATTTCTCCATTAAGAGTTAGTCATTAAAAATTACTCCTCATCAAATCCATTTAAAAAATATGTTAATTTATTATTTTACTTTAATGTCCCTTGTCTCTTTGGAACACCTCAATCTGTGACAGCCTTGGAGGATTCAGAACTGACGTTTTAAAGCAGAAAGTCTGACAGAAAAGAACTGCTCAAGAAAGTAGAGTCTGAGTTGCAGGGATCAAGAAAGGCTGGGAGGAAGAAGTGTAGAGCCCGTAAGTATTACTGTGGGTAGAGGGCAGGGAGACATTGACAGGTGAGTCTTTCTTTTGGACGATGGAGGGCCTGAGAGGCTAAACCTTGCTCATTGGCCATATGGGGCTGTTTGGCTCTTGGAAGGTCTAGAAAAGTTGTTCCCAGGGCAGAGTTGAAAGGTGGTGTAAGTGAACTCATCTGGCCTCCCAGTTTTAACTCATCTACCATGTCAAGGAGTATTTCTTCCCAAGGCAAATACGCTGAAACCCAAATAGAACTTTAGAAGCCAAGAGCCCTATAAAAGAGGCCAAGGAGTTCAAGTGGCAGTAGACATGAAAAAAGCAAGGGTGAAATGGTTCCCAATTAAAATGAGAAAGTTGATTGGCTTGAATTCTTGTGACAAAGACAAATTATGAAAGCATAAGGACTTGGTAGTTGACAGACAAAAAGAGGCTGAGTTTTGAGTCAGAAACCAGTAAGACCACTTTTTATGTAGTATTTATAGGAGACCATTTATGATTCTATTAAGTTACTAGGTCTTGCTCTGCCAGGTGTTAATAGGTCTCCTCAGATGTTAATAGGTCATATAGGACCCACTGCACGTGTAGATAAGGCAGCATTCATGTTTCAACTTCCACACTGAGAGATTATTCATTTCTTATAATGAAAAGAAGTACAGGTTTACAATTTCAGATAATCTCTCATTAATCGAACAGTTTGGGTTTTTGCTGCTCTTCTGAAATGTTTAGAATTGCACCTTATAGTTCAGAGATGCCTTATTCACTTTGCCTTGCTAGGCTAACCAGAAGACCCTGAACTTGTAAAAATATTATTTCCCGCGGGGTTTTGGAGTGAGCTTCTTTGTTTGTGTTGTGCTACTGTAGCTTAGCACAGGGGTGTAGCAATTCACTCTCTTGCTATGATGCTTTTTATTTATTTATTTATTTTTATTGTATTTTTTCTATTACCATTTATTTTCCCCTGTGTCCCCCTCCCCCTGCAATCACCACACTTGTCCATTTCCATGAGTCCCTTCCCCTACCTCCCTCTACCCACAACCCACCTGCCCCCCACTCCAGAGCTGTCAGCCTGCTCCCTATCTGTGAGTCAGTCTCTGTTTTGCCTGTTAGTTCAGTGTGTTCATTAGGTTCCATATATGAGTGAAACCATATGGTATTTGTCTTTTCTCTGACTGGTTTATTTCATTTAACATAATGTTCTCCAGGTCCATCCATGCTTCTGCAAAGGGTGAAGGTTTCTCCTTTTATATGGCCGAGTAGTATTCCATTGTGTAAATGTCCCATACTTGTTTTATCTACTCATCTACTGATGGACACTTGGGCTGCTTTCATATCTTGGTGATTATAAATAACTCTACAGGGAACATAGATCAGGGTGCTTATGTTCTTTCAAATTAATGTTTTGAGTTTCTTCAGATAAACTCCCAGAAGTGGAATTGCTGGGTCATAAGGCAGTTCCATTTTTAATTTTTAGAGGTTTCTCCATGCCGCTTTACATAGTGGCTGCACCAGTCTGCATTCCCACCAACAGTGTAAAAGGGTTCCCTTTTCTCCACGTCCTTGCCAGCACTTGTTATTGGTTGGTTTATTGATGATGGCCATTCTGACAGGTTACCCAGTTTATTTTTAAGTTGGATTGTTTGGGTTTTTTTGTTGTTGTTGTTGACTTTTATAAGTTCTTTATAAATTTTAGATGTTAACCCCTTATCAGATGTATCAGTGAGTATGTTCTCCCATTCAGTGGGTTGTCTTTTTGTTTTATTGATGGTTTCCTTTACTGTGCAAAACTTTTTAGTTTGATGAAGTCCCCGTTGTTTATTTTTTCTTTTGTCTCCCTTGCCTAAGGAGATATATCAGAGAAAATATTGCTACCAGCAATGTCCAAGATTTTGCTGCCTATGTTTCCTTCTAGAATTTAATGGTTTCAGGTGTAACCTTTAAGTCTTTAATCCATTTTGAATTTATTCTGATTTGTGGCATAAGAAGATGATCTAGTTTCATTTTTCTGCATGTATCTGTCCAGTTTTCCCTGTGATGCTTTTAAAAATAACTGAACAGTGTAAGTGTAATGGTAGTGTGAATAAATAATGCGTTAGAACACAATTCAACCTGTTTTTACACAATTAAACCAATTTACATAGCTCATATGTAATCGACACAAAAATACATGGAAATGGTAACTGACTTAGAAGTTTTATGTCATCACAATTGTAAATGAGGTCACAGAAAATACTCAAGCTGACCCAAGATCACCTTAGCAATATAGTGTTGGTGAGATTTGCATATTCTCCAAACTGTGAGGGGTGAGGGGATGAGGATGACTGTGGTGTTAATGTAAGTATTGAGGAAAAAGCCCTATGGAGCTTATTTTGTAGGAGGTTATAGTCTTCAAAGTGTGAATTTTTATGTGTTTGGTTTATTTAGAGCAGTGAGTCTCAAGTAGGGAGTCATAACTCCTCAGGGAATGTTTGAAGATTTGTGGGATATTATCTCAGTGGTTGGAGGATGCTACCGCCTGGATTTGGGGGGTGGAGGTGAAAGGATGTGGAAGGAGCTGAGATGTATGTTGACTCAACAGTGAGTGAAACAGTATTGTCTCGAAAAGAATTGTCCCACCGAAAATGCCGAAAGCATCCTCACTAAGAAATGCTGATTTAGGCTACAGGATATTCCTAGAAATTAAGCTGAACTAGATAAGTAACTGGAAGTTCCTGCTCTTTGGACTCTGAAGATACATGCCACGTACATAAAGAATAAGCAAGATGGAACTGTAATCTTGTAGAAATTTTGAAGATTTCTACACTTAATATTTTATTAAGATGAATTATCTTGTGGATCATTTTGCTGAGTTGCTTAACTGAAGGTAAATTTTACTTCCCAGTCTCAGAGTAAAACTAGCAACAGGGTCGTTGTAGATACAAAAAGTCAGTCAAGAACATGGAGAAGGCTATACCTACAGCCACACCTAAAGCGTGCTTTCCACAGCCACTGGTAACGCAGTCAAAGGCAAAACTGACATGCATTCAACATTCTTCATAGGAGTGCAGTGTAATAAAGTCCCAAGAGTAATTTGTAGGTAGGAAAAATCAGTTTGTTTATTTGTTTTTTAAATGTGCTACAAATAAAACTAAGTTCATTTTTTAAAGGCAGATGGCAAAACATGGTTGGGAGTAAGTGGAGTTGAGGGAAGAGTAAAAGATTTAAGTTGTTGGAACCCTTTCTTAAGAAACATTTACTAGTTTCCTTTAAATGTTTTATATTGCTGAGATTACGGATGATTCACTGTGATTTCTTGAGCCATCTCTCTTTTGTCTCCAAGTTTAGTTATTTCTAGGACAGTTCATTCATTCATCATTTATTGAATGCAGTCTTTGTAATACAATATGCATGCTTCAGTCAAGCGTGGAAGACAAACATGAAAATATCTGTCCAACATGATAATCTCACTGTGACTGTGTAAATAAAATACTATGGGGCCCAGGGGACGCTCTAGCTAATCAACTCTGGTTTTGATCACAGTATAGAAATCACTGAAGGTGCATGGAAATGAGACCGAACAATGTTTCTACACTCCCACTGCAGCCAGAGCATTGACTAACAGGCTAGGATGACTGTGATATAAACAGACACCAGAATTTTTAAATTCACTCTTAATTAGCATATTGTATGTAGAGAGTCTGCTTTATTTCTGTGTATATAGTCAAGTATATGTGTCACTTCTTAACTCAAACTATAAAACCTTCCACAGTAATTGAATTTCAGACTAAAGGCCCATTTGCTGCAGTTGCAGTCATTATGTAATAAAGCAGTTAATTTTGAGCAAGTGTGAAAAGTTGTCACATGGTCACAGACAGGATCAGACAGAGAAAATGACTTTCCACTGCAGCATATTGATTTGGTACCTCAGAAGCCTGCTACTTTGTTCTTTATTTAATTACATTTAAGATATTTGATTTTAAAATAGCTTACTGGTTTTCTTTTTTGCTTAAAATTTGTTTAAAATAATAAATGTCAAAAACACTAAAAAGCATGAAGACAAAAATGGAAGTTGCCCTCAGTGCATATTGTACTCCATATCCATTGTGAGCATTTTGTGTTTATCCTTCCAGTGTTTTTTCTAGGCATAGATAGACTTATACAATCTGTTTTCTTCTAAATCAGAATCGTGAAGTATATAGGCTACTGTTAAGAGCATTTAAGAAAAATGTTTTAATTCATTGATTTTACAGTCCAATTCCTATGCCCTCTTTTGATAGAATTTTCTTCCTATTTTAGTGTTTTATTTGTATTTCACAAAGATGGTAAGATTCAGGGTTTGATATACTGGGGAGTTGTACATTTTAGATATCTATACTATATGTGTTTTCTATATATCTGTACAATCACTGCCATTTGATAAGGATGGGAGGCAAAGTTTTCTTTTTTAAGGAAAAGAAAATTGCTGTTTTGCTAGAGAGGACAAACTTCATGGTATTATAAGGATCTATTTATGACAGCATTCACCTGATACTGAACAGATAGAGTGATGCTTTGATTATCATCCTTTAATTCTTTTTGCTAGGACTATGCTGCACGTGCTGTGAGTTACTGGGTGTTCACATGCTTAGGTCGTCAGTGCTCCTTTTCAAAGTTGAGCTGTCAGGCAGTCAGTCAATATAGTAAGGGCTGACTTCATGGATGAGTTTCAAAAGTTAGATTTGGCTTTTGGGATCGTGTTTAACTAAAACCGTATTTTATGAGAGCGTAAAATATTTTACCATCCAAGTACAGATGGTTGTCTAATCTTTATCAGCTCTGAGAGAGAGAGAGAGAGAGAGAGAGAGAGACTGCGCATGCACCTGGATATATTAATTTAAAAAAAAACATAGCTCTTTTCCATAGAAGGTGTTCTTTTCCTTATTGCCCAGAAAGATTCTCTTGTTGTAATGCAGGCCCTTAACCTATGATTACAGATCTTCCTTAGTGCTTCTCTCTATTACCTGAGCTTTAAGGACTACTAGTTATCAAAGATAAGAGCATTCCCTGTAATTTTACCATGCCAATATCTCTTGTTCCTACCTTGCATTTAAAGACCCACAAACAATAGCTGTTGAAGTTAAGAAAATATCTTTTGAATAAATGATAAAATGCTATGGTATTTATCTCCCCCAGTTGTTTAAAATGGACCATGGAGACACTTAGGATATTTTTATTGTTTTAAAATAGGCTTATTTCATTATTGAAGCTACATGTTACCATTAGACTTTTTTTGCTGTAATATAAAATGTGAAAGGTTGAGAATAGATGTTATTTTTAAATATGAAACTTAAGTTTGGGTGCTTACAATTTTTCTCATGATTGCAGTCTGTTTTACTGAGATAATAGTCCCCGCTCAGGGGGATGCTGAATGATTCTCTAGGACTGTCTGACATCACACGGAAGGAACTGAAAGATCTGCCAGGTGGTCACATGGGTGCTGTTACTAGGACAAGTTCTCATGTCTTCAAAGCAGGCAGAAATATCCCAAGCAGCAGCAGTGGCAGAACATAACGCAACCATTTCTCAGCATCTAAAAGCTGGTAACTCACATGATTGCATTTCAGAGAACATTTTTCCCATAGTTGGGAGTGGGTGCCTTACCAAACCATGAATGTCAACTATGAACAATGAGAAAAATGCTCTTCTAAGATCAAAGCTATATAACTGATTTGGAATTTGTTCAAGAATAGTAATTTTACAATTACAAACATAGTTTTAACTGTGGTATTTTGTTATCTGTCTTCAAAGAAGAACTGCTTGTTGATAGACCACTTCCTGCCTTTCATCTCTTTTTCTGACTATGGACAAAGCCTCCTCCCCCTGCCCCCCTCAAAAAAGGCAGCACCATAGTAGTGGTGGTTATTTTTTATGAATTGTTTTAAAATATGGGCAAATGAATTTGGTATTTTAGAAAGTAAATTTGGCTTTTGTAGAAATGAGGTTTTAATTTCTGGATGACTTTCAGGAAATTTTCTGCCGGATTAGTAGCAGAGGTCACTGGGATAATCTGTTGGGAAACTGGAGGCTGGAAAACAAGAATTTACAAGCTTTAGGAGCCAGGACCCTACATAGATCGACAGGAGGCTGCCAGCGTGCAGAAGCAAGTTTTAAGAAATCAGAAACCCTTCTGACAAGAGACAGTCTTTGACAGTAAAGAGACTGATTCCTTGGCTTGGCAAAGTTCTTGTTCTTGGAATCAGTCGAGAGCTATCTTGATCTGCTTAACCATAGCGTGTTTACTGGTAATCAGATGCTTCCTAAGGAATGCTGAGGGCAGTAATTTGGGGCCCCATTAGGCAAGTTGCAAAGCTACACTTGAACAACCTAAACAAGATGATTTTTCTAAATGAAATAGAAGGAACGAAAGGGAGGCTAACTCACTTAAGATTGAGCTCATCGAAATTTGCTGAAAATTACATGTGAAAGATACACCATTTCCTTTCTTTCTCAGCCTTCATATTTCTTCATCAGCTCTCACTAGTGATGCATCTGTAAGAGAGTTAATGCAGGCTATCCTGCCAGGAGTAATGGACCCTGATTCCTACTTCTCTGATTGCTTACTCTGTTGTAAGTAGTGCCTTACAGAAATTCTCTGTGCCCTACAGCATTTTGACTAATGCTGTGCTTGGGGGCAAAGTCCCAGTAACGATAGACGCTTTCATTCAACTTTTCTGATTTTTGTCTTTATTGATTATTTTTAAACAGTGCAAGATTTAGCTCTCCTACATTGTGTAGCCACAAGGCTCTTTGGTGGTATGTACTTTTTCTTTGAGATATTTCATTCTTTCAAGTAGCAAGAAGCCTGAAAAATTATCAGTTGCCCTCAAAATAGATCATTTATTGCCTGCTCTATTCTGCAGTGACTTTTCCATTTGGATAAGAGAATAAAATTGCCATTTAGAAACTTTTCCTGTATTAACCCCGTTCATTGCAGAAGCTGAAACTGACAAAGAAAGAAACCAAGAATTCTTTCTACAGAAAGAATGGATGAGAAGTTAGGATTTAGAGTTCCATATAGCTGTTAGGTAGAAGTGATACCTTTTAGATGAGTCTCAGATTTTTTGAAAGTTGGTATAACATGGACTGCGGGATACTTGGGGGATGTTAAACAAAGCAGGTCCTAGTTATAAAATCATTAGTCCACCAAAGAGTTGGGGGGGGTCACTCAAGAAAATATTAATCTGGATTCTAGTATTTACTCGTTGTATGAAAACCACAAAATGAACTCAAGGATAGTTAATAACATGGCCCTTATCAGCTACCAGGGTAAAACAGTGATTTAGTTGTAGTTCAGGCCCATAATGCCAATTAAAGTGAAGTTAAACTACCCTGAGTCACTTTAGCAGTTCGTGGTGCATGTCACTTGAACAAGAAAATCACAGGTTAAAACTGACAAAGGTAGTCATCATGCATTTTACTTCTGAGCCCCTTGATCTTCAGAGGACTTAATAGGAACCTTTTTGGTTTAATCCCATTTAAAAAAAAAAGTGTTGTAACGAGTTTACTGTTTCCCTAGGTGCTTCTAGAGCCACCTACATGTGGACAAGAAGTACAGCTGGACCACTTGTTCAGATCCTTGTGTCCGATGTACTAGTTTCTGAGCTGTGTTACTGTGGGCAGTTTCCCCTGTCCGCCTCGGTTACCTTTTCTATAAGATGTGGATAGTTATGATTTCTACTTCACAGAGTTGTTTTGAGGATTAAATGAATTGGTGATTCTAGTTACAGGAGTGCCCTGGAGTATGATTAAGTCCATAAAGAAAAAGAGACAAAACTCATACTATTCTATTCTTACTATTCCCTGTGCTTTGTTATACATGAAAATTCTATTTTCGGTTTTCATTTTAAAACTACAACCTTCCCTTATTTACAATAAAATGTAGTTTCCTAAATTAAAAGTAAATGTCTGAAAAGGAAATGTTCATTATTGTTTTTATATAACATTGTTTTGACTTTGTAAATCCTTAATATTAGGCATAACATACTCAAATGGATATATTATGGCTGGATTTATCATACTGTAAATTTGTGGTACATTTTAGGTAGAAATTTTTTTTTATTATTTATTTTTAATTGTTTTTTAATCCTTACCTGGGGATAGTTAGATTGATTTTAGAGAGGGAGGGAGAGAAACATCGATGTAAGAAATACCAGTAGATTGCCTCCCATACTCATCCTGACTAGGAATTAAACCCACAACCTTTGGTGTATGGCACAACATTTTAACCAACTGAGCCACCCAGGCAAGGTGGTGGGAAAGTTTTTTTAGTTGTCTAGAAGATTAGGTGTTGAAAGAGTAGTGACAGTAGTTGCTTGGACTTGGCACAATTAATAATTTAGCATTTTTCAGTTGTCAAGGACCGATCCTTTTTCTTACTCTTCATGTATCAGGGTGCTTGGAATTCCCCCTTAATTTTTCCACGATGAAGGAACTCTTCGGTGTTTCAGCTAGTTTCTCTCTTGGCGTATGAATGTGGCTTGAATTGATGTGAAGGGGCCCAGGATTTAAAGGCCCAGATTATTACTTATCTGATAATATTGTAGTGTGCGTATTGCAGAGTTCAGATTTTCCAGTGTCATAGGCAGAGTTTTGCTCCAGATTTATCTCATGTGATTCTTAATAAATGGTCAAAGTAGAGCCAAGGTGATTTAATCCTAACCAGTCTGTTAGCAATCTGAATCTTCTTGTCTCTGAAATTTTAACATCTCCATAATAAAGCAGATACTGGCTTCCACAGCCTTGATTTGAAGCTATTAGAAATTGACTTTAAGAAGGGAAAAAAATGCTTTCCCGTACACCCTCTAAAAAGATGTTGGGAAGTCTTACTAGTAGTTCAGTGTTGGAAAAGTTATATTTTCTTGGTATAGAATTCTAAGAAACTATTTAGAAGGTGTTTAAAGTGTTAGTAATTAAAAAAAAAAACTTAGTGAAGATATACAGAATTCAAAATTGTACCCAGTTTCAAATAGATATATTATGCCTGGATTTATAATACTGTAAATTTGTGGTACATTTCAGGTATAAAAGTGTTTTTATTATTTATTTTAAATTGGTTTTTAAAATTTTTTAAAAATTGTAATTGATGAAGTGTTAGTCAATAGTGAAAGAGTTTGCATAAACTGTGAGAAAAACAATATAGGAAAAATATGTAAGACAGCTGTTGGAAATTTTTAAAGGCCCACCCATACAGATAAGAAATTATCGTTAGTGTAAAGACTGTGTGAAGGGCTGTGAAAGCTAATTTTTATCTTTATCTTTCTGGTAGGAAGTGAGAGAGGGGAATGGAGGCCTATGTATAGGAGAGAGGGGACTCTGCAGTACAGCCTGGTACCAGCTGGTGTTCTTGGGGTAACATCCATAGCAAAGAAGGATGATACTGGGCCTTCAAGGTTACCTACGCCAACCTTCTAATGCTTGAAGACCGTCCACAGTTTTTCTTCATCAGTTGCTAAGTTTGGATCTTTCTTTTTTTCTGAGGTGAAAACCAGGACTAGATGCTGAGCATCCTTTCTCTCAATCTGGTACTGTTACTGATTCTATAGTCCCCTGCTTCTCTCTATGCAAACCTCTGGATAAAAATGTTATTAGACTTTACACCTGTCTCAGATTGTCTTTGACCAGTTTCTGTGTGAATGCCAACAAACTTCCAGCTCTGTTCTCCCTTAAACATTACTTTCCTGTAAAGTCCCAGCCAGTTCTTCTTACATCAAGACTGAGAGTTCAGGAATGGCCAGCCCCCTAACTTTTTTCCAGCTACCTCATTCTGTGGAGAAAGTTGCAGGCCCTACTCAGTCTTTAGTAACAACACAGCAAGAATCTGGATACTTCTTTTCAGGATCTTTCCAAAGGACTGTTTATGCTGATGCCCAGAGTAGGAGAAGCCTAGTCAAAGGTTGGCAAAGATTGTGGTGACAGGAAATTCCTGGACTCTCGAGTTCTTCCATGGCTGTGTGTCCTCAGTGATGTAAATTTAGCCAGTAGTTAAAGCGTTAATGGGACAAATTGGGGCCACTAAAGCAAATAAAGAGAATTATCTGAATTCTTTCAGTGGCTTTTGTAATTGTCATGTTTCTGGGTGCCAAGAATATCTTATAATTACATACTCTCTATTATTATATACTATTATTATTACATACTATCTATATTCTAATGGTTTAGACTACATTGGTTGCACTCTATTATATGCTGTATAGTTCCCAAATTGTTTTACTATTACACAGGTCTTATTTCACCAGCAGGTCCTTTGTTGGTACAACTCATCTTTTATATGTATCATCTCTCTTAATGCTAGTCCATTAATCGGTCTTCAGAAGATTGATTTGGGATCAGGAGGCCTTTGTAATGGAGATATGTAAGAACTGTAGGAGGAATTTGCCCGTCTCTCAAGTACAGTTTTGGTAGTGTCAAATTCAGACAGCTGAGAGAGCTCAGCAAGACCCAATGAGCCTTACTTTACACTTTAAGAAATGCCATAATGGGATATAAATAACGTGTCTGACATTTGCTATTAGATTGTGATTTTTAATGTGCATCAGACAATGACAGGTTTTATTTATTTTTCCCTAAAATCAGGCTCATCAAGCATACTTTATTCCCACCAGTTGGTTCTTTATCAAATTCTCACCTAAACTTACTTTTATTCTCAAACAGTATGTTGCTATGTATTTTAAAATCCAGTAGATACTTGCACATATGGGAGGACCTTTTTGGTATTAAATATGTTCTGAATTTTTGCTTGTACTTAAAAAAAAATATTTGCAACAAACAGGGAAAATTGTGTGCTATCTGGGGTTGTATGGTGGATTTGTAAGTACCCTTTCCTTACATGTTGTATTGCATGTGGAAGTGACAAGTTTTCATATCTATTAAATTGTACCCTGCCTGCTGTGTTCAGTGTCTCTCAGAATAATTAGGAGGTGGTGATGCACATGCTGTCCATAAGTAAAGCATATTTGTTTGGAAAGACAGCACTCTTGGATTGTCAGTCACAAGCACTTCTGAGAGCACTTTAGGAGCTGCAGTATCAACATTTACAAAGTGCAAAGTGGAGAAAAGTACACTGAGTCCAAGATACATAAGCATTCTTGTTCCCTGATTCCCTCCCTCCCCCAAAGTATTTAGTATGGCTAAATCCACAGGAAGGACTATTTTGAAATAGGAGTGGAAATTTAGAAATCCTCTGGCTAAAGTAAATGCTGAAAGACAAATGCTAGCAAGGTAAAATGAATTACTTTCCCTTCCAAAATAAATGTATTGATTAAAAACTAAAGTCTGTAGTAGATGGGAGAAAGTACCATGTTTTGAGGTTAGTGTTCAGAGCCTTTAGGATGAGTCCCTGGTTTACAAATTAATGGCAGTGGAAAGGTTAAGTAAATGTCTCTGAGGCTTCTCTCATTCAGCTGTAAAATGGCCATAGTTATACCCACTTCAAGAATTGGGTAATAAATAGTAAGTAAATCAATGTATGATGTGAACTTGAGTAATGGCTTTGTAAGTTATAAAATGGTACATAATTGGGAAGTTGTCTTTAAGGTAGTCCAGGAGGTTTTAATAGCAGTACTGATTTTTCTTATTATAGATGATATGTTTAGAGCTTATTAACAAATATACTCAAATTATGTATTATATAGTGTTTCATTATAAAAATTAAAAAAAAATTTCTTAACTATGTCATCAAAATAACTTCCATCTTTGAAAAAGAAAGGGAAAGAAAAAATAGTGTGGGTATATGGGTAGCACTGTGGTCCCTGCTGTTGATTGTGTATTTTGCCCACTAATTCTTGTGGGTGTAACAAACCCGTGTGTGTTTAAGTGAGAGTGCTCCCTCCCCCATGCCGCCTTTATGTAAGGCCATTCTGTAAGTATTGAAAGACTGGTTGTAGATACTCATTGCAAAATACTGTGGAGATTCCATGTAAAAAGAAACTGAATTAATCAGAAATGATCTTGGAAGAGTTAAGATTCTTACCTAGGGGAAAAGTGATACTAAATTTGAAAATACCTGGGTTTAATTCAACTTGGACAATTGCTTCTCCCTAAAATGAGTGGACGCGTTGATATAGAAGAGCTCCTTAATGATTTTCCAGGTTTACTTATAATTCTTTATAGAGGGGCTTTTGTTTTCTTTATAGTATAAAGCATTACCTTAACCTTCGTATTTAAATAGGATACTAGAAGATAAAAATCCCTCCAGTAGAGGGAACAGGTTTATGTTAATTAGGCTCTAAGCAAAATACCCCCAGATGCCTGAGTATATACCCATTCTCATACTGTGCTTCAAGAAGAAGGAGGATTGAATTAGGGTCATACTAAAACATTTAGCTGCTTACATTCTCTCTTTGATGGTTTAAAAAAGAAAAAAGGGACAAGCAAATAATATACAAATAGGAATTGTTTTTTGGTTAATTCTATGAAGTGAAGAACTTTTTAAAACAGATGCCATAAATTTAATACATTTAGTAAATAAAAACAAGCTTTCAGTACTTGACACTGTGGTTAAAGCATATTCAGCCCAAACATCGGAAAGGAAAATACAAGGAAGGGTTAAGGATCTGAATGGGCACTCTTCTGACTCTGGGTCAGCAAATAAGGACTTTTGTATCATGTGTATTAAATCAGAAAATGGGAATTATATTTAAGGGAAAAAAATGTCACCGAGTGTGAAGCTGATATAAGACAAATGATTTTTTGCCTAACTCTAGTTAAATAGAAAATACAAATTATCATAGCTTGCTATGCATTCTAATTAATTTCCTTGGCAAATGTGGAGTCTGATATGAAATGATTAAAGTCATGTACTTTTAAGCACTATTTATTAAAATACATATTATATTCAAGGCAGTGCTCTAAGCACTTGAGACTATAAAGATAAGCAGCATCCTATCTTCACGTAATATGTAATCTAATAAATGATGAGTTGACTCAATTCTAGTGTACCACAATGTAAAACAATGGGCATGACAGAAGCTAGGACAAGTTACTTTAATAAATACTGTTAACTACTAAAATAAGAAATATTGATTCTTCAGGGAAAAGGAAGGTTTTTGTTTTGCAACCATTAAGACTGAGAGATTTTGCTTTAAGTGTAGTAAATTTAACTGTAACTTAAATTATTTGCCTTGTTTTTAAGTTAAAGAATAGTAATTTATGAAAAAGAGATTCCAACAGGAAAGATTATAGATTATTGATTCTTAACTGAACCATCTTTCTAGTTGTTGTTGTTTTTGTAAGTTATAGAGATCAGGAAGATTGCAGACATCCAGACTTCTTTTATTTTTTATCTTTTTAGAGTTAAGCCTAAATTCTATAAACAAAAAAAAAATTATCTTTTAAACTTGCACAATTTTAGATGAAGTTTAATAGATTTACTTTTTAAAATGTGCATGGTCACTCCTAAAATTTAAGGGGCCTTAAGTAAACTGGTACACAGAAGATTAAATAATCAGTGTTCAGTGATGGGTACAGGAGAAAAAAGAGTGGATAATTTTTTAAAATTTAATCTTTACTGTGTTTTTCCCTTATATACTCCCTCCCCCAAGCAGTCACCACATTGCTGTCCATGTCCATGAGCCCTTTTTCTTTTTTGCTCAGTCCCTCCACCCCTCCCCTCCCCCTCCCCACTAGCTGTCATCCTGCTCTCCATCTCTTGAGTCTGTCCCATTTTCCTTGTTAGTTCAGTTTGTTCATTAGATTCCACATATGATGAAATCATACGGTATTTTTTTTCCTCTGGTTTATTTCACTTAGCATAATGTTTTCCAGGTCCATCCGTGCTTTCATAAAGGGTAACATTTTCTTTTTTATGGCTGAGTAGTGTCCAATTGTGTAAATGTGCCATAGTTATTTTATAGGAGTGGATAATTATTTTTCTTGTTTGGTCACAATTATTTGAGAATCATGTTGACATCTACTGCATAGAAACTATCACTAAATAAGTAAATTGCCAGGTATTCTGACTTGGTAGTTTGAGGTAGCTATTTGAGTGGATGCTAGGAGTTTCTGAGATGGATGGTCACAGCGCAAGGAAGAGAGGAAGCACAGAGCGTGGTGGGGATGGAATAGAAAAGAAGCAGTGGCAAATGAGGTGAAGGAATAAAGGTAACAGGAAAAGACTTCAGGGAACAGACCTGGAGCTTATTCATTGAACAGGTATGTGCCCACAGTACACCGGGCTCTGTGTCAGGTCCTGGAGACACCATGGTGAACATTCCACAGCCTTTGTTCTCTGTTTACAGTCAAGTGGGGTGGAAAGGAGGAAACAGGCCCTTTTATTATGGGCTACTGAGTATATGGTACTGTAGGGACTTGTAGGAAGCACCTCTCTCAGACTAGAAAAGGCCAACAGAGTCTTGAGCTTGAGGTGACATCTAACCTAAGCCCTGAAACAGGGGTGAGAGTTCCATTGTGAGGAGCTGGTAGTGCAGATGCTGTGAGGTCAGAGTTCATGGCAAGTTCCAGGGGATGACATGTTGCTCAGTGTGGGTAGAACGTCAAGAGTGAGAATGGAGCAGAGAGACATGAGCCGTAAAAGTAAACAGGGGCCAAGTCAGAAAGTCTTCGTTTTATAAAAGTTAAGGAAGAAATTTGGACTTTTTTCCTGAGTACACTGTAGAACTGTTAAGAGAGTCATGCTGGAGAAGTGCATGAGCAGGTATTTATTTATAGTATAGAGAACTGAAGACAGCACAGCTATGAGGAAGAAGACCAGACAGCTAAACCAGAATGGTGGAGGTGCAGAGGAGTGGACCATATGCAAGAAGTAGAAGGGACAAGGGACAGAACTTGGTGAGAGAGGAGATATTGGGGCCAGAATCCAGTTGCAATGATTTGAATTTTCAGTGAGAAAGGAGAAAAGATGTGTGTTTATGTGAATAGAATGTTACTAATCCAAAGTTCATGTGCCCAGCACTTTGAAATGTCAGACTTTAGTGTAAAAAAAGTTTATTGATAGAGAAGGCGCCAACTGAGAAGATGGGAGACCTAATCCTCAAATTCATCTAAAGAAAAGTACAGAGTTGGGACTTCTTATACGTCAAGAGAAGGAAGAATGGGACAGGCCAAAGGTAATTGACGACCACAGACATCCGGGTGCCAGCAGGGTGCCAGCAGGGTGCCAGCAGGGGTCCAAGGAACATTTTGCTAGCTGATGTGAGTCCTGTCACAAGATTTCTGCAAATCTTTGATAAACAGTACATACTTTTCTTATCGCGTCAGAGGAGGTACTTTGTGGTAAACACTCAGGAGGCAGACAGAATTCCTCTAATGATTGGCATGTCTGTATGCAAGACTAGGCAGAAGCTATTAGCCTGAAGGCCATGGGAACAAAGCAGGCTTGAACAAGACTGAGAGGCTGATCATTTTTCTCTGTTCCAGGAAGGAATATCCATTTCCTGGCATCTTTCCCAGGAATATGGTGGAGGCAGTGGCTAAGCCCAGGCAAGGTATTCTTCCTGAAAGGCCAGAAATCAAAGATGTAAACATGAATCATAGTGAGGTGAGAAGCCAGAGCCTGTGGTGTGGTTGGAATGAGTTGTGAGTGCTTTCTAGTAAATTAATCCTCGGGTTTAGAACCAAGAAGATTAGGAACCAAATGAGTAAATGAGGTGCAAGGTAGAGCCTATGAACCATATTAGCACTAGGCAGACCAGCTCTTGGCTGTTACCTGTGAGGCTTGGCGTTAGGCAGTCTCCTGGCTTAAGGGCTGGGGCTTCCCAGCCCCAGAAGAAAAGAGCATTACCTTAAGGAGGGCAGGGGATTCAGAGAGGGCTTTTGATTTGAGATTCTGTGTAGACTGAAGGAGAGGGTATTAACTAAAAGGAACTCTTGACAGTTCATCAAGTTATCAAAGAAAGCAAATGAAGGACTAATAGCTCAGGGTAGCAGGAAAGGAAAGTAAATGTACAGATTGGGAGTAAGAGAAGTTGGGCTTGAATCTTTGCCTTTGAGAGAAGATGGAAGGAAAAACAAGTTTTGGAATTGGTTGGGCAAGGCGGGGCTTTAGGAGAGTTCACATGTGAAGACCTCCCTATTAATGGGGAGGCAGAGGCACTTTCTTAGAGTAACTGGGGTTGTGGTGGGAAGGGCGGTATGTGGAAATAATGGGAAGCTCGAGTTCTGTGGACAAAACCTAGGTTTGAATCCTGGCTCCTCCACATGTTGACAGAGTGGCCTTGGGCATGTTTCTCAAGCTTTGTTTTCTCAGTTGCTTCACTTTAAAATGTGATCATGCTAGTATCTTTCTCCAAGAGTTGTAGCAAGGATTAAAGAAATTAATTCATGTAAAGTATTTCGCTTGTAGCAACCTTTCCATGAAGTTTATTATTATTAGCAGGCAATATTTTTTAATGGTCAAGAACTAGACTGAGGTCACATACTGGCTCCACCAATTATGTGCCAGCCATGTGACCTTAGACATGATATAATTTAACAAACATAACGCATAGTCATCAGGTGATCAGTAAATACATATTCAACAGCATTGACAATACATAAGGAGACTGCATGAGCTTGTCTTTCTTCTTGAGTTTCAGTCTAATTCCAATGAGATAATTATATCCTGCCCATGTGAAAAATGCATATAGTAAAAACCTTTGTTAACTTATAAAATGGAAGAGGCAAACTATGTTACCTGTGCCTTAGTTTTCTCATTTGTAAAAAGGAGATAACAATAGTACCTACGTTGTAGGCCTGTTGCGAGTTGAGAGAATTAATAAACATAAAGCTCTTAGCTTCTGGGATATAGGAAGCAATATATATGTTATATGTTTATCTGCATTATATATAGAAACATTCACATAAATCTAAAATGTATATAAAATTATTTATTGCATAATTATTGTAATAAAAATTATTATTATTTCCCTCATCATCATCAGTGGGGTAACTGAAAATTCATAATGGGCACTGTGGGACTGGGTGAGACTAAATTAAAAAGATTACCAACTAGCACTGAAGGCCAGCCTGAGATTGGGAACTTTTTATAGTGGTGTCAGACCATGGGAGCAGCCAGCAAGTGGGGGATATACCTAGAGAAGAAAAAGGATTGGAAGAGATCAGAGTTGGGGTTTATTAGCCCACCAGTTATAAAAGAAAAAGAGCCATGGAGCTGAAGGTGGTACTATGATAACCTATTTTGAGAGAGTAATGAGAGTCATTGACAAATAACAGAAAAGGGAATAAAGGTACTGAAACATGTTTTTAGTCTAGTACTGACAGCTGTTGTGTGGAGCTGACTTAGATTTCATTATATTTATTACATTGCCTTGTCATTTTGCCTGTTTCTGTTTCTCTTCCCTCCCCTCCTGAACAGCCCTTCCTAGGTTCTTATTTTTCCTTCTCTGCATATTTTCTTTTCAAACCTTATATTTTGTCTGCCTTCTAGCAAAACAACATAAAGAAACACAATAAGAAAGCAAAGAAGCATTGTTTCTATATTCTCTTCCTCACATGTTCTTTGAGTACCTTGCACAGTAACGTTTGCTCTGACAGATCCAGAAAAAAGCATCTGGCATGTTCATTACCTTCAAGGGCCTCTGTGTGAGGAATTCACATGAAATTCTTATGCATATATTGTTCATAAAAATGATAATTGTTATGCAATCAAATGTCAAAAAATATGGCACAGCTGTTAAATGTGGGTGGTCAAAAAAGGTGCTTATGAAGGAAAGATACACGAGCTGGGGCAAATCAAGACAACTTTATAGAAGTGGGAGTTCAGAGAGGCTCGCATAGAAGACAAGAATGGTGGTTTGGGGATACAGTGTCAGGGTCTGGGAGAGCAGAGGAACAGCAGTGCAGCGCAGGGCAGGTGTGGCCAACAGAACAGAAACCGAGCTGGCAGGGGAGCAGGGGGTGGGAGTTGAGTGGGAGGTAAGGCTGGGCACTTACCCACAGTGCATAGCTTACCACATAGTTAATATGTGTTCCACTGCATCGAGAATAAATGAGGAAGAGACTCTGTGAGCTTGTATTCTCATGCTTCAGACTCTTGCCATTGTGATAATGATATCCTAACCATGTAATAAGGGTGTTAAAAAAACCTTTTTTAATTTAGAAAATAGAAGAGGCAAAATTGTGTAATGCTAGGCTTGTTGGAGAATGGGAATGTGGTGGCTTTCTGATTAAGAACGTAAACACCGCCATAAAATTATAGGAAAACAGAAAGTTGGCCTTCTGTCGTGTTCTGAGGGTGGGGGCTGCGGAGTGGTCTGGTGGGAAACATGTCCTAGCCTGTTACCAAATTCTCTGTGTAAACAGCTTTTACTCCCTCTAAGCCTCTCCTTTAGGATGCCTTTACCTCTTTTGAGGTAGCTGTTGTTTCCACCTGTAGCCTAAGGCAGCATGCAGTTTTGAGAACCAGGTTAAGCTCTCCCAAGACTAAAGGTCAAGGAGTGTAGACATCGCAAAATATATATTTTTTTCATGAGGTAAAAGGGCACAGGGACCAGAACTGCCAGTAAAGCAGCTAGTCTTTGAATAGTGGGTGCCCTATTAGTATTCATGAAGAGCATATAGATAACATCTTGACAGAGTTAAAGTTTCAGTTTGAAGTGCCATTGCTTTTCAATAAGGAGTGCATTTAAAGACACTCCGTGTATGAATAGAGTTACTGAATTGCTTCTAAAAAGAGAGTATTACTTTATTGAATGAGATATTTTTCATTTAATCTGTCTCTAATTTAGAATTGTCATTATAATTGTAATAAATAATGATTAGCACTTGTAGGACTTTTATCTTCAGAGTTTTAGAGTTAATCTCATTGTCGCTTGAAGTCACCAGAGATGTGCACTTGCTTGTCTCCCGTGAATCCTGAAAGTGATCTCTTTCCAGCCCCCAGCACTTTCTGTAGGTATTTCCATGGCCCATAAGCTATCCGTTTTATAGGAAATGCACGGAGAGTCAAAAGATGGAAGGGGAAGGCATTCTGTTAGAGCAGGAGTCCTAGGTAAGCCTTTGGGCTCTTGAGTTAGGCTTCCTAGTTCTAGTGCCAGCTTCTACTCTGCTATTGTGTGACCCGAGGCAAGTAACTTACCCTCAGCTTCTTCATCTAGGATTCATAGTAGTACCTGCCTCGGAGTGTTCTTGTGAGAACAAATGAGATAATGAATATTAAGTATGTAGCAAATAGTTCATGATAAATACTAGCTGCATATTAGTAGTGTTTTAAAATTATTACTAGCAATATGTCTTCCTGGGAAGTTGTTATATGGGATAAAGTGTTAGGTGAGGAAATTATAAGCCAATGAGTACCTTTTCCAGTGACTGCTGTGTATCTGACTCAGTGCAAAGCACTGGAACAGAAAAGGAAGAAGCCATGGTGCTTCCCCCCTAGAAGTTCTAGTCTGTTGGGGGGCAGGGCAGATAAAACTGTAAAACCATGATGAGTGCTTGACCTAACCAGGTCAAGTAAAATCAGAGTTCAAGAGATTCTGACGTAACATTTTCTCAGAAAGCTTTAGAGAGGAAGCGATGTGGGATCAATGCCTTGGAGGATGAGAAGAAAACTTTGACAGAAAACAGGAGAACATTAGGGTGAGCAAGCCTTCAGAGCTGGGGTGTCTGCCAGCCTCTCTGTCAGCAGGACACCCTGAAAGATTGACAATAGGGAGTGTCTTAAAAGCAGCAGGACTGTTTTGGAAGATTTTAAGTAGGTCGGTCTAATTTATGTGGAAGCTCTAGAGCTACCACTTTGTCACCGTTTCTTTGGGCTGTTTTTTCTTCTTCTCTAGAGCCTCAAGAAAGCTGTGAAGCTCTGCCGTCTTAGTATGGCCCAGAAGACGCCTTACTGGCAGTCAGAATGTGTGGTTTTTCTAACAATAAGATTTCATGGGCCTCCCTTACCTTATCCTGTCTCATTGCATCTGAATTTCCATTAATAAGATTTGAATGGAATTTTATTGGCCATTTAGGAAGCAGTTTAAAACTCTAAAATATTCCCGTGACACAGTTAAATTCACACAATGTTTTAAAGACTAAAATGTACTGATTGCCCAAGTTGTAAGACAAGATGATAGAAAGACTGAGAGGATCTTATTCACAAAACATATGACTGTGCCAAAGTGCTGTTTCTGACTGAATATCTCTCAGACAGTGTAAAGGAAGTTTCCATCTTCATATATAAGTTGCTGAGGCTAGAGGTTATGTTGTCTGGGCTGCACGTGGACCACTTTTAAATGGGCGCCATCCGTGCTCCCCTGAACAGCATCTTAGGCTGAGTTTTAGCGATCACATGCTGCCAGTTAAACCGATTCTCTGTCTACAAAGCTTGTGGGTAAGGAGAGGATTTACTGAAATTGAGTCAGGACCTTCTAGGTGCCAGGCTCTCTTCTGGGTATTATGTAAAAAGTGTTCTCACAGTAGAGCTGCTATTCAGTTTTAACATATGAGGACGATGAGCAAAATTAATAACTTCACAACAAGTGGATAGTGGCAGAGGCATGATTCTAAATGGGGCCTGTCAGGCTCCGGTGTCCCTTTTTTCTTTTGTTGAATGAGGTTTTTGCTTTGTACTGTTTATTCTATGATATGTCTTCTTTAAACTTCTCATGAAGATTAAGCTCAGTAAAGGTCTTCATGAATGGGCTTGCTGCATTTGAAAAATACAATTAAATGGAGTTTTTCCTAATTTATCAGCAGGTTGATTTACATTTAATTCAGTACAAAGAGTAGCTAATTGCTCATCCTGTCATAGAAAGGCGCACACAGAGGTTGGTTTGTTTTTACAAGATAAATGAGAATATTCAGTATTTTGGATAGATACCTTCAGCCTCCATCATTTGACAATTTCAGCAGCATGATTTGATAGTCTTTCAAAGTTGAATAACCTGACTTCAGTTATACTAGAATTGCGATACAGAATGGAAAGATGACCTCTTTTGAATAAAGTCTACCACTTGCTTGATTTATTTCATATGGATTGCTTGCTTAATATGCTCTTGCTCAAGAACAAAAAGCCAAACTTTATAGTGGGGGGGGTGGCAAATAATTACAAGAGTAGTCCTCCGTTACTATAAAAAATTAACAGTTTTCCTCTTCCTCATTGTCGATGTAAGGTGAATAATAAGATTGTCTTAAAATTCTGCCTTCTTTACCCTTGTCTTTCCTGCTTTTTCTTCGTCTTTTCATGCATTCTTATTTCTTGTTTTCATTCCTTTCTTTTGCTTTCTCATACTTCTGACAGATAATCAAGAATATTATTTCTCCACTCTTTTGCCTTCTATGGATTTTGAAAATAGATCCATAAGGAATTAAAAAGTAATTAGGTAACTATAAGTTATTAAAATTTTAGTAGTTTACTGAACTGCTAAAACTCCTGTTAGTAGTTTGAGGTATTTCATTATCATTAGATTTTTCTTGACTATCTTGTTTGAGGTACACCCTCTCCAATTTATTTATTCATTTATTCATCATTCAGGCTAAAAGTATTTTTTTCATGCCTATTGTGTTCTAGGCATTGTGCTAAGAGTTGTCACCCTTATTTCTCCCAAAGTCAGGTGGTTCTCACATACCACATGTCACCTTGGCCTGCATATTAGTTTTACACAATTTTACGACAATTTTCCCTACTACCGTGTTTCCCTACTTAGGGAATAATATCTGAATTCAGAAGAATGAGAGAGATGGGGACTGATTTTGAAATCATCCTGGTATATAAAAATAGTGAATTATTGCAAAACTTCAGGGTGAAGGTTTGTATAGTTGCTTATGATAACCCTCCCAATTAACTGACCTTGATGTTCTGGTGAGCCAGGGTGCTTCTTAACACATAAAGACAAATAAAGTCTTGATGATTTATCATCAAGAAAAAGGCCTAGTGATGGAGGTAGGATGTATCCAAACAATTGTTATTTCAGATAAAATGTGGTTAAGTGTCATTGGCAATACAAAATCTTTCTAATGTATTTCTGGGGAAGAAGAAATTGATTTGGGGAGTATCAGAAGAGATAAATAGTATCTGTTGTGGCATGTCGGCTACATGGTAAGAATTAGAAAAGTTTGGGGTAGGGGTTAATGTGATCATTTTGAACCCAAAAGCCACATTATACCATTCATAGGTGTGACTCTTGATATTCTATTTTCTGGTTGAATATTGAAATTATATGTATATACACAAAGGCACATATACTTAAACACATTCATACATAAGTGAAACAGCATAATGAAAATCCTTAAGGCTAAATGATATATTTTCCTCTAGGCATTGGCAGTCACTTTAACCTTTCTTGTTGGTAACAACTCATAGTTTCCCATTGATTTCTGTTACTCTTTGAAAAATGTGTTATCTCATGAAATATTGGGTCTCCAGTATGGGTTTAATTACCACTCAAGCAGCTCATCCTGAAGTGATTAATAAGCCACAAAAATAACCATTTCCTCTTCTCTCTATATAGCATTGGTATTTTTGGAAATTGGGTTGCCTGTGCCAAGTTTTATTTGTAGATAGAATGGGGTTTGTTAAATGGTCTATCACCAGTTCACAAGAAATCTTTGTTCCTTTGTGAAGAGCAAACCAGATAACTAATTCCATTTAGAGTTTTCAATAACTACTTGTACTCTTGAGGCAGCCACACAAATCATGTAATTGCTTCAGATACTCAGCAGAAGTTTCTTGCTGAGAAAACTGCAGGAAGATGGTTTTCTTTTCTCTTTTCTTTTTTTTTTTTCCGTTTGACTAGACATTAATAAATTAATGAGGATTTTTATGAAAATGACTACTTGGAAAATATTTTAATAAATGAGAATTTTTATTTCAGTAAAAGAAATAATTTGAATGTTCATCAATAGTGGAATAATTGAATAAATTGAGATATATTCTTATTTTGGAATGTTACATAGTTATTACCAAATGAGAATGATCAAGGTACACTTACTTAGAAAGAGAGCATGTTATAGGCAATTTAAAAATAGTAATGGCTATTCTTACTTGTTATAGTTGTATCTAAAAAAGGTACAGGATGATAGTTCTTAAAAATATTAAAGTTGGATAGAATAGGCAAGACAGGTAAAAGGTGAATCTTATTTCTGAATTCTCTTCTGTAATATGGGGGCTTAAAATATGTTTATAATACAGAAGAGAATTCAGAAATAGATTCATACATGTAGTAATTTAGGATAGGATAAAAGTAGTATCCTGACCACTTTTGTGGTCTAATGACAAAAGTGGTATTTCAGAAGAATGAGAGAAACTTCGATTATTTAATAAATGGTACTGGAAGTTGTCTGAGTAGGTATTTGGGGAAAAAAAGAAGCTATTTCCCTTCCTTGCTCCTTGCATCAGAATGAATTCCAGGTCAGATATTTAAAACTTTTAAAATAAAGAAGGTCATGCAAGTTCTAGAAGGAAACATAATTAATTTTTTTAAAAATTTGAAGTGAGGGAGACCTAAGCATGACCCCACATCCAGAAATAATTAAGGAAGGATGCATTTGCCTATGCCATATTGTTTTGAAGGCCTAGAAATGGATAAATCTTGAAACTATATGTGAACCTCATTTTTAGCAGCATGGCGTTCGAAGTTTATTGATACCACTTTTCAAGCATTTGGACCAAGACAGAATTATACTGACCAAAAAGGCCACTTACCTTGAGTTTTTAGCAACAGCAGCTCTGTTTGTAATTGTCATCATGAACCATTTAAATAGATGGCAATTAATTTCATTATTGGATGTTTGCATATGTACGTTTAAACCATAATTTGTATATTGTTACTTCAAATGAATGAAGATAAATCAAACAGATTGTGTTAAAGTATATAAGAAACTGGACAGGTAGAATTTACCTCTGAGATATAATAACGTAGGTAAACCTCATTTTACGCTGTTTTCACTTTTATAATATAAATGTGTTGTTTTTATTTAGAAGAACCCTTTTAATCTTTATTGTATTTTTTTCCCATTACCACTTAGTCCCCTTTTACTCCTCCTTCCCCGAGCAGTCACCGCCCTGTTGTCCATGTCCATGAGTCCGTTTTCCTTTTGCTCAGTCCCTCCACCTCCTAACCTTTCCTGCTTCCCCTAGCTGTCATCTGTTCTCCATCTATGAGTATGTCCCCATTTTCCTTGTTTGTTCAGTTTGTTCATTAGATTCCACATGAGTGAAATCATTTGGTATTTGACTTTCTTTGACTGGTTTATTTCACTTAGCATAATGTTCTCCAGGTCCATCCATGCTTTCACAAAGGGTAAAATTTCCTCCTTTTTTATGGCTCAGTAGTATTCCATTATGTAAATGTACCATAATTTTATCTTCTTCTCTATTGATGGACACTTAGGCTGCTTCCATGTCTTGGTACTTGTAAATAACGCTGCAGTGAACATAATGTTTTGGGTTCCTTTGCATATATTCCCAGAAGTCGGATCTCTGGGTCAAAAGACAGATTCGTTTTTAATTTATTGAGGTATCTCCATGCTACTTTCCACAGTGGCTGCATCAATCTGCATTCCCACCAACAGTGCAAAAGGGTTCCCTTTCTCCACATCCTCACCAGCACTTGTTTGTTGATTTTATTGACGATAGCCATTCTGACAGGCATGAGGTGGTATCTCATTGTGTCTTTAATTTGCATTTCTCTGATGATTAGTGGCATTGAGCATCTTTTCATATGTCTGTCTATTGGCCATCCATATGTCCTCTTTGGAAAAACGTCTGTGCAGGTCCTTTGCCCATTTTGTAAAATTGGATTTTTTTTTTTTTTTTGCTGTAGACTTTTATCAAGTTCTTCATAAATTTTGGATATTAACCCCTTTTCAGATATATGGGCAAATATGTTCTCCCATTCTGTGCGCTGTCTTCTCATTTTGTTGATGGTTTTCTTTGCTGTGCAAAAACATTTAGTTTGATGAAGTCCCCTTTGTTTATTTTTTCTTTTGTTTCCTTGCCCGGGGAGAAATATCTGATAAAAAATTGCTACGAGCAAGGTCTGAGGTTTTGCTGCCTATGTTTTTTTCTAGGATTTTTATGGTTTCAGGTGTAACATTTAAGTCTTTGGTCCATTTTGAATTTATTCCTGTGTGTAGTGTAAGAAGGTGGTCTAGTTTCATTTTTCTGCACGTATTGGTTCAATTTTCCCAGCGCCATTTATTGAATAGACTATCTTTAGCCCATTGTATGTGCTTGCTTCCTCTGTTGAATATTATATGACTATAAAGGTGTGGGTTTATTTCTGGACTCTCTATTCTGTACCATTGATCTATCTGTGTGTCTGTTTTTATGTCAGTACCATGCTGTTTTGATTACTATGTCCTCATAGTGTAGTTTGATATTAGGTAACTTGATTCCTCCAGCTTTGTTCTTCTTTCTTAGGATTGCTGTTGCTATGCAGGGTCTTTGTGGTTCCATATACGTTTTTGAAATATTTGTTGTAGTTCTGTGAAATACGCCATTGGAACCTTGATAAGAATTGCATTGAATCTGTAGATTGTTTTGGGAGAAAAAAATTTTTTTCCTTTTTTTTAGTCATTGAAAAGAAACTTAGAATTTTGGGTTCCTGAAAGATTTTGTCATATAACATAGACTGGCTATTGCCTAACTGTTTCAGCAAATCACCAATTGGGGGAGAAAAAACAAGGGAGTAAAACTTTGTCACCGGATTGCAGTATGTATGTAATGGAGAGACACAAATGCATTTGTAATTTGTGTGTCACAGATGGATACTGGGACCACTCATCCCACTAAGAGACCTACACTGTTTATTCAGTCTCCTTGGAGGCTGCACATAACTACTTTTTGACAAATGTGTGTCATTTTATGAAAATTTTATTTTAAATCCAAAATATTTGATTCTTACAAAATGTTCATTTTATTTAATAATACTTCCAATCTCAGGTTTATCATAGTGTAGAATGCAAAATTTCTGTAAGTTATTAAAGTAGGAGCCATCAGAGAAGGCATGGAGGGCCGCCTCTCTGAGCACTCTGTTCCCCCGGGAGGCACCTTTCCCATTTCTCTGATAGGAAACTTTGGGAAACCCTGCCCTGAATAAAAATGAACAGGTCGCAGTGGTTTGTAATCATCCTAACACTTTATTTGGGTTTTGGGCTCTGAGGTTATGGAGTGAAGGGAAGTAGATTTCATTAAAGGCAAACTTTATTAGCTCAATTTGGCCCACTGAAATGAATGTTTGATTATGTACCATATATTGCCACATATAATGTGCACTTTTTTGCCCAAAATTTTGAGGGGGAAAATAAGGATGTGCATTACACATGGGTGCTACCTGAAATACCTTGTATCTGTTTTTGTGTTTTGTAATTATTTGTTACATAAAATTTCTTGTACCATAATATGTTAAAAAATACAAGCTAAAATTCCTTTATAATACAAAAACAGTATCTAAATATAAATAAATAAATAATTGAATTAAGAAATTAAAACAAAAGATTTTTTTTTCTCCTGAAAGTTTGGGCCAAAAACGTGGGTGCACAATATACTTGGCAAAATATGGTACTCAGAATTCTTACTGAATTCTTACTTGAGCTAGTAGATACCTTAGTCATTAAAACTTCAATCCGATTTAAGCTAAGGAAGCTAAATAAAATAATTGTAATAAATGTATTGTGATTTTTCTGTTTTTCTCTCTCTTTCCTTTTCATAGGTCACAGTAATGAAAGGCAGTAATAGAAATAAAGATCATTCAACTGAAGGAGAAGGGGCTGGAAAAAGACCCAAACGAAAGTGTCTTCAGTGGCATCCATTGCTCGCAAAGAAACCCGTTGACTTTTCAGAAGAGGAGGAAGAGGAAGACGAAGAGGAGGATATTGATAAGGTAATTCCTCCATTTATTGTAGAAGTTTTAAGTATATTTGAGCATTCATTCTAGAAGCTTCAGTGAACACCTGTCATGTGCAAGATGCATTCCTAAAGTCTGTGTAATTTGAATCCTATTTAACTATATAATCTACATTTTGACTCCAAATGTTGATGATTCTTAAAGTACCTGTACTTCCTAATAGTTTAGACTGAAACAGAACTTTGTTAAATACTATTTCCATCAATTAACTAATAATTTTGGCAGTCATACTGAGGCATAGTGGAGATGGGGGTATTCATTAAATTTGGTGTGCTCACCTGTCAGCCAGCCCCGTGCTCCCCTGGCCTGTTTCTCTGCGTCTAGCCTAGGCCTGCCGCCGTAGGCACTCACAGCTCTTCAGGTCCTCTCTGTGGTGACTGGCTGCTCTCACCCAACCAAGCCCCTCTGGCAGTCAGTCTTCCAAGTCCCCTTCTCTGGACTCACACGTGAGCAGCCCCATTTTGTTTAGAAAGTCACACACCCATGTAGGTGACTTTAGAAAGCCACATTTTCCCTCAGGTCTTGGCATAACTCCTCATCATTAAGAACTGTCTCCCCAACAGATGGGACCTCCTCATTTCAGGTGTTCCTCCTACCCAACTCATTCCAGGCCACAGGATTTCCTTGACCTGCAGCTCAAATAAAAGTCAAATAGCACTTCTTACTTTTTGCCTTGTGTTTAACCATGCCCTTGTTTACGTCTGTTTTTCTCAACTGGAATATAAGCTCAATAAGAGCAGGGGTCTTGCCCCTCTTAATGCTCCTCCCTTTCCCTAGAACCTAGAATGGTGCCTGACACATAGTAAGTATTGAACAGATATACGCTCAGTGGAAGAATAAATGAGTACATATTTTGTGTCCCTACAAATTTTATAAGCACATTTTTAATATTCTTCAGGCCTTTGACATCCATTCATTCTTTTGCCCTTGGCTTATGTCAGCTCCTTCTTTGCTGTCTCAGCTCGAATTAGAAACGTTTTTCCTGTTTTCTTAGACATCGTCTCTAGATACATTTTATGGTTTTTTCACTCTTGACCTTTTTTTCCTTTTTCATAGAGAAAATAGAAATGACTTCTTCAGTTTCCTCTCCTCTTCTCACCTGCATACTTTTCTCACTCCTTGCTCATCTTTTCCTCCTCCTTTCCTTGTTCAGAGAAATAGATGTTACTCCTTCTTTTTAAGGAAATTGCCAGGTTTATACTTACTTTGATCTGTCTGACACATTTGCACCTGTTGATCACTTGTTCCTTGAAACTGTCTCTATATGTATGACATCACTTACTCCTATTTCTGTTCCTACCTTCCCAAACTTATTTGCCTGATTTCTTTCGGTTGATGCCCCTCCATTATTCTACCTGCAAGTGTTGATTTCTTTTGGGCCTCTTATTTAATTTCTGGCCTCAAATTTCTCACTATTTACTTGACACATCCACTTAGATATCATATCAGAATCTCAGTTTGAATGTGTTCAAAATGAAGCCTTTGTCTCTCTCCTTCAAACCCCAATTTGCATCTTCCCTTTCTCAATTAATGGCAACTCCAATTTGCAAGTCAGTCCGACCTGAAACCTTGTCTGTTTCCGTTTGCACAAATCTCACATTCATCTTTCCATCATCAAATTATTAGCTATACTTTCAAAATATGTTCTCAGTTTGACCCCTTCCTAGCAACTATACTATGACTAACTTACTCTAAGCTGCCATCATTTCTGGTGCATATTATTCTCTTTCTCTCTCTCTCTGCCTCTGCTCCTGCCCTTCTACAGTCTGTTTTCAGCAAAGCAGCCAGAAGGATCATTTCAGAGTGCACGGCTGGCTGTGCTGCTCTTCTGCTCCAGGAGGGCAGGGACTTCGTATGCTCACGGCTGTGTGTGCATCACCTACAAGAGTGCCTGGTCTCTGCTGAGCGCGACTTCGAATTCAGCCTGCTCAATACTGATCTTTCTGCTCCCACCAGATCTAACTGCTTTCATTTGAGAAAATGTATTCTTTGTTTTGTATGAAGGAGTCTTGCCACTGAAGCTAGAAACAGTCTTCCTTTTTCAAACTTTAAATCCAATTAGATACCACTCTTGGTTTCACCTCATAAATAAATACTGTCTATGTTCACATTATCCATTCTCATAGTTGCTGCCTTGACTCAGCCCTGTGCCCTTTTTTGTCTGGACAGCTGGAATAAACTTTTATTTGTTCTTTCAAGTTTTGTTTACTTCTAGTTGTGCTGTTGTAATTCATGCTTTACATTGCCGACAAGATTTGTCTTAAAATACAAATCTAACAGTGTCTCACCTGTGGTTTTAAGCAGGGTTTCCATATCCTAGTCTAGTACTAATGTTGATTTGTTACAAAGTATTACAGTACTGAGCCTCTGGTGAAAGAAAAATAAATTCAGGTAGTTTTTCATTTTTATTTTATTTTATTTATTTAGTCACATTTATTTGTTTACTCATTTTTTTTTTGTTAGTTAATATTACTACATAGTAGTTAAAAACTTTTTTTTTTTTTTTTGATGTCTGTACTTGGCAAAGTAAAACATTGGCTGTCTGTGTTGGACCTTCAAAATTTTTTATTGGTCCGTACAATCTGAAACCAACTTGTTTTACAAATAAGTTGGCAAACTTGTTTATATGATTAAAAAAGCATGTTGTGTGTTTTGTTTTTTTTGTTTTTTTTTAGGTGACAGAACACATTCTTCATGAAGTGGCTTCTACCTTCTACATTCTCATGTCCCTGTTCTAATCTTTTATATATCAGCGCTATTGAATTGCATGTGGATGTTTGAATAAACCATTGAGCCTTAATCCCCCATGTTAGCTCCCCCATGTCTCCCCATTGACTCTGTGACAGATTCCAATTCATCTTTCAGAATTTAGCTCAGACAACACCTTTCCTAGGGAGACCTCTGTGTGCTTCTGCCCATCTACTAAGAGCTTCATTATCTCACTGGTTCCTTGATGCAGTCAGCATCCTGCTTTTTAATTTATTTGCATATATATCTTTCTCCCCTCCCAAAACATTGAGCTCCTTGGGCCAGGATCTTATGTTATTTATCTATTTTTCCAGCCCTTGGTTTGAATTTTATAATTTAGTAACTGCATCAAAAGCCATTCTTTTTTTAATGGAAATGTATTTACTTCCTCAACCTACATAATACATTTATTTTAAGCTTGGTTTTTCTTTAGCTTCTTCTCACTTTGAGAATGCTAAATAAATATTCCTTGAAAATACAAATTATTGTTAATGGTTGTCTATGTAATAAGAATAAACCTGTAGCTTTTAACCCAGTAATAATCCCTAACGTATTTCCAAATCAGATAGCTATGATTACAAGTTTGTTCTGTACTATTTATGTTTGAAGATAATTGATGGTTAATTAAATGCATTTGCAATACTTAATTTAAACTTAAAAGACTTAAAAAAAATTACTAAATGAGATTAACCTAGTGATTTGTCACAGAGTGTCTTATCTGTAACAATTGCCCAGTACACATGAGGTAAAAGAACATGGTTGCCTTATAGTAGTGGCTCACAAAGTGTGATTTTCAGACCAGCAGCATCAGCATCAGGAGGGAACTTGTCAGAAATACAAATTCTTAAGGCCAGCCCCAGATCTGCAGAATCAGAAACTCTGGGAATGGGACCTAACAATCTGTTTTAACAAGACCTTTAAGGATTTCAGTGCCCACCCAAGTTTGAGAACTACTGACCTACTATGCAATGCAGACTAACAGCAACCTCGATCCTTCCTGATTTTAACTATGAAAAAAAGATTAAAGAAATGCTTTGTAGTAAGCATTTCTGGACTTCTATTCACAGTTGCATTGTTTCTAAGAAAGAAGCATAAAATCATATTTTAGCATTAGAAGACACTTAATAACCTTATATATTCTGAGATTCTGTAATCAAAAATGTGCTCTAAGAAATTTAATCCTCAGCCATATGCAGGAAGTATTTGTAAGAGATCAAAAGCAGGAAGAGTAGGTCATAGGCCAGAGTGGAACTGGGAGAGTAGCAGTGAGAACTATACAGATGGAATGGACAGGATCAGAGCACTGTCCAGTCCTTGAAGACTTTGAGTTGAATGAAATACTTAGAAAAAGGGAGGACTCAGAACAGGCTTTGAGGGTTTGAGCCTGGATGAGTTTATTTCTATCACCATAGCATTTCACTAGACAGGAAAGTGTAGATTTACAAGCTTGAAAATTTATAATGTCGTTCTTCATATAATGTTAAATTTCTATTTTGATTGTCACAGTAGAAGGCTATCTACTTGTGATATGCACAAAAACATTGTGTAGTGTTAGGTTTTTATTTATCTTCAGGTGAAACATTTTCATATTATTAGCTATAAAAAGTACTTTACGAAGAAGAGAAAGACAACTCCTAATATTTGTGTACTCTGTGCAAATATTGTTGTTAATCTTGAGACCCATATGCCACAATAGGTTTATTCGTTTGTTCAACAGTTAGGTGTTATGTATGAAAAAAAATCTAAGCAATTATAACACAATGTAATATATGCTGTAATAGGCGTGCACAGGTTGCTATAGAAACTAAGCAGAAGAATACATCATAAGTTGTTTACCAACCTCTACCAGTGGTTGATAATTTCTAAAAAATAATTTTTTCCTCAATTTTAAATTGTTTAAATGGAACTAAGAAAAAAATACAATTTGAGCTCTGGCTGGTGTGTCTCGGTTGGGCGTTATCCCGCAAAGCAAAAGATCACTGGTTCGATTACTGGTCAGGACACATGCCTGGGTTGCAGATTCAGTTCTTGGTCTCCCCAGTTGGTGTGCTTATATGAAGGCAACCAATTGATGTTTCTCTCCTTCACTTTCTCTCTCCCTTCCCCTCTCTCTAAAATCAAAAAATAAATAAGTAAATAAATACAAAAATCTGATATATCCCTTCCATGCTTGAAATTCTTCAGTGTTTAAAAAAATACAATCTGAAAACCAAGACTAATTATTAAAGCAAGATTGCCCAGGATGTATTAAGCATCTGGCTTTTATTTTGGTTGGTAATAGGTTCAACTTCTTGGGGCTGATGGCCTAGAGCAAGATGTTGGTGAGACTGAAGATGATGAATCACCAGAACAGCGAGCCCGCAGACCAATGAATGCATTTCTCTTATTTTGCAAACGCCATCGCTCCCTTGTACGTCAGAAACACCCCAGGCTTGATAACCGAGGTGCTACCAAGATACTAGCTGATTGGTGGGCTGTTCTCGATCCAGAGGAGAAGCAGAAATACACAGACATGGCCAAGGAGGTAGGTTCCAATGACAGGCTATTTATGGTGGATGTGAGCAATCAATCCTATAATTCCCAGTAAGCAAATAGGGAATTCCCACTGAAGGCCTAGCAGCAGGAAGGGAATACTGAATTAGGGGTTAAGTGAAAACATAAGAGGCTTGTTCCTATTTCTGAGTTCTGAGTTCACTTTTCCAAACACTGGTGGAGTGCAAAGAGCAATGTATTACCAATTGTTTTTTTTCTCATTGTGCATATTCCACTGATTTTTAGAGGGAGTTGATTTTTATGAATGGTGGTGTATTTATTATGAATTTTTTCCTAAATAGTTTTTCTAGGAACTCAGCTTCTGTTGTCAGAAAATGCCTATAGTAAAGATGGCAAATTTAGGTTACTCTAGTTGTGTCATAGGAAACAGTCTTGATCTAGTTCTGATACTAAATAGCTTTGTGATGGTATGTAAGTCAATCTCTAGATCTCAGCTTTCTTCATTTTTTTATATTTGAATGGGGAGCTACATAAAAATTTGTATCCCTTATAGCTCTTACATTTTTTGATTTTGTAATATACGCAGTTATCAAGAGAGATGCTTTGATTTCTGTTTTGTTGGTAGTGTAGCATGAATATTTAGAACTAGTAAATGAGTAAACGATAGCAGAATAGGATATACGGTGACATGTGCGTGCATGTTAACACTGTGTAGTCAGTAGTTGGTGAGAAACATTTCCATGCAGGAGGGCTGTTCAGAAGGATGGGACATTAATCAATTCTAAAATGATAGAAATGACTAAATGTTTCAAAAAGTTTGTGTACTTTTTGTATAGGGCTGTGTTTCTAAATCTGAAATTAATGAGCTCATTGTATATTTAAAATATAGTATGTAAAGACTTTATGTAAAAGATTTTATTTATTTTTAGAAAGAGGGGAAGAGAGGAAGAATGCGAGACATTGATAGGTTGCCTTTTTTATTTAAATTTATTTTCAGAGAGAGGAGAAGAGGGAAACGGGGAGAGAAATATCAGTGTGTGAGAGAAACATCAATCGGTTGCCTCTTGCGCACACTCATCAAAGGACCTGGCCCATAACCCAGGCACATCCCCTGACAGGAATTCAAACTGGCAACTTTTTGGCTCCCAGGCCAGTGCTCAGTCCACTGAGCCACACCAGCCTGGGCAAGATTTCCTTTTGCAAGTCCCCAACCAGGCACCTGGCCCACCCCAGCCATGTCCCTTGATTGAAACTCCAACTGGCAACCTTTTGGGTTGTGGGATGATGCCCAGCCCACTGAGCCATTCTAGTCAGGACATAAAATATATTATGTAATGGATTTATCAAGTAAGGGGAGAACAAAGCAGTATCATTGTGGTTAATCCTGAAAGGACTAATTCTAACTATGTCTTCAGTGTTGCCACTTGCAAACAATCTTGATTCATTAAAACCCTGCCACCCAAGCATTTGGTTAAGTTCTGCGGGAAGAACAAGCAGGGGACAAAATACTGTTTTAAGTGACACATGTTATTAGACATTTCAGTGTGTGGAAAAAAAGTATTTTAATTGATGTGGTTTTATTGAGTTGTTGAATAAGCTAACATGGAACATAAAAATTTCTTAGCCAATGTTCAGGGTAATTTGAATCCAGAGTAAATGATTAGCCTAGTTGCTATGTAATTAATGCTCAAGGCTTCAGGAATTGACTACTGTTAAAGACAGGATTTTTACTATGTAGAGCATCTGGAAAATTTAAAGTCAGTTCCAGTAACCTACGTGATTTTAAATGTTTCTCTAGATTCTCATTAGCATAACAATAATAGTAAAACTTTCTCATTAAGTAGCTTTAGGTCTTCTCATAGTCATGCTTATATGGTAAAATAAACAATTACCTGAAACCTCACAGGGAACTCCATTAGCTTCCTATAATTAAACAATCAAGTTCGGTTTTTGGATTGCTATTTTTGGATAACATGCAGCCGGTACCAAGTGTGTTTATTGTTTGCCTTTTCTTAAATACTGCTAATATACAAACCCAACATGGCCACTTGAGGAAGTATTATTTGCATACAGGAAATCCCATACTAATTACTTAATTAGAGTCACAATATTTGCCATAGTGGTGCTGTAATGAAATTTGTTAAGGTGGCCCCCTGCAATCTACTGCAAGTGGAGACCATAAATGTATCTTCACTTTGCATCTTGCCTTGTTTAACATACGTTTCTGTGAAATGTTGTCTCATTCCTAGTGCACAGTGTGGAAGATTCAGGTACTTCCAAAATCTATTGGTTTCTTGTCATACGTGATACATGTTTCAACTTACTTACTAAATGGGTTTGAAATTACAGTAGAGTGCAGGTGATTGTGATGTTGCTTTTTTGTGTTAATATTGCAGTCTTAATTGGAATGTCAGTTTAATAAACAAAAACTTATTGAGTGGTACCCCAAGGTACCAGGACCTGTGGTGGTTGTTGGTGATGAATATGTTTGCATTTCTTCAAGGTCCCATTCAGGCCATTATGTAAAAAATTGTTTTCTTCATGTAACCTTTTAATTTTAAACCCCCAATTTAAAGTGGGTTCTCTATTAGGACATACTCTTTCAGCATAGTTGAGTGTGAATGCGAATGCTTACCTTCACCAATATCTATTCTGTCATTATCAATTGTGTGGAAAACCCTTAATTTTTTCCTTTTTGTTTTAAAAAAATTCTAAAAACAGCAGTGAGTATAATAATGTAACTTTAGAGAGGTTTTTTTTTTTTTTTTTTGTCCCCTGCAGAAACTTTAACTCTTTTATTGCTTCTGATTATCTTGTATTAGTGCATCTCATGAGAGGAAGCACCTGTTCTGGGATTTGATTTCAGTTTCTTGAATTATTGCCCAATACTAATTTGCATTATTGAAAAAAAATGATTGAATGAGGGCTACATGTTCTCTGATGAATCTCATTAGAGCAGTCATTTGGTTGTAATTCACAAATGCTGCCCTAAGAATGTAACTTGGGTAGCTCTCTTAAATTCAGCAATGTACATGATGGTGCAGTGTTGTGGCTGCTCACAGGTTTCAGTTTCTGACTGTGACTGTCCTTTAGGAGATGCAGAAGTGATATTACTTTTCCTTTTAGCATCTGTATGTCTGTACTCTTACAAATATAGCAGTACAAGCCTGCCTTATTGCCAGGGTATTTCCGGAACCTTCCACTATTCAATTAAACTAATAATTATAATTAATTCACAGTTTAGAGGATCTCATATCTTGACCTTCAGGTTGAGCAGAGTCAGTGCAGAGAAGAGGGGAAAATCTGGAAAGTTAAGGCAGTTTTTAATGACCTAATACCCTCTCCCTTTTTTGGTGTAGAATCAGAGGCACGACGCTGAAAGCATCCATTTGTTGATTGATTGGTTTATTCTGGACTTAATGTTTAACAGAAGCACAAGCATGTAAAGTCAGTTGTAATGGTCCCCATTCTTCAGAGCAGGGACCTCAGGCCCTTTGGAGTTAGTATCTTGACCATTCATACATTTGTAGAGCTGGGATACTCTTGCCTGTTTGACTTTAGCTCCCTTTTACTACTATGTGCTGCTAACTTTAGATGATGGAGAGAAAGTTAAGTAGATTTGAGTAAGGATGGCAAAATGGTAACAATAAAATGTCATGGGTCTTGAGGGGAAGAGTCTAACTGTGCTAGGGGTGTGTAATAAGTGGGGGCATTTCATAAGAAGCTTTATGAACTTGGTAGAAGCTGACTTGGGTTTTGGTATAGGATTCAGAGGAAAAAAAGCAAGGATAAGAGCAGAAGTAGGAAAGTAAGAACAAGTTAAAGAACAATAAAGTTTGTCTTTCCCCAAGCCTAGGATATGTGTAGGAGTAACAGGAAATGATGATGTTAAGGAAAAATTATGAGAGACCAGGCTGAAAAGTTTGGAAGTTCATTTGTATGCCAAAAAGACAATTACGGAATTAAGTGCAATAAAATATAACTTGAATGTAAACTATAAAAGCCTTTTGTAAATGCTGGTATCTATTGTTGTCAGTACTCTAGGAAATATTGTCATCAACACACACTCCATGGAGTTTTTGGTGATTAGTTCTTCCTCCATATATCAAGAAAAAATTAACCTGTTTTTGGTTATTTATTTACAATTGGGATACTTTTGTGTAAAGACCATTCATTCCTTTGTGATCAAAAATGGATTGCTGTGGCACCTTGCATACTGTTGCACTGAGGAGCACCTCACTTATCCAGCATCCATGAAAACAGATGTTGCACATAGTGATTTCCGCAAAGGTGAAGCTTTGCCATTCCATTAAACACCTTTTATTTAATATATTTATATATAAGTATTCATAATGCTTTTTGAATTTTTTGACAATTTCAACTTATTTACAAACAAGAATTATTTTATAATCTGTAATTTGGTAAGACCTTTGTGAATAATATGCACATTTTTTCTGTTTATTTGGTGATTCTCAACTATTTTGTCCTTTTGAATTTCCTCTTTTCTTTCCCATGGGTCTTTCTTTTGGTTCTACTCTCTATGGTCAATTGACATTTCTCCCCTCTGTCAGTTACTTTCAGCTACCTCTAATGAGATAACTTACTATCTGTGGGGTTTTCTGAATGTGGCTTAATTAGGGGCTCCATCACTATGGGAGGATGTGAATAACCAAGTGAAAGATTTTGACTCCATGTTTCACAATATCCCTTGTTTCTGAGACCTTTGCCATTCCTGTGTTTCAAATATCAGTATTTTCTTACTATATTAAAAAAATATTTTAGCATTTGTCTTTGAGATGATGATAATCACTTTCTGAATATTGTACTATCCTGTCCAAGGTTCTTTTATAACATTTAACTCATTTAATCCTCAAATGAATCCCATGAGGTCTATATAATTTTTCAAAATGATGAGGACACTGCGGCCTAGAAAAGTTAAATGACTTACCCAAGGAAGCAAGTTAGTAGTAGTAGAGCTGTGGTTCACCTACTTGGCCTTCTCCCTTCTCAGATCTTTCTGACTTTCTACCTCTGGAAAAGGGCAGTAAAGATGCCTGCCCTCCCAGGGTCAAGGTGAGATACAAAAAAGGTGATGTTGATGCAAGCATTCTGTAAAGTTTAAAATGCTAAATAAATGTTAGCTTTATTGTTATTTCTGACAAGCAGACTTATGTTTGCTTGCATTTGATACTTCTCTACCTAATTATTATTTACTATTTTTATTATGAACTGTGAACACCATGAAGGGCTACAAAAATGCAAAATTTGTTTTTGAAACACAAGAATCAACAAAACTAAATACATCATTTGCCTAACTTAGCAGATACTGTCCAATGTGATTAATAGCCCCTAAGAAAATAGATGTTCAATTAGATGAACAATGACTTGATATCAGAAATACCAATTTGCTAATTGTTAGTGAGCACTAGCATTTAAATACTTAAATAAAATAAAATTACAAGGACTTTATAATGACCCCATAAATAGTGATAAATAGACCTCATAGTGAGTGATAAGTTGAGAATTTAAACTCAATCTCTATTCATTTTGATGTTGGTTTCAGATGTTAATTTTTAGATTGATTGAGGGACCTGATACTGAAATTCATGTAAGATTTTTGGTAGCTTTGTAAGAAGAAAGTTCCAGTTATGGAAGGTGCTGTCACTAACACTAAGATTCTTTCTCAGGAGTCCTCTTTCTCTCCTCCAAGGTTGATCTACTAAATGAGTTCTTTCCCAATAAGATATCACATCCTTTGCTAAGAATCATTTATATGCTTGGGTGAAAGTCAATACATGTTATGAAAATGATTATACTGTCACTCTTATGAAGGAATGATTACCAGCATCAACTATTTTTAAAGCATGGATCAGACTAATTAAGGCCATCGTAAATGAATTTATGATGAAGAGCTGTGCTGAAGACAACATAAAGCAGTGACAGTCACTGACTATAGTCATTTCTCTTTCTGTCTAACATATTCCACCCACCTACCTCCCTCTCACTACTTTGTGAGCATTGATTAGTTGACAGACATTCGTTAGACACTGGGCATGAAAAAGAGCATGAACTAGAGTTTCTGCCTTCATATTGTTTACAATCCACGATTAGCCACACAAACATATGGGGTAGGGCAAAAGTAGGTTTACAGATCACATAGAAAGTAATACAATAATACATGATAATACTGCGTTTCACATACTGACAACTGTAAACCTACTTTTGACAGACCCTGTATAGTTCTTTTTACACACAGTCCATATACCTTTCCCTGGCTTAGGCATGAAAAATAGTTTTGCAAAGAATCAGTAAAAGGGGAAGCTACCTGTGGGTTGAATAACAAAGGGCAAGAAAAAAGCCTAGAGTGTGTGGGTTTATATGGAAAATGGTAACTGAGAAATCACTGTGAGGGTCAATATGCTGTCACTGTATCACAATATTAATCTTGCAAAATCCTAAACTCCATATAAATGATCAATACCAAGAGAATATTCATTAACACAATCAAGTATGTGTTGAGCAAAAGGGTTAAGAATGTGGGAGATAGAAAAAAGAATAACACAACCCTTATCTTTAAGGAATTTAATGCTTACGTAGCAAAGCCATAAATTCATGCCAAGACACACAGGTCAATGCAAGCAGTGTATGAACACCAAGTGTGGCCAATACATCTGAGGCAGGAAAAGCCTCAGGATGTGAGGATGTCTATCTATCCCTGGAACTGGGCACCTCATCAATTATTTGCTCCACAACAGAAAGACCTAATCATTTGTTGTGAGGAGGTTATTAAGGAAAGAAATGATGGAAAACTCTATGTAGGCTGTATATAGTAAAAGTTAGCATACTGGTCAACTGGTCAACCATGTGGGCAAAAAAAAAAAAATCTATCATAACAGGATTAAAAGGGCTAAAGAGATAGGCCCCACCCAACTGGATCCTCAGGACAGGGCTGTTCATGCTGGGGGTAGGAAGGTCAACTCAGTTATCCTCTAAGAACATCAGTCTCGAGTAGTTGGTCCTATTTTATAAGTAACCTCTTGCCAAAATAAAATGTTCAAAAATCTCCCATTAAATTAGTAAAAGGGAGTCTCATGGCATCTATTTTTTTCTGCAAGTTTTCAACCCATCAGGTAACCTAAGTGACTCTACAGACACAGCTCCTGATTTATACGAGATGCTCAGTAAATGCTGGCTTCCTTCTCTCCAAACCCAACTACCACCACATTTCATTAGCAATAAGAATGAATCACTGCTATTCAGTACTGGTAGTAAATACATCCCCTTTGTGACAACATTTTGCCTCCTTCATATATGACGATGACATTGTTATATACAGAAAGACAATAACTTATGCTAACCTTTTAAAAATTGGGTCTCAAGTTTACTTTCCAGATCACTTATAAGAATGGAAATTTGATCTTAAGAAGCACCTTAATGTTAATGAAAGATATATTTACTAACTATTCTCAAATTTTTTGTTTGTAATGGGGGCAGGGGCTACCTAAAAGACCAGTAGTATTCCTAGTTATTACTTCAACAGAATGAAAGGGAATGGCAACCATGGTCAGGTCCAGTAACAGGGACCCCGGGAATGCCTGTACAAAAAAAGACAGCTGATTCAGGTGCAAATATATGAAATATTTGCCATAAAATCTACCAGAATTTTGGAGGAGAGATTACAAAGGAAATTCTCTGATATTTTAAAAAGTTGTGGCACATTTTTTAAAATTTTGTAACTGCGGGGGGCTAAGGGAACCCCTAATAATACATTTTGAGACAGCTGTACCTGTTCTCTGTAGCAGGCAGAAATCACATTGTACAGGGTGAAAAAGGAAAGGAAAATTTTAAAAGTGGCACTAATCTCTATTTCCTTTGTTCTAAGGCCTTTCCCTCACAAAAATTTTAAAAAATTATCACTTAGATAATAAGACTTAATAACACTAAATTAATCTAAATTGCTGTTGCTAGATATCTTTAATTGAAAGAAAATTAGACTGTTTTATGTAACAGAACATTAACCCTTAAAACTTTCATGATAAACCCACTCCAATAAAAATTACACACTTCAAAAACTGACTTGAATAAGTGGCCACAGAATTGCTCGGTTGTTCTATTGTGGAAAAGTTATAAAAGCAAAGCTGAATGCAGAGGAGTTTAGCTATAGACATTGTTACCTAATTTGGCTATAAGGATTATTGTGGCAACAGTAGTTTATTTTCATATACAGATTTTTAAAGGGCAGCTTTACATCCTAATTTAGGTAATTAGGAAAAAAGTCAGTTTAATCAGTTTGTACTAATTTAAAAAAATAAAAATTTCAGAATGCTTTTTAAAATCTAATTCTGTTATTTTTTAGAAGATAAATAGGGATCTGGGTGTCTGGGTAAGTAAACATTACTACATTTCTGAAAGTATATTAATAGATAAATTTATGTTAACTAATTAGAATTGTAAAATGCTTGTTTTCTTTAAAAAATGTGTTCACTGAGGTTTAGTAATTTCCTTAAACACTTCAAACTTTCTTCTTACAAAATAGTTTATAGCATGAATTTGCAATTTTTCCAACAGTGCAAAAGTTAACTTATCTACATCCCTCTTAATGATCAGAGATTTCAAAGTCATCAAGATTTACTATAGTAACCAGAATTTTCTTCTTTATAAAACTACCAAATTTATTTTTTATTTCTCATGACAAATATGTTAATTTGTTTGAAAGTCTTTTGTTACTATATAGAGCGGTGACCTTTATCCAAATGACTGTTCCTCTGACAAACCTGGCCTGTGTGTCCTTTACTGGAACACAGTAATGATGCATTTGTCTGCTCCTCCATTTCCACCTCTCCCTACCATTTGCCGCTTTCCACCTCCAGACAGCAGGCAAGGCTATTTGTCTGCCCCAGCTTAATATGTAAATCCCTCCATGCACATGGAGGATGGGGTATCTCTTCTATCACATTTGCTACCTCAAAATACTTTCTACTATGTGATGGTAAATTCTAATTTGGCTCTGGCCTTGTGTCCTATGTTAATTGTTTTTTAAGAAATGTGGACTGTGTCTTACAGTTTTTTATGCATACCTTCCTACTATGTGTACCTATGTATTAAGATGCAGGTGTACAGCCTTTATTAAAAAAAAAAAGATTATTCAGAAAATTTGAAGTAAGGTAATTGTAAATAATCCTAAACCATTGACTATCTACAGTACCATTTTAATTTATATGATTTAAAGTGAAGTGCTGAGAAAAGTTTGTTATTTGGATCACATATACTTTCTTTACACCAAGGATAAATGAACCTTTTTTCCCTATTGAGTTAAATAAAAAGCTTTGGAGTTTGTTTGTTTGTTTTTAATGGCAAGCTTATGGGATTAAAATAATTATATTAATTTAATTGAGTATCCAGCAGTAATAATATATAATAGTTGAAAAATACATAGGAAATCGATTTTGTCAGATAACATAATTTTTGGTGATATATAGTGGTAGAAATAAATATTTTTAATTTAATTTTGTCACAAAAGGGGAAAGAAATGGCAGATGGGAGAAAAGGGGCTATGGTAGAAGCAACAGAAAGGGGAAAGGAAGATGTCAATAAAGGCTGACACCTCCGAGTAAAGATAGAATGTTTGTGGTGGGTTAATTGCAACATCACACAGTACAACACGTTCACATTGGTGATCACATGTGCTCATTACAAAACCCTGGGATATTGGCAGGTGCAGTTACACTAAAGAAGTGGAAGAATTGAGCCCGAGAGAGGTTAAACAACTTGCTTAATGTCCACAGCAGGCTAATGACATAGATAGGTTTTGAACCCAGGTCCCCAGACACCGTGCCCAGTACTCTTTCTTCTGTGTGGCCTTGCATCTTCAAAAAACGGAAAAGTTATGTGTTATTTTGCCCTACTTTGTTCCTCTTCTTCTGTTCTTAATCTTGGTTCATTTATCCCTCAGCTGATTACTTTGCTCTGATAACTTTGCCTGCATTTTCCTTACTAGTACATCAAAGCACAGATTTAATTTTTACTGTATTTACCAAATTCAGCAGTGAACAGAAGAACTTGGTTACTGGTACTGACTCACATTTTGTAACGTATACCAGATACCATGCTATGCCCTATAGTTTATAGTAACTCTAGGCATTTTGGTGGTGTTCTCAGTCTACAGAAGCTAAGGCTGAGGCCCAGAGATGTTATGTTCTCCATTTCTGGTCTCCATCCTTGGTCACTGTAGCCCTAAGTGGAAATGTTAGGGTTTGAACTCAGTTTTTTGTTGTTTTTTTTTTTTTGTCTTCAAAGCCATTGACTCTTTCCATGACAAATAACTCCCTCTCTCCACCAAGGTCAGACAGCTTTTTATATACTAATAAAATCATGAGGGTTAAAAAATAAAAAAATGTGTTGCCTCTGTACCCTCATCCCACAAAGAACTTTTTAGTAAATGAATTCATGCCCTGAATTGTCATTCTTCTATGAGGAAAGCTATCGAAGATACTAGAAGTATTTTCAGTCATTTTCCAAATGGGGTGATGATGTGAGGGCTATTAGAACATTTTCAGTCTATGTATTTATTAAAACCTGTGATCTATTCTTTATTTATAGTATAAAGATGCATTTATGAAAGCAAATCCTGGCTACAAATGGTGTCCTACCACAAACAAGCCTGTGAAATCCCCAACACCCGCTGTCAATCCACGGAAGAAATTATGGGCCTTCCCATCTGACTCTTCAAAAGACTTGCCAAGCCCCAAGAAAGCAAAGACTGAAGAAATGCCTCAGCTGAACTTTGGAATGGCCGGTGAGTTTAGATACTATTTCTATCTGTTCTTCAAGGACAGGCCAATACATATAGGCAGTACTTTTCCAAAATAATACGAAGAGAGAGAGGGAGAGGGAGAAAGAGAAGCAAAATATATGACCAGTGGGAAATGATGCCATGTATAATATAGCATATCTTAAAGCTTTGGACCATAGCATACATAGAAGGAGTATATATCATTAAAGAAAGGAGGGATAGACCAAGTGGTAAAGTCACTATACATATATGTGAATTCCTGACATTGGCATTATGGAAAAGCGGACAGCAATGTGAAGATTGTTAGAAGTTCAGGAAATTTATAATGTAACAAAATAGTTTACAAACATATACACAGTAAGCTATCTCAGTAAGCACCTTAGTTATTGTGAATACTTAAAAAGCCACAATTATGTAGGTCATCTGAGGATGTGAAACATCAAGGGTAAGAATATGAGCAACTTCATCACAGATGTCAGATGGATCTGACAGCTGTTTCTTAGAGGGTAACTCCCAGTCTACCCCACTCCTGTCCCCATTCCTGTATGGGCCAAGCAAATTTAAAATTCCAGATGGTCCCATTTGTTATGAGACCTTTAATACTCTTTGGGTGGTAAGGAATGCTGAAGCATTTATAACCGTGAGATAAAGTACTTACACATCCTGTAAATGGCTCCATCTTCCCTGGCTATTGCAATATGGTACTCAAGAGAGGAATTTTCCAGGATGAAATTGAGAGATTGGGCAGGGTGGAAGCAATGAAGTTGATATTGAGCTATAGGGTTCCTATTTCATTATTACAAGCACTGAACCATTGGTAATATGGAAATCAAAATTGAACAATATCGTGATGATACTTCCCTTTTTTTTAATAGCCAGTAGGCCAAATTGATTTAATAGTTTAGTGTATGATTCATAATATAACAAAGTATGTGGTGGTATCATATATAAACCTAACAAATGCATCCTAATACAATAGCAGCTTGCTGTTGTATTGTAGAGAACAAAGCCTTGGAGAACAAAGCCTTCAGGTAGTTGTTATGTTAGGTGTGTAGTATAACTCTAAGTGAGCTTCCAAAATGATACTTCTGCATACCTCAGGAGAATCAAAACAGATCTTTGCTTGTTTTAGCTGTCACTTCGTACAATTTTAGCTTCAAACCACTTGCTAGTAGTCTTGGTGAGCATTCTGGACTTAGATTGTATCAGTTGGAGTGTTTTATAAAAACATTTTATTATCAGGACCAAAAAAGAATATGTGGATGATTTGCTTCCAACAGAACTCTTTCGATTATTATTATCTTCAATTGCTTTTTCTTCCAATTTTAAATCTAGGGCAGTCTGTAATAGGTTTTTTTTGCATTCAATGGCTCGTTACAAATCAAAAATAATTATAGATAAATTACAGAAAACTATGAATGATGTCTGTTTATAGCATCATTTCTGACAGTTTATTAATCTACCTTTTATACCTACAAATTAGAAGTGGGACCTAGATTTCAACCAAGATATTTACAGGACAGCTTTTAAAAACTGTGTTCTTTATAGCAAAATACAGGAAAGAAAAAAAAATCTTTCTTACATTTATCTTATTATGTAAGGGCTTGTGATGGATGTTGGAGATCTAAGATCAGAGCCCTTGTGAAATTAGTATATAATGTGTAACATCGGTCTGAGATTTTCAGCTATTTACTTTTCTATACAATGAAAGCAAATTGATTTGCCTTTAATTAAAACATGGGCCTTAGCTGTTTAAATCTAAGGGCTACTGGAGGGCATTTGGAGGCCAGTTTAAGCTTTCCCTCAGCATGAAATCTCACGTTTTGTTTTTTTTCCCCAATAGTTCATGTCACATGACACTCTGCTGTTTTGAATAACCTCAAAGCAGTCAGTTGAATGATTTCCAAGAAGGGAAAGCTGTGTAGAATTTGATTTAGTACAAGCCCTCTTAGTGAAAGGAAAGTAGACTCTTTATATAAATTTTTGATATTTCTAAATAATACCATATAAATATAAATTAATATAAAGCATGATGGTAATTTCTTGGTCTGTGTTTTAGTATCTATACAGCAAATTTCTTGGAAAGTCTCATTGATACGTAACTTAAATAAAATTACCGTATAAGCGTATCCCTATTTTACTTTATAATCTGAGCTAACAGATTTTTATCTTTATCCGGAAAGCGGTCATCCAGGCCTCCTAATCTCTAAAATGTAGCTTCAAATGTATTTAGCTCCCCAAAGAACCAAATTTAACTTTTCCATTTTGCTAAACTCATTTCCCCCTCCTGATTTTTATTTTTAAATAGATTTAAGAATCTATTTTAACAGCCTCAATAGTTCTTAACCAGCAAAAAGCTATGTTTCTTCAAATCTGCGTACTCCTACATATTCTATATGTGTGTCTTCCTTTGTGGTTACCTTTTAACATTAAGCCTGGACCACCTGATTATTTGGTGACATATTTCCCACTCTAATAACCTCTTCCTTTTTATTTTTTAACTACCTGAAATTTCTTTTCAATTTTTTTAAAAAATTGTATAAAAAATATGGTCAGGGTTGCTTCATGAGTTCTCAAGATAGATTGTATACAAGGATATACCTAAGGTCATACCTTTAAACAAAAATTCAAAAAAGAAAAAGAAAAGAAACTCCTGAATGTCTTTAGGCAACAGTATACCTCACCTTCATTTTTAATTGTAGACTCCGAAATTTAAAAATTCATTTATTGAGGACCTACATGCATTGTGATAAGCACTGAGTTAGGCATTTTCACATATATTATTTAATTGCATTTCTGAAATTTAATACATATAAGGCAGCCTTAAAGAATATAGGTTTCTAATTGTGATACTTTCTTTGTTTATATATAACCTGGGTCATAGATCTACCACTTTGCTGTTTTTATTTTTGTCTTTCTGTTTCTGTTGATTATTGAAGGAATGAAAGCAAAGACCTTCAGTAATATAAAAAGGATTCATTTTAAGAAGGGCCTGACTATACCCCTAAGATTTAATATGTCAAAAAGGCATCATTTTTAATTTTAAGTTTTAAAGAAAGATTATTTGAACAAAGCCTTCAGGTTTTGCAGGCCTGTTTGCAAAATTTTTCTCTGTTCTCTAGTTTCTGATAGCCTGGTTCCTTTTATCAGCCCTGATTTTACATAGAAGAAATAACAATTTGAGGATAACAATCTCAAACTTCTTAGAAGATAAGTATAAGAACTCTTCTGTTAAAAAAAAAAAAATCCATCTATATTCCCCATGCAGTAAGGAAAGAAACACCACATAAAGGAGATAATTCATGTTATAAACAGCTATGGTGTTGAAGAATGTATTACGTTGGAATGGTGGGACAACAGTGGTATTTAAAATGCTGACAAAAGTTGAGTACTAAGTACATAAATGCCAAGCATAAAAAGTTTTGAATAGTTTTCTATAGAAAAGTTATATGTGATTCTGCTGGGTTTCTGATTGCTGCTCTTTGAGTTTTCGTTTTTGACTCTGTGTGGATTATACGTACTTCATGTCTGTAATTGATGATTTATTTGTTTTTGACTTAGATCCTACTCAGATGGGAGGACTGAGCATGCTGCTTTTAGCTGGAGAACATGCTCTTGGCACATCAGAGGTAAGTTGGTTCCTCACCCTCTCCATTCTACTCATGCAGACATTTGTAGTCTGTTCACACTGTTAATTTTGCACATTCACTATTTATATCTCATGAACAGACTTTACTTTTGTTTTCATTAAGCTGTGTGTATGCATTATATTTTGCCTTGTGGGTAACAGAAGTGGTGTAAATGAGCCCGATGAGACACAAATACAACAAATCAGGTGCAGATTTTGAGGGTCCCTGAGACTAGGAGTAAGAAATGGAATTTACAGGTATTAGCACTTGCCATGACTTTGGTCCTGGGTCTGTAGAGTGGGTCCTCTGATTCATTCACCTCTATTCATAACATTCCCTACTTTTGTGATGTTCTCATTTAGACTTGCTAGGGAAAAGATGAGGTATTTCAAAGCATGAAACTGTCCATCTCTTTGGTACCTGAATAAATCCAAACTTCCATTTTAGAAAATCAAGAGAGACATAGTATTCCAGGTTGTTTTATTCTTTAAAATGGAAATGAAAAGGACCCAGGCCCTTATGACCTTGGTTTTATGATCTTTTATTCCCTTGTATAGTTATTGGTCTGCTTATGCTAAACATTTTTAGGTATGGTTTTGATGGGCAGGTAGTAGCACTTAACCATGCATAGTTTGCATTTGTGGAATTCTTCACTTTTCCAGACTCATTTAACAGAGACCAGATGAATTAACCTGAAGGTCATGTTATTTCACCATTCTTGGGAACTTGAGATGGAAATTTTTCAATTCCCAACCAGAATTGCTATGTAGGGCAAAATAGCAGTCAGCTCAATTTTATTTCATATATATATATATGATCATCATGAGTGTGCCACACAGATAACGGTTGAAGTCTATTCAAAGAGTGATTTTAGAAGATATCATGTAAGATGTTTACATCACAAAACTCTTTTACTATAAATAGTTTACATTTGGGATCCATAGTAGTTGACCAAATGTTCAGTCATTCATTATTTTTATTTCATTCAATTCAATGGAGCAAAAAGTAAGTTGGTAGACTGGTAGTTATTTACATTGCACTAATCTTCAGCTGGAAAAAAGTAAACATGTCACTGTGTGCCTCTGCATACTTATTCAGCATGTTTGCACTTCCTAACATTATAGTGGTTTTTGAGCATCATTTCATTTTCTAACACATGGCTTCTACCTAATAGCAATCAGACTAACTCTCACTTGGGTGTAGATCGCCCAAGCATGTCCTGAAAGGTGAATGTGAATGTTGGAAAAATAATGCACACTTGACCTTTCAACACGGTCTGGCTCATAATTTCCAACCATGCGTTGTATTGAGAAAGTCGGCATCATCTTTTCTAGCAGATTATGTCATAATGATGTTTTTCTTCCCAACATCTATTAACATTCTTTCTAACTTTCAGAAACAAATGTAACCGATAAATATCTATAGAACTTACAGATAGATAAAAATGCTAGTTAAACAAAAGAATGCTTCTTTCCTTTTGCTTGGTTTGACTCCTGGGCTCTTTTTAGTGAGAATTTCTCCCCACTTTTCGAAAGAGCAGAGTTCTGACACAAGTAGTGTTCAACCTTTTATTTCTGATGAAGGGGCGGGGGGTGGTGAACCATTTTGAGAATTCTCAAGCTACAGAAACAAAGCTAAATGGCTTTAAGAAGTGAATCATATAGAAGGGAATCAGCTAAGGAGGAAGTTGCCAGCAGTTAGGTCTTTACAAACTACTTCTAAGAAGAAATTTTTTATACCGACTTGCTTTTTCAAATGATTTATTTCTTGTTGCTTTAAGGAAGGGAAGTACTTAATAAAGTGACAAGATAATATACATTCAGTGCAATCATATGATGAGGGAAGTGAGGAATGGAAAAACAATACAAACTAAGGGTATTAATAAGAAAGATGCTTAGACATAAATAGAAAAAAAATTAGTTTTAAACAACTGCTTTTATAAGGAAAAACTCAACAGCCATTTCCAGTCACTTTTATTTCTTACCATTTTGGGTGGGATGTTTGAGATGTTTATCAAAATGAAGTTAGCTTTTGACAATGTAAATATATTTTTGACAATCTAAATGAAAACCACTGTCCACTGTCCATTTTAGGTGAAACTGCCCATCCTGCCCAGCCTCTTTCATCTGTCAGCACTGAGGCTCTCATAGCCCAGAGAATCAGGTCCTTTTACCCAACTTGATTGACAAGCATCTCCCAGGATGCATTGCTTAAGACAGTGATAAACTTTCATGAGTTCTTCAGTCCTCCAGAGATGGGTGGAAGGGGATAGAAGCTGTTTGCAGAAGTGGCCTGTAGTTTGTGCTGGACTTCCATACTAGTGCTCTGCCACACAGCTTGTAATAATGGGAGAGCTTCACTCACTGCATGAAATCAGTAATCTGGTGCCCTGAGTAAAACCGGGGACTTTTTCTTTCAGCCAGATGATTTGACATATATTCTAATTTGGGGAGTGCTCAGTTCAGTGCGGTGTTTTTTGGTTATGCTCTCCAGGATAGCCAGCCTAGTACCCTCCTTAGCTGTAGCTCAGCCCTGGTATCAGCCAGCCAAGTGCAGCGCTTTAGTACCAGGTTCTCCTTAACCTAATTTAGGTTTAATTAAGAGTGGCTTTATTTTAGTCCTTAAAAACATTTTGAAGGATTATCTTGGCTGTAATATGCTTACATTTAATTCACCTGTGTTTAAGATCAAGTCCATTTCAGAGCTTCATTTACCATATCATACTAACTGCAAATAAATAATCCCTCAGGCACTCTGTCACAGAAGGACACCTGGCAAAAGCCACCAGCTTTATGAAAGGCCGGGTCAGACTGAATAAGGGTGAAAGTCAGATCACTGGACGTTGGTGTCACACACTTGGTCTCTGAAATGGAATCTACCCCCAGACCCTCTCTTCCCATAGCAGACAAACCCATATGCCACCCACGCCAAAATCTTCCTTCTTTCAAATTCCCTCTTTTAATGTAAGGCTTTAAAGCCACCTTAGAAACACTGGCACTGTCTGACCTCTCTTCCTTTTCCTCAGCTTTAACATCCTTCTAGACAATTACTGAGGCCTCAAAAATACCATCCCTGTTTAGTTGGGGCCCCACATCTCAGCTGGTTTATTTCCTTAACCTTCTAATTGGTCTTTTGTCTCCAGTCACTCCCCAGCCAAGGTCATCTTTCATTTCCCTGACAGAATTATCTGACTGCACATCTCTCATTATGCAGCTCCTCTGACTGAAAACCTTGGCTGGCTCCCCATTACCTTCAACTTACTTTTCATACTTAACATAGAATTCAGATCCTCTCAGTCTGATTCATCTCCCATTACACTCCCAGACATTGTAACCTTCGGCCACCCTGGAAAAGTCACTCTTTCTCACACATACAGAACATTTGCTTTCATACTTTACTTCCTGTTGTTGCCACATCATTTCTACAATTCTGATGTTCCTTCTAGGTATATCTCAGATGTTACTTACCTTCTTCCACCCACCCCCAGAAAGAATGGAGGCCACTTCACTGTCTTCCCATCGACCTTGTACTATTCCACCATTATGCACTTGCATTCTTATATCTGTAGCTTCCTCCTGCATTTGAACAGCAGGCAAGTTAAGGGCCAGACACATTCCCTTACTCTATTTCCCAGTGGAATGTAAGCTTCTTGAAAGCAGCAGTCATTGGGACTGACACATAATAGGTGTTTACTAAATATTTGTTGAAGGAATGAGTACTCAGTAAATACTTGAATTAGCAAAGGCAGGAATGTGTAGTTCAGATACAACACCTACCCCTTTTGTTGATTGTGTTCATCACAATCCACCTGTGAGTGGCTGTGGTCCTGTACCTTGTGAAGTAGGAACAGGTTCTTGATAATACATAGTTTTTCAAAGTACTTGCAATACATTTGACTGGTGTGATCTTGTTTTATATCAGGGGCCTGGATCATGTTTCTCTTTTAAAGGTTTTCAAGATCTGAATTGCATCTGTGGGGAAAAAATACTACTTCATCACAATTCTTAATTATGCTAATCATTCCTCTTCCTTGGTTATTGTGAATTATCGCTAAATCAAAGGGAAGATTGGGTTTAAAGGAAGTTGAATATGTGGTTAACTTTCCTTTTGAAATCCCTTTAGCTGTTTTCTTTCTTGGGTATATAGCTACACCTAGTGGCTTTATGGGTTATTTCAGAGACTATTTCTAGAAACAGCTTACTGGGTTTTTTCTCCCTTTATTTAACCTCTGCTTATTTAGTGTCTTTTTTCCCCTCCTAATTAATGATCAAATATCTTAGACTCTTTATATTCTATTATGTTCATACTAGGAATGGATACTGAGGAATTGATGTTTTTCCATAAAAAAAATCCCCACCAGATAAGTGACTTAGAGCACTGTAAATGCAAACAGCAAGGTGACAAGGCCTGGAATCCTCTGACTAATAACACTACTGAAATAGGAGGCTTTTGTGGGAAATACTCTCTTCACTTTATGTGGATGTAATCCCAGATTTCTTTACCGAATATGTGTGTGCATATTATTGCATGCACAAATATTCAGCTTGCATTGGATGCCTTATTTATCAAGCACTGAAGAATGAATTCTACATGTATACATCTTCCATGCCATTGAACCATTTTTACATTTTGAGATTTTAGATGGAAATACATCTAGTATGTATCACATGCATTTCTACCTTTTAGTAATGGATGTATTTTATAATTCTTATCCTGACAACTTAGTATCATAGTTACAAATATTAATTACTGCAGTGAACTGATGCCTTCAGGAGAAACTTTTGGGCCATTTGCTTACTTTACTTTCTGTTAGACCACAATATTTTATGAGCATTTTGTCTTCTTTTCGGCTTTTCTCTTGTCTCCCTGTGTCTCCTTGCTGCTGGTACTGTTTTTTCTCAGCCTTCTTCCTTTTTCTGAACCCCACTCATAGCCCTGTCTGATTTGCTGCTTATATTCTTCTGTAGACTAAAGAGTCAGGTGATCACATAGTTGACACCCATTTCTCCTGGCTACTAATTTTGTTCTCTCTCCATTTTACTGCACTGAAGATTTATGTTAAATCCACATTGCTTTAACTTCAGAGTACCTGGGGTTTTTAGAGAGGACATTGTTAACGTCAGAGTACCTGGGGTTTTTAGAGAGGACATTGTCCACTAGGGTAAAATGCATAGCCTTAGTGATTCTGTTACTGTTGTCTTTAACTATAGGACAGCCTTTGTTGTGAGAATCTTAACATTCACACATGCAGAGAATCAAGTCAGTCAACAGATATTCATTGTTCATCTGCTATGCATCCAGGTGCACAGTGGGCACAAGCACACATGCATAGTAGACTTCGATTGCATAGTACAATTGACATAACATGTGCAGTATTATGCATACCCTGATAATTATTTGCATTTGAACTCTCCACTTAAAAAGAAAGTTTTATTTAAGACCATCAGAACAATTTGCAGAGTCTCATTTTACTTTAAAACTTTATGGCTTGTATACTTATGGCCAAATAATCTATACATGCCACTTAAAGAGAGTTGATCTTTCTTCTTATAGTTAGTATGAACTCAAAGCCATAGGGTAACTTAACTCCTTATAAGTGGTAAACTATTTCTCATGCATCATGGAATCTGAAATTAAAAAAATATATAGCCCTGGCTGGTGTGGCTCAGTGGACTGAGGGCCACTGGCCTGTGAACCAAAGGGTCGCTGGTAGATTCCCAGTCAGGGCACATGCGTGGGTTGCGGGCCAGGTTCCCAGAAGGGGGTGCGCGAGAGGCAACCACACATTGATGTTTCTCTCCCTCTCTTTCTCCTTCCCTCCCCCTCTCTCTAAAAATAAATAAGTAAAATCTTTTTTAAAAGTTCTCCATTTAAAAAATTTAAAAAATATATACATTATATAGGCTTTATGCAGTACAGCTACCTTAAATGATAATATATTTAATTTGAAGTATTTTTTCTAAATTTATATCATGGGTACAACTAACATTAAAGTTTCATGAAGACACTTTATCATTTTCATTTATTCTTCTGCTTGATTTTAAGTCAAATCTTGATAATTTACCAAGATATCTAGGGGCTAAAGACACAAGATTTCTTTATAAACCAGGACAGTTTTGATTTTTTTTTTTTTTTTTCATTATTCCTACACTACAATATGAGGATATATTTTGTTCAGGTGCTCATTCTAATAAGGAATTTTTTGTGGCTTGTAATTTCAGGATTTGCTGACCTTCTTTTTAGTACATTTAATGTTGGGGAGCAAATAAAAACACTACCGGGCCATTAGGCACGCAGCTTGTCAGTCAAGTGTCAGTAAGGGAGTCAGGCTGACCACAGGTAGCAAATAGATTGAAGCTTTGCATCTTCTCTGTGAAGCTTGTCTCTGAGAGAAGGTGGCCATTACTCTTTCAAATCCAAAAGTGACAATTAAAATTTCAAATGTTTGTCCTTTCTTAAGGTCCTTTGACACTTTGAGAATCAGATCGCCAGTGTCTAATAAAGGGGTTCAGTTAGAAACTGTTTACAAGAATATAACGTGGATGACTCTGATCTCTTTCCATTGGATTCAATCATCTACTGTAATCACTAGCAGCTATTAAAATTACATTAGAAAAGGCTTAATGACACTGGATAATTCATGTATTTTTTTAAGAAGGACATTTTAAAACTAGTACAATATTTCATTTTTATTGAAAATATTACCTATATACACAACTGGAAGAATATACATGGAATATTAACTGTGCTTATCTTTAGGAGATAATATTGTAGAAGATTTTCCTGCTGTGTGTGTGGTATTTTTAAGATTTTCACAGTGTACTTGGATAGTCTCTTGTCAGAAATGTTCATGGTGGTATGAAATATTGGAGAAACAGAGAACATGAAAGAAGTAGATAATTCTTTGGATTTGGTGGCAGAAAGCCAAGAGATTGAATAGGCATCACTGTAGAAATTTTTCTTAGGTGACTATTAATTTTCTAAAATGCATTGTCTTGCTCATCTGCTATTTATGGCCTTATTTCAAGTCGAATGTCCCCTTGTATAAAACTTTCCAGAATATAACTACTTTTTTGTCACAGTATTGCCTCAAATTGGGACAATCAAAACCATTCTTTCTTCAAATAAGAATGTTTTAGGTGGCATTTTTCTTCTATTGTGTTCCAGAAACTATTCCTGTGATGCTTCATATCGTCTCTCTTTGTTTCAGATGTCCTCTGGCACTTGCAGGCCCGATGTTTCAGAATCCCCTGAGTTGCGTCAGAAGTCACCATTATTTCAGTTTGCTGAGGTAATATATTGCAATTTTTACTTAATAAGGAATTTGTAAAATGAGCTTAAATTTAAGCTAATGACAGTAACTTAAAGCAATGAAGAACTCTGCCTAGCTCAATTAACCGTGAATGGGAAAATAGAATGAAATTTTTGAAAAGATATTTTTGAACTCAAGTCTCTTAATTAAATAATAACTATATGTTTATAAAAGCTCATTATTAAATCAAGCTGAATATTAGTACACTTAAGCCTCATCAATACTTCTTATTCGTGGATAGTAAAATTAAGAATATAATTGAATTATTTCTAGAGCTTAGTCATTTATCAGGTGTTAAGTCAGAAAACAGGAGCAACTCATGATTGTTCATTGGCTATGCGTTTTCTTTTTTTTGTTTGTTTGTTTGTTTCAGTATTCTTTTCATTGAAACTTGAGCATGCAGCAACAGTTTCTGAAGTCTTACTGTCTTGTCAGACCTGTTGGGCTCAACACATCTCTAACATTAGTTGAAAGAGATGATTTAGAAAAACACTTATAAAGTGTAAAGGTTAGGACTGCTTCCCAAAATATCTTCATTTACTCTAGAACTCAATATGGAGCCATCATTGATTAATTTTTTTCTGAACTTGAAAGCACATGGTCTTCCCTTAATCACTTGAATTGTCTTTCACTAGACCTTCTCTCTCATTGCACCTTCCTAACATTTCCTTGTTGTGTAACAGTTTCGTACAAGGAGAGTGTATTTTTAGTTTCCGATTTTTTTTTTTTCCCCTCTCTAGTGTCCTTTTCCTGGTGGTTTTCGACATTTTCATTGGCAAACTGCTTTTTACAGTGGCATATTAGGCCATTCCTTTTAAGACACTTTATAATAAGCATAAATGACGTGCAGAGAGTATAGGACTGTTACACATTTGCTGACATAACACTCCTTATCCATCACTTTCCTTTCTGCCTCTTTGTGAGATGTGCCATGAATTCCAATTGTTTTGTATATTGTTTCCTAAAGCATTAATGTAATAAAAGATTCACTCTGCACTCCCTTTTCTCCAGTAGTTATAGATATGCTAAATAATGCTGGTCCCAACTTTGAAAGCAGAGGTGCTTAACCATTGGATGTCCAAACCTCTGAGGATCTAATGGAATTTCTAAATTTTACATGAAATTTGGTTGGATTGTCATATATACTTTTTTGTGGGTTCTACAGCATATGGAAGATTCCAAAGAGATTTCCTGACCCTGTTGTTTTATATAAAGGGTGCCTGATCTAACATTTCTTCAGGAGCTCCCTACTCATGTAATTAACTGAGTATCTTCTTTATCCAGATATTAATATGTAAAATACCCTTTCCTTGAGAAACTTGTGAAATTCTTTACAAAAATCTAGATGGATTATGCCACTGGTTCATTTTGTTGACTGATTTAAGCCTAGAAGAATGACATTTTTCCTTACACAAGCTGTTTATCTTCTCAGTCTCTAAGGAAGGGAGCACTGGTAGGAATGGAGTGTGGTGACTGAAGTAAGATCTACCCAGCTTATAATTCCTAGGACTTCAGGAAAATCCTTTTGGATTCATATTTGCAGTCTGTCACAACTTGCACATGGAGGTCTTTTGAAATGATAGGTTTCACGATTTGACCAAGAAAAGGTCTACAATTTTACCCCCAAATGTTTCCATTGTCTTCAGAGCACTTGGTTAAGTCTTACCAATTTATGATAGTTTGTTTATATCTAGTTTGTTAAAAAGTTTGGGAGATCTTTTTTCTTTATATTGATATTTATTCCAAACATGCTTATATGTCTGGCCCTGACTGGTGTGGTTCAGTTGGTTGGGTGGTGGTCTGCAAAACAAAAGGCTGCCATTTCGATTCCTGGTCAGGGCACATGCCTGGGTTGTAGGTTCTGTAGTCCCTGGTTGGAATGCATATGAGAGGGAACCAATTGATGTTTCTCTCCCTCTCTTTCTCTCTCACTGAAAAATAAAAATAAAAATAAATAAATAAACTTAAATGTCCGATTTAGAACTTAAAGTGGAATTAAAATTTTTCTGATGGCTTCAGCTGTGAAAAAAGATAGTGATTCCATCACTCTCTCTTATCCACAAATTTCTCATTGATACTATATCACCAACTGGTTTCATTATTTTTCTAACCAGTGTAATTTAATTGAGATTAAAAAGTGATTTTTGTGGGTTATGATTAAAGTACATTTTTTGCTTAATAAGTACCCTTTGATGGAGTTGGTGACCACAGCTAATTGAAGAAAAAGACTTTTATTGCACTGGGAATGGGCTGAATTTATATTGTCCAGGCTTTCTGCTCTTGCCACTCACTTTCACCCTATATTGTAGCTAGATAGAAGCTTGTTCACTTTGGAACCAAAATTAATAATTGACCTTGCTTTCAATTCTCAGAAAGTTTTTCCACATGGCCCTCAGAGCAAACTAATGAGGCTACCGTAATTACCAAGGGAAAACAGAAGGTCTCCTAAGTAAACCAAATGTGGTGTGGCAGAATCCTCTATCCACTCTCAGAAAACTGAAGAGTGTGTGTGTGTGCATAAGTGCAGTGTTACAAAAAAAAAAAAGAAATGCTGTTTATATTTGGTGAGCAATTTATTGAGTTCCAGTGCCATGGCTTATTTTCTCCTCATCATAATCCTGTAAAATGGAGATTATCATCACCATCTTCAATTTTGGGAAAAATAAGTGTCAGATTAGCTGAGCTGCCCAAGGTCATGTAGCTAGTGAGGAACAGATCCAAGATTCAATTCCAGATACCCTGACCCACAGCCATATGCTTCTCCAATATTGTTTCACAACAGCCTCTAAGCAGAGAACAGCTTGGGAGGAGGGGCGTGGTGTAGGGAAGAGAGACAGTGACTGGCTTTACTTGCAGCTTCCAGCTTTTAATAATATTTTAAGAAATTCATTCAAATAAGGAAAATCATTTCAACAGGTCTCAACTGCTGTTTGACACATAACCTGATACCCTTACAAGAGACATGGCAAATGAGCCAAACAGCCTTTTTGTTCTTTTCAATCATCTGTTTTTAGAAACATGGTCTTTGTCTTCCTTTATCATTTATACTGTTCTTCTGAAAGGGATTGAGGGTGATGACTCATGTCTTAATCTTTATCTGTGTCTACAGTGGAAATATATGGCAAAGTCTTTTAGTCTGATATGGCAATATGTCCTTGTGCATTAAAAATTACTTGTTTCTTTTCAGATATCTTCAAGTACATCCCACCCCGATGCTCCTACAAAACAGTGTCAAGCATCAGCCTTGTTTCAGTTTGCAGAGGTATGGCCGCCTTTTTTAAAAAATATTTATTGGGCTCAGAAAACTTAGAGCTCAGGAAATACTGGAATGAAGTTTTAGTAACATATAGTGACCTTTTGGCATGCCTCTTGCCATTCCTGACATAATACACATAACAATACTTACTGTTTTTTGCTATAATCATAGTCAGATAAGCTCCATATTTTATACCCATTTTATAGCCATCTACTAAAGAATTTATTCAGGATAAACACTTTTCAGTAATTGTTTTATTTCATTTTTGCCTTGTTTTAATTTATTTTTAAAGCTTGGTTAAACTGCTCTCAACATGAAATCCATAGTGTTACAATTTATTAAATTTTTCCAATAAGTGAGACTATATGCTGTAATTCATCAATAACTCTCACAGCAAATGCAGTGGTGAATCTGATCTGTTAAATCATCGGTGCTTAGCTTTCGCTCTGGTATAGCTTCAGCCAGTATTTTTATTAGTGTTTAATCCCAGGCTTAGGTCAGGTCAGCTCTTGCAGGATCTCAGATTTCTTTGGTTTGTCAGACAGAGAGAGAGCACACACTAGAGAGCATTTTTTTGGTTAGTATGATTAGGAGGCAAATCTGATATGCTTGATTTTTCTACAAAGCCCTAGCTTCCACTGTAGGCTCATTTCTAATGAGTACTATATGACAAATAATAAAGTGTATATAGTTCTTGAAAATAAAATAGTCTCTGCTTTAGGTCTTCCCCCCCTTTCCCTTTGTATTAATTCAGCAAAAAATGCACATCGTAAACAGCGGTTTTGTATAGGGTTGAGAGAAACCCTACTACAAGCAGGACTGATCTGATAAGTTTTAATATTGATATATTGAATCACTGATTCTTTATTCAAAGAGTGCTGCATAAATGAAATATAAAATGATGTCCTTTTGGCAGGAGAAAACCCAACATCTTACTTTGAAAATGAGAAAAATTACTTTGAGCCTCTACGTTTAAAAAAATAAATGCTGCTTTCCCTTGGGACAGTTGTGCCAAGCACTGCGACTTTATACCGCCAGCTGGCCTGCTTGTCTGTGAGGCCTCACTGCCACAGCGTTTCTATGGCTCTGCTATGAAAGTGGTAAAACAGTATAAAAATGGTTTCATTTAATGAGGAACAATTTGTTTGATGAATCTGAATAAATTAAGATTTTATTATAATTTTTCATTATGATAAACGGTATTTTCACTGTCCGGGGAAACAGTTTTGTGTACTATTTCCTTGCTTTCCTCCAGTTGTTGACATCCATTTATTTGATACTAATACTTTTTTCAAGAGTTAAAAATGAATTTTAGCATGGTGACTGAATTTATCTTTAATCTTAATACCTGAGTCAGTACCATCCAACTTTTTAGAAATAATTCCTTCAAAACAGAATGTATGTGCCACATAATCTGTTTGATTAAACTCTACACTCTAGCATGAATTTTAGAAAGGCAGTGGCTTACCTTTGACACACCTTATATTTAGGTAACTACCAAGACTATTCAACTTAATTTAAACATGTAAGTCTGAGATAGGTCAGCGGGTGCTGGTGCCTTTCTAACAGTTATCACCACCCAGTGTGATTGTCATTTAAGCAATACCATCATCAGATTTATTAGGGGCTCCTAAAGCCCTGGGCAACTCTGAAGGAGCAGTTAGATGGTAGAACAGCCTCTGTCCTACGATTCTGGAGGATGAGATTTCATGCCTTGCTTAAACAATTTAATTTGTCCTTGCTGCTCCGTATACTACTCACTCCTCAAAGCACAAGGTTCGTTGTTGTTTTTTTACCCCCTAGGGAAAGAAAAGGGTTCCTTCTGACTTGAGAGATGTGGGAAGAGACATTTCCAGATGTCACCCCTCTATTTAATAGTACTTGTTTCCTGAGGGCTTCTGGTTTTTGACCATGGGATCTATGGATGACTTGAGGAAGCTTAAAAAAAAAGTTGACTTGCAAACTTATTGGTGGTAGTTTCAAGAGTTCGTAGCAGAGGAAGGCATGCATGATGGAAAAATCAAAATAAAATGTTTTGCCCTAATACCAAATGCAATTCTCCCAACTCAGAATCTTATTTTTCCTATATATTTTTCCCAGGTTGATGTAAACACTTTAATTCCTAAGCAAACTAAACGAATTACTATGTACCTCATTATTGAGTTGTAAATAGTGTATGTGGCTATATAAGAGAAGTACTTGATTCACTCCAATATGTAACCTCTTCAGTCACTTCAGCTGACCCAAGAGAACCCTAAGATTCAGTCTCTTAACATTTTTTGAGTTGACCTTATTGTCAACCTAATTAGTACTGTCAACCTAATACTGGGCTGGTTTATTTAAAGCTAAACAAGACCTAACTAGATGAGCTAATAAAATTATCTACTAAAATTGGCTATGAGCATATATATTGCAGAAAGAGAATAGGCTGTAATTACTGTGATCATATCCCTAAAGCTCTTATAATTACTTCATAAGACACCCATCACCTTTGAGAAAACACACAGACTCTAGAAATTCTTGTTTTAATTAGTCTTTGTAGAAGTTCTCAAACTTTAAATAACACCAGAGTCTCCCTGAAGTCTTATTCAAACACAGATTGCTGAGCCCCACCCCCAGAGTTTTTGATTTACTCAGTAGGGAGCAGGTCCTGAAAATTTGCATTTCCAAAAAGTCTCCTACCAGGAAACAAGAGTTTGAGATCACTGCTCTGTAGTTTACAATTTTTACCACAAGTTGTTCATTCGTCATTATTAAGGCAGTTGCTTGTATCTCTGGGACCTTATAGGGAGAAGGTGAAGGGAGGAAGCAATGGACATCTAACAGAAAATTTCCCAGTGGAAATTTTACCACTTTATACCCCTGTCCCTTTTCAGAGGGATTCTGAGTCCTATTCTGTATACATGGAGAAAAGTGTTTTTTCTTTTTTAATATAATTTAGTAATCAGTTTACTCTTTAAAAATGTTTAACTATGATATCATTTTAAGATCAGGCTTGCGAAATTTACAGAGACCATTCCTGCTAATTTAATTTACAAATATTCTTAACTCCAGGAAGAGATTAGCTAGATCTCCTCTTGGCCATGGGTCATTTCTTGTGCAATATCATTATCCCAGAAATCCATCTTTTAAAAAACTGTAAGCCTTGAGCATTTCTTTAAATTGAAAATGTTTTTCTTTCACATTGAGTCCTAATTCTCTGCCTTGCAAGCTGAAGAGGATATTTTCCTTCTTAACCAAATCTGATAAATTTTAATGCTCACTGAAGTTAACCTATATGGAACCATGAAACTGAATAAAAACATTTTTGTTTGTAAGTTCCTCATGAATACTTACATTTAAAGCGGGAAAATATGTCTGCTTTATAAGCTCTGGAAAGAAATATAGAGTGCAGAACCTGTTCCCAGCCCTGCCCCCAACCCCACCATGTCAGCCTGTCTCCTATTCCTTATTGAAACTCACAATTCATCTAGATTCAGCCGGGCCCATCTGAAGAGCCATCACTCTGTTTCCAGGCCCCTATTCATTAAGTGGGTTAGAATGAGTTTTTTATCTGCATCTTTTGTTGCTTACAGGCAGAGTAACACATCCGTCACTTTTTAGATCTCATTTACTGAAGACTTGGTAACCGAATGTGATGCCAGAAGGGAGCTCTGGCCTTCCATTTATTTAACGTATCTGAAAGCCATGGCCATATTCTCTCTACTCTGTGGCTGACTCTTACACCAAAGAGCATATCTTTGCTTTGAAAAATTACATATTTGATTTGAAGACAGAGGGGCTGATCTAGATGATTCAGACAAATAAGCAAATTTAAGGCATTGGCACAAATATAAGCAAAAGGTGCAAACTTAAGGCACTTTTTTATGATGAAATGCTCAATGTGTTACAGAATATTACACTTTAAAAACCCACCATATACTCACACTGCAGCCAATCAGTGTGAGAGTATTCTGTGTTTTATTGGAAGCATTAATATTTCTTTTAAGGTAAGGCAGAGCAGTCATCTCACATTGTTCATTTGTTCTTTGATTCATTTATTTATTCATTTATTATGGGCCATTTCCTCCCAGGGTACAATGTTTATGATGCCCCTTGTAATTGCAGAAGACCTGACCATTACCTAATTTTCTTTTGATCTTTACCACCTGTTTCCTTAGTGCACTGTCCTGCCTCAGGCCAGCTATAAAATTAGCAGTTTAACATCCACAGTGCGGGTTTTTCTTGCACTTTTGCTGTTCCTCATGTACTATTACACCAAATCTTTTTTATCAAAACATACATAATAACCAGAGGAAAGACTACATTAGAGTTAACAGATTGTCAAGCACCGTCAATTCAAGGAAAATAAAAAGCAAAGCCAGGAACATGCTGTGCAGTATGGCCCACTAGTGCCCTCTACCCAGGAGTGTAACATAACGTGCACTTCTGCCACCAGCTCATCAGTCATTGAAAAACATGTATTAACTATATTGTTCTTACTTGAAAGGATGCATGTATCTTAAATGGAAAAAATGGCGGGGGGGGGCAGGAATGAACGGTGGTATAATAAATGGGCATTGCACAAACTATGCTTATAATTGAAGCTGTCAGAGTAGATGAGATTATCAGAGAAAAATATGTAAATAAAAAGAGAGAGACATTCAGGCAAAATTCTGAGGAAACCTATTTAAGGGATCACTATAGAAAGGAGAGCCAGCAGAGGCGAACAAGGAGTGGCTTGAGAGGTAGGAGCAAAACAAGGATGCTGCAGTAATAAAATCCCAGAGAAGAGTCCTTCAGAAGGAGAGTTGGACTCCGCAGAGAAGTCAAGATAAGGCTCAAGCTATGGGCATTAACATATGTTTGGTTTCTTTGCCTCCCACCCCAATTAATAAGCCAATGATTTTTAGATGGTGTATCTTGTAATTAAGATATCCAATGACAATTTTACGGTTACATAAACTTTGGGCTAAAGTACATTGATCCTTCCCTACACATAGGTAAAAGTCCTCACATGGGCAATGAGAAACATTGTTTTTACTAAACATAGGTGATTCCTTTTGAAAGGCAAGGGACCATCCTCAAGCCCTGACTCAGCCGAGCATAAACTCAGGTGGCAGATAACACATACATTGCATTAGGCACAGGATATATGGTAGTAAACACATACAGAATCAGGGAGCACAGGAGGAAACCTGAAGCAACAAAAATGACAGCAGAGGGAGCCAGTGAAGAACTAGAAACAGTGCCTTGGGCTCTCAGTGCAGCACTACCCATCTTGTCCTTCAGTAATTCTTGAGGGTATTATATAGTTACGTGACAGATTTAATATTCTACTAACTATTAAATAATAATTATCCTCTGACATTGCAATGTTTTATTCTGTACCAGTTTCAGTATGTAACTAATTTTTGGAATTGTACTAAAAACCTATGTCTGTTAGTGTTAATAATGATAGATCCTGAATACTCATAAATGCATTATTTATTGAAAGCACAACATGGGCTTGCACAGTGCCATACTCTTCATTAGCATAAAATCTAATCTTGACAACATAATATGGGGTGGGTATTATTGTTTCTATTTTGAAGATGAGGTAAATGAGGCTCAAAGTCTTAATTATTTGCTTAAGTCCACATATCAGAAAGTTAATGAAGGCATGTCTGTCTGACACAAAAGCCATGTTCTTTCTATTATACAACTCTGGTTCAAGGTCCTGGCATTCATTTTCAGCTCTTCATTTTTTTCAAGTCACTGAGACTCAGTGATTATATTAATGTGTTTGTTTCTCTTAGTCTAGTGATAACATGAGTAATTAAATTCAACTTGTCTGGAAAAAGTAGAAGTAGCATATATCAGAAAATTCAGTTAGAGGAAATTTTTTTAAGCTTCAGAAAGGTTGAGCCACATACATTGATCTTCTAAAGAAAAAGCAAGATTAGGATGAATAGGAAAAGACTGTTAAAAATGACAGTACCTAGGAAGAAAAAGTCCTTAAAACTTATTACATTAGGCCCTTATAAATAGCCCAGGTAGCTTATTAAATATTTGCCTCTGCAAAGGCCTCTTTATGCAGCAGGGAGTCTAAGGAGAAGTCCTGTAGCAACAAAGCACCCCGTCTCTCCTGGAGCTGACAGCTCTGTAGAATACCATGCGGGACTGGCAGGATTGCTTCCTACTCTGAACTGAGAAATACCTGTGTCTTTAAACTGAGAAAGAATTCAGAATCACAAAGAATACAAAAATCCAGCTAGCTGCTCTAATGATGACAGAATTTCTCCAGGAGAAGCATACTTCGTATAAAGATCCTTAGCATGTCCTTCTCAGCTCCTTATGGAGTAAGGGCTAGAAATTGAAATGAAGTTTTCATATGAAAAATGAGAAAGGATAGTGCTGTTCATTGTCATCAGTGCCTGGCTGGTGTTTCAGCCAAACTTGAAGGAGAGTGAGCAGTCAATATAATGTTGTATAGAAATGCGTGTGTACTATAACATAGGTCCTGAATTGTACAACTTAGTCAGATTTGTGGTCTTGATTGTCAATCTTTGTGTGTACATTAGAACATATTTTTCAAAGCCAGAGCCAATGTTTCATATAACATTCTTAACTCCTCAGCTCCTGCCATACTGCCTAGGACGTTTATATTGGATTCTCAAAAAAGAAAATTTGACTTGATGTTCTTTCCTCAGAGCTCCCTAATATGTTCCTTAAGAAAAATTAACTAATTGCTTTGGTAAATACAAATGGACTCTAAATAGCTCTTCTATATTTGACCACTTGATGAGTGGTCATTTCTTTATATAGAAATGGAAATGCGTGTCTCCTTATAAGATTAGAGAATTAAATTTAAAGCCTAGAATATAAAAGGTAATAGTCTTGTCATTAAATAGCCACTGAAGTCATGCCTCTTTTTGTACTGGGGGGGGGGGTTATTTACTAAAATTGGTTTCAAAATTATAATCTCAAGCATGCCACATTTCACATTATTTGGTACTTGGGAGCAGTGCTGTTTTCATTGTATATGAATGAGAAGCAAGGATTCTGATATCACAATTAATATTTTCTTTGTGAATTATTTCCATGTAGATTTCTTCAAACACTTCGCATCTGGGTGGTGCCGAACCTGTAAAACGCTGCGGAAAGTCTGCACTCTTTCAACTAGCGGAGGCAAGTTTCTATGAATATACTCAGATAAGCTCTGCAGAGGCAGAAATCATAAAGAGCCAGTCATAACAATATTCCTTAAACTGTACCATCTTACCTTTGACCATAAAGTGTTTTGTATCTAATGTTCAACAATGAGAGGGTTAACCTTTAATTTAGAAGAGGGGAAAAACTTGTTTGCTACTGAAAGTCCTTAAGCATTGAAAAAGGTTACCCAGGGAAATTGCAAAATTTTTTTCACAGGTGGTATTTTAAAATAAGGTCAGTTTTGTCTCTCTCAGATTGGTTAAATAAGTCCAGCCTGAACCCAAAAGAATGGCCCAGGTCGTTTTCCTCTTCACTGATTTTCTTATAACATCTATAAATCCCTACAATGCACTACTTTTTTACCAGGTGGTTGATGTTTTAATTTTTGTTGCTTTTAGTGAAGAACTCAGTGACATGTTGGAAAGTCTGGGTTTATAACACCTATTAGTTGTGCATGTGATGGGACGTGCGTTTAAATTCCTTTGGCAAAGTAGAAAATGTGTTTTCATAAATCCCGTATGGGACAGAACCCTCACTTGGTCGGGATGGGACGGGGAAGAAGATGACAGAAGCAGTTTTTCAGGTGGGCAAGAGCAATGACTTTCTCTGCCAAGATATGGCTGCTCTCTGCCTTAAGGGAACATGTGAAAGAAATGTCTTTGTCTTTAGCACCAGGACACCATACTAACAGTTCTTTCTTTTAGGGAGAAAAACTAGGAGGTACAAAAATGGGTAACCAGAACTCTCTTATAATATCAATTTTTTCTTTTCTCTCATGTTTTATGGCCTTCCTTTCCATGAGTTCCTGTTGAGGGTTTTGGGGTTTTTTGGGTTTTTTTGGAGTTATATAGGTGTTTTAAATCTTTTGTATTTTTTTAACTTAATGGGATGACCTATTATTTTTCTAAATTTTATGGTAGCTTGTATCATCAAAATGTAGGAGTTTTAAATATTTTGATATTAAGTTTTTAAACTCTAACCAGATATAAATTAGAAATATAAAAACACAAAGGCCTGAAACAGTAAAGAACCCCTGCCCCTGCTGAAAAAAAAAACCCCAGAATTATCATCTAGAGGGAGGGCGCCTTGTAGTTCTTTCTCCCTCTAGGTGAGTGTTCTAGGACCCTACCTACCTGTATCAGAGTACGAGCTGGCGTTGTTGTGAGAGGCTGCATTGGCTTCAGTGAATTTTTTTTGAAGACTCTGTCAGTGCATTTGCCCATTTTATGTTGGATGATTTACGAGAGCATCTGCCCACACCAACGCTGAGTGTTGAACAGATTTTGACCAAAACATACATGACCTTTGTGCCCCATCCTCCCCATTCACCTGACCTCGCCCTGAGGAACTTTTTTTGTTTGTTTGTTTCCCTGGATGAGAAAAGTCTTCTAAGGGGAATGTTTTGCCAGTGTGGAAGAGGTGAAACAAAAAATGACAGAAGCACTAAAAGGCATCAAAATAGACGAGTTCAAAACTGTTTTGAGCAGTGGAAAATACATCTCTATAGACTGCATCACATGGAGAGTATTTTGAAGGTGACTGAAGTTTAAACATGTGAGAATAAATACACAATTTTTGTATACATAAATTTCTGGTGTTTTGGGTCTGCCCTTGTAAACAGTAGAACAAACTAACCCATTTTTGTCTGACAGTAAGCTGAGATGGTGTTTCTTGTGTAAGACAAATTAAGGCCCAAACAGAGTCTGCAAATGAGTAGAAAACTTAGAAAGACCACAGGGAATAGTTTTAAAAAGGACTGGGTAAATCAGTAGCAAATTACTACTTCAGGTAGAATTAAAATGGTAAAAATCTGGCAACAAATACGCTTTTGGAGTTAGAGTTATAAACAAGAACTTAGTACACAGAGGGACTATGAGGAATGAATTTTTCTAATATCTTTAAGACTATATAGATGGTCAAGACAATTTATTTGGAAGAAGTGATTATTTCTCTTGAATAATAGGAATGTGTAGCTCTCTCTTCATTTCTTGGTTGTGTATATATACACACATATACAAACAGATACATAGGTTTTTTATTTTTTCATTTAAGTACAGAAGAAAACAAAAATATTAATTTGAAAGATACATGCACCCCTATGTTCATTGTAGTACTATTTACAATAACCAGGATGTAGAGGCAACGTAGGTGTGTCCATCAGTAGTTGAATGGATACACTTTTTTTAATTAAGCACTAAATTGTAAAACAACCTAACTTTCGATATTAATATATCTCTATTAAACAGTCATTTATTTAAAAGCATGTACCCTTGAGGTACTTTGCTGTGGAGCAGGGGTGCTAGAGAAATGAATTTGTCTTCTTATTTTCTTTCTTTTGCATAAGTCATAAAAAAAGGATTTCCTATTAAATCAGAGCTCATTAAAAAGAACACTCTTCTAATTTGTAGGGATGCATCCCAAATACGAAACAGATGCTATGGTTTAACAGATGTTTGAATGCTGGTATCATAATTTAAAGGGGTAAAATGACTGCAATAAGCCTATTCCAATTAGAGCAAATCAGCTTATACTCAGACTTAGTTTCTTGTAACATCTGAGTAAAAAATATATGCTTTTGATGAAACAAGATTTCTAAAAAAAAAATTTACCAAGAAAATCTTCTCACATTATATCTACCACATGAATTATGATGCCATGATGCTAATAGATTGTGTTTTAGAATAACATCCTAAAGCCTTCCCAGTTTCTAATTAAACATAAATATGTGCACAATGGATTAATCAGCATCTCCGAATAATCACCAGTAGAAATAATCTGCCTCAATTTTTTTAATCTGATGTGTACTTGATGCTCATTTTTCTTGAACTAAATATTTATTAATTATGTTGGATGCCTCTTTAAATAAGTATAACAGGATTTTAAGAGGATTATTTCTGTTGGTCAGATTGTCTGAAATCTGAAGGAGCACCTCTAAATTTGTATAGTCCAAAGGGAAAGTCTTCAAGAAACCACCTTCAATCTGGGTCAGACCCTGCTCTTCAGATTTATGGCCTAATTCAGCTACTATCCCATATACTTAACTACTACAGAGGTTTCTCCTCTCATCCCCACTCTAACCTCCAAGTCATCAGTGAGTGTGGGAATATCATAGGCTATCCGGTCATTCAAAATATTTTGGCTTTTTTCTTTGTTCTGAGGAGGAAAGGAGAGGCAGCTCTAAGAGAATCTCTGTTAAAAATTGGCTGTGGTATCTGAAAAAAGCAAGAAATGTCTTAGACATAGATTTACTGCTGTCCCTTTCAGCTTTGTGAGCAGGCAAAGAAAGAACTGGAGGAAGTTGGAAGGGAGAGACTTGGAATGGCCTGCCGCACTCTGTTTTGGTGTTGTACAGATGTGTGAGTTTCTAGGGTCAAGTGGACAAATAGAAAGCAGTTCAGCTTGGTCAGACAAGAGGCCATCGGACGGTCTGGGGAGGGGTTGGCAGAGGGCTGGCTTTGGACGTAGCACAGACTCACACATCAGGAAGTATTCAGTAGAGACCACTTTCCTCAGGACACTGTGGTGAGCTCCCATAAACCGGAGTGATGTTCAGCTGGTTTGCGTCAGGACAGCTGTCCTGACACTAAAATACTTGGCAGTTAGTACAAAGACTGACCCAAATCCCCTGAGCATCCTTGTAGCAATGCTACCAGCATCTCTGATACTTCCAGCAACTAGAGGGCACACCAGGGGCCTGTAGAACCCTGTTCAGCCCTGAGACCATATCCCTTCTGACTGGTTTGTACCCCTGTCTGTTAAATACTTTGTATATCATCCCTTCACTTGGCATCCCCCGACAAGGTCGCTCCATCTGACGTAGAGTTAGTTAGCAGGAACAGACAAAAAAGGCATCACCATGGGCAGTTAATCCTACCTCTGCCATTTCTTCTCTCCTCTAAACCAGAGGCTGTAGGCTTTGAAGAAAGGGCCAGGAACCAGCCAGCCCAAGAATTCACCACTCACCCTTCCCTATGTCCATTCCTGTAGGCTGGCAGGGGAGGAGGAATGAACGAGACCTCTCAAAGATAGGGCTTGTTGCTTGCAAGAAATATCTTCTCTTCGGTGAGAAGCAAGAAATATTACAGGCCTATGTTTACTGCTGGGCCCTACTTCCATTCGGGCAGGCAGAAAGAAAATCAGAGAAGTTGACAGCAAACACAAAGAGACTTGGATAGGCCTTTGCTCTCAGTTTTGGCACTGTATGGGTCCCTCTCTATTTCCCTGGACCGTGGACACTGGAACTAAAGATACCCCAGGGAAGGCCCCTCTTTGAGCATTTGATAGTCATTTTAAACTGTGTTGATTGTTAATAGCTGAACGTGACCTGAAAATTCTGGGATCTGTTCCAGGTGTTTTTCAGGAAATACTCCAGCTAGGAAGGGAGATTTGGCATATTGCTGCTGAGGTCAGGGAATTGAAAAAAATATAATCCTTTATGTTTGAACCTCCATGAGGTTCATACTGTTCAGTTAATCAGTTTCTTAATTGGCACAGGTACTAGTATAATGTATTGTGTTTCCTTTCATTTTGAAATTAATTGGGTCAGGTCATGTAAAGATCAGCAAAGCAACAAAGCATCCCCCAGAGATCGTTGTATATTATAGTTGCTATAGTTGGAAGACATTCAGAGACATCATTACCTGTACATTTTAGCAAAGGGAATTTCTATGCTTGAAGGTCCCTGGTACCAAAATTGACTAGTATAATAAATGGAACAGTTTATTCATTTATTCTAAGGACCATCAATTATCGAGGGCCTACTCCATGCCAATAACAGTGAGGCTGCTGAAGCTTCCTGCACATGCATATGATGATGATGATGACGATGAGGATGAGGATGAGGATGATGATGATGATGATGTGACCTGTGTGCCACCTTCTAAGATCAGTGGTGCAGGAACATTTTACCTCTAGGTGCAGTTCCAGTGTTTTGGTGTGCTACTAGGGGCTGGAGCATAAGCCTAAAACTATCACTGTTTGTCTTCTAATTTTTCTGAAATAATTTTATGTGTTCTTTTATAAGTTTTAGATTTTAATTGCAAGTTTTACAATCTAACCTAAGATGGTAATAACTGACATTTATTATCTCCTGTGTACTAGATACTTACTTTATATGTACTCATTGAATCCTCACACCCATCCTCTGAGGGCAGGTGCTGTTATCGTTCCTTTTTTACCCATTAGGAAACAGAAGGGCAGAGAGGTTCTGTGCCTTGCCTAAGGTCACATGGGCAGGAAGTGTTCGGGCCTCAGTAGAAACCTAGGCAGTGTATCCCCCTGCCTGGGCTCTTCAGCACTGGGCTATTCTAGTACCTTGTTTTAGATGAATATAAAAGACTGCAGGTTGCTTGTTGTAGGAGTTTGCATGTTATAGAAGGCCCTGTGGAAGACAGCTTACTCCTACACATGTGTATACAGCTGATAAGATGACAGATTGTTCAAGACTGCTGTCAAAAATGGAGCTGGTATTTCCTTTTTAAAAAGTGTCTGTAATTTTCAGACTGCCAAGATACATCTTACACACTTAAATAAATGAGTATTTGTGAATTTGGAAGATACAGTGAGGGCTTTAGGAAATTATGGTGTATGACTCCTGTCCTCCAGGAACTTATTCTTCACTTGCAAAGAAGATTTAAAAAGTTAAGGGATAAATAGTGCAAATGGTTTCATCAGGGACCGTGCAATGAAAAGACAAAGTTCCATGTGAATGATGAGTGATACACAAAGTGAATGTGTAAAATCAGGGAAGGAAGAAATTAATATTAGCAGGAGTGTTCTGGAGACCCAGCACAGGGGAGGGAGCATGAAGAGGGTCTTGATGAAGGAGTTGTTGGGGAACAGAGTTTGAAACTGGCAGCCAGCTTGCAGAGTTGCTTCGTTTGGCCTATAATTAGTGGACCTTTATTATTGTTCACATTTGAATTAGTGGCTAATACTGTATTTTAAAACTATAGATTTCAAATAAATACAAATTTCTTACTTTCTCATGAAAATTTAGAGATCTTAAAATACTGCATTAACCTTCCTGCACAAGAACAGTTGATCAAAACTAGTAAGTGGTTGCCCCCTTGTGAGGTGTTTGCTGTACAAATGTGACCATCCTCTCTGTTCCCTTCTGAGGCCAAAAGTCATTGCCAGCATCCACTCTCACTTGTCCACCTCCCTCTTTTATACCTGATCACCCGTACACAGTAGGGATCATGACTTGTGCATAGTTCAATGGATTGATAAGGCTACAGCAAAGTATTAAAGGGAGACCAATGTGAGATGAGTAGATGACAAGTAGATCGGACTGGCAGGCATGGAGGAGATTTATGGAAGGTGAACGTGGAGTGTAGCTTCAAGTCAGAATCAGGAGGGTGGTTAGTGTGAAGCAAAGAAATTTCTACTTGAACATAATGAAGAGCCATTGAAGAATTGGGGCAAATGTACGCAGTGCTGAAAGCCCCACTTGCAGAGCCACTTGGCAGCTGTGTGTAGAATGGAGCAGAAAGCCTCTGTGGGCATCCAGGTGTGAGAAGACAGGAGACAGGGGGCTGGCCGTGGGAACAGGAGGCCGAAACACACCAGCGAAGTTACATGGGAGTCAGTTGGGTGATTGAGTTGATGGGATAGGCAAAGCAAAAGGGATGTCAGAGAGGTGACTTCACTTTGGAACCTGAGTGTGTGGGGAAAGAATGGCCTCCCAAAGTTCGACCCTGACTTTGGAGCTCTACTGAGGAAGCCTGGGTATTTGTGGACAAAGAGGAAGCCCAATAGTATGAAAGAGGAAACATGCTGAGGTGAGGAGGGATAACAGGAGAAATCCAGTACTAAAAATGTCAGCAAGAGAGAAGATTGCCAGCAAGGTAAATTGTTGGGTTTGGAGAGCAGAGATGCATGTTCCTCAGGCACAGAAGAAAGGTTAAAAATGGTCACGACAGCATTGCCGAAGTTGGCCTGTGGTACTTGCTGTCTGTGTTGTGTGTTGCTTCTTTATGAAATGAGTTATGTGCTAAGGTGAAGTTGAAGGAGGAGGATGCTGGATTTCTCCAGATGAACTCCTTGTATATAAAAAAGCAAGATTATAGATCTGGTGGGTCCAGGGGAACTAGAAATCTTAACCCTGTTTATTAAAAAACATGGAGACATTTTCAAAGGTCTCAACTCCTCCCTATTTCTTATTTTCTAACTTGCAAGAGCCAGTTATAACTGAAAACAAATAGAGATCTATTCTAGTATCCATAAAAATGAAATCTTATGGGAAATTATGGCTCACTTTAAGAAAACCTGAATTATGATACAATTACAGAAATTATATCCCATAATGAAAACAAGTAGGAAGTCTCACCCCTCCAATCACAGCGGTGTTCCCCACTGCCACCAATTATAGGTGGTATTAGACTGAGGTATAACTTCAGGGTTTTTTTGTGTCCTCATTTATTATGGATGTGCAGTACCCCTTCATTCTCTTGTAACCCCCAGAAGCCCAGAACTTAAAGTGTGTAACTCCCACCTCAGCTTCCCCTACACTGTTAGCACATAACTGAATTCTAATACTTATTTGAGAGGGCTTCTTATTTGAAAGTGGTATGTTTCTTTTCTTTTTGTGCAGAGCTGTGAGTCATTTTTAGGAAACTCCTAAAACTTTACATTTCATTCCCACACTGGACAAGCTTACTTTTTGAGGAACTGACATAGAGGAATGTACCTGATGACCTCCTTTAGTAGCTGGCCTTGCTAGAGCACAGGCCACCCCCACCCCATTTGGACTTTTCAGAGATGGTACCATTTCTGAAGAAAGTGGGTAAAGAGAAACATTCAAACCACCAGTTCACTTGGCCTAATTGTTTCAGCAAACCAAATAGTAAATTACTTCATGTGCCCTAATTTTAGTGTTGAGAGACACTTAGACCGCTATTCTATGACCAGCTATCTTTTATAATAAATAAAATTGAAATTTTTTTTAGTAGTGATGCTATTCTTTATTCTCTGAAACCATCAGCTAGTGTATTTTTATGCCCCCCCCCCCAAAAAAAAGGAAAAAAACCATTCTAGTTTTATTGAATCATGGGAGAAATGCACATCTTGGAAAAACACTGCTAAATACCATCCTTAGGTTATGTTTTCACTGCTTTGGCAGATAATAAGCCAGTAGAAAATGATTGTAAACATACCTTGGCTGCAAAACATTTGTTTAGTACTAAAAAAGCAGAGATTTTGAAACTTCCTGATTAGTGTCAGTGGGTCTGTTTTCACACTGCCTGGTTTTTAACCTAGCTGGTTCCTTTAGACAATAGACAGTGAAAGAAAAAGTATAATTAAGAATGAAATAATATGGTATGGTACCTTTTTATACCCATTTCTTTATACCAGTTAAAGGGTCTCTACTTCTGTGGTATTATCTAGTACACACAATTATTTTTCAATGGTCATTTCTCTTAAGCCTTTTAAAGCTGGACATATTAAGAAAAAAATTAATACCTTAACCTCTGAACAGAGGAATACATTTTAAAATGTCTTTGATTCAAAGAGATAAAAGCTTCATGTACACAGGTTTATTATGTCTTTAAAGCAAGTCCCAAGTAACAAACCCAGAACCTAAGGTGTGGTCTTACCTGAACTAAAAATGGCAGCCTCCTTGAACTCCAGAACATAAAAAAAATCATCCCTCCATTTTATTTCACCCCTTCAATATTCTGTTACATTTTTTTCTTTGCAATTGTTTTTAAAAGTATAATTTATATATATATATATCTCCATCCAACATGTACATCCTTAGACTGTTAGTTTTAACATCCTGGTTTTTGTTTTTCCTTTGGGAATGAGTTATATTTCTAGCATATCAGTGATGTGCCATTCTTATTATATAAACAGTGGGAAACCTTACTGTTTCAGAGTTAAAATTTTTAAAATACTGTCAGACGTAACCCCGACTGGCGTGGCTCAGTGGGTTGGACGTCATCCACAGATTGAAAGGTCACCGGTTGAGGCACACGCCTGGGTTGTGGGCCAGGTCCTGTCCTGGTTGCGGGTGTGCGAGGGGCAGCCTATCCATGTTTCTCTCTCACATCAATGTTTCCCTCCCTTTCTGTCTCCTTCCCTTCTCTCTAAAAATAAATATATAAATTTTTTTTTTTAATTTTAAGATATTGTCAGAGGTAAAAATAAAATATTGGTGATTAATTTTCACTGGTGTTCTTGTGAAGCATAGCCAAGGACAGTGTGATTGCTGGTCCAGGCCAACTGTAGCAGGGTCATAATTAGCATTGCTTTTGTGTAGACTTGTAAATTAACTCTTTCTTGGTATGAATCAGAATGCGTTTTAGGCCCATCAGTTATTTTGGAACTAATGAATCATCCGGTTTAACACAGTCATCTGTTGAATGCATTTTGTTTTGAAGGTAGGATACTTCTGGTGAGGAATACAGAGGCAGGCAGGATACATTTTGTACCCCATGAGTTATAGTTACAAAAAGCAGAGTAGTACCTGAGGGAATAGACCATAGATATCAAATATTTATGCCCAACATTTGATTTAAAACATTAACATTTTAACTTCTGTGAATACAGCCATGAGAATTCCATCCAGAAGGTGCCCTGCAGGTGATTTTACATTCCCACTTTAAAAGAAGGTGATTGTTCAATTTAAAATAATAATAGAACAAATTGTCATTTATTAGGATGTGTTTTGTTTCAGGGCCTGATTAACAACCAACCTTCTATTAAGGGCAACCTGACTAATTAATAACAGACATTAATTCTGTGCTACCACAATGCAGTTTTATTCACTTGAGTTCACATTTATGCTCTTTTGTATCCACTATGAGCTTACTTGTGCACATGTCCTTGCATATTTACATAATGTAGTGTGTATGCACTTTATTAAGTCCCACTGAAGTGATGATATATGCACCCAAAGTAGATGTAAATACATATGCTTGTTCCCAAAAGTGGAACTGAGCTTCATAAGAGTTGCTTCTCGAAAGGTAACTGATTTAAGATCTTCCTGAATCTAGATTTTGTTTTATGTGTCTTTTTCAACTGTAGAATCATTCAACACTACAATGAAAAATTAGAGTAAAGCAGTTAGTGTACTAGGGTCATGATATGCTATTAATGATACCAATATGAATATTACTACTAACGATGGCCAACATCCATTCCATATGGCATAAGGCTCCAGAGGGATGGTTGTCACAGTATATTCTTGTTCTGTACTAGGCACTAATTTAAGTACTATCACATGCAGCTCATTAGACCTCATAGTATTCCTAAGGCAAATACTATTAGCAATCTTGTTTTATAGATTGGGAAGCTGAAGCACATTAACAATCTTGTTTTATAGATTGGGAAACTGAGGCACAGAAAAATTTAGAGAAAATGAACTAGTCAGTCTACAGTCCTACACAATCTGGCTGTAGAATCCCTGCCTTCTGCGACAGCCTTTCAATATAGAATTTGCACACATGTAAGAGTAATGGCATTGCTTAAGAGTTATTACATCCATAATTCCCAGGTTCTGTTTATGTCATGTAGAAGTATAGACTGCTAATTCCTAGAGACTTTTGAAAACTAATTCTAAGAATATTATTTGGAACTCATAGAAAAGGAGATAAAAACTGGAAATTATCAAAGTCTTCCTGAAATAAGTCATTGTCAAATGTGCTAGGCCAGAGTTTGTTTGCTCTGCATGCTGGCTTTATATTCCAGGAGGTTGCAGACTGTCTTTCCTGGGTTCCTGTGTCCCCTGACTTCTAGCTTGGTTCAGCCAATGAAAGACACTAGTGGGGCATCAGGAAAAGGGAGGAAGAGAGAGGCCAGATGGTGCAAAGAAGGGATGAGGAGGGCTGGAGGTACAGCAAAGACAGCATCTCTTTCATGCATCCAGCTCTCCCCATATAGGCCTGCCACAGTGCCACCTTCTACAGGGGACCCAGCCCCTGGGCTTCAGTAGCAATTCTTGTACCTACTGTGGCTTTCTGCTGTAGCTAATCCCTGGGTTGCTTCACCACCTCCTGTTCGAGTGACTCGGTTCTTCATGACCTGTGTAACCAACTTATTACCTGCATTAAATTTCCTCAGCTAGGTATGCTTAAATTGTTTCTGTTTGCCTAGTTAGACCCTGACTAGTGCACGAACCATTTTCGTTTTCTGTTTGGTATGATTATAGAACAGGCTAAGAGAACGCTGTTGGCATATTATATCCAGATTTTAGCAAGACTTTGGACAGATAATCTTATGTCCTCGTGAACAAAATAGGGGGAATTTAGACTGGATTATGAATTCTTAGATTGTTAATTTATGTTCAAGTCAACCTGATGAAAGGACTCCAGAGGTTTACCACAAGGCTCTGCCCTTGGCCATGTCCTACTCAACATTATTACCAGAGATCTGGATGAAGACATAAAACAGCTTTTATCAAATGTGTCCATAACACAAAGATGATAGGTAATTTAATTCAGTTTGAAAGGATAAACTTTATAAGGAAAATGGAATATCTTGCATCTGGCACAAAAAATATAAAGATATAGAATGGGAGAGACTTAGCTTCCCAGCATATTATATGGATCAAGAAATCCAGGATTTTAATTGACCACAAGCCCTACGCAAGCCAAGTATGGCCTATGTTTGGGTGGGGGGGGGGGCGGATTTGTCTTTAGAAGATTAGTGTCCCTGTCAACTGACAAATAGTTCTTCTTCTCTTCAAGAATATTACAGGAAGGGTAGGAACTTAATCTAAGAAAGATACTGTTAAATTGAAGCATTACTGCTCCCCAAGTTGTGTTGGCACACATTTGTTCTCCTTTGCCTCCCAACAACCCAGTAGAGGATGTACTGTTACCCTATTTCTCAGCTTTTATTTCCTCATAGGGATTCAAGTCTAAGATAACATAGCTCACTGTGTTGCTTAAGCAAGCAAGGTCTGGTGCTTGTTCGTAAAGCCAGCTAATTTCAATAAAGCCCATTCTAACTTCAGGACACCATTCTGCATCTAGATAAGAGGGATCCAACTTTGAAAGGTGGGGAAGCTTTTCCATGTGATGAGCAGTTAAGGGAATTGGGAACATTATGCTGGAAGAAGAGACCTGTGGTGGGAACATAATGTCTATCTTCCAAGACTTGAAACTATAACATGAGAGAAAGAGTGGGTTAATTTTATGTGGCTCCAGGGAACAACTAGGAATTAGGAGATGATAGATTTTTGATCAATATTTTAAAATTTTCAAACAGAACTGCTCTCTCCAAGGTCATTGCTTTTGTGCAAAAAAAAAAGGATAACTAACTCTCAGGAATATAGTAGCAAAGTGAATTCCTTCATTGGGAAGAATGTTAAATTATATGTAACTTCTAGAGTGACATCCAGCCTTGTCTGATTTGTTTTAAGGTTTTGGTTATCAAGGCTTGTGGTTTGTAGTTTTTTATTAGAAGTTAATTTGTTTTATTTTTATAGTTTCACTGCCAGGAACATAATTGTTCTTCTTATAATTTAGGATTAACATACTCTATTTGTGAAAAAACTTTTAAGAGCCTGAGACAAGGAAGTAAAGCATGACTAGTGCTCAGTGTAATTAACTTCACAAGAAATATTATGCTATTTCCCGGAATATGTCCCCAGAGTGAATGTCTGCATTTGTTCCATTTCATTCCTCACTGTAGAATCCTATCAAGGATGATGAGGAGAATCATTTTGAAATATATTGAAGAAGAGAATAGAGTTTGCAAAGTATTATTAGGTTTGATAAGATGAATTTGTGCAAATGCAAACTGTTGGCAATATCACAATAAAAACCCGCATATTTATGGTAAAAGGTCCCTGAGATGATTTATTAAAGGCCATCAGCGTGATGGTGATTGAACAACCATAAAATTTACCTTGAGGATGTCTCTCATCTTCTTTCCAGAACGAGCATAGTCTTTTTCTCCACATTGGGATACTTATATTCATGAAGCGCTAGGATAATTAAGAAAGGAAAATTAAGATTAACTCAGAATTCATACAAAGAACAGCAGATCTCCCATGAGGGTAAAATATGCAGGGAAGATTAAATGTACTAGTGTTTGAGAAACAAGATAACATTTTGCTGTTACCTTACTTCAGGTTAAGTTTAATAAAGGGAAGTTGCTGAGGTCTAAAAGTTAACTTACTTGATTTTCTGAAAAGGCTTCATCGTGAACTCATAACATATCAGATCTTCCCTGTGAATGATTCAGAGGACTTGGTACTCTTGTCATACTCATTTTTTTTTTAATTGGTACTGTCTGCCCCCACCTCCACCCCTTCTCCAATTTCTTGGTAGACTCACTAATCATAACATCATTCTCAAGGAAGAATTTGAGAGACAAGTACTAAGGGGGAGGGGGAAGAAATGGAGTAAAAGAGCATCTGATCATTCAATTCAGTGTATTATTCATTTAAAAATTTGAATTTGAAAAATGAATTTTACAGATGTTAACGATCTGTGACAACTTGCCATTTGATAAAATGGCGGTTTTTCTTTGGATTTGGCAAATGGATCAGTTGCCTACTCATGGCTTGATTTGGGGGCTAAGCAAGCCCAATACTCTTTTTTTCCTCCAAGTTGCTTAGTGCAAAGTAGATAAAATGAGTTAATGTTTCAGAATTCCTGTGCTGTCCTTGGCCTAATCAACATGGTCTCTCCTTTAATGTCCTATATGTAAAATTTTGGTAGTTTAAAAAGTTAAGCAAATTGCTGCCAGATATTTTTTGGTATTCAGAATTTTTTAGATTTTAAGGAAAATGATAGTATAATGTGTGTATCTCACACTATCCAGTTAATTCCCCAATGCAGATTCTGACAGCAAAAGCATAAGAAGAGTCACATTAAATGAGATAAATTAAAACCGTAAGCAGTTTCACACTAATTCTGGTCAGAATTTGCAGCCCGGTAAATTTGGATGAGATAAGAGATTTCCACCAACTTACTTTAAAAAAAAAAATCACTTAGTTTTCAGAGCTTTGTGATCTTCAGGTTATCAGCATTTGTGGACCCTATAAAGTTTTGTTCATTTACTAAAACCTTCTGTAGTTGTTTAATGAATTATCCTGTTTCTAATTCCAAGTAGACAGGTAAAAATTGTTGCTATTTTTCTCATTTCCCCAAGAAGGAAGAAAGGGCAAACATCAGAACAGCGTTTGGGGTTGATTTGCTAAGTACTGCCATAAGTACATCATCTCTGTTAGACCTCACAGAATCTTCTGAGATGAATTATTTTTATTTTACAAAGGCAACAGAGAAGTAAGGAGTGAAATGACTCACTCTAGTTATAAAGTTAGCAAGAAGCAAAACTAAGACTCAGACTCTGGTCTTTCAGCTCTGCATCCATCTTCCTTTTTACCAAATCTTGTTTTCATAGGAAAAGCTTCCAATGAAGCTGGAAAATAAGAATTCATGTATATGCTTGTCTAGAGTATAATAAATATATTATAATGTCTAAAACCTTTTATTATCAATAATTTGAATCATTTAGTATGGCAGAAGTGACTGATTATTGTAAAGTTTGAAGTTTGATTATTTTTAAAACGGATAATAATTTAAAAGTTTAAGTTAAATTCAAGTATAGAATAAAAAGAATTTGTTTTTGTTCTCCCATTTTTGTTTTAACTATTTAGATGTGTCTGGCATCAGAGGGGGTGAAAATGGAAGAATCCAAGCTAATAAAAGCAAAAGAATCAGATGGCGGAAGGATTAAAGAATTGGAGAAGGGAAAGGAAGAAAGAGAAATAAAAATGGAGAAAACAGATGAAGCCAGGTTACAGAAGGAAGCCGAATTTGAAAAATCATTTAAGGAAAATGTAAAAGATTCCAAGGAATTAAGAAATTTTGAGGAGCTGCGAATGGATAATATAATGGCTATAAAAATGGAAGATCCCAAAGAAACTAAAAAGGAAGAATTAGATGAAGATCAAAAATGTGGTCACTTCTCTGATTTTTCTTACTCTGCCAGTAGCAAGATAATAATAAGCGATGTTCCCAGCAGAAAGGATCACATGTGCCATCCTCATGGAATTATGATCATTGAGGATCCCATGGCATTAAACAAACCAGAAAAGCTAAAGAAGAAAAAGAAGAAAAGCAAAGTGGATCGACATGGAAATGATAAATCCACACCCAAGAAGACTTGCAAAAAGAGGCAGTCCTCAGAGTCTGATATTGAGAGTGTCATATACACCATTGAAGCTGTCGCCAAGGGAGACTGGGGCATTGAGAAACTTGGGGAAACCCCTCGCAAGAAGGCCCGCACATCCTCGAGTGGCAAGGGAAACATTTTGGATGCCAAACCACCAAAGAAAAAAGTGAAATCAAGAGAGAAGAAAATGTCAAAGGAGAAATCCTCAGATACCACCAAAGAGTCAAGATCTCCAGATCTCATTAGTATCTCTGCCAGCAAGAACATTTCTGGTGAGGTGCCAGAGGGTATAAAAGGAGAACCATTGACCCCCACGGAGGATGCATTACCATCCAGCTTATCAGGACAGGCCAAGGCTGAGGACAGTGAGTGTCACAGAAAGATAGAGACTTGTGGCTCCCGGAAATCTGAGAGGTCTTGCAAAGGTGCTCTTTATAAAACCCTGGTGTCTGAGGGCATGCTCACCTCTCTGAGAGCTAATGTTGACAGAGGTAAGTGACTTCTGCAAATCAGAAAAGATTATTGAAACCTAACAGAACTTCTCCTTTAGACCTATTGAAAAGAACCAACGTAAAGAACAATATGGTATCAAAATGATATTTTACATTTGTAGTTCTTTATGGTTTATAGATCACATACATTTGTCATTCTACTTACGTGTTGTCTAGCACTATTGAGCAGATTGTCTTCAGAATATGTGTTTAAAGTAATTCAAACCTCTTTTTTTTTTTTTTCCCTACTGGTACGGTGGTACATGCTGGGTTTTTGTTTTGAAAGATCAGCATTGCATGTCTGGAGCTCTTAGTCTATTTTCTAAAACTTTTGGAAAGAATTTTCTGAATCAAGCAGTTATGTTTGGCAGAATCTTGATGTGTAGGATCCAGAAGCACATGACTTTACCTAGCCCCCTCCATTAGGTAATCAAAACTATAATGAAAGTGAAAGCTCTTCAAAACATAACAGTATCCAGAATCTAATTAATATGTATACCTTTACGCCATAGAATGGTTTATATAAAGTCATCTATTTTAAAATACAGCATCTGGCCAGGGTATTACCTGGAAGATCCCCAGGAGTTCATAGTCCCCCAGGGATGTCATTCCAGGAAATCTTGGAGAATTAATAGTGCCAACCAGTAGAGGACTCCCACACCTAAAGCTGATTCTGTAATGGAAAAATCAGCGGTATTTGGACTGTCTCCAGAGTCACGCACTACCTGTTGAATTATGACCAGACAGCTTATATCAGAGGCTGTAACTCTTGTGTGTGTTCTGTTACAAAGAGTAGTCCATCATGAATCACTTGCAGTCTGACCAGTTACAAGCAGCATCATGCCCATGATGTGCAAGGAGTCAGGAGGTTGCTTGTGAAACAACTCAAGATGATTTCCCTCCCATCCCAATATATTGAGCACATCCTTTCCTTTCTGAATTTCCTTAGGGAAACGAAGCTCAGGAAAAGGAAACTCCTCTGATCATGAAGGGTGTTGGAATGAAGAAAGCTGGATGTTTAGCCAGAGTGGGACCAGTGGAAGCAAGAAGTTCAAGAAGACAAAGCTGAAGGAAGACTCTCTCCTTGGGTGAGTGCCTGTGAGCACAGTCAGCTGCACTGCACAGACCCCAAGTGCGGTCGGGTTCTCAGGACACGCGTACATCTCTAACTGCTTACTCTTTGAGTATTTGTTCAGCACTTACTATAGTCATAACAAACACGGGAGGGGATGCGAATTAAGTGTATCCCATGATTCCTGCTGTTAACACGATTGTGAGAGTGACAATGTCATTCACAATTTAAGTATCAGACTTAGGCCTGAGTTTGAAATGAGGTCCACTGTGTATTGGTGGTGTGATATTGTAAATCCTTAATATTGCCGGGACACATTTTCCCATCTGAAGTTTGCAGTGGATATTATATGTTTATATTTTATATCCTGTATGTACCTTATTTAGTATTTCTAAAGGCGTGTACATATGTTTATAAAATAACAACAGCTGAAAATGTAAGGTTAAAAAAATTACGTTTTTATCTCTAATCTTGTTTTGTTTAAACCATGTTCTTGTGCTCTAAGATAAAAATAATAGATATTCAATAATTAATTTTATGTTGAAATACACTGTCAAGCAATAGCATACATCAAGATAAAATAATTAAGGATTATTTCATTTTATATTATGGTAAAGACTGATAGATACCAATCTTAATATAAAGCATTTTGCAAATTATGAGATCTGATATTTTACATTCATGAGGAAAGCATCTGAATATTCAGTTGTACTGTTTTGAAAATCCTTTGAGATTTCTCTTAGCTCAATTTGAAAAGAATACATTGAAAAGATGTGCATTTTTGTATTTTTCATATTTTTTCCTAAATACGTTCAAAAGTATGCAAATTTTATGCATTGGGAATATTGTATTTGGTTTATTCATAAATATTTGCATTTCTGTTTGTGGAATAATATAGTTTGTCCTTGGGTGTTATAGTGCTTCCAAGTCTGGTTAATTCTAAGGCTCTAGGTCATCACAGAGTTCGAGAGTGGAAATTATTTCTCATGACGATCCTCAAGATTATTTATGTTGAAATGATATATTTATAAATTTCACGTATTTTCTTTCTAATATTTCTTAAAGTCCAGAGTCGTTCAAATTAGTCTTTCTTATATTATGTTTCAACAATGACATGAAAACCCTCACATTTTTCATTGTCAAATGATACTTTTCAAATGAAATATTTCCTAAAAAAAGTGACCAGGGACCAATGCTGTGTAACTTCTGGAACTACGGTGCTCTGCTTGTCTCCATGGACAGAGAGAAGCTGCTGTCATTGCAAACACAGTAAAGTCCCAGGGGAATACAGTGGGCAAGAAGGTTCCCCAACAGCACGTTCTCTGGTGGTTTCCCTAAGATACTGCTAAGGCTATGAGAGAGATGTTTTCACAGTCTTCTTTGAAGAACAAGAAAAGTGAAACAATCTTTTGAAAACCTGTCCCTACAAAGAGATCTCTGTGTGGATTGGCTTGTTTGTTTGTTTATAAAAAATATTTTTAAGGAGGTTTTTTACAGGCTTAAATCAACAGTAAAGTTCTGATCTTTCCTCCTCCTTTAAATAATTGCCTGTCAGATTCAGATTATCTGGGTTTGCCTCATTAAGAACACACCACCATAGTGCATGAGCAGTGAGGAATGCACTTCCTGTCATTCATAGCTGAGATTTCTAAATGAGCATTTTAAACCTTTTTATTGCAGAAAATGTGCTACCTCCTTAGTTAGCAGTAGCCAAGAAAAATTTACTCAGTATTGGCAGTTCTGATTTTATAGACTTATCCAAGAAAAACGTAGGTAATTATTCTAGTTGAAAAAAAGAAAAAAAAAGGTACCAAGAAACCTTAGGATTTAGATCTCACATTTTCATATTTTTTCTCTTGGTTATTCAGAGTATCTGAAAAATTCACATCTTACAGGTAGCTTTCTGATTAATTAGTATCAGATAGTATCTGATTTTCCATTAGTATAAACATTTTTTTAGTTGAGCATGAAAAGATGATTTTAGTAAGAAAGAAACAACACCCTCACCCACCGCTCTTTGCAGCTTTGAAAGAACTTGGTGTAGTGGCCTTTTTCTTTTGACAGTCTGATGGTTATCTGACTTATCTCTGCTCCCAACTCTTGCACATTCTTCCAAAACTTGAGACCAGTTTTAGGTGGATATCCTATAAGTAGCCACCTAATACATTAGCTTTTGTAAGTTGCTACTCAAAGCTGCTCTCTTCCCAGTATGCTTTCCATTTTCCATCTACTGAGCACAGCAATTCTCCTGTGGCTTCTCCCATCTGTTTGGGCTGCATCTTAGTACGTTTCACTGTCAGTGAAAGCCAGCAGCCAGCCTAGGACCCAGCAGGCATGCCTACCATTGCTGTGGGGGGCCTTGGAGACCATCAAAAGCAGCCCAAGGATTTCCCAACTTTGCTGGTGACATTTCTGAAGTCATTTGTGGTTGGTGTTAAAGCGGTGTTGCCTTTCTGCTAGTGTGTTCATTGAAAATTGGCTTTACCTTTTCCCACTGAGTATTTTATCCTCATCCTGGTCAGCTCTCCAGAATGATTGTCTAATAATTGAAAATATTTGCTTGTGTTTTCTTTGTGTGTATATGTTTAAAAAATAAGTATTTTTTAAGAAAACCAACCTTACAAAGTTGCCAATATGCCATATTACCAATAAGCTTGGCAATATGGGTGCATACACATGAATGAGACACTTATCTGGGTGGAATATGCTTTGTATTGAACTTAATGAAAATCCTTATGCCAATGGAGAGAATGGTAAATTCTCCACTTCAAAAATACCCAATATTTTAAATAATGTTTCAGCTTTTCTAAGGTAATAAGCTAACCTCTCATGTGAGTTTACTAAGAAATCTGTGTTGGTAAATCTCAAGCTTTTCTGAAAAGATACTTTTTTATCCTTGCATGGAATTTATTAACAATGACCTAATTCTCAGGGACCCTGTTATCAAAAGAAATATCATAACATATACTTTATAGTGTTTTGTTTAGATATTTATATCATGTGTTGATTGATTACATCCCTTCTCTTTTATTAGCTCAGCAAAGCTGGATGAAGAATTTGAAAAAAAATTCAACAGCCTCCCTCAATATAGTCCTGTTACATTTGACCGGAAATGTGTACCTGTTCCAAGAAAAAAGAAGAAGACTGGAAACATGTCCTCAGAACCGACTAAAACCAGCAAAGGTTAGTACATGTGCTCTATCTTCCTTCAGTGTGGTCAAAATCCCAGCTGAACCCTCTTCTAAGCTGCTGCAGCTCCCTTTAGATGTCATTGGATTTCAATTGAGGCAGTAGTGAGTTGCAATTTCTGGTTGTTTCCAAGGTTATCTTGGTTCCTGACTTCTTTCTCCCTTCTTCCTTCCTAATTCTCCTCAGGCTCGGTCCTTTGGCATCTCAACCTATGCATTTACCCTTAAAGGTGTAGACTTCTGAAAGTGTTACACATGGCTTTGACTTTCTGCTCTCCAGGAATCTGATTTGGAATTGTAGTTTTCTAGAGCAAAAAAAATGCTGGCAGAGTCTCGTTCTTCCATTCACTGTATCTGCAGCAGGTTGGACTGTGGGACTGTGAAATCGTTCCATTTGCCTAATAAGCAGACATAATTCCTTGCCGGCAGTATGAACCTAATGAAAATAAAGTCCCCTGTAACACTCTGGCAATATTTTTTTATTGGTTTTATTAAATTTAAAAAAATGCTTTGTTCAGCATATTCATTTTTAAGAATATCAGATTCTCCCCTGTGTATATTGGGGAAGCTTTTAGGATTACCACAACTTCGGTGGATGTCAGCATTCATCAAAGGCAACATTGTAGTTCAAAGCAGGGCTTTAAAGAATAAGGGGCAATTTCAGTGCTCTCAATGCCTAGGATCCCTGTTATGTTTGGGCAGGGGCTGAGTTTCTAAACATCTAACCAGCTAAGGACATTCAAGCACAACGAAGGATTGTCCTTCCCAAAATGACAATGTTGCTCATCTTGAGAAACATGTCTTCTAATTTTACTTCAGGTCTAAAGATCAGTGGGGAAAATGTGTCTCTAGTTTTCCACACAGATGTGAAAGACTTTGTTCAGTTAGCTTCTGCAAGGACAGTGAATAGAGAGAAGAAGAACTGGTGTCGCTGAGCTTTTGTTGCTTTCAGGATCAAATTCTGAGCAGGATTGGATAGAAGAGTTCTTGTAATTAGCCTGCAGAAGTAGCAACCTGTTTGCCTGCTTTGTGTCAAATTGGATTATGTATTTCAGATGAATGGATGGTTAAGATATGGTATAGCTTAATGTAAATCTTACTAAATTCTTATAATCATGAATAATGATTAAAGATAAATTAATGAGGAGATACAACTTCATGCATTTTGAGAGAGTATCTAAAATGTATGTCTAGAGAAAATGATCTGAAGAAACCTGAGCCTTTATCCCTGGGTATCTAAAACCCCTTTGTGCATGGGTATTAATATAACTGAGGAGGAGATCTTGTTTGGAGATCTGTATCTTAGGATGGCTCTGAAAGGCTGAAGAAAATCCCCCTTCGTGATTAAAGGCAGAGGGCAACGTAAAAGTGATTTTATCTCATTTTTCCTCTGTGGTTAATAAAAACAAGCCTAGCGAATAAAGAACTAAGAAATGTTGCATCACCAAGTTTGCTCACCTGGGAAAATAAAATAGGATTGTATTACAATCTTCCAAGCTAGTAGGAAAGAAATCTTGTAGCTTTGTTGACAGGTAGGTAGCTGAGCACTGTTATGGATTGATTAACAAATGCAATGACAGTCTTTGTGCCCTAAAGATATTTAGGAACAGGCACAGTAATCCATAAATCCAGAGATGCCAGGTATCTTAAACTCCCATAATTCTTAGATGTAAAGTTGCTGATAAATAAATACCTGACCAGCCAATAAAATTGCAATTGATTGGTATGCAGGATGTATTCTCTTCCTCCACCTCTTGTAGTTGGAGACATTCATTTTAGAGCTCTGAAGATGGCAAATTATCTATCAAAAAATGTAACAATAGATTTATTTTTGTAAAGCTATAAAACTCCCTGAAGTTAGGACCTATTTTCACGAGACCTTCTCTTAGTTGTATGTTTTTTCTCTTCCAACTGAGATTAACAGGATTTCTTTTAATTTGAAATAGCTTTTTGGAGGTTTGGGTTAAACTTCACACAACACATCTTACTCTTCTGTTGTGCTTCTCAAGCCCCAAAGTCACTGGCCCTTATACAGTATATCAGTAATGATGTAGGTGGGCAGTCTTTCATGACTTTAGATTTTGCTCTGCATTCCAACTCATGGAGCAAAATGCAAATATCCTAAAGCAGAAATTAAAGAATATATTCTCTATTTAGCAAACTAAAGAAATGGCATTTGTGACTGATTTTAGTTTGGCATTAGCAGCACCAGTGTACCTTCTACAAGATATTAATGAAATCATCATATAGCTCTGCTGTAATTGCCTAACATTTAGAGGATAGAGGAGATTGTCTTCTTAGACTGTAGAGCCTTTGCACCTTTGAATGAGGAATCCTTCAAAGCAAAAACTTGGGTATATCATTAGTAGAAGAGCATGTATCCATAGGAAACCTCATTCTTCCTTCAACAATTCACTATTTGTCTGTATTTTTTTTTCTCCTACATTTGTTATCACTCAATATTTCCTATATTTTTCTTTTTGCCTTATGCTAGGTACTTTTTAGCTACTCCAGGTTATAGAAAATGTATAGAATTTTTCTGAAATGTAATTTCTAGAGGAAATGGTATGGATGCATGTATACAGTTATACATTTCAGAATTATAGTGCCTGCCTGGGTTTACACTTCTGTTTTCCCAGCGGTCTCCTTATTTATATCTGTATTTCCAAGTAGTCTCTTCCCCTTTCTCACTGCCCCCTTCACTCTCTGTGCCCGGTCCCATATGTCTATATAATAAGTCTTGTCAGAAACTCTAAAACAAAAAAAGATAAAAATAACTAAATGCCACATTCTCCATCAGGGCTCAGGCTACATTATGGTAAGCAGAACACAGTGAATTAGAATTTCCCTTTGCTTCTAAGAAATTATAATCCATCTACCTCAGTGCAGTTCAGCTGAAGCAGCCCATGCATATGTGTTTTCTGGTTTATCTCTCACAGTTACTTGTATATATTCAAATGAAGGCCTTAAATTATAAGTCTAAATTTAATTGTAACTTCCTAAGAGATTTGTTTTGACACGTTATTTTAAGTATACTCTTAATGTATGAAGCACTTTTTACAAAAGTGTCAGAAGTCAAGAGTGCTCTGCAAAATAAATAATTTTCAAATGACATAGGGTCATGGAGAAAAAGTTAATTGAGTTCAATTTAGATTGTTCAAATTGTCCCCCAGCTTGACCTTTGACTACACTTTTCCTCTTTTATCTCTGTCTCCTCACATTGTTTCTTAGCCCATCAGGCATACCATTGGTCTTATGTTTTTCCAAACTACATTTATATGTTAAAATTGAAATTGCAAACATTTAGGCATTTGAGATTTTAATGAGAGAAGCAGATGTACAAAATTAAGGGTTGAGTACAGAATCCCCTGTTTGGGTTTGAGCCAGCCTGAGTTTGCTTTCAGTGTTAAAGAACAAAGATCTGTCTTAGCCAGGCCAGCCTTCCCTCTCAGGGAGTTATGGTTTCCAGGGTGGGTAGAACTCTGTGTTTTGTCCTATAACTGTTTGCTTGTAAGTCTTTTGCCACCAGACATTTTTGGGAACATGGTGACAGTGCATTTGCAGGTATCGAAGAAATACTTGATAACAATCCTGAGGTCCTTAACAAGGCACACTTGTCCAGTGCACTGAAGTGGTTCAGTCCCCTCCAGTTCTAATTTGCTTGTGGCTGGTTTACTCAAACTCATTCAGGTCAGTAGATCCACATGACCAGCAGTTGGGGATACTGTGCTATAAATTATTGGAAACTTTTTGTTTCATTGGTTATTCATTACTTAGTGTGTTCATTACAAAAAATGACAACATAGTTTTAGAATTAACCCGCTGCTCTTCTTATAGCTTGAAACCGTGAAACTGTAGAACCTGGACATAAGTCACCACCACTTGAGTTAGGCCTAGCATTTGTTCCCTATGACAGGATTGTAAAGAGAAAGGGTCACTTACTTCACCTTAGCATTGTTGACCTGGAAAAATTATGCCAGGCTAATACTTAACTGGCTCCTGTGTCACTATAGGTTCTCATCCCAAAAATGTCTTTTTTTTTTTTTTTTTCCCCAGCAAATGATGAACAACATTAATGTTTGGAAATGTTGTTATTGTTAATGTCTCTGTGGCACCTTGTCCTGTCAGATTGTTTGTCTCTGCTATTTTCTTGCCAGCAATGAAAGTGGTGTGCTTTCAAATACATGTCATCCTGCCCCAAGACTTAAGTAGAGCCCTCAACTAGTTTACATGTCAGCAACAAGTGATTTTGTCATAAGGAAGAGGAAGCTGATGCAAACACTCTCTCAAGAAAATTGGCTAGAAAGAGAAGGGACAGTAAACTTGAGCAGGGTTACTTTGTTGAAAGAAAGTTGCCGATTCTTCACTTTCTAAATCCTTTTAGATCTCTTTTCTTTTCACTTTGTACCTTCTTTTCCCTGCGTGTAGTCTCGACATTAATAATTAAGGGCACAAATAGTAGTAAGTTTCTGTTTATCTGCTATTTATTACAGATTTTTACTTTATTTTCTTCAGCAAAATATCAAACATACGTACCCTACTGGTGGGCAGAAATCAAGTTGCTCATCTCTTAACTCTAACATTGCTGCTTTTCAATTACTCATTCAAATTTGTCATTTTCTTTTTTATCTAAAGTTGTTCTTTATGTAATTTGTTTTGTAGCTACATTTTGGGATGGCTAGGAGCAAGGAAGTTTAAAAATAGAAGCTTACAGTAGTTCCTCTGTATACCAAACCACTTTGGTGGTTCTTTTTTCATGTTAAAATTGACAAGCTCCATCTTTAGTTTTATCCTTAAGTTGTACTTCTTAGATTTCTCTGAATATGGTTGGATCTGAAAATATGTATTATTTTCTTCTTTCATAACCCATTCCCTGTGTCACGTCAGTTTGCTTCTGTGAATTACTTTATATCCCCATTGTTCTCATACAAATACATAGTGATAAGTATAGAAATCATTCTTCCTGTGAGCCAATTCCTTATTATTATTAAATTATTTTTCTACAGATAAATTACTAGGATCTTTACGGTCCTGAGAAATCTCAGAATGATTTTTCTTCTTTTTTCCTACTTCTGTTTTTTGTGACTGCCCACATATCTATCATTTAGGTCCTGAAGTTTCCTCAGTTGTATAAAGTATGTATGAGGCAGTGATTGCTAATGGATTATAGAGAATATCTGTAATATTAGTGCAGTATGTACACATAATATATTTTCTTTGTATTCATTAAATTTATTTTCTTATTTTTTTGTTGCTCACTTTTTCTGAGGGAATAAAAGCCAATAAGAGGAATTTTTGTTTCTATTTTAAACCGCCACCAGCCAGTTCAGAAGTATTTGCTGTTGGTGATTTAGAAGGATGACTTGGTGTAGCCATCAAAAACTCTTGCACAACTTTATTATCAATACTAGCAACAACTGTCATTTCTTGAACTCTTTGTACCAAGCACTAGTTTAAGAGCTTTATTTGTTGATGCAACAAATGTTACTGAGAATGAGTCATGTGATAAGACCATTCTAGGCATATATCTGTAGAATAATATATTTGTGATTGAAAACAAAGAACCTTTATGCCATTATGGTGTGGGTACCAGATGATAAACAAGCCTAAGCAATAAGCAAAGTATATAATGTATTAGAAGGTAAGAAGTGCTGTGAAAAAAAGAATAGGTTTGATAGAACAACTAAGCAAAAGATCAACAAGGAAGGAAAAGAACTCTGTATACAATCTCTATCTATGTATAGAACACTCCATCAAACAAGAGCAGAATATACATTTTCAAGTGCACAGGGAGCTCTCTCTAGACTGCAACATATACTAGGCCATAAAACAAATTTAAAAGGATTGAAATTATTCAAATCACACCTTCTGACCATAGTGGAATGGAATTAAAATTCAACAGCAGAAATCAAATTTGGAAACTCACAAATATGTGGAAATTAACACACTCTAAATAACCAGTAAGTCAAAGAAGAAATTAATAAATCAATAGGGAAATCAGAAAATAGTTTGAAATGAATAAAAATTAAAACAACACACCAAAATTTATGGGATACAGCTAAAGTAATGCTTTGAGAGACATTTATAGCTATAAATGCATACATTAAGAAGATTTCAAATCAATAACCTAACCTTCTACCTTGAGATGCTATGCAAAAAAGAGAAAACTAAAGCTGAAGGAAGTAGATGAAAGGAAATAGTAAAGATTAGAGAGGAAATTAATTAAATAAATAGAAACAATAGGAAAAAAATTAATGAAACCAAAAGCTGCTTCTTTAAAAACAACAAATTTGAGAAACTTTTAGTTTGACCAACCAAAAAAACAAAAACAAAAAAGAGAGAGAGGGCTTAACTGAAAGGAATACTGTAAAGAATGATATGCCAATAAAATAGATAATTTACAAGAAGCAGACAATTCCTAGGAAAACACGAACTACTGAAACTGACTTAAGAAAAATATAGACAAGCTGAATAAACCTATAACTGGTAAAGAGATTTAATTTAGTAATCAAAAAGGTACTCAGGATTGCGGGGAAGCCCAAGCCAGGATGCATTTACCACTGCATTCTACTAAACATTTAAAAAGAATCATTACCAATTTTTCACAAACTTATCCAAAAATTGGAAAAGTAGGGAAGACTTCCAAACTCAATTTGCGATGCCAGTATTACCCTAATGTCAAAAGTAGACATCACAAGAAAGAACTGCATGCAGACCAATATTTCTTACAAATATGGACACAAAAATATTTAATAAAAAACTAGCAAACCAAATCCATCCACATATAAGAAAAATTATACACCATAGCTAACTGGGATCTTACCTGAGGAATGCAGGTAATATCCAGAATTCAATTCCAAACATTGGTTTAACATCCAGAATTCAATTAATATACCATATTCATAGAACAACCATACCAAAAAAAAGGCACATGATTATCTCAGTAGATGTAGGAAAAATATGACAAACTAATACCTTTTCATGAAAGCACTAAACAAACTCAGAGTAGACTGGAACTTTCTCAGCCTGATAAAGGACATCTACAAAAAACCCCACAACTGACAAACATCATACTTAATGGTGAAAGATTGGATGATTTTCCCTAAGATAGGAAACAAGATAGGGCCGTTCACTCTCACTACTATTAATTTTAGTAGAGGCTCTAGCCAGGCCAGTTAGGCAAGAAAAAGAAATGAAAGGCATCTAGATTATGGAAAGGAAGTAAAACTATCTCTATTTTCAGATGATGTATCTTTCACAAAGAAAACTTAAGGGATCCACTAGAAAAACTGTTATAGCTAATAAATGAATTCATCAGGGTTACAAGATCAAGATTATTATACAAAAGCCAGTGGTATTTTTATACACTTTCAATGAACAATCCAAAATGAACTTAGGAAAACAATTCCATTTACCATAGTATCAAAAAGAATAAAGGCTCATCGAAGATGGCAGAGTAAGTGGAAGCTATACTAACCTCCTCCCAGGACCAATCTGGAATTACAACTAAATTGTAGAGAAATTATCCAGAATAACCAACTGAACAATAGCTGGACAGAAGCCTTATAACCATGGACAGACAAAAGAAACTATTTCATCACAACGTGACTGGCAGGGAGTGCAGAGGTGGTGCAAGAAGGCTGGCTGAGCTCCCACAGGTGGCAACTGAAGTGTCGGAGGGATATTTCAGTGGCTGGCAGGTTCCCCTTGAGGAATGCAGGGTCTAAAACTCCAAGCTGGGATCCCCAGCCTAAAGCACCAAGCTGGAAAGGGAACCCCAGAAAAAAACATCCACCTGTGAAAAGCAGCAGGGTTTCTGTCTACCAGGCAGAGACTGCTTGAGATATAGCAAGCTTCTTAAAGGGCCAAAGCACAAAATATTGTTTGTAGCCACTTACCCTGGGTGCTGGCAAATGGAGGACAGAGGGAACTAGATATGTTTGAGAGTCTGGTGTTGGTGGGTCTGGGGAGAAAACTGAAGGAACAGCCACCAGGATCCCTGTGCTGAGTCATTCCTCAAACTAAAGGAACCATCTCTTTCAGGTAGAGCACTCCTCTCTCAATGGCATCAGCCTGATAGGAAGCAATACCACTGCCCACAGGAGGCAGGAATTACTCTGCCCCACCCTGTGGTGCTTAAGCCAGGTTGCTGGTTAGTTCAATTAGATTAACAGCTGATCAGTTGGGTGGCTGATTAGTTTAACAGCTAAGGCAGAAAATGCAAAGCAGCCAAAATGGGAAGGCAAAGAAACAAACCCTAAATGAAAGGACAAGTGAATTTTCCAGCAGAATTAGATGAAATGGAGGCAAGCAATTTACCAGATAGAAGGTTTAGAGTAATGATTATAAGGATACTCAACAGCATGAAAAAAGACATAGAAACCATTAAAAAAAGGATCAGTCAGAAAAAACGAATGCAATATCTGAGATAATACACTGGAAGGAATAAACAGTAGGTTAGATGAAGCAGAGGATCAAATCACGGTTTTGGAAGACAAGGTAGGAAAAAAGACTGAGGCAGAGCAGCAAAAGGAAAATAGAATTTAAAAAAATGAGAGCTTAAGAAACATTTTGGACAACATTAAGTGTAACAACATTCTCATCGTGCTAATAACAGAAGGAGAAGAGAGTGAGGAAGGAACTGAGAACCTATTTGAAGAATTAATGACCAAAAACTTCCCTAATCTGATGAAGGAAAAAGTCACACAAGCCCAGGAAGCTCAGAGAGTCCCAAACAAGTTGGACCCAAAGAGGCCTATACCACACTCATCATAATTAAAATGACAAGGCTTAAAGACAAGGAGAGAATCCTAAAAGCTGCAAGAGAAAAGCAGGTAGTTACCTACAAAGGAGCACCAATTAGACTGGCATCTGATTACTCAACAGAAGCACTTCAAGCCAGAAGAGAGTGGCATGAAATACCAAGGTGATGAAAGGCAAGGATCTACAATCAAGGCTACTTTACCCAGGGAGGCTATTATTTAGAATTGAAGGAAAAATAAGGAACTTCCCAGACAAGAAAAAGCTAAAGGAGGTTGTTTTCACCAAACCAGTACTGCAACAAATGTCAAAGGGCTTGCTGTAAGAAGAAAAAGGGGGTGGGGAGACAGAAGAAAACAGTCTAACAATAAAATGGCACTAAATGTGTATCTATCAATAATCACCTTAAATGTAAATGGCTTAAATGCTCCAACCAAAAGACAGGACAGGTGATGGATAAGAAAACAAGACCCATATATATGTTGCCTCCAAGAGACCCATCTCAGATCGAATGATACACAGACTAAAAATAAAGAGATGGAAAAAGATATTTCATGCAAATGGAAAGGGGGGAAAAAAGCTGGTGTAGCAGTACTTATATCCAACAAAATAGACTTAAAAACCAAGACTACAGTGAGAGACAAAGGACACTATATAATCATAAAGGGAACAATCCAACAAGAGGATACAAACCTAGTAAATCCTTATGCACCCAACATAGGAGCACCTCAATATGTAAAGCAAATCTTGATGGACATAAAGGGAGAGATTGACTGAAATAAAGTCATAGTTGGGGATTTTTAATACTTCATTGACTTTAGTGGATGGATTTTCCAGGCAGAAAATCAACAAGGCGACAGCAGCCTTGAAGAACACACTAGATCAAATGGATTTAACTAATATCTTCAGAACATTTCACCCCAAAGCTGCAGAATGTATACACTTTTCAAGTGCACATGGAATGTTTTCTAGGATACACTGCATGTTAGGACACAAAACAAGTCTCAGTAAATTTAAGAAGACTGAAATCATATCAGACATCTTCTCTGACCACAAAGCTATGAAACTAGAAATCAAGCACAAGAAGAAGTCTGAAACACACACAAAGACATGGAAGCTAAATAGGATGTTATTAAACAATGAATGGATCAACAGTGAGATCAAGGAAGAAATCCAAAGATACCCTTAAACAAATGAAAATGAGGACACAACAATGCAAAAATCTGTGGGACACTGGGAAAGCAATCCTAAGAGGGAAATTCATAGCATTACAGGCCTATCTCAAAAAAACAAGACAAAGCTCAAATAAAGAATGTAACTTCACACTTAAAGGAACTTGAAAAAGAACAACAAGCAAAGCCGAAAGTGAGTAGAAGGAAGGAAATAATAAAGATTAGAGCAGGAATAAACAAATTAGAGTCAAAAATAATGACGCAAAAGATCAATGAATCCAAACACAGGTTCTTTGAAAAGATTGACAAAACTTTAACCAGACTCATCAAAAAAAGAAGAGAAAGGACGCAAATATATAAAATCAGGAATGAAAGAGGAGAAATAACAAATGACATCAAAGAAATAGAAAGGACTGTAAGAAAATATTATGAACAATTATATGCCAACAAACTGGACAACCTGGACGAAATGGATAAATTCCTAGAAACATACAATCTTCCAAAACTAAATCAGGCAGAATCAGAGAATCTAAATACACAGATTTAAACCTAATGAAATTGAAGCAGTAATCAAATAACTACTAACAAACAAAAGCCCTGAACCAGATGGCTTCACAGGTGAATTTTACCAAACATTCTGAGAAGAACTAACACCTCTCCTTCTCAAACTATTCGTAAAATTCAAGAGGAGGGAAGGCTCCCAAACTCATTTTATGAGCCTAGCATTATCCTAATTCCAAAAGCATATAAAGACGCTACTAAAAAAGAAAATTGTAGGCCAGCGTTATTGATGAGCATAGATGCTAAAATCCTCAACAGAATATTAGGAAAAAGAATCCAGCAATGCATCAAAAAGATCAGACACCATGACCAAGTGGGATTTATTCCGGGAATACAAGGTTGGTACAACATTTACAAATCAATAAATGTGATTTCATCACAGAAACAGAATGAAGGATTAAAAGCACATAATCATATCAACAGATGCAGGAAAAGCTTTTGATAAAATCCAGCATCCATTTATGATAAAAAATCTCAGCAAAATGGGAATAGAGGGAGCATATCTAAACACAGTAAAGGCCATATATGACAAACCCACTGCCAGCACCATACTCCACAGGCTAAAACTATAAGTCTTCCCCTTTAAGACTGAGAACAAGACAAGGATGTCTGCTTTCACCTCTCTTATGCAACATAGTACTGGAAATCCTAGCCAAAACAATCAGACAAGAAAAAGAAATAAAAGGCATCCAAATTGGAAAGGAAGAAGTACTGTCTTTATTTGCAGATGCCATGATACTGTACATAGAGAACCCCAAAGATTCCACCAAGAAACTATTAGAACTGATAAATTAATTCAGCAAAGTAGCAGGATACAAAACTGATATCTAGAAATAAGTTGCATTTTTACATGCCAATAAAGAATTAACGGAAAAGGAAATTAAGAAAACAGTCCCACTCACAATTGCTTCAAAAAAAAATAAAATAAAATGCCTTGGTTAGAATAAATCTAACCAAGGATATAAAAGGCCTGTAGTTTGGGAATTATAAGACACTGAAGAAGGAAATTGAAGAAGATACAAATAAGTAGAAGCACATGCCGTGTTCACTGATAGGAAGAATTAACATCATTAAAATGTCCCAAAGCAATCCATAGATTCAATGCAATTCATATCAAGATACCAGTGGTGTATTTCAGAGAACTAGAACAAATATTTCAAAAATCTATACAGAACCACAAAAGGCCCTGCATAGCAACAGCAATCCTGAAAAAGAACAAAGTTAGAGGAGTCATGGTACCTAATATCAATCTATACTATTAGGTCATAGTTATCAAACAGCAGGGTACTGGCATAGAAACAGACACATAGATCAATGGAACAGAATAGAGAGCCCAGAAATAAACCCACACCTTTATTGTCATGTAATATTCAACAGAGGAAGCAAGCACATATAATGGGCTCAAGATAGTTTATTCAATAAATGGTGTTGGAAAAATTGGGCATATATATGGAGAAAAATGAAACTAGACCACCTTCTTACACCATACACAAGAATAAATTCAAAATGGATCAAAGACTTAAATGTTAGATCCAAAACCCCAAATCTTGGATATTGTTCATAGTTTTTTATCAGATATTTCTCCCTGGGCAAGGAAACAAAAAAAAAAAACAAAAAAAAACAAAGGGGACTTCATCAAACTAAAAGTTGTTGCACAGCAAAGAAAACTATCAACAGAATAAGAAGACAGCCCACAGAATGGGAGAACATATTTGCCAATATATCCAATAAGGGGTTAATATCCATAATTTATAAAGAACTTAATAGAAATGAACACCAAAAAAGACCAAACAATCCAATTTTTTAAAAATGGGCAAAGGACCTGAATAGGCACTTTTCCAAAGAGGACGTACAGATGGCCAATAGACATATGAAAAGATTCTCAATGTTACTAATCATCAGAGAAATGCAAATTAAAACCACAATGAGATATCATCTCACACTTGTCAGAATGGCTATTGTCAGTAAATCAACAAACAACAGATGCTGGTGAGGATGTGGAGAAAGGGGAACCCTTTTGCACTGTTGGTGGGAATGCAGATTGGTGCAGCCACTGTGGAAAGCAGTATGGAGACACCTCAAAAAATTAAAAATGGATCTGCCTTTTGACCCAGCAGTCTCACTTATGGGCATATATCTGAAGAAACCCAAAACACTAATTCGAAAGAACAAAAACACCTGTATGTCCATTGCAGTGTACAGTCGCACAAGACATGGAAGCAGCCCAAGTATCCATCAACAGATGAGTAGGTAAAACAATCATGGGACATTTACACAATGGAATACTATTCAGCTGTTAAAAAGAAGAAAAACTTACCCTTTGCAACTGTATGGATTGATCTGGACAACATTATGCTCAGTGAAACAAGCCAGTCAGAGAAAGACAAATACCATATGATTTCACTTATGTGGTATCTAATGAACAAACCAAACTAGCAAAACAAACAGGCAAAACAGAAATAGACTCATACTTGGAGATCAGATGACAGCTATTGTTGGGGGAGGTGGGTAGGGAGTGGAGGGATCAAGCAAAGAGGAAAAAAAATTCATAGACAGCAGTGTGGTGACTCCTGGAGGGAGGGGGATATAAGGAGGTATAAGGGGGGTAAATGGTAATGGGGAAAAATACAATAAAATTTAAATGAAAAAGATAAATTTTTAGAAACTAAAACAGATTTTCTTTTTAATTGAACTTGCTTGGAAAACTCAATTGTAAGACATGAAAGTTGCAGAAAATTGAATTTCTAAATATGGTATCTTTAGTTGGTCATTAAAATAAGCTGTCAAGACTGTAACTGTTTGGTTTTGTTCTCCTTGATTCAGGAAGAAGTAAAGGAAATTCAGACAAGATGCACTGTACTATAAATAAATAAAATCTTTTTAAAAAAGAATATGCCCTGGCTGGTGTGACTCAGTGGATTGAGTGCCAGCCTGTGAACCAAAGGGTTGCCAGTTCAATTCCCAGTCAGGGCACATGCCTGGGTGGCAGGCCAGATCCCCGGGGTCGGTGGGGAGGGCATGTGAGAGGCAACCACACATTGATGTTTCTCTCTCTCTCTCTCTCTTTCTCCCTCCCTTCCCCTCTCTCTAAAAATAAATAAATAAAATCTTTTAAATATAAATAAATAAAAGAATAAAGTATTCAAATGTGTAACACACTGAAACGTACAAAACATTGTTTAAAGAACGATGATCAAATGGAAATACCTCCTATGTTCGTGGGTCAGAAGACTGAATATTGTTAATATGGGAACACTCTTGTCTACTTCTTTTGTAGATATTGACAAATGATCCTAAATTTAATTTGGAATTGTGAGGTATTCAGAAGAGCCAGGGCACTTCTTAATCAAAACTGGCTATAAAAAGAAAGGAAATAAGACAGTGTAGTAGATAGACAGAGGTCAATAGGATAAAATTGAGGGTCCAAAAATAAATCTATATATCATTGGTCAACAGATTTTTCCACAAGGATGCCAAGACTTATTCAATGGAAAAAGAATAGCTTTTTCAAAAAATGGTGCTGGGAAAACTGGGTACACATATTCCAAAGAATGAAATTGGGCCCTTATAAATTAACTCAAAATGGATCAAAGACTTAAACATAAGAACTAAATCTGTAAATCTCTTCAAAGGAAACATGGGGGTCAGTCTTAGTGACCCTGGCAATGGATTCTTTGATATGATACCCAAAACGTCAAGCAGCAAAAGACAAAATAGATCATTGGATTGTATCAGAACTTAAAACTTATGCTTTAAAGGACACTAATAAGAAAGTGAAAAAAATCCCACAGAGTGAAAGAAAATATCAAATCACATGTCTGATGAGGATTTTTACCTAGAGCATATAAAAAACTTACAACTCAAGAAGACAAACAGTTTAAAAATAGGCAAATTATTTGAATAGATGTTTCCCTATAGACGGTATACAAATGGCCGGTAAGCACATGAAAAAAAATGCTTGTATTCGTCATCAGGAAAATGCAGATCAAATCCACAAGGAGAGAGATACCACGTCACATCCTTAAAATGGCTGTAATTAAAAAGACAGATAAATATTAGTAGAGTATGTTAGTGTAATAAGGATGTTAGTCTGACAGTTTCTCAAAAGGGTTGAACATACAGTTATCCCAGGTATATGTCTAAAAGAAATGAACATATCCACACAAAAGCTTGTATATGCATGTTCATAACAGGATTATTTATAAACCAAAAGGTAGAAACACCTCAAATGTCCATTAACTGATGAATGAACAAAATGTGGTATAGCCATATAATGGAATATTATTCAGCCTTAAAAAGGAGTGAAATAATGTTCCATGCTGCAACATGGATGACTGTTGCAAACATTATACCAGGAGTAAGAATACAGATAAAAAAAGATCGTATTATTTGATTTCATTTACATGTAATTTCCAGATTTCTAGAAAATATATAGAGAAAGTAGATTAGTGATTGCTTAGTTATAGGGGGAATACAGTTACAGGGAGGAGTGAGAGCTAAAAGATATTAGCTTTGAAGTGATAAAAATATCCCAAACTGATAATGATTGTGAATAATCTGTGGATATAAAAGCCATTGACTTGTGGACTTTAGACAGGCGCATAAATTTGCCCTGGGAAGGCAGAGCATGTGGTTGCAGTGCTGGTAGGTGGGTAGATAGAGCAGGGGCAGTTTACAGAGATTCTGATGCTTTTCATCCTCACATCAAGCCTGTGAACTGGACACTGTTGTTATTCCCGTTTAGAGAGGGGGGAACAGAAGTTACTTAAAATGTCAGTTTCACATAGGACTATCAACAACATATAGAAATAATGTACCTTGGGGAGGTCAGTGCTATTGTTGGCATTTCTGATTGGTAACTGAAAAATTGCACTTCTCTTTTCTCTGAGAGAACTAAGATACAATCTGAAGCTTCTCCCTCCACTGGGAAAAAAAGATTGGTGGGGGGGGCGGTTGGCAAATATTTTTCTATTTTGAAATCACTTTTTTCTTCCTAGAATATCCCCAGAAAAGGCTAGAAAGCTATCTAATGCTATCAGGCCAACCATTATCCCAAAAGTGCTGTCCTTGTTGTGAAAGTCAGTTTCTTAGGAGAGATGACATGCCTGTGTCATCCTTTCCTTCATGATATTTAGGAATCGAAAGTAAAATCTTTTCTTTGTTACAGACTACAGTTACTCTGCTGTTACTAGTTGTGGTCTGTCTCTAGTCACTAAATCTGTAGTTTCTGCTGAGGAAGTCTTAGCCCTAATGGAGGCTTCTGCCCAATACATTTTGAAGGAAAATCTCACTGGGTTTTATATGAACCTAAAGAAAGAGGCTGAGCATTAGTTACAAGAGTAGCAGTTCAAGGTGAAATTTCTTATGACTCAGTTTGCTTATTCCACAGGTGGGAGGAGGGTGTTAATTATTTAGAAACACATAGTACTGTTTTATGGAACATTGTGAACTTAAAATATATTTATATTAATATTGTCTGTAGGTCCTTTCCAGTCTCAGAAAAAGAACTTATTCCACAAAATTGTCAGCAAATATAAGCACAAAAAGGAGAAGCCTAATGTTCCAGAAAAAGGTATTGGTGCCTTCCATCCTCCATTAAGGTTTCTTGGCCACCTCCATTGTGAAGTCACCTTTGAGTAATGCTTCTGCACACCGGCTTTGCCTTTTCCTCCCCTTCGCTTGCTTCAATGTCATCAGCTCCTGATGCAGGCGTGTTCGTTATTTCTAGATTCTGCAGCTAATTGCAAAGAGAGATCTCCTTGGATTTCTACTCAAATCCCATACTTGTCTCTATTTTCAGAGTTCCATATGAAACCTAAAATTGCTTTTCTCATCTATATTTTGGTGCATTTTGCAATTTAGTTTTCTTGAGCTCTTTTCTCCCCTTATTTTCTCTGACTACTTTCTCTTTCTCGTGTTTGGCAGCCTTCATAGCAGGGCCACATTTTCCTCCCTCCTGAAACCTTACCAGTTTCTTAATCACGAAAGTCCCACGGTTTCTGTACTTTTTCTGACACTTCTGGATTCTTGTCAAGGAGGATTTCACTCCTAAGTCATAACCTCCTTTTTTTCCCCCAACTATATACTTCACCGCTTGCCAGACTCTTCTTTGTCCCTCCTTCAGTCACATAACCGTCACTTCTGGAGAGCACTAGAGATGTACTGCGCTCTACACTCCCTTTACTCTGAACGTCGGTGTCATTGCTATGATCCTCATGGGCCCTTGAACCCTCATCAGGGCTCCTCGGAAGGTTTTTTTCTTCTCATAGTTCAGGACTCCCATTCTTCTTTCACATGAAAGATAAATCTCCCCATTTGGCTCAGTAAAGCCACGTGTCCTGGGAGTCAGGCTTTCTTTAGCATCTCCCTGCATGCCAGTGTCGTGACTACCGTGAGCCTACTCTTTCAAGCCCATTTGCATCCTACTTGCATGGCCAGACGTGAAGCCTTTCATGTTTCTAGGATGAGGCTTAAAATGCAACTCTCTCCCATGTGTGCACATTAGTGCCTGTGTATTCTTGGATGTAACCTATTAATTAATTTGGGTTTTATTTTCACCTCCACTTCAGCCTCTTAGGTTTGTTTTTTATGTTAATGTCTTGATTTCTCTGCTTTCAGTGGAGAAATATTACTCTTTAGGTAAAATGTGAGCTTGTATCATTCCCTTTTAACTCCTATTCAGATTTTATTGATTAAAGCCATAGAATTTACCCAACAATGTCTTTCATAAAAGGTAAATTTATGTTTGACCCATTTCCTGTATAGCCTAGTTTTTTAGTTGGCAAATGCAGTTTTGAGGATTACGTAGTTGAAATAAAATTCTGCTTTGTGTGATAATGCTTTTTAGTTAAGTTGTTTTGTATATTGTCTTATTTTTATAGTGTGTCTACCTATACTAGGAATAGAGTTTCACTTTCCTCTTCTCTCATTGTTTTTAGGAAGTGGGGATAAATGGTCGAACAAGCAATTCTTCTTGGATGCCATTCACCCTACAGAAGGTAAAAAACAGCAATATTCATTGTATCATCTCAGGTCACCTGCGTTGGAAATGGCACAATTTTAATAGGTTTTAGAAGGTGTAATTTATATGGGCTCAACCAATAGCATTAGGCCTGAGTGTTCATAATTGGGTTATTTTAAATTTTCAAATCGAAACTGGTATATTTTTGACCCTGCTCAGGGTCAAGCAGTGTATCATATGGAGTTTAATTTGTCAAAGGGGGATTTGTAACCTTTGAGCCACATTAACCAGGTTTTTCATAACTAAAAATACTTAGCTTTGCAGTCGGCATTGCAGGCAGATGCTGATGGGAGTTAGAACAGGGCCAGCATGGGGCTGAGCTGGTGGGCTGGGCATGGGCGAGCCTGCGGAAATGGTTCCCTGCCTGAACTTCTTTTTCTAGCCAGCTTCCCAGTGCCTGGAAATGTGTTTAAATGAAGTGCCCCTGAAGCTTATGTGTAGCCAAAAAAAAGGCCCATGTAAGACCAGTATAATGTTACAGGTCCAAGGTGTCGATTTTATTTCAGAATTTCTCACAATCACATTTATTTGTGATGTTATGTAATTTCTAATAAATACTGAACCCTCAGATGAATGTTCATTTCTGTGATGGTTAAGAGGCCCTCCTTCCCTTCTTCTCATTGATCCCCTGTTTTCCATTGTAGATAGGTTGAAAGAGCTGACTACTTTTGTTAGTGCTTAATTAGGAGTTGATTAATTTGAAAACTAGAAGAGATCTTCGGGGTCAACCAGTTCAACCTCTTTGATTTACTTGTGGCCAGAAAGGGGGACTTAATGAATAGCCCGCATCTCTGGACTCCCAACCACACTTATTGCTGTACTAAAGAGAAGAAAATTAAAGTGCACATATTTAGCCTAAATCACTTACCAAAAATACTCATGTTTTAAAGATATTTATAAAAAAATTCAGATTTGGGTTCATTATAAACATGGGGAATATTTTTGTTTGGAAGGTACAGCCCCCAAGAACCAAGGCCTGCTCTTACACCATTTACTTTTACAGAAAAACCCAGCAGCGTATCTGTTTTCTGACCTTTTAACTCACATCGCAGCCTCTGTGGAGTATTATTTCAGCACTTCTCTGGCAAAACAAAATATGAATTGTTGCTCTGCTCCCAGCATTAAATTCTGACATCCTAAAACTGATACCTGTTAGTTCTTGCATATTTTAAAAATATATTCTACACAGATTTAATAAATACGAGGCACTGGTAAACTATAAGAGGAATCTCAAAGAGGCGTTTAAGACCACAGCACTTCTTTTTTTCCGAAATGATACTGCTCTGTCATTTTGTTTTTTAAACAATGAAAACCCTAACTCATATAAAATGGGTTATATACCACACTGATAACTCATATAAAATGAGTTATCAGTGTGGTAGAAAGAATGAGCTAGGTAGGAATTAGGAAACCAGGGCACTAGTTTCAGATTTGTCACTAATGAGCTTTTTTTAGCAGGACGGATTGCTTAACCTCACTAGGGCTCACTGTCCATGTTGGTCCTGAGTGGTGTATGTGATACATTTATTAGGGGTGGGGTGAATGATGCGTGTGATAGTACATGAACCACAAATTTCGTTTCCCCTCTAACACTTGATGGTTTTATTACTGTGATATCTTGGGTGGGTGGTGTCATGCTGAAAGTAGGTTAATTCTGAAGCCCTAATTTTCTGCCCTTTTGGGAGTAGAAAAGTAAATCAATTTTGAGTCTTCTGGGTAATCCCAAGGGTTTAGTTGGAAATAGAGTTATTATTGGTGATTTTTCATTATACTTATGATTAATGTATATGGAACGAAACTTTGGAGAACATGCATCAAAAATTACATGTCTTTTAGTGTAGGGTGCAGATTCTTTTTACGTGACCAGGAAAAAAGGAATCGGTTTGAGCATTTGAAATAACCATTAATTTGACTTGACTTTTTCTTGTTACTTATTTTCATACTATCCCCTACATTTACCTGTTTGGATAGCAAACTATGTACTTTGTGAATTAGCTTTTTACTTCTGCCTGTGTCTCTCCCATAGCCACACTACTGCTTATTTAAACTTTACTTTTGAGAGTGTAATAATTTAAGGAAATGAAACCATAATCAGGATAACTGTAGCATGTGTAAACCACCCAATGCAAAGTTTAGACAGGAGTTGTCCGTAGCTGATGTAGTAGTAGAAATGTTGATTCAACTGAGACTACGCAGCTGTTAGCTGTTCCTGACTTCTGTAGAAGTGGAGGACTTAAAGTTCACTATGCCTTCTTTGAGTCATCCTGAGTATAATTGGATTGCAATTTGTATTTTTTTTCCAAAATATCAGAAATCTGTAGATGCTTAGTAATCACATCTGAAGTTTAAGTGCTAAGCTTATAACCTGTTTTAAGCATTTTCCCCCCGTGTCTTTAAAATTCAAAATCACTAAACTATTTCTTGAAACTTGAGCAGATCATAAAAAAAGATTGCTTATAAATACTTTAGAATTAAAGGTAGAATGTTCAGATAAACCAAGACAACCTACCTCTGTCACTTCATTTATCTTTCTACCAATTTATGATGTCATGCTCATGCCAAAGCTAGATTAAGATTTCTAGTAGAAATAAAATTGATGATGGTAATTAATACTTAATAGTACATTATAGTTTTCAGAGGAATTTTACATATTTTTTTTACTGAAAATGAATCTTGACAGCTGCCTTGGTGAATAAAGGAAGGATTAATGCATGGTAAGGAATTAAAGACTGACCAACGTAAGCAGGAAGGAAAGAAACCAGTAGTCTTTCCACTAAAGCACATTGGCTGCTATAGTTTCAATTTTTTAGGGATATCTGTAGATGTCCCTCATTTGGCTCAGATGTTGAAATTATAAATGGTATCCTGTAAAAAAAGAAAACCAAAAACCTCAAACTAGGAATCTCCAAAGGATTAGTTTCTTTGCAACACATCTAATTACAGAGGAGAAAAATCTGGTTTATAGTTAGATTTTCAAACACGAGCCATAGCACTCAGGCTTACTTGATCTCTTTTCTCAGTTCAAAATAGCTGCTATAAACTTCAGCAAGATCTCCTGGGATCTTAGATTAGGCTCATTCATTTGATTCTTTTTCCTGTGCATTTTCAGCTCACAGGAGAACAACCAAAGGCAATGAGATTCCGGATTTGGCTATAATAATTTCAGTGCAAGTTGATTCCCCTAGTTGGAATGTGAATTCATGACTCTGTAACATTCTAGTGGTCTCCTGGGATCCAATACCAAAAACTTACTCCACATTTTGGGAGTAGAGTTTGGAAAACAAGAGTCTGTTACTGCCACATTCCTAATGTTGCTCCAGGAGCGAGCTCACATTTATCGCTCTTCCGTGATACGCTCCAAGTGTGTTATGATTATCGTGGAGCGTAAAAACTAGCCCTGTGGACTTGTTTTGCAGTGCTTGGGTAGGTTTGTGTGTTCAATTACAAGCCGAAAGAGAAATGACTTAATTTGTTTTTAGACGACAAAACCTTTCTTTTCTCACATTTACATTAGTTTGTCAGGGAGGAAAAAAAGAACAGGCTTGTTGTCTTGACACTCAACATCATGCTTTTTCCTCTCCCTGAGCTTTTTCTTTTTCCTGTCCCTTACCACCAAGACTTTGCTAATGTTGCCTCGAATCTGCTGTCCTGTCCCAGACAACTACTTCTTTGACTTAGCCTTACCTGCCTCTTCCTGTTTTTCTGTCTGGGGGAGGGCTCTCCCTTGGTGCTGACCCTGAAGGTTGTCATCACTCTATACCACCAGCCAATTGCCAGCAAAATGTTCTAGGGTTAACTCCTGGGTCAGAGTGTGGGGTAGGGCTCACTCTTAATTCCTCTTCCAAACTCTAGTAAGACCACATTACACACCCTTTTCAGTCTGCAGGGCCCACAGTTACTTCTTGATCTGACAATAGGTTTAGAGAAGATGGCATCTGGAGAGGTGGCATTGCCTCCTTTTCAGCAGTTTATGAAAACCTGCCTTATTCTCTTTTTTTGCCTCTTAGTCTGCAACCTCATTCACTCCTTTACTATCTCCCAATGCAGCATCCTTTCAGACTTGCTTATCACTGGTGTCTGTTAGCTGGCCTGCCTTTTGCCTCCTGGCTCCTTGCATGCTGGTTTCCGAGCTTCCCCTAGTCCCTATATACTTTTAGGTCTAAACTCTGCCTCCCATTTGCAGTCCCTTTGCAGCCATCCTTTGGTTTTTCTGCTGCATGTTTACCAATTCATGTAGAAGACACAGGAAAAGGAGTAAGCATTGAATAGAAATGAAACCATTTGAAGGCTTACTAAAAACAAAAACAAAAAAAATCTTAACAGTTCTAGTCAAGGGACTACTCTTTTTTTAAAAATAATTTTTTTTCAGTTTGACTTGACATTTAGTATTGTTTTTTGTGTTAGTTTCAGGTGTACAGCATAGTGGTTAGGCAATTGTACACTTTATCAAGGGAATAAATACACTTTCCTGGCCTTGATCCTCTGGAGCAGGCTGTAGACTTCTTTTTCTATGATCAGGACTCTGAGTCTAGGCTATGTGGCAAAATGAAAAGAACTTTAGGGCTGGGTGGCTCCTTTAGAGCTTATCTAGTCCAGACTCCATCTTTACATAAAGAAACTGAGACCTGTGGTCCATGGTCCCACAATTAGTGAATGTAAATGTCATGAGTAGAATCCAGGATTCTCTGTAGCTGTGTTATTTCCACCACCCCATGATCTTTCTGGGTCTCTGTGCCTTCTCTTTGACCTCCTTGGTTCTTTCTTTCATTAAGCATCCCTCCTCTTTGGAACTTGCTATATATACCCTTATTTCCACAAGTTCTGGATTTTTCTGGGAAGAGGAAGAGAAGAGGGAAGAAGTCATTGATTTTTCTGGAAGGCGCATCTATAATGTAGTGATCATACTGGAGAGGTGAATAAGATACCCCTGTAATCAGAAGGGACATCTCATGGGTCTGGATCAGAAACTAGAAATTTTGAAGCTTGCTTGTGGAGATCCAATAGAGGTTATTTAATTCTCATTGTGAAGTCAGATTTGGGCTTCTTTAACCAATAGGAGGCTTTGGATTTCAAGGCTAATGCAGAGTTATGAAATGTCATTGGAGTGTTTCTAACCAAATTATCTTTTATTTTTATTTTATGTGGGCTTTATTGAAGTTCAAACTGAAAAAATTTTTTATATATTACCACTGACCTGTGTTCTGCTAAATTTCAAAGTATAAATATGCTAAGACTCTTTGACCTGGGGATAGATCTACAACTTAAAAAGAGCCTTTTTTCTAATTGTTGATTATTTGCTTGAAAAGGTGTTTGGGAGCATTGCCAAATAGTGCATTTTAAAAAATAAATAACAAATTATCTTAAGCCTGTCCCCACACAGCCATCTCTATTAGGCAATATTGAGGTAAGGCCAGGCCCCAAATTATGTTATGATTTATGCTTTACATTTTTTCTTTTGATGTAACTGAAATTATTTCCCACGTGTTTTGGAATGGGAAGCCTGGAATCAGCCCCTTGAGGGCAAAGATTTTACCAATTCATAGCCCTCCTTTCTCAAGGATGTACCTAACTAAACCCATTAGAGAACTGGATTAAAAATTTTTAATTAAGCCAATGCAAGTATTTATATGAGCAGTGCATTCTTTCACACCCTTATTCTCTCTTCCTATTACAGACAGCTCTTTTTCTTCTTATGTTATGTATATTCTTATTTCCAGTGTCTGCCCTCACTCACATCCTCCTGTGATAAGCACCTTCAGTTATCTTCCAGGGGTAGTTTGCATGGAGTTTGTCATGTCAGACCTTGATTTCCTGAGCCACACTCCCCTCTTTTTCACATGCAATTTCTGTGCCTGTCTTGAGATTGAATAGTTAGCGTTGGCAGGTGTGGCTCCGGGGATTGACTGCTGGCCTGTAAACCAAAAGGGCGCCAGTTCAGTTCTCTATCAGGGCACATGCCTGGGTTGCGGACCAGGTCCCCAGTTAGGGGCAAGCAAGACTCTCACACATTGATGTTTCTCTCCCTCTATGTTTCTTCCTCCCTTCCCCCTCTCTCTAAATAAGTAAATTAAATCTTTTTTAATAAAGGGGAGAGAGATTGGATAGTTAAACAAAGGAAAGATGCATCTCTTCCCTGCCCAAGAGACCTGTGGCCACTGGAATAAAAAAAAGTCCCAGTCGTGAAACCTGACTACATGTGTGTACTCCTAAATGCTTCCTATATGGATATCTGCATATTCTTGTCTTATTCTGAAGACACTGAGAAGAAAGGGAGAGGGATGAGCTCCTAAGGAAAAGACTATATAAGACACAAGCACTCCCAAACAGTTTGAACCGGGATCAAGTCTTTGGTGGCAAACATTGTCCCTTACTCTTCTTAACTGTTGCATTTAGGATTCAAGCATGTGCTATAAAATGATTTACTGATAATCCCGTTAGAATTAAGGGTACCTAAAACTAAAACTTTTCAAGGAGGCCTGCTGACACATGGTACTTCATTAAATTCTCTCACTGAGCACATTCACACAGTCCTAGAATTTAGCAAATAGGAGAGAAGTTCCGTTTTGTGCTGCCTCCACCAATGTATGTCAGTCGGGTCCGTACTGAGTGGTCAGTGAGAAAGTCCTTCCTCACAAACAGCTTCTTTTTCTGATCAGTCCAACTTTGTGATTGGAAGCAGTTGCCCCAGGGATCACTTTAACTTTAAGAAGCACATATTTAATCTCAGTGTCTTCAGAAGAAAGAAATTTCTTCCGTCACCTTCTTCGGACCAGCTTGCCATAAGGATCTTAAATAGGGACCCTGACCACATGTAGAAATTGTGGTCATTTCAGACACAATTTACACAGATCTGCATACACTGGCCTCTCCACTAACCTGCAAGATCCAAACATTTAATGTTACTCCAGTGGCCTTCTGGTGTTCAGTATTCTATTAAAAGACAGAGAGGGCATCTTAATCCTCTGTACTTAATCTGTGAAAGCAAATATAAATAAATTATATTTGTTTAAAATTATGGGCATTGTTTTTATTTTTTTTCCCATCAATACTTTGAAAACTCTTGAGTGTAAGTTCTCCATTCAGATGGGTCAGACATTCAGAAATGTTTCCTTCCAAGAGCAATGTTGGTGCCTTGTGTTTTTGTGTGTAACTATATATGGTTTGTCCTATTTCAGCCATATTTACTGAAGACAAAAACACCACAGAGCCTGCTCATAAGGTTAAAAATGCCCCATCCATTCCCAACACTCCAGAGCCAACAGCAACGCAAGAACCCCTGGTGGGCAGCCAAAAGAGAAAAGCAAGGAAAACCAAGATCACACACCTGGTCAGGACAGCAGATGGCCGGGTGTCACCAGCAGGAGGTACTTTGGGTAAGAGGGAGAACTAGGCAGAGAAAACCAGACCAAGCAGCTGACCCTCACGGCCACTTTGGCCAGCAAATGACTCTACGCCAACTGTGGGTCCTTGCTGAAAAATAGGTCTGTTCTGTGGGTTTGGTCACCGTAACATTTTCTCCTTCTGGATCTCCTTGAGAACTAGTTTTCCGCAGACTTTCAAATGTCCATGTTTTAGTCCACGTCATAAAATTATAGCTCTTTTCCAAGAGCATATCTTGAATTCCTAGAAAGGAAAGGTAATTTTTAGGACTCAGCTTCTTCTTCTCTTTCTCAGCGTGCACAAAAACAGCCCTGGTTAAGTAAATTCCCAAAGATCCTAGGCTTTTAAAAGTACTGGATGAATCAGTGTTTCTCCCTGGTTCACTGCTCAAGTCACCACAGGCCAGATTATCGGGTATTTAAGCCAGTGAATAAAGGCACCTTAGAAAGCATCCAGCTCTTCCCGTAAAACTGATTCAGACCACCAAGGGAGGGTGAGAATGCTTCAGGATTCCTTGAGTTGTCTGGGCTAATCGTTAGCCAACTCTTAACTTAAAAGCAAATTTCTCCATTTTCAGTTGTGGTCTGGGTCTTTTTGTTGTTCCTGGTGGTCCCCATGGCAATAGAATTACCTGGTGGACCCAAGTTAAGGAGTGGGGTCAGAGAGTAACACTGAGTCTCCTCCCTCAGCTCTTGGGGGTCCTCCACCAACGGGGCATTAGTGGTCTTAGTTGTCACCTTTCTGTCTTTTAGCAACTCGAGCATCTTATTCTGTCAGCCCTGAAGGAAGTGTCCCTCCCCTCACCCTAATCCAACTTCCAGGAAAAGGTCAAAGGTCTACAATTCTATAAGGAGGGAAAAAAATGTTTAAACGAATGTTTTTGAGAGTGAGATTTATAAATATCTGATTTAGGTTAATGTAGTTGTTCATAGAGATTCATTGTTCACTGAGATAAAATTAGAGGACAATCAGCGAATTTTGTGCACTTTTCTTGTTTCGCATGTGTAGATTGTTAGAACCATAAAGCATATTGAACATCCCCAATTTTATCCTGTCATATAAGAGATGAAGCTCAAAGAGGTAGAGTTTTATTTTTGAATGCTTTGAACTACTGAGCAGAAGTAGGATGAAGACTAGAATCTAGTTTTCCTAATATTTAGTCCCGCAGCCCCCTCCCACCTTCTCTGTGTGTGTGTGTGTGTGTGTGTGTGTGTGTGTGTGTGTGTGTGTGTAAATGGTTATAGCCTCATTTTTACTTGTAGGAAGAGTGAAAGGTTTTAGAAAATAGCTCTCTTTTGTGTAGAAAAGTACATTGCTCTTTCATGTTCACTTAATATATGACATTTCTGCTTTTATTAATTACTTTCTATTGTTGAAATGTTTTTAAACCATGATAAACCTTGATCCTCTATCATGGCTATGTAATAAACAAAGCCAACTCATTTCCAACACATATGTTGATGCTTTATCTTTCTTACAGTAGACCTTCAGAACAAAAATGAAACTTGGGATCTCGTTGGGATTAGTGTTGGCCATCCTACGTGTTGGCGCAACCACATACTGAGTGTCTAGGGTAGTGTATTCTGCGGCCTCATCGTAAATATTTGGTCACCTGGGTTGGCAAGGGCCCTCTTACAGCACCCACAGACCCCCCTGTAGAAGTCCCTTGGGTTTTATTATGGCCAAAACCCCTTTTTCCTTCTCCAAGACTGACCTATTCTTTGACCTTGAATAAAACAGACCTTGTCTAGGCTCAGCTTCAGGGCACAGTGCTGCCCATGGTTGCAGTTGAGCTTAATAAAAGAGTTTTGTGACCGTGGAAGAAGAAACTCTAAAAGAGTCTAACTGGTCGATGGGTGACAAAAGTGAACAGTAAAGAGTATTAGCTCATTTCACATTGTCTGGCACAGAGTTTTCTCTGGAGAGAACAGAGGGATCCCCTCGTGATGGAATTGCATTTCATTACAGATGACAAACCAAAGGAGCAACTGCACCGGCGTCTCCCTAAAGTGACCGAGACAGGCTGCAATGACGAGTGTGCACACAGCACCGAGGCTGCTGAGACCCGGAGCAGCACTCCCGAGATGCCGGCCGTGTCTGCGTTCTTTAGCCTGGCAGCGCTGGCTGAAGTGGCCGCCATGGAAAACGTGCACAGGTCGGTGGTGGAGAGCCTTGTTCTGCCTGGGTCCCGGGCATCCAGTTCCACTTCACCCCTTCCATGAAATATGGACCAAGAATGCAACGTAGAAGCCAAAACTATCCTTTCTGACGTCATTTGTGGTATTTTTTTCACAATGCATTGTGGTTCATGAGACTTAGCTCAAGAGTACTTCTGTCGATGTGAGGTTACAAAAGTATATGTGCTAATTAGCAGTGTGGGGAAATAGAAGAGAATATAGCCAGGCAAGTGTTTTATTTTGAATATATCATTCTATGGATAAAATCTTATTTCTGCAAAAAGCCTGAGAGAGCAAAGCAGCAGCATTATCTGATCATTGAGCAGGAGATTTAGAGACAGACTTCAGACCTGGGTTTGAGTCCAGGCTTTGTCGCCTGCAAACTCAAGGTCTTGAGCAAGGTCGTTCATCTCTGTACCCTCTGTTTTTCCTTTTATAAAGTGGGTGTAACTGGTATTCATCCCGTATTCATGTTATATGGAATACATCTAATGTCCCAGTGCTCACCGAGGGTAAACACCCTGTTGAGGACGGTGTTGGTGGCAATGGTGGCACCAGCAGAAGAAAACACTGCTGGTTCAGGAAAAAGAGTATCTTGGCATTTGACTCCTGTCCAGCAGGAGGTCTGGATTTGTTTTCCACTCTCTGTGTTTGCTACAAAGTGATTTATTTCTCTACACCTCCCCTTCCTCATCTTACAGTGAGCACAGTGATATCCCCAAAGAATCACACAGTGAGTGGTAAGGACCGGCCAAGATTGTAGGTACGGAGCCTTGTGAACACGGTAAAGCCCCGAGTTCACAGAAAGCATACTAAGTTCTAAGTGCACAATCGAGTATTCTGTTGCTTAGTGGATCTTTTGAGAAGGCCAAAAAGCCTTTTGTAAATTTGGGTATTTCGTGTCTTTATCCAGAGTGGATTATCCACAGATGAGCTACTTTCTTAGCTTTTCAGTCTTCAGTACAAAAGAGCTTGGAATCAAAAACAACTTGTATACCCACCTGGCAGGCTCCATTCTCCTTATTCGCTTCCAGGTTTAGGAGGCCCTGTTGTTAAGGTTTGTTTGCGTCTCACTCTTTACCTCTCATATTATGGCTCCAGTCCTGCCTCACACATAGCCTCTAGATATGTCCAGTAAGTCACATTCCTTTTCATGTGTTCACTGCAAGTGCCTAACAGCAAGTGAATGCTGACAAACAGTGTTAAAATCTGCCCAGGTCTCTGAGGGAGGTAAACACACGGACATTCGCCATTCGTGGAGTTTCATAACCGAGTACAAAGGAGAAACTCATACATATACAAAAGGGATTAAACTTATGCCTGAGTGTTAGTAAGTTCCCCCCATAACTTGTGGAATAAGAGGTAATGTCAGAATTCAGAGGGGAGAATTCCGGGCTTAGACACGGCTTCTGTGCAGCCCCCGGGCTGCTGGCAGCGCTCCCTCTGAACCTGACTGTGGTTCGGGTGGGAAAAACAGAGGCTGCTGTTAACCAGCCTTCCAGGACTTCTGGTTTCTGAGAGCAGAGCACCTCCTCAAACCATTCCACTCATTACCACCACCACCAACGCCTCCGCCCTGCGCTGCAGTCAGGTGGAATTGCTTGTTCCTGTCCAAAAGAGGCACGCGCGTTCTTGCCTCTGTTCCTCTTCCTCTCAGGCGAACTGCTGCTCCTCCTTCCACCTCTAGTTCTTTGGCCTCTTCTCTCCCCTTAAAGCCTCTGTACTCTCTGCACATACCTCTCATAGAGCACGTTGGCCTGTAACTATTTGTCCATTCTCCTGTCTCCTTCCAGAATATTTTGAAAACAAAGCACTGGTTTTATTCTCCATGTCCCCAGCTCCCTTGGTTCCTATCACATCAATGGGCGAATAAACATAGATGAATGGGCGAATGAATAAATGAGGTGTTCTTGAAGTATGACTGCCTAAGTTGGCAGGCAGGCAGAGAAAAAGTAGTCTGAGTAAAGGTGTTTTTTTTTAACCTGCTATTAGGACGATATTGCTTACTAGAATTTTACTATCAACTTAACAAATAGTTAGTGTTCTTAGTATATGGAAAGACAGACTCCTCCCAGGGAATCTTAGCTGTAACTTTAGCCCTACTTGTTAAAGCAGAGCCGTCAGGCCGCCCTCCACCTATATAGAGGCTTAATGTAATTTTACCTTGTTTCACATCAATTAATTATTGCTTAAGCATCACCTAGGCTTATAGGTTAGAGGGTGGTAACAGAGTTAGGGGTAGAAATATATTACCTGCATTCTTGCCATAAGAAGTCATCATTCTCTCCCATCATGCTCCTTTCTTCTTTTTCCATTGATTAAACTGGACTTTCACCCAATTTCTCCCCCTCTTGCTCTCTCTTTTTTTACATTTTTCACTTTTCTTATTTTTTTGTTTCTTTTTCTTATACTTATTAAAATTCTTTACGTAGTCAGTCTTAAAGGTAACAAATATTTAGTTTCACCTTTCTTGAAGAGAGTTGAACATACTGAACAGTTGATGCTTACAGCATCCCTTTGTGAATAAACAGAAGTCCAGAATTTTGATTATAATACTCACTTTGTTCTTCTGAAATCCTAATATCTCAGGCTAAGTGATCATTGGATTCTGATATCCCCGGTTGTTAATTATCCACATTATTTTTATTTTCTGTGCATCGAGAAAGGAATTGGATATAGTTATGGAGCAGATATAATTTGAATTTCAGAATAGCACCTTTTGTTCTGTGTAATCTGAAGAAGATCCTATAATGAAACCTTCAAACCAGTGAAAGCATCGTTGCCACATCATGCATTTTCAGCTCAGTGCCGTGCGCCGCAGGCCCTTGTTGGCGGGAACAGTGGGGTTTGCAATGTGTGGGCTGGGTAGGCCTGCGGGGAAATGTCCGGGAGGTGCCCTGTCCTATCCTTTCAGAATGAGAAGCCCTGTAGAAATTACCAAGAAACTTGAACTGTTTTCTTTTTAAACTATGAAATAAATTGTATTTTGTCTTACTCATTAAAAGCTGAAAGAAAAATCAGCTACATTCGGTGTAGTTCCATCCGAAATGATGGGAATTTTCCTGAATTTTTTAGTCTTGCCTAGAATTCTATCTCCATATGTGTTGATTTTGGTCCAGATTAACTGGATTTTCTCACATGCTAAAATTCAGTCGGTGCTTGCCTTTTTCCCCTACACACTCTGTCCATATGCCTGTGAAACTTTTCTAAAGTTAGGAGGGCTTCATTGTTTTATTTTCCTTTATTTTTTTGAATCATAGTATACCTCTTTCTCTTCAGGGATCATTGCTTTTATTGGCCTTAAATTTTTAAACTGGAAGATGAATTGTCCTAGAACCTCTTGACTTAAAGTTTCCCACTTCTTAGGGAATCTCGCAAATCTGTTGTTACTTCAGATTCTACAAAGTGAAGATGGTCAGTTGGGGACAGAGTAGGCTGTTGAGTTCTGTGAGGGGAACCGAGGTAAGAAATCCTTTAAAAAATAAGGAAAGAAAGAAGCTCTAAGAACAAAATTGGTTGTAATTAAACGGCATAAGTGTAAAGTCAGTAGCTCTTAGATGAATTATTGGAAACCTACTTGTCATTTATCATCCTGTCCAATTTCTGATAACATACTTTGAATAAGTGATTTTTTCTTTCTCTTGTTTCACAGAGGTCAGAGGTCAACTCCGCTCACCCACGATGGACAGCCAAAAGAAATGCCACAGGCTCCTGTACTTATTTCCTGCGCTGACCAGTGAAGCGCCCTTTAATTTGTAAAACATTGTGCTTTACCTACTACCCTAGCCTTGTCTTTACCGAGGGATGCTCGTAAGTCTGTGTGGTGGGAAATATAGCCTGCAAACAAGTGCTTGTTGCCCTACATGGCCCAGATTCACTTGAAGCAGAAGTTAGCCTCCTGGGCCTATTTGTTCTTTGAGGATGATGTTATCTGTTTGATAATGAGCAGAAATGGAATGATCCTGGAGCTCTGCTTTCTATTGAAGGCTGTTGACGGTAATAGGTGGTAACTTGGTAAAAGCCTGCCTTTACTGTAGCTCATCCAGCATCTCTTTTACCAACCAGAGAGTGTGAAATTAGTTTCATATATTACCTAGTTATTCTTTCAAAACAAAAACAAAAAACAAAAAAACAAACTGACGCACTGCACTAGTTATTAGATATTCTTAGTCTTTTTTGTACATGGAGATTTAAGTTCTAAGATGGTTTATATAATAGGTTATACCTACATTTATATTGTAGAATAATATTAAAAAGCCTGTTCCGAGACTCCCACGCAGCACGGGCAGGCAGATGTACCATTGTTAGCGGTGTATGCTCGGCCTTGTGGTCCATATATTCTGCACTTTTATATTTGCCACCAGAGTGGTAGTTTGCTGGCAAAAAGAAAAAAAGAATAAGAAAAAAATTACAATTCTTACAAGCTGAATTTTTTTCTTAGCCTTGAGTGACCAAGAAGAATTTGCTTGGGGCAAATTGTGGCAAATATTTTCCCAGAGAGGGGAAGAGTCCTGCAGATTACAGATTACTGATGTTTTCATGCCTTGAGGATTCTTTTATTTTTACACAGGGGTCTACGTGACCAATGGATCGTTCATACAAACAAACAAAAAAAAAGAGAAAAATATTATTCAGAAGTGACCTTAGTATTACTTCACTATCCTGAACACATTGAAGACGCTCACTCACGTGGACTTTGAGCCACAGACCTTTTCCATCCATCCCAGACAGACTGGACGGGTAGCGACTGCTATGCACAGCCTCATTGGCACTGCAGGTTTTTAGAGCCATTTCAAGTTTGTGGTGTTAAGGAGGAATTGAGTAAATGAAAAGGGAGGTATGCCTGACCAGAGTGGGACTCTGTCATAGATCCACCTGCGAGTTTCTGTTTCCTTGCTGTGTTTTGTTGCTTTTGAACATAAAAGCCACTATACATATGCCAGTGCCAACTGGATTAACTGGCTTAGAACATTCAACATATTGACTTCACCACCTGACGTTCACAGTGTCTTGTTTCCTAGCAACAGATGTAAGTGATAAATCAAAATTAGTCAGAGGCTACAGATTTTACAGGGTATTTGTTCCATAGCACAAAGTACTTCCCCACTCTTGCATCACAGCACAAACTACCAAATTTCAAATATTGGAGTCCAGCAATAATTTTTATTGATTTTCAAACTGGCGGAATTTTGATAGTGTTAGTTCAAGTCTGAAGCTTTTGAATTAGATCTCTAACTGGTGACAGTTTACAAGGTTTTATCTAGCTTTCTTATTTATACTTGACTGAATTGTAATGATGATTTTTTTTCTAATTGTAATTTGATCTAATAGCCATATAAAAAAAAGACTCTTATTAGTCCTGACTAGGTTTAGCTTTTCATGGTTGTAGATATTACTTCAGTTTCGGTGCTGGAAAATATGTACAACATACTAACAGAACTGAAGAAGAATATAGAGAGACATTTTTTTAAAAGCAGGTAAAGAGGCCAGCAGAGCATTGGTGTGGTGTTCTCAAAGATGCATGTACTCATTGTGCGAATGGAGGAAGAAAGAATTAGTAAGCAAGGTTAATCAGAGATTAAAACTTAACCCCATTCACCTAGAAATAAATCAGGTGAGCAACCCCAGATTTCAGCCTAATGTTTTTACTATGATGCTATTTTATTAATATTTTCTAAATCTCAAAACACAAATTGAATGTTTGGAAATTGCTGGGTCCCAGTGTTGGTGGCTGTTGGGAGTTTTTGGACCACTTGCTAGCAGTGATTTTAAAATTATTAGCTAAAATCCAAAAAAAAAAAAAACCCAACACAAATTGTATGGTGCAGAACATGCACCTTGACAATGGTACTAACTTGTTATTCTATAGAACACTTTAGAATAGATCTATTTTTGCCAGAGCACCCTCCTTCAGTCCTCCGATTACATTTCACTAGAGTTCCTCAAGAGATTGCTGTATATTCATGGGACCTTTTTTTTAAAAAGAAGCAAAACGAAAGATTGCTTTTTTTCTATGTGATTAATATCTTACTTGATCTGCTTTTCCTAAACCTCAGTGGCTTTTCCCTTAAGCAGGGGTGGGAGTGGGAGGGCAACCTACTGGATATGACTGTTTTCAGATACTTTAAAAAAAACTTTTTGTAGAAATGCTTAATTTTTAAGCAGTTAGGCAGTGAGAGTAGCAGAAATCCTGCAAAGCTTTATAGTTCTTTAGACACTCACCTTGTCGTTTCTCTTGAGTGGTGGAAGGAAGTCTTGATTTCAGTAAGAGCGCTTTTCTCATACCCTGCAGCTGCTGGAAAGGGGTGTTGGTATTTTCAGGTAACAACGTTTGTTAGCACAAATATTTCAGACCGATACGTAGTTCTCCCCCTTGTCATTTTCATTTCATTTCTCTCATTCTCCTTTACTTTGGAAAATTGTATTACTATAGTGTGTACCTTAATCGGCCAGCAGATGCCATCTACACTAACATTTGTCCCACAAGCATCCTCAAGAGGAAAAAGTTGCACCTTATGTATATCTCAAGCAAACCAAAATATGATGCTCTTCTGCTTTGTTTTATTCTAAATTGTTGTATCATATCTTTCTGAAACCATTCTGAATTTAGTTGAAATTATCAATATTTATACTTTTAACCTTAATTTCTGGATTCAAACCTGTATATAAATCTTTTGGAAAAAAAAAATTGTCCTAGCCCTTCTCTGTGATGCTGGAAGTGGATAATTTAGTCTCTGATGGAGACACAGTACTGTTCCAGTTTCCTTTAGCCTTTTATTTATTTAGTTATTCTGGGTATTTCCTATGTAATTTTGAAGTGTGTAGAGTATATTATAGTAACTGAAGCTGCAGCTCTAAGAAGCTGAGTGAAAGAAAAAAATACTGTAAGACATCCTTTTTAAGTTTTTGTTTGTTTGGATACTGTAATGAGATCAGGAAAAGGAAAAGTGTCCCACCGCCACATTGAAGATACAGGCTCTTATCCCCAAATTAGGTTTGTTCCCAGATTTTTAGATCAAAAAATGTTAATTCACTAAAACCCCTTTTTAAAGGATAAATCACACTGTTGTAATTCTGACAGTCTTACATCAGAAATATATTTATTTAATCCTGTCAGATGGCACTTACTACTAATGCCACCTCAAAACTGAAATGCTGACATCATTCCCACATTATCACTGATATTCTAGTTCCTGCCATTAAAACTGCTGGAGGGGGGAAAAAAGTGAACACTATGAACAAGGAGCATCTGAACTGGTCTGGCTCTTTAGAATCCAAGATGTCTAATCTTGTCATTTTCTTATTAAGTCAGATGCGACTTTGCCTAAGTCATACAATTTTGTTTGCACTCTGCAGTCTGTGGCTCATCCTATGACAGTGTTTGTACCTACGTAAAAGCTCAAGCAAATTAGAAGTTGATACAGAACCAGGAGGAAGCTGAAAACTGAATGACATGTTTTGTTTATACAGTTTGTGTGGGGGAGGGGAGGGATGGGAACTATCAACTAGCTCTGTTCCACGTTTGGCATTCGGCATTAATGTGAAGCAGTGGGACCATGCTGCCTGCTAAACTACTGTATGAATCCTAAGTGTTCTGGAGACCAGCAGCTGGAGGCCGGAGGCTGGAGGCCAGCGCCCGTGCACTGAGGAGAAGCGCCGCCTCTTCACTGAGAGGAAAGAAGGAAAGAAGACATGAGATGCCTGGAGTCCTCATTTGTAAAGGGAACGTTGGGGGTGTATGTGATGCTGAGGAAGAGATTCACCTTTGATTGCACTGCTCCACAGAGCCCTCAGATAAGGCCAATTCTAATGGGCTACCTCGGCTTTAAAAGTTAATTTCAGTTAAGTCCTGTTTCAAAGGTTTGTCTTGTTTTGCTTCTGCCTTCAGTGCCACTATTTTCCACTGCAGTGTTTCGACTTCACAAACCGCCTTCTCCAGAGAGAACAATGTATTGCTGAAAATGGGCAGTAGAAGCAAATGCTGTTATTACATTTGACCTATAAAGTATTCAGAGTGACTGCTAGGTAAAATCAAATTTTAGCTTTCCTCACATAGGACCTTGTTTTGCACCTTAAAAAGAGTGTACTAATTGTTAAATAGATGTTGCTCTTATTTATACAAGCATTCCCAAAGAATTAGATTTGGATTTTTGTTTCTGAGTTTTGGGATTCTTAAAAATTATCTTTCTTAGATTCACTAGCATTATACTTTAAAAAGAAACAGTTTGTTCAGTTCATCTTACCAGATATGTCTGGGAAAGTATTCAGGGTTTGATGGACTGCTTTGCTTTAGTTTGGAAGTGACAGCTGAGTTTATTATACTCCATAATAAATGACCTTGTTCTTTTCACTGGGGACATTATCTTCCTTGCATTTCAGAACAAAGAAGCAACAAAAGAGTAATAAGACAAATATATTTGATTCTGTCATACACCTCCTTCTGTTTGTACTAAGCTTTGCTTTAAAAAAAAATGTAAATGTACATTTTCTTTATAAAAAAAAAGTTTCCTCTCCTGGCCAAATTTTATTTGTGGTGGTATGAGTTACACTAATAAATTAAAAGAGGAAACCTTGTACTTTAAAGTTCCACGGCCACTGTTTTCTCGTTGCAGTCAGTGGTCATAATTGATCCTGCCCTCAAATTCATTTTCATGCCAGAATTAGATGTTGCGAACATAACTACTACTTCCAAAGATTTTCTAATAACTTAGGTCAGAGCTGGTTACCGAGTAACAAGAACCTAACTCAATGCCTCCCAACCCTCCCACCCACACTGCAAGTCTTACCTCACAAGCTCTCGATCACAGGCGCGCATGCTTCACGAACTACCAGCTCTCCTGTGGCCCCCGGAGGGGCTGCTTGCCCATGTCCCCTGACACCTCGTATTAGTGCCTCCAGCTCTGAGAGTAGCAGGACTGGGGGTGGGGAAGGCTCATGACCTGGAGCTCAGCACACGCTCAGCAATGTTTTTCTTTATTTCATTAGCACTAAACAAATCTCTTGCTCTCAGGAATTTATCCAAAAAAGAATTTAAACCACCTGAGATTCCACATAGCAGATTATGAACTTCTCATAGGTTTGAATTGCTTACTTGTCATAAATTAACCACAGCTTCATTTGGCTACCAGGTCTTAAGTCTGTTGATAGTTTCAGCATGACCGAATCGCTCATTTTTTCTTTCTTTTTTTTTTTTGGCGGGGGGGGGGGTGGCTTTCAGAAATTGGCTCCGTTCTCTTTAGAGTTGGTGTAAACATGCCATGTAATAAATGATTTCTTCTCAATGGTACAACAGAATTATTGCTTTCTTAGATGTATGTGTAGTAAAAGTCAATATACACATTTATATAATTTTTTTCTTTAAAATCTTATACTTAATTTGATATTTCTAAAAATTGCACATGTAAGTCATGTGTATAACATGCTAAAGTACTTTAACTGTGATCTTAAAACTGAATAAAAATATTTAATAAAAATTTGAAATATTTTAAAGATACTCAAATATATTTCTTTATGTTCACACTACTGGCTATTGAGTACGTGCCCTCAATATACCATGCCCACTAAAAACAGAGACAGTACTTTCATAAAAGTGAGCTATTTCAGGATGTCAAATGATGATCTCCCCTAAATCGTCGGTCTGAGGTTCACCATTGTGTGAGCAGCCTCAGTTGCTTTTCCCTGCTGTGTGGAACCGAAATCAGCTGGACAGAGAAGACAGGCTTTAGTCTCTTCCTCAGAACAACAGTCTTCGAGGTGCCTCACTGAGAAAAGTGAGCCGAACATACTGTCTCTCCCTGAACTATAACAGTTTACACAAATGATTTTAAGACTGTAACCTAAACTATAAACTTGGGCCTCACATTTGCTGGGTACACTGTTTCTGAACCCTAGGACCTTGGATATGGTTTCGTTTGTTTTTTTAATCCTTTGGAATAATACAGAGTACAAATACTTGGTTGGTGTAATTATATCAAACAGGCCTTGCATTCAGGCAGACTTGGCTTCAAATTCTGGCTCCAACTTACCACAGGGTTTTTTAATCTCTGAACCACACTTCACTCATCTAAATGATGGCGCTGATAATGCCCCCTCACTCCATTGCTGAGATTAAAAGAACAGATAAAAAATGTTGGCATCGGGCCTGTAATGGAGATACTCATTAAATGGTAATCATTGATTGAATTTTTATTTCAACTCTAAGGTAGATATATTAAAGTATATTGAAACGAGATGCTAAATATAACTTTCTTTGTATTCAACTTGTAAGGGATGATGCATTAGGGGAAGTGGTTTCAGGAGATATGATGGTGTGGGAAACCAAGTTAAATTCACATAGCTAAATCAATATGAAGCACTATGAAGATCTTTCTCTGAAATCAGTCTGCCTAATGAATTAAACTTCTCTGATACTATTGTGCATGTCCTTTGAAGTACTGAGAGTAACGTTTCGGAATGGTGGAGGGTGACCCATACCAAGTAACAATGCTGTTAAAATAAAAAAGGTGACAGAATATACATATATGTGGTTTTATGGTCCAACATGTATTAGGCAATTACATCTTTCCGGATAGGGCATGAAATCTCAAGGAAAAATAAAATGGTTCTTAATAAGCTAAAACTAATATTGCATGCATACTGAAACAACAAATTATAATTTATCAGAAAGCTCTCCTTTTGAGATTATGGGAAAATACATGGAAAAGTAGGCTAGTATATTGAACACCATGTACCTACCCATCACCTAGCTTCAGCAAATAACATTTTCTCGATTTCTGTTTCATTTGTATTTTGCCCATTTTCTTCCATTACATCCCCCAACCTCAGATATGTTTATCCCAGAAGTGTGATTTCATGTGTAAATACTTTAGATTCAGCCTTTAAAAAACAAATCTCTTGATATGAACAATTTTTTTTATGTATCGCCTCCTCACAATTCCAAAAATATGTTTATTTCCTGTCTAAAACAAAAGGAATCAATGAGCCACAAGAACAGTGATGCTGGAGTGGAAATTATTTGGAATTAGAAAACACTTTAAATTGGATATTTCTACATTTACTTTTTTTGATCCACAGTTTTCCAAAGAGGTTTAACTTGATCAAAGCCCTTTCTTAGCATGTCAATTCCTCTGGGACCTACTCTCTTTCTGAGACTTAATGTCTAAAAAGGCCTAAGTGCTAAAACTTTTATGATTTTATATAAAACTTTGATAAACTTTTGGATGCCCTTTACACTTTTCCCTTCAACCCTGTCCCCACTGTTTTGTTGCCCATACTCACAAGAGTGAAATATGGAGACGTAGAGACAGAATTTTAGATGACCCCTGGAAGGCTGGTGCCAAAGATTTTTAGAATCTGGAATTCTGGGTTAATAGGCCAGAAATGAAAGCATAAAATGAAATCCCTCGCAGGAAGAGAGAAAATGATCATTCCTCCTGTAAAGCCCACCACAACTGGAGATCTCTTACCCTGGAGAATTTTCAAAAGGTCACTGTGTCTCAGGTTTGTGTGCTGCAGAGTCAAAACATAAATGGGAGGATTCCAAGTGTCTTGGATGGAGGATAAAGGGGGAAATGGAAAAGTTCATATAAATAAGCGTTTTAAAGTATAGTGTCAGAAGTCAAAAAGTGGTTTTAAAGCCAGCATGAAAATATTTCCAAGAAATATATTCAAGTAGAATAATTATTTTTTCCCAAATCTTTTCTACTCTTGGACACCATATCTGCAGTGCCTCTGAAAAACAAATTAGATAAAAATTCTTCCAGAAATGAACACGTAAGCAATGAAAATGTATACAAACAATATAAGTATAATACGAGGTAGGGACAAAAATAGATAATGAGTTACCATCTAATTTGAAAAATTTATTGGAATATATTTAATAGGAAGTCAGCATTGATAATTTTTAAAAGTTTTCTCCAAGATATATGTATAATCCTTCAGGTAAATATTGGAGAAGTTGAGACGTTTTATAAAATAATTTTAAATTTTCACTTCTCCCATAGTAAATATTGGCTTGGGGATTTGTAGAACTATATTAAAACTGTAAGGACAATGTTCTGTACGAGTCCTTGAAAATCTGAAACCCTTTTGTGAACACAGTGATGCCAGCCTCACCTGCATTAAACCTGTACTGTATATAAATTAAACCAAAACTGTATCGTTAGAAAAGAATTGCTTAAAAGCAATGTGCCTCATTCCACCTCTCTAATAAAACCCATGAAAATATTTCACCTTTCTTGCTTCAGCTCCAGAGAAGTTCTGCTACCCCATATCCATTAAACTGCTTACATTTCGCTCCTCTAAGAATCCACTCATTCCGCGCGTCTGCCCTGAATACCTGCTATTGGACACCTTGAAAGTAGCAACAAGACCGCCTTCAGGGGGGTTAGAGATTCTCCATGGAAATGCAATACAGATGAGGCTGGGCAAGGAAATCAAAGGCTGTCAGGAAGGAGTTACGTATAAACTCATGTGAAATGATAATTGGCATGTAGAAGACTGTAAGAAAAATGGTTATGTCTTAACTGTTGGACTTTTAAAGTCGTATTCTTTTAAAATTTTTTTATACAAGAGATCTTGGCACAAGGAAAAAAAGGTGCTGCTAAGACAAGGCCACCACAGATGTCAGAGACTGACAAAAATGTGATGCCATGGTGCAAATCAGTATACATTCCCTTTATGCACGCCCTGGGCCAAGTCGATTCGAGGGCTGACATCACGCCCTTAGATGGCACAGCCTGGGAATGAATGACCCGGGAATATCTGACACTATAAAGTCAAGCAGCTCCATTCGAGCACTCGGCCTTAGAGGGGTGATTCTGGTAGCCAGATAGGTGGCTCCCCGACTTTCTTTTCCTTCTCAACTTACTGCACCTTTCTTCTCCTTATTCCCAACTCTTGCATATTGCTGTAATTTAATTTTTTCAATCTTGACGTTTTCTTTCAACGATGGCACACCTCCTTCCGGATCCCTAAAAAAGCTGTTTCAGGTTTCCTTTTGTGCTTTATTTTTTCCTCCACTGAGAATAACTAAGGTTTTTATGGCAAGGTAAATGACTCAGCAAATCCTTTGCTCCCGGAGAATTCCCCGAGTAAAAAGCAGCTGTTGTGAAGGATTCTCATTTTTGATGTGTGCTGCTGCCATTTCAATTCGGGTCTGAGTTGGGCCCCTGAGTCTTCCTTTCCTAATCCTCGGCCTTTAAAAAGGATTTTACTACAGGAAATGCCTGTTCTTATCTAGGACTCTGAAGGATTACTTCCCCTTTGGGAGTACTGAAGGCTGTGTATCCACTTTTTAAAATATTTTATTGATGATGCTTTTATGCCTGTCCCAGTTTTTTCCCCCTTTGCCCCCCTCTACCCAACCCACCCATTTCCCCACCCCCACCCCATGCCCTCAAGCAACCCCCACACCGTTGGCCATGGCCATGGGTCATGCATATATGTTCTTCGGCTCCTTTTTCCTATGCTGTATTTTACATCCCTGTGATTGTTCTGTAACAACCAATTTGTACTTCTTAATCCCTTCACCTTTATCGTCCATCCCCCCACTCTCCTCCCATCTGGCAACTATCAAAACATTTTCTGTGTCTATGGTTCTGCTTCTGTTTGTTTGTTTTAGATTCAATTGTTGGTATGTACTTGTCACCATTTTATTGTGCATATTTTTTATCTTCTTAAAGAAGACCCTGGAACATTTCATATAATGCTGGTTTGGTGGTGATGGGCTCCTTTAGCTTTTTCTTGCCTGGGTCTACTCTTCCTTCAGTCATTCCAAATCCGGGTCCACCCGGCTCCAGCCGCCTCCTCCATGCCACCGAAGTTCAACCCCGAAGAGACCAAAGTCGTATACCTAAGGCGCGCCATCGGGGAAGTCAGTGCCACTCCTGCCCTGTCCCCCAAGATCAGCCCCCTAGCTCTGTCTCCAAAAACGTTCGGTGATGACATCGCCAAAGCAACTGGTGATTGGAAGGGTCTGCAGATTGCAGGGAAACTGACCATTCAGAGCCGACAGGCCGTGATTGACACAATGCTTTCTGCCTCAGCCCCGATCATCAAAGCTGTCAAAGAACCATCACGAGACAGAAAGAAGCAAAAAAACATTAAGCACAGTGGAAATTTCACTTTCGATGAGATTGTCAACATTGGCCGACATGCTGTACCTGTCTTTAGCTGGAGAACTCTCCGGAACCATTAGAGAGACCCTGAGAACTAACCAGTCTCTGGGCTGCAATGTTGCTGCCCGCCACCCTGATGACATCGTAGATGACATCAACATGGTGCAGTGGGATGCCCGGCTAGTTACGAACTACACAGGAAAGCATTCCAATTAAAGATCATTTGACAACAACAACAAAAACACACGTACAAAACAAACAAACAAACAGAAAACCTTTTTAGGAATCAAGAGTAAATGACAGTCTTTAACTCCAAAGTCATCTGCTTTAAGAAGTAAGCTGATTAGGTAGGCACTGAAATTTATGGAAGAAATTAGAAAAGTTTTAGAAAATTGAACAGCTAAATTCGAAGTTCATTGAGCGTCTGTCTGTGGCCCCCAAACACTGTCAATGTTCTTGTGTGTTGCCAAAAGACGTCATTCATCTTCCCTCACATCTCAGAGATCAGACTTCAAATGAGTGGGTCACAGATGGAGTAACACTTCCCGAGAACCTACTGTGTGCCAAGGACTGTGGCTGAAGCCGCAGGGAAGGTTCCAACACCTCCACAAGCCCGCCCGACATGGGACCTGGAAGTTGAGCAGGAACACACAGGGATTGACTAGGCACTGTGCCGCAGTCCTCCTTTGGACAGCGTTCAAACTGGAATCGGACCAAGGTTTTTTCTTCTATATGTGGGCATTTATCCATGTGAATTACTTTTTTGGGGTTCCTCTTTCACTCCTACCCACACATCCAATATCCCATATGCCTTCTTTTAAAAAACAAATGGTTTTCTGGTCCGCGTGTTCACTTTTCCAAGTTGCCTTTGGGTGACATTCTAGCCTGCCACCAATAGCACCTGCTCCTCAGCCAAAGATCTTTTTTAGACAGAATCTGTCCAGCTTTTGAGCCTACCACAGGGAGCAGCATCAGTAATTGGTGGTGGCAAGGTGGACTGAGTCATAAATTAGCTGATGAATAGTATTTCCGGGGGAAGGGCCCGCCTTCGCCCGCAGTCAAAGACAAGAGAACCAACCATGTGGCAAGGTTGCACGGCATGTGGGGTCCTGGAAGACTCCCCCTTCACACAGTCAGAAACCAGTTTTTCCCTGGTGGTTCACCTCCCCCTGCTAAGGAGCGCAGGCTGCCTTCACAGTTCTCCAAGACGCAGCCCGCTGAGGTTTTTGAGATTAAACTGCTATGGATGAGCAATGCAGTTCATATTCTCTTGGCCCTTTTTATTTCCTTCCTAATCAATTTTATATGTTAAGGACAAAGCTTTTTAACTTGAACGTGAACCTTGTATTTGCTTAAACCTTCAAAACATACCACATCCACACACAGCGCTCAGTTTGAAATCAGGCAGAAGGGGGATCTAATTGCATGTGAACAATGACCTGTGTCCCTAGGATACAAAATAAAAGCTGGAAATGGGTACTTCTCCTCCTACCCTCTTTACCTCTGTTTTCAAAAAAAATTAAACTAGTATTCTATAACACTGACGTTGGACTTACTACCCAAGATACTTAAATGGAATTTATGGGCTTCAAATCTACTGAACAGCCTGATCCACTTTTTCCAGTTTTAAAAAGAATGTTTTATTTCCCAACTGCCCATGAGTTAGCTGCCAGTTTCACTGAATGGTCTCTCCTACGAGGTTGTATAAACCTAATTATGCCCATTTCTATAGAGCCTCCTTTATCTATCTATCTACCTAATTATTTTTTGCTATTCATACCAGGTAAGTGTGGCTCAGTTTATAAATCATTTGAAGAGAGTGTCCTCTCAACCTCCTTGCATGTCTTACACCTAAACTGGGGGCCTATTTCTCACGTGCCATCAGAGGCTGACTGTCTGGCTCCTTCCCAGATCAATAGACACCCCATCGCCCTGCAACGAGGCCTCCGGGGGGCCAGGGAGAGAAAAAACTACCAGACGGCCTGAGTTCACTTGTACTTTCCACTCGGCTATGATTATCAGCCACAGAATATTCTCCTGAGGTGGCTGAGACCGGGTCTATTTCAAATGACTTCAAAAGGACAACACTGTCATCGCACACTGGAGGAAAATTGCCAGCTGTGCCTGCGAAGAGAAGCGGCATTCTGAATGTGATAGTGAAGCATAACTATGAAATGAAAAGCAATTTAAATGTATTACCGGACAAAAAACATTAGCCCAATGAACATAAATAACCTTATTGAGGAAGGCCACTGTTCCCCGACAAGTTCTCTCTTAGTATGGAGGAAATTTCTCTCTTATTGGAAGGTCTTTGAGCGTCATTAAAGGTTTTTTACAAGTGAAACATGTTATCAAAGAGTCCAATCTTCCTACTTCTGTAAACAACTCCACTGGAATTACCATGAGATTTTTGTGGGCAGGGAAGCCAGTAACTGGTATAACCAGAATCAGGCAATGCTGTTTTCTGAAGGAAAAGAAGGGTTGTCAACTTTTGATTATTCCTCTCAGGTTACTGTCACAGACACTGCCAAATTCCTATTGACATCACCCTCAGCATTAACTACTCCAATAAATTATTTGTATTGTTAATACTATCTTTATTTAATTTGATTCAGCAAGAAGAAAGGGGACATTATGTCTCTAGGCTCCAGAAAGATGTGAAGCCCATAGACATCCAGGTGGGTAGAAGTTGGCTTATGGCTGGATGTCGTTGGGATTATCCATAGTGCAGCGTTCTCATCATGGTCCCTTTACTACACTAGTGATGCCCTGAGTTTACTCAGCTCGTGCTGATGAGCCCCTACATGTGCTTCCCTCCTCCTGAGGGGCTGAGACTACAGAGTAAGGTGCTGATCAGCAGCCCCTCAAATGTGTTCACGATTGAGCCAAAATGCAATATGTCAGTTCACAAAGAGACAGGATTTCCGTTGGGGGGGGTATTGTTTGTTGCTGTTTATTTTGGTTTCTTTGTTTGTGATTTTGCCAAAGCAGGAGAAGGAGATTTCAGGACAATCACCTTGAACTCTAAAAAAATATTTTGAAATCTCTTGTCTCAAAGTAGCTCCTCCCATGGGACCCAGGACACAGGTTCCCCAATGTCGGGGCTGAGGTCTAGTGGAGAAGATTCCTCTAAGTGAGGGATGTGAGGGGAAGCCTGCCAGATACGGGGTCTCTGAAAACCAGGATCCTCTTTAATTTAAATGTGCAGCCGAGCACAAGCAGAAGAGAGACATCCCCAGGAGTCAGAAAGCCAGGTTGGGAGAAGGGGAAGCCATTCTGTTCTGTAGCGCCAGCCTGCACAGCATCAGCACATGACAACGGGCAACCAAATGTCCTTTTGATTGGGGAAGACCCTTTCTCTCTATCCCACCCTGTGTGACTGCAATCAAGTCACTTACTTCTTTGTCTCCTAATCTCTAATGTGGGCACTATAACATTGACTTCCAGGGGGCATTTTGCAGATGTGATGAGATAATATATTTGAACAAGTTTGTAAATTCTAGAATTCTTTATATAAATATAATGGTTTAAAAACTAGAAAGCTTTAAGAGAATGAAAAGACAAGACATAGACTGGGAGAAAATGTTTGCAAACATATCTGTATTAACACTCAACAAGAAAACAAGAAGTAGAACATCTGAAATAGACACTTCATAAGAGAGGATATAAAGAAAGCAAATAAGCATGTTGAAATGATGCTCACATCATATGTCATTATGGACTTGCAAATCAACACAACGAGATATAACTATTCCTATTAGAATGGCTAAAATCCTAAATACTGACATACCAAATGCTGACAAGAATGTGGAATGAAAATGGTATAGCTGCTTTGGAGCAGTTTGGCAGTTTCTCATAAAACTACACATAGGCTCACCATACGATCCAACAATGGTCCCCTTAGATATTTACCCAAATGAGTTGAAAACTTCATATCCATACAAGAACCTACACACAAATATTTATAGAAGCTAAAGAAAGAATGAATGAATGAATGTCCTAAACTGAAAGCAACCAAGATGCCCTACGATAGGTGAATGGATAAACAAACCATGGTACATCCATATAATAGAATGTTATAGAGAAAAGAAATGAGTGATCAAGTCAAGAAAAGACATTGAGAAATTTTAAATGCATATTGCAAAGTGAAAGAAGCCTGTTTAAACTCTACATACTGTATGATTTCAACTAAATGACATCTGGGAAAATTCAAAAATATAGACAGTGAAATGATCATCGTTGGAGAAGGGATAAATAGGTGAAGAACAGAATCTTTTGAGCAGTAAAATTACTCTGTATGATACTGTAATGTTGGATGCATAGCATGGTGCATTTGTCAAAACCCATAGACTGAACACCACAAGAAGTGAACTCTTGCCCTGGCTGGTGTGGTTCAGTTGGTTGAAGCATCATCTTGTAAACCGAATGATGGTCAGCGTATACGCAGGTTGCAGATTAAATTCCTGGTCAGTGAACATATGGGAGGCGACCAATCAATGTTTCTCTTGCACTTTGATGTTTCTCTCTCTCTCTCTCTCTCTCCCCTTCTTTTTCTCCCCTCGTCTCTCTCTAAAAGCAATTTTTTAAAAAGTCCTTGGGCAAAGATAAAAAAAAATTATTTTAAATGAACTCTTATGTAAACTATTAACTTTAATAAAAAATAATCTATCAATATTGGTTCACCAATTGAAATAGAGGTACCACTCTAATGCAAGACAAGGAGTTCAAAGAATGAGGGGTTTGGGGGAACACTCTGTACTTTCTCCTTAACTTTCCTATAAACCTAAAATCAGTATAAAAAATAAAGTCTATTCATTAAACAAAAAATTAGGAAGTCTCTTCCATGTGTATACTTCTCAAATATTTCCAAAAAGACACAACTTACTGGCTAAAAAGCCATGTTAATTTTCTTACTGACATTCTTCTGTTTAACATGCTGAGTGAAAACATACAATTTTCTTCCTTTGGGATTCAGAGAAAGAAAAAAAAAATAAAAGTTTTTAAAACTTTTGGATGGAAAACATAAGTCATTGGCAAATTTTCCTTCTCCTGAATTGGCCCATATGCAAAAAAGATTGGTGACCACTACATCTAAATGAAAATAAAAAGAAAGTTCTCTGCTGTAGACAGCTGCCCACTTACACAGGTGCTCTTGCTTGGCTCCAGATGTAAAGGAGTTTTAAAACATGTGATCACCAGGAAGTCCTGATGCTGCTGAACGGGGTGGGCGTGGTGCCTTGTCCTGTTGACTAAACCGCTGCAATATATGGGAGGAAAGGACTTAAAAACTTGACGACTATGCTGACACCCATTTGGAAGTAATACGTTGATTAGGACCTGAGAAAGACACCTGAGGAGCATGAATCCATCTTGAGAAGTGATAGAGCTTCGCTCTCTCACAGATTCCTTTACCCATCTAGTCAGCAGTCACTTACTGAGAATGAAGGCTTGAACTTTATGTGGGAGGTCACAGGAGGATAGGCCTCATTTCTGCCCTCGACGAGCTGTCCGAGCCCGGTCTGTGACCCGGGCAATCAGAGGTACACGGCAGACCCACATATCCTTCTCTGAGGAGAGGGGACTAGCCTCTGTTTCATATCTGTAGGAAGCAGAAAAGCCAAGGCAAAGAGAAAGAGAAAAGGTGTGGATGAATGTCCAAGTGAGCACAAACATTACAAAATTTGATAATTTAATCCTATTTCTTCATCATGTTTCTGATAGCAATGCTGAAATCCCAATCATTGTTATTTAATTAGATTTTCCTAATTATTTATAATCCAGTAATATGAAACTAGAAATTATAATCACTCTTTGAATTTTTGTAACAAAAGTATGGATTGTTTTGCCTTTGAATGTTGGCATCCTGCTCTTTCTTCTACGTTGGTTGCCCGTGGCGTCTGTTGGGGTAGACACTCTTGCCTGGGAGATTCAAGACCTGTTTTCATTACAAATTGGCCCTCTCTTGTATTGCCCTAGAGGAAAAAGGATATTTTTAAGGTATCAACAAAGCTAGACACCAAAAAAATACTTTAAAAATAATTTGACACATGATATTGTATTAGTAAAGTCCCAGCAGGCAATATATGACATATTCAAATTGAGCAAATTTGTGTTTAATAAGAGTTATTTACAAAGGTATAGGGATACCACAAAAGGCAGTGCAAGGCTAGCAACAAGGGGCCTTGTAACCTCCACCTCCCTCCCAGGCCTGAAAGGTCTAGGTCCCAGAAAGAGAACTTGGACTTGGAGACACATGGAGCTGAGGGGAGAAGGCAGATGACAGCTACAGTCAGCCCACGGTGACATCCACTTCACTCTCCTCCCTCCCTCTCATTTCCTGCTCTGCTCCCCACTGGCCAGCCCCACCTGAAATCCAAGAACTGAGGAATTTGTTGCAACAGTTAGTTCATTGAACCTCCCAGCACACAGGGCAGGACACAGAAAGGTGGAGAATAGAACAGGACAGCAAATGGAAGGTATCTGGCATAAGACATACATGTATGTATGTATGCATGTATTAAATCCCCACCTGAGGACATGATTGTTGATGATAGAGAGTAGGGAAGGGAGGGAGAGGGAAGGAGAGGAAGGGAGAGAAACAGACCTGTCGCCTCCTGCACGCTCCCCGCTGGGACCAAACCCTCAACCCAAGCAAGTACCCGGCCGCCTTTCAGTTTGCCAGGTGACACTCCAATCAACTGAGCCACACAGGCCAGAGCAGTCACGTATGTATGTATGTATATATGTATGTATGTTTGTATTTAGTCTTGACTTACTTTATACCTTTTTATATTATTTTGAAATATATGGTGAGGAAGAAACCATAATTTTTTTCCATGTTCTAAGCCTCCCCATTTTGTGTGTCTGGCCCGGAGAGTAAGGTGATATAATTTGGTATCTTTCAGGCAGCTCCATCCCAGAGCATCAGAGGCTCCTGAGGAGGGGCCATATATTTGTATGTTTTGCTCCGACCTTGAGAGGAGCCGGGCTGTCGTCCTAACAGGCGGGCAGAGCGGCAACCTGCTGATCGGGCTGCATGCATGGCCCGCCATCCGCCCTCCATGGCGACAGCACACTTCAGGTCCCTCGGGAATAGAGAGGGCTGTGCACCTCAGGAGGCAAGCTGTCCCACAGGTGGGGGGTGGGGGAAAACGGAGTTAAACACTCATCCGATCTAGAAAAAAATGGGAGTCCGTCCATGGCACCCTGATGGATTTTTCCTAGGGAAAATGTGTGTGGTGAATTTAATAATTTTGATACTTCTCACTAGTTCTCAGAAGTTAAAAGCAGCAGAGCAGTTTCATGTGTGCTCTGTACCGAAACACAGCTTTTGTATTTAAATATTTTGGTGAACGTATCTTGTGTTTGTAGAGCATTAGTGCTGTTGACATTGCTCCATAGCTGCCCTCTTTAGGGAGTTGGAATCTGTCTTCAATAGGAGTCAACAAAACTTAGAAAACATTTGAATAGGAACCAGGACTGCAAGTTACTCAAAGGGGCCCTTGAGTTGGAGAACAAAGACGATGAACTCAGAGGGTGGGGATGGCAAGGAAGGCAGGGATCTTAGAGACATACTCACTGGCTGCTCTTCCTGCTCCTGCTAATCTCACTTGGAGGGCATGCCTTGACCCCGTTGCTGAGGCCCCATCCAGAGAGAGGCGGCTGTTCTCCAGGGTGAAGCACTTCTTCCCATCCAGCTGAGTATCTACTTAGAATTCCTAGAAAACTCATTGCTAGCCTGTGGACACAGGGCCTCAAACACTTGGCTCCACTTCCTTCTACTTAACCTGGCCTCTAAATTCAGAAACGGTGCCCAGCATCTTGAGAGGGCAGGAAGTGCACCAGCAGAGACTGAGTCATCGAGTAGGTGGCAGAGGCGCCTGTGTTGATGCCACCCCCTGCCTCTGCAGTGGCCCCATTTCACTCCCCCTTGTCTGTATCACGGGGACCCTCAACACTAGCTGAGTTTTAAGGGTGAGAGGGCGCCAGTGCCCAGAACCAAGCAAGGGGCCAGGACGAGCTCCATACCACCTCTCCTATTCTGACATGCAGCTCTCTGAGCCGGCTCTTTGTTAAGAAGCTGGGTGTAAAGAGTGCTTCGTTTAATGGGCCGCATGCAAGCAAAGAGGGAAAGTAGAGCACCCACTGAGAGCTGTACATTTCATCATGGACTTGGCCTGACCCGAGGTGGCTGGTTTGAAGGAGGGGACTAGCAAGCTGTGGCGTAACCCATCTCAGAGTGACACAGCACCATGGACAGGGTCCGTGGTGGGCGCAGGCCGGATCAGAGACAGGATGAGGTTAGAAATATCAAAGGACCCCACTCTGCTTTCTCCTGCTCTCCCCTAGTCTGCTCTGCTCCCTGCCCAGCCTATGCCATCCCCAGCCCTCTTCCGGGATGGGGGTGGGGACCCTGTCCTCCCTACCTGCACTATTCTGTGCCAAGGAGGGGAGAGGAGAAGGGATACTCTATCTGTCATTGCAATTCGAGACCTGGGACAAGTGGGGAGGGCAGCGTGTCGCTTAAGAACACATGCAAGGCAGCAGTGGCCCCACTGCCCAGCCCGCATGGGGACAAAACCAATGCCATCTTGATGCTCGGACTTGAACATATCACCATCACTCACTAGGGCTCAGAGATGTCACGTGAGCTGTCATTGTCCACATGCAGACACATGCAGGAGAGTCAGCGCCGCCTTCCAATCCCCTTTCATTAACACTCCCCAAGGGACCCTGACACTCAGTTTTCCAGCCTTGGAAACCTCTATTGATTTCCAAGTCGCCAACTCTTACTTCCCCTGAACTATTTCTTCTTAAAGAACACTTCCACACACATTGCTGCTGTTCCCAAAGCCATTAATTACCTGAACCCCAAATCTGAAGGTTCATTGTCCTTGACCCTCCATTGGTCAGCCCCTCTGCCCTCCCAGACATCTCTCCTTTGGCATTCAAGACCTCTCAGCTGCCTGCTCTCCCTCCTGCCTGGCTAAGCCCACTCGGTCACCTTCACTGCTTCCACGAGGTTATTGAGGCCTTTTGGTCACGAGCTCCTGCCGCCAAATCAGTGCCCGAGGCTGCTGCATAACAACCTCCTTCCTTGATTAGAGCATCTTAATTATGCTCTAGGAATTTGCTTAAACAGATTAATCATCCTCGAGGACAAATTTAGAAGCCTTGCTTGCTAAGGGATCTGCTCTGCATATTCCCTGGGAAATTCTGATTACACCTGCCTGCTGGGCCTTGGTCAGGGCCGTGGGTGCATCAGGGACCTGACATGGGCTGAAGGCCCTCTGCTGCCCCTGCAGCTTCTCCTCCCTCCTCCGGGCAGCAGGGCGGGCTCCAAACTGGAGTGACACCAGGTTGTGAATGTGGCTGGGGACTGAGAGAAGGTCCCGGTGCTCTCTCTGTCCCTTCTAGAGAACTGTCTGCACTCTAGAGAGTTGATTTGTAAACTCCTCTTCGATGAAATTAAAATCTTAGTCCACTTATTTGTGGCAGCCTGGGTCCGCAGTGGTTCTCATCAGAATACCTAGCTTTTAAAAACTCTTGACATTGGTGTGTCACCCCAGATCACCTTAATCAGAATCTCCAGGATACACCATCCTTATTTTGAAAAAGCAACTGAAAGAGCCCACTAGGTATTGCAAATAGAGCCAGATGGAGAACCACAGCAAAATCTGAGCAATCACAGATGTTTACTTCTGTGCACATTAATGTGGGGAGTGAGCACTAGGGTCCTTTGGTCCTGCTGACTGACCTGATACTAATGAAATAGAACCTACGATCTCAGCTGCCCAGAGTGAGTGTTCACAGACGCTTGAAGCTGGGGGTGCAGTTTCATGGTGATCGAAAGCCAGGGCTTTGGATCCAACTAGGTGGGTGCTGTTCTACTATTTCTTGCCTCTGTAACCTTGGATAAACTATTTAACCTCTCTGAGCCCCAGTCTTCTCATTAAAAAATTGTAACAACTTCACAGGAATGTAAGGATTTATGGATGAAATTATACAAGAAAGAGCTTAGAATAGTGCCTGACATATAGTAAGCTTTCAGTAGAAATTAGCTGTCATTATTTTCCTCAACATCACCATTTAGCTCAAGGATAGATCAGAATGTTCATAGGAAGGCAGGTCAGTAGACTTTTCCTAGTGTATTAATTAGGATTCTCCAGAGAAACAGGACTAATGGGGTATATACGAAGTGATTATGGAAGCCACAATCTGTTTTTTGCAAGCTGGAGAACCAGAAGGTTGGTGGTATAATTCAGTCCGAGTTTGAAGTCTTGAGGACCAGGAACACCATGTCAACGGCAGGATAAGATGATGTCCCAGCTCAAACAAAGAGAGCAAACTTACTCTTCCTTCACCTTTCTGTTCTGTTCGGGCCCTCTACCCTTTCTGTTGGTGAGAGCAATCTTCTTTACTCAGTCTACTGATTCAAATACTAATCTCTTCCAGAAGTACCTTCACAGACACATCCAGAAATAATGCATTACCAATGATATGGGCATCTCTTAGCCCAAACTGACACATAAATTAACCATCAAAGTTCCATCGCTTGTCAACTGGACACCCAAATACATGTCCTTAAACCATACTTAATCTTCAAATAAAGACAATAATAAGGTTGCAGTTCCGCTTGACATAACAACTATTCTATGTACAACGAAAAATGTACTGACCCCTGCCCCAGAAGAGTATATATAAGGTCTTTAAGTGACATAACTCCTCTCCTGATTTCTCAAAACTTAATTAATATGATGTAAAACTAACAATATTTAAATACTGATATACATTTGATGCAACTTATGTTACATGGTAAGGGAATTGGGAAAGAAAAAAAATATTTGCCTAATATATGCATTAATACATACAAATGCATTCATAACAAAAAAAAGTTAAGACTCGTGACAATTACATCCTCATTCCTGTAACTGGTCACATGATTGTAGCTCATATCCATAACTACCATCTTCTACTACCCACTCTGTATTCCCTTTGCTTTTAGCAAACATCTCAGCTGGTCATTGTTCTTACCTGGTGGGGTGACCCAAACCTTCATTTCTGAAGTGACAGGGCTATTATTAGGCCAGATGGATTGGCTCTTTCTAGTGTTTCATTGACCTTATTAATGAGAGGGCATGAAAATCTTTGTGTCACCCTAAAGAGTCTCCTGTATTCCAGACATACTCTTCCTTACCTCCACTGTGGAAAAGTAGTCCAATTTCCCTGAAGTCTGGATCAGTCATCCCATCTAGCACTGTAACTCTCTGATTTGCCTATTTATTCATAGGAATAAGGAGTCCAACATGGGTGGGAGACGTCTAAACTTCCAGTTTGATGGAATCATTGTTGTATTTCCTGTTGGACGTTCCTCCAAAACACAGTCCCTGCCTTGAGAACTAAGCCCTCTAGGCCAGTAGAGCATAAAGAAGTGGGAACAGTCTCTGGCTAGGTAGCTGAGTTGGTTGGAGCATCATCCTGTGCACCAAAATGGTTGTGGGTTCTATTCCCCATCAGGGCACACACCTAGACTTCAGGTTCAATCCCCCATCAGGATACGTACAAGAGGCAACTGATTAATGTTTCTCACATTGCAGTTTCTCTGTCTCCCTCTTTCTCTCTCTCTCTTCCTCTCTCTCTAAAATTAATAAACATATCCTCAGGTGAGGATTAAAAGGAAAAAAGAACAGGAAGCAAAAATGTTGCTAGAGAGTCACTAGAAGAAATAGTGAGTGGTACCACTTACATTTCCACCCCTTAATTCTTGGACCATAAATCCTGATCATGAGAGGTATGGCACCACAGGATGCATACACAGCTTTATGAAGAACCTTGTGCTAACCCTGCAAAGTATTACCATCTAACTGGCTCTGTAACTAAGTCTTCAAAAGGCCATTCTATTGTTCTCTCAAGCCAGCTGCTTCAGGAAGGTATATAACATAAGCCAGTGAATTCCATGATCATGGACCCATTACCACACTTCTTTTGCTGTGAAATGAGTTCCTTGATCAGAAGCAATGCTGTGTGTAACACCATCATGGTGAATAAAGCATTCTCTAGGTCTGTGGATGGTAATTTTGACAGAAGCATTGTGTACAAGGAAGGCAAATCTGTGTCCAGAGGGAATGTCTATTCCAGTAAGGGCAGAATGCTGCCCTTCCAAGATGGAAGTGGCCCAATATAATCAACCTGTCACAAGGCAGCTGGCTGATCCCCCCAGAGGATGGTGCCATGTCCGGGGCTTGGTGTCGGTCTCTTCTGCTGGCAGGCTGGGCACTCAGCAGTAGTTATAGTCAGGTCGGCCTTGGTGAATGGAAGTCCATATTGCTGAGTTCATGCAGAACCACCATCCCTGGCACTATAGCTTCTTTATTCATGAGCCCATTGCACTAGGACAGGGGTGGCTGGGCTAGGAGGCAGACTGGTATCCAGAGAAAGGGTCATCCTATCCACTTAATGATTAAATCCTCCTCTGCTAGGTTCACTTTTTGGTGAGTATTTATATGGGACACAAATATCTTCATGTCTTTTGCCCGTTCAGAGAGGTCTATTCACCTCTTTCCCAAATTTCTTTCTTTATTTTTTTTTAGAACCAATTATGTTTATTTTGAATATGAAGCTTTTTCTTTTCTAATTATGTATGAACTTCTAAGAGTGTCCAAATTTCTTCATCACCAATTTTTCAATTATGCTCCCTCTAAGTCCCTGACCATCTAGTCCAACCATTGGCCATGGCCCACGAATCGGTATGTAACTATATGTTTGACCATTTCTCCTTCCAAGCAAAGTGAACAACGAGGTGCATGCCTGAAATTCCGAGCACTGGGAAGATTTCTCTTCACTGTCCTGGGATGTCCCAGAGTGGGGCTGCAGTGCTACCGCTGCCTGTGTCTGGGTGATGCCTGCGTGTTGTGCAAACGTGCAGTGCAAACCAGGCCCAAGTGCTCCGTTTCTCTGTGAACTGGGTGTGGGGAACGCCCCATGAGACCACAGGTGCAGTCTGGGAGAGAAAAGGCAATGTGGCAAGCACCCGGACCATGGGCATTTGGGCCTCTTCTCATGAAACTTGTGCCTTTATAGCCTGCTTGGAGCTGATTACATTTATACCACTTCCATTTGATGATGGGGTGCTACTGTATGTACATGCCCAAATTTATGGCTTGGTGGGTCAGATAACACCCATTTCATGGTGGGTCAGATGACACCACCACATAGTAACTTGGTGACCCATAGTCAAGTGTTCACTCTCTACTGAAGCCCAGTAGCAGGCCAAGAGCTGTTTCTCAAAAGGAAAGTAGTTTTCAGCAGGTGATGGCAGAGCCTCGCTCCGAAATCCTAAAGGCCTAAGCTGTAAAAGGCTGCAAACAGAAAGGTTCCCTATCTGTCACTGACATATCAAGCACAAATGAATCTGCTGGATCACCTGGCCCATGTGGCAGAAGAACTTACTCAATACCCTGGACCTGTTGTAGTCTCCTCTTACTGTGGGCTCCACTTAAAATAAGCTGCTTTTCAAGTCACAAGGTAAATAGGCTGAATAGCACATCCAAATGAGGAATATGTTGCCTTCAAAATCCAAAGAGGCCCAGGATGCCACTTTCTTAGTTGTAGTAAGGGTCAGATGCAACAACTTAACCTTCACCTTTGAAGGGATATTTAAGCCCCCTGGACCCTTGGAAATTTCACTGAGATAGAAGGCTCCTGAATTTTAGTCAGACTGGCTTTCCATCTTCTGATACACAAATGGCTTACCAATAAGCCTAAAACAGTTGCTATTTCTCATTTATTGAGTCCAATCAGCATAACGTCACCAATTTAATGACCAGTATGCTACCTTGTGGTAGGAACAGGCAGAAAAAATCCCTGAGAGCTAAATTATGATGTATGGCTAGACAGTTGACACACCCTTGGGTATGACAGTGAAATTGTATCTCTGGTCTTGCAAGCTAAAAAGAAACAAACAAACAAACAAACAAACAAGAAAACAAAAAACAGCTTCTTGCAAACCTCATGAACAAGGATGGAGAAAAAGCCAGATCAATAGTTGCATACCAGGTACCAGGGGATGTGCTAATTTGCTTAAGCAATGATACCACATCTGGTGCAGCAGCTGCAATTGGAACCACCACCTGGTTAAGCTTACAATGATCCACTGTCATTCTCTAAGATCCGTCTGTCTTCTGCAGAGAACAAATAGGAGAGTTGAATGGGGATGTGGTGGGAATCACCACTCCTGTATCTTTCAATGTCTTTGACAGTGGCTCTATTCTCTGAAATCCCTCTAGGAATGTGGTATTACTTTGGGTTTCCTATTTTCCTATAGATAGTTCTACTGGATTCCCCTTGGCCTTTCCCATCAAAATGGCCCTAACTCCACAGGTGATAGAACCAGTGTGAGAATTCGGCCAGATGCTGAGCATATATATTCAATTACGCATCTGGAACTGAGGAGATAACCACAGGATGGATTCACAGAGCCACTGTGAGGTGACCTTGAGCTTAAATTCATTGGTTACCAGACCCCCATAAGCCCCTCCCCTAAAGGGCCATAGTGACATTTTGAATCTCCTAGAATCAGTGTCAGTTCAGAGCCAATGTCTAATTGCCTTGACTAGTTTGATTATTTCCTTTTCCCCAATACAGAGTCACCCTCATCGAAGTGCATATAGGTCCCCCTTGGGGAAGTCTTGGGAGGAAGATTAACACAGTAAATTTTTGACAGCATGCTGAGATCCTTCCTCAAGAGGACCTGGCTTTCCCTTCATTCAAAGGTTTCTAGGTCTGTAAATAGGCTCAAGTCTGGGAATGAATTCAGGGGCGGTGACTTCCTGTTAGAAACACACTGTTACCACACTTTCTAACTCCCCCAGCTGCAACATTAAATGTAAAATCTCTGCTTAGAGAGCCTATATCAGTAAATTCAGCCTGATTCAACTTTGTTATTGTCACCATTAGCCCACATCTTAGAATTCATTCCTATGAATATTCCCTGCATTTCTGTCTGCATAAATGAAAGAACTCAAGCAGTTGTCTTGGAGCGTAACACACTTCCTCATAAGTCACATATTGTGTCTCACCTTTAGGGGCCTGCAGGGACTTCAGTCTAATTACAGGTCTAGAAGAAAAGAGGGGTGGTGGAGGTGCGTGCTGAGGAGAATTAGCATTATCTTGCACGGCAACAGTCTGAGGAGAGTCCATTACCATTTTATCATGTGTGCAGGTAACTTTCCACACTGAGATAAGAGGCTATTTCTACGGGGGTGGGTGGGGAAGTCACATCTTCTGGAGTTGGGGAGGCCAATTCCATTGGGGGTGGGGAGACCTCTCATACTGGTAGAGAAGAATCTTCATGACGTAGGGCCTCAATGTCCCCAGCTTCATCGGGGTCTTCTCACACATCACCGTCCCAGCTTCCAGGACCTCATTCTTTTCCAACCAATGCCTTCACTTTAGCAGTAAACACTCTGTCAGGCTAAATTTTCAACAATTTCAGCTCTGTGGCTACAGGAGATAGGGCTCTCCTTCAGGGCACAATAGAAGCTTTCCGGTTGTTTATGCTGCCCTTGAGTTGGGAATTTGAATCTTTTACTTTATCTTTTTATTTCACCACTTTGTCCACTAACAATAGGAGCAACTAATCACTGTCATTATATTCCTTAGTTTTCCAAAATGCTTGAAAGTATCATATACAGAGTCACCTAGCTCCTTGCTTCTTCTCAGTGGTTGATTGGGAGTATTCAGTGCAGACATTTTGCATATCTCTGTAGACAGTCCACACTGTGGACTATCAGTACTCTCTCTACTACTGGAAATACAGCCATTAGAGTTTTAATATAATCAGATTAGTGAGACTATTCCAAAAACTCCAGAATCAATTTTAAAAAATTCATCCTTAAATTCTATTCCTCTATAACCATTCCCAGTACCAAAGTCTGCATTGGCCAGGGTTCTTAAAAAAAAAAAAAAAGAATTAATACAATATAGATAGAAAAAGAGATAGAGATGATATAGGTATATATGAAGAGATATGTTATAGGAATTGGCTGACATAATTATGGAGGCCAAGAAGTCCCACAATGTATCCTCTGCAAAGTGGAGAACTAGAGAAGTCAGTGGTGTAATTCCAGCTGCGTACAGAAGCCTGAGGGGAGCCTATGAGGTAAGTTTGAATCCAAAGCTCCAAGAATTGAGGAGCAGGGGTGTAAGTCTCAGTCAGAGTCCAAAGGTCAGAGAGCCAGGAGTGCAGATGTCTGAAGAGCAGAAGGTGGATGTCCCAGCCCAAGCATAGAGAGTAAATTCACCCTCCCTTTGCCTTTTTGTTCTATTTAAGCCCTCAATGTTCTGATGAGGGTGATCTTCTTAATTCGTTGTTAAACTCTTCCAGAAACACCTTCATAGATGCTCCCAGAAGTAATGTTTTACCAATTATTTGGGCATCTTTTAGCCCAGTCAGGTTGACACATAAAATTAACCAGCGCATGTAGCTAACCAAGCTCAACTTGAAACAAATCAAGGACAGATCCTTTGCCAGTACTCTCCTGGTGTAAGGAATAACAAGGAACTATTTCAGGTATTCTTTTCAGGATTTATAGTCATATTAGAACCATATTATTTTATTAGTTTGTAGACTGTCTTTTGAAAAGATTTTGAAAATAGTTTGGAAGAGAATCAAAAATAAACAAAGGTAATCAACTCAAAGGAGTGAACTCCAAAAACAAATATCAATAATGGCCTTAAATACCTGTGTTTTTCAGGTCATCACTGTCCAGATGAAACATGCTTTATCTCTAAATCTTGTTATATAAGGACCTGTTAACATACCACAGTTGAACAGAGCAGTGGAAGGAATATGGCACGCGCAGAGCTGAAGAAGTCAGCATGTACCCAGAGCAGGGTGTGCAGTTCTTTCTGTTTGGCTGGGTGTGCGTGGTGCCTGCATAGTGAGCAGAGTGAGATAAATGAGCAGGATCGTGCTTTGCTGAACCATGCCAACAAGTGTGCCATTGACTCTGAAGGTCAGGCGACTCTTTTCATTAGGTAGGAAGACTAGTGTAGAAAAGATGTATAGACAGATCTAGGGGAAAGAAAGATTGGAAGCAGAGATACTGATCAGGACATGTTTAATCAAAGAGGAAAAATGCATTTGCTAGTACTGTACTTAAAGTGTTCATATCTTTACAGGAAAAATGTATATGTGAGCCAAGTTTTTCACAAAGACACGTTTTTGGCCCTAGCAACTATGTGTAGTGTAGGACCATATTAGAAAAAAAAAGTACATTTTTAGATTAAGATAATTTTCTTTTTCCTGATGTTGCTTCTATACACAGTAGATTGTCAAAAGGAAGATAATGTGGCTTTTCATTTCACATCAATAGATCTTCGTACACATCTCCCCAAATCAGATGAGACTGGGCACGCTCAGGGTGGTATGGGCACACCTCAATGCACTTCGTGCACACCTCGATGTGGGCAACAATATGGGAAATCTTAGACTACATTAAAGGCATAATCTCTGCCATTGGGGAAAAGAAAATCACATCTGGATAGGGAAAGCAAGGGAAGCCAGGCAAACAGTTCACATGCAGAGAGCGCTGGCATGAGAAGACTGTAAACTGATAGTAACAGGAAATTCTAAAAGGTTGTACATAACAGAATGGAGTGTGGCATCACAGAGGGGTGGAAAGAGAACAGAACTTTGAATGACATGGCCTCAAGCCACAGTCTCACCAGCATGGGCCTGGACTTGTGGGCAAGGGGCTCCTTTGTGTTTTTCAACCTCAACTTCCTCTTCTGTAGATTGGAGATAAAATAACATGAGTCACTGATTCATGCTGTTCCAGTCTTGTACATATGCAGCTTATTTCTTAGGTCCTAGTAGAAAAATTGACATTGACCTCAGCACATTTTTATCTTGGTTATAGTTTTCAAATATGTGAAGCGTTAATGTATTTGTGAAGGGATTAGCTGTAGTCGATGGGACCAGGGGCCAGAAGCCAGGCAGAGACAGGCAATAGAGACATAAGGGAATGTATGAATGAATCATTTTCTAACCTTCAAAACAGAAGTAGGGTGCTCCCTCTGTGTCAGGAGAGGGTAGTTTTCATGTCACTACAGGTGTTTAGAGAGGAACATAGTAGAGATGATTCAAGCATCAAATGACATCCTTTCCAGACAGAAAGTAGAATAAAAAATGGCACTAAACAGGAAGTGGCCTCTGGTTGGAGACTGATGAGAAGGTTTCAACTTAGGAGGCTTTTATTGCAGTGAGTTGACTTTAAATCTAATACATTGTTTTCTTACTCTTTTGAGATAATTCTATTTTCAATAGTTTTTTTAAAAAGATTTTATTTATTTAATTTTTTAGAGAGAAGGTAAGGAAGGGAGAAGGAGAGGGAGAGAAACATCAATGTGAGAGAAAAACATGCTGCTTGTATGTGCCCCAAGCAGGAACCAAGCCTGGATCACAAATCAAACTGGCAACCGTTTGATTCGTGCAATGACACCCAACCAACTGAGCCACACCAGTCAGGGCTATTGTCAGTAATTCTTAAAATATATATTATTGGGTATAAATAGAAAGATTCCTTTCTTTCTGAATAAAGTAATATCAATAAAATTATTTACTCCTAAAGTGCCTGCCAAAGATAAGGTTAAAAATAGTAAATAATTTAAAAAGACATTTCTATTGACATCTAGAAATTTGTATAGCTGAAACATATATCTATATCTGATCAACAGGGAAAATTATATAGACCTTTTCTTCTTCAATACATTTAATTTCCAAGAATTCAATAAGGGGCTTACTTGTAGACAACTTAAACTACACCATTGGTTCAAATCAGTATTTTTGCACATGCCTAATGACAGCCTCTTAAAAAGCACTCCTGAGGAGGGTTTCAAAATAATTGTTGACAATGATTTATTGTATTCAATCTGAATGCTTGATGAAGTGAACGCATTTATTGCTTTGTCATAATTATGTATTTATTGGAATGTTGTTAGAGACAATCACTTGGCATATTTATTTTAATGAAGTTTATTAGGTAAAGGTTCACATAAAATATTAGGTACTAGAAATCCCAAATTCAACTTTGTGGTCTAGAAACTCTCTCCAGGCAGGGCCTTCAAATCTCTGGCTCTGCCGTTGAGTCCCGAGTCTCCAGGTCCGCCATTCTTATCGCCATCCCCTGCGTCCGGACTGACTGGGAGGGGCGGGCCTGTGGGGCGGGGCCTCAGGGGGCGCCCCAGCTGGAAAGACGGCGGCTTCTACTCCAGTCACCAAGCATGACCTCAGCCAGCTACACTGATTGAGTTTCTTCCCAGAGGTGCATCTGGGGTATAGGAAGCAGCTCCTCTAGAAGTAAGTTTTACGTATTTTTCTATTCTAGCAATTTCTTCCTTTTTATGCCTCGGAAGCCATAGAGCACTACTATCCCAGTGATCCTCAACCTTAGGTGCATATTTTAATCTCTGGAAACTATTTAAAAATACAAATGTTGGTACCTAAAGCAGTGGTTCTTGAGCTTCAGCGTTAGAATCGCACAGATGACTGGGCCCCAAGCTCACCCGCACCCCCAGGGTTATGAATCAGTGGGTAGGCCTGGGGCGGGCCGAGAATTTGAATTTCTAACAAGGTTGTAGGCAGTGCTGAAGGTCCCGGTCCGGGAACTCCACTCTGAGAATCGTGACCTAGAGATTTGGAATTAATTGGTCTTCGGTGGAGCCTGGGCATTTATATAGTTTTAAAAGCTCCCCAGGTGATTCTAATGTTGAGAATTACTGTTAAATCTGGTGGACTTCTTTCTTAGAAGCATGTGTTTTTAAATTTTTTTTATCAAGGTTAAGTGGGACATGGAAAAATCTTTCGCTAAATACAAAGGTAGCATAACACCAACTTCTGAATGCTGAGTGGGACTGAATTTTAAATGCACTTATTGACTTAACTATTACACCAACAATAGATCTAGCTGTTAACACATATAGTATTTGTAAGGCTATGAATATCTCCTTAAAATAATTCTTACTGCATACTTAAAAAAACAACAATAGGTTTGCTTAATGGCACTCCTAAATATCTTTCCATTTGTTTTACTCAGACTTCACTAAGGTCCTTATTAGAGGCTAACAAAATGTTGAACAAACATGGAGAAGCTGAACAAACAAATAAATGTGTTATTGACTATAACATGGGAGCAATATAACACATTTTAGATGAAATAGGTTCATTTCAAATTAATGCCATCACTAAAGAGCCTATAAAACCTTGATTTAGAATTAAATCTTATGTTGCTATCATGCATCACATTGGATCAATAAAGACAAAATAAGCAAAAGCAATTTGGGAAAAATTGTACGGATAAATCAGTGAAACAGAGAATTGGGTAAATATCTTTAAAGACCCATGGGTGTGTTTCTCTACATACATGTCCTTGGGAACCCTACATCAGAGCCTGCTTTGGGTCTAACACAAATCTCTGGTGGAAGGTACCCTAGGGCGGTGTTTACCAGACGCTGAAACATTCTGTCTGGCACATCGCTTTGCCTGTCAGGGATCATCAGGGCTGCTGGGTAATCTGTTATTTCATGTACTCGGAATGGAATTCTTGAAGATCAATATAATTACAAACATGGAAAAGGATAAGGGGAGCTCTCAAATATTAAATGGTGTTTCAATTTTAAGAATGTTTTTGAAAAACCAAAATGGAAACCTCAAGGAAGTAGATATGTCCCTTGTGAAAGCTTTATTTCTGTTTGCCATTACAGAAGGGTTCCTTTGGATAGAACATATCCAACGTTTGGACAGCATTTTACAGTATCAAAGAAGTATTATGTGTATTACTTATAGGATCCAGGCTTAAAAAAAAAAAGTACTTATTAGAAAAACTATCCCGAGAAAGGGAAGTAGAAAATGATTTGCCTGCTTTTATTCAATGACGCTTATCCACAATCTAGGTGTGTTAGGTAACAGCTGAACCAGAGTTGGAGGGAACCACGAGCCCACCAGGGGGTCGGGGGGTAAGGGCTGGAGCAGTTTGGAGGTTGTCAAACACACTCGAAAAGACTCCAGAGGCTTTGCTAGAAACAAATGATAACGATTTATTCAAGGCCTTAGAGTTTCTAACTGAAAATGCCAAATCCTAGAGTTCCAAAGAAGAAGCAAAAGATAAAATTTCTTACAGTAAAAATGCATTCTTGAGAATAATCAGTTCTGCATTCTTAGCTGTAGGATTGGTCCAGGAAGGTTATCAGTCAGATGCCAGCAGTCAGGATGATGGCTGCCAGGTGGCCTGGAAGATGGTGCCAGGAAGTCTGGTCAGGTCTGGTGGTTTGGGTAACAGAGGTCAGGTGGATGTACGAGTCCCACGGGGAGTAATCGGAGGGTTACCAGGAGGTCCAGATGTGTATCTAGGCATTGCTGCAGGATTGGAAAGTCCAAACAAACTTTAAGTTCTCAATAGTTAGAACAAGAATGTAGTTTTTCCTTATGCCGCAACCTTCATAATGGTAATACTTTTAGCAGCTTGGTTGAAGTGACTCCATTTTCTGTATTCCCTGCTACAAAATCTACAAGAAGTCTACCACCCTCGGCGCGGCTGTGCCGTTGGACGCTCAGCTCCAGAGAGGGATGGGGCTGGAGGCTGCAGGTGATCCGGACAAGTGCGCGCGGAATCAGGGCTGCATCCCAGGTGGCTCTCATCTGCCAGGAAGGAGTCAAAAGTTGGACGGATGAAAGTGGACACTTGAGAGAGTTTCAAGGTCAACATCGCCAGAAGTGGGTCAAGATAAAGAAAACTGCCGCCGTGCGCCCTGCTTCCTGTTCCCTTTCTGACGTCATGCTCAGATCTTCCTCCGTTTGGAGGACTCACTGCTGAAGTTGTAGGCTTGAACTTTCCCACGGGCTCCTGTTGGACTCTATGAGTGAAACCATGCTTTGCTTTGGCTGACAGCTTCTTTTCAGTAGGAATCTATTGCACACTTTCATATTGTGTATCAGGATAGGCCATCATCTCAGATTACCTGAATATGTTTAAATCATATTAACTCGTACAATTAAGACATTCTTTTTCATAGTTTTTATGTGGTGGAAAGATGGAACCAGGTTAAGGTATCCTTTCCTACTGCCATACAAAGTCAAAAAGAGCTCACACAATCTTGAGAACACATTTTTAATCCCCTTCATTACTAAGCTAGATCAATTCCCTTCTTCCGACACACACAATAATGAGTCCCAGGCAGGAGTCCTTATCGTCCTCACTGCTGTGCACTGGAGGGGCTTACCCGGCCAGCTGATCCTCTCCATGTGACTCAGCCCCATGTTCCAACCCCGAAAAAAAAGCATCACGCTGTTTCCTATTTGTAAGATCCATCCCGTTCACTTTCTGACTCACATTTGCTATCTCTCTTGTCACAGGTGCTGATTCAACAAACACATATTCAATTATACTTTCCCCTTCATCTCATGCAGTGGCAGCCGCAGAGGCAGGGTGAACATGCCATTTAAACCTGGGCGCAGAAATGCCTTTTCACGTTGTTTAAAGAACCCACCAAGTATTCCCATCCCAGAATGCTCATGACAGCTACGTCTTGGTAATTGAGTGGTCAGTGCTGCTAAGACTGACAGGCTGCCTATTTCCTCGCAGCCATGCCCCCATGGTAGGTGATCCCTTCGAGCATTCTCCTTAAGTGGTGCTTAGAGGAACAGGCCCAGAGGTTCTGAACGCAAGGCCAAATACGAGCATCAGTTCTTTGATCTAATCCTGTTACCGGTAGCAAGACTGAGCAGGTCAGAATGGAGTGTGGGTTGTGGGAGTGAGGAAGGCTAGTCCAGGCCCTTACTGCAGAACGAGGGCTTGGAGCGGGCATGGATGGCAGCTGAGGTGCGTGGAGGCTGGGCTGCAGGGGGCCGTGGGGGTGCAGGGGATACGCAAGCTCCAGCCACATAAAGGCAAACAAGCGGGGCTTTGGCTGCAGTTCAACAGAACGGCAACCTGACAGGTGAGCTGAGCCTTCACGTGGGAACTGGGACAGGTCATCCTAAGGTATGGAGTGGTGTGGCAGGGCGGCGTCATGGGCCGGCAGCCTGTGCAGGGGTGCCGAGTTCTGAACTTGGTTTAATGCTCTGCTTTCCTGGTCTTGAAACTTAATAATTTTTTTTAACTGGGGGCCTAGCATTTTCATTCGGCAGTGAGCCAGTCCTGAGTGGGTGTTTGAGGCCTGGGCAAGGGAGGTAACATTTCTTTTTATGTGACATGGCTCCAAACATCAATTTAGGGCTCGAGGCAAAACTCCACCCCACTCTACAATCTCCATCACTGTCTCCTTATCCTGCTTGATGTTTCTTCAGAGCAGCCTTCACCTCCTGAAGTTAGAGTATTTATTTTTTTATTTGTTCATTGTCCATTCTCTTTTTCCCATAAGATGCAAGGACTTTGTCCATCTTGCTCATTGTACTATCCCCAGTTCCTCCAACAGTGCCTGGTACATAAAAATACCTGCTGTGTGAATGGTTACCTCCAAGCCTTGGGAATCCTAAGGGTCCCAGGACCCCAGAGGAATTGCTGGAACGCACAGGGGTCCAATCTTAAGAAGCTCTCCAGCCCAGCCCAGAGGATGAGCATCTCTGTCTCAGGGAAGGAGGAACCCCCTGTCCAGGGAGACATTGGTGGTGAAGACAGGGTCTGTGTTTACACCACGTCCCTGCATTCTGCCTCCAGTCATCTGGGAACTGGGAGGCTGGACAGGCTCCAGGGCGGGGCAAAAGTAGGTTTACAGTTGTTCGTGTGGAAAGTAATAAAAGAATTAATACATTAAAATACAAGAATAACCTCTGCGTTTTGCATTCGCACAACTGTAAACCTACTTTTGCCCCACCCTGTATGTAGGTGGGAGAATCACCAAGGAAACTTGAGACAGGAAAAGGCGGAAGTAAATTGGGGGTTGCTGACACTCGTATTTTTTTGACTAAGAGTCATGTCCAAATTGGCAAGTGATACATTTGTGTTCTAAAAGTGGAACAGAAATATAAACCAATAGTGCTGAGTTGTTCTCACTCCCAAAGACTTCGTGGCGACTTCCAAAGTTTTACAAAAGCAGCTACTGATTGCACTTGCCTGTGGGACTTGATGTGAGACCTTACTCGTGACGTCATCCTGCAGTGTTTTAGGACTGTCGCAAAACTAGCTTTTGTCAATGCACTTCTCATTCTGCTAATGTTCTGTGCTCACGAGGCCCTGTTTTCGTGGCCACAAATGTTTGTAGGGGCCGCCTGACCCTGGAGTGTGCCTTGGACCCACAGTGAAATCTCTGGTCCTTTGGAACTAGAGAAATGTTCCAAAATGAAAACAGCCTCTCCCCTTCTGCTCTGTCTCCAAAGTCTTTCCTTATCTCTGGGTTCCCCCTCACCCTACCTTGCCCTGACTTGAACGATGGACAAACTGAGTTGCTGTAGCCATGATCTCAATTAATGATGAGGCTGTATCCCTATAAGCAAACCAGGGTAAATGTGGAGGCATTGGGCAGAGTGTAAGTATGCTGATTTCTGATTAGCCTGAATGACATGTTTGGGAAACTGGTTAAACCAGGAAAGGCCGTCAACACTGGCTAACTCGCTGCTGTTCTCGTTATTACTGTCACTTCTCCTTCTCTCACGTCAGATAGACGCAACTTTCTTCTCATCAGTCTCACTCCCCATCAGAGAATTTGAGGACTGACCAAAGGACAAGCCACCATTGGGCTTGTCATTTAGTCAGAATGTGAGTTCCACTTAATAAAAAGGAAGTGACCCTTACCTTCCCCATAGCAAAATAGTTACGTCTCAGTAATAGTTTCTGAAAACACCATGCCTGGATTCAAATCCTGGTTCTGACGCTTGCTGGTTCTGTAACCTTCAGTAAAATATTTAAGTTGTCTGTGCCTCAGTTTCCCTGTCTGAAAAATTAACTCCTGCCTTATTGATGAGGATCAAATGAATTGGTCATCTTAGTCAGTTTGGGCTTCTATTACAAAAATACCTTAGACTGGGAGGCTTAAACAACATTTGTCCGTCACAGTTCTGGAGGCTGGGAAGTCCAAGGTCAGGGCATCGGCACATTCCATGTCTGGCGATAGCACACTTCTTGGTTCACACATGGCTGTGTTCTCCTTGTACTGTCACATTTCAGAAGAAGCAGGGGAGCTCTCTGAGGACTCTTTTATAACAACATTCATCCCAGTCACCCCTCAAAGGCCCCATCGCTTAATGCTATCACATTGGGGATTAAGCTTCAGTGTATGAATTTTACAGAGCACAACATTTCAGTCTATAGCAGTGATACATACAAAATGCTTAGAGTGGGGCTTGGTGTGCTTTAAGAATTCAGTGCATGTTAGCTGTTAATGTCATTTTGTTATTCTTAGCACCACCTTTGTCAGCCCATCTCGTCTGATGGGAAATCAATTCCTATTCTCATTTATCCCCTTCCTGTTTGGACTTAACTGCTCCGGAGGCAAGAGTGTGGGCTGAGCTGCATGGCATCTCTCAATTATTAATTCATTATTTAATCAATTAGTAAAGATCTCACAGTTTACGCAAAGGCATAGTGCACACATTTTTTGAGCAGTGAGCGGACTGGGCGTTGATTGACCTCTGGAGGCCTGGCCTGATGACCGTGTCATGGCTGAGCTCTCTGCCTGCTGGCCGCAGGCTGTTCAGTGGGATGGCCAGATATATTGTGTGACAGGCAAAGACAAATGGACTATCACTATGGAGTGCATCATTTATAATGTTCATTTAGGGTTCCCTAGAGTCACATCAAGCCTAAGGCTCCCTGGAAAGAATGGGAACCAAATCAAACCCGTTATCAGAGTGGAGCATCTCTTTCCAAGGCACCTTATAACCAGGCGTGCCTCCAAGTCATGTAATCTGCAAAACAGAGATAATTACACCTGCCTGCTCTGCGTCACCCAGAGACAGTGTGAGGATTAATTAAATCATGACTGCCAAGAACACCGAGCTCCTTTGAGATAAATGCTCTACAAATGCAATCTTAGCTTATTATTCAGAACTCCATTCTGTAAATGTCAGGACAGACCTCCAGTTTATGAGACCAAACCACATCTCCATGGCTGGAATTCCCCCAGGGGATAGAGAGCCAGTCTGGAAAATTCCCGACCACCAAACAAACACATTACTGGAGAACCTCTGCTTTACATGGTCACGCACAACTTGATAGATAGATGCTTTTGTAACTGCTCTCAGAGTCTTGCACCAGGCGCTTGCTTTGGAGTTATAACTTCAGTAGCAACTTGTTCCCTTCCAGAGGAAAATCTCCTCTGCGGTTATGGTCTCTTCAGCTGATTCCACTTCATGTGACCACTCTTATCACCGTAGACTGACCTTCCCAGTTTGCCCGGAATGCAGGATGTTCAATGCTGAAATCAAGACAGTCCTGGGAAAACTGAGCCAGTCGCTTACTTTGACATGTTACTAAAGAGTAACAACACCAAAGTGTTTGTGACAGGGGAATCGCTTCTGAGCCTTGGTAACCTCTTCTATAAAATATTAGATTTGCCCTAACTTGTATGGCTCAGTGGACTGAGCGCTGGCCTGCAAACCAAAGGGTTTTTGGTTCAATTCCCAGTCAGGGCACATGCCTGGGTCTTAGGCTAGGTTCCCAGTAGGGGGCGTGCGAAATGCGACCCCACATTGATGTTTCCCTTCCTCTCTTTCTCTCTCTCTTCCCCTCTCTAAAAATAAATAAATAACATCTTTAAAAAATTAGATTTGGGACTCATAGTAAGAAATTATTTTGTACAAGGTGCAGTTGTAAATATATTATGCTTAATACTCACCATAAGGCATTATCACATCCAGTTAACAGATGAGACACCTGGAGATAAAGGAATTTGCTTAAGGTAACACAGCTGATAAATCGGAAGGACTGGGGTTCCAATAGTCAGGCGACAAGGTACCTGGCTCACTCTCTTAAGCATAAAATACTGGCTCTGTAAGATTTTCCTACAAAAGAAGCCATTTTTTCTTTATTTATATCTAACTATTATAAAAATTCAAAATAAGGGTACAAATACTGGCACATATCTTCTCTATTTCTCCAATTTAAAAATACAGACCAGCTTAGGACTCCTTATGCCAGATGGTCAGCGAATCTGTTGTCTCCCTGGGAGTGCTCCCCTCCCCCTGAATTGTCCGAGGTTGCAGGCTACACAGGGCACGTGCTCGTCAGCCACTTGCAGAGCGCTCTGGCCCCATTCCTGCCACTCCTTTGTGCTGCTGCCTGCAGGTTCTGCAGAAGCCGATCCCACAAGCTAACCTATGGCAGCAGGCTGAACCACCGCTGGCCCGGACTCCACTTTCCGAGACGGGTCAGGCAGCATCCCAGTGCCAAGGATGGCCAGAGATGGCGCTCCCTGCTTGACTCGCTTGGAGTCACAGCTCAAGATGCCCTGGGTCAGAATAGAGCCAGGCATCTATTCACAAACGGATGCGGACCTTTCTCCTCTCTCCTCCCCAGAGGTTAATGTGTCTTGGGATCAGGCTGATTTTCCTTCCTCAAACTTCAAAAAAGAAATAAAAAGAAAAAAGAACTGGTTACAACACCTTTTTACTTCAATTGAGTGATCTGCTCACAGTCCTAAGGACAGCAATCTTAGCTCTGCTGTTAGGATAAATATCGTAGGCCGAGTGGCCTAAACAACAGAGGTTTATTTACAAGTAGTTTTGGAGGTCAGACAGCAGGGTGCCAGCAGCGCTGGTTCCCTGAGGGCCCTCTTCTTGGTTTGCAGAAAGCCTCCCTCTGGCCGTGTCCTCACAGGGTGGAGAGGGCTCTGCTGTCCCTTAGTCTTCTTACAAGGGCACTAATCCCCTCACAAGGGTCCCTCTCTCCTGGTCTCACTAAACCTAGTTCTCTCCCAAAGGCTCCATCTCCAAATACTATCATACTGGGGTTAGAGCTTCAACATATGGTTTTGGGAGATGGGGTGACACAATTTAGCCCACAGCAGCAGCCAACCGATTATATTCTAGGGACCCTAAATCCCATGCCTCTCCCAAAGGATAGAACGAGCTCTGGTAACTCAGAGGTGATTTACTGCCTTTATTGTGCCCAAGCCAAAATAGCTTTCTGAGCACCCGTTTTTGCAGGAAAAAAAAAACAAGAAATTACCTAAATCTTCAAGAGACCATCTCACCCTACCCGTTCAAAATAGCATCAAAATGATGACCTAACTTCCCTAGGGCTTAGTGACTAAAGAATTGCATCGTAGTTTTGAGCAGCTTTGGCCTATGTTCACACTCCTACCTTTGATCTTGAATTCAGCATTAAGGTTAAAGTAGCTCAGTCAAAACCAAAGAATTGTTTTTTGGGGTTTGTTTGTTTTTTTCCATTCTATAATTAGCCATCACCATTAGCTAGAAAGAAGCCAGCTCCTGTTCTCACCACATTCAGTGTTTCAGCATGTATGGAAGTGCTCACACAAATCACGGAGTCCAAAACAGATACCCTGCAACGGGGGTGGGGACATGATTGGATTACTGAGCCGGGAAGATTCAGCCGTCTGGACAGGTGGTCTCTCATTACCTGAAAACTGACTGACTGGAGGTGTTCCACACATCATACAATTTCACCGATGCTTCTAACATCTGCCTTTTTTTGTTTATTTTCATTACCATGCTCTACCCAGCCCACTACTCAAATTTGGTTACATGAAAAAGCAATATATTTAAAAGATTACAGTGTTTCTCTGGTACCATGCCACCTCCCTGGACATACCATTCATAGTTTGTTTTCTTAGAAGAGAAGGGGAAAATCACCAGGTCACTTGTGGGAGGGACCTTGTGCTGGGGGAACTGGTGCTAATCCCATCCCCTCTGCTTTTGATTGGGTGTCTTTGTCTGATGAGGGTTGTAAGAATTGCATAAAATAATGTATATAAAACACTTAGATTAGTGTCATGTGAAATGAATGTTAGTTGATTTTATTATATCAATTCTCTGGTAAGATGAAATTACTATTTTTTCTTTGTGTGACATAAAAACAAGCAAATGAATGAATATTTGTTCAACAAAAATTATTTAGACTAGTATTTCCCAGAATTTTGGGTCACAAGGCCATTAAAACTTTAGAAAAGAAATTGGAATAGAGTTGTTTACTTCTTAGCTTTCTACACTAAGGCATGGGAAAATTAATTTCCAGCTACTAGCAACAATATGGTGTTACAAACCCAAGGATCTGTATTACAGATATACTCTATAATTATAATGGAAGGTATTTAACTTATGGAAAAGCATGATAGATCACTCATACTTTTCTCATTTTGCTGAGGAATGGTGTTCACATGGTGGTCTGGCACAGGAACATGGGCCAGCATTTAGGAATCACAAATCCAGTCCCAACCTGTGCCTTCAGAAATCACCTGAGCCAAATGTTTGTCTTTCCTAATTTTAAGGAAGAAGATTTCACAGTCCTCCTGGCAGCCTGTTCTAAAGTTTAATCACACTTAAGTTATATCTGAACCCCAGAGGACTGAATCAAACCAGCGAAGGAAAAAGCAGCCTGATCCTCCCTGACTGCTCGGTGGGCTGTGCCTGCTGGGGTTTTACACTTATGATCAAATCAGCTCCTGGTTATCCGGAGTGGAAGACAAGCCCCACACAATGCCAGTGCTCCCTACGGTAGAGAACTCAGCAGCATGTGACTCTCACTGGAGGCTCTGTGACCCTGCTCTTCCTCTTCTCTCTGTGGACATACAGTCACGTGCCCCATAATGGTGTTTTGGTCAAAGATGAACCGCATATACGATGATGGTGCCAAAAGATAATAATGGAGCTGAAAAGTTCCTATTGCCTGATAGCCGTTCTGAAGTCAGGTAGCAAGGCACTGCTCACGTGCCTGCGGTGATGCCAGTGTGCCCAAGCCTCCTGCACTGCCAGGCTTACAACGGTGTAGCACATACGGTTATATACGATATGTACTACTTGAAAATGATAATGAATGGCCATGTTACTGGTTTATGTGTTTTTACTATAACTATATTTTCATTGTTATTTTACTTTCTATTTATTAAAAATAAGTGGAAATTTTCCACTTATTTAAAAAAGTTTGCTATGAAACAGCATGCCATGTTATGCGGGCAACAGCCTCACACGTCTTGTATTTACTGTGTCTCTTGACTGCATAATTTTCTCTGTGCTTCTTTTAATCACGAGTTGTTTTGTACAGTAACATGCTGTACGGGTTTGCAGCCTGGGAGCAGTGGACTGTACCATGTAGCCCAGGTGTGTAGTAGGCTGTACCATCTAGATTTCTGTAAATATACTCTGTGATGTTCGCACAATGACAGGAAATTGCCTAATGGTGCATTTCTCAGAACATACCTCTATTGTTAAATGGTGTGTGACTATATAAATATTCTGGAATTATTGGAGTAAGAATAATTCATCCCTCTTTCAAGCCGTGCAATCTTCAATCAGAGTAAATACAAAATGAAAGCCAGCTCCCTGTCATCTCTGCATGAGATCCAAGCAGCCATTTGAGCCACTGGATACATACTAATGTTCATCCAAATTTTGGGACCTTGTAAAAAGTCTTTTCATAATTATAGTAGTTATAAGAAAATGGCATCAGAATCTCTCTATCTGACATCTGTAACATTTAGTGCAAGAATTTGAAGGCTGTTGCTACTCAGAAATGTTTAATAACCTTGTACAGTCTATATTCTGTTTGGGGATAAGTCAAGTAGAATAGGAAGATTGATTTTATTTGTGAAGAAGGTCAACTCACGCTACAAATAAGCTCCATAAGAGGGATGACTTTTCTTTATCCTCTTAGAATAAAAACTACAATACTGATTATCTACCATTTTTGTTTCTTTTAAGTTGGATCTTCTCAGGACAGCTCATAATTGATGTGCTTCATTATTTTGGTGTCTATATATAGCTACAAAATGGTTAGAAGATTAAACAGAACACAAATTTAATTTTAAATAAATTTAGGAGCCAATCAAAAGGTTTATTTGCTTCAAAACTCTTTCTATTGTAACAAATACATATTTTAAAGGATAGGTTGGGATAATACATTCTGTGTATTTTTATCTGTTTTACAATTGTCCTCTCTTTAGTCTTTACCTAAGGTGACATCTTTTCAATACCCTTACATCAAGATAAATGATCGAAGAATAGAACAGAATATTTAAAAATTTTATTATCCTAAAAAACTTCAAAACACAGGGCCTTCATATGAGCAAAAAATAAATTCATAAAACATCAAGCTAGAGTCTCAATTATCAGGATACTAATTTATATATTTCTGTTTTTATAAACCCAACTTAAAATGAATCAAATGAGTTTTTGTACACAGAGACAGGCTCACATGTTCTTTCCATGGACCGGAGGATTGCCCAAAACCACTTCCCTTAGTTACTAAATATCATTACTACATTAAAAAATTTTTCTAGTTCTGAATCAATAAAGAGAGGTTTATGTTTTAAAAAATGTGCTCCCAGGAATCAGGCAGACAGCTGAAAGTAGGAAATACGTCAGCTTTATTCAATACACACCATTTGAAAGGGGAGCATCATTCCTCAGAGCGAGAGCATGCTTTGGGGAAGACAGAAATATGTTGTTCTGCAAGGGAATTCTCTTTACCCAGATGACCCTGTGCGATAAATTCTGAAAACTAAAATTACTCAGTAAATGCAGATTCCCCCTATGATATGTCAGTGCTTTGCATAAAGGTCTAATTGTACCCTTTGCCTGTCTTCTTCAAAAAATAAAATCAGTAAAAAAAAAAAAAAAAAAAAAAAAAAGCAGAGAAGGAACCAAGGCTACAGGAATTCCCTCTATAGGATTCCTGACTAAAGGAAGATCGCTCACTGTTAAAATAGAAATAGAATTGGCTCTAGTGGGCTCTTACAATCCAGTGTCCCTCCTTGTAGCAAATTCAAGAAATCAGGACAATACTAGGCCCATATATTATCCAGGTATTAACTTTTGAATACAAAGCACAGCCTAGACTGCATGAAGGACATTGGAGAAGGCCACAGAGACACTGGCAGGGAGAATGGCAGTAATGCTTAAACGAAGCTTTTATGGGAGCGATTGGAAAGAGAGGCCCAGTGGGGATAACACTTTCTGGGAAATGTTTGAATTATAACTCTCAAAGGTACAACCATTCATGTGTGTATGGACCATGTCTCCATAATGCTGCCAGTCTTTGCTGATATATTACAGCACTGATGCTATTTATAATCAACAGAATTACTAACGCTGTAATCATGTAAGTTTGGTGATAGTAATTACGACAGAATAAATAGCAGTCAGAATGCCTTGTTGCAGTTATTGATGTTGATGGCAAACACAGCCAAAGAAGTTGTTTTTCTTTCTTTCTTTTTTTTTTTTTTTTTTTTTTTTGAAGCCACCCAACAGGGCAGAACCTGCATGTTTGCCAAGAGAAAGATTTTACATACCATTTAAAAATAGACTTCCTGAAGAACTGGGAGTTCAAAATGCAGATGGAGTAAAAAAGATAGGGGGAGTATACATTGAAATCTGGTATGCTGTGTTCTGCTTGCCTTCAAAAGTCAAATATAACCTTCCTCTGTCCAAAAATTTTTAAAAAATAGACTTCTTGAAAGATGTCAGAAGGGTACATTGCCTCTTTAAATGGCTTAGAAATAGTTCATTTATTTTTTAAACTAATCACATATGTGTTGATATAAATTATACATGCAAACATATGCTCAGCAGTCCATCTCAGGGAAAGGCTGTGGCTTATCCCAGCGCAGCGCTGCCACCACCGGCCCGCGGCCTGCTCTCCAGTGAGAGCCCGCTGCTGTCCTGCCAAAGCGCCTCTGGAGCCGTTCCAGGCAGTTTCTTCTTCTACACTTCTTACCACTGATGCTGGGTGAAAAAAAAAATCCAGAGACTTTACTGCCTATAATTAAGAGTTCCACTGATGCTATGATATAAAGATTGAGCTGTTTGAGAAACAGACATTTTATCTGGTGGCTGGTTTTATTTCCTTGTGGCTTAAAATATGAGTAAATGTTTTTCTTACTTTTTCCTTTTCCCATAAGTAGTCTTTTCAGCAGCAAAATGACTACTCATTTTTTAATAACTACCAAGCAATAAAGTGAGATGTCTATTTGGGAGACAGTGGGCGTGCATTCTAATTATTCCATTCATCTCGCTTTTAGGGTAGCGGAAGGCAGGGCTTCCGGAGGCTCTGGGGAGGGCAGCTTAAAGACTACAGGAAACTGGTGGCAGTGCTTCGCTTCATGATCGCTCTGGGAGTGAACAGGCACAAGCAAATAAAATACAATCAATCCTCTTACAGTTAGGAACTCTGTTAAACGGAGTGCTAGTTTGAGCTTCTTTTAAAAACTCTTTCCCCTTTGACTCAGCAATGTGCAATTGTAGGAATTGATCCTAAGGAAATAAGTAGACTGATAGCAGGGGTGTACAGTCAAGGACATCCTGTACATCATTGTCATAGTCTTTGTTTTGGTTCAGGGTCTGAGAGCAAGACTTGCCTGGATCCAGGTGAACTTATTTCCCAGCGGATCCTGAGAAGCCAGACAGAGAGAGTAGGAAAGGAAGAAGGCAAAGCAAATACAATGAGGATGCTTTGGGATTCTGGGGCTCAATTCCTGCACACCCTCATGGGTATCATTCAAAAGGCCTAGGGGGCAGGGAGGACAACTCTCTCTCATTACTTCCCAGCTCCTTCCACAGTGGGGAAGCCCGCTGGCTGGGCTGGAGCTGTTAGCACAGGTGAACCTGAGCTCACCTGACACCTCACCACGGCAGCTGTGGCTGCAATGAGAGGCAGGCCAAGAAACGTGGCCCTGTGACCCAGGGGTGTCAGCCCAAAGCACAAACACCCAAGATGGCCCATAATTGGACACTGTTTAAATTGTTGTAGATTCCTACGATGGCATATTTCACAATCGCCAACAGTTATAATGTCTGTGCTCACTGGCATAAAGAGGCATTTGCCAACAACCACAAAAAACTCAAGTTACAAAGTGGTATATATGCTGTGCACTCATTTTTGTTTTTTAAAAAACTACAAATATATAGGTGTTCTCTAGGTTATGGGACACAGAATGAACACAAAATTGTTTCATGGAAGTTGTTCCACATGGTGCATCATTTAATTTTAGAGAGACATGGACATTTTCACATCCAGTGCGCAACACCGAGGAGCCCCCTGCAGAGGTACGCAGCGGGAATTGCAAGTCAGAGCCCCCAGCGGCTCCCCAACCCCACCACTTGGACCCCATCCGTTACCTGGTGGGACCTCAGGGTGTCAGCCATGCTCATTCGTGTTGTGTGTGTCGCTCGTCTTTACTGCATCCTAACTGCGACTGCAGAGTGGCGATAAGGCGGACACTAGCAGTCTACCTGAAGGCATACAAGGAAAAATACAGCCTCCCTTGTACAAATTTTGCGGCTAGTCATAGAGGGTTCAATAGTTTTAAAGACTTTGCCTTTTGAAAAAATCATTTTAAAATAGAATAGTTATACTGCTGGTGCTGATACAAAAGCAGCAGAAGCAAATCTAAAGCATTTCAATATGTATAAAATGTGATTTACTCAAGACCTTTGAAAACTGATGATTGCGTAAATTGGAAGAGGTCTAAATACCTTAGGAAGAGTGGTTTCCTTTGCATGGTGGAATTTCAAATTAAATTCCTTTGTTGGCTTTTTTTTTTTTCTTTCTAATCTATCTCTCAAAATTTTGTTAGTTGAGTAACAAAGCATGATGATGAAGGGGATAGGAAAGGAAGACAGAACATCTTCTTAATCTCTTTCAGTTTTTGTGGTAAATGGTCATTAATAAACACATGGAAAGGCGGTTCCAGAACATCTGCATAGGAATCTGTTGGGAGGAACAGGCCGAAATGGTGTTTCCTAGCACTTTAGATAACAGAGTCAATATCAATTCCAATAGTCTACAAGTCAAAAATGAGGGAGAGTGGCTTGTAGAGATGATGGCCAAAGTTTTCCCTCCCCCACTTCTGCCAGTCTTTGATATCTCTTCTAGCTACCTTGAAAGGTGACTCTCCAAAGGACAAGAGTCTGGGCTAGGGTCTCACTTATTTCCATACAATACAGACCAGCTTCTTGACTTCACAGGAGAGCAAGCCCAGATGGCCTGGAATGAGGCTGGGCGTGGACTTCCTACAGAGGCATCCCTGCTTGCTCTGACAACACTGGTCAGTTCAGCTGGTCCAACTAATGCTTCCCCAACTGTGAACTACTCTGTCTACATGGCCGGATAAATCTAGCTGATCTAGCTAATGTGAACTTGTTGATTGTGGGCCATTGGGCAAGAACTGCTTTTCTTTTTTCTTGGTTATTTTATTAAGCTACGTAGTACCTGGTTTCTTTTAAAATAAAAACACAATTATTTCTTTATTTTTAAATAATGCTATTTTAAAGTGCCATATATTTTTAAATGTATATGTTCCCTGGCTGAATGCAGCTATAATAAATTCTGTAAATTGAAGTTAATAAATATTTAAACTTTTCCGTGCATAAAAATAGTGAAGGTTGACGGGCCCCAAGAAGAACAGGGATATTTATTTAAATTTTATGCATTTTAATAGAAGAAATGGCTCAGTTGTCCTCCCTCCCTTCAAAGCAATGATTTTCAGGCTTGGATTTTCAACACCCCATGGTATTGCCAATTATCCCAAGGGAGGCCACAGAATTGCCATTGCCTTGTGTTCAGCTCATCACATTCATTGATTTAATAGGCTCACCTGGACATTTTTCAAAGCCAGTAATTGAAAATGCAGCCTGACAGGCTAGCGGGAGTTGGGGGATTGGAGTGGGCACAGAGAGCAGAGGAGGGTGACGGCTTTTGCATTAGCCGCTCTGGCCAGGTACATCGAGTGCTGGCGCCAAGGGTGCGGACTGGAGCGCGGACCAGGGCGCAGACCTAGGCCTCTTTTCCTGCTTCTGACTGGCCTCAGAGACAGGCTCAGAACTGGGAGAGAGGCAAGAGAGTCATGTGACAAAACTGTGCTCTTTGCTGTGAATCTAATAAGTTCAAAAGCAACCATGTTGCAAAGATCATGTATTATTTTCTCAATATCTGAATTTTTTTTTTTTCTGGGTGAACTATTTCAAACTCATTTAATCTGGTTATATTTATGTACATGCACTCTTATGGTTGGTAGCAGTGGTGAGATATTAAGTTTTATAAACTATTTTACATTTTATAATATATTAACTAAAGTTTCTACCTCTGTGTCAGAATGGTACCACTGCCTCTGTCCCTGCAGGTACCTGGACTCACCTCAGCAGGGGATGTGACTTGGAGGGCAGGGAGGAGAGTGTGAGCAAGCGAACGCCGAGGCCGTGGCGGATGATAAGGGCTTCGAGGAAAACGAAAATCTCTGGGAATGAGAATATTATAAGCGATTATAAGGGAAGACGTCTTCACTGGGAACTGGGAGGGATTTTCCCAGAACCAGTAGAGATTAGAAAGCAGGAGACAGATGTTTCCTTTCTGTTAGTAAGTAGGAGCCGAAAGATGATCTTAGAACCAACTGACGGATGAGAAAACCTGATCAAGCCCAGAAACAGGAAGACCACAGAAGAGAAACTTCAGAGTGAATATAGGAAGTGGGTCTTTACATAGCTTCACGGAGAAATTCCCACGCCTCCAAGGAGGTGCAGACACAGTGGGGAGCGTCATGGCACCTAAAGGTGCCAGCTGGGCAGTAAGAAGGAATATATCACCAGCAACCTGTGCAGGTCAATAGCTGGGGATGGGTGGGTGCCCCAGAAGACATCTGTGTGTAGAATATCAAAACCAGATGGTCCCCACTCCTATCATTCCCATGCCTTGGTACTTTGTGAAGCTCCAAAACTTACATTCAGTTCTGCAGGAAGAACAAGAGTGACCGCAAGTGTCTTTCTAGGCTTGAAAGAGATATTAAGTTTACTGGTAGAAAATAAACAGTATTTAGTACATCTAAATTATGAACAAAGTTCATGTCACTTACAACATTATTTATCATTACCTTATTTGGTAGATGTTAAGATAATTAAACTATAACTGTAGATTTTACCATTTCAAAGTATTTCCATGAACTTGTTAAAAATGTGATTTTCTTCCAGAGTGGTACGGCAGACAGTAAGTGTATTATGCTGTTACCATAGATGAGGATGCTGGGAAGCAGGGCGAGAGAGACCGCGGAGACTGGTCAGCCTCTCATAGCCAAGACCCACGCGCCCTCACTTGGCCGGTGCTTACCAAGCCTTTCGAGCCATCCTACCACCATTTCCTCTTCCTCTGCCTCTTGTTTATGAGACCATAAAAAGTTTCATGTCTTCTTTAGCATGATTTTAAAAAGAATCTTTTAGAACAAGTAGTATATTTAAACAAAAATTAAAGTGATGGGACAGAGAATTGCTTTGCTTTTAAAGTTTATTCGATGTACTTCACTTGTTCTTAAACATCATTGAACTGGTAAGCTTTTTGAGGGTAAGAGCCACGTCTTATTCATCCCTCACTATGTTTGGCATAGAGTCAAATCAGGGCATTATCTCCTGATTGGTTCATTCATTATAGAGTTATTAGGGTAACATTTGCTGAAAATATGCAAAAGTCAAGGGGTGGGAAGACTTTGGAGACTACCTGCTCAACTCCCTGCACATGTAATGAGAAATGTGATTGTTCAAGGTCACAGCGAGGTAAGGACGCATTGAGTACTAATAAAACCCTATTCCCTGCACACCGCATTGTCAGTTAGCTTGAGGAAAAATAAAGTCAAACTTTGATGAATTTAACAATAGCCTCCAAACCCCATTCATGGGTATTTTCTTATTCATAAAAAAATAGCCTTCATGCCCCCCCAAATTTTTTTTAGCACACAATGTTCTACACACTTGAGACACTTTAAGAAATTATCTTCTAATATCTTCTACTTAGAAAAAGGAGTCACAATAAATTTCTCATATTGAAAATGTCAACTTCTAGTTTGTTAAATGATGATGTCAGTGACTACAAAATATGAATTTCTGGTTAAAGATATAAACTCTCTAAATACTTGGATTCCAATATCTGTAGAGATGTGAGTGATAACAAGCAAGGTGCTTTGCATGAGTTGTTTTGAAATAGTTTTGGTGACTGTCATTTTTTGTAGTGAGACTATATGTGTGCCTGTCTGAGAGATCATGCTTACTGATATTTGTACTAATATTTGTCACCGATGCTCAGCTCCAAAGCGGATATTGCCAAATGGCCTCATTGTCATGCAAGAGATGGTGGCTGTCAACGAGAATGACAAGGCACCAATATTTATTGAGCATCTAATATGTCTAGGGATCATGCTAGGAGGATGTAGTACTTTTATTTCTGTAGGAAACTGGACAACCTGCAGTGGCTTGAACACACTATGACTAGCTCACATGTTGTCATTGATACATCCATTTACCAAATAGCCTACGTGTATCCACAGGGCTTCGGGGTAGCTTTCTAGGTGTTAGGGGTCTATCAGTGAATAAACTAGACAAGCTCTTTGCCCCCTGAGGTTTATATTCCAAAAAGGAAAGGAAAAAAAGTAAGAAAATAACTGAACAAATTAATCACACTTTTTCTATGCTGTGCTAAGCACTTAATTGCACCATATCATTTAATTATTAGAATGTGTGGGTACTACTCTTCACTTAATGTTACAAATGAATAAAATGAAGGACAGACAAGGTAAATGATTCTTCCCAAGCTCTCAAAGCTATGAGTGGCAGAGATAAAATACTAACCCAAGAAATTTTATCCCAGCGTTCATGCTCTTACCTGTTATACTATAAAACTCTATGAAAACTACCTATTAAATGCTAGAACTGATCTTCCAGGTTGGTGTGGGAGATGGAAAATGATGCTTAGGTGCACATAGGATGGACAATACCCCCAGATGATGGGTGTCTGGAAAGGTTTTCTGGAGAAGTTGAGGCTTGATGGAGGTCTTGAAGAATAAATGCGAATTAACCGGGGAAAGCGAATGAAAGGGTCTTGCACAGTAAGATAGCAACCTAAACTTTATGCATGGCCTGTGGTTTGTGGGGATCCTGAGATAGGAGGCCTGAAAGAAACTGAGGGCTGCATTCGGGAGGGCCTTGAGTGCTACCACTAGTAGTTGGGTCCTTTTGTCTACCATTACCTGTAGATAAAAAGGACCAATTTCAAGAAAGAGAATGATATGACTGATTTCAAGAATGAGAATGATTGACCCTATTTGAATTTTAAATGGTTCTCTTTGGGCCCCTTGGCCATTGGAGGCTTGGTAAGAAATGAGCCCCTTTCTCTCCTACTGCCTAAACCCAGCTCCCAGGAGCAACCTGAGCCAGGTCTGTAATAATCACCCCAGACATCCTTAGCCCAGTAACACATGCTACTATTGATATAAAGAAACAGATTTTAAACTGAGATGCGAGCTGACTAAAAGATAACATGGTTAGAAACTATTCTGGGTCATGGGTATTTTCTTTTCCCCCCACTGCCTTTATCGCACCTGATGCAAACCTTGAAACCAACAAGCTGAAGTTAAACTAGTTTCATACAGTTCTCTCAGCACCCCTTGGCCCATCACCAATCCCAGAGCCTGCAGCAGGTAGCGTGACTGGGACAGGGAGACTGGCTGGCTAAAAATATGGATCAAGTTCCAGGATATTTTTTGTCTTCTCTTTTGTTAAGAAAGCAGTTTCACAGTGTGGAGAATGTTTGAGCTTTGAAGACTAATAGAATTGGATTCTTATTCTTCCAATGAAGTCACAAACTTCATGGTAGCCTACTGGGCTTTTAAAAAAAAAAATAAAAATAAACAGGAGAATAGGACTATATATTCACCATTTGCTTTTTATGCATAAATCAACTCTGGGAAGATACACAGAAACCAACCATAAGTGGTTTGGGGCTGGAAAATTAGAACTGAGTAGATGGGGAAATTTTTCAAATTATGTGGACATAATTTTAAATCTTTGAATCAAGGAACAAAATTACCCATTCAAAAGATATCTCATCTCTAAAGGGGATATAAACATGACTACTGGTTAGATTGTGGTGAGAACTGAGATAGAACATGTGAAATAACAAGATCCTGAAACATATGAGTAAAAGAGATAAACATGGTCTGTCCGGAAAGAGTACAGCCATTGTTAATATAATGAGAACAGTTTGCATGACATCCATGTAACCTGGCAGCTAAGCGGAGTGAACTGGAATGAGCACGCATGAACAATGACTTCACTGTAGTAGTCATTGGGGGCAGTAGACTCCATTGAGTGAGCATGTGTACTGTGTGGCAGTCACATTCAAAATGACTGAGCGAGTAGAACAACGGATCTGCATCAAATTTTGTGTGAAGCTTGAACATTCATTCCTTTGCGGAAACTACTTGCATGATTCAGAAGGCCGCAGCTATGGGCAACTGGTGATTGGCTGCTTCATCGCGACAATGTGCCAGCTCATGCATCATGTCTCATGCAGTGTTTTTTGGCAAAGCTTCAAATTACCCAAGTGACTCAGCCCCCCTATAGCCCAGATTTGGTGCCCTGAGACTTCTGCCTTTCCCTAAAACTTAAATTACCTTTGAAAGGGAAGAGTTTTCAGACCATCAATGAGATTCAAGAAAATATGGCCAGGCTGCTGATGGGGACTGGGAAAACAGTATGAGGTCCGAAGGTGCCCACTTTGAAGGGGACTGAGGCATCATTGTCCTATGTACAATGTTTCTTGTATCTTTTTAAATAAATCTTTCCCTTTCCCATAGTATGTGGGTAGATACTTTCTGGACAGTCCTTGTGTTCCTTACCCTTAAGTATTGGGGCATGTACTTCAGTGTGTTTGGGGTTTCGTGATAATGGAAACCAAGGAATGTACTTCTTCTTGGTCACAGTACAGAAGAGACAAGAGACCAGAAAAAGCTTGTTGACTTGACCAGGAGGCTGCCACTAAATAAAATGGGAAAAAAAGACACTTTTCACTTCCAGAATGTTAGTCAGCAGCCATTTGTTTTATTTATTTGTTTATTTATTTAGATTTTATTTTATTTTATTTTTTAGAGAGAGGGGAAGGGAGAGAGGGGGGAAAAACATCAGTATGTGAGAGATACATCAATTGGTTGCCTCTTGCGCGCCTCCAACTGGGGACCTGACCTACAACCCAGGCATGTGCCCTGACTGGGAATTGAACCAGCAACCTATCAGCTCATGGGCTGGCACTCAGTCCAATGAGCCACATCAGCCAGGGCACTCATTTATTTTTTATGGTTACAAGTAGATTTGTGAGCTGACAAAATATATCACTGTTTCCAAATGAGAAAAACTGAGACACTTTCATTGAAAAAAAGCTACTGTTCAGCTAGCCTAGTTCAGACCCTCTCATTTGGCTAAAAATCTTTTGAGAAGTATGTGGTTGAATGGCAAGTACAAAAGTCAGAAAAAGGACGTCTCAGTAATTTAAAGCAATAGTGGTGAAATTACTTGAATTCTTTGTAAAGATTAATAGCCAGTGATTTATGGATTTGAGCTTGACTTAACATTTGCTTTGCATTTCATTTTAGCAAATATTTATGAGGGCTCTCTATGTACCTAACACTATTTTATATGCTGACTGGGCTTTTAAAGAAACGCTGAATATAATTCAGTCCTGTCTTCAAAATTCTTTTTTTCCTTTTGGCAAAAATATATCAAGCAGCATGTAAGTGATTCTTTGCTTGAATGTAATAAAACACCAGGGCAGTAAGAAAACCATATGAATGGGTTGTCATGGAGAGGGGAGACCTTAGATGAACTTGGAAAAATTAGGCAAGCAGGATGTGAGAAGACACCGAAATGAATTATTTTCAGTAATAATGGTAATGTCTATTTCTTCATGGCTAAACAGACTGGAATGTTAATTGTATTTTGCACCAGAAAAATTAAGCAGTGAATATAAAAGCGTGCAAACTAGAGGACAACTAAATCTTCCTGCTTAACCATTTGTTCCTAAGCCACTTTTTAATAATGAATTGTTATGAGAAAACCGGGGCAAAAACTGGCTCCTGAAAACATGGAAACAAACTCCGTGAGGTGTGAAAATTACATCTCCTTGTCTTTTTTAGCCCTGGAATTGTGTTGGACTCAGATACAATGGGAGAACTTCCCCAGGTGTTGCCAAAGCTTATCAATAGCACCCTTGGAAGAGCTTAGAAAATTGGTTAGAAAGTGTTTATTCATCACCATGTAGATTATACATTTGGTAAAGGTACTTAAACTATTGCGACTTTTTCTAAGAGTAATGTCTTTTGATTAAAAAATATATACATGTATATAACTATATAAACACACACGTACATACGTATATGTATACCATAGTATTTCATAATTTAAAAACAATAATCCACTCATAAAGCTGTCACCCGATTTCCTGAAGCCACAGACTACAACATGGAGGCACCTGTGTCCCCTTCCTCTTCTTGGGTTGTGGGCGCCGCCACGCGGTCGTTCCCGGGCAGCCTGCACAGGCCTGCCGCCTGAAGGGAGTGAGAAATGCAAAGCAGACAGCACTGCCGCGCAGCAGTCAGGTCTTTTCTGAAGCGAATCTGCCCCTCCATACTACAAGGGCTTTTCTTTAAGCCTGGAAGCCAAGGGTGATCCCTTTGAATTAGGCCAGCGGTCCCTATTGGGGATTTAATACAATTAATGAAACGACTAATGAGGTGCCGATATATTATGCTATTGTCACAGTCCACTAAGGAGCAAAAGCATGTAGTCTTCGCTTAGAAAGCTGATGGCCTGAAGGAAATGCAAACACACCTCAATTTCCTTTTTCCTCACTTGAGTGGGTATATCTTATACCTTTCTGTCAAATCAGAAAGGCTCTGTCAGGGAGAATAAGCTCCTGTTAATATGCTCTCAGAGAGAACCTGGAGTTAGAACAGTGAGCACAGCAGCACCAGTTCCAAAGGCTTGGTGAGGGCCTCTGCCAGGAAGAGGCTCAGAACACAGACTACCCTGTTCTCCCGTCCAGGGTCTTGAACCAAAGCATGTGCAATCCACCTAAACACTAAAGAAAGTCATTTTCAAAAGAAAATTAATGGTTGCAAACCTTCCAAAATGATACAGTAGTTTATTTTACTTACCTAAATTACTATTATTTTCATTGAGAAATCATGGTATTTTACATCTGCTGACTTAATGCTGTAATGCTTGTGTACCTGCAGAGAAAGGCCCCGGGTACTGAAGAGACATATCTAATGGCTAGAAATACAAACTGTAATGCTTTTCTCAAAGGGCAAACCTCTAATTATTTCAATAAGAATTGAGCAACATGGTGTTTTTATGTGAATAGCCCAAGAGTAAAGGTGTGTCGATTGTAAGTGAAAGACTTAAAATATTTTTGAGAATAAACAATGGCAATATCTACAAAAGTGGTTTTCCCTAAGTTATGTTTGAGTGAAAACCTGGAGGTATTTGTTTTAAGAAATTTGTTTAGTTGTTTTCTGTGGGTTCCTGCCTTTTCCCCTCCTGCCTAGGAGTAATTCCTGGGCTGTCCTTTACTCTTGTACTCCCAGTACTTCTGACCCTAGATGTGTGGCGTTTTTCCCCACACCCACACGTTTCCTGGAATCAGCTGAGAGTCCTACAGTTCAAATCAGTTTGACACTATCTGCTGGGAGGCAGCATGGGCTCCACAGGTGAAGAGCTCAGACTCACAGGACTGCTGCCATTTCGACCCCAATCACAAGTCCTACCTGTCAAGGTGTCACTTGTACTTCTGACCAACAAGCAAAAATGGGGGTCCCACAGTGTCTTCTCTGGATTTGATAAATTTATACAAGGGCTCAGAGAACTCAGAGAAACACTTAAATTTACTAGTTTATAACAAAGGGTAAATAAAGGATACATCTGAAGAGCCAAATAAAGAGCTACCTAGACCAGGTACAGAAGGCTCCCAGCTGCCAGAGCTCTGCGCCCTTGGAGATGGGGGCGCACTGCCTTCCATCCTGTGGATGCATTCAGCAGCTCAGGAGCCATTGGAACCCATCCTTTAGGGGTTTTAATAGAAGCTTCTAGAGAATAGGGCGTGGGGTTGAAAGTTCCATGCATGTAATCATACCTCTGTCTTTCTGGTGACCAGCCCCCATTTAGGGTCCCACCAAGAGCTGTCTTGTTGGAAAAAAAGATGATCCTATCATCCAGAAAATTCCAAGGGATTTAGGAGCTCTGTGTCAGGAACTGGTGTCAAAGAACAAATATGAGCAGGAACTTGGGTCAGAATCCAGATACATATCTATATATCTGTCATTATTTCACACCTAGCCCTCTCAATTTCCTGAAGTTAAAGACCAATGGCCTATGGCCCACTTAAGGATCAGCCCTAAATTTGTGTGCATGAAAGAAGAGAAGTATCAGGGGAAGGCAAGTCCTCCTTTCAGGCTGCTTTAAGATGAGGTAAAGACAGGTGACCATCTGTGTGCTATATGGAAACCCTTCCAGAAAAGAAAAGGTGCTCTCAGACCAACAAATGCTCAGAATTAACCTCCAGACCGTGCATGGATTTATAGGCCCTTTTGAGCCAGTCTTCTACCACCTGGAGCGTGATTTTGAGTTGTCAACTTGTCTCAATTGGTCTTTGGATTTCAGCTTGGCTTGGATCCCTGAACCGCCTTGCCCCAGCCCTGTGCATCTGTCCCTTTTCCCAAAGTCCCTCAGTTGGATGCAGTCAGCCCTCAGTGCCACCTTTTGTGTCTCAGCTACATGCTTTGCTCCTTCTCAGTTTTGTACTCTAAAAACCTTTAATTTTGTCCTCTGAAAGACTTCAGTTTTATAATTCTGCAGAAAAACATGAAGTATCCCTGGAACAGAGATTTGTCGCCTCTTTGGCACCTCCCAGCCAGCGCTCCAAGGGCGGGGCAGTCTTTGGCCCTCAGCAGCAATGTTTCTCATGAAACTGGGTACTCTAGTTGGTGCTAACTTTTTGTATTCCAGTATTAAAAACAAAAAAAAACAAAACAAAAAAAAAAACCCAAAAAAACCAAATAAAAGGTGTATTGGGAAAAGTACTTAGAAAAAATACTTGAAAATATCTGAGCTCTGCGTCAAGGTATGTGATACAAGTTATTCAATTATCATAAAGAGTGTATGTGACAAATATATGTGGGACTAATGTCTGGCTATGTTTGGAATTAATGAGATTTAAAGGTCCTTTTGATCAAAAAACATCCTTAGTGGTATGTCATTGTGTCTGAAAAATTCTTATTTTCATGTTCACAAGGCCTCTGTTCAAATGTAACCATTTTTTTCTGGGAGGTACACATACAAATCAGTCACTCTCAACATGTTCAATGCAGTACGTGATACTCTGTCTCAGCTGAACAGGCCCTGGAAAAAAGTCAAACATAGAAAAATCATGTTTTGGACGTAGGATATGAGAAGGATATTTTAGAACTATGCTGTCCAGTCTGATAGACACCAGCCATGTGTGGCTACTTAAACTTAAATTCAAATTTAAATTAATTAAAATAAATACTTTAATTGCTTAGTCACACAAGCCACATTTCAAGCACTGAATAGCCATGTGTGGCTAGTGGTTGCCATACTAGACAGTGCAGATATGAAAATTTCTGTTATGGCTAAACGTTTTATTAGACTGTTCTGGCCTAGAGTAGAGGAAACTTAATGGAGGGGGTAGGTCTGAGTGAGCTGTTTCTGGGTTGTACCTGGAACCCACAGAACAACAACGAAAGTACTGAAAGAGATGCGGGGGAGGGGAAGGGCTCCACTAGGGAAATGAGGTCACATGAAGCCGGGGCTGTCAAGTAAACCAAAGGCAAGCATTGCCTACTTCACAATTTTGCCTGGAGTCTCCTAATTAGGTATCATATTAGGGAAAAGCAAACTTTTCCAGCAAGTTGTCTCTGGATTCAAATTCCAGCAATGCAAAATACTAGCTTGGTAAGCTATCAAACTCATCTTAAGTTTTCCTCACCTGTAAAAGAAGAATCATACTTTCTACCCTGCACCATTGTCATGAAGATGAAAGATAATATATATTATTCTGATACACTGTAAGTGCTCAATAAATTAAAGTTATTATGTCATAAAGCCTAGTAACCTGCCTTGGACCACTGACCATGACTCATATGTCTTCATGTCTGACTCAGTGTCCAGCACACAGTAAGCATTCCATAAATGGTTATTCAATTGAATTGGACAGGTGAACTTCCTCTCTCTCCTTTTTATACTCTTGCTTTCACTATAAATACAGATCCTGTGAAAGAAAGATGATGCACAAACCCTGATGTTATTGGTATTGCAAGAGTAATTAACATGAAACAGAATCAGAACACAACAATACCTTGAAAGCTAATCCTTTTAAATTAATGGAATTGAAAGATTATAATTCATGAAATAGCACTTAAATGGTACTGCTTGGACAGTTATTGCTTGTTATTTATATTTGTTGAATTTTTTAAATTGGCCCTTCACAGAATTGCTTCAGGGCACAGGTACAAAGAATTAATACATTATTTATCATAATGAATCATTAAACAGCAACAGTAATTAATGGCTTAAGCTAATATATTAAAAATATTTTTTTCAACAGTAGCCTTGGTGCTCCCCTGCTAGAAAAAGTCGGTTAAAAGAGGAGCTGATTGGTAGAATGATGGGTGTGAAAATGGAGTCCTGTGAGTTCGCCTGGTCGGTTCCACTGCCTCAGTGTTTAAACTGATGTGGACAGATGCCCCTTACTGTGAAGATTTTTATAAGACATTTTATAATCTCTTTTAGATCTCATTGTGACTTTGTTCCTTTGTGGAGATCTAAAAATACTATTAATCTATACTAAGGCACTAATGAGCAGCATCTGGTCCTTCACTTTTGAATCTGTCAAATGAAATATTGAAAACTTCTGGATGAGTTTTAAAACTTGGCTCCAAGGAGTCTGGGACCACTTGGGGTCTTAGAGGGGAGAAAGAAGGGTAGCCTGCGTGAACAGGCACGGCTCTGGACACCCTCTCCTCAGCCCAACGCTGCCCTCCCAACTTGGATTAAGCGAGGGCAGCCCAAATTTTAAATACTTAATTTGTTTGCTTTCATTGGGCTTATAGAGAATTTCCAAAAATTTCGAAGTAGTTTGTAAACTACTGAATTAGACAATTCTAGATTTTCCGCTTACTTAAGTCCTTGAAGGTCCACTTAAGTGGTTCACAAACCTCAGTGCCAGGTTTCATCCTCACATATTCTGATTTAGTGCATTTGCTGTGGACCCTGACATTTAAAAAACTTTTCCTGGAACATTTTAACTTGCAGCGAGGGCTGAGAACTACTTTTTAGTCCAAGTGCATTGACCTCTTTTTAAGTAGAAATGAGTATGGGCTCATTTATTTGTCTCAGTTTTCTTCTGCCAGAGAATAGAGTTTTGTCCAAGAGAATTAATGTTTATGGAGATTGTTTTATTCTTTTCCCCATATTCCTATGACTCTCAAACCATTTCACTTCACCATTGAACTCTACTGATTTGTATCTGTTACCAAGAAGAGATTTTTTGTGCCCAAACTGAACTCATTACTGTGCTTTGCACCCAGTAAGGCCACATGAATGATTAATATATCACAATAGGAGCACAAGCATTATTCTACTTACCTGTTGCAGCATGTATAAACATTCAGCTGCAATTACATGCCATGTGCTTGGAGCTAGGCCTTTGCCATCACCCAAAGGACTGACCTCAAGTTAACAAGGTCTGCATTCCAGGGCATTTTTAAAATTATTATTATTATTATTATGTACCAGTTTTGTGTTCCAGTTAAGTGGCTATAAATTTGGTAAATAGGCACCAGGTGAATAAGGAGTACCCCGCCCTTGCCCCTAGAAGTTTCACCAACCATGACAGTGTGAATTTTATCACAGGGGAAGTGACTAGAAGTCCACACCACATCAAGACATACTATGTCACAAACTATCACACATACCATCTGTTATTCCAAGGGCCCATTCATCTTTCCTAAAATCATCTCCTCTCCTTCTAGAGACCTCCATCTTCCCTTTTCCTGTAAGAGGCTACTGAAGCCTGAATTCTAAGCTACCCATTTAAGTTACCCATTCTCCTCTGGTTATCTCCTTTCCTCTGGTTATAAATGAGGTATACATGTTAACAAAGGTTTGTTTCTTTTCCTTTTGTTAATCTGTCTTTTATTTCAGGGATATCAGCAAAGAGCACAGAGGGAAGGAAGTAAAATTATTTTCCTCCCTCTCATATGCACACCCCTAGGTAATGGAAATAGGCACGATTCCATTTCTACAGCTGCCACAGCATTAACTCAAACCCTTACTATTCTGCTGTTTAGTTTACTCCTTGTGTTTGGCCACTGGGAATTCCTTTACTTTCTAGTATTCTCAGATGAAAATTTAAGGACACTTATTTATGTTTATCTAGCATCCCTAGGTATTTTGTAGATGAAGAATTTTTAGGTAATATGCTGAAACTAGCATCTAAATAGTTTTTCTATTCAAATATCTGGTGGGCTGGTAGGCCCCTAGGACTCCTGAGACCTCGCTGGCCCAGGCACAGCCCGACTCTGAGACCCTGCTTGCTGCTCTGCCTTGATGACCACGTCACGATGAACAGAGAAACCCCTCAGCACCAGTGGAGGTATGGCACCAGTGGGAAGGCAACTGTAGTCTGGTATTTCCAAAGGATTTAGCTAAACTCTGTGGATACTGTCTACTTCAGCTTCCCCTGTTTATGATCCTATTATACTTTTGTTCTTGAGAGCCAAAACTCTTCGTTTCTGGATTTCTTTTTGAGTTGGTTTCTATTGCGCCTGTGCTATGGTCAGCTCATCCTAAGCCCTATTGGGCTAAATTTTGACCCTGACTCAGATATGCTTTTTTCATCTCTCACTCCTCCCTTTGCCTTATCCCAAGATTTCAGTTTATGAACTTTCCTTTGAAGAAAGGATCTTGCCAATCCTATTTCCTTTTTGGTGATATAGTTTGTTTATTTTAGTATATGGCTCTAACCCAGAAAGATACTGCAATTAAATCTGTACAGCTACAGGGTGGAGCAAAACTGGGTTTACAGTTGTTTGTATGGAAAATGGTACAATAATTAATAAATAATAATAGTTATTTGTATAAATAATAATACAAGAATAAACTGTGTTTTGTGTACTCACACCTGTAAACCTACTTTTGCCCCACCCTGTATTTTGAAGAACTATGGGACACCCAAGTGATAAATCCCTGGGACTAAATTTGCCTTGGTGCCCTAAGATCTGATGGTGGGGGAGAGTGCGTATGAAAAAGAATTTAGAGATTATATCAAATAGTCTAGTTCCTTGAATTTAGTCACTGAAAGAAGACATTGAGGACCGTGACTCTGCAACTTGTAAAAGGAAACATTCTGGTGTACCAAAACTGAGTATCTGGGCGTTCTTAAAGAACATTTTATTTTCAAGTATTTTTCTCTTTTTTGAGATAAGAATGTTAAAATCTTGATTTCTCGGCTTCAGGTTAAATCCCCTTAACAAGCACAGTGTCGGGGTGGGGCGGGGGTGTTGGTAAGCTCACAAGGAGCTGCTCATCAAACAGTCTTCTGAAACTGAAACAGCAGGTAGAGGCACAAGACAACAAGCCAGGGTCACCCATAAAAGAGGTTGGTTAATTCAGGAAATAGGTTGGCCAAAAAGTCTATTTTGTTTTTTCCACAAAATAAAAGATATATTTTTCATTTTCACCAATAACTTTATTGATTTGAATATTTTGAGTATGTTGTCTATCTCCCGCTGTTGGCTTCTAGGGAATAGAGGCCAGGGGTGCTGCTAAACATCTTCTAATGCATAAGACAGCCCCACAGCAAAGAGTAATTTGGCCAAAATGTCAATAGTACCAAGAAACTTCGCAAACCACTTTTGACAAGTTCGATCAGTCATACCACCTTCTCCATACACTGTAAAAACCTTTTTTATTTTTTGCATTTCATTTGTGTTTTTACCTTTCTTGAAGTAATAAAGCATAATACACCAAAAACGTTGTGTATTTTCTTTCATCTTCATTATTAAAATGTCTTTCCAAAAATTCACTAATTTTTGATAAGTTTTTCTTCAAATGCATGCTGATATGACAGCTGTCATAATACAATCTATAACAAAATTGTTTCGAATGAAGTTCAAGACAACTAAGCATTACTAGAACCATTGTACAGAAAAAATTAAATGAACTTTTTGGCCTACCCACTATAAATGAAACTGTGGGGAGATAGCAATTTGCCGCTGGTGCCTGAGATGCCCACAGTGAAGAATGCCTTTTTCTTTAGAAAGCCTTCAGCTCATTGGCTTTAAAGGAGTCCTGCAAACTTTAAGTCCTTAGGTACACATTCCTGTGTAAACACAGCCAAATGGTTAGTGATAAGAAGAAAGAAGAGAGAAGAAAGGCAATCTTTTAGTCTTATTAAAAAATATTTTCTATGGATGATTCACTGATCTGGTCGCCTTATATTCAGCTACTCATGAATCAGGCAGTAGCTAACCTAGGAGACAGAGAAGCTCTGAAGAGCTAACCCTCCTTCATCTAAGGCAAGGGATTTTTGAAAGCTAACAGGGGCAGGAACAAGATAGTCATACTGGGCACTTTTTCATTGGTTTAAGCAGGGTTACTTCCCTACATGGAGTGAAGGAAGTCTTGCAGCCAGGTCAGGTAACTTGTGCTGCTCAGGGGAGCGCTGGTTGACCCAGGGCTTCCTTTCCTGGGGGAGCTGAGCGTGGAAACTTAGTTGAACCCTGGCTTGCTGGCGTGTCATATCCCATACAGGCTAGAAGGTTAGCAGATATGCCATCTTCAAATATGCCTCTTTGGCATAGGATTATTTTGAGAAACAGCAGACAAAGGAGAAGCTCTGAAAATAGAGAAGTTACTCTTTTGTAAAGGAAATTTATGTTTATAAAAAACATCACCATTTATAAGGATGTCTCCCTGTCTGTACCAGAAAGAAGACCAATGATGACTGCAACTCATAAGAGACTCTTCTCAATGGAGAAGGCAGAGATTAAATATGCGTAACAAGTCGAGGCCTTGTTTACTGTGCTTTTCCTGGTAACTTTCCATAACTGGCCTCTGCCTCACCGTGCACGTTTTTTCTTGTCTTTGATTGAAGATGTTTTTTAAGGTGGTGGCTTGAGCCATCTCAGAGGGTTCCTCATTTTTCCTGGGTATCTACACTTCTGGGTTTTTTTCTCTTGTTAATGTGTCTTAGGGCTGAGATCCTTATTATAGAGGTCTCAGCCAAGAACTCAGGAGGGTAGCGGGAAAATTATCTTTTCTTCCCTATGGGTTCAACCTTTATTGTCAACCTTTCAAACTGACTAAACTCTTGAGAGATTAACACTCCTTTCAATCTTTGAAAATAGGGAGTTCACAGTCCTTCTAATGTCTATTGCAAAGAAAAATCTCCTTGTTTGTACCTCTCACCTCACTATATATCTCAAGTAGATTGAGTAGAACCAAAGCACTCAGGACTACGGGCAGACCGTATTTTGTGACCAGTGACTGCCTTTTGTTCTCAGGCAAAAGAATTTCCTGGAACAACAGGTAAGTCCTGTTGATATATGTGGTCTCAATTCTCAGAACAAAACTTCTGAGTTTTCTTCCTCTGTTAACTAGGAAGAGTCAGAGGCCTGGCAAGGACTTCTTGCCCCCCTTTTGAGAACGAATACGCTCCTTTGTGTGTTTGCTTTTCAGCAGGGTCCTGGTGGCTGTGCCTGCTTTCTTTCCTCTGAATAGCTGACCCTCCTTCGTTATTCACTGGCTGATTCCTAGTTTTCATTCTAGCATCAGATGGGCGTCACCGGCCTCAGGACGCTTTCCTGCTGCCCACTTTAAGACCCCTGCCATGGAGCTTCCATCTCTTTCTCAGTCATTTAGGATCGTTTAAAATCTTGTCCTTGAACATCTAACTGCCCTTCCAGCCTGTAAGCTCCTAGAGGACAAAACTGTCTTAGTATAGTGTTCTTTTGCGTTCTTCAGTACCTGACACACAACACAACACAATTTTTTAAAGTAAACTTTTCTATTAAGCATTACAGGAATCATTTATCTACAGTTCAATTAATTTTGTGATACTGAACACAACCCCGTCACCAGCCCCAAGATCAAAGAAGAGAGCCCTTCCAGGACCCAAGAGTCCCCTTGCGCCCTCTTCCAACTGCCACCTCTGCCCCTCAGCTCGTGGCTGTCCGGACTGCTGACACCGCACCTTAGCTTTGCCTATTTTTGAACTTCATATAAATGTACTAATATAGCTTGCATCTTTCGTGTGTTTGCTTCTTCATAAAACGTTGTTTGGAAGATCCACCCAGGTATTTTTGTATGTTTGACTATAGTTTGTTCCCCTAGTTTGTTATTATTCCTTTGTGTAAATTTATCATATTTTATTTTTTCATGCCACTATTTTTGGCCATTTAGGCCTCCAGTTTGGGGCAATGGTGAATGGTGCTGCTATAAACATACATGTGTTTCGGAGCACGCATATTGGCATTTGTAATAAGTTGTGTGTATTTTCACCTTTCGTAGAAATCACCAGTTTTCCAAAGCGGTTGTACCAGTTTTCACTCCTAGCAGTGATATATGAATGCTCAACAAATGTGTTTTAAATAAATTAGTAAAAAAAAAAAAAAAAAATACTGAGAGTATTTCCTCCCTAAGCTTGGCTCCTAAGGGGACACACAGTCTCTCTAGTTGCCCTGAAAAAAAAAAAGTCTTCTGTTCCTTCCTTTTTAATTTTGTTCTTATATTTGTTAATAAGTGACTTATACTAGGATGAAATGGGATTATATATAAATGTTACCTGTGAGAAAATTCCTAAGTCATTGAAATAAAGCTATAATGTGGATGTTTTCTTTCCTGTCTTTATATTGTAACTACTGATTACCATTCTGGGAACAACTAACTTTGCTGGAATATCAGGTTGTGAATAATTTTGAGAGTATATTTAATTTTTCAACACATGTGAGTAATATGTATCTTCCTTTGTGGGATTATTTAGACTCCCCTCTTGCTGTAAACGTATCCTAATCAAAAGTAATTATGAAGTTAAACAGCGGAGACCAACCACAGTGCAGTTAGCATTTGCTGTATGAGTTCACCAGTGGGTCTGGCCCTCTGTGATGCCAGGCAGCTACATCACATTCCTGGCTGGAGCGTCCCTGCTTCTCTCAGCAGGTGAGAAGAATTGAGTTAAGAGGAAGAAAGTAAGTGTTGCTAGGAGGTAAAGTAATTGATTTAAGAATTAGCCCTGTTCGCAGAGAATTGCTACTTAACAGGCATTCCTGCACGCAAGTCTGTGCCATTTGCTGGAGGGCAGCTTACATTTTAACAGAGACTCAACAAGGGACGAGCCCTGTCCACTGAGGGAATTTTCACTTACTCAAAAGGGTGTTCTCAGTGATAGGCATCAGGAGAACCCATGCAAGCAGCCTCCCCTGCAGGCCTGGGCTGGGATTTATCAAGCCCGTTTTTTCCACCGCCCTATTAATACTTATCTTAGATCTGAGGAAACCTGGGTCAGTCCTGCCTCAAGTCACCACATGTCTGCAGCTGAGATCCACAGCCTTGTGTGGAAACTTGGTAAGAGAGGGACTGACAAAAGTGCAGTGGTTTAATTTCAAAGACTGAAGAAAACTTAGTGGACATATGCAGAGATTCTAAATCTGTGGGCTTTCTGCCATGCCTCAAAAGTAGGACTGAAACCGGGAAACCGAGGGCAAATGATGTGCTCTTGTCTACTGACATCGATATAGTGAAATGTTTTATTTCTGAGCTGTGTTCTCTAGTACAAATGGTTCCTGTAAGTGGTAAGATGGAGAATAAATTAAGCAGGCCAGAAAGTTTCACTGTCTTTAAATTAGATCTTTGTGGATTAATGAAATTCAATTCAACCAATACTTATTAAAAAGGCAAATGGCACTGTGGAAGAGACAAACACAAAATTTCTGCCTTCACCAAACTTCTAACCTCATACCACACTGACATAAAAGAGGCACTCACAATCTCTATGACGGCTTCTCAGGCAATTGAGGCTTCTCTACCCCAATGGGAGGACCTGTCAAGAGGACTTTAGGACCCCTAGGTATGGACGCATGGATTAAGACTTCCAGATAGATGGGGTTCAGGACATGCTATCCCCCAAAATGGCACGGTAGCATAATGAACAACTTAAACTGAAAACATTTGAAAAAACAGGGAAAGCAGGCGTAGGAAGGTCCCTTTGACCCATCCTCACCCACCCTTCTGTCACCAGACTAAAGGGATTCATTTGCCTGCATGCATCAAAGCCGAATCAAATGCAAACTGAAGTTTACAGCCAAAAAGTAAGGGTTTATTATTTGAGGAAATGGTACCAAACCCAGAGTCACAGGTAAGATAGTGCTCAAAGACCTGGCTCCATGATGGCTTTCGGGGGACAGGTTATGTAAGGGGAAAGTCATTAATCATGGCCAGTATGGGAGCTGGAGTCCTGGGCCCTACTGATTGCTTGGACCAGGGTAGGTAGTAGTTGATCTTTGTGTCCTGATGTCAGCCTTACATGATTCTGTCTGGTTTTATGAGGGTATGGTTTATAGTTCTGCTTTCATGGGCCTGGGGCTGAAACACAATTTAAGTCAAAATGTTATCCCTAGCTTGACTTCTCTGTTTCTCTGGTCAACAGAGCTGAGGCTTTGGTCTTGAGATGTTTAATGCTGAACAGAATATGACTTCCTAAGGTCTTGATGATTAAAGAAGAGAGTAGAAGGAAAGAAAGAAGAAAGGGTCATGTTAAAGAAATGGAGTTTTTGCATGGTTACATTTTATTTTCCCTGAAAGCAAAAGATAAATCTCTCAAGTCAAAGGGACACTTCCTGTACCAGGAGGGGAATATTCCTATCACCAGAGGCAGGACATAAAAGGCCAATAAATCTGTACAAAAAAAAAAAAAAAAAAAACCTTGTTAAATTAATCCTTACTTTCCTAGTTACATTTTTTTAAAAGATTTTATTTATTTATTTTTAGAGAGAGGAGGAGGGAGGGAGAAAAGAGGAAGAGAAACATTGACGTGCTAGAGAAACATGGATCAGTTTCCTCTTACATGCCCCCAACCGAGGACCTTGCCTGCAACCCAGCCATGTGTCTTTACTGGAAATTGAACTGGCAACCTTTCAATTTGCAGTATGATGCCCAATCCACTGGCTACTCCAGTAAGGGCTTTGTAGTTACTTTTTTACCACTTGCCACCCTGAGCCCAAACATTTTTCTCATGTCAATTCTTTGTTTTTATTTATTTTATTTTTTCTTTATCTAAAAAATATAAAAGTTTCCTGCTCTGGTCACTTCTTCAGGTCTCATTCTCTTGTGAAGACTCTCATGTACATGTATTTTAATACAATATATATGCTTTGCTCCTGTTAATCTATTAACCTGTTTTCTATCAATATAATTCTTAGGCCTAAAGAAAGTAGAGGAAAATATTTCTTTCCCACAGTTCACTTAAAAAAAGGAAAACTCAATAAACTCTAACCCTCTCTGTGACCAAAATCAATACAACACTAAATATATTAACAAGAAAAAGAGAATTGGGACTTAGGTCAAGATGGCAGCATAGGTAAACATGGCTAGCCTCCTCACACAACCACATCAAAATTACAACTAAAATATAGAATGACTATCACTCAGAACCATCAGAAATTGAGTTGAATGGAATTCTGACAACTACGGAATTAAAGGAACACATTCATCTAGGCTGGTAGGAGGGACACAGATGTGGAACAGGCTGGTTCCACACCCATATGTGGTGGATACAAATTTGGGGGGATATTGCAGGAACAAGGATCCCCAGTCCCACACCATGTCCCCTAGGCCAGGGTTCCAGTGCCAGGAAGATAAGTCCCCATGACTTCTGGCTGCTAAAACCAGCAGGAGGAGAGTCAGTGGAAGGAACTTCTTGAGTCTCAAGCAATTCCTCTTAGAGAACCTTCACATGGACTTACTTAGATTCATACCCTCAGAGCTCCAGGGCTTGGGTAGCACCTTGAAAGGCACCAGTGGCAATATAAGGAGGAACTGAAGTGTTTGAAACCAAGTGGGGAGCTGGCGGGCAGTTTTCTCCCAGACAGAAAGGTGGGCAGAGGATATTGTCCCTTTTCTGAGCCTTCTGCCCACAGACCCACAGAGCTGACAGGTGGATGTCATATCTGAGACTCCATCAAACTGGCTTACACTGTTTGCCCCACCTTGGCGATCCCCTGAGACTCCGTCTCACCCAACTTATGGGCCTACTCAAGCTATTAACCATGACCTTTCCATATGAGTGGCTGGTCTTGGCTCATGTTTCCTAACTTCCTAGACCTTATCAAACAAGCAACAGCTGGCCTTAGTGAGATTCCAACCCCTGTACCTATTGCTAACTGGCCCCAGGACCAGCACTAGCAGCAGTGAGCTCATATTCAGAGATAGGCTTTGCCTGGGAATCTCCAAGACCAGCACAAGGAGTAGCCATCTCAGATTGCTTTATAACTCCTACAGGATGGGCCCAGGCAAAACACAGGTGGGGGGTGACCTTGGCCTGCAACACCAAGGATACCTCAAAGCCTGCACACCTAGTGAACAGCTACTAACCACACTGGAGAACCACCACCCTGCTGCTGGACAGCTGAACCTCCATGGATGGCAGAGGTCGGTGGTCAATGGTCACAGCCAGTCCTTGCAGCTGACTGGCCTGGGTAAATCCCTCCCATTGACCTGCCAACAGCAACCAAGGCTCAACTACAAGAGCATGGTGTACTCAGCCCGCATGAAGGGTACCCCGCTTGAGTGATAAGGGAGGCTGTACCACTGGACCCTAGAGGACATCTACTACACCTACTACCACACTGCCAAGATAGGTAGTCATAGCACCTCTACCTAATACATAGAAACAAATACAGGGTGGCTGCCAAAATGGAAAGACAAAGAAACATGGGCCAAATGAAAGAGCAGATCAAAACTCCAGGACAAAAAAACTAAACAAAATGGAGATGTGCAATCTATCAGAGGTGGAGTTCAAAACATTAGTTATTAAGGATGCTCAAGGAACTTAATGAGGACCTCAGCAGCATAAAAAAGATCCAGTCAGCAACGGAGGACACAAAAATTGAAATTAAAAAAAATTATAGGGAAGCAACAATAGAGTGGATGAAGCTGAGAATCAAATCAATGATTTGGAATATAAGGAAGCAAAAAAAAAAAAAAAAAAAAAAAAAAAGCCCAAAAAACAACCAGTCGGAACAAAAAGACAAAAGAGAATAAAAAAAAAAAATGAGGATAGTGTAAGTAGCCTATGGGACACCTTCAAGCACTTCAACATTCACATCATAGGGGTGTCTGAAGGAGAAAAGAAAGATCAAGAAGTTGTAAATCTATATGAAAAAAATAATGAGAGAAAACATCCCTAATTTGGTGAAGGAAATAGGCATGCAAGTGCAGGAAGCACAGAGAGTCCCAAACAAGATGGATGAAAAGAGGCCCACTGCAAGACACATCATAATTAAAATGCCAAAGTTTAAAGATTAAGAGAGAATCTTAAAAGCAGCAAGAGAAAAACAGTTAACTTCAGAGGAGTTCCCATAAGACTGTCAGCTGATTTCTCAAAAGAAACTTTTTAGACTAGAAGGGGTTGGCAAGAAATATTCAAAGTCATGAAAAGCAGGAACCTATAGCCAAGATTGTTCTACGCAACGGAGCTATCATTTAGAATTGAAAGGCAGATAAAAAGCTTCCCAGAAAAGAGAAAAAACTAAAGGAGTTCATCATCACCAAACCATTACTATATGAAACGTTAAAAGGATTTATATAAGAAAAAGAAGATCAAAACTATGAACAATAAAATGGCAATAAATACATGTCTATCAACAACTGAACCTAAAAAACAAACTATGCAAAGAAGAAGAACAGAGACAGAATTATGGATACCGAGAGTGTTTTGATGGTTTCAAGATAGTAGAGGGATGCAGGGGAATGAGTGAAGAGGTGAGGGGATTGCCAAGTACAAATAGGTAGTTACAGAATAGCCATGGGGATGTTAAGTACAGCATAGGAAAAGGAGAAGCCAAAAAACTTACACACATGACCCATGGACATGAGGAAGGTATGGGGATTGCCTGAGGGGTGCTGGGTGGAGGAGAATAAAGGGGGAAAAATGGGGACAACTGTAAGAGTGTAACCAATAAAATATAATTTTATAAAAAGAGAATTACAAAAGTTTTGTACCTAAATGGAAGTATTTAGATATATTTTGGCCTGGCAGTGGGGCTCAGTGGACTGAGCACTGGCCTGATGACCAAGAAGCAGCTGGTTTGGTTCCTGCTCAGGGCTCATGCCTGGGTTGCTGGCTGGGTCCCCAGTGGGGACATGCAAAAGGCAACTGACTGATATTTCTCTCCCTCTCATTAATGTCCTTCTTTCTCTAAAAATAAATAAATAAAAACCTTTAAAAATAAATACATGTTTTTACATTGGTACGTTCTTAATTTCTATATTCATATATACATGATATTTCTGTGGCTGAGACTGATTACTATTACTTATAGTAAATATCTCACTGGTTCCAGACTTCCGGCCAAGATGGAGGCATACTTAGATATGCTTTGCCTCCTTGCACAACCAAAAGAAAGACAACAACAAATTTAAAAACAAAAAACAATCAGAGCTGCGAGAAAACTGACAACCAAGGAGCTAAAGAAGAAACATTCATCCAGACCTGTAGAAGGGGCAGAGACAGGCATCTGGGGTGGAGAGGGCACATGGCAAGGCGGTGGCTCAAGGACTGGGCAGTCCCACATTTGCATGTGGATAAAAGAGGCAGATCAACTAGGGAGTGAGACAGACTGTGCAACCCAGGGTTCCAGCATAGGAAAAGAAAGTATCAAAACCTCTGGCTGTGAAAATCTTTGGGGGTTGTGGCAACGGAAGAAACTACTAGCCTCACAGGAGAGTTTGTTGGAGAGACCCACAGGGTCCTAGAACATACGCAAACCCACCCACTTGGGAATCAGCACCAGAAGGGCCCAATTTGCTTGTGGGTTGCAGAGGAAGTGACTGAAAGCTGGCAGAGAGCCAAGCAAGTGGCATTGTTCCCTCTCTGGCCCCTCCCCCAATACAGTGCCACAATGTAGAGATGTGAGTTGCCCACCCTGGCAAATACCTAAGGCTCCACATCTTACAACATAGCAGGTATGCTAAGACAAAGAAATATGGCCCAAATGAAAGAATAGATTAAAGCTCCAAAAATAGAACAAAGCAATGACCGTATAGCCAACCTATCAGATGCAGAGTTCAAAACACTGGTAATCAGGATGCTCACACAAATGGCGGAGTATCTACAAAAAATAGAGGAAAAAGTGAAGGCTATGCAAAGTGAAAGAAAGAAAAATAGACAGGGAACCAACAGTAAAAAGAAGGAAACCACAACTCAAATCAACAATTTGGAGCAGAAGGAAGAAAGAAACATTCAATCAGAACAGAATGAAGAAACAAGAATTAAAAAAAAATGAGGAGAAGCTTAGGAACCTCTGGGACATCTTTAAACATTCCAACATCTGGGTCATAGGGGTGCCAGAAAGAGAAGAGGAAGCGCAAGAAATTGAAAACTTATTTGAAAAAAAAAATGAAGGAAAACTTCCCCAATCTGGCAAAGGAAATAGACTTTCAGGGAGCCCAGGAAGCTCAGAGAGTCCCAAAGAAGTTGGACTCAAAGAAGCACACACCAAGGCACATCATCATTGTTACCCAAGATTAAAGATAAGGAGAGAATCTTAAAAGCAACAAGAGAAAAGGACATAGTTACCTACAAAAGAGTTCCCATAAGACTGTCAGCTGATTTCTCAAAATAAATCTTGCAGACAAAGAGGGGCAGGCAAGAAGTATTCAAAGTCATGAAAGGCAAGGACTACATCCAAGATTATTCTATCTAGCAAAGCTCTCATTTAGAATGGAAGGACAGATAAAATGCTTCCCAGATAAGGTCAATTTAAAGGAGTTCATCATCACCAAGCCCTTACTACATGAAATGTTAAAGGGACTTATTTAAGGAAAAGAAGAAGATCAAAACTATAAACAGTAAAATGGCAACAAACTCACAACTATCAAAAACTGAACCTAAAAAAAAAACCCCAAAAACAAAAATAAATTAAGCAAACAACTGGAACAAGAACAGAATCACAGAAATGGAGATCACTTGGAGGGTTATCAGTGGGGAGAGAGAGGGGAGAGAATGAGGGAAAAGGTGCAGGGATTAAGAAATATAAATGGTAGGTACAAAATAGAGAGGAGGAAGTTAAGAATAGTATAGGAAATGGAGAAGCCAAAGACCTTATATGTATAACCCATGGACGTGAACTAAGCGAGGTGGGGGGTGGAATGCTGGGGGGGGAGGTGCAGGGCAGAAGGGGACAAAAGGGAGAAAAAAACAGGACAACTGTAGTAGCATAATCAATAAAATATACTTTAAAAAAATTTCACTGGTTCCCGCTTGTCTCACTTTTTAGCTTTGGAGAGATGTGATGAGAACAGAGGGCTGTGGGAAAGGGAGAAACTTTCCTTTACCCCTTAAAGTTCTTTAGGCTGATCTAATAATTAAATCTACATAAGACAGGCTAACTAGAGAAAATAACAGAATTTAATTAACATAGGTACATGTGAAAACCCCACATACCCGAGAGGTTCAGAGACAGAAAGTTAAAATGAGGTATATAAGGCATCCTGAGCTACAGATGAGGTAAAGCACCTTTAGGCTTCAGAGGAGAGTACAAGACAATAGGAAAAGCAGATAATCAGTAATGAATAGTTTGCACTGTGATATAGACAGGTCACAAACGTTATGTCTGATAATGTCTTATCATGGGCAAGGCCCCTACTTAAAATTATTTCCTTGAGCCCACAGGGCCTCAGTTACCATGAGCCCCAAATAATCTGAATGCCACAGAGCCACATCTTGGGGTGACTCATTCTGAACCCTCTACAATGCCATCCCTACCCATTCCAGGGTCTGCACTATAGCGAGAGACTTTCTCCTTTCCAAATATGAGTCTGGGAGCTTGTATAAAATTTCCCCTCCTGAGAGTGGGAGACAAATGTAATCTCCCTAATGAACGCAAAATCCCCGTGTGGAAAAAAAAAAGGGAAAAAGCTCCTGGATTGCTATCCTTAGAAAAACAAATAAATATCTCCAGGAGAAAGAGGAGATACTCATCTCTGAGTTACAGCATCTGGGATGTCCCCAAGGCCCTGGTATCATTTCCCATACCTCCACCCACCCATGAAATGTAAACACATGCCTCCTGGGAGGAAAATCTTCTCCTATTTATCCAGTTATCATTGAATTTCTAAGGCCTATCTTTTAATCCGCTCCCAGGAAAATTTGCCAAGAAGGCCCTCCCTACGCAGAAACAAGAATATGAACTGCCGGACCCGCAGCTGAAACATGACTCTGGCACAAGTAGCTGTTCGAAAGGAATGTTTATACTATGTTCTTCTCTTTTAATCACCAATTCTATTTTGAAAAGCATTTGACTATTTAGGTCAGAGCCAGAGATCCCTAAATATTTCCATTTTATGTTTTTGGGGAAATTTATCAATTAAAAAATCATCTTAGTGTCCTCATCTATTCATTTGCAACCCATATGCTTTGCATCCCATCTCACAGGGCTGGGGAAAAGAGCTGTGGAAGAGAGGTCACGTGTGTAGCATTCAGTGCTCCTGAAAGTAGGCATTTCCCTGATCTGTAATAAAACTCCCCCAGTCCACTATTAACTAACAATTAAGATTGCCTTCTGTGGTAGACTGCATTTTCCAAAACTGTCCGCAGTAAAATTTCCAGTCCCACTTGCTCCTCCAGAACCTTGCCACATCTCCAACATCAGCTGGGTGTCTCATGACTCAACTCAGTTCTGACTCCACTCGAAGACATCATCAGATCCTAGAAGGTAAGTAAGGGCTTAGGGCAGCAAGACAGCCCTCTAATTCAGGTGCCAATCCCAAGTCCAGGTTACCTGTGGTTCTGACTGGCTATATAAATCAGAGGCTCCCACAATCCCTCCTTGCATTTAATTAATTTGTTAGAGCAGCTCATAGGACTCAGGGAATCAGTTTCCTCACTGATTACCCATTTATTACAAACTGTTGGGTTGGCCAAAAAGTTAATTTAGTTTTTTCAGGACGATGGCTCTAGTAGTGCTTAGTTGTCTTTAACGTCATTCAAAACAATTTTGTTAGATTGCATTGTGATAGCTGTCATATCATCAGCGTCCATTTAAAAATACATCAAAATTGGTGAATTTTTGTACAGCCATTTTTATATTGAAGGTGGAAGAAAGTATGCAACATTTTTGGCCTATTATGCTTTATTATTTCAAGAAAGGTAAAAACACAACTGACATGCAAAAAAAGATTTGTGCAGTGTATGGAGAAGGTATTGTGACTGATTGAATGTGTCAAAAGTAATTTGAAGTTTCTTGGAACTGCGGACATTTTGGCCAACTAATTCTTTGCTGTGGGGCTGTCTTATGCACTGGAAGATGTTTTGCAGCACCTCTGGCCTCTACGCACTAGAAGCTTATAGCGGGAGATAGCCAACATACTCAAAATATCCACATCAATAAATTTATTGGTGAAAATAAAACATGTGTCTTTTATTTTTTGAAAAAAATTAAAGACTTTTTGGCCAACCCAATATCTTAAAGAATATGAATCAACAGCCCAATGGAAGGGCGTTCTAGGGCACGGCATGGGGAGAGGACAAGGAGCTTCCATGCCCTCTCTAGGCGAGGCACTCTTCCCAAACCTTCCTGTGTTCACGGCCCAGCAACTCTCAGAACCTCATCCATTTGGGTTTTACCGCAGGCTTCATGTCGTCGGCATGGCTGATTACATCACTGGTCGTTGGCGGTTGAACTTAGCCTCTAGTTCTCACCCTTCGTCGAAGTTCAGGGGGTGGGACAGAAAGTCTCAGTTCTCTAATCAAACTGGAAACCAGCTTCTATCCTCAGGTGGTTATCAAAAGTTGCCTCATTGACTTAACACAAGACAAGTTTATCGCTCTCATTAACAATACTTAAATACCTAAATATATGATTATTATATATAATATATACTTATATATGACATACTTCTTATTATAAATCACAATTTCACAGTAATAAATGGCAATACAGCTTTTGCCTGGCTCTCTCTCACTGAAGACAAGAACTTCTGAGCCACCCTGGAACATAGCCAACTACGCTGATGCTGCCATGCTGAAGAGACCATGCAGAGAGACACACAAAGATACAGAGACATGCCTAGGGGCCTCTAGAATGCCAGATTATAGCGGTCTGAGTTTTTCCCAGCCTGCATGCTGGATATGTGAGGAACGAGCATTCAGAGTCTCCAAGGACCAGCCATCATTTGACCGCAACTGTACGAGACACCCAGAGTAAAAACCTGAACCCAGTCAACCTCTTAAAGCAGGAGAATTAATAATGAAACGGTTGTTATTGTTTTACCCACTGAACTTTGCTTTGCAATATATAATCAAAACATTCTTTGATTGTTAAACTAGCAAAAGTAATCCATGAAAGCACAAGAGTAACTATCTGCAGAAGTAACATTAAATAAAAGCTCGCAGTAAGGGGTGCAGGTGACTTGGGAACACCAGATTCAATACAGGCAAAACCTCAGGGAGGAAGGAACAGGTGAGATTGTAACTGTTAAATAGAAAACCACAGGCCCAAAATGGCATAACTTGTGCTGAAAGCCCATGATATGAAACCTAAATTTAATACCTGATCTAATTGCAGTTTCAGCCTTTTCCAGTATACTGACCTTAATCAACTAGTCTGGAATTTTTTGGTCAATACCAGTGATCTGTCACCTGAGCTCTCTTCATCCTCCGCAGAAAGAATGAGCAAATTGAGTGATAAAAACCTTTTTGCACTCTTCCCTCCTCACCACCCTCCCCCCAAAAAAGATGTTCTGGCCCCAAAATGATTCCTTTTTTTCTTTTGTTAATAACTCCCTTGCCCCACCCTTCTCCCTATATAAAAACCTTCCATTTTGTACAGTCCCTCAGAGAGCCCTTTAATTTGCTAGACGGGATAAATCACTTAATAAAGCCACTTAGATTTTCAAATTTGGTTGAATTCTTTCTTATCTTGCACTCTTCAATAAACAAAGACATTGGTGAATTCTGAAAACAGGGCCGTTGATGGGGCTTTTACTCTGACGGGGAGTGCACGTCCTTCAGGAGGAACTGCTCTCCCCAGTGCAGACAGCCGGGCCGGGCAGGCTTCTCTTTACGCCCATGAGGAGACACTGCGAGGCTGCCCACACCGGAGCGCAGGGCTGGGATGATCCAGTGGTGGCTATAACTCTGTTGGTGACTGATGTCACCTTGACACATCGATGCCTTCGGAGATTAGTTAATGTAAATCAGCCTCCTACAACCTTGTCACTTCAAAGTGAACTGATAAATATTGAGTTCCTAGATGTAGTAAAAATTAATAAACAAAAACCTCATTTAAAATGAAGTCGAGATGCCAGAAGGGGAATCTCGCATGCCCTGAGTTGATGGTGGAAGCCAACAAGACAGCTTGGTTTATAACAGCTCTCCCAATTTCCTCTTCTCTATAAAGTTTCCCCTCCTTTGTTTCTGGGTCTTGCACATGGTTTGCCATTAGACCACATGTCTTACTGAGTTAAAATATTGAGTCTATAGAAACATAAAAAATTCTGGACTCTTAAGTAGATTAAATCCTAACCTATGTTCTGCAATAAATAGAACAGTACTTGTTTTATTAGTTTTTCCATGCTATTGTCAACTTAATAATCATAACAATAACTAACATGAAGTGCTTACTTAGTGCTAGGCATGCTATTCAAGAGGTTTTTAAAAAAATTTTTTTAATCAGCATTTCATGGTATCAGTGACATTATTTTAGTCAGGGTATTGAGGTTATAATTTGCATATAATAAAATTTACCCTTTTAAGTGTACAGTTCTTTGAGTTTTGACAAATGTATACAATCATGCAAATACTACCCAACCCAAATATAAAATATTTTCACTATGGCCTAAAAAGTTCACCTATGCTGTGTTGTAGTCGATCTCCTACTCCCACCCCTAGACTCTGGCAACCACTGAATTGTTTTTGGCTTTTATAGTCTTGCTCTCCCCAGAACGGCATGTAAGCGGAATCACACAGTATGTAGCCTTTTGAGCCTGCTGCCTTTCACTTAACATAATGCTTTTGGGGTTCACGCATGCCACTGGATGCTTTGGTCGTTAATTCTTTTATACTCCTGGCTTGTATTTCATAGTACGAATGTACCATATTTTATTTAGTCATTCAACATTTGATAGGCATCTTGGGTCACTTTCAGTTTTGACAATATGCATAAAGCTGCTTAAAAAACCCATTTGTGTATAGGTTTTGGAGTGTCACATGTCTTTGTTTCTCTTAGGTAAATAAATATCTAGAAGTGGTATAACAACAAGTTTTAAATACAGTATGTCAGCTAATCCTCACGAGCAGTGATTTGTGGAAGGTATTATTGTGAGTTCCTCTTTAGAGATGAAAGCTTCACTTACAGAAGTTATGTAATTGCCTAAAATTACATGGCCAGTGAGGAGAAACCCAGGCTTGTTTGACTACAGAGACTGAGGTCTTAACTATTACTTCTGTAGCTACTACTAACTTCCTTCCTGCCAGTCTCACCACTTAGAAATGAAAGTAAAAAGTGTGATTTCCTCATCCCTGTGATCAAGCCCTGATTTCAGATGGAGAAATGGAAGGATTAGAGAGTATAATATGAAAAGTCTTTATAGAATTGACTTTGGGGAAATTAGAATGGATCACAAAGTGGCAAATATGGCACGCCCTTGAATAATGTCATTTTTGTTATAACGTTGATGAAGGAAAAGAAAGAGAAGTTCTCAGGCTGTGGCCGTGGTCTGTGTGGGTTCTCTCCGGGTGCTCCAGCTTCCCCCGCGCCCCAAAGATGTGCAAGGTAGGTGAGTGAGCACGTCTCCCGTGTCCCAGTCTGCGGGAGGATGGTGTGTGCGGGTGGCCCTGCGATGGAAGGGCACCCTGTCCAGGGTGGGCTTGAGCCTGCAGCTGGGACAGATTGTGGCCACTTGTGACCCTGAACTGGAATAAGCAAGTTGGAAAATAATTCTTTTACTAGTTTTTATTGTTCTTTCTTAAATGAATGTACAGTTCATGTTTTTTGCCCTATTTAACATTAGAAGTGTTTTGGGTCTTCGTTTAGAAGTTTGGCGATGTTTTTGTGACCAGACATATGCCATAGGAACTGAATGCTAGCTTATATCTGTTAGGCTATGGTGACATGGGTTCTCTTTAAGTCACAGTTTCCAAGAACCGATCAACGACGTTAAGTGAGGACTCACTGAATATGAAGATGATAGTGAAAGTTAGTTCCAAATTCAACTCAAAGATGAGTCATGATCTTTACCTTTTTATCCAGCTTGAACAGTATGGAACTGCACTGGGCTCCCGCACTGAAACAGAGCTCTGATCAGCATTTTCTTCTCAGGCCCCTCTGCCGTTAACAATCACTAAATACCATGTCAGCGCTAACGCAAGTGTACACAGTAGTTCTCCTCAAACACATACTTACATTTGTGAATTTCTAATGTTCCTTTGTCATAATAATAATAGTAATACATTTTGTATATCAATAATTAACATGTTTAACAGTTGCATTTTATATTCAAATATATATTGCCTGAATTCCAAAATGATATTCACAATATGAGTAAGAGAGAAATTTCAGTAAAGATTAATCTCTAAAAATGTATTGTGGAGACTTTGGAGTTCTTCTGTAGAATTGGAAATAATGGAAAATTGACAGTGAAATATAAAAGTAGATCATGAATAGTTAATACCTAATTCTTCTATGATGAAGAATTAAAATAACAACTCAGTAGTCACTACAGTGACAATTTAAGACAAATTTGTCATCCCTTATTGCCTAGCACAAGGCCTTGCATTTATTATGAGCTGAATAAACATTTGCTGAGTTGAATTTAATCTTCCTGAGATGAATGTTTACAGGAATAGTGAGATAATAGTGGCAAGTGCTCTGTATAAAGTCTATGGGTTTAGCTTTAATAAAGGCAATATACTTTTGCCTTACTAACAAAAACAAAAGAGAATACAGATGTTACTATTAACATGGTAACCATCTTTCCCCAAAAAGTCCCAGCTGAATGGGATTGTTGACAGTTGTGACTGATACTGTCCTTGCCTGATGCATTTGAGCACCAGTGTATGCTTTTCTCACAGGATTCAGGCGCTAAGAAAAACTCTCATCAAGTCCTTCTGAGGATCACACAGAGGAGACTCTAGCAGACCAAAAACAATTGCAAAGAATTCAGCATCTGGAATCTTCCATTTTGTGAAGGCAGAGCTCACCTCCCATTCTAAAAGCTGAAACTGACAGACAGAAATCTCTGCCCACCCCTTCCCTTGCAGCCAGAGCGTAGGCTCTGGTAATCAGCTGCACTGGTCCCTGTTTTAACAGGAACCCAATTACCTGAAGAAGAAAGGACTCTCCAGAATCTACTCTGGCAAGTCGGAGGCAGAGGTGCCAGGACATCCAGCTCCCAGAAGCTGCAGTGGGAATTCTGGCCACTGCAGCTCTTGGGCTCTGCTACCTGCGTTATTAGTACTCTGTGCTCTGGTGTCTATGCCCATTGCTGGTAGCAGTGGTGTCCTCATGGGACTCATTCTGTAGTGCAATGGGTAGTGTTCAAAGATGCTTACCTTTTAATCTGGAACTAAGAACCTAACTGGTAGGTGACCATTTTTATAAAGTAGCTACAAATAGCTAAAACAGATAAAATATTCCTAAGGGAATAAAGTAAATTAGGGTATACTCTTTACTTCAGAGGAAAATTTCATAATGGCCTAGAGCTCAAAATTAGTTAAGAGGAAACAGAATAAGTTTGTTAATTGTGCAAAAATGTTGTTCCCCAATAAGAGTCCTGCAAAGGTGGTGTTCATAGAAGTAAGAACTTTGTTTGAGCAGCCAGCCTTGACTGTTGTCTCATGTTAGGTCAGGTGCATGGAGCAGTGGGACTACAGTAAGAGTCAATTTCAAAGCGTTACTGTTTAGGGTATTAGAAATTGTTTCATCTTCTTGAAAGAAACTACATGAAAAGAAGCATCGCAGGAAATGCAGCGGTTGCATCCCCGGTATTCATTCTCTCTGTCCCCTACCTAAGAGCACCCAGGACTTCGCCTTGCAGACTGGTTGGAACTGATTTCACAGCAGCTCTGAGGATGGGCCTTAGTCATGACGGTTTGGATAAGATTATGACCTAAACTGTCTTAAAAGGACAGAAAGGAGATATTTGATGGGTTGCATCTGGAGAAGAAAATTATTTTCTCTTTCATGGATGCTACAAAAAGAGGCTCCCTTCTTCCACCGGTTATGAATGAGGAAGCAGGTAGTTTCAGGTAATACTTGTGACCAGGACGTTGTCATAAACAGTGATAGCCTTAGGAGATCCTTCCACTTCAGAAGGCAGAGTAGAGAGGCAGGAAGACAGTGGGCTGTGTGGCATCATTAAACTGCTTGACCGAACTTTGCGTAAATGCCCACTCAGGGCCTCCGGTAAGCAGATGCAGAGATGGAGTCACCAGTGCCCAAGGTTTACCGCGGTAATGCTGGTGACAGATAAAGGTGGAGGAGGGGCATACTGGCCAGTGAAAGCCTTTAACTTTGATGCACGTCTGACAACTTTGAAAGCAAAAGGGTGCGAAACAGAGTTGGGCGGAGGAAACTGGACTGTGGATGTAGATTTTGTAGTCTTAACAACCCATCAGGGAGCTTTAGCACAAAGATTGCTAACTGGGGAAGTCCCAGATCCTGGTATTCTTGTTGTGCTTATTGACCGGACTGTCCAGAAAGAGTGCGGTCCCAGATCAAGGGACCACAGGGAGAGGACACTGAATGCCCAGTAGCTAGTGGATGTCAGTTACCTGAGCTCGTTACATTTGGACAGTTTATTCTCTTTGGGAGAACCAAGCTCTGTGCTTCCTCTATTTCATGATTTCTCAAATGACTTGACCACTAAATCTCTTCTTGTGTTGTTGTTACTATTGTTAAAACAATTTGATTTCAGTTTTCTGATACCTGTGACTAAAGAAATTCCAACTAGTATGTGGAGTAATATTTTTAAATTCAAAAGATTACCTGCTCAATTCAACACACCCAGAGCAAGATTATATCACTTATAGTCAAAGAAAAACAAATAAATGAACTCAGCGTATACCACAGAACTGACAAGTAGTTGGTACATAATAAGTAATAGCTATTATGATTGATCTCCATTACAGTTATAGTGCTCTTCAATATTTAAAAATCATAACTGAATTTTTAGTGCACAAAAGGTGCTTTTTCCCCCCACAGAAGATAATATGTATAGTTCCTTATGTTTGTGTTAATATTTCATTTAAAATGTATATGCTTTATAAGGCTGTACTTTTAACTAACAAATCTTGTCTCTATACTTGCAATTGATATTATGATAATTTTAAACACTTAAATATATTTGTAACTTAATTAATGCTCAGTTAGCTTATAAATTTGGTAGATTAAGCCCTTAAATATTAACACCATTTAGAAACTTTATTAACCAGATTTTCTTAGACAATTCAAACTATCATTACCAATTTGATAAAGTGACACAAATATTTCAAACACTTAATAAGTCAAACTTACAAATGTAACATGAAAGGTATTTGTGCGTATTTTTTTAACTTAAAATATTTTATTTATTTATTTATTTTTAGAAAGAAGGGAAGGAATGGAGAAAGAGAGGGAGAGAAACATCGATATGCAAGAGATACATTGATGGTTGCCTCTTGCACGCCCCCAACTAGAGACCTGGCCTGCAACCCAGACATGTGCTCTGACTGAGAACTGAACCCAAGACCTTTCTGTTCACAGGCCGGCACTCAATCCACTGAGCCACAGCAGTCAAGGTTTTATTTGCATGTAATTTTATAAAACTGTTGTAAATTTAACAAATCAGGTTTATAAATTTAATAAAGAAAATTCTCTTTATCTATAACATCTTAAAACAGATAAATACGAAGCAACACAGCAACTATAAGACAGCTTATACAAAAAGAGTTGCACACTCAGTTACTTGACTGATGGGAGCAGATGATCATCAAGACTCTGTCATGTGTGACAGAGAAAGACAAATTCTGTATGATCGCGCTTACAGTGTATGTAGGATCTGAAACAACAAAAAACTGAACGCACAGAAACAGAACACAGGGACGGTTGCCAAGAGGTAAGGGAGTGAGAAAAATGGGGAGAATGTTAGTCAAAGGGTACGAACCCTTATCAGAGGAATAAACTATGGAGATCTGAAATACAGCGTGGTGACTATAGCCAATAATGCTGTATTGCATACTTGAAATTTTCTAAGAGAACAGACCTTCCGTGTTCTCAACACATACATTTAACTATGGGAGGTGATTGATGTGTTAATTAACCTGATTGTGGTAATCACTTCACAAAGTATACATGTATCAAATCATGTTGTACAATTTATTTGTCAGTTATAAGCTGAGAAAAAGAGAGAGCGCCTCTCTGCTTGCTTGGTTAAAAACCTAGGACCATAAGATGGTTCATGGTCCAGGTCTGGGTGTCACTGGACAGGAACCGAACTTGGAGCGGGCCTGCCTCGTGGTGGCCAGGAGTGTGCGGGTTCTTGACTTTGTGCAGAAAAAGTTTCACAACATGGGTGCAGGTGATTTTGAGAGTAAGTTTTTTAAAGCTGGGGACAGTGACGCAAAGGAAGGGTTTGTGGTAGAAGAAGCAACAGGAGAGAGACTAGGCAGTGCTCTGCTTTGGCTCCCTAGGGAAGACATAGGAAAGGCGTGAGCCACGCAAGGCTGCTCAGACTCACTGAGAAGTAAAATTCACAGTGAAAGAAGTGAGCCAAGGTGGGGCCTACTTTGGCTCACTGGAAAGTCAGACCCAATGGGGCCTTGGAGACAGGTTCAGGGGCAAAGCCCGGGACAAGCTGCTGCTGCACAATGCTCCCTGGTTGCAAGTCCTGTGGGGGCTTTTACAGTTTAGGAGAAAAAGTAAAGATGCACACCTGAGAGGGGAGAAAGGCTTGGGTGTGCTCCAGAGAGAGCCTGTGCTGGGTCTTTTTCTTGAGGGTTCCTATCTGTTTTCAAAAGGTGGGAATTTTAGGGAGGTCTTAAGGAAGGATTTCCATAGATTATTCATCAACTTCCTGCAGGTACACCAAAATGAGATTTATTCCCCTGACTTTATCTGTCCTTGGGTGTGGGTGGCACAAATGACACTAATTGGACTTCTGCTATCTATCTCCCTGAGTAGGGTGATTTAAGCTATTTGCTCTCTGGTTGGGGAGAAGTGTAAACCATATACTTTTGTGTCCTTTGTTAAAGAACAAAGGATTTTGGGATTTAGTAGGTGGCTATAAACTGCTTTGCAGTCAACTGCCTCAGTTTCCCTATTCTACCTGTCCTGGCTTACTAACCTGTCTCAAGGGTAAGGAATGTGGCCTGGGAACAGCACCTTGGTACTAGTTCAAGGATGAGACTACCTGAGCCTATTCTACCTGTCCTGGCTTACTAACCTGTCTCAAGGGTAAGGAATGTGGCCTGGGAACAGCACCTTGGTACTAGTTCAAGGATGAGACTACCTGAGCCTCAGGGCCAACTCAGTGAGTCTTTTCTTATAATTTGGTTTTAGTTGTTTTATTCCTGGCAGGCCCCAAGCCTACATTTTTCAGCTAGGTTAAATTTAGTTTCATAGTCCAAAGAATTGTGTGTCTTTCAAGTTTCAGCCCCCCAAATTTTCAACTCTTTATTATTTGATTTCCATAGACAGAATTCTGAAACCCCTACCTAAATTTCAACTTACCTCTTTGCTACCTGATTAGAAATTCATCACCCTCCTTATATAGTTGACCTTTGAACCACATCTTGGAACTGCATATGTCCGCTTGTATGCAGATTTTTTTTTTAAAGTAAATGCCTGTACTGGTTCTGATCCACACTTGGGAGTCTGTGAATGTAAAGGGCCAACTGCATGTGTTGCTTTATGCCATTTTATCTAAGGAACTTGAGCATCCATGGATTTAGGTATATGTGGGAGACCTGGAAGAATCCCCCTTGGATACCAAAGGAAAACTTAAGTTTCTTGGGAGTCAGGAATTACACACAGATTTTTGACTGTGTGAGGGTCGGTGTCCCAACTGCCACATTGTTCAGAAGTCATCTGTAGTTAACTTTTCTGTTTATCTTAGCTATCGCTCCTCCAAAGTAATTTATTGAAGAAAAAAACCTCATATTTACCCTAAAGAATTATCTTTCTATTAGAGACAACAAAGGCATGGACACAAATCATATTTTAAAAAGGGCAAAAATAAAGACTACTATAAAAGCATTATAAGCAGACTTCTGGAAGATCACCACGGTTGACAAGATTCTAAAAAGGCTCCATGAACTTTGCCCCCAGTGTTACTCCTGCTATTGTGTTACCTTACATGACAAAAGAGGATTTTCCAGATGTAACTAAGGTTACCACCATATTTTGTCATGTATAATGTGCTGTCCTGTATAACACACACCCACGTTTTTGGCCCAAACTTTCAGGAAAAAAATTTTCATTTTCATTTTTAAATTCAATTATTTATTTATTTATATTTAGATACTTGTCTTTCTGTATTTTAAGGAATTTTAGCATTTGTTTTTTAGCATATTATGGTACAAGGAATTTTATGTAACAAATAATTACAGAAGACAAGAACAGATACAAGGTATTTCAGGTACTACCCATATATAATGTGCATCCTTATTTTTCCTTCAAAAATTTGGGCAAAAAAAGTGCATTATACACAGCAAAATATGGGTAATTAGTTGGCCTTAAGATATGGAGGTTACCCACGTCAACCAACCTAGTAACATGAGCCCTTTAAAAGCAGGGGATATTCTCTGGCTGGCGGCCGAAGGAAAATTCAAGGAGATGAGAAGCCTGAGAGCAAATGAGTGTGAAGAAAGTTGTGTTGTCAACATGGAGGGACTTCCAGAACAAGGACCTGAGAGTGGCATCTAGGACTGATTGTGGTCCCTAAGGGACAGCCACTAAAGAAGTGAAGACCTCAGTCCTGTCACCACAGGGAACTGAATTCTGCCAACAATCCAAAAGAATTTGAAAGTGGTTCTTCCCAAGAGGCTCCAAAGAAGAGCCCAATCAGACTGGCACCTTGAGAACCTCTTTCAGCCTCTGAGAACCTAAACAGATAACTCAGTTGAGCTTACCTAGACTTCTGACCTATAGAACTATTAGCTAATAAGTCAATGTTACTTTAAGTCTCTCTGTGGTAATGTGTTATGCAGAAAGAGAATACTAGTACAACCATGTAGATAAAATTTCTACTCAGACCTAAAGACTCCATTTATTAAACTTTTAATTTTATTTTATTTATTGATTTTTAGAGAGAGGGGGGAAGGTGGAGAGAGAGTTGGGGGAGAGAGGAAGAAAGAGAGAGAAGGAGAAAGAGAGAGAGAAAGATCAATTTTTCCCCTACTCATTTATGCACCCATTGGTTACTTCCTGTATGTGCCCTGACCGGAGATCCAACATGCAATCTTGGCACATTGGGATGACACTTTAACACACTGAGTTACCTGGTGAAAGCTAAACTTTTATTAATATACAGCTGGCCCTTGAACAGTGTTGGGGTTAGGGGTGCTGACGTCTGCACTGTCAAGAGTATCTGTGTATAACTTTTGACTCCCAAAAAACTTAACCACAGTCATCCCTCAGTATCGGTGGAGAATTGGTTCCAGGACTCCCTGCAAATACCAATTGAGGTGCTCAAGTCCCTTATATAAAATTGCAGAGAAAAAAAAGATGGCGGAGGAGTGAAAGGGAGTCACACTGACCTCCTCTCAAAACCAAACTGGAATTGCAACTAAATAATGGAGTAATCACCTGGAAAGCAGTGGAGCGATAGTGGGAGAGGAGCCTTGGTGCCGCGGACAGCGGATTCGACTCTCACACATCCCAACGGCTTGTGCGCCTGTGACCTGCGGGGCTGAGTGCAGACTGTCTGGGAGAGCCTTGAGGAGAGACTGGAGACAGTGGCGTTGGGGAAAGAACGGGAGGAGGAACCGGGGAGTCCCGACTCCCTCCCCGTTCGGTAGTCTCCATTGTGGGCTGGAAAGGCGCGACCCCAAAGAGGCAGAAGCGGGGCGCGCATGAACCAGACTGCCTGCGATTGAAACGCAGTCCGCACAGGGGTTGGATCCTCAGCCGAAGGGGACACAGAACTGCCCAGAGGCCCCTGAGGGGAGACTAGAAACGGAGGCATTGGGGAAAGAACGGGAGGAGGAACCGGGGGAGTCCTGACTCCTTAAAATTGCATAAAACGATTCATATGGTTGGACCTCAACATTCACAGATTTACCAACTGTAGATTGAAAATACTATTTTCTATCTGTGATTGGTTGAATTTAGGGATGCATAATGTGGGGACATGAAGGGTCCTCTCTTTATTTGTTGAAAACTATCCACATATAAAATGACCCATGCAGTTCAAACCTGTGTTGTTCAAGGGCCAACTTGAACCACAAAAAAAAATACAATTTTTCTAATGTATGAAGGCATCTTTAAGATAAGGAAATCTTGAGATTTAAGATCTGGTATTTTATGGTTTTTTTCCTGGTGGAACTAGGAGTGAGACTGGCAGGCTAAGTCTTGGTTAAGTTTGGGAGGGTTTAGGAATATATGTAAAAGGTTAAATAGAGAAATTTCAAACATCCACAGAGGTTTTCTCTATTGGCCTTGCAGGAAGGTCTATGCAATTTTCTTTTTGGCATAAGGCATTTGAATGAAGTGTCTCCTGGGTTGGGTAACACACTCTGTCATCAGTGAGAAATGTTTAGCTTACATTATTCATCTAACTGGCAAGTGACCTAGCAAGACTCTGGAGAATGGCGTTGGGGGCAGGCAAATGCTGGTGGGGAAGGACAGGGAGAGAGGGGGTGGGGGCTTAGGGGCGCTGTCTGGGAGGCAGGTCAGATGCGGCCCACAGCCTGGGACTCTTGCGCAGGGAGGGGGCCCCGCAGCAGGGGCCAGGTTGTGTTCAGGACACAGGATGAAGGAAGATGAGCCTGCGTGAGCACGTTGACATTTTGTTTAGAGCTTGCCTGCACCGAGAGAAACACGAGAGAAACCCTGTCTGCATTTTATTTTCCCCACGAAAGCCCATGTACAAGGAAATGGAAAGAAAGTTATAAAACAACCACTTTTATGTTGTGTACACTGTCTCGCCCTTCTCCTTTCTGGGAAGTAGTAATGACCTGATCCTACAACGTCTTAACTCATAGGGCGCTTTAACTTTTTCAAAGCACAGGCTGTACAACGATCTTTCATTTCCTTACTGGACATAAGGATGATGTTTATAGTCTTTTTATTGCTAGTATTTTGACATTTTTATATACTTTTCCCCACATAGCATAGAACATGTTACCCCCTATAATTGCTTTTATATACTACTTGACTTAAAGATTGCTTCAAACCTACTTGCTCCTAAATCATTTTTATTTTTAAGCAGCCAGAACAAGTGCTAGGTGGTTTTTAAAAAACTACCAGGGCTTTCAAGTTGAAGGTATGTTTTTAAGTCCTTTCTTATGCCCATCTACCTAAAATAATAACAACTATTTTTTACCAAAAGGAAATAAAAAATATTTTCAGTTTTCATCTTATTTGAGTCCAATATGAATAAATGTTATATATGTATAAATGACATATATATGAGGTCTTTCCAGAAGGTATCCAGCCATGTAATATGGAAAAGAAACATTTATTGATGAAGATACAAGATACAGAAACACTGTACATAGGACAATGACACCTCAGTCCCCTCCAAAGTAGGCACTGTGGGACCTCACACAGTTCTCCCAACAGCCATCAGTTGCCTTTTTGAATCTTATCAGTGGTCTGAAATCTCTTCCCTTTCAAAGGTGATTTTAGTTTTGGGAAAAACCAGAAGTCATAGGGCACCAAATCTGGGCTGTAGTGGGGCTGAGTCACCTGGGTGATTTGATGTTTTGCCAGAAAAACTCTGCACAATATGTGATGCATGAGCGGGTGTGTTGTGGTGATGAAGCTGCCACTCACCAGTTGCCCACAGCTGTGACCTTCTGAATCACCCGAATAGTTTCCATTCAGGAATGTTCAAGCTTAATGCAAAATTTGATGCAGATTCATTTTTCTACTAATTCAGCCATTTTCAATGTGCACAGTACACATGCTCACTCAATGGGCATCTATTGAACCCATTGACTAGTTACTGAAGTCACTATTGTTCACACATGTGCATTCCAGTCCATTCTCCTTGGCTGCCAGGTTACATCAATGTTGTACAAACCATTCTCGTAACATTAACAATGGCTGAACTTTTTCCGGACAGACCTTGTATTATATGTTATATGTACTACATGTATAAGTGTTATAAATAATATATGTATAAATTATACACAGATACATGTTTATGAAGCTTCCTAGATAGCTCAGCAAATGTAATTTTGAGGTATCTTCTTGATACTTTGTTTTTACATTAGGTAATTTTTTTTGTTAACTAGGGTTTATATTGGACAGTATGCCTAACAATCTTATCACTGTTATTTTCATAAGTGATAATAACAATTAACATCTGTGCAATGTTATTAATGCACCAAGAGTTCTATAGAATCTATAACAGCAAGTTTCTACTCACAATCTTATTCAAAACCATATCTTTCTATATTATTTTTAATGGTGAGAAAATAACTCAATTTAAAAAAGATTTTATTCCTAACTTTTTACCTTAGTCATCTACTAAGATTTTATTTCGCAATTTAAAAAATTAAAGGTCCTATCCATCTTTATTTTAAGACAGTTTTTGTTATAAAAATTCTAACTCAAAATAATGGTTATAAGCTTATACTTTCCATAACAGGAATTTAAGTTTCTCATCAAGAACCAGGCACTCAGGGGGTCCCCACCTCAGAGTACAGACATAACTTCTCATTTCTACAGGCCCTGGACTTAAGGGCTCATAATGTGAAAAGGAGAAAGAAATGTAAACGAATAATCTTTTGACTGTATATTCATTATATTGTCCATAATTATGTGCACACTTTTGGTATATACAAATGTCTATATTGAAAGACAATAATAAAAAGTTTCATAAGTGGAACAAACCAAGTTCTCTAAGATTGTGGAGAAGGAAGGTGTAGATGGGGAGGAAACGCAGAGCCATCGCTGTAGGTAGATTACGGGGCTTATCCTGCTTTGGACCCTTGTTAAGGAGACTTAATATTTTAAGATAACATTTCTGAACTTCAGTTTTCTTATTTGCAAATAATAATAATAATAATTTAATTACCTTACAGGGAAGTTTAGAATTAAAGTTCTTGATTTATACAAGTGATTACCAATTCTTGTTTTATTTTTTCTTAATTTATTACCTGTAATGTCTTTAAAATAAAATTAACACTGAACTTACATATAAAAAGATTCTTAGGCCAAACAGGTATGTTAGTCTGCTGAGGCTGCCATAATAATATACCATAGACTAGGAGGCTTAAACAATAGTAATTTGTTTTCTCTTAGTTCTGGAGGCTGAAAATACAAGATCAGAGTTCCAGCATGGTTAATTTCTGGTGAAGTTTCTCTTCCTGGCTTACAGACAACAACCTTCTTGCTCTATCCCCACGTGACAGAGAAAGGGAGAGGGACAGGGAGAGAGAGAAAGAGAGAGAGAGTGCGTGCGCACACACATAAACTCTCTGGTATCTTCTTATAAGGCCACTAATCCCATTGGACCAAGGCCCCACCCTGAGACCTCATCTAATTTTGATTACATCCCAAAAGCCCCATCTCTAAATACTATAACATTGGGGTTTAGGGCTTTAGCATATACATTTCAGGAGGAAACAAACAGTCCTTAAAATATGTTTTAATTCACATATCCAGTAAGGTGACAACATGAATGAAGAGAATAAAACATGTATGTAGGAAAGCTATTCCAAAAGGAAATTTTGATATGACTTACTGATTAGCCATGGTACCTTAGTATTTTCTAGACCAAGAATTAAAAGACAATTTCTGACCTATGATATATATTTCAATTAGGAATGACTTGGGCTGCAAATAATAGATAATCCATCTGATGATATCTTAGTCAATAAAGACATTGATCTTTTACATGTCAATGAGTTCTGATAAACATTTCAAGGTTTGACTCAGTGACTCAGGTGACATCACCAGAGGCTCAGGTTCTTTCCATCCTTTCAATTTTCCATCCTCAACAGAATCACTTTTATCCTGAATTTGCCCTTCAAGATCACATGATTACCAACTAGAGTCAGGACAGAATGTCCCAACATCGGCATTTTAGACAATGAGCAGAAGCCAAAGGTTTATGAGGGTTTTATATCACTGAGAATAAAAGTTTTCCCAGAAGACTCTTTTTCATTCATTAACTAGATCTGGGTCACATGCTTACTTATCTCCAGCTGAAAGGGAATCTGGGAAAGCAGATAATCTCACTTTTTCAACTGTTATGGAAGATGGGGAGGGAAAATGAGGGCTAAGAGTAACTGTTGTATTGATTAAAAATAACACTACACATGATGTGAGAACAGGACAGAAATTGAGGTGCTTTGGGAAGCTCTTGGATACCTGATCTACCACTATAGACATGGCGACTTAAGTAAAGGATTTACTGACATGCCTAAAGTTTTGGGCATTTGGGTGGCAGCATTTACAGAAATCGTAATGTTGCCATGGGAGTTGAGCCAAGAGTTTTAAATACTTTTTCATCTTCCAGGCCTGTTCTAGGAATAGTGAGATGGTGATGTTTTTGATGCAGCTGAGAACTTTTTTTAGAGCCAGGGCTGAAGACCATTTCAGAGGGCTTAGCATCCCTTCTAGTCCTCTCCCATTTTCTCGCCTTTACACAGCCACTCAACAGGTGTTCCTATATGTTCATAATAATTACCATTTCAAGAAATTCTGGAATCTTCTCTTGAAAAAAATAACCCAGTGAAAAACAGATGACAATTATGTGTTATATCGCATGGTATCTCAAAAGAGCTTGGAATCAAGACTTTATTCATTTTCTGACTATCACTATATAAAAAACATGACTGTAGAAGTCTCTTTCACTAAGCATTAGAAGAAAAGAAAATTTTACCTCTGGAGCAAAAATACTGGATAGTTATGATTAAAGAAATTATAGGTCAGCTTCCTGGGACTAATGACATCTGTAGAACAGAGTGAGTATGTCAGGGAGAACAATGCGATATTTGATTTGTGGTTTTTGCATGCCCTGACATTTCTGCTTCCTGTTGCTTGTAATAACACTACACATGCCATCATTAAGCTCTTTGTATCTGTAAGCCCAGAAGCACTGTACTAACATTAACTTAATAGCTGTGAGAGTCTTGAATCAAGAGGGTATTTTAGTTTAGTGGAAAGCATGGGTCCTCCTCCTTTTTAATTGCGAAGGAAGCTCACATTTCCTTAGTGAAGTTTGAATGACAGGAAGGAATGATGCCATGGGATCGCAGTCTGCTACCTGTCTCGGCCCTGAGCCCAGAGCTCTTCCGTGACACCTGGAAGTGGTCTTTTGTTGCTGGACAAAATTTTCCTCTGTGTGGGTCTTGGTGTACTGTCACAGCCATAGCACAATTACCGAGTAGCAACACACAAGCAACACTGCCTGCTTGCCCCTCGCCTCTAGGAGATGTCATGTGGACTCCATGACACGTCATACATCTTTAGCAGGGTCAAGATTAGCGGATGCGGACCTCACAAATGCCACAACGGTAATCAGCCTGACACAGGGGGAGGCATCTTTGGACTTTCACCATGGCTCCTGAAACAAGTTAGGCAAGACAGGAAGCCATATGTTCTCATCCAAAAGCGCAGAGCTATAACTGCTTTATAACCTTTGGGAATAATCAAGTAAGTTCTATAATATAGAATAATATAGAATAAATATGATAGAATATGATATATAAAATACAGAATATAGAATTATAGAATAAATGTTATTCTATAAATAGTCACAGAGACATGACACATATCTGTAAGGCACTGGTTCTCAAACTTTAACATACGTGAGAATCCTGAAAGCCTTGTTAAACCACAGACCTCTGGACCCTGTGTCTGGAATTTCATTTCACTTTGAACTTTGAGGGTTTTTTCCTCAGCCTAGGGTGGGGCTGAGAATTTTCATTCCTCACAAGTTCCGGGTGCTGCCCGCGCTGCTGGTCCAGGCACCACAGTTTGAGAACCACTGTCCTAACGGTGTGATATGAGATTTCGGTTCTACCCATATCACACTGTTTTGGTTGAGTCTCATTTGCTAAAGTGTAATGTGGTGTGGACTGCTTTCTCAGAGACAGTGGGTCTAAATTATTCAAACACTTTAATTGTGGGTCAGCGCTGGGAAGAGAGCACTGGCAATGGCATTGGCTGTGCTCAAATGTTAAGGGTGCCATCTGTGCCCTTTAGAAAAGGCCTGGTGGCTTAATTCCAGAGAGCATGCAGGTGTGCAGCCTGCCTGTGTACCTTGTTAGGTGACAACAGGAGTGTCACATAAATGTCCTCCTTGGCTCTACATAAAAAAGCACATTTCCCCTGCTCAGTGGCAAGGTTTTTCATAATCTTTGTTTGGGGTTTGCAGGAGACGCGGAAGGCTCCTGTGGAGGTGTCGCTGCCTTTGAGCTCTCAACAATACAGCAAATTACATCTTTCCACAGGTGACATTGACTCGACTTGAGGGGGGCTGCTTCTCCACAAGAAGCACTGTGCCTTCCTGGGGCACAGAAACCGCACCACATACCTGCCGCTGTTCTTTTATAAGAGGGGATTGATTTCCCTGCGAGTGCATGTGTGTGTGTGTGTTTAAGAAAACCTCCAACACCTTAATTGCAGGTTTCCTAATAGCACTGTATGAAAACACTCATATCCTACAAGCATTTATATAATCCCAGTCCTTAGAGTATCTCTTACACAGTTCTTTGAACTTTGAGGGTTTTTTCCTCATTTACTTTGCTTAACTTAGATGAAATTCATTTTTCATCTATGCTACAAGTATCCTGTTCAAGTGTCTAAAAATGTCTGGCTGGGAAAAGCATGATAGGACTCTAGCTTCTCTACAGCACTGGTGTTCTGTGATTATGCGCCTTTGCTTTTCATGTCTGTGGCACTCTGCGGAGAGGGCACACTTAGTCTCTGAAAGTGGAAAGAACTTTATTGGATGCTACAGAGATAAAAATGACAGGGTTATCATTTAGAAGTCAGTGAGTGATCGACTCAAAAGCCTTAACGTACGAAGCCATAATTAATCCTCACCTGGCCCCACACTTCACGCCCGCCCCTCAGTTCCTCTCCCAGAGGGCCACTCGGGTGTGGACTGAAGGAGGGCCTGGATGTCTGCCCGCGCGTCACACTCGCAGTGCTGCAGGTGCCTCCTCCAAGCAGAAGTCATTTTTGCTTAATAACCAAGAAGGATTCTACCACTCTCAGGCACAATGACTGACACCGAATAGGTGTTTGAAAGTGACTTATGAATGAATTAATGAAAGAGTATCATACGTAAATGTAGCTAAGCACTTCTCGAACCCAGGAATACATTCAATCTATTGTATACCTCATGGGTTAGTGGATTCCATACATTTGCTTTCTGCCTTGGACCACATTTCCATTTGTTTACCCTTGAGGTTATCTTTTCCAGAGGATTTCAGACAGGAAGGAGAACCTATTTCTAATACTCTGGGAGTTGTTCAAAACAAAGAAAGTCAATGCATATATTAGTTATCTTTTGCAGTCTAACCAATTAGCCCCAAGTGTAGAAGTATAAAACAACGTTGATTATCTCCCAGGGTTTCTGAGGGGCAGGAATGCATATTCCTAAGCTAAGCTTCTTAGTTAAATAGTGTGGCTCAGGGTCTCTCACCAAGTAGCAGTCAAGATGTTCCAGGACCACAGTCACCTGAAGGCTTGACTGGGACGAGGGGATTTGCTCCCAGATGGCTCACCACATGGCTGTTGGCAGGATTCTGCACTGCAGTACCACATGGGCTTCTCTGTAGGGAACTTGAATGTCCTTACATGGCATTAGCTGCCCCCTGAACAAACAACCTAAGAGAGCATAAGCAACTGAGGAGGAAGCCACAGTAGCTTTCATGATCTAAAATTCTAGACTCTTTAAGTCTCACACCACCACCTCCACTTGATTTATTTCTTAGAAGTGAGTCTGAAAGTCCAGCCCACACTCAAGGAGAGGGAAATTAGGCTTTATCTCTTGAAGGAAGCAATAACAAAGGATTCGTGTACATTTTAAAACTACTATAATGAACAATAGATTTAGGGGATAGAAGTAATTTTAGCACATTTGTGTCTGGTAAAATTAAATAATAGACTTAGAGGATCTCAGTTCTTTCCATCAGACCCTGAAGGCATCTTACTGGGGGAGAGGGGTGGCGAAATGACATTTTGAAGTTAAAAGGGGCTTTGATCACACATATGTTGTTCATGTGTGTTCAAGCATTCCTAGACAAGATATTTAGTCAATATTTGAATTCCTTCTACCCGCCTCTGCTTGGATACAAGGAAAGGGAACCTTCTGCTTCCTGGGGTAGCCTGGTATATTTGAAGAGAACTTCAACTTAATTTATTCATCCATTTTATTTATTCATCCATTTATTCAAACTTTGCAAAGCATGTACAAATGTATCAAATAATCCTAAGCAAACTAACCAATTAGTATGAGAGTTGTACATATTTCATGTGGAAGGAGCTGAGCTATAAGGTCCTGGGAGAAGGAGATAATAACTCTTCCCCGGGTGGCAGCTGGGGAGGGAGAGCATGAGAAAAGGACTGAGGAACTTTAACACAATAATTCACCATTGAACTGAGGCCTGAATGATGAGGAAGGGTGCGCTATGGAAAGGAGGGCTAAGGAGATCCCAGACAGAGTCATGGTGTGGGCAAATGAACAGAAGTCGGGAGCCCAGTGTATGCATTCAAGAAACACCAAGTACTGTGTTCTGGATGGGCCAACAGTGGATGGATGAAACCTGGGGCTGGAAAGGCGTTTGGTTAGACCAGCTGTTAAAGATCTTTTACGTTATGCTATAAAGTTTGAATTTTAATATCAGTAGTCTCCAGAGTGTGATAACACTTTACCTTAATAAGTGAGCTACTGCACTGAATGAAGAAAAATGTTATAAATTGAATGTTTGTGTTTCCTCCTAAATTCATATGTTGAAACCCTACCCCCAATGTGATGGTCTAAGAAGGCAGGGCTTTGGGGAGGTAATTAGAATTAGATAAGGATATGAGGGTGGTGACCTCATGAATGGGGTTAGTGCCCTTATAAAAGTCATGAGAGAGCTTCCTTCTGCTCTCTTTCTGACATGTGATGATACAATGGGAAATAAGCACTTTGCAACCTAAAATAGAGCCCTCAGCAAGAACCTGACCATGCTGACACCCTGACCTCAGCCTGGAGAACTGTAAGAAATGTTTGTTATTTAAACCATCTGATCTATGGTATTTTTTTTATAGCAGCCCAGACAAAGACAAAAATGTTAGAACTTCTATTGATGCTTATTTATTTAAATGAATAAGAAATTAAGTCTTGCTACTATATGCTATATATGAGTTAAGAGGTGGTCTTAGGCAAAACATTTCTCGTATAGTACAGATATTTCTAAGTTAAAATGGACAGAACTTGAGACCTGAGGAATTATAGAGATGATGACTCTGAAAAGGAGGTGGCAGGACTACCTGCTACAAACTGCTGTGTAGTCTTTACACTCTACAAAGACACCCAGCAGAGGAGGTGTGAAGGCTAAAGTCTTCTATGAGTCTACTGTCCCATCTGGGGTAGGGCTGAACCAGCTAAGAAAGGGTGCTTTTTTGTAATTTCCCCCAGGACCCAGGTGTGCCAGTAAGAGCTCTGGCAATGATTCTACCCATTGGGGCAGAAACTGAGGAGAAGCAGGCCAGGGGTGCAGGAAGAACATTGAGTGTGATTATATAGGCATGTTGTCTTTGTAAGGGACTTTCAACGGGGGTGTCCAGTGAACAACTGAAAATACAGGTATAGAGCTCAGGGGAGAAATGGTGGAGAGAAGGGGGGATTTGGGAAATAATTATAGGATAGGTTGTAATTAAAATTTTGGCATGGTTAAGATCATGAGTAGGCATGTAACTTGAGAAGTGGTGAGGGTAACCTAATTGAAGGGGCAAGGAGAAGGAGAGGAGCCCGTGGAATGACAAGAAATAAACAGAGGGGTAGAAAGAAAACCAGGGATGAGAGAATTTCAAGAAGGAAATGGTCAAGAGGGAAAGGCCAAGTAAATGTGAGAAAATTTTATATTGGATTTGGAATTAGGAAATTGTCAATTCCTTTAGAAAGAGTTATTTCTCTGGAGCATTGGGTGTAGATATGCAATTAAATGATTGAAGAGTGAAATGGAGGTGAGAAAATCAAAATTGGAAATGTAAAATATATACATTATTAAGAAGTTTGCACAAGAAAAGGAGGATAGAGATGAAGTCCGTGTGGTCCTTTTCAGTACCCTTTGGAATTTTATTGAATGAGTATCCTTTTCCTCTTAGTCTAATGTTCAAGATACATATGTTTCTCCTTATATGTGAACCAGGCCTTCTGTCCTCCCAGTAGATTCTCCCTACTCAGTTGCTTCACAGCATTTCTTGATGCCCAAAATTGAAACAGTTCTCCAAATGTGCACACAACATGATTTTGTGCAAAGGTTGGAGAATATTTTCCATTTTGTTTCTACTTCTTATTCTAATAACCAATAGTTATCTTCCATTTTGACTTTAGCAACACATTGGTCGCACATCTTTGGGATACTTTATAATGCAACTTCCTCTTCTTCAGACAGAATAAAAGACACTGGGCAGATCATGCCAAATATATAATCTTATAAGTAATTTTTTGTTCTCTTTTTTCTTAAAGGTATTTTCTCTTGACTTCCTCATCCCGAAGCTCAAATGTCATATTATGTCCCAGACAGAGTTAATCATTTCCTTTAGTATACCATGTAACTACCTAAAAAGTTTAGTATCTTTATATCCCAGGAGGTACTATGTTTTTTGCATTCCCTCTTTCTGAACATTTATAAAATATGTTAAATGACACTTTTTCCTGAGGACTCTGTTTCTTATGCTTCTTTTTCCAGAGAAACAAGTGTTTGTACCTAAACTTTGACTTGTCTCAAAATCTTTATTGCTTAACAAAACATTCTTCTTTGTGGGTCCCCACCCTAACTTGAGCTGCTGGTTCAAATTATCCTTAAAATAAAATCTTGTTGAAGGTTTTTTAAAAATGGAAATAAAACAGGTTCCCTAACAGCTCGTATGTTCATGCCTAATGCCTTGAAACAGACTGGAGGCTCTATCAGGAATAATTTCCACTGATAGAAACTGTATTGCTTTTTTTGTGGTGTGTGCTGAAATGTTTAGTGATCCTACAATTTATGGTGTTATAATTTTGCTCAGTTTTCTGAGGTCTGTCTGCCAGGGTCCACATCAACAATGGCAGGATGCCTGTTTTGATCAATATGTACACATTCGAGCTATAAATTCTCTCAGAATGCTTGGGTGGGTGCCCATGATTTATTTATTTCTGCTTGCCAATTAGGTCTGTAGAGTTATGCTAAAAGACTCACTGGAAAAGACAGAAAGAAACCTTGGAGGAAAAAAACTAAACCAGAAAAGAAAAATCTTTCTGTTCTCTAAATTTAGAATAAATTCATCACCATTTTTATTTTACCTCAGTTAACTTTGTATTTCTGAATTCATCTACGCTCCAAAGAAATCGTACAGTCTGGAGAATTCCTCCCTTAGTCTGGACATTAAAAGTCCTTGTGCAAAGTATAGTCCATGTGACCGAGGAATCTGAGTATATTGGTAGTTCATTATTTTGACGGCACTCGTGGGCGTTGGGAACGATAATATCTGTATTTAATGGTATTTGTGGTTTGCCACTGGCTTGCAATTACCTACACAGTGTAGTGGCTGGATTGAAACTGTGATTGCTGCAGCCCATTTTAAGAGGTATCCAACTGGCTTCTTGATGATAATTTGACCTAAAGCGTGTGTGTGCACGCGCGAGGTAATATTGCCATTTCTTCATTCCTCATGAACAGAAAGAGGAAACTTCCCAGGGAATTGAACAATTAAATTATAAATTTCCTCAACATTGAACTTGCTTAGCCAGCTGAATATTCTTGATAAAACAGCAAGTAACTGTCTTGAACCCACCCCTTAGGAAAGCATGTCGTGCAGAACAGGCTGAGCGTGCATGCGGCCAGGGCGGCATGAGTCTGCGGCGGAGGGGTTTGGTCTCAGGAGAGCTTTATTATCCACGGGCTCAGAGTCTGTCAGGAGCTGCTGGTGACTCCAATATTTTGTATTCACTTATCCATGGTGAGGGAGGCAGCGACTGTCACCTTTTTATACCTTTAGAAAAAAAAAAGCACTGCACAGCGTGGGCAACTAAGCGAGTTTACCCCTAGCACTGACAGCTGAAATAATGATGTTGCACCTACACAGAGGTGACTATGAACAAGCAAGGGTGCGATGCAGGACTTCAGGTGCTCAGTGCTGTGTAAAGGGCAAGATAAAGATAACAGCAGCCCAAACTCATGCAAATATATGAGCCTCAATCCTAAGAACCTTTACTTATTTATTTATTTATTTTTGAATAGTGCAGTAGAAAGCTTATGGCTATTGTGCTCTGTTTGATGTATTGCTTTAACAGTTTTAATTATTTCATTTCTGGTTAGAATAGAAATTAATTAAAATATGTGCCAGTTATTAATAGTTCATATATTACCAAGAACTTTGGGTATGTTATATGTTTTTAATATGCATTCACTGTAGAGCAATTACAAAGCAGAAGTAAGCAAAATAAAACAATATAAATATCTAATAGTTATGTTGCCCTTACTACATGCTCTGCACTAGTATAAATGATTTCCTATGTTAGCCCACTTAATTCACAAAGCAACTTCTGAGGTAGGTTTTTTCCTACCCTCATTCTACAGATAAGGAAATTGAGGCATAGAGGTTGAACAACTATCCTCAAGTCCCAAAATGGTCTGGCTGCAAAGTCTTTGCCACACTATTGTATTTCTCTCTATAACTATTCACAATGCTCCTCACTCATGGATAACTTACAACTAACCTTAGTGGATAGCATTTCAGACCTTTTTCTATTACTATTAAAAAATGAATATAATTCACTTGTATCTATACATAACTGTACTTTCTATACCACCTTTATTTTCTGTATCATATTTATTTTCTACTATGACTCAAAATAAGCATTTTCTCGTTTGAATAAAGAAACTAGATTGGAGGGGGCTGAGGAACCTGTCCGAAATCTGCCAGCTTTGGTGGGGGAGAAACCTTTGCCCAGGTGTGCTCCCCTCATCAAAGGGATTCTTTTCTCTGCGCTACACTGCCTTTCTGTCTTTCGATTTGGGTTTCGGTGAAAGCACATTACTGGTTGATGCAGCATGTGTCTCTGAGTGGAAGGTGGTGAGGTGGTGGAGTGGGTGCCCTCAATGCCCTGCCCCGCTCTGCCCTGCCAGCTGCACACCTGTCTCCCAGGTGCTGCAGTGCTGGCTGATGACCACCTCCAGCTGCCCTCTGCACTAGAGAATTGCCTTGGTCTCGTCACTTATCTCAAAGTCTGCACCCGGGAAGCCTTCCTGGGGGAAGGCAGAGAGCTCCGGCGTTGACTACACGAGCACGCTCCGTCCAGCAGACATCAGCACCCACACTGGGGCGAGAGCTGTGGCCTTCTGGAGCTCTGCAACCATGTTCATAATTTTTAGCCCTACCGTTTGCCTTGAGTCAGTAGTGATATTTTCTTCCAAAAACTCAAATGACTCCTTTCTTTCAAAGGGTTTTATTAAAATATTTCATTAAGGTGACTTATATGGACCAAAGAAAGCCCTAAAAATCATTTTAAACACACTTAACTCAGGGTCATTTCTCTTGTTTCCGTATTTCTGAGCTTTAGTGCTTTCTATTTCAAATTGATTACATTCTATTCATTTTTAAGCACATGTATTTCAGAGTTATAACAGAAGAACAGCTATGAATAACTACCCTGCCTTCTTCTTTAATTTCACAGTGCCCCCATCTGCCTTCCATCTCCCGTGCTGAAAATTTCCTTTTCTCCACCATCGTAATTTCACAGTGAGCTTTCTCTTACCAGCCTGTACACCCAGCCGGTAAAGCACTCTCTATTGTAGCCATCTCACCGGGTCCTCTTTTCCCGATGCAACGCTTCCGCGTCTGCCCCCACGTTCCTCCTTTGAAGCCATTTGTAGGTGTGAAATGCAAAATTTTTGAAAGGACTCTTGAATGTGGTTACAGTCATCATTTTATGAGCTGGAAATGTTTGAAGAATACTGTACTTCTTCAGAACGGGAGAGTAACTTAATGGCGTTAGACTTTTCTTGTATCCCTTTCCCTCCCACATCAGCTGCTTCGTCACTTTTTGTTTGTATTATTGCAAGGCCCTCCGAGCAGAGCGGCCCACTTCCCTTCCCACTCCCGTCAGCCCTTCCTCTTTACGGCTGCTAAGGCCATCTTCCTAAGCCTCGTCACCTCACGGCAGGCGCGTGCCCAGCTCTCCCCCGGCTCCCACTGCAGTGGAAGACGACCCTGCAAACGCTTCAGACCCATCGGCACACCCCTAACGTGCGTAGGGCTGGAATAAGAGTACAAATCAGATCTCTGGCTCACCCCTCTTTCCTTTGCACAGACACCAGAGACACTCGAGCAGTCGAATTCCCTCCCAGCCCCAGAGCCGTCCTGCCGGCACCACCGCTGGTTACAGTCACCGCACCACGGGGGGCCGAGGGGGCATGCGTGGGAACACGCAGCCTATCATCCAATTCTGTCCATAACCCTCCAGCCTCCGCCTGCAAACAGTCATTCCCTGGCCACTCGGGTAGAGGGTGGACTGATTAGATTAAAATGGCAGTATAGAATGAAATTGGTTGGATATTTTTTAAGCCGCTTTTTATTTTTCACAAAGATACTGGAGTGTTTTCTTTTTGTTTGTTTTTTTTTGTTTGTTTGTTTGTTGTTGTTTTTTTTTATCTCACAGGGTTTCTCACAGTCTGGGCTTAGCTGAGTGAACCCCCTTGATGTTGCTCTGTCTCTGATATTTCCTGTCATCACTGAATATGGAAACTTGCTCAGAGTCAGGTTCGATATTTTTGACAAAACTTCTTCACGAGTGACTTCCAGATCTCGGGGCTCAGTAAGACTAATACTGTTTCTTGCTCACGGGGTTTGCAGGTTAGTGTTTCTGTCCTCCAAGCTGTGGGCTGTGTTCAGGTCTTCTCTCCCTGTCTTCCCATGCGGGGACCCCAGGTGAGGAAGCGGACGTGACCTACTGCTTGCCGTTACCTTGGTGGATGATAGAGCTCAGAGAGGGCAGAGCCAACCCACACATTTGCTTCTGTTTAGAGGTGACCTGTATCAGGTTTGCTCTCGTTGCATTGTTCAAATGCAGTCTTGGGAGGAAGTTAGTAATGGTGCTAGGCATCATTACAAACAAATCGCTGTTACCTAGGTTGTTTTGTTTTGTTTGTCTTTGGTAATGTTAGCATCATTAAATCATAAACGTTACTATCATTTCCCCCTTTATGAGTAGGCGTATTATATATATAAAGAGGAACACTTCCCTTTTGTTTATGTTAAGGTACAGTTTGTAAAGAATTGGCAAAATGAATACTTGATGCTTTCTTTTTAATTGCTTATTTTCAAAATAAAGTTTGTTTCCTAATATCTGTTAAAATTACCTATGAGTGCTGTGAAGTTGGGGAAGATAACATTGTGAACTCATGGATTTGCACATATTTGACCCATTTCAATCTATCACAGTTATCTATAATGATGTTATCATTTTAAATGATCACATGGTTGACCATTGGGAAACTATTCAAATTCTTGAGTGCTTTGGACATGAACCTAATAACCTTGCACATTTTCCTTGCTTTCTGATATAAGGTGTTTCAGGCTCATCTCGTTCATTTTCTTCCCCAGATCTGGACGCTAACATTCCTCTAAGGCAGCAGCCCCCAAATTTTTTGGCACCAGAGACAGGTTTTGTGGGAGACAATTTTTCCATGGATGGGGGTGGGGGGTGGGAGACAGTAGACAGAGCTCAGGCCGTAATGACAGGGCATCTATGGATGGCAAGGAGGGAGGTTGGAGACCTCTGTTTTAAGGCACTCTCATTTCTTTCAGTGGAAAATGGTATTAAAAGCCTGTAATCTTGGCACTAGAGTGTTCTTTGTGACTGGGCCACTAATAATTTCTAGGCCTTTTTAGTGTACAGGGTTTTACAAAATCTATTTTGGTTTTTGATAAAATATATTGTGATTCCATATTAATACCTCCCATTTAAGTACAGGTTTTTTGCCTAATTTCATACATACCCCAAATCTGATCCTGATTTAAACAGTTAAATATGACAACCAGTCAATATAAGTAAACACTAAAAGCAATTTGATGCTATCAAGAAATTATTACTAATTTTTTAGGTGTGATAATGTTCTTATAAATATATTTTTAAAAGAATTTCATTTCTTTTAGAGCTAAGACATACTAAAATATTTATAGAGGAAATTCCATAGTATATGAGATTTGCTTCAAGAAATTCCAAGGGTTGGTGGGAAGAAGTTGATGGTGTATAAATGAAAGAAACAGGCCATAATTTGATGTTGAATATGAATGGTGGGCACATGGGGATTCATTATTCTAGTTGCTACATTTTTATATGGGTAAAAGTTTTAATCACACATTTTTAAAAAGATGTTTTAGAAGAATACTTAATGACACAGCACAATGTTCACATTATATAATTAAGTGTAAAGTATGGTACTTTGTAAAATAAAGCCAAGTTTGTAGAAGAAAAAAGTAAGTATATATATTATGTCTGTCCAGAAAGTATCCAGCCATGTACTATGAAAAATAGAGGCATTTACTGAAGAAGTTACAAGATACAAGAAACATTGTGCATAGAACAATGACACCTCAGTCCCCTTCAAAGCAGGCACCTTGGGACCTCACACAGTTCTCCCCGTCACCATCAGCTGCCCCATCACATCTTCCTGAATCTCATCGACAGTCTGAAATCTCTTCCCTTTCAAAGGTGATTTTAGTTTTGGGAAAAGCCAGAAGTCTCAGGGTGCCAAATCTGGGCTTTAGGGGGGCTGAGTCACTGGAGTGATTTGATGTTTCGCCAGGGGACTGCACAAGACTTGATGCCTGAGCAGGCATGTTGTCATGATGAAGCTGCCCATGGCTTTGGCCTTCTGAATCATCCGAATAGTTTCCTCAGAGGAATGTTCAAGCTTAACACAAAATTTGATGCAGATTCGTTGCTTTACTTGTTCAGTCATTTTTGAATGCAATGGCCACACAGTATACATGTTCAGTTGATGGAGTTTACTGCTCCCACGGACTAGTACAGTGAAGTCGTTCGCATTCACACATGCTCATTCCAGTCCACTCTCCTTGGCTGCGAAGGTTACATCGATGGTGCTCAAACCGTTCTCTTTATATTAACAATGACTGGACTTTTCCCAGACAGGCCTTGTATACATATTTATATTTAAAAGACTGTAGGAACTTCTCCTAAATGATGAATGATCCTCTTTGTGTTATAGATCTTTTTTCATGTTTAGCCTTTGTGTTTTTGTGTATATTCCAATTTTTTAATATGAACATATACTACTTTCATAATCAGATAAAAAGATAAGTGTTATTGACTAAGTGACTTTAAAACAATGAATACATCTCCACTTCCTTGTTTTATGCTTTTATGATAATGGCATCTCCCATTTCCAAGCTATTACAGTTGCTGTTACGGTGTGGCTGCCTGAAAGCCTGTGCACTCTCCTTCCTCCCTCTCATTTTCTCCCGAGCTGCACGGGCCCCGCCTCGGGCGGAACTCATCTCTCTTCCACTGCTGCACGCCCCGAGTCTTGACAGGCAGGGCCTTAACTCAGACTGGGGAAGAATTCCACTTACTCCTCTCTGCTCAGTGTGTCTTCTCTGGTTTAAAAAATTTTAAGACTTTATATATATTTTTAGAGCAGTTTTAGTTTCACCGCAAAATGGAGAGGAAGGCACAGAGATGTCCCATGTACCCACCCTGTCCCACACAGCCTCCCCATTATTAACATCCCTCACTGGAGAGGCACATTTGTTAAAATTGATAAGCTTACATTGATACATAATAATCATCCAAAGTCCATAGTTTACTTTAGGGTTTACTCTCGGTTTGTACATTCTATGAGCTTGGACAAAAGTATAATTACACATATCTATCATTATAGTTGCAAATAGAGTATTTTCACTATCCTAAAAATCCTCTGGGCTTTTCCTCTTCAGATCCCCGCCCCCAGCCCCTGGCAACCACGGATCCTTTATTGTCTGTAGTAAAAGATACAGCTCTGACTTTTCTAGGATGCCATATAATTGGAATCATACAGATCCTTTTCACATTGGCCTCTTTCACTAAGTAATTTGCATTTAAGTTTCCTCCATGTCTTTTCATGGTTTGATAAACTCATTTCTCTTTAGCACAGAATAATATTTTCTTGCCTGGCTTACATTTTTCATCTCTAGTTTTCTTCCTTATATCAGATCATTTTTATTAATAATATTAATAAGAGCAAATGGCATTTAGCTTTTGCTAAATGCCAAGCAAGGCACTATACTAGTTCTTTGAGGTATATTACTTATTTAGTTCTCAAAACAAACTCAGGAGTTATCTAATCCTTACAACATAGAGACTTCTATGCAGGTCAAGTGGGCGCAAATCAGAGTTTATGAAGTTTGCCCTGCCACACTTCAAGCAAAAGGCAAAGTTGGTTCAAACTCCTGTGTGTCTGGGTCCAAAGTGCATGGTTTTCCCATTCTGCCCGCTGCCTTCTTTAACAAAGAAAAGAAGAGGGAAACACCCTCTCAAATTACCCTAAAGCAGAGAACTGCAAAATATTATAGAAGATTTGAAAAGGGATTCTGCCGTATTCATTTAATTATTTTGTGCTCTATCTGCATTTCACATTAGCCCTATAAACTTGCTCTTTTGCCTTTGTCCTCATTGTCATAATAGTAGAATTCAAAAGGCACAATAATAAAATTTCAGGTTAAACAGTCTTATTGGGAAGGGTACAGAGAACTAACCGCCTCGGGCGCTCGGGGCAGAAAGGAGGAGAGCCTCAGCGCCCCTGAGGGCAAGAGTGGAGAGGGAGGCGACAGAAAGGGGACGGCATTACACCCCCCCAGGAACGGAGCCCTGCAGGCCTGCGGCTGCGCGCCTCCCGTCTCAGGGGAGCTAAAAATAAGCAAAGGAACCGAAGTGCATCCTCTTCAAGGAAATATCTGCACATCAATTTCAACATCCTGAGTAATGTCATCTTTGGCAGTGTTACTTAATGAAAATATGCTCTTCCAAGTTGTGATAAAATAGAAAGTTCCTAAAACATAAAGCATGCCTTTTAGAAATAAAAACCCAAACTAAACTGTATTTTTGACTGCGGAGCTTCTGCCAACGAGTTGAGTGTATCTTCAGTGTTTTCCCAGTTCACCCTTTAGGACCGGCCACCCCCACCCATCCCGCCCAGTCTGATGACTCAATCCTGCCAGGGCCCGGACGCCACCGTGTCCCCCAGCCCCACCCCACCACCCGCGAGCTCCTCTGCAACCCGCGGCCTTCGGTGGATGGAGCCCGCTGGGCAAAGAGTTTTTTTCTTGTCACATCATACCTTTCGCTCCTTCGCAGACTGATTCGGTACCCTGGAGACTCTACAGTGACACCGTGTCAGGTGGGAACCTGACAAACCTTGAGAAGGTTGTCAGTGAGTTAGTTACCTTTCCTAGGAAGATAGTTACATGTTTACAGGAGTCTTGGGGGAGAAAATGCCTTAAACCAGAGGAAGAGAAACTTCAGACTTAGGGAGAAGCTATAGCAAGTGATACTTGGGGTAGCTATAGCCTTATGTACCTATCACATCACACCGTATATGAAGCGCAGACACAGACTCGAACTTGTTAAATATTAACAGTTTGGGACACTGCCCTCTGTGGGAATTTTTATTACATTGAAAGTCTTGAGAGGTGGATAGGGCAGTGGGGTAAAGTGGGGAAAAGAGAGAGAAAGGTGATATTAACTAAAATAGTACAATATGGGAAGTACACAGAGGACATGACTCCTGAGCAGAGGGGGAGCTTTTAGGTTGAAAGTATCCTAGATGTTTTTCTCTTTCCACCTAAAGCTAGGAGAGTCCACACACCCATCCCACCGAAACAGAGGAAGTGGGAAAAGGCATCCTTGGGAAGCTACCACCAGACATTTTGCAAAACATGAGAAAAGACCTTCCTTCTGAAGATGAAAAATTTGCCTAAATTTATGCAGTAGCACATAGAAACCAAAATTGCTGGATAACGGGAACACACAAAAAAGACGTAAAGATCCTGAACTGTGAACAAATGTAGGCACATTCTCTGAAACCTGACTTGCTCTGTTGTAAAGACCCGTTCACTCAGCGTGGATGGTGGTGGAACACTGGAAAATATGGAGAAGTGCGCCATTTAGAAAAGGATCAGAAGACAACGTAGAATCAGACCTCAAACCAAAACCAGAGTCACATCAGACCTTGGTGGCAGTTTTGGACAATTACTTTATAAACAACAAATACTTAAGGCTTCTTTACTATGTATGTTCCTGGCACTTTTCTATTTTATTCAGATTCAATTTTATAACAACACTTTGAGGTAGGTACTATTTTTATCTCTGTTGTAGAGCTAAGTTCTTTGTGACTAAGAAACAGGTAAGCTACTTAAATTTGGAGCTATGTAACAAGTTAGTGCAGAGTTAGGATTCAGACCCAAGGACTTTGGATTCAGACCCAGGGTGGGAGTTACACTTCCAACTGCGGGGATCCTACCTCATAGGCCAGCTAGGAAGCAATGGCAGTGCAAAGTTTCATAACTCTGCTTGTTCAAGTTCAACTCACATTCCATATATCAATTTATCAACCGTGGAAGACAGAGCCATATCCCAGCATTCTAAACCCAAAACATAAAAGTGTAAAGCTGATTATATTCTCCTACTTCTTTCTGGCCATTTCCTTCCTTGACATACACAAACTCTTTACACCTAACCCAACCCCTTCTATGAATGGCTGTGATATACTTCTTCTTTTTCAATTTCCTTTGTCTATTTATATAGAACTTTAATGTTACCATTCCTCTTGGGAATGCAAAATCTAGTTAGCTCTTTCATTACCTCTTCATGGGACATCTCCCCTACTCTACTTTGCTGAAGACGAATGATGGATTTCTTGAATACATTCCTATATAGTTCCCCTCTACAAAAGAGCCACTGGCCTCCCAGGAAGCTAAATCCTTAAGCAATATTGAAAAGAGACTGAAGAAGAGGCACCTAGGGTCTCCTTCATATATTCACAAGGCCAGAACTTTCCTAACAGGAAACACCAGCGGCACACCAAGGACCTTACTCTGCTATTTACAGCTTGCTGTGCATTTAGTGAATGGTGGATAATTCATTACATTGTTATGGTTCAATAACTCTCAGTTTTCCCTTTTCTTGTTTTCATTGAGTTCCAGGAAAAGGAACATCTTCGGATATTACAAAGGAGAGGTTTTGAGCTGGGTTGACACTCTTTCCCTACTGCTCCCCTTCGGTGTTGTTTGCAGTGAAAGTTCTGGTGCCCTGAGTGTGCAGAGAACGTACGCGACAGCATTCTCGCCCCTAAGCAAGACTTATTCCTAGGTAGCTGCTCCAGGCAACAATTGCTTATTCTGCCTGTTGGAAGACAGGGCAGGACAGGCCCTATCACTCAGTCTGAACCACTTTCACATTCTCACGTCCGCAAGAAATCATCAGGGTTTACTTGGGTAATGGTGTTCTGGCCGAGGGGACCAGATTGTGCCTTGTGAGAGTTGGAGGAATGGAGGACACAGGCCTTGGCCTGCAGGCTCAACTGCCTGACTTGCTGTCATAGTAACATCCATACCCGTCAAGGATTTTTATGAGTTTATTTGAACCAAACTGATGACAATTGCCAGGAGGCAAACTCTCAACAAACTGAGAAAAAATGCTTCTTAGAAAGGTAGTTTCTTTGTTTATTTTATAAATTAGAATAAAAGGAGGAGACATAGGGAAGGTTACATAAAGTCCACTGGTGGTAGATTAAGGGGGTGGGAGGAAACCAAGTGGGGACCTCTCTGGTACTGTATAAAAAGTAAAACAGAGAGACACATGCTTCTTTTACATTGGTGGGTACAGGATAGTTAATGAACGTTTACGGCACAGAGATGGTATGTGGGAAACAAGATAACGAGGGCGGGCTCTGTCTCCTGCTCTGGTGCAGAGGTTGTACCCTGAAGGGTCTGGAAAAGAAGATTACACTGACATTTCAAAAGTATGTTATCTTAGATGCAAAAAGACAATAGCTAGGTTCACTGACAGCAAAGGTTCACTTTTGATAAGGAAGTTACAGGCCAAAGACATGACTATCTGTCCTGATCGGCTCTTAGTTAGGAATTTTTATGTTCAGACCATCCTACGTGGTCACTTTTGGTCTCTGAGTTTCTAAGGTCCTCCAGACAGGCCTCCCCTGAGCTTGTCAGGCTTTGTGTGTGACCCCTTTTTTGTCCACATTGCCAGGTGGCATGGGGATAAGGACAACACTGCTGCCTGCTTTGAAATGGCACAGCTGAACGACGTTTCCCTTGGCTTCCACATGTAAAGCTTCCGTCCAGGGCTGGTTGTTAGCCAAATGGAGTACAGGGAAGTTGTTTTCCCTCCTAAGAGTCCCAGCGTCCTCCTTCCAACCCCTGTTGTTCCTTACCCCCCACTAAGTTCCTCAAGCTTTCTCTTCTCCTTTACTTTATTGACATCTTAACTGCAAAAGAATCTGAAATCTGTTCACCGTACAGTGAAAGTGGCTGGTAATAAAGCAAACCTCCCAGTTTTTTTTTTACTGAAGGCTGTGGTTCTCAGGTTGGCTGAAAAGTGCAGATGCTAGGGCTGCGGATCTTCTGAGTACGCCTGTCCCCCAACTCCCATAACTGGGACTCTACGCTGTGAACAAGCGCCCACAGGTGGCCACAGTGCCGGGTGTCGCACTGGGAAAAAACTGGCTGAAGGTTAAAGGTATGAAGCACCAAGGGTCTTACTGCAGGGAAGGGTAAGGTTGGAGGGACTTGAAGGACTTGGTCTACTGCCTCTCCCTCTCACCACCTAGGATGGGTTCAGTTTTGTTCCCCCAAAAGATTAGCTGAAATCCTAATCCTACTGGAACTTGTGCATATGACTTTATTTGGAAATTAAGACTTTGGGGAAGTAATCCAGTTGTGGTCACATGACAGCAAAGGCAGAGAAAGGAGTGATGAGTCCAGAAGCCGAGAACACCAAGGACTGCAGACAAATGCCAGAAGAAGGAGCCTCCTCTACAGGTTGCAGAGGAGGAAGAACCCTGCCAACACCTTGACTGGGACTCCTAGACTCCAAGACTGGGAGATAATGAATGTCTATTGTTTTAAGCCCCCCAGTTTGTGATGTTTTGTTATGGCAACCCTAGCAAACTAACATACCCCCTCCCCCAAGCAAGCTCACCCTTCTCCCTCCCAATCCCAAAGTGCTGGCGCTTTACTCCTACCTAATGCCAGCCTTGCCTGGGACTCAGCACTGCAGCTCAGCTTCCTCGCCACCTCATTCCCAGGTCGGGCCCCCTATGGAGTACGGAGCCCACGAACTTGGGTTGTTTTCTGATCTTTCAGAGAATGATGAACAGAATGTGGACTTACTTGGGCACCTTCACGATTAAATCAGGCCCTTCAACTGTGAAGGGAAACAGAAGAGAAACCAAGTAAAGCTCTGACTTCAGTTCTAAATTGTTTCTCTAGAGCCAGAGAAAATGGACTTTTGATTGGAGGCAGGGCCCCACCAGGGTGTCTCATGTCTGAGAGTGACCTTGTGGTCTGAGTCTTCATCATGTTGGAGCCTGCATTTCCTCCAAGGATGTCTGCAGTTTGTTAGAGAGGGCCCTGACTGTCTGTGCGGAGCGAGAAAAGAAATGAGAGTGGATGGAGACTACAGCAGGGCTCTTTTCACCTTGCCCAGGTCCAAGACCGCTCTAAGCGTTAAAGAGGATTCTCGGAGGTGAAATGATCACAGTGATCATTTCAGAATACCTGCGGTCTGTCTTATCTCACTCCACTCTCTGATACTTTTGGAGTATGTAGCTCTACAGTGTTCTGGAAATAACAACATCCATGAAAACGATCATTTATCAAGGGATGCTGTACATCTATTATTTTATATCCTCAGAATAACCCTGCATGGCACACACAATCCCACAAATTCCACAGGCTCAGAGAGACTGTGGAATTTGCTCAAGTTCACAGACTATGGGTGCCTGAACCAGCGATCAAGGCCAGACAAGACTGTCTTCTCACTGGTCGGTTCCAACTGTCACAAAGACAAACACACCTTCAGCTAGGCTTGGACAACAGTATTCTATGGCAATCACTTTGTCCTTAAGTTAGGATAGCTACCTGCAGGCTTAGCCCCTTCTTTATAACTCTCCTAGCCATTCTCCACAGTCTCTGCATTTTCTTTTGAAGTATGTCCATAGAAAGAAAAATAAACATATTAAAACTCTCTCAGGTCAGTTAGAAAGAACAGAAAGTAACCTGATCTCTTCATGGTTTTGCAATAGTTGCACTTCATTAAAACCTAATTTGCATTTTATTTTGAAATCCTTTGTTACACTTGTGATATCTTCTCCACAGATTCTTGCAGATCGGACGTCCTGAATTTAGGGGAGCAGAAATGTGGAAATGACCCAGCCCAATGAGGTATGTATCTAGGTGTGTCTCGCTTCCTTAAATACTGTAAGGGCCTCTGCTTAAGAAGGAAGATCATCTTTTGCATATGTATTTCTAACCTGTGAACCTGTTTAGCAATTAACTATAATTGTAAATTTTGGTTTCAGATAAGACAGAGGAGGTCAAACCAAGGGAATTAGGTAAGCAGTGTTATTTAATTTAACAAATGGGTATTTAAGACTTCTTCTCTGAAAGTTACTTGTAGAGATAGCAATGAGGGGTGGTTCTCCATCTCCCCAGATGCTCTGTCGAAAATGACCCTTTCTTGTGTAAGAGTTATGCTAGTCATGAAATAGAGCAGTGGTCAGGAAAGTTTCTGTAATGGGCCAGAGAAGTATTTCTTTAGCCTTTGCAACTACTCAACTCTGCCATTTGAGCATGGAAGTTGGCATAAACAATGCACTAATGAACGAGTGACTGTGTTCTAATAAAACTTTATTTACAATAATAGTCAGTAAGGTGGGTTTGGCATGTGGGCCATAGTTTTCTGATCACTGACACAGAGGCAACCGAGGAAACACCTTGTAGGAGTTTTTTTCAAAACAGAACAAAAGTCACTTGTTTGGTTTGACCTACATACGTGAATTCCTACATTTGGTACCACTGCCCAACTGCTTTGGGAAGCCCTACACTGTATAGTTATTATAGGACACTAATAAGCCAATGTTGATACATTATTATTAACCAACTTTCATATAATATTCTGATTTCCTCTGCCACCTAATGTCTTTCCCACCCCACCCTCAGTATCGCATCTAGGATACTCCATTAAATATAGTCATGTTTCCTTAGGCTCTTCTCGACTTTGTCGATTTTTCAGGCTTGCTTTTGATGAGCTTGGCAGTTTGGGGAGTATTAATGAGCTATTTTATAGAATGTCTCTCAATTGGTGTTTATCTGGTATCTTTCATATGATTGGACTGGAGCTGGGAGTTGTTTTGAAAAAGACCACAGAATTAGAATGTAATTCTCATTACATCATATCAAACATGATATCAACATGACTGATCACTGTTGACATTAACCTTGATCACATGGCTAAGGTCACAGTTCTCAGGCTTCTCCATTGTACCGTTACTCTTTTTTTCCTCCTTCCCATAATGTACTCTTTGGAAGGGCATTGTTAAGCACAACTCACATCTTGAGAATGAGGAGTAATACTTCACCTCCCAGAAGTGGAATATGTGAATACATTGTTTTGAATACTTCTGCAGGGGAGATTTATTGATTTGCTCAGTAACTTATTTATTCGGTCATTTATTTATATCAGTATAGACTCAGTATTTATTTTACACTTTGTATTATGATGCAACACCACATTATTCATTTTCTTGCTCAAATTGTTTCAACTTTGGCCATTGGGAGTTTTTTCAGTTAGCTCTTGTGCCCATCTGACATATTCTTACCATTGTGTTTTCTTGAGTACTTCTTTTCTGGAACCACAAGGTATATCTGCAAGAAAAGATATGAGTTAATTCATTTGCATTTTCTTCTACCCAAGTGCTTGCAAGGTTCAAACATTCGCACACCCTCTGGCTGCCATGTCCTCCTCACCACCCCTACCCAGGATATCATCTTTTGTTTAGAGGACATAGGACAAGACATGTATGTAAGGAAACAATTCTCTACATGTTTCACTGGTGCTTGAATGGTGTTAGCAGGAAAGAGGTTTACAGGAACTGGTAGCCCTGTGACCACATTGAGCATAAGATTCTTCATGTCAAGGCAACAATGTGTCCTGTAATAACTATACAGTGTAGAGCTGGCCAAAGCAAAGTCGGACAGTGGTACCAAATAGAGGAATTCGTGTATGTAGGTCAAACCAAACAAGTGACTTCCGTTCTGTTTTTTAAAAGTGTGCCATACTAATGTAAGATGTTAACAATAGAGGAAACTGGGTGTGTGATATAGAGGAACTCTTTGTTTTATCTTTGCAACTTTCGTGTAAATCAAAAAACCATTGTAAAATAAAAAGTTTAATGACTAGAAATGCACAATAGATTTGAACAAATACTTGGCCAAAAAAGACAAACAAAGGCTAAATAGCATATGAAAAATTCCTCAGCATCATTAGCCATTAGAAAATGCAAATTAAAACTGCAAGGGAGTACCACAATACATCTACTAGAAAGGCTAAAATTATAAAGACTGACAAAAAAAACGTGCTGGCAAAGATGTGGAGGAGCTGGAATTTTTACATACTTCTGGTGGAAATGAAAAAAATGGTAAAATTATTTTGGGAAACAGTTTGACAATTTTATAAAGTTATATGTACATTACCATATGACATAGTCATTCCACTCTCAGGTATTTACCCAAGAGACATTAGAACATATGTCCACATAAAGACTTGTATGTTTTGTATGGGTGTTTATAGCAGCCTTATTTGTAATAACCCCAAGCTGGAAACAACACAAATATCTATCAACAATTAAATGAACAAATTGTGACATTTCCATTCAATAGAATATTACTTACCAATGAAAAAAACAAACTACAGCAACACCATGGACGAATCTCAGAAGCATTATGTTTGGCCAGACTGAAGAAAATACATGCTGTAATATACTACTTACATGAAATTCTAACAAATCTCATGTGTCTTAGCAGATTAGTAGTTGCCTAAGACATGGGAGCAGGAATTGACTTCAAAGGGACAAGAGAGGACTTTTTGAACAAATGAAATATTCTGTATCTTCATTATGATGATTACATGCAGGTATGCATTTGTTGATACTCAGTAAACTACATTTACAATAGAGCACTTTATCTTATGTAAATATACTTAAAATTATTTTTTAGTAGAGAGAGTCCTAGTAGGGATTCTGAGGATGGTCCCCTGAGATCCTTCAAGGATGACACATTGTCTTCTCCCGCTCCATGGCCCTTCCACCCTCCCATCTCACCCGTACCATGCCCACCGCCATGCCAGAGAGTGAGGGAACTGTTTGACACCTGACTTTTTAAGATTGAGGGTTCCTGCTTATCAGGTGATTTCAGACAACAGAAAGATCGATGGACTAATCAACGCTAGCAGGGCTCAAAGAGATGGAGTGTGCCTGAAAGAGAGAGGAGGAGGGGACCTGCCTTTCTCAGTCCACCACGGCTCTCAGAAGACCCCAATGTCTAATGAAAGCACAGAGATTAGCATATCAAGGGTATATGCTACCAAATAGGAGGTGTAGAGACTCCTGGATGGGGTCCAAAAGATACACCCCCGTCCCCCAATGGTGAGGGAGTGCTCTGGGAGCGGGCTAGGTCAAACAAAACATGGTCTCAGGAAGCTGTGCATAGAGCTTGCACCGAGATTCCATAGCAGTAGGTGCCATGAAAATAAGGTGGCAGCAGCTCAGGGCCAGGCTCTCCTCCCACTACTGATCCTCTCAGGTAGGTATGGAAACAGGATTTGTCTTGCTTCCCTGCCATGCTTGGAGTTTGTGAAGGTGGGGTAGACACTGTTAGTTCAGAAAGCTTAGCTCTATGAACAATGACAGCTAATAATACTGAATTTTGGCAAAATATTCAACAGGAAGAACCTAAGACTTTAATAACCAGATTGGATTACAAAAATCAGCATACCAGACTAAGGTTTAAACAACAATAAGCCCTAAAGTATGTACGCTCTGGGTAAGTTGAAAATTTCAGAGAAGTTTTTAGAATATAGCAAGCTTTGCTTAGAAAATATTTGCATTGGCATACCCCAGGCCAACTGTTACATTTATATATGAATAATATTTTTATAATATGTTGTTTTGTAACCTACCATTTAACTGGGCTGCATATCAGGAACATGTGTCCACGTCACTAGCCTTCTCCAACATAATTTTTAATGTCTATGTAGCATTCCATCATGTACAGATGTATATTTTACTTGACTAGCAGCTTATTGTTGGACATTAAGACTCTTCCAGTTTTTCAGTGTTAAAAATAAATTTGATGAGGAATCTTACACATATATCTTTTCACACATCTCTGATTATTTTCATAAGATAATTCACAGTTAAGGGATTGCTGGGACATAGGGTATTCACATTTTAAGGTTTTTAGCACCCTTTAAGTTTGTCCCAATTTACACTTCTACTAGAAATCAACAATTTTTTTTTGAGGCTAATTTTCTATTTCTTTATGCCTCTATTCTGGCTCACCAATGATCAGAACTGGCTAAAAGGATGGTCATAAACCCATCTCCCTCCCATTGTTATGCCATAGTAAGGGTGAATTTAGTGCTAATAAAATTAGCAGTGCTGGAGTTTATCTTCAGTACAACCACAAAAATGACTGTGTCCAGGTTATAGTAATGGGGTTACTAGTAATAGTAATGTAGTTAACCTTTATTGAACAATTATTATATGGCAGCTAGCATATACAATGCTATACAGGTATTAACAGCCCTATGAGGTAATTACTATTATTATCTCCATTTTAAAGAAGAGGGAACTTTCATTAAAAGTTTAGTGCCTTGCTCTGGCTGGGTGGCTGAGGTGGCTGGAGCGTCCTCCCACACTCCAAAAAGGTTATGGCAAGATCCCTGGTTGGGGTGCCTAAGGGAGGCAACTGACTGATGTCTCTCTCTCTCTCTCTCTCTCTCTCTCTCTCACATCAATGAACATGTCTTCAGGTGAAGATTTAAAAATGTTTAGTGCTTTGATCAATGTAGTTTCTCCATATTAATATATACCATCAAACCTGAATTGTTTTAGTATTTCTGTACATTGTATTTCTTTTAATTTTCATCAGATCCTAAAGAACTAATTTTCTCTAACAGATTATGCACTGACTACTAAAGAAACCTTTGCTCTAAATATGAAATATGGTGCTTGGTGGATTCGGGGATCTCTGTGGGAAAATCCTATAGATGCTGTCCTGCACTTCGTCTTGAAAATGGGAATACATTACAGTTTTAACTCCCAAGCACAGTGTTGTATTGACATAGAAGTATTGAGTTGTGGAGTTTGTCACAGGTATTTTATTACAACTAAAAAAGTTCTGGAGATTGCAAGTGAGGTACTTTTCATGTAAAGTGGAGTGAAAGTAAGATTGTCCTCGTCCAGCAGGCTGTTAGAGCGGGACAGAAGCCGCAGAGGAGGGGCACAGCCTGCAGCCCCTCTTGCCTCAGCCCTGCCCCCACCCCAGGCTGTGGGCAGTGGGTGGCACAGGACAGGTCTGTAAGATTTCTTCAGGAAAAGCATTGAAGCTGACACTACAAAGTCAGGAAATCAAGACAGATCAATTGAAGAAGCAGAAGCAAATGAGAAGAGTCTCCCCTAAAACGGGGAGACAGAGAAATAACCCCCAATGGAAAGAAAGAAGAAATCCCCAGAAAGAGAACTAAATGAAATAGAGGCAAGTAAACTAGCAGATATCGAGTTCTAAACAATGGTTCTAAGGAAGCTCCATGAGCTCAGTGAGCTCAGAGAAAATTACAAAAAACTTCAGGGAAACTATGAGGAACTTACTGCAAACTATATCAGCATGAAAAAGGACACAGAAACTATCCATAAGAGACAAGAGGAAATGAAGAATAAACTTTTTGAATTGAAGAACACAGTAGAAGGAATTAAATGCAGGCTTGATGAAGCTGAGAACCAAATCAGCAAGCTGGAGGACAAGGCAGAAAAAAGCTCCAAGAAAGAGCAAGAAAATGAAAAAAAACTAAAAAAAAATGAAGAGGCATTTAGAGAAATGCAGGACAACCTAAAATGTAATAATATCCATATAATAGGGATACCAGAAGGAGAAGAGGATGAGGAAGGGATAGAGAACCTGTTTGAAAAAATAATGATGGAAAACTTCCTTAATTGAAGAAGAGAAAAAGTCACACAAGTCCAGGAAGCACAGAGAGTCCCATTCAAGAGGAAGCCAATGAGGCCCACTCCAAGACACATCATCATTAAAATGGCAAATATTAAAGACAAACAGAATCCTAAAGCAAGCAAGACAGAAATAGGTAGTAACATACAAGGGAGCCCCAATACAGCCAGCATCTGACTTCTCAACAGAAATACTGCAAGCCAGAAGGGAATGGCAAGAAATATTCCAAGTCATGAAAAGCAAAGGCCTGCAACCCGGACTGCTCTACCCAGCAAGGCTCTCAATTCAAATGGAAGGCAAAATAAGGAGTTTGCCAGACAAAAGAAGGCTAAAAGAATACACCTCCATCAAACCAGCACTGCAAAATATGCTAAAGGGACTGCTTTAAGATGAAGAAAGTTTCTATGAATACCCAGTTCCTTTCAGAGTTGCCAATACTTGATATTACCAATATTTTTAATACTCATTAACCTGATTGTGACAATGATGTTATTTTAATTGTTCCTTTACTATTTGTTGAAACTAAACCTGTTTTAGTATATTTCTTGCCTATTTCTTTTTTTTAAAAAAAAGCTTTAAATGACTTTTTGGTATTCTTTATCCATTTATTGATTAAATGTTTGTAGAACTTCCCCCCCCCCCCAAAAAAAACCCCTATTAACCATGTTTTAGATGTGTTGCAAATACTTTCTGATTATATTACTTATCCTTTAACGTTTTTTTATATGCATATTATACTATAGTCTTAAATGTTTAATATGGTCATACTGTCAATATCTTATTTATAGCTTCTGGGTTTGAATATGTTACTTCGGGACATGAAAAATATTAGTTCTATTTTCTTCTAAAACTCCTTAGATTCTACATATTGATTTTTAACTCACCTGAATATTTCTTGTATAATGTGTGAAATAGGGCTCTATATTTGTTTTATTTCAAGTAATAGTGGTTCATGCACCTTATTTGTTGAATAAGCCTTATTTTACCCATTGATTTGAAATATCAACTTAATCATACATATATTAATCAGACATATACGTTTGTCTCTAGAATGTTCATTATATTTCATTGATCTACTTGATTATTTCTGTGCTGGTGTCATGTTGTTTTAATTGCTGAGACTGTATAATGATTTTAAATTTTTTTAATATTTTATAATTAACTTTGACATTTAAAAAAATAAATAAAATCAATCTGCATTTAAGAAAGAAAGAAAGAGAGAGAGAGAGATGGAACTGCTACCTTTTGTAACAACATGGATGGAAGTGGAGAATATTAAGCTAAGTGAAATAAGCCAGTTGATGGAAGACAATTACCATATGATCTCACCCATAAGTGGACTCTGTTCAACGAAATAAACTAATGAACAAAATAAACCACAGGCACAGAAACATGGAGCAGATTGAAAGTGACTAGAGGGGAGGGAGAAAGAGGACAATGGTGGAAAGAAGGGGAAGGGGCTAGACAAAGAACATGTATGAATGGCCCATGGACATGGACAGCAGAGTGGGAATTGACTGGGGGGGGATGGGTGGAGGTGGGTAAAGGGGGAAAAATTGAGACAACTGTAATAGAATAAACATGATTTATAAATTTAAAAAAAACTTAAAAAGAAAAACATTGAAGCCACAGCTCCAGACTGAATAAATAAAAGGGGGGAGATGACAGAATGACTGAAGAGTGTGAAAGTTGCTTTTGTCTGAAAACAACAGAAAAAATATTTTAAACATATTAATCCTTCTTCTTTCCTTAATTTGCATGAAGAAGCCGAATTCAATTCTCTACTGCCCCCTGCCCCCAAAAAACCTCTCAAGATATGTGTTCACAACAGGGAAACATGTTGAAAGCACCATGTTTTTATGCTTGAGCATGTCAAAGGCTATCAATATGGCCATGAAAAAAAGAATGGGTCTTCCCCAAAACTTTGTTATTGAAGAAATGTTTTCTCATCAATGAACATTTGCCAAAGCCACATAAGCAGCGTGAAAAGCAGGAAAAAAAAAATGCTTCTGTATTTGTTTATTCAGAGAGGCATTCTTAATTCATTTGTTTGTAACTTCCAGGAGGAGATTGCCACCCCAGACGGCTGACTGGTTGGGAAAGGCCTGCTCTTACAGAGTTCAGTTGCCTTTTTCCCTCTGTTACTTTTTGCAGCTTAGGTTATCAATGGTCTTGCCTGCTGATGGGCACTCAGGGTCACTATCTGCTAATGATGTCAAAGCCATGGACTATAAGTCTAACCAAAACAGTTAGTTAATTGCATTTCATAGTTACAATCCGGATGCCTAATCCCAGATAGACATCCCTGAATTTAATGTCTATGTTCGGGGCAGCACACACCTAGACTCTAGGGGAGAAACAATTCAAAGCTGTGCCTCTTCAGTGTATGTCTTGGTGTATGAATCAGGAATCACTGTTACTATTCAAAGAATAAATATTTTCCTATTAAGGAGCAGCCTGGTCAAGATTATTCCCAGCTTTCAAGCTCTTCCTTTAGTTTATATGGCTGGTCCTCTGCTTTTACAGTCATCCTGAGCCCAAATGACTTTTATAGAAGATTAATATCAAAGGACTATCCTCTCATTATGCAACAACCCTCTAATTTTGAGATGTCTCTTTAGATGGGATAGGTTTTTTCAATGTTTGTTTTTGCTTTTTTTCTTAATAAAAGTCACATATACGCATTAGTCAATATGAGAAGAGTTTTGTAAAGGAACTATGACTGAATGATAAAGCAGCTTTTAGCCTTTAAGTGATTTGATTAAATTATGGGCAGCCCTCTGATTAGATTTTGTACTATAGGAATAATTCATAACTATTTCCTCATGCCATTATTTTTACCTAGTTGTTTATTTAAAAAGCATTATGGCTGTTTTTTTCTTTCATAAATGTCAATTGCAGCTGAGGAATGCCCTTAGATGCTCTTCCAGAAATCATAGTTCAGAATGTCTCCTTCTTTAGAAAACTATGCTGTTAATTATCACTGTCCTTGTAATAGAACAGACTGGGGTAATTCTGGAAATTACAACAAATAGTTCAAAAAATGCTGTGTAAATAAGAACAATAATATTTACCACTTGAAATCATTATGTTGTTCACCTTGAACCTATATAGTGCTGTATGTCAATTATGTCTAAACAAAACTGGAAAACAAGATTCTCACACACACACAAATTTTATCACTAGAAGAGATGAAAAGGAATTAGCAGATAGAACTGTTTATACTTAACATCCAAGACCCATAATTATGAAATATTCCCAATAATCATAGTTGTAAAAAACTTTGTTTTAAAATAATGTGATAGATAAGTGGATTTAAACTATTTTCATCTTTTTTTTCTTGGTAGTAGCAAATTTTAGCTATATTTATACTCTTAATAAGTCAAAGTGATGGACAATTGATTACATCTCACATTTCCACATACATTAGGAAAAAGAAACAGACATTTCCACTAGTCTAAAGCAGAAGTACTTCTTTAGCATAGGATAATAATTTTCAGTTCCAGTCCAAATGTAAAATTTTCAAAGAAAGGAAGGCAAGAAAATAGAATGGGAAGAAAGGAAAGGAGCAGTGAGCATTTGCTATGTGAACTTAGAAGAGCTCAGTAGGGAAAGGGTCTGTGCATTGTGGGTGATCAACTCTTTCTTTACAGTTGAGAGCCTCCCATAAGGTCCTAGGACGAGTCCTAGGAGGCAGGAATGTCCTAGGAGTCATCTTTCTTTGTCTTCTGTCTGCCTTCCTATCACAGGTACTCTGCATCCTACTGGCCTTGAGGGAAAAAATTAATCCATCTATCCCTTCTGACTTGGGAAAAAGTGATCTGTTGCTAGGAGCTGGGTACGTCCAATCACAGAATCCTGGGGAAACCTTAGAGCCTTGCATTTCTCACAGAGTTTGGATATATTTCTAGTACAATAACAGTCCAGCAACCTCTCTTCATCAAGAATATTTATGTGCCTTAAACTCTGGGAGGAAGAGTGGCACAGGAAAGAACCAGAAGACCTGTGGTCCCGCCCCCGCCCCGCTCCCCTTCACTTGCAGATTTGCTGTGTGATCTTGGAGAAATCACTTCATCTCTCTGGGCCTTTAATTTCCTATGGGGTGTAATGTGATCCTTTCCAACACTGGCACTCCGGGATTCTTCTCTTTTGTGGGACCATAAACCACAATGCTGCTGACTAGTCCTGTGAAAGCTATATAAGCTGAGAGCTGCTGCTGGTTGGTTTCTTCAGGCTGCACAGACTCCAATAACACAAGCAAATGAATATACTACTGCTTTATTGTTTTCTTAATCCATTTTACTTACAACAGTACTAATACCTTTTTGACTGTGGACCTCCCTCATTAGGGTTCATGAAGTGAGGGGCCATGTCTGTTTTCTCCAGCACAGCATCCCAGTGTCCCCCACAGTGGCCAGCCCACTGTGAGCAAGTATTTGTTGAGTGATTGGCCAAGTGCTAGAGCCCTTTCGCGGAAGTTCCTTTCTTCTGGTCCCTTTATTTTCATGTTAGAAGATATTGTCAGGAGCAACACTGCAGATAATAACTTTTTTCTACATTTTCACTTTTTCAAGGGCTCTCACTATGAAGAGCCTTTTGGTTTGGCCTAGGAAGGTCTGATTTGAAAGTTGCCATCCTCTCTTCACATGCAACCTCTGTTGCTTAGGGATACAAAAGGTTTCAGACTTTGTCAAAGGTAGGCTTGTTTTCAAGACATAACATGGAGATTAAGAACAAGGGCTCTGGGGTCACCCACTGCTGAGGCCTGAATTTGGCTCCGCCCCTTTCTAGCTACCTGACTTTGGACAAGTAACTCAGCATCAATTTCTTCAACTCTAAAATGGGAAAAATCATAGAACTTAACTGATAGGTTGTCTTGAAGATTTAAGGAGGTAGCCGATGTGAAATGGTTAGTACAATGCCTGAGACATAGCAAGTGCTTATAAACATTAGATTATATTTGGTAAGATGTTTCACTGAACCCGAGAAGGAAAGCCCAAATGCCAAGTCCTAGGACGAGGGAATGTCCTACGAGGCAGGAATGTCCTAGGAGGCATCTTTCTTTGTCTTCTGTCTGCCTATCACATGTACTCTGCCCTATACTTTGTGGTCCCAAAAAGTCGTGAGCAAGCATGATAGGCTTTAATTACTGACCCTATTCATTTGAAGTCATAAACAGATCTGAAGTTTACAAGCAAACAGTGTAACATTGCTGATGACCGTCATTTAAACCTTGGTGAGATGAATCATATTTAGGAAAAACTAATATTTTAAAGTCAAGTCACTGTTTTTCTAGAGTGTTGCTACACTGGCATTTGGTGACAGCTCGATGGAGAGAGCTCTTGTAGGCAGAGAGTAGGTGATGATAACCTTCTAAACAGAAGCCTCAGCACACCCGGTGCCAGGGTACCAAGAAGAATTTAACATTCCACTCCTACCGCCCTCCCCCACTTCCCAGCTTCAGCAGTGAGGTTTTTAAGTGCGAAGTATATCCGGAGTGCTCTGTGTAGGTGGTGGAGTGGGAGAAGGCGAAATGCAAGCTTTATTTTCCCAGATTGCCTGTCATCCAATTCCCTGCTTCCCTCTGACTTTCATGAGTGATGAGGTCATCCCGGTGCAGGAAAATCAAACTCCTATTTTTCAAAACCAACAAAGGCGGGCATTGTTTGTTTATATAAACAGAGGCTAGCCGGGTAGGGTAGCAGGAATACGAGTGGCCTGCCCTCTCGCGGTCGCCCGAGACAGTGGTGCCCTGCGCTCTACCGAACAATGACAGGCAGGCGGAGAAGGTACATGCTAAAATGTAAGTTAAAATTAGATCAATAGTCAGCTTGGCTCTCTCAATCAGTGCTTCACAGGGAGAGCGTACAACCATCTATTTATAAGCTAAACCGGGCATTATCTTCCTCTTTTAGGACGCAAAGATCCATTATTGCGCGCGGCAGGGGAGAGGATGCTGCCCGGAGCGGGTGCCAGCCACACGCCACAATACGGCCTCGCTGGCTCCCGGGGACTTCACCCAGCCTCCGACGCGCTGCGCTCGGGACCGAGTGGGAGGAGACACTCCCGCTGTCAGCGGCCCGGCAGCTCCCTACGGGACACAGTCCTTGGGCGTGTCCCCCAAGGACTCATTCCGCCCCTCCCTTACCTCGAAGGAATTCTTAGTCTTTAAACCGAGAGGGCCAAAAAGGCAAACATTCGGCCCTCCTGTAGGTGCGGAGCGCTCACTGGCTGCTTCCAACCACACAGGGCTCGGCTGCCTGTCGACAAAGGTTTCCAGCCTAGCTTTCCCGAGGGACGACTGCATTACTCAGTGCTTGCTTAGACAATTGTTGCTGTAAATAGCTACAACTCCTCTCCTCCCCCGTCCAAATGAGGCCGAAAATGGATTTACAGAAATTTGACTGAGTTATGTTTAAGGCCTTGGTGAGATGGCTCCGCCTCCATCCAGCCCCTGCCATGCTGGGACATCTGGGCACTCCCAGGCCCTTTTACTCTAATGGGTGGAAGTCACCTCCCATACCTGAAAAAAGGTCACACCAGCGTTTGTGCTAGACTCGTTAAGTTGTTTTCAGTTTTTGAAAGATGCTACCGAAAAAGAGGAAAAAAATCTGATACAGCACAACATCCTTAGAAACACAAGCTCAAATCGTATCTCTGGGGGAATGTAGGTATTCCAGTCATATATTATATGGGTTGCATATTTTATATAATATATATGTATACATTTTTTCTTAATTTTTACTTTTCTATATTTTACAACTTTCTTTAATAAGCATGTACTATATTTACCATAGAAAAACTTTAAAGAGCCAAAGAATTTTAATGAGCTTAAATATATTTATAGGATTAATTTATTATCTGTTGACATAAAAGGATTTTGAACTAAAGATAGAAACTGAAGTATTCTTCATTTAGAAATAACCTTTTTCCTCCTTTTCAAATTCTTGTTGGCGTACTTCCAAAATGTCTCCTCCATCTGTCCTTTCCTCCCCGTCTACGTGGTGCCTAGCTTAGTTACGAGTCACCACTTATTATCCTTCACCTGGATTACAAAAATAGTATCCTGTCTGGTCTTCCTGGATCTGCTTTTTCCCCGCCTGCCTATTTGTGCTCCACATAGCAACCAGATTGCTCTTTTATAATGTAAATGAGATGAGATCTCCTGTCTTTCTAAAACCTTTGCTGGCTTCCCCTTGTACCTCTATTAAACCCAAATTCTTCACCATAATCGAAATGTGGTGCGGGATCTGGCCCCTAGCCACTTGGCTCATCTCTTCTCACTTTCTCACTTTTGTCATAGCATGCTTCCACATAGCATCTTCTTTTGGAGTCTGAAGCCCACAAATTCTTAGCACCCGCTGTGCGCTCTGTGAGGAACTCTCTTTCAAAAGATCTCAAAGCTGCCTTGTTCTTATCATTCCAGTCTCAGCTCAGATTGAAGAGACTTTAGGTGACCACCTCTTGACCCTCCAGAGCTCATTATCCCATTCCCTTATTTTCCACTTGGCTGTTAACTGAAATTAGTCTGTTTACCCATTGCATTATGAGTTTACTCTTTCTTTTCATGCATTAGAATGTAAGCCCCATGAACACAGGCTCCTCATCTTTCTTATTCTCTACTATTTCTTTGGATTCTAGAATAGTGCCTGGCCCATCACTGGTATTCAATATATATTTGTTGTATAAATTATCAGGTGAGATTACCTAGCATCTCCAGCATTATGGGTATTTTGCCTTAAATTTTATAGTTATTTATAGTTATGTGCTTCCTCCTCTCAAGTGTGAACTCCCTGAGGCAGTATCATATTACTTCATTTTATTCTCTATGGTCATATGGAGTCTAGCACATTACAAATGTTTAGTATATTTATTGGATTAAATTGCAATAAGTGATTAGATAATAGGCTGATACAAAATAACTTTATTCCAGATCTAGCTTTACCAGGAAAAATGTAAAAATATTATGATATCCAAAGTGAAAGATTGTTACCTTGATCCTTAAAACACCACACACACACATTTATTTTCAATATTTTCAGAGAACATTCATAGCCACGATTTTATTTGATCTTAATACCAGCTTTGTAAGATGGGCCCTTTGACCCACACTTTACAAATGCAGGAACCAAAGCTTAGGGGCATTAATTGAACTGCTCACACTTGCACAGCTAATATGAAGCAGAGACAGGACTAGAGTTTGCTAATTTCAAACATTCACAAATATGCACACATACAACCATGCACACATGTGCCCACATTCACCACATCCTCCCTTCTCAACCACATTTGTGGTTTCAGTTAAATGGGATCATTAATGCAAAATATTGCTACTTTGAGTGGAGTCTGGTATATGACAGGTTCCCAATAAATGATCGTTCCTTCTTCTTGCCTACACTACAGTTGCCATAATCGCCCCATCCCATGAAGAGGAATGTGTCTATCTTTGCTTTGTTCTTTTTCTTATTAAACTGATCCCCCGGATCCTCCATATTTTGAAATTTTAATGTATAATGTTAATTAGATACTTTCACAGATCTGAGCAATTGTAAATGGATTTTTGCTAACTGACAATCTATTGCTCTTCCATCTTTTACTCTGAATACAAAACAAGGAATTTGTGAATACCTACCAGAACACAGCTTAGCTTAAATTATACAGTTCAGTGTTGGTGAGGAAATGGCACAAAAAATGCCCAGGCTTATCAATCCTAAACAAACACTAAACATAGCACAGCAAGAAGGGTCAAGGAATGTGCAAAATTAGTTTTACAATAGATGAAATAAATCAAGAGCTCATTTTACTCATTCATATATTCATTTACTGAGTGTATTTTATGTGCCAAGCACTGTATTAAGTGTTGGAATACAGAGGCAAGCAAAGATCGATGAGGTCTCTACCAATATGGGTCTAGTTGAAAAGACAGATTTAAACCATAGGGCCACACAACAATGATCAATGCTGTGAGTAGAAAAAACTTAAGGAACTGACATAGAGGAATCAGGGGCAAATTTCTGAAGGAACTGATGACTAAGCTGAGCTATGTTGAATTCAGGTATGGTGGGATCCCTCCCATGAGTTCTAAAGAAGGAAGGGGAGGAAGAAATAATCAAATAAGTAATAATAATGGTGAATAGCTTTTAACTTCTTTCATTTAATAAATATTTCCTGAGTGCCTGTTCTGTGAAAGGTAGTTGTGCAGGTGTTGGGATCAGAGTACTACTGGTCAAAGACAAAATGCCTCCTTCAGGAGCTTCCACTGTAATGGGAGAAGGAATGCAATAAACTAATAACAAATTCTTATAGAAAAGAATGTTAGGTGGTGATTTCTGTTAAGGAGAAAAATAAACCAAGAAAGGAAGATAGGGGAGTGGAGTTGGGTGGGGTAGCGCAGCACGATTTTACAAAGGGCCATCAGTAATGCTATCACTGAATAGCGCATTTGAGGAAGATCCAGCAGTGGTAAAGGAGCATGTGATGCTGATATGAGAGAAGAAGTGATTGCAGAGGAAGGAACTCTCCAGGAGGACTGTAGGACTACAACGACCCTGACACAACAGCATAACTGACTTATTTGAAGAAGAACAAAGAGACTGGTGTGTCTAAAGTAAGTAGAGTAAACAAGGGGGTAAGTAGTAGATGAGTTCAGAGACCTGATGGATCTTAAGGGGCTTTGTAAGTGATTGTAAAAATTTTGACTTTTACTCTAAGTGGAATGGTAAGATATTAGAAGTTTTCAAGCAAATGATTGACATTATCAGACATGTCTTAATAGTCACTCTGGCTGCTATGTTGAGAGCACTCACTCTGTCCCATGTAATGTGCTAAGTATCATAACAGATGACCTCATTTTACCTTTGCAATTCTGAGAGGTACTCATTTTACAGGTGTGAAAGTCAAGATGTAGGGAGTTTAAGTACTTTCACAAGGTCATATTGGCTAATAACTGACAGAGCTGGAATTATAAGTCAAGCAGTGTGATTCTAGCACCCCGACTCTTACCGACAATGGTAGAGTGCCTCCCTGAGAGTCACTGGGATGGTGGGTGGTGGTAAGAATGACAACAATACCTGTCTTCAACTGAGGGTCTCCTAGTCACTGCCCTAACTTTTCTCATTTATTTTATTTTATGTTACACAAACCCTATCAATAGATACTATTGATCTGTTATTACAGATAAGGGAATTGAGATTCAGGAGAGTTTTGCAACTAACAGTTTATAATTAAACTGTTCCAACAGTTTATAATTAAAAGTTAGAATTTAAACCCCGGGATCTTCATCTGGAAAACCCATGTCTTTATGTCTCCCAGATAAGTATGTTAAATGTGAAGTGCTTTTATTATAAAGAGCTAATACTGAAGTCTTGTGTTTTATTTTTTAATTATACTTTATTGATTATGCTATTATAGTTGCCTAATTTTTCCCCTTTGCTCTCCATCACCCAACACTTCCCACTCCCTCACCTATACCAGACAATCCCCACACCATTGTTCATGTCCATGGGTCATGCATATAAGTTCTTTGGCATCTCCATTTCCTATACTGTACTTTACATCTCCATAGCTATTCTGTAATTACCTGTTTGTACTTCTTAATCCCTTCCCCTCTTCACCCATTCCTCCAAACCTCCATCCCATCCAGCAACCATCAAATGTCTTTGTATCCATGATTCTGCCTCTGTTCTTCTTGCTTACTTAGTTTGTTTTTTTTTGATTCAGTTGTTGATAGATATGTATTTATTGCCATTTAATTGTTCATAGTTTTGATCTTCTTTTTCTTAAATAACTCCTTTTAACATTTCATACAATAATGGTTTGGTGATGATGAGCTCCTTAAGCTTTTTATTGTCTAGGAAGCTCTTTAACTGCCCTTTGATTCTAAATGAGAGCTTGGCTGGACAGAGCAATCTTGGCTGTGGGGTTTTGCTTTTCATGACTGTGAATATGTCTTGCCCATCCCTTCTAGCCTACAAAGTTTCTTTTGAGAAATCAGCTGACAGTCTTATGGGAACTCCCCTGAAGTTAACTGACTATTTTTCTCTTGCTGCTTTTAAGATTCTCTCCTCTTTAACCTTGAACATTTTAATTATGAAATGTCTTGCAGTGGGCCTCTTTGTATTCATCTTGTTTGGGACTCTCTGTGCTTCCTGGACTTGCATGCCTATTTTCTTCACCAAATTAGGGATGTTTTCTTTCATTATTTTTTCAAATAGATTTCCAGTTCCTTGCTTTTTCTCTTCTCCTTCTGGCATCCCTATGATACAAATATTGGACCTCTTGAAGTTGTTCCAGAGGCTGTTTATACTCTCCTAATTTTTTTGGATTATTTTTTCTTCTTATTGTTTTGATTGGTTATTATTTACTTCCTTATATTCCAAATCATTTATTTGATTCTTGGCTTTATCCAGTCTATTGTTGTTTCTCTGTAAATTGTTCTTTATTTCAATTACTGTATCCTTCTTTTTTGACTGGATCTTTTTTTATGCTGTTGAGATCCTCACTAAGTTCCTTGAACATCCTTATAACCAGTGTTTTGAACTGTGCATCTGATCTCCATTTTGTTTAGTTCTTTTTCTGGAGTGTCAATCTGTTCTTCCATTTGGGTCATGTTTCTTTGTCTCCTCGTTTTGGTAACCTTTATATGTTTGTTTCTTTATATTAGGTAGAGCTACTATGACTCCCTGTCTTGGTAGCTTGACCTAATGTAGTAGGTGTCCTGTAGGATCCAGTGGCACACCTTCCTCTATCGCCCAAGCTGGGTACTCGAGGTGTGCTTTCCATGTGGGCTGAGTATACCCTTCTCTTATAGTTGCACTTGATTGGTGTTGGCAGGTCAATGGGAGGGATATTTCCAGGCTAGTCAGCTGCAAGGAGTGTTGGTGACCACTCACCACCAACCTCTGTCCTCTACAGAGGATCAGCTGTGCAGGGGCAGGGAGGTGGTACTATGGTGTGGTCTGTAGCTTTCTGCTGGGTACACAGACTCCCAGGTGGTGCAGACCAAGGTCAGACACCACCTGTGTCCTTCCCAAGGTCACCCTGCATGAGCTACAAAGCGATCTTCAGATGGCTGCTACTTGTGCTGGTCTAGGACGTTCCCAGGCAAAGTTAAGCCGTGAACCTAGGCTGGCTGCTGCTATTGCCAGGCCTAGGGCTACTTAACAAGTGGTATAGGGGCTGGAGACTTGCTGAGATCAGTTGTTGTTTGTGTAAGAGAATTTAGAAAGTTGAGAAGCATGAACCAAGATCAGCCATTCATATGTTAAAGCTACTGTTAACAACTTTGGTGGGCCCATAAGTTGGGTGGAGTGGAGCCTCAGGGTATCTACCTGTTGGGGCAAACAGTGTTAACCAGGCTGACAAGTGTTAGATATGGCACCCATCTGCTGGCTCTGTGACTCTGTTGGGGGAGGGTTTAGAAAAGGAACAATGGCCTTTGCCCACCTTTCTGTCTGGGAGAAATCTGTCCTCCAGCTCTCACCTTGACTCCAGATACTTCAGTTCCTCTCTGTGTGCCACTGGTGCCTTTCAAGGTGCTACCCCGGTGCTAGAGCTCAGAGGGAGTGAGTGTGAGTAGGTCTGTGTGCAGGTTCTTTAAGAGGAATTGCTTGGGGGGCTCTATGAGTTTCTTTCACCACCTCAAGCCCCACTGGTTTTTACAGTCAGAAGTTATGGGAACTTATCTTTCTGGCAATGGAATCTGGGGCAGGGGAAGGTGGTGTGGGGCTGAGACTCAGTTCCCATGATATCCCTCCGAAATATTTATCCACCACAGGTGGGTGTGGAACCAGCCCATTCTATCTCTTCAAGTCTCTGCCCCTCCTACTAGTCTGGATGGATGTGGTTTCTTTAATTTTGTAGTTGTCAGAATTCCATTCAACTCAAATTCTGATGGTTCTGAGTGATGGTTGTTCTGTATTTTAGTTGTAATTTTGATGTGGTTGTGCAAGGAGACAAGCTGTGTTTATCTATGCCTCCATCTAGACTAGAGCTCTGGAGTCTCGTGTTTTAAAAACATTCATTATATCTTCCTTTATTTTTATTGAGGTGTTTATGTATTTACTTATACAATTTCTCATATAATTGGTTAATTCTCTCTACTTGCTATTTTTTCTATTTATCTTGGCCATTCTTTTTCCCTTTATTCTTCTTTTCCTACCTACTTTTGAAGTATTTACATTCTATTTTTTGTTTCTACTAGATTTTTGTTATACATTCTTATCTTTTAGCTTTTACCCTAGAGAATCAGTATGCCTTTCCAGCTTCTCAGTACACATCTTAAGTATTTTTACCACTTCACAAGTAATGCAAGAAACTTACAACAGGTTAACCTCATTTTAGACTCTCCAATTCCTTGTGATATTATTTACAATTTTCCCTCTACATTGTTATGTTCTCATAAATCTTTCCTTATTTTTGTTTTAAAAGGTCAATATTTAAAATATTTATACACATATTTATCCTTTATAGTGTTCTTTATTCCTTCCCAAACTTTAATATTTACACCTTGAAAAATTTTCTTTTAGTAAATCTTATAGTGCCATATTCTGGAGATACACTCTGTCAAGGTTTTTTTTTGTTGTTGTTGTTGTTGGAAAATATCTTTATTTTCGTTTATCTTTTGAAGTATATTTTCACGTGGATATAATTTCACTTGGAATACTATTTTTACTTCAGCTGTTTAAAGGTGTTAGAGCATTATCTTCTGGCTTTCTTAGTTTCTACTGAAAAATTAGCTATCAGTCTTATTACTAGGAAGACAATGAGGGTTTTTTTTTTCTGTCTTTAGTTTTCAACTCTGACTATGATGCTTCTAGATGTGGTTTTAATTGTTTGTATCATTTTTAGTGTTCCTTATTCTTGGATACGTAGGTTCATATCTTTGATAAATTTGGGGGAGTTCTCAGTGGTTATCTCTACAATAATTGCTCTTGTCCTGTCCCTTATTGCCCTCCTTCTGGAACTTAATTACACATATATTGGGTTTTTTGACTATGTCCCACAAATGTCTTCTGTTGTATTCTTTCCACTCTTTTTTCCCTCTCTTTTGTGTTTCAGTTTGGGCTTAAAAAAAAATTGATCTTATCTCTGAGTTAAATATACTGTGCCCCCCATGCTGATAAGCTCATCCAGTATTTAAGTTATAATATTATATTTCTCAATTCTATAATCCCCATCTTATTTTTTAGCAATTTCAATTTTCTGTTAAGTTCTTAATTTTTAATCCATTTTTCTCTTTTCTCTAATTTTTAATATAATAATTTATATTTTAAAATGCTTCTCTGCTAATTACCATGTCTGAATTAACTGAGTCTGCTTCTATTGTTTGATTTTTTTCTCTTGATTATTAATCATATCTTCCATTCTCCTTTTATGATAGTAATTTTGAATTGAATTATAGATATGGGTATTGAAAACAACCCAAACAAAACAAACCAAAAAAGCTGCAGAGAATGGTCAGATGAATATATCTACCAGCAAAGCTTCCTATTTTTCTCTAATAAGTAGGCAGGCAGAGATTGAGCTGGGTATGAGGTTGGGTTGAAGTTTTTAGTAAGTCTCAGTTTAGCTCTGGTTTGTCCCTGTGTTTTGCAGAGGACACTTCTAGGCTTTTGATGGGGGACTTTAGCAGCTCCCTGTCTTCTTACTTGTAAAAGTTCTACTCTTCCGAGGCTTTGAGCTTCCATCTTACAATTCCACTACACATAAGTTCAAAACCTGGCACATAGTTGAAGGGTAAAAACTGTTGTGCATTCATTGCAACCCCATATTTCTAGAGGGACTTTGTCTCTTAGGTAGAGAAAACTGCAAGAGGTTTTACTCTCTCTTCCTGTTTCAGCCCTCATAAGCCTTTCTACCTCCCTAGAACATAAAGGAATGAGTCTTGCGTTTTGCATTTCTCAGTTTTCTAATCCATTATTCCAGTCCCATACATTCACCCCAAATTCTTCTGGTTCTCTTTAATCCAGTAGAGTCCTGCTTGACCCAAATCCACTCCTCAGCCTACACCTGCAGTGGGAAAAATCTCTTTGGGAATCAAACAACTGGTGATTGTAAGAACACTTGGGAATTTTAGTTTACCTAATTCTCTTTACATCTATAGCTTTCAGTGTCTTTAGTAATATTTGCAATGTACCTGTTTTTTTCCTTCTTGCCACAGGGTAATTTTCAGCCTGCTGTGACTTTCTACATTCTACCCAGAAGTGAATGCCCCTCTCAGATGTGTAAAGGGTTAGCAATTTTGGAGTTGAAAAAGGCTTTGGCACTTACCTAGTGCAGCTACCTCATTGAACATATTGAAAAATAGATGCTCAGAATGGTAAGTGATTTGTTCAAGGCCAAAAACCAGTAAGGCTAGAAACTAGACCTGAGGTAAATTTTGAGGTGGTTCTTCTGATCCCAAGTTTAGTATTCAAGAGGACAAGAAGGAGGAAAGGACATAGAAAATAAGAGAATATGCCATAGAAAAGAGTCTCTCTAAAACATAGAACAGTTTTGGAGTCCTTGCTATAGCATCCAGGTGACAAGTCCTCAGATATTCATGCTGAAAAACCCACCTAAGTCAGTCATAATATCTAACACTTGCTTATTTCTTTTTTCCCTTACATTGTTTGAAAATGGGATTTAAAATATAGTACCAGTAAGGTTACAGATAGGGTGGTAATGTGGAGGGTAAGAAGGTTGCTATCAGAAAACTAAGAACATTCCCCTTGGCAGGGGGATCTTTGTAACTGATGGAAGTTCAGGGTGTTGTAGGCTCATGATTTATGCTGCTGAACAGAGTAACTGAGACAAAGACTGGGCCATGTCTTTTGAAAGCATAAAAAGTAAATGTTTCTATCCTTTTCCATATAGAGAGACTTTGTGACTGCCACCTTTCTCCTCTCTCTCATTGTTGAGCTAGTCAAGGTTTGAAAGGAAGGAAAGTACAAGATTAATGATGAGCTGGGACTCTGCAACAATGAGCAGAGAGACCCATTGCTTCCTAAGATACCCCTCACCCTTCCACCAGCACACGGAGCTACGCGTGGTTAGCATGGGGTAGGAAGAACAGTTTGGATTTGCAAAAGTCAAATCATAAGAAGACACTTCAAAATAAATGTGATTTTTAAGTTTATCTTTAATATGGTGATAGTATATTTATTTTAGATTGTAGTACTTGGTCCTATTCTTCATTGAAATGTTCTATCTGTGTTCAAGCCTACAAGACAGGTTGCTAAGCAAATGAATGGTGAAAACAAGGGTTTGGGGTTCAGGATCACTGAAAAGTGGCACATTCAAGCTTCTTAGAGAAACAAACTGTATTTAAGGACATTATCACATTATTGTCTACATGCAAATGTGTGCTATTTGTAAATGAATCACATCTCTTCATTAAGGAAGAACATCTTGTTTATCATCTTTGTAGCAATTACTGTTACAAAGAAATCCGAATTTTTTTTCAAATTATCCACTATAGATGATAACTAACATTTCTTGAGTACTTGTTATATACCAGGCATTTTCCTAAACAAGGAATACTTTATGCAAGCTATGGCATTTAACCTCTATAGTAGTTCTACAAGGTAGGTACTACTGTAACTCATCTTTTTAGAGACTTGACAAGGTTAATAAGCTGGCTCAAGGGCATGTAATAAAGGGTAGAGCCCAGTTCAGTCTGATCCAAAAGCCCATGTGCTAATGAGTTTGCACTTATCAGGTTGGTCTTTCAATGACTCCAAAGCAGTGGTACAAATCTTTCCTTTTGAATGACAGTTAACAAGTGGTTTAGTTTCTAAACAGCGACTCTATTCCTTCTTTCTGCTCTACTCAGCCAATCACCTTGGCAACCAGTCTTCTGTCTCAGTGGTGGTCAAGCTGAGTTGCTGGGAGTATGAAAAAGGGAAATAAGCAGGATTTGGAACCAAGGCTGACCCGGCATCATCTCTGCAGCAGCACCCTTGCTGGACACTAGCACATCCTTTGCTTCTTACACAGCCTCAGGCTGTTAACTTTGGCATTCCTTATCTGTAAAATTGGAGTGATGTTACCAAGCTTGCAAGGTTTCTGGGGAACTGAAGTGCTGTATGTGGAGTGTCTACGTCAAGGCAGGCACGTGACGGTATTTGTCAAAGATGGGTTCTCTTCCCTTATCTGTTCCCATAATTAATGTATCCTTATGGAATATCTCTCTTCAAAGTCAGCACCTCATCTAGGATATTTTTGAGTACCTTGGGGATATCCAGACTTTGCAAATAATTGGGGGAACTTTATGAGATGACTAATGTGAGGACATCTTTAGACAAGCAATTATTCACTTCCTACTTCGTATGTCCTCATCATTCTGATACTTGCTTTGGGAGTAGTCCTTCACTTTAAATACTACCCTATTTCCCCCTTTGGCATAAATATTCCCTGCCCTTGCTCTCCCTTGCCCCTCACAAAGAAATGCCATAATAACATACCCAAGAAATACAATTCAGGATTCCTCCTCTTCACCTGGAGTGATCTGAAGTTGAACAACCTTCTTTGAACAGGGCGGGGGGCCGCTTTGTGATATTTGTCTTCATGACAAACTCAAGTCACTGGTGTCCAGAAGGAGCTGCATGAAAAAGAGACAGAAGGGAAAAGAGGAAAAAAGAAACTGGGTTGGCGCCTCAGAGAAAGACACAATAAAATACAAAGATGATGAAGATTCTTAGGAATTTGCAGGGGAAAGAGTAACATGTGAACTGATTCAGCCATCTGAATTCCACAAAAATTTGAAAAGACTGCCAAAGTGCCCTACCAGCCCAGGGTGGAATTGGAAAGAAATGAGGCATGGTCTCCAAGGAGCTGGCAGCCCTTGGGAGTGGCAGCACACAGGCATGGAAGTGGTAAGTTGTGCTGCTGTTTAGGACATGGTTTCATAAGTGAGAGAAAGGCTATTATCATTACTATCTTTTTTTTTTTTTTTTTTTTTTTGCATCTTGTTATATTTCAGGCACTAAATTAAATGGGTTAAACAGATTACCTCATTTCATTTAATCCTAAAAACAAACCTTTGTCATCCGTTCACTTTGTTGGTAAGCTGAAGCAGAAAATGATTAAATGAACTGCCTAGGAGCCAACTGCAAGTGATCTAGAGGATTTCAGCTCTGGCTGATTACATCTGTGCTCTCAAACGGTGGAGAGCCGCTTGCTAGCCCCTGACGAAGCCCTCCCAACTATTCCATGCCTCAGTTTTCCTTGAGAATTGTTTGGGGGTAGTGCTTTGCTTGAACTCTGTTCTCTGGCAATATGCCCTCACATTAGCCCCTGATATTTGGGCATCTTTGTACCACAAGTACACGCCCCTCCAAAAGGACAGACCAGAGAGGACACCTGACTCAAGGAAGGGAGAGATGGAAGCAGGGAATGACAGGTCACAGAGCTCCCTCAAGTTTGTCTATACTGAGGCCTGTTTGTTCAGCTTTTCCTAGATTCCAATGAGGCTGTTATAGTCTCACAATAACCTCCCAACCCCAATTCTCCTGTTTTCTCAGGCAAAATTGAGCGTCTGTGACCTGCAACCAACAGATCCCTGACTAGAACAAACACTTTCCTCATAGAGTTGTTATGAGGAGTCCATGAGATAAAGTAAATTACAAAGGGAAAGATCGATGAGACCATAGCTATTCATCTTAGTGAGTAAAACAGCAATTTGGCCTTTATAATTGGGTCCTGAAATTCTCTGTTTATGGAATGCTTCATTATGTCAAAAGGAGGATATACACAAATTTCACTTTCATTTTTCTTGCCAGAAGGAATCAAAGTGGCTGATGGTCATGTCAAACAAGGATGCACGGTCTCCAAGTTCTCTGTGTTTGGGACAGAGTGGCTCTAGGCTGGTCCTCTGGTAACCACTTTATATTAGGTTTCCAATGGAGCCAGACTGTATGTACCCTGCAGAATCTTCTACAGAAATTCATAGATAGCATGACTAAATGATGGACAGCCTGACTGGTTGGCTGCCACACTTCCTCACACTGAGAGGAGTGTGCAACTCAAACCCAACAAGTAGTTTCACCAAGGATATTCATTTGATTTGGTTCAATTGTATGGACTGGTCGTGTCATTCGAAATGGCCAGAGTAACTGCATAGGCATAGAAACACAGCCTGAGAAAGCAAAGCTGCTTCTTCCAAAAATAAATAAACTTCACATTGGATGTTTTAAGGCTGGGTTATTTAGTGTCACAAACACTGTACCTATGATTCAGTAGATTTCAAGAGCTGATCTGCAACAGCACGCTTTCTGTTGCTGTTGGCATATTTGTCATATGGTTGCATCTTGCTTTATTTATCACGGACCTCAGGCTGCCAAGTCTTCCTCTGTGACTCTATAATTTCAATACCTCTCTGGGTAAAGGGGAAGCCATTTTAACTGGATTTGCCCCCGTGACTGCCTCTATACTCACCCATATTGTCCCACTTTCTCTGTGGATTGCATTGCTTCACTTTCTACCCCCCGGTCAAACAGCAGAGGAGACAGCATTTTTTGTGTGTTTTTCCCCTGTGGCTTCTTTATTATTTAACTCAGACCATGTAAATCACCAGTTGGAGGTTGGCCTTTGAGTGAACCTCATCCTAAATCTCAATTGACTAATTGGTGTAAAGTCGGTCAGTATATTTTCCTGCCACTTTCCACGAATCTCATTTTTCTCAGCTTTTGCCCAGTAGGAGCAGTTATGATTCTTAAAAATAAAGTGCCTTTTGTTGGTATTATTAAGGATTCCCCCTGCATGTCAATAAAGCAGCAGGTCAGTGCTTACTCCTTGGGGAGGATTTTAGAAAAGGTTCACGGGAGAGGATCTGTGATGGCCTTTAATCCACATGATTTCTCAAAAGAGATTTCTGAATCCTTCTTTGTGGTTGTTGTCCTTTAATTATCAATGTCATCAGAAAAATAAATTGCACCGTAATCTCCCATGGGTGGATAACATTGTATGCACTAGACAGAAATCTCTTTTAGCACAGCCTTCTCCAAGGTGAGATGTGGTGGTGGCGGAGGGGTGGCACTTGCCTAGTTGCTTGCTCTGTGTCCTAGAATCTTGGTTGCAAAGGTTATACAGGGTCATCCCAAACCAGATACCTATCTAGAACTGTCCTCAATGGGTTGATCTGGGACTTTATTAATTCCGCAATAAATGTCATCAAGTCTGTGAATGATAAATACATACAAACATAAAATAATAGTGAATAATTAAGTATTTACTCCATGCCAGGTGCATGAATCCTATCTTATCCTCTGAGTAATTCTGTGAGGTCATAACAGCTAAGACTGTTTGATTATTGAGCTCTTACTATGTGCCATGAATTATTACAAGCACCAACCATGCACTAACTTTTTTATTTAATCCTCCTAGTAACTATGATGTGGGCACAAGTTTTCAATTCATTTTATAAGTGAGGAAGCTGAGGTACACAGAGAAGTGTTAGGGCTTAGAGGCTGTGACATTTCACTGTCATCAGAGAGAAGAAGGAAAAGCTGTTCAAAATAATTTGAAGCCTATCAAATGTTTATATTAATTTGCATACATACATAGATGTTTATGTTTGCTACACACATATTTGGCTCTGCTTAAGTGTTCTGTTCCTTGCCGATCTCAAATGTAGATTCAAATAGTAACTATGTTCAATTTCCTCACATAAATTGCCTACAGTTCCAGATACTGACTCTTGGTAATTTTATTGGCGTACTTCTCAGGAACCCACATTGGCTTTACAATTATCAGCTGGTAGGAAGCTGATACCCACTTTCCTCAGCATTGTTACCTATTTTTTTCTTCTGCAGATGTTATAGCTTAATAGTATTATAGACACACTCATGTGCTTTGGTGATTCTAATGTTCTATTTTCTTTAACTTATTAAGGAAAACTCACCCATCAGTAGTGTTCCAGATCCAGTTGAATTTTTACTTCACTTTAAAAACTTAAAACAAATAGAAAAATTGTGTGGTAAGACCCTGAGTGGCAGCTAACATCTTTCGTCAAAGAAACTCTAAATACTTCCCAAATGTTAATTAAACCCCACCACAGGGTAGCCTAGTTATGTTATGCATTTTCTTTTTAAAAAATGTCTATGCAAGCAAGTTGGTGAGAGAAATACATGGCAGAAGAAAACGAGAACTTCTTGAGGAAATAAATCTGAGTTCCCAAGTACCAAGGACATCTATGCCCTCTTAATTAAATGATAATCTAGTCTGTGATTGCATTTAGTCGCTCATCTTCTTACATATAGAGTTGTTGATTCACTCTTCCTTTCTGTACTCTTTATTCTCTCAGCATGGATAGAAAATATTGGCTTCTTGCTTTTATTGCGATCAGACTCAGCAAGCCGGTGACCTGCAAGAACTTGAACAGTTTTCGAGGCAACAAAGAAGTTGGGAGCTTTCCTGGTGGCACACCCAGTGCATCTGGTCCTGGCAACAGAGAGAGTCTAAGCCAGTTTGAGTTCCTTGGAAGTAGCCAAACCTGTGGGATACGAGTGAGGGCCCAGGCCTGGCTTGGAGCTTTAAATTGCAACTTGAGGTCATGGAATGAGCCAGGAGGGACAGGGCACAAATAAAGGCAGAGATGCTGGCAAAGTTGTGCTCCACTGGCCATTCCTGTTACTGTCCACTCTCCAACGCCCATGAAAACGAAAGCTAAACTTGGAAATGCAGAGTTTTTTTTCTCAGAAGTCCTCTGACTCACCCAAGCAACAGTACTGCCCTTAAAGCAGAAGCTGGTTGTCAGTTTGCTAGAATTTTGGCTGGCTTTGAGTCTGATTTAGCTACACCAGTCCTGATCTCTTTAGACACATCCAATCATGCTTCTTGGTGTCTTATGATTTTTATGCTTACTGGATTCAGTATCTTGGATATATCTTCTTTGTCAATTATTGTTATTATTTTTGCATGTAGTCCAATATTATCACCATATAAGTGTTATTACTATTATTATTATGTGTCCTTAACAATATAGTAATGTAATCAGCAATTTTAAAGAACTGGGTATCATATATAACAATAAAAATACCTTTCACTTAAAAAAAAAAATACTTTCCCAACCTCTATCTCACATCTTGGATTAATTTCTTTATTTGTTCATTTATTCATTCATTCAGCCAAGAGACTTCTATGGTCTCTGTGAGAATAAAACCGTAATTAAAATATGGTTTCTAGTTTCAAGGAGCTGACAGCGCAGAGTTGACCAGATGTGTAAACATGCCGAGAAGACAAGTGCCGTGCTGGAGCTGACCCCTCAAATCGTCTTATTTACCAAGGAGAAAAAGAGACATAACAAAAAAGACCTTCACAAGGTCACACAGCTTGTTACTTGAAGAATAAAAACTGCCCTGGCTGGGTTTGATCCCCGGTCCAGCACATGCCTGGGCTGTGGGCCAGGTCCCCAGTCGGGTCGCATGTGAGAGGCAACGATTGATGTATCTCTCACACATTAGTGTTTCTCCCCTGCCTTTCTCCCTCTCTTCTCCTCTCTCAAAAAATAAATAAATAAAAATATAAAACTTAGCAGATTGGAACCATTTAATATAGGTGAAACACATGAGCAACCATTGATAGAGAACATGGTATAGAAAGCAGGATGTAGTAATGACAGAAACATGCAGAAAATATTAAAAAGACAAAATGTTTAAAGTATTTGGAAAGCATGTAAAACATTTTATTTTATTTTTTTATCCTCATCCAAGGACATTTTTTCATTGGTTTTTTTTAGAGAGACAGGAAGGGAGAGAGAGAAACATCGATGCAAGAGAGAAGCATCAATTGGTTGCCTCCCATCTGCACCTGGACCAGGGATCCTATGCACCTAAACTGGGATCAAACCAAAACCTAGGGATGTGCCCTGACCAGGAATAGAACCCACAACCTTTTGGTTAAGGGACATAGCTCCAACCAACTGAACCCCCACTGGTCAGGTGCATATAAAACATTTTAAACAGTTTCACCGCCCCCCCCCCCCCCCACAAATGGTAGAGTTCTTAGATTTAGCAAATAAAAATATTTTATCTGAAAATCCTAAAAATTGTTAAAAAAAAAATAAGAAAGCTTCTCCAGGCTTTTGTTGATGTGGATTGCCGGTTTCTCTGAAATGCCTCTCAAGCATTATTGCAAGAGGAGGTTGGAGGCTGGTGAGTGAAATAGGAACTGTTGGAGATGAAGACTTGGACAGAGAAGGTCCCAGGCAATTTACTATAGGCCTCTCAAATAGTCAAGAAGGGTATATTGGTCAGGATTGGTTCCAGCCAAAAGCAGCAAAACATAACACAAGATGTCTTAGGAAAGGAGTTGACTAGTTTCATGGCCAGGAAGATCAGAGGCACTCCAAGGTGAGCGTGAATCAGCAATGTCATCAAAGGTGCAGATTCCCTTAATCTTATTATTTCATCATCCTTAACTTCCAGTTCTTTACATTATAAAATGGCGGCTGCCCTTCCAGATACTAAGTCTAGGTCTCAGGCAAGAAGAAGGGAAAAGGCAAGAACACATCCGCTGAAATTGTCTCTAAAAAAAGTTCCTGTAATTTGCACTCAGAGAATTCATTTTTTCTTCTTCTTGGCCAGAACTGGGTCAAGTAGTCATTCCTGAATGGTGGGAGCCTGGTAAGTTATTTTAAATTGGATACATATATTCCTTGAATAAATTCGAGGTTCAGTTGGCAAGAAAAAAAGGCAAGAATAAATGAATACTGGGTGGGCAATTAGCAATATGTGCCTTAAAGGAATTTTTGGAAGAAGTGGTATTTCAATAGTGGATGAAAGAAAAAGAGAACGTTTGAGTAAATTATGGAGTTTTCCAAGAGAGATTTGGAAGCATGAGTGAGAAGGATGTAGTATTTGGATGTTCATAGAAACTATTACATGACCTCAAGGAAGGCTCAAATTGCCCAATTCAAAGTAAAGCTCCATTGTTGAGATCTAGAACACATCATTTACCCTGCTTCTCTGTACCCCAGGCTATTTTGGAAAAGGAGCTTAGCGCTGAATGACAAGTGTTACTTATTTATTTGACACTTACTTATTAGTAGACCATGCTGTTTCTCAGTCTAGTTTAATTTGACAGACATGGTAGGCAAACTCTCTGGGCAACTGATAACCTATTACAGGGAGAGCCTATTACAGGGAGAGTCTGTAATATGTTATCAGATACGACATTACTTTAACCACCATTCCAAGCAAAATGGGAGCATCTTTGCAGTTTTCATATCATCCTCAACTTAGACTAGTGAGATCTATAATATATATAAAACAAATGACTACGTTACGTGAGGAAAATAGTGAGACATTGGAGACAGCTTACAAATCAGCATCTGATTCAGACCTTAATCAATGAGTAAGATTTCGCCAAATGGCCCTGGCTGGTGTGGCTCAGTGGATTGAGCACCGGCCTCAAATCAAAGGGTTGCTGATTCTATACCCAGTCAGGGCACATGCCTGGGTTGCGGGCCAGGTCCCCAGCAGGGGGAGTGTGAAATGCAACCACACATTGGTGTTTCTCTCCCTCTCTTTCTCCCTCCTTTCCCCTCTCTAAAAATAAATAAATAAAATCTTAAAAAAAAAGATTTTGCCAAGTGAGACAGACACAAGAGACACTCAAAGGCCCTGTGTTGTTAGAGCTGTAAAATTATCTCGAAAAGCTTGTTTTGCTATGTCAAAAAGATTGGCTCCCTTATTTTTAGAAAGAAAAATTTTAAAGAATAAGTAGATGAAGTAAGTTTTCTCAAATGCTGCATTGGCTTTCTGCTTTAATTCTGATTTAATTATCCAGAAAACATAATTCTCTGAGTCCTTTGAAATAATCAACCTTTTACCTGAATCCTCAGCATTTTCCCCCTGTCATGTTTTGTGAACATTTCCTTCCCTTCTCTCCTGCAGATAGTACAAATAGCCCAACTTTGTTCATTTCTTGACAGGTAAAAGGGTGGCAGTCTCTTATTTCACCTCCGTCTCAGCAATGTCAAGAACTGTTCCTCTCTGACTCGATATTTGTGTGGTGGGGGGGTGGGGTGGGGAGAAGGAATGAACAAAATCGGGAAACAAGGTTAAGAACATGTCGTCCAGACCCTGGGAGCAGTCAAATCAAGCTGCCAGCTGCAACAAGAATCTCTTTAATAAGGAAATTAGAGCATGATCATTTCTGGCTATGTGACTCTAGTTCTAAATAGGTTTTACAAATAGATTGTGATTGAACTTGGAAACATAAACAAATTGGCTTTGCGAAATAAAGGCTGAACTACATTTTGGTTAGAGAATTAAAATGCTTTTATGGGAGGCGCTATGGGAGAACGGACAGCTAGTTTAATGACAGCATATGCATTTCTGAAACACGCCGGCTTTGTTGGCTTCTCTTTGGAGAGTCAGGTCTGATAAACTCGAAAGAAAGTTTTCTAACAGGGTCCCTAAGAGGAGAACTGATAAAGGCAGGGAATGGGCAGTGTGTATTTGAAATTCCCCATTCAGATGCTGGGGGGAGAGGTGCCATTTAAAAATAATAGATTTTAAAACATCAGTAGCTTATAAAATTCTAGTCAGCTGTCTCCCTCGGACATTTCTTTTGTCTCTTGGAGGGTTGGGGATAAAGATTCTTTAAGCTCTCTTAATACATTTTCACTTATAAATATTCATGCAGTGTTCCCGGTGCCTCCCCAGCCGACTCAGTGCAGGCTCCCCACCCTGGCAAGCCAGTGATGCCGGAAAAGATGCTGAATTTCTGACAAGACCCTGGGTCAGCCTCAGACAACCCAAAGCCATTTGAAAACACCAAAGACTTTTCAGTCAAGATAAAGTGTTATAATTGTCTGTGTGTCCAAGCTTATAGTCCACGTGAGAGGATCAGCTTTCACTCTCTGCAAACTCTCCCAGGTGTTAAGAATAGTCATGGTTTTGTGTATTTCGTGCTTCCCACAGTAAGAAACCGATCTGCCGATTGGAAAGATGCTCTTTTCCATTTCCCTTTTTCTGAATCCCCTGGTTACTCGCAAAGACTCGATCCACTATTGAGTACACGTTAGCAAAATCTCTCAGATAGTTATCTTTAGAAACATAAAGCATTAGACTGAGTAGGAATCACAAAGGCCGTTGGCTTGTTGCGTAGCAATTTTGATCCAGGTCATGCCCAGAGTATTCTACTATCTCTAAATGCTTACGCTACAAAAATTTTCCTTTGGTCTAACCCTGGATACTTTTGTGCTAACTGCTCTCCCCACATTCTGGATATATTACTAGGGGGTGGATGAAGTCTAGAGTTGTGTTTACTCATTCTTCCTTATTGGGATATAGGGTCTCTCACATCTCTGGGACCTGGGTGGTGAATTCCTCCTAGGAAATGCTTTTTAAGGTCCAGTGATAAGTATACAAGGGAAAATAAAATATTTTGCTAAAGAAGTATATATTGTCTTATATTTTATTTCAGAGATTCTTTATTTTTATTTATGATTCCACTTTAAATGGGTATTTAGCCCTAATGTATTAGTCCCTGCTGATGCTTTTTCTGTCAAGCATATAGAAATTTATAAATGAATCACCAGGTGAACTCCTTATTTAAATGCAACTCTTAAATTAATTCACTGTGAAAATAAAATTTCCGCTCTCCTTAACTCACCCACTCAACATAAACAGTTTATTTTCTTTACAATGTGTTTTCCTTAACAGACACTGCTCTGCAGAAAACACATCAAACTGGTTGTTCTGTGTGTGACCTAGTTTAAACATAGTTCTTCCACAAATGGGCGAATCTGGACAAGTCGTACATGAAAGAAAAGAGTTGTACCAGGTGCACGGACGGGTGTGTTTCTCAAACTTTACCATGTACATTAGTCTCTGTTCCAGAGAAACAGAGTCAATAAGAGAAAGAAAGTATCTATCTATCTATAGAAAAAAAAAGTTTATTTTAAGGAATTGGCTCACGTGATTAGGAAGGCTTGGCAAGACCCAAATCTGTTAATGGGCTGGCAGATTGGAGAGCCATAGAGAAATTGTAGTTTGAGTCCAAAGATGCTCTGCTGGTCGAATTCTTTCTTTCTAGGAGAAGGTCAGTCTTTTTTCTATTAAGGCCTTCAGCTGATTGGATGAGGCTCACCCACATTATGGAGAGTAATCTGCTTTACTCAAAGTCTATTAATATAAATTTTAATCTCATGTAAAAATTTCCTTTACAAGAACATCCAGAACACTGTGTGACCAAATATCCAGATACCATGGCCTAGCCAAGTTGACACACAAAATTAATCATCATATCATGTATAAGAATCACCTGGGGAGCTTTTTAAAAATAGATTCCAGTTATCCATCCTCAGATATTCTGATTCTAATTAGCAATTTTAATGAACTCCCAGGTGATGGTGATGGAGCTCTTCTAGGTATTAGTTTTTTAATAGTACTGTTCTAGGTGTGCTATTGGATGATCATGGTCCAACCTCTTCTATAGGTAAGGAAACTGAAGCCAAGAGGTATGAATGGACTTGTTCAAAGGAGCATATATAATTAGATATTCTACTCCAGGTCCTCAGACCTTAGTTCATGGCTCCTTCCACATAACACACTGCCTGACATACAGTACAAATAAATTTCCTTACAATGAATTCTAGCCTTGTAACTGAAACTTCCTCAAAACCAAAGTGAACTAGTGGAATTTTTCATGGAACTTGACAACTTGATCCTAAAATTCATGTGAAAGATTAAAAGGCTAGGAATAGTCAAGACAATTTTGAAGAAGAGTGAGGGAAGACCCATGCTATCATTTGTAGGTGTTTTATAAAATTATAGTGATTAAAGCAGCATGGTATTGAGAAATAGACTATTGGAACAAATCAAGAACTTATTGTCAGACCATAGATATTTCAGCTATCCATGACAGAGTTATATTATGGGGAAAAGATAAATTATCAATAAATACTATTAAAAAATGGTTATCTATGTGAGAAAAAATAGACTTTCTACCCATGCCATACTTAGAAATAAATTTGAGATGGATCAATGTAGAAGCAATGTTTTAAAACTTTTAATAGAAAATTTAAGGTATTTTTATATCAAGTCAGATGAATGTTTATTAAATGAGACATAAAAAGCATAAAACATAAAGTAAAATAATAACAATAAGCCAATATTTACTGAGCTATTTTATGTGCTACATACACAATATTCTGAGTACCTTATATATACTAGCTCATGTCACCCTGATGCAAACTCTGCCAGGCGGATATTATGATGACCTTCTTAAAAGACTGAGGCCTGGAGAGACTGTCGACTTCCCTAATCTGTGCGTGAAGCGGTGGAGGTGCAAGCTTATCATAGGCACCACTCTCTACTACCTCTCGAGAGAGGGGAGTTGACTATTTCAAGTTAAAAGAATATATATTATATAAACTAATTAAAATATAAACCAGTACCAGGGGAAAATATTTTAGTGCATATAATCATCAAAGAATTATTTTCTCCCTCCCTCTCTCCCTCCCTCCCTCCCTCTCTCACTGATATGGAAAAGAAGTGACCCAAAAGGAAAATGGAAACAGAGTATGAACAGGCACTTTATTGAAAAGGAGACTCAAATGGCCGTCGTCATATGAAAGTATGCAAGCTAGCAGATAGACAAATCAGTGTACTTAAACTCTGGAGGGCAACGTGGCAAGCGGTACTAACATAAAAGGTGCACATTCCCTGTAACCCAGGAAATTTTTTGTATACGCAAAGAGTTATTGCAGAGTTGTTCTAGCAAAAAATGGAGATGGTAACTCCGTAAATAAATAATTCAACCAATTGTAGAGTAATTACATTTTGAAATATGAAGTAAAGTAGATCAAGATATATCTACACAAATAAAGTTTAAAAACCTAATGTTGGGTGAAAAATTATAAGTTTAAAGATGACATGTAAGATATGATACCTCTTGAATAAAGTCTAAAGTCTCACCAAATAATGCTATATGTAATTATGGGTATATAACATTGTCATAAGAATATGGATCAACTTCAAGATAATGATTACCTTTGGTGGTAAGGGGTGGGGAAAGGGAGACAGTAGGGATGAGAAGAGGAAGTTAGCTATATATGTTTTTATTAAAAAATATCTCAAACAGATATGGCAAAATATTAAGATGTGTTAAATCTGGGTGGTGGGTACCTGAGTGTTTTATCATTTCTTATATATTTGAAACTGTTCATAATTACATGCTTTTAAAGAAATAAAAATTCTATTCCTTCAAGTCATTAATATACAATTGTATTCCTTTTCTAACATGCGTAAGCATTCTTCTTCCCTCATATTATTTTTTCTTAGGTAGTCTTTTCTACTCATAAAACCTTAGAGCGGGAAGAAAATTTAGAGGGTGTTTGTTCAAATCTACCTCTTCACATAGGCACTTCTAGATTCAAATTGGCATTCCATGTAAAAATACTTGCTAGAATTTTCTTTTATGCTTAATAACCTGGAAAATAGGGTTTTTGTTAACTGATTATTTTGTTTTAACTGAGTCAAGGTCCATAGATAATGAACTTTTTACAAATTAGAACATAATAAATTACAGTTAAGTTAATACTACACTGACCACATAATTTTGTTTGTAGCAGTACAGAAGCTGTGGTGAACCTCAGGATCATCACCATCACCATCGATTATCATTATTTTGGTGATATGTGGAAGTGCCAATTGAAAGAGATCTGAATGGCAAAATGTCAGGTAACATGGAATAAAAGGAAGACATGGAGAGAAGGGAGTTATCATTTATTAAAATATTATGGGAGGTGCTTCAGAGATATAATTTTATTTACATTTTGCGGCAATATTGTGTGGTAGGTATTGTTAATTGTTACCCTCATTTTTTTGAATAAAGGCATTGACGTCTAAAGGGATGAGGTAATTTGCCCTAACTTCAATTAAGAAAACCTGAAAATAAGGCAAAAAGATGCCTGCAATTTCTTTCATACTGTAGCTTTATCTAATTGGAGTCCATAGGTTATTAATTTTTAATAGAATGTACCTGCATTTGACTTATCTTTACTATTGATTAAGTACTAGGCTCTTTGAAGCTCTAGGATAACTTGTAGATTTTTGTCTGCTACAAACACAAATAAATGATTACAGTGCAGCAGGAAATACATATTTCAAAGGGACATTATCTATCTATCTATCTATAGATATAGATATAAACTTCATCTCTTCAATTTCTGAACCAGTTTTACAATCCTATTGCTTTCTCATTACTAGGTTAAATGAATTTTAACCTTTGTTCTTTGTATATCTGTATGAGAGTCAAGTGTTTCCTTGTTAACAATTATACTTTGACAGTCCCACAGCTAAAGCTGGGACTTGAGCTCCAGGACACATGCTCGTGATCCTACATCCACTCTTTTTGGCCATATGTCATATATTTCACTACTGAAAATCTGTGCTTAATTAAGGTTAGTCCTCCACAGCATGGGTAGGGGAAACGTCATTGTTAGAAAAATAGTTCCAGTTTTCATTTATCTGAGAGGTGGAAACAATATGGAAAGATCCTATCCCTGGATGTGCGTCTCCTAGTACACAGAAGTCTTATCACCTGGACCCATAGAATTGCTACTCCTCCCCCCAAAAGAGCGGGATAGCATAGCTTATCCACAATTTTGTACTATGCATTTTGTACTTCATAGTCTGGGTTGAAGAAAATGTGTACTGTAAATGAATAGAGACAACGTCCCTATATATAGTTCTATAACCATCTCTACACACCCAATTTCTAGCAAATACCTATAACCAAAGTCATTTTACAATGATAGCTCCATAAACACAAAGAACATACATTTAAAACATATACCATGAAACTCTGCTACTCATTCAGTGTAATAGAGGATGGTAGGACTGATTAGTGAAAATATGGACTTGTGGACTATTTTTAAAGAACTGAAGTAGCATTATTTTAAAGCACACATATGCTGGTCTTTCAGCTATGAAGCAAGACCTAGTATTTATCCTTGGGGACTTAATGAAAGAGGAGATAAAAGTGGTATGTAATCAGCCTTTCAACAGAAGGAAGAAAGAGGCATTTCTTAAGTGATTGCAAAGTTTGTTCTCTTAAATAGATTACACAACTCTTAATTTCCTTATAACCCTTTCCAGATTATCAAGTGATACAGAATAAGCTTTCTTGTTAAGAAAATCCAATAGAATTCTTTCAAATTCAAAGGAGGGAACACATGAATGAAGGAGGTTTCAGTTCTTCTACATTTTCTTGCCCATAGATTTCTTCACTAAATGAACTAACTGGCTTAGTTCGCATCTGTAGTAACACTGCCTTGAAGTAAAATGTTGGACTAGTGGCCACTGACCTTCTGCCTGGAAAAAGGGGGTTCCTGTTGTACCAGAAGAGCCTAGCAGACACAGGCAGCCGTCTGGCAGTGCTGCCTGCTGATGCTAATTATCCTAGTCTGGGGAAGTAGGAGAGAAATTGATGCCAAGTTCTTGCACAAGGTCAAATGTTTCTGGAAGAAGGAAGCCAGGATTAAATTAGCAGTCATGGTGAGGTAGGAAGCTGGGTGGAGAAACACAGGCTGGAAATTAAAATGGAGACAGCAGTAAAAAGTAATTACTAACACATTTCCTAACTTGGAAAGCCAGCGACATCCCACACCAGGGCCAGACTTGAGCTCTCCTGTTCCAGGGAGGCTGGAGCAGACTCAGGGACAGGAAGGGCTGTGCAAGCCAGCGGCCTGTCTCTGGCTTTGGAGTTGTGTTCCCCAAGAAGGGAAATTCATCTTGAAGAGAATGCAAGGATATTTCTGCCTAAATTCTCCATTAAGATCAACATTCTCCATAAATTTAACGTATCTATCCTTTTAGGAATGCTTAATAGCAAAAACAAAAACAAAAACCAACCACCACCACAACAAAACCTAACATCAAAACAAAGGAAAGGAAAAGCTTTGTGGAAAATGTGTTTGTGAGAAGAAAATATCTCTTTGCTGCTGTTCAGCCTCAGTACTGTAGGAAAGACACTGTTTGTGGGAGGCACAGATATCAGGAGAGAAGGAGGAGGATGGGGGAGAAAAGAGACAAGAGAAGCAATACTTACTGGTGTCAGGGAAAAATTCATGATTGGATTGACTGGGATTGACTGTTTTGACAGTTGATTTTTATTATTTTTTCCCTCCAACTTCAGAACCATGACAGACAATTGCTGAACATCAAATTGATGAGTGAATACTTCATCAGATCCGGTTGCCTTAACAACTAAAGTAGCCAAAATGTTAAGACAGTCAAATAAGATTGATTATTTTTGATACAACCTGTGGGTGGTTGACCCTGGAATAATCGGCCTAATCACATATAAACACAGAGGCCCTATCAACTGATGCAAAAGCAGCCACAGGACAAGTGAGAAATCTGTCCATTGCCTGGCTGCCTCACCTCTACAATGTCACTGAACAGCTTTCGGAGAAACACCAGAAGCCTTTGGGTTGCTTCTGGGGGCTGGGTAAAACAGGAGGCAGCCAACCTTAAAAACTGGAATTCTGATCCTACCAGTTTCTAGAGAAGAAGCAGAGTCTGGCTTGTAGTGGAAAAACAGATTCCCGGAAATTGTCGTCTAGAGGTGCTGAATCATGCATGAATGTCAGCAGATGACACCAACCGTGGCATCATTTCACGGGGACTTTTATCCGGTGTGAACCAAGGGAATTCTACTTGATGAATTTTCTTTCAACATCCACAGATAATTGTTGTGCTGTGTCACAGACCGAAAGGGAAATTAAATTTCTGTTATAATTGGATTTGGTATTTGCAGGCTTGCCTGAAGAAAAGGGAAAGGAAATTCATTTTAGATTTTTAAAAAATCTTGAGTTAAAAAATTGTAATCGCCATACCAGGTGCCTATCTGAATTCAGCCTACCATGTGCAGAGGAATGGATGCTGGAAAATAATGCTACGGGCTCAAAAGTTTCCTCAAACTTTACTCTTGTTTATTTGTTTGTTTGGTTGGGTATTTTTCTTTTCATTTTGGTTCTGAAAAATTATTATTTGATAGCTTGGTGACAATACAGTCTGTGCTGAGAAAATGGGAATTGATTAAGAAGTGAGAGACTGTGAGAGACTGAAAATGAGTGAAAAAAAAAAAAAACAACTACAAAGCATTTACAGTGTAATTTTCCAATACAGATTTGAGTAGATACCACATGCAGTTAGAAATAGATGCATTTTCAAGCCTATTGAACAAAGAATAATGTCTGAGTTTTCCTCTTTTCAAAGAGAATCCAAGAAAATACAATGCTAAATTCTATATAGTAGCATGGCATTCATTTGAATGTCTAATTGCTTGAAACTTGAGTCAGTCTCAACTCTTGGAGGTCCTGACATAGATAGGTAGCACATAGCTGAACGTTAGAGAAGAATAGTTGTAACAATAATTTATAGAAATAAAGCATTCATCCGTAAATATCATTTTACTAGATAATTAACAATGATGTTAATTTGATGTATTGATTGTTAAATGAATCTGTGGATATAATTGAATGTGTGTTTAAAACAGTATCACATCTTAGATAACTTTATATCTTACTTTTTATTTTTCTTATTTTAATTGATCTACACCACAAGCTTTTGGAGGCTGACATTGATTGACATTGACTTATACTGACGAATAGATAGCCACACCGATTTGGCCGCCTTTGAGTCCAGCTTTAATTGTTAAGAGCTGAATTTTCTTTATACAAGAGTGATCACCAAATTAAAAAGAAAAACATGTGATTCAAACATGGACAATCCACTTTGGAGTCAGCAAATTATCCTTTTCCTGGGAACTTGAACCAAGGAATTACTAAAGAAGAAGACAGCGCGGAGAGCTGACGTTGAAATGTCTTGAGGTAGAGAGAAGCTGGAGAGGCTGTGATGCTCTAAGAGAGCAAAAACTGAGTCAGGGCACAGAGGTGGCAGAAGGTGAAAGAAACAGAAAGGCAGGACATAGTCAAACCAGATAAATAAAAAGGCATGAGAGAGGGACTGCATGACCTTCTTGCCTCTGAGGTCACTAAGATCCTCTCAGTTATAGGGCAGCTGCTGTTCCTGCTCTTGGTTTGGTTTGAACTGGCTACCCTTGGTAACATGAATGAGTCTCATTTTCCTACATCCAACAGGGGTTGATTGAAAAAGCATTGTTATCCTCTATGTTGCTACTGAGGAAACTAAAGCAAAAAGAGAAAGTAAAAATTATTGCTGAAAGGATGGATTGTATGGGCTAGTTCACGGCACACAGTAGAATGTAGTGGAGCCGACACATATACCCAGCCTTTTCTAAAATTGGTGTTGATTTCAGTTTATCATGCTAGGTCACTTAAAAAGATGGCCCTCAAATCCTTTGACACTGCTTCCATCAAGAGTTAGTGCCTATGCCCCCCAACCTTGAATCTGGATAGGAGATTGTGGCAGTTCTAACCAATGGAGAGTACGAGAAGTAATGCTGCATGGTTTTTTTTAAGACTAGTTTAGAAAAGATTATGCAACTCCTGCTTGGCCCTCCGTGAATGTTTTTAGAACCCAACCACCATGCTGGGAGGACACCCAACCTGGTCCACAGAGTAAGACTGGCTGGAAAGGTCCTGGGGGTGGGACGGGGGCGGGGGAGAGAGAGGTCTTGACAGCTTTCAGCTCTTCCAGCCTTCCCTTCACTCTCACTTGCCTCTCTTTCAGCTTTCCATTCGTCCACCCCCACTACTATTCTAAGTTCAACCATTGTTTGACTGCAAGTACATGAGAAACCCAAGCCAGACCCGCCCACTTGAGACCTTCCTGGATTACTGCCCCGCTGTAACTGTAAGCAAAATAATTGTTGTTTTTGGCTAAGTTTTAAACGCAGCAATAAACATTTGGTCAGTGCATTATTATCAAATGTGTAAGAAGCAGCATCCGGAAACTAAAGAAACTCACCAGGCATCGTGTTCCAGGCAATACTTTGCTTTTTGCTTGGAAGGAGATGCCCTGGTGTGCCCCAAACCACTGGACCCCTAACAGTTTCATTGATATAATAGATCCCTGAATCTTCATTAAATGTACCTTATACTATCTGGAGTTTGCATGTCTTACGAAGACCTCCAAAGTACTTGCCACTTATTGCTTATTTGATTTGATTAACATGATGTCACCAATAAAGTTGACAATTGTATGGTTCTTTGGAATGTTCAAACAGGCCAGTCACTAAATTATGAGAGAGTTAACATAGTACTGGGGCAAGATTTTAAGTATGTACTATTGTTTATCTCACACGAAGAGCAGTGACTGCATGCCATTGATAGATGCCATGATAACCTGCTCCAGCAAAAAAATACCACTTTTGGTGCAGCAGCTAAATTGGGGCTGCTACTTAATGATTTGTCATAGTCCACTCTCATACTGCAGAGTCCATCTGGCTTTTGTTGTTGCACAACTGGTGAATTAAATGGGTGATAAGGTGGTAAATAAGGGGTATGGTACTGTATTCTTCAGGTTTTCAAGACTAACACTAACCTCTGTCATTTCCCCCAGAATGCAACATTGCTTCTGATATATTTTTTACTTTGAGAGTATATCTATTAAAGCTGGGGACCGTGAAACAAGGAAGAGCTTAGGACAGAAAAAGCAACAGGAGAGAGCCTAGGCAGGGCTGCTTTGGCTCCCTGAGAAAAGTCACAGTGACAGAAGTGAGCCAAGGCAGGGCTGCTATTGGCTCACTGAAAAGTTAAAAAAAAGGGGGGGGCCTTGGGGACAATTAGGGTGTAAGCCCAGGATGAGCTGCCACTGCCCACTCTCCCCTGGCTGCGTGCCTCGTGGAGACCCTTAGAGTTTAGGAGATGCACATCTGAGATGGAAGAAAGGGGAGGGCATGCTCCTGGGAAAGGGAGCACTATTGCTTTTTTGTTTAATGTCTTGTCCATGGTGGAGAAGGAGCAATGTCTGAGGCTTCCATTTGGCCTTTCCCATTATTATAATTCTTACCTCAAGGCCCAGGAGCTGATATGGAGGTTCTGTTAACTCTTTGTTTTTCAATCATACATTCAGGGACTGAAGAAATGACCACTAGTTGGGTCCATACACTAAGATGGCCTACTGTGAGCCAGGTATCAATGTTAACACACAATTCTTGAAGTTCTCACTAGTACATGGTCCCCTAAGTAGATGACTGCAGATGCCTCTGGGGAAGGACTGAGAGAATCATTACAGTAGCTCTTGCCATGATCTCATAGGGTCCTTTTCTCATGAGACCCAGCCTTTCTTTCAGTTGATGGGTTCTGGTTCAGGTCCAGAAACTTCGCAAAGTGATTGTGATATTTTATTGGGGCAGGAGCCCTTAGCTTTTGTTTCTTTTTGCTGTATAGACTGGGAAACAACCTTGTTGCCTTCTCATTCTGTCTTGACCCTGGAAATGCTGTATTCTATTAACTACCTCCATAGCACTATGTGAGTCATGCCTTCCTCCCCAACCTTGCCCTTCTTTATAGTAATTGAGCTTACTTTGCTTTTGATAGTTAAGTGCCACCACTGGCCTCTATTTCTTTAGGCATCTATCAGCATTTTGCTATCTGGAAGCCAATTCTGCAACAGCATCCTCCAAAATCAGTCCTGGCCTGCAGAAGTCAGCCACCATGAAGATTCTTAACAGTGCTGGTGTTCCTAGCAAATCCCATTTCTTTTGGTAAATGGAATGTCTTCTGAACTCTCTCACAGAACATAATAAGCTAACAGGTTTTCTGACATTGCATAATACAGCCATTTCATTATGCCCTAATTCCTGAGCCTTTAGATCCTTTCTTCTATCATTTGTCCCTCCCAAGGTTCTTGCCAGCCAAGGTGAGGGCTCTAATATCTATAAATTATTCTTTGTCCAACTTTATATTCCATCTCCCTTAATCTAGCACCTCCAAGGATCCAGTCCATTTATATTCTGTGGGATCTTGCCAGTAATGTTAGCTAGATTCTTCAGCTCCTTAGGTGTATAACCCTTTTCCTCACTTTGCAATTCCAGCACTTCCCCAGCTGGGTTATGCTGTGACTTGACCTTAATTATTCTTCTGGTGATTATAGGAGGAGGGGGTAGATTATGAGGTATGCACGTTGCAAGGTAGAGTCTTTTGTATCATGCTCAAGTAAGGAGAGGCAGTCTTTAATAACAAGGAATAGGCCTTTCTAGGTCCAGAGAGTCTAGCAGAATCTACTCTTTTCCAAACAGGGCCATGACCTTAGTGTGGGAGGCCTGTGAAGGTGTATTTCAATCTCCATGGAGCTCTGCTACTCTTATCCTTAAATGCTGGCCCTGATCCAGGTTTATTCTGCCTTCCCGCTGCAGAGGGTGAGAGTGTCTTTAAATCCTGCCGAGGTGGCCGTCTGGCTTTCACACTTTGCTTATATTGGTGGTTAGCTGCCTTCAGCCTTTCATTGACTTCCCTGGATGCATGGATGAACCCTAGCAACAGTCGCCCAATTCCAAAGTCTTTATAATTAACATTTACTACGAACCTATCAAATGCCAAAAATATTGTGCTTGCTAGTGCCATTCCCTTCCAGCAGTATCCCAACCAAGTTCACCACTGGTAGAAGTTTTAATGATTGAACTGCAAGTACATGCCAAGGGCTATTAATGTTTTATCTCCCACCAGTGATGGAGTCATCATTGCCAGCTGGCTGAAGTCTGCTTTCTCGGGCGTCTTCTGGCACCATCTGTGGCAGGTCAGGTTCCCTAGGAAACAGACTCTGAAATTCTCAGATTTCTGTGCAGGAGGTTTATTGGGAGTGTGCTCTCAGGAACAATACCATAAAAGGTAAAGGGAGAAGGGCTGGGCCTAGAAAGAAATTGAACTGTCCTGCAATTATAGCAAAGGCCTCAACCAATCTTAAAAGGCATTCTTGATGGTTCTTTAGAAGTGTCCTGCCCTGAAGCAGGGATGTTAGATCTTCTTAAACCACCTCCCTCCCAAGCTGAACATCCTGCCATCTGACTGGAATGGGACTTTGGTGGAGTCAACTCTTTGGTTGTTGCCAGTTTCTGGAGAGGAACTCAGCAGGGAGCTTCTCTAGAATCTGGGTGAATGACAGCTTTCTGAAAGAAGAATCTGGTTCATACCTGAAAGAAGAATCTGGTTCATACCACAGCATCCATTATATCTCACAAGATGACTATTTTCTATCTCTGCATTGGGGCCTACCAAATACTCCTGAAAGATCAACTGTTTACCCGGCTCTAGCCATAGCAGAGCAATAGCCAAGGTGGAATAAGAGAGTGGGAGACAGATGCTGCTCCAGTACTTATTCCTGGGCCTGACTTCCCGGCTTCCCCAAAGCCATCCTGTACATTTGGCATCACACGACCCTATAGCACACAGGGAGTGATGTGGGGAAGGGCATTCTATTCCAGGTTTTCCATGAGATTCTCATGCCAGATTAGATACATTGCCCAAGTCCAACGGGTCTTGTAAAGGAAAGGGTAGTGTCATGTTATAATTTATAATAAGAAATATATATATTTGGTTTTCATCTTGCTCCTAGCACAGAACTCCTAGAACCCTTTGAAATTCCTAACTGATGGGAACACTAAAAGTGTCTCTTCTCATATTAATGAGGTGGCTTTTCAAAAGCCCCTGGGTAACCAAAGGACAGGATCTATTTGCCAGTAAACCACCAGACAGGGGTGTCCAAACTTTTGGCATCTCCGGGCCACACTGGAAGAAGAAGAGTTGTCTTGGGCCACACATTAAATACACAAACACAAATGAAAATTTAAAAAAAAAAAGTCTCATAATGTTTTAAGTAAATTTACAATTTTTTCTTGGGTCACATTCATAGCCCGCCATGCTAGGCCACATGTGGCTCCAAGGGCTGCAGGTTGGACACCCCTGGTAGAAGGCTGACACCTTCAGACTCACCTCCCTAGCTCCAGAGAGGGGAGAGGGCTAGAGTGTGAGTTTAATAGCCAATGGCCAGTGACTTAATCAATCATGCCTATACCAGGAAGCCTCCACAAAAAACCAAAAGGTTGGGCTTCAGAGAGCTTCCTGGTTCGTGAACACGGGGAGATTTGGGGAGAGCGGCGCTCCTGGAGAGGACGCGGGAGCTGCATGCCTTTTCCCATGCCTTGTCCGACGCTTCACTTCCATCTGGCTGCCCCCGAGTTATGTCGTTTTACAACAAACTGGCAATGTAGTAAGTGAAACCTGGGAGCCACTCTAGAATGTTAATAGGACCGGAGGACGAGGTTGTGGGAGCCTCTGAGCTACAGTGCATAGGTCGGAAGCACCGGTGACAACCTGGACTTGTGGTTGGCCTCTCAAGTTCAGGTTCAGGGCAGCCTTGTGGGCCTGAACACTTAATCCGTGGGATCTGATGCTATCTCCGTGTAGATACTGTCAGAATTAGTTAATAGTTTGGTGGAATGGAAAAAACATATATTGAAGGACCAAAGCCACAAGGTTTGGATTTTTAATATCATTTGGACCATAGTCAAAGGATGAAGGGCAAGGTGTAGTGGGAAAATCTACTGCCCTTGGAGCAAGAAGATATCCGCATGTGGAGTCTAGTCCTGGCTTTGTCACTCTTAAGTTAAATTACTTTAAGCAATATCACAACATCTCCTCATCTCAATTTTTTTCAGCTGTAAAATGAGTATCATATAACCAAATTGAGTTATACTCATTTTACAGGTGGTTGTTGAAACCAGAGGGCCAATGTTTGTGAAATATAAAATATTATTATTGTTTTGGTTTAAAGGGTAATTTCTTTATAGATTGTAACAAGGATTCTAAATTGACTTTATTTTTATACTTCACTAGCTTCGAATCACTAATGGGCAATTTTTTCCAAATTACACTTACTTTTTTACTTTAAAATGGTTGTTTTCTGCTCTCTACAGAATTCTAAACAGAAACCCAAAGGAAATCTTACCAGGTGTGACTCATTGACAATCAATTTAGAATGTTTTGGTTTGGAAACCTTCACTTGATAGTATAGAAAGAACCAATTTTAAATAAATCATTTAATAATATAGGAAGGCCATTCTCTGCAATAGCAAAAGCACAAGTAATGCTCACTGAGTGTCCCAGAACAGTAATCCTCTGAAAGAGAGAGAGGAGGAAGATGGGGGGAAGATAGTAATACTTTATATCCATATAGATTTTTCCCTTCATTGATTTCCAAGCATTTGACAAACTTTAATTGGCTAATCCTCACTTATCTGTTTGAGGTTAAGTAGGCAGCAAGTATTATCCCTGATTTCAAATGGAAGAATAAAGGTACAAAGAATATAAGCGCTTTGTTCACGGGTCACAAACAGGGACTAGAATAAAGCTGAAAACAAACAGCAAAGGACCCTGACTCCAGTTCACAGTCCAGACTCCGAGCTCTCACTCTGTGGAATCATGGGGGACTTTTGTCGATCTTTCTGAAACAAAATCTTTGACAATTCATTTTGCCAAAGACAGAAGATATGATGTCTTTGTTTCTACATAACACTTACTTTGGATCAAAGCAAAGATACATATTTTCCAGGCATGATGAACTTTTTCTACAGTTCAGCAAAGCTCAGTGTGGGCAGAAAAGAAGCCTTTTGTATGTGTGTTTAAGTTCCAAGTAAGACATTGATGTTCTTTCCTGGGGCCGAACACTCTTTGAATCCAACAGCAAGGCAGAGCCTCTGAACAAAACCCTCCTATTCACTTCAAACTGTAGTACTTTGCTAAACATTCTTCAGAGAATTCCCAGCTTTGTTTAACAGATTACCAAGGCTTCTCTTTAAACTACCCAGCTGACCTCTGTTCATCTAGTATCCTCAGAGTTGCCAGGAGAAACAGAGTGTCCTCACCACATTAAAGCTTTCTGTGGGATAGAAGGCAATTTCACTTTAAAAAGAAATACTCTGATGAGAAATGCAAAAAAGCCTTTAGGTACATATGCAGGCAGAAAATCTATAAGTCAGTAAGAAGAGAATTATTTCACCTTAACGAGATTCACAGACATCGAACATTTTAGAGCCCAGTTATTACGTGCAGAAAGTGTTTTCTATCCAAATTCCATTAAGTGCTGTTGCATGTTCAGGGCAACCTGTCCTGAGGCTCATGGCACCCATGATACTAATACATACCTCTAAGGAAATTAAAACCCAAGTTTCTTTGAGTTGGAAACAGAGGAAGAGAGAGGGAAGGGATTTCTTGGCGGGGAGGTGGGGGGTGGCGGGGGAGCGGGGCTGGAAGTGTAGGAGAAAAGGAACATTGTAAAAGGACAATGTTCGCCTCCACAAATTGATGATAATTCCCAAGCCTTATACTTAAATCAAACCATATCCAGTTTCTGCTGAGAGTATGAATATGTTGTGTTAAAAGATAAACTGAGGCATATTAAAATTTTAAGAGTTCATTTGAGCATTTATCCTTTCGAATGGGGCAGTGCCAAACCAAAAGCAGTCAGAAGTGCTTGGCCAACAGGAGCCAGGGGAAAATGCTGAAACAAAGAGAGGACGCTATTTTATTTTATTTTATTTTATTTATTTTTTATTTTATTTTTTTGGCTTAAAAGCTACTTGGCTGTTTGTGAATGGTTGTTCTTAGCATTTTGATTTGTAACCTGAGACATTTACAGTCTAAAATTTTGGTTTGGTTACATAGGCTGCCACTGTATTACATTCACCTCAGTCTAATTGCCTCCTTGTTTAATTAAACAGTGGTGAGTCCAAAGCTCAATGGACTTGACCCCAAGCTCTGGTACACATTAGGCCTGCGACTTTGAGCAACATGTTTTATACTTATGGGCCTCCATTTCCTCATAAATCAATTAAGGAAATCTATGGGATTTCTAAGGTTTGTTCTAAAGCTTTTTCAATGACTAGTAACCAAAATAATATATTAGCAATCCCTGTCCACCTTTTTTTCACTTCTTCCCATCTGATCAGCTCTTGGCCGGAGATAAGACCAGGATTCTTTCTAGCTGGGTTGTCTAAACATGTTGTTTCTTGCATTTTAGGGCACACTCCTCTTTCCTGAGGCAGCTGTCCAACACCATTAAAGTACATCTCCTAGGAAAGTGGGAGAAAGAGGACTTTGGAGAAAGGAAGGAAACAGTCCTTGTTGATGGCTTACTTGCTCCCCCTTTACATGCAATCTTATTTGCTTTTCAATCCTGAGATGAAAATATCGTTAAGATCATTTTATAGATCACAAAATGGAAAGTCAGAAGAGATAAAATGACTTGTTGAAATCACACAGTCAGAAGAATAGAGTCAGGAATTTGTGGGGCTAAGTGCAAGATGAAAATGCGGAGCCCCTTGTTCAAAGATTAAGAATTTCAGATTGCTGGACAAGATGGAGGCATAGGTAGATACACTTTGCCTCCTCACACAACCAAAAGAAGGACAACAAATTTAAAAACAAAAAATAACCAGAACTGCTGGAAAATCAAACTGTATGGCAATCTGACAACCAAGAAGTTAAAGAAACATTCATCCAGACCGGCAAGAGAGGCGGAGATGGGCAGCTTGGGTGGAGAGGTGGCTGGCAAGGCAGCAGCTAGGGGACCTATAGGGTGAGGCGGCAGTTGGCAGACTGGGTGATGCCACATTTGTGTGAGTATAAATGGGAAGGAACAACTGGGGAGCAAGATGAAGCAATCCAGGGTTCCGGTGCAGGAAAAGAAAGCCTAAAAACCTATAAAAACCTGTGGTGGATGAGGCAGCAGGAGAAACTCCCAGCCTCACAGGAGAGTTCGTGGGAGAAACCCACAGGGTCCTAGAATGTACACAAACCCACCCACCTGGGAATCAGCACCAGAAGAGCCCAATTTGCTTGTGGGTAGTGGGAGAAGTGACTGAAAAACACGGAGAGCTGAGCAAGCAGCATTGTTCCCTCTTGGACCCCTCCCCCACATACAGTGCCATAACACAGCCACAGGTGTTGCCCCACCCTGGCGAATACCTAAGGCTCCACCCCTTCCAATGTAACAGGCACGCTGAGACAGATATATGGCCTAAATGAAAAAACAGATCAAAGCTCCAAAAATAGAACTAAGCAATGAACAGATAGCCAACCTATCAGATCAAAACACTGGTAATCAGGGTGCTTATAGAAATGGTTGAGGATGGTCACAAAATGGAGGAAAAAGTGGAGGCTATGCAAAGTGAAAGAAAGAAAAATACACAGGGAACCAACAGTAAAGAGAAGGAAACCGCAACTCAAATCAATGATTTGGAGCAAAGGAGGAAATAAACATTTAACCAGAACAGAATAAAGAAACGAGAATTCAAAAAAGTGAGGAGAGAATTTGGAACCTCCAGAACAACTTTAAACGTTCCAACGTCCAAATCATAGGGGTGCTAGAAGGAGAAGAGAAAGAGCAAGAACTTGAAAATTTATTTGAAAAAATAATGAAGGAGAACTTCCCTAATCTGGCAAAGGAAATAGACTTCCAGGAGATCCAGGAAGCTCAGAGAGTGCCAAAGAAGTTGGACCCAAGGAAGCACACACCAAGGCACATCATAATTAAGTTACCCAAGATTAAAGATAAGGAGAGAATCTTAAAAGCAGCAAGAGAAAAGGAGACAGTTACCTACAAAGAAGTTCCCATAAGACTGTCAGCTGATTTCTCAAAAGAAACCTTGCAGGCAAGAAGGGGCTGGCAAGAAGTATTCAAAGTCACGAAAGGCAAGGACCTACATCCAAGGTTACTCTATCCAGCAAAGCTCTCATATAGAATGGGAGGGCAGATAAATTCCTTCCCAGATAAGGTCAAGTTAAAGGAGTTCATCATCACCAAGCCCTTATTATATGAAATGTTAAAGGGCTTTATCTAAGAAAAAGAAGAACATCAAAAACTATGAACAGTAAAATGCTAACAAACTCACAACTATCAACAACTGAACCTAAACACAAAACCAAATAAAACAAAGCAAACAACTAGAACAGGAACAGAATCACGGAAATGGAGATCACATGGAGGGTTATCAGAGGGGAGGGGGGCGAATGGGGCAAAAGGTACAGGGAATAAGAAGCATAAATGGTAGTTACAAAACAGACAGAGGGAGGTGAAGAATAACATAGGGAATGGAGGAGCCAAAGACCTTGTATGTATGACCCATGGACATGAACTAAGAGGGGGGGATGCTGGTGAGGGGGGCGGTGCAGGGCAGAGGGGAATCAAGGGGAGATAAAAATGGGACAACTGTAATAGCATATTGATAAAATATGTATATATAAAAAAACACAAAAATTAAGAATTTCATGATGGTAACAGGCGAGCATTGAACCAAGAAGGGCCCTTCTAAACTAAGGCCCTCTGTAATCACACAGGTTGTTATCCTGAGAGGTCAGCCCTGAGCATAGTCAGAATACAAACTCACTTTTTTCTATGTACTCTGTCTGGTTTGGTTTGGCCAGTGGGAAGCCTGGCAGGAGGCTAGAAGTCGGGACCGTGTGAGCTTCCTCCCCCGCAGGCAGCAGGTTGGTGGTTTCTGCATTCTTCCTACCCTCTCCAGCCCAGTTACCAATCTCATGGTCTCAACTCCTGTGAATCCAGTTAATGGTTCCCTCCCTACCCCTTCAGGCCTAAGTGTCCCGTGTTGCTAATCACAGTGTTCTCCTTCATCTCTCACCACTGTCCACACCTTTGAAAATGGCCCCCTTTTAATAGTCACATCTGTTTCCTACAGAGTGTTTGTGGTTTGGCCTTGTCCAACTCTCCCCTTTTCTTTCAGGAACTGCAACCTACTTTTTCTTGAGAGAACTCCTGCCTTGCCCCCAGGTACCAGGAGATCATCTGACTCAAGCCTGCTCAATCAGGGTTTCCCAGCCTCCCTTGCCGCAATGACTGCCTCAGGGATGCACGTGTCTCCCAGGGACATTTCTGCTAGAATTGGTGGAGGGAGTAAGAAACTCTCTTTCCTTTCCGGAGTCAGATATTTTTTTCTGTAAAAGGCCAGGTAGTAAATATTTGGGACTTTGCAGCCCACATAGGGTCTTGTCTCATAGCTCTTTGCTCTTATACAACCCTTTAAAAATTTAAGGGCATTCTTAAATTGCCATATGTGGATTTGGGGGGTGTACAAAAACAGGCCACCAGATCAGTATTTTGCTTAGCCCTTAGTTAGCATCATAGTACAGAAAGTACAGAACAAATGAGGCAAAGAGAGCTACTTGCGGTCATTGTCGCTATTGGCACAGTGGTAGCCAGCATGCACGTGCAGAGAGAGAAATTCCTGGAAGCATTAAGGCTCCTAGTCGAATCCCTAACACCCTGCTTGTGCAACTTTCTCTTCTACCTGAGAGCCATTTGGCACTCTCCTCAGCAACCATGTTAACCTGGCTGGTTTTAGTTGGATTTTTATAACTTGCAAATGACCAAATCCTGACTAATATATCTAAGTCCAGAACACACAACCAACTCCTACCTTAATTCAGGTGGTCTCAGAGCAATTCCCATGAAGCCTGTGAACTGTACAGCTCTTGATCAAGGGTACTTGACAAAGACCATGCCTGCTGAACATTTCACAAAGCATATACATTTTTAAGAGAGAAAAAGGGGAAAACGGAAAAATTTTACCAAATATGAATGTGAGCTCTCTTAGTACAAACACTAAAGAGTCACAGCTCACAGTTCAGGCAGGATTGCTGTTTCTAAGCAGGGTCTCCATGATGTTACAGATGGTTACAAAGGCCTCTGACCAGGGATCTGGAGCTTCAGCAGCAGCTGCTGTCTCTCCTCTGCCTCTAATTGTCAGTCCTGATGAAGAGCGGCTGCTCTCTGCCGAGTATGCATTGTGGCTCATGTTCAAAAACTGCCACTGCAAATGGTCTAGCGCCCTGCTCAGTCCTGTAACTTTCACTGAAGGGGGAGGCCAGGCTGCCACAGGGACCAGCCCCGTCAATACAGCAACTAATTCTGCAGAAGCAAAGTTGAGGGGCGGGGCGGGGCGGGGGGCGGGGGGAGCCGGGGGGCGGAGGGGTGCGGTGCAGATTCCTGTGGGATGTTTGGTAAGGAACCTTCTTTTCTTATAAAAAGCAACCACGCAGCTTTATCCGTGACTAGACATGAGAGGTGGACTGTTTTTAAAATAACTCTTTATCCTTTTTAGAAAGAAGAAAACAAAATGATTATGAAATAGTGATGGCGATGTTAACTATTCCCATTAAGTAAACTCACAGTTGGCTTGTCTAGGTGTCTCGATTTGGGTTGTAGGAAAGCTGTGCACTACAAGAACACTAGGAGAGATTGTGCTTCTGAGTAAAGCAGTGTAGGGGGGTTGGCCCTTTCAGGGAAGTACTGATTAACCAGATAGCAGGGCCTCTCAAACGTGACTATGTGTGGGCACCTGCTGGGAATCTTGTGAGAATGCAGGTTCTTGGGTGAGGCCTGAAAGTCTGCATTTCTAATAAGCTCCTCGGTAATGAAGATACAGAGAATCTGTGGATGCACCATGAGAAGCAAGAGACTAGAGGACAAGAGTGTCATCGTGCCAGTGACATTTGGTTACTGATAAATGTTAATAATACTAGTTAACATGGACTGAGTGCCAACTAGGAGAATTGAAGTCACAGACCTAGTAAGGAATGTTGTTAGAAACAGTCTCTGAGGCCCATACTCTGTCTGCTGCTCCATGCTGGCTCACGCAGGGGAAACCTCAGGCTCTCACAGTCCAGCATGAGGTCTAGACCTTGCAGCCCAACGAGTCAAGCCCAGGTGCAGGACCTGGCATACTCATCACGCAGAGCCTTCTGGATAGATGCTTGGCCTCATTCAATGAAAAGCTTTCCAAGATTTTTTAAAACAGTACTTCTGGCATTTCCAGACACTGATGAAGAGGTTAGCCTTTCTGCTCAGCCTATCTGACTGATTGTGTAGAAATAGAGTAATACTTTGAAAAGAAGCAGGAAAACCTCTAACTGATTGAAAAATGGTTGCTTTTATACAAAATACAGTAGAATGATGAACTGGCCCTCCAGAGCAAAGTCAGAATGCAGCTCTCTATGTCCCTGGTGCTGCACAGTGTCCCCAGATGATAGATACCAAGTACTTGGCACAGATTCCTAACTTTGCTTCTCCCATTGACGGTGAGTAAAACATGAGGCCATGATGAACAAATTCTCCAGAGGGGAACTGTGCATTCCAGGCAATTTTGCCTCTGAGAAGAACTCTGGATCCCAGAAACTTTTGTGAAATGGGTTTATTGTTTCAGTCTTTGTGCTGATTGGATGTGGGTGATCATGGACCTGCATGATTGGGAAGAAACACAATCAGCTTTTCAGAAATGTCTACCCTGGAAAGCTTCACAAAATAATTTTTTTTCTTTTTGGCCTCTTTTCTGAATAGTTTCTGTTGTAGCACTCCAGGTAGAAGTTGCTCCAGGCAAAACCAGGACACAAGGGAAATTTCTCAGTGACATTCCCCACCTCTTGCATCTGGGTTCCTCCATTCCGCCTGCCCCTCCTCTCCCGCTTCTGATTTCCATCCATAGGCACAAGTGAGTATAATATCTGCAAGGGAGAAAGGGAGTGGGAACAACCACTTGGATATTGTAGTGATCACTATTTATTTTCTATATTGATGAAAAATTAGCCATTTTTAAGTTGTCACAGAACAAATAGAATAATGACTTAGGTTTCATAATTTATGGAACTGCATGTACTTCTAAAATTTTTATCAGACTGCAAGCAGTCATAAATCATTTCCCCTTCTGAATCATTTCCCCTTCTCTCTTCTGTCTCGGGGCAGCTCTCTCTAGCTTAGAGCTTCATATTGTTCTTCCCTGTGCAGTATTGAAATACATTTCTAGGTCCAAGATGGAGCCATGTCAACAAGCCAAAACTTAGACAACTTTCATGTCCTTATAAGTGTTCTGTTTGACCAGAAACCCAGTATATCCAGTCAGCAAATTCCCAAATACCATGCCAACTCTGGGCTCTATACTCACTTCCTTGTTCCTTATTCTTTGTCCTATAAATGCTTCCTGTCTTCCACCCCACTTTTGCAGTCTCTGAATGGAGACTGTCCACTTCAGGATGTGTTAAATAAAGTTGGATTGTATCACCTAAGTTGTCTTCTTCAATCACTTTTAACAGTAGTAATCAATAAACTGAACTATTTACCAATAAAAATTCAGTCTGTAAGGATCCCAAAGACTACAAGGCCTATGGGGCTGGGGGGCCGTCCTGGTAAAAGGCCTTAAATGAGAGCCATGGTAAAGACGAGGGAGCCTGGGTCATTTGCATCCTACTCCTTTAGCATGGGGCAGTGGAGGAGACCACGGAGGGAGCCTGGAGACTAACAGCCTTGTGATTTTAGAGAGTAAGTTGAGATTGTTTTCTATTAAGGGAGAGAAGTATCTGTGAGGAATGCACTCACTCAACAATAAACTTTCATGTCAATAGCAAACAACTGGAAATAATTACCAACACTGAGGGGAATTGGTCAAAAAAATTATGAGACTAGTAATAAATCATTTAACTGCTGTAAAAAGAAATCATTAAAATAATGAGTTAGATCTACACATTCTATTAAGCAAAGGGCTCTAAGCATATTGTTAAATGAGGAAAAGTGAGATATGAATAATTTGTTGTTTGTTTTTAAAAACCCATAAATATATCACTGGGTATGTACATAACATTTCTGCAGTAATACATAAAAAAATATTAAAAATACTTGTCCGTGGTAAAGGAAGCTGGTATCTACAATATATACCCTTTTGTAATACTCTTGCTATTAATAATAATGTGAATTAACATTTATTGAATACTTGCACTATGCCAGACAGTATGTTAAGTGCTAGGTGTGTCATCTCATTTAAACATCCAAAAACCCACAGGATAGATTTTATTATCTTTAATTTACCTTTGCATAAACTGAGACACAGAGATGTCAAGTAATTTGCCCAAGGTCACACAGTTAGCAGGTGATAGAGCTGCAGCTTGAGTTTAGCCTCTAGACTGCTTATACTTCATCACTATACAATAGTGCCTCTATTACTACCTTCTTTTTACAGATATGGAAATAGAAGCACAAGGAAGTTAAGCAGTGAAGCCCAGATTCGAATTCAAGTAATCCTGCCCATTATGCTATATATGCTCTCTTCTTGTACTGTTTAAATTTGTACTGAGCAGATACATTAATTTTTAGATTTAAAACACCTTGGCTAAAATGGAAGATATGCTATAGTTTAAAAAATTCTTTGAGAAGCTACTATATATTAGTTCTGTACTGGAAATATAGAAACTGGCCACCCTGTCTTGCCCTTTAGGGCTCATAGTGGAATAGGAGATACCTACAAGAGAAGAGACACTGTAAACATGGGAGGAGTGAGGGAAGAGCAAGGCGCTTTGGAGGCCAGACTCCAGCTCCAGTCTGGGGAGGGTGGGCGAGGAGGGACCTATAATATCTGAGCTGAGTTCTAGAAGGATAAGTAAGAAGGAGTTAGCAAATTAATTAATAAGCTGTTGAGTAGGACTGATAGGGGGTGGGGAAGTGAGAGGGGCAAATATGGAGCTATAAGATAATGGGTAACTCCAAGAACCATAGTTCTGGATGCTTCCAGTGCAAAGCTATGAAGTCTGAGTAGCTAGAACTCTGACTGAAGAAGTGGTTGGGAATCAACCAGCATATTTCAACTCAAGAGCTGTTGGTCTCAGGATGGGACAATTGTTTATTAGGCAGAACTGCATTTGTCATTCAGGACACTCAGCATACGTGGCCCTTGTCCACTAAATGTCGGTAACATCCTGGTCATTGAGAAACTTCAAATGACTCTTTCAATTGGTGTGTCACAAGAATTTTTAAAACATGCAATACCTGACTAGTCAGGAGCACTGACCTCCTTTCCCTTATACTGTCAAATAAAAAAATGATGATAGCCAACACAGCAACATCTGTCCACTGTAAATACCTTGTTTTGAACCATAAATACACAGGCCATATAATAGAATTGCACCTTATTTGTCATGTTACATAATAAGGTTGTGTCTGATTGGTTCATTCTTGGTACCAGGAATCCTTATATACAAGCATAAGGCATCTGAGTTTTTAAAAAGTCACTTTGGAGCAAAAAGGGTAGGTAATTATTATTATTAATTATTATTTTTGTAAGTCAATACAAATGATACATATTTTTTGTCAGATCTGAAAAACATATATTTTTGGTGTGCTGCAGAATTTTAGTAATTTGTTTGTGCACGTCATGAGATGAAAGGGGTGGAAAATTGCTGCTTTAGAGGAATGATGCTGCTAGATCTCATCTTCCTTTGGGGAATGTGAGACACAAAGTCCAGCGGGCCATGAGGGATAAGGGCTTTATCGTAAAGGCAACAAGACGTATGAAGGAAAATAACAATCAGATGTGTGTTTCAGAAATATTTCTTTGATTTGGAGATAGAGAAGTTTGGAGGCAGGGAAAACAATTAGGAGATTGTTTCTAGAATGTAAGTAAGAAATTCTGAGGACCTAGAAGAAGGCAGTGGCGAGGGGTAGGAAATAGATTCGTTGCCAGGAAGGAGATATTATAAACATATGTCTACAAACTGGTGATGGAGGATCAAGGCCAGAGCAGCCAAGATGTCACCTGGGTAAACTTCGGTGACTTTGGGTAGACAATGCAGCCATTGCCATAAGAAATACAGAGTAAGAAGGTCTGAGAAAAGGAAGGATAATTTTATTTTGGACATACCAAATTTAAGTGCATTTGTCACATCCAAATAGAAATGTCCATTGGGTCAGGACAGAAGTTGCAGTTGGAGATATACACTGAGTCCGCCATGTGTGTGCAGTAGTTGAAATCATGGCCATGAAATGAGTAGAGCTGACTTGGGCAGTTGATGGGTACTATACGTTGCCTTCTTAGGCAGGAAGAACCATTAGGTGAATTACACGAAATTGTCAATATTGGACTCGAGATTGGTGCCTGAAGCGGAGGGTAGTCCTGTGGGACTGAGCCCTTTATCTGTGAGGTCTGACTTTATCTCCAGGTTGATAGTGTCAGGATTTAATTGAATTTTAAGACAACTAGCTGATGTCCTGAGTATTGTTTGGTGCTGATGGGGAAATACCCTCTCCCACATCAGAAATTGGGTCCAGAACCCAAAATACCCTTACCACCTATAAAAGAGATTTAGATAATTAATCTCTTGCTTGGGTAGAAGGAGGAATAGAAGAGGTTGGTGTGCTAATGGGTGGAAACTAGAAAACTAAGACTGCAGCTTGAAAATCTCAGGGTCTTTTCTGGGTCGAGAAGGAAGTCTGCCCATAGTAAGGCAGGTGGGTGCTGATGAGCTGCTCAGCCGCACTGCCAAGAGCGATCTCTTCTTGATGTGGAGTTCCTCCACACCTTATAGAAAAACAAGCCCCCTGCCTTCTTTTTAGTGGTGCCCAGGCAGACAGTTTTTAGCAAAAGAGCCATGTACGGATAAGTCAAAATCATTTTTGTCTGAAGGAGCTGAGGGAAAAGCTGCCTTCCGGGTCTGTGCTTCCTCCAATTGGACTCTCTCTAAGCCAAAGGGAAGAACTCAGCAACCAATCACACCCTGGTATTCCAAGTGTAAGATGCCCCTGGCTCACAAGCCCTGTTTTTCTAATGTCCTTTGAGAAAGAGGCTGCTTATCTCTTATCTTTCATCGATCTGTCCATGACGTGTTCCTCATTGCCATTCCTCTCACCACATTCATGATACTAATGGTCACAGCCTAGAATACCTGGGCTCTAGTGTCACTTCATAGAACATTGCTTCTCACATGTGGTAAATACTAGGGGTAAACGTGAGGTTAGCTGCACTCTCCTTTACTGCCATTACTTCTGTTCTCCCAAATGCTGCTATATATAATCGTAGAATTATATGAAATGTTCCTGAGGGGCTGCGTATAACCAAAGGGGGTTTTATTGAGGGAGGGGAATTTTTATTTTACCTACATGTTTTTCTGGAGCAACAATTGTCTGTGAGTATCTCACATTTATGAACTATCCACGTCTTCTGAGCAGACAGTCCCAGCAAATTAAGAATGTCTGTATAAGATGTTCCAGGATCCTGTAGAGACGTCTGTCTCCCTAAAGATGTTTCAAGGTAGGGAAGATAAAGACCTCCACTACCTCTACCCAAAGATGTTTAGCATAAATCCAAGATTAAAGTTGAGGTTTTCTTTCTGCAGAGGGGAAGATGGGCAGATTGCTAGCAGCCCTATGCAAGACAAGCGTTTTCTGATTGTGCTGGTGCTCTCCAGTAAAGCAACCCCATGGCAAGTGTAGGTGCCATTTGGCCCTCACTACATAGCCCTGTCAGGGACATTGCTCCAACATACTGCTTTTGCTGAGAGTGATAAATGGTCTTTGTCTCTGACCCTGAGGTCTCGCTTTTTTCTGTGTGTATATATGTGTGTGTATGTATATACTAACATACATGTGTGTATATACACTTGTTAAATTTATATATATTTGGGTATATATGTATCTATATATACATATACAAATATACATGTATATTCATATATACATATATGAATTGAAAATATATATTGTGATACACACAAATAAAACTGTAGCAGGTGAACTTACTATATTGCAAGTAAACTAAAAGTCTCAAACCCTTCACAGATTCTGACTTATCAATTTTATACGTAGATTCCTCTAATGAAATCCATTCTTTATTTAGAAGGATAATCCAGGCCTGAGATCCGTTCCATCTTTTCCCTAGGAAATAACGGGAATAGAGACTTTAGGATAGGTCAGGACAGATTTTGGGATTCTAAATCCGCAGGTATTTATGGTTCTCTTACAAGTATGAATTTTCTCCTCACTACTCAATGGCATCTAAGAGGTGATCACTGGGTTAAATACATTACACTTTCACAGGTAGATAAGGCCCCTGGAGAATCATTAATATTGCAGGCAGAAAGTTCTAAACCTTACTGAGGGGAGACACTGATTCCTGATGGCAACGCTGGCCCTGCACAACTAACACTCCCCTTGGAACCTCAACACTGGACTTCTGCTGCAGAGCAGCCCTCAGCAACCCTCTGTCAGCTTCCAGACCTTCCTTGGGGCCCACGGATGTCAGAGAAACTGGGTCAATCCTCAGGCACTACTGCTGAAGAGCCACCTCTCAGCTACACAAAGCCCTGCCAGCTTGTGTGTGTTTATACAGAAAGACTTTCTGATGACAACCTGGCTTCCCTGCCCCACCTGCTCCATTCTACGACTCCCAGCAACTCAGTCCTCACCAAGGCCCAGCAAGCGAGGGTACTTGAAGCTCGATTGGCTCTACAGAAAATCTATATCTGTTTATGTTTTCCCTTTCCTGAGAGACTTCACTGATGTTTCCAAATTTTCAACATTTAAAAGGAAACAGAGCTCAAAGGAATGCTTTGAAGTAGGGCTTCACATTTCTGGCCAGGAACCAACCAGGTTTCTACCCATCCCCCTCCCCACCACATGATTGCTCATCTTCGCTAGCAAAGCTGGTCTGTACCAGGCACGAGATGACGGTCAGTACAGCAGGTTCCACACTTGTCTTTATGGTGACAGCAAGACTGTTCTAATAATCACCTCCATGCTTGTGACCGGGATGAATGCACCTGAACCTCCCAGTTGTCTGTCCTGTCATTCGCTAATAGAAAAGATTCTGTGTTAATCCTCCTCCTTCCTCCCAGGAAGGAAAAAGGCGCTCATCCGAGCTCTGTTGGGCAGCACCACCTGCCCATTTGTCCAGAGCCAAGTAATGATGGATTTGGAGCTGGGGGATAAATGGGAATTTTCTTTATTTTATGAGCTGCAGAAAGTTGGCTAGGGAACCCAGCGGGATGCTTAGCTGGGGGAAAAAAAATGATTTTACCTTATGCTGTGTATCTGCTCTTTAGAAAAATACATGATATTATTCTTTCTTGAAATTGGGTGAGAAAAAAAAAGAAAGGAAGACATTCAAATACTGGGTTCAAGGTCCAAACAGCTCACAGAGTTAGACCTTTCTCTGTATTCTGAATGCTCATCCCAAGGCAGAGGCCTTCTGCTCAGACAGAGTGGTGGCAGAAGGGAGTGGCGAGCCCCTCACACAGAGGCCGGGGGCCCCTGGTAGAGGGTTCCAGGGCCAGCGCTCACGACCTGGAGAGGATCCCACACCACTGGAGCTTTTTGGATGATAGGAAGGAGCAGCTGTCCTCAAAAACTGAGACTTTTCCTCATGGCAATATTCTGGCATGCATTTTTCTGGAAGTCAGCACAGTGATCTTAATGAGAATTTAGCTAAACAATTTAACACAGACGGGCTTCAGAGAATGTTATGAAGAAAAACACCACGTTGAAGTCTCTACTTTTAGTTATGATTCATTGGTGAGAGACAGTTTCTGGGTTGATTTCTTGCTAAAGCGGTTGCCCTGAGTTTCAGTTTGTACAACGTCCAGGTTGGCCAGGGTTGTGGAAAGAGGGCTTTGGTGTGAACATCTGAAGAAATGTTTCACTGGTAATTCCTGGCTGAACAGCTGCCGGGGAGGGGAGAGGTACCGAGGGGAAGAGACGTTAGTGAGGAAAGGTTCTCGTTGGTGAAAAGGACTAATGCCAACAGAGTCAAGGCTGAGTGGGCTTTTGTTCTTCGGGTGGCTGTAACTACATGTCTTCTCACTCTCTTTATTTAAAATTAATTAATTAGTAAATTTTGAATTGATATATAAATGACATATAACATTGTATTAGTTTTGTTGTGTGCATCATAATGACTCGATATACATATATACTACAAAATGGTCACCATAATAAGTTTACTTAACTTTATCACCACACACAATAACAATTTTTTTTTTTTGGAATGAGAACTTCTATGATCTACTCTCTCAGCAGCCTTTCAATAGACAACGTAGTATTGTCAGGTATAGTCACGAGGCTGTATATTACCTCCCCAGAACTTACTAATCTTATAACTGGAAGTCTGTGCCCTTTGACCACCTTCATCCTTGTCCCTCCCTCCTCCCCACCCCACACCCCTGCCCTTGCCTCTGGCAATCACCGGTCTGCTCTCTGAATCTATACATTTCTTTTTGCTTTTGTTTTTTGTTTTTCATTCTTTTTAGGGCACAGGAGAGAAGGCTGAGCATGGTAAAGCAAAAGACTATGGAGGGCAAATGGTAGTTGGTTGGGACCAGTAGAGAGACAAAGAAAAGCTGTCCCCTTAGTTGCTCTAACAACCAACAGCCCAGGCAGTGGGTCCTTGACCGTGCTGGGTGAGCTGAGGGCCACTGCTAACCCATGCAGCACCTTTGTTCAAATTAGCAAACGCCCCCATCCTCCAGGGACAAGGGTGGGTGAGCAGCACAAGGGCTGAATTTCAGCCTCTCGGCACCCGCTTCGATGATGCCCTCGGGCAGTGCTGGAAGGAAGCCCTGCTGAGGCTGAGAAAACGCCTTTGAACTCAACATCTTCCCTGGGGTCAGTCTTCCTGGGAGTCCCAGCCCTCCAGCCCGGAACACAGCTCCAGGACTTCGGGGCAACTCTATTAGATGAGGGCAAATGTCACAGCCACAGAGTATCTTGTTTTCTCCCCCATCTTTAGTAAAAAGCCCTTCCCCCTCAGAGACCACTATCATTAACTAAGAGAAAATAACCCATCCTTCTAGCCAAAGAAGCTGCCATCACCAATTGACATATTCAAACTGACAACCCATTTTTAGGGCTCACTCAATGTATATATCCTTCCACATAAAAACTCTCATAGTTGATGTTAAAAAGAAAAGAAGCCACATTAGCAGTCCATTCTGTCCCTACGCAGTCCACCTGCATCCACACCGGATCTCACCGTACAGCAACCTATATGAAGGAGCTGCTCTGCTCATTAAAGAGTCAGACAATGGCAATCCCTTTGTCTAGGCCTGGGTGGCTGCTGCACCATGAGCTCCTTTGTCTAAATGCCACAAATTGTTATAGTTTTGCTCTGCTCTTCAGTGTTGGCGCCATCACCCTTTAATTGGCCAGGAGGCTTGGTTGTAATATTCAGAAGGAATAATGACATTTTTGGTCCCTGTCCAGTTTTCAATATAATTATTTGTCAGAATCATATTAACCTGATGTATGACAGACCCATAAAATGGATTCATTTAGGTCTCCAGGAGTCCTCCCTCATTAACTCTGATATTTATAGCTATGACTCTGATGCTGCAGTCCCTCCTCCTGTGAGACAGAGAGCAAGAATGTCAGATTTCCTTGACACCGTTCGCCAAGTCGTTTGTTTTCCAGTGCTGCAAAGAGGGACAGAATAAACCTGGCCTCGCGTCCAAGCCTCCGCGGAGCTTGATTGGCTCCTCTGCCAGTTCCTCACTTTTGAGGGAAGGGAAATAAAACTGAAACGAGACACTTGTACACAGATCCCACAAGTTTAATAACTTCCCCAGGGTGATGAGGCAGAATCAATGAGACTGAAGCAATCACAGGGTTGGTTCTGAAGTCACACTTCCTGCAGTGAAATCCTGGTTTTATCACTTACTAGCTTGGCCAAGATGCTAAATTTCCTCAAACTTCAGTTTCCTCACCTGTAAAATGAGGATAATAATAGTTTCTAACCTTATGGGGTTGTTGGGGGTGGGGGGCTCAACACCTCTAAGGTGCTTAGACCGATCTTTGGCACATAATAGTGCAAAGTAATGTTATTTAAAATTATGGTTACAGTTGCTATCATTACATTGGGCCAAAGCGAGACCAAGTTTTCATTCTTCAGGTCTACAGTCTTGCCTAGTTGGTTTTACACCCTGTTCCTAGGAGCCCTAGGCTTGAGCAGAGGTATCTTAGCTTCCCCAGAGGTGAAGGTGGGTTAGCTGCGGAAACCGCAGTGGGCAAAGGCCCATTGGAAAAGATCCCCCGTATTCTTTAGCCAGAGCCTTGATGCTTTTATTTATTCCATGTATTGGAATTCTGAGTTTTCATTTAAAGAATGAGCTCATGGTCCAAAACAAACTGAAAACTGCAGCTCCAGATGCTCATAATCTGTACCAGTTCCCCAGCTAATCTAAGGGGCCTCTGAGTGCTTGTCCCTGCTTCTCAACCAAAATTGCTCAACCATGAAGCCTTGGAAGTTCTCTTTTTACTTTCAGTTTCTGGGGGCAGTTACATGGCTATAACTCTGGTCTCCTTGCTTTGTCAAAGGCTAAGCGTGCTTCCAAGGGCTGGTAAATGGCTCTGATGGAAACCTGATCCATGGCAACAATAGATCCTTGCGCTTTTGCTCCATTCAGACAGCAGAAATGGGTTGCTAATAATGAAGAGGTGTGAGTTCACTGCGTTGCTTCTCATGTTGCCTCCTTCATGGCCAAGCTCGTTCCAGGAATCCAAGGCCTGTGGTGTTCTCTGATTGTCTACCTGTCTCCTGAAGACCAAGCGTCAGGCATTTGCAGTCAGCTTATATTCTTGGACAGGGCCCTGTTTGACTCTCATAAAGCCCTTTAGGGCTGATTCGTTAATTCTGAACAATAATGAGAATGCAAAGAAGCCCTTTTTATTCATACCAAAAGATCTAAGTAAAACACCAATTTTGTCCTGTCATTCATTTCCTTACAACCTTAGTTTCATCCCAGTAACTGTTGAAGTCCCTTCAGCTTGTCTTTTGGGCTGATGTATTCAACTTTCTCTCTCACCACTCTTCCAAAACAAACTTTTTGATAGAGCAAATAAGTTTTATCACCACCTTCCAGATTATGTTTTCCTCAACCCTTCTACATTTCCAAAAGCAGATTCATGTTTTTAAGAGCCATTCCTGGATCTCCTTTTGTTCTGAGCCTTCCCTGGCTGACTCAAAACAAAATGATTACTCCCTTCTTTGATCTACAACTGTGTGTTCTGTCTGCTTTGCTCATTTAGACCCTTATTCCATAAGGTTGCCCATAGTTCTAGGAGTAAAAGGATGTTTGAATTAGAGGTGCCAGCAGGGAAGGTAAGCTGCAGTTACCAAGATGGAATCCCAAAGAGTGGCATGCGGCTCTGGGAGGTGGAGTACTGCTCACTAAATTCTCCAAACATTCACGTATAAATCAGAATGTTCATTATAAAGAGACAGGCCACTCACATGAACAAAATGCCTGGGTCACCTATCCACGTATCAGGATGACAGGGAAGCTTAATTGGTCATTAGGATGTTGACTAGATATTTCCGTAAAGAAGGAAAAAAGCTTTTAAACTATTAATGGGATAGAGTGAGAACTGACTACGCCCTCCTATTCTCTAGCAGGAATGGGGATTCTACTGACCGAATGCTCTGGCCCCCAAAATTAGTGTCTCTTCACTGGACATTGTTATCAACAGTGAAAATATTTGTTTCTCTTTTTAGCCATTTCTCTAAGCTCACTGACTGACTTTTTCCCCCCTTCTATGATCATGAATTTTATCCTTCTTTTCAAGGAATATTTGTTGAACATCATTTACTGTGTGTTAGGTGCTGGGAATATAAAAGTGAACAATGCTGTGGACATGTTCACACCACTAATTTTACTACAGTCAAGTTTCTAAGGTGACTTTGATATATCCGATCTGATCCATTTCGACCTTGACATCAGAATTCTGCATAGTGCTATCACCTGACTTTCCTGAGTGACTATCTCATTTTCTCAACAATAAATTTAAGCTCCTAGAAGGCAGACAGCAACTTATTGTAGTATTTCCCATGTATCCCTTATGATATCTAGGTTATGTTGTGCACATAATAGGAGCTAAATATTTCTCTCTTTACAAGAGACACCATGGTTCTTACCAGCTGTTAAGGGAAGAGGATGAGCAGCCTTACACAGTTTTATTTCAGAGATTCACCAACCAGTGGCCTGCATATCAAGTCCAGACGGTAGACAAGTATTTTTTATTTTATTGAGCCAACATTGAAAAATTGTAATCGCTTACATACATAAACATACACATATATCTCCAAGCCCCTCTGGATTTTCACCTTCCCTTGAAAATCTGGAAGACCTGCAGCCCTTGGCCTCATGCCCACTGAGCACAGAGCCGGCATGTCAGTGTGCCCGACCACTCTAGGGAGCAAACGTTTTCCAGGAGGCCGCAGTCCCTGTCACTCTGATTTCATCACACATAGCCTGCCTCACTTACATAACAGCCTAATCCTGAAGCATTTGAGTCTATGACCTCTGTCTCACACAAAACCAGTGTATCGGGAAGGGAGAGGAAAGAGCCCTCTCGACCCATAGGAAAAGAATGACGCCAGGCCAACCCTGTCCTTCCTGGCGTTCAGAGATGAGGACCGGCTCACAGGCTAGGCCTGCACCTTGTGCACCTTGGCCCTGGGCCTTCCTTACTGTTAGCTTTCTCTGGCATGGTGATGCTGCCTGCTGGGGAGCCTATTGGGACTCCACATGGCTAGTCTCATCTCATCCAAGCTTCCTGCCTCCCAGGCCCTTCTCCAGCACACCCTGGACCCCATCTCAGCAGTTTTTTGGCTCTGTTGCTTGCTGACATGAACTACCCTCTAATCCTGCCAAGGAATCTGCTTGCCTCTCTCTCCCTTCCCCCTGCGCCTCTCTTTCTCATTCTTTCCTCACTCCACAGGCAGCATCCAGTGGAGGAATGATAGCCAGGAGGAAAGAAAAAAAGGAGGAAGGAAGGAAGGAAAGGGGAGAGAGAGAAAACACTTAGAGAGGACATTTTACATACTTTATCCTGTTTGATCCCAGGTCCCTGTCCACAAAGATTTTGGTCATGTGTGTGGGTATGTTTGTATGTGTTGTATATGTGATATGTATGCACATGTGGGGTTTTTAATGGGTAGATAAAAAGAATAGAATAGTTCAATAACTATTATTTAAGCTGGAAAAGAAAAAGCAATAAGAGTATGGAACTTGTAACACATGAGACAGCCGTGGAGCAAGGGCGAGCTGCTTTCTTGTAGGAGCACCAAATACACAAGCACGTGCAGTGTGTACGTACATAGGAATATGTATGCACATGAGTGCGCACATACACAAACACACATACACATTTCTTTTTTAAGATTATAAATAAATTACTTGGTATGCAGAAACTTGGAAAATAAAACCTGAAAGGGGGAAAGGAAAAGGAATAAAAATCAAGCATAATCTTATCACTCAGATAATTTTTCAGTCTGTTTCCTATTTCTATGCATAATGCATATTGTTTTATATAGCTGAGAGTTTATATTGCATATTAAAGTTTATTAGCTTGCTTTTTTTCCTTTTAAAATTATATCCCAGGCATATCCCAATGACATAAAAAACTCTTTATAACCATCATTTTAATAGTTCCATTATATCCATAGTGTGGATTTTCATAATTTACTTAACCAACCTCCAATTTTTGAGCACTTGGAATAGTAGAAGTTTTTTGCTTTTATAAGTAATATGATAATAAGCATCTTTGTGCATAGACCATTGCATTTAGTATTATTTCTTTAGGATGTTTCCAAAAATAGAATTAACTGGACAAAGAGTAAAAGTACCTTTAACATTGTTCAATTGTTTTCCTAAAGGTGATACTACCTTATCTTCCCAACACCCTATATGACAGTGGGCACTAGAAAGCTAACAGAAATTTTCAGTTGGCAATAGATAGCTAAGATATCTAATAATACACAAAGAAGTTATTTTATTACATAACTTATGAGTGCCAACAGAACATATCATTCGAGAATAACCAAAGGCACTAGTTGGAAAGGTGTTTACCCAGGCCACACCACAACTCGGTCTAAGAGAAAGAAGAGAATAACCCCTTGGTTTGTTCCTAGATACAGCTCTAGAGTCTCCATCTTCCCCTAAGCCTGCCTTTGATTCCAGAGCTAATTTACAGCATGTCGCACAAGTGCCTGTGAAAGAAGGCGGCCACCTGCCCACCATACTGCCTGCCAGTGGAAGAAGTCCCTCACCTCTCTGTCACGGAAGTCCCTGCAGAGCCCATGGGGCCTCATTATCTTTGACTCCCTGCTTCATTACAAATTCTCCCTTGGTCTTCTTCAATGCGTCATCATCATCTTTTCTCCCTTCCATACCCAGCTTCTTTTTCTAAGTGAAAGGGAAGAAATGTTCCTCCAAAGTATATTTTTATATCTCACAACTGCGCTGTCTTGGACCTTTGGATTTTTGTTTGTTTCCTTATTACTTATTGTTATTATCATTTTCCCTTTGTTACACAACCCTCTCTCCTTGTAACTTCTGAAACTGGTCCAGATGGGGCTGGCCTGGCAGCCAGACTGGCATCTGCCATTGAACTTCTATTCCTGAGGGAGCTCTGGTGGCAACTTTCCTGCTGCTTGGTGGGAACTCTGTCCCCTCCCATGCCCTGCCTAGTGGGATGAGAGGAGGGCAGTAAGAGGTCGTCTTTATTTTTAACCTTAGGGATTTTAGATCCAGATTCAGTGGTCACCTCAAGATGTCTAGTCACTTTCCCATGCCATGAGGCTACTTGGTCCCCATGTGAGTGGCTACTTGAAGTTAACCCAGTGCCTCCTAGGCATTCCTGAATTTTCAGTTTGCATAGAATAGAAGCCCTTTCTGGGGACATAAAATATACAGTGTGGTTCTAACATTAAAATCCAATCACTTCCTCCTAAGAAATAGTAAAATATCCCTGTTGTTTCTCAGGGATTGCCAACCTAATCCTCTGTGTTTTGCCAGTCCTCTTATATTTTCATTCCAAAATCAGTTTGTTTCAAGTTGGTCATTTTCTTAATGCCAAGAATTTTTATATTAATTTTATATTTATATTAATTAAAATTTACAATAAATTTTCATTCTCCATCTCTGAGCTTCAAATCTTTCAGAACTTTGCAGTATGTGAAAGGTATTGGTACCTCCTCTTTCATTGGCCAGAAAAGCACAACTTTCAAGGCTGAATGCAACCTGGAAAGAATTTTCCTGCTGTTCAAAAGTTATAGTTCTGTGATCAATTCTGAGGCATAACATCATTCACTTCCTAGGGCTGCATCTCCCAGGGGATTTTACTGTTTAAGTGAACCAGTTCTCAGGGAGACATGCTCTCCAACCCAGTCTTAAACACTGAACCTGGAGGGATGACAGTCCAGCTATTGAGACAACCTAATGGGATGTTTTTCTTTTTGTTCTTTTATTTTGTTTTTTTGTTTTAAAAAGTCCATCATTGAAGGTAACCCACATAAGTCTCTTCCTAAATTAAAGAACCTGCCTAAGAGACATTAGGACTAAATTCAATATATCTCTTTTAATTTTTTTCCTTGTATCATAAATGTAATTCAGGTTTATTATGGAAAATTTAGAAAAATGAGTTAGCAAAAAATTAAAATCAACATTACCTGTAATTTACCAGAGATATTTAATTTCTTGCATATATTCTTTCAGACATTTAAAAGTATAAGTTCTCTCCAGAAAAAGTCCAGCCATTGTTAATCTAATGAGAACGGTTTCTGCAGCATCGACGTAATCTGGCACCCAAGGAGAATAGCCTTGGGAATGCACAGGCATGAACAATGATGACTTCACTGTTCCAGTCAGTGAGGGTGGTAGATGCTGTTGAGTGATCATGTGTATTGTGTGGCCAGCACATTCAACGTGATTGAGTGAGGAGAACAACGAATTTGCATCAAATTTTGCATTACACTGGAACATTCCTCCACGGAAAGTATTTGGATAATTCAGAAGGCTTTCAGGAGCGATACATGAGTGCAGTGCAAATAAAAGTATGGCACAAACACTTTAAAGGTGGTTGAGAATCTGTTGAAAGTGATCTATGTTCTGGAAGGCCTGCAACAAGCAGAACACCTGAAGATGTTGAACATGTACAGGTTGCAATCAACAAAGATTGTCAACTGACAGTGTGAGAACTAGAAGCTGATCTGGAGATTCCAAAAACTACTGTGTCCAAAATTTTGATGCAGGATCTTGGCATGAAACATGTCATGGCACAATTCATTCCATGGCTTCTGCTACCAGAGCAAAAGGAATATTGTTGCTGCAGTTGCTAATGACTTGATTCAAACTGCTACCAATGAGCCAGATTTCCTCAAGAAGGTCATAACTGGAGTTGAATCATGGGTTTATGGCTATGATTCAGAAACAAAGCTCCAGTTGTCCCAATGGAAGTTGCTTGGTTCTGCAACTTCCCAAAGTTGCAGCAAGATCAAGACCACATTAACTGTGTTTTTTGATTGGGAAAGGGTTGTAGATCACAAGGATGAACCTCCGGACCAAACAATTAATAAGGAGAACTACCTCAGTGTTCTTGTCAGTTGAGAGATGCAATGTCATTAAAATAGCCACAGCTATGGGAAACTGGTGATTGGCAGCTTCATCATGACAATGCACCTGCTCATGCATCATGTCTTGTGCAGAGTTTTTTGGTGAAACATTAAATCACCCACGTAACACAGCCCCACTACAGCCCAGATTAGGAGCCCTGTGACTTCTGGCTTTTCCCAAAACTAAAATCATCTTGAAAGGGAAGAGATTTCAGATCATTGATGAAACTCAGGAAAATACAACAGGGCAGCTAATGGCGATTCCAACTAAGGATTTTGCAGAACGTTTTGAACAGTGGAGAAATGCTGGGAGACCTGTGTGAGGTCCCAAGGTGCCTACTTTGATGGGAACTGAGGTGTCATTGTCCTATGTACAGTGTTTCTCGTATCTTCTTCAATAAATGTCTCTATTTTTCATAGCATGTGGCTGGATACTTTCTGGACAGAACTGTGCGTGCGTGCGTGCGTGCGTGTGTGTGTGTGTTTAAATGAAAATAAAATCTTACTGTCTGGTAATGAAAGTAAAGATGAGATGATAGAGAAGAAAGGAACCTTTGTTCAATCAGGTTATTGCACTCTCTCCCTCTGCATTAAGTCATGGTTATTTATTTTTATCAAGGAAAGAGTCTCATCCAGGTAGCCTGACAGTTCTTGGGTGGCTTTGGATTCCTGGGCAGGCAACATTTAATAGTGACATAATTCTGTGATGGGAAGTGGTCTATAAGATTGCCTTACATTGGAGTACCTGATTTCGACTTGCAAACATTCAACCGGGTGTGGTTATGAAAGTGAAAATGATGACGAAAAGCCCCAACTAGTGTGGGGTTTCATCCTCTTGAACCACTGATAGGGTTATTTCACCCACCTTTTCTGTATGTTGAAACCTAAGACTGACAGACCCTTTTTAGTATATATTTCAGTTATTTTAGTTAATGTTCTGTGCTATCATCTTAGGCAGTTTATAGAGGTGGACTTGTTATAATTTCCTACTTGGTAATCATTAAAATCCATATTAAGAAATAAGATGAGACATAGCTTATCTTTATTTTAAAGGCCAATATTTTTTAGATGGTTTAAATCATGACACTCATAAAAATACATAATGTCAAAGATTTTATTTAGCTCACTAATTAATGAGAAAGCCAATAAGATGTTACAACCGGTTCAAAGAAGAATCCATATATATATTCTGAAATACATAGAAAATGGAATTCTGAAATAAATAGATGAAAACTTTGTAAATATGTATTCATGGGACAATTATCGATTGCATTCAAATAGACACAATTTCTTTGCATTACTATGGATAAGAATTATTTGCATTATTATTAGTTTTCTAAACTACGGAGTTGTAAAATAGCTCAGACAATGAAAGATAGGGATGACCCCTAGGCAGGAAACCCAGTAATTCTTTTCCCATTTTAAAATCTTTCACATTCTTAATTGAAGTTTGTGCTCCCCTGCCTCGGCTGCAAGAGTCTTTTCACTCTAAGTATGTGCCATGAAGCAACATAAGTGAGGGCAAAGGAGGTACAATATCCAATGGGGAATACCCAATGGGAGTACAGGTCCCTGAATGGGAGTTCTTTGTCTCCAAGAAAAAGTTCGGGCAAAGAAATCTTCTGTTATTCCAATACTAAGAAATCTATTTTTCTGGAGCCATGTGGCTCCTTGCTGAGTTTATTGTCATACTCCCCTAGGTCATCAACTGGTCCACAGGAATTTGGGGAGAAGACATAGGAAAAGATTGGCATCTTGTGTGAGTTAGTGGTAGCAATGTGTCTAAGCAGTCAACTGGGCTGTAGAAAACACAGGAGACAGGAATCTGAAACTTACTCCATCCAATCCTCTTGCTCCAACAATCTCAGGGTTAAGATCTACCTTTAATGAAGTAAAACAATAATGTCAGAGTGACCATTGAGACTGAGCCAGAGGGTAACTACAGGGCGAGATGGACCCAATTCATAACCTTTTGTTGCACAATTTTTACAAACTAAACAATTTAAATACTTTAAATATTTAAATCATTCCTGCCAGCATAAGCCTCACTGTGATTGTATCATCATCTAATTTTAATCACTACATTAAAAGTATCTTCAAACAGTCCTACCAGTGCTCAATTTAAACACTCTCTTGAAAATGTGTTCACGGAACTCCTCAGACTAATGAGCAGTCCCTGAAAGCCATCGGGGGAGAATTATGAAATTTCCGGTCAGCGGCAGCAAGCCAAGCCTCATGGGGATTTCCCAGACTGCCTGGTGGCAGCAGCTCTCTTGCTCGGAGTGGAGTTCTTGCAAAGTACACTAGGAATTTGTTTTGGAGACACCTTGGTTACTCACTAGTAGTAGTTTCCTCTAAAATAGTTTGATTCTACTCTGTTTGAAATAGAAGTCTCCCCTCTCTTCTTTGCCTAAATGGGAGTTCTTTGTCTCTAAGAAAAAGGTTGGGCAAAGAAGTCTTCTATTGTTCTAACACAAAGAAATCTATTTTCTTTAGATCGATGTGGCTTCACAGGAAAGTTGAGAAAGGACATGGGTGGGGATATTAGGTAGCTTCCCAGCAATTTGTGAGTCAGGTCATTATTGTGCAGTTTCATCATTTTGTTGAAAGGGAATTCCCAGAACTCCCATAGCTTTCAGATTCTTAGATTATGCAGAAATACATTCCAAAATAGAAAACACAGTCACAGTGCTTTCCACCCCTCTGCTTCTTTCTATTCACTAATATAATTATGAAGTGTATGGTAGGAGACACATTTTATCCTCTTGGATGTTGTCTGGTATACATTCTTAAATCTAATTCTTCGGTTGAGTAAGCTGTGTGACCATGGACAGGTTTCTTCTCGACTCTCCACATCACAGCACCCATCTGTGCACCAGGGACAGGGTGATCAGGTGATTCTTCAAGTCCTTCTGACTCCACATGTACATTAGCAATTCTCCAAACTAAGTCTGAGTTTCTTTAGAAAGCTTGTCAGGAACACAGTGGCTGGTCCAGTCCTTGGAGGACAATTACGTTGTACTTAATCCAATCTCCCAATTAAAATGAACTATTTTATGATTATTTATTTAGCGTATGTCTTCCCTTGCTAGACATTAAGTTCCAAGAGGAGAGGACCAGCATCTTTCTCACTCAGCACTTTCACTCCAGCACCTAACACAGTGCTTGGCACATTCTAAGCTCTCAGTGAGTATTCGTTTAACAAATGGATGAAGACACCCAGGAGTTGGACTCTTGCCTGTGCAATGCTGACAATGAGGAAGCTTGACTAGGGTAGGATTGGGCAAGTTTCCCAAGCAGCTGTGACCTTAAAGGCAGGAGAAGCCTTCAGACAACTGTGACCACTCTTGGGGACCTCCCCTGACAGCTGATGCTGCAGAAGCTGCAGTGCTCACTCCCTAACACTTTCCTAGCTAGGATCGCACTCTGGGATGGACAGAGCAATACAACTGTTGTGCAGCTCTATACTTGTGAGGGCTCTACCGGTAGAAATTCTGGATGGGCCCAAGCTTTAGATGCCTGCCTCTCAACTCTCCACCCTGGCTCCGGCCTGCCACGCCAACTTCTACTCCACCTGTGGTGCTGACCCTCATCTCCCTCCCCAGTACTGGGTGTTCTCAACCTCCTAATGCAACTTGGCAAGTCAGAGCCACCACCAGCAGTGAGCCCTGCCTGCTGGGGGCTTTTGTCTACCAGGAGGAAAGGGAAAGCTCGAGTATGGTTAGACCAAGCCATGACCCAGAGAGCAGTCATTTTTTAATACTTTGCACAAAGGCAGCCCTGCCAGAAGCATCCTTTTTGTTTCCTTTTAACTCTGAAGAGCTGAATGTTCTGTAGACACTGGTTAGTCACTACAAGTTACATAAAGTGCAAGATTTGAGCTTTACGTAAAGTGCAGGACTTGCTCCACTTACCTCTGTCGTCAGTCGGTAGGCATGCTGAAACTTCCTTCAGGCTCAACTCAGAGGAGGAGGGGAAGCTGAGAGAAGGCCGAGAAGGCTCCTCTCCCCTCTTACCTTGGGACCTCATTGTTTACCCAACAGACACAGAAGGACTCTGCCCTGTACAAATAAATGGGTCCCCTCACCAGCACACAAAGTAGGATATTTTTGCCTAACATCAAGTTAAATTTTAATAACAGTTTTAAGCGTCAAATCTTCCCTCATAGTCTCCACAAGCATTTTGTTATACTCTTGAAATCTGTGATCTCTACTAGAGGTTGCTAAATATAATATTCAGAACTTGGAATAATAGCAAGTGAGGGCAGCATGGAACTGAGTGGGAGCAGAAAGGCAGACAGGGAGCTCTGCTGGACTTTGGCAGGTTCACTCTTTGTCACAGGCCTGAAATATTTCCCAGGACAAAACTACCTGATTAATGTGTGCTTTTTCCATAAACACTGCCCATAGGATATGACCAAAGGTAGTACGCACTTAAACAAAGAAGTGTGAGAAAAGAAGTATTTTCATTCTTTCTTTTGCTAAATCTCTTCTTCAATTCACAGTCCTTAGCCTTGAGGGATATTTGACAATGTCAGCAGCCATTTGTCAATATCCAGCTGCTGAAACACATCTCCTGGATGAGATGAAAATAAACAAAATGCTTGTTTTGCAAACTGTCAAACAGATGACTTGTGATTATAATATGTATCTGAAATTTGCATTAAAAATTTTTACCCAGAACCTACAGGGAAACAATTAGATATTTAAGCATATGTGCGTGCATTTGTGCTTCTGCACACATGCATGCTGACTCTGAAAAGGATGGGGGAGGAAAAAAGAAGTGATGGCAGAAAGTGTTTTCTTGTAATAGTAAGCAACAGGTATGGAGATGATTTGGCCTGGGAAGCCTTACTGAGCTTCCGCGAAGTCATTTGTATATTGCTAAGTGATTTGCATACTGCTGGGGCAGCCAGGTCCCTGCACTGCGTTCCCCAGGCCTCTTCTCCCGCCTTCTTCCTGGGAGGAGGATGGTAATCATTAAGCTAGCAGGGAAACACCAAGAACAAAAGATGCAGTGGCAGTAGCAGGTGCTCAAAGTCACCTCTTACTTTTAACTATGTAAGAATCTGAGGACAGATCTGCCCTGTCAGCTTCTCAAGAGAAGAGTCAGACATTATTTTCTCTCTCCTGGAAAGAAAACCATTTGAGGGATTATGAACGTTACTCTGTCTCAGTCTGAAGTTTAAATCTTTTCAAGCATGCAGTTATTAAGATGCCAAGTTGCCTCACTTAATTACAACCTTCATTATGGTATTGAAGACTTTAAATGCACTATTTATCACACCTGAGGAGAAGAGCAGGTCTGTCTTAATGGACCACTCTCAGTGGGCCATCTATTGATTATCTTCTCTACTGAATTAATTCCTAGTAATCGCCTAGTGAGCAGTCATTAAAGGAAGCATTTCCTGCCAGTGCAGGGCTGGGGTTGGTGGCATGTGATGAGCCTTTCATATAGCAGCAGCTTTTGGTCTCCTTGCTGTGATTCGAGCCCCTGTAGTTAATGATCAAAGGCCTTGAGACCAAACTGGTGTCTTCACTATAGAAAGACTTGATTTATAGGGGGCCACAGAACAGAGCAGGCAAATCAATTCCTTCCTGAAGAGTTTATTCTAACTGAGCCAACTGTACTTTAGGCCCTTAAGACCCCCTTAGAACCCTTTCTGGTATCAAAACACGATTGGTCTACTGAAGAAAGTCTAGCCCCAGAGATCATTGCTTTGGGAGTTTCTACCATGTGCCGGGTGCTGTGTTGCCTCATCTTGTTGCCTTTAAGTCAATTGTTTTGAAAGAGTCTCTCCTTCATGAAGCTGATGGCAAAGTAAATATTATTGGCTGAACTTTTAGATGAGGTACCTGAGGTTCAGAAAGGTTACTGTGGGAGAGGGGAAATTGTCCCTCTTTTTCCTCCTAGTTCTTCTGGCTGGTCTAATAATCAAATTGATAGGAGACAAATCGACAGGAAAAAAATAACCAAATTCATTATTTATGTACATATGAGAGTTCTTTGAGAATATACCTGAGGACAAATCACAAGTTGGGCAGTTGAGGCTTATATGCCATCTTGAGCTAAGGAGGACAGGGAGGTTGTGGTTTAGGACTTTAAAGGAGAAGAAGGACATTCACACAGAAATGGAAATGTAAATGTTTGGTAAATAAGTGTTTGCTAGGCCATCTTTAACAATGGGTCACAGAGAGGACTTTAATCAAATAGGTCTTGCTCAGGTTCCTCCTTGTCTATCACACCCTAGTTTATGTTAAACTCTATGTTTGACTCTTGAACAACTGGGGAGGTTAGTGGTGCCCACCCCCTGTACAGTCAAAAATCTGTGTATAACTTTTGATTCCCCAAAAGTTAACAAATAGCCTACTATTGACCAGAAGCCTTATGCATAATATAAACAGTTGATGAACACAGATTTTTTGTGTTATATGGGTTATATACTGTATTCTTATAATAAAATAAGCCAGAAGAAAGAAAATGGTACTAAGAAAACCATAAGAAATAGAAAATAGATTTATTGAAAAAAGCCGTGTATAATTGGACCCACTCATTTCAAACCTGTGTTGTTCAAGGGTCAACTGTAGTTATTACCTATGATGATAGCTCCCTTTCTGGAGTAGGTCCTCTACCTAAAGTCTTTTAGAAGTAGTTGGAGGAAGGTCAAAGTTTCTTCCTGAATTTTTTTGTTTCTTAAAAATAGTCAGCTTAAAATAATAAATATCCAAAAATACATATTTTGGGGTAGCAAAACTTTTACTCTCACTCATTGTGTATGTATTCAAAGCAGATAATAGAGGGTAGGTGGTAGCTCTGATTTCGAGGAGGAAGCATTGAGAAAAATAGCACATTGATATGAAGACTAGAAAGATGAAACCCAAAGTTATGCTTCTGCCCCTACTGTGTAGAGGAAGGAGGTCCCTGAAGACAGAACATCTCCCAGGTAAACTCCATTCTCTTGTTCTTTTACAAATCCCATTCAGGGGTCACTTATAGGCAGACTGGCTGTCGCAGGCATCTCTTTACAAATGAACTGTCTCCTTGACTTCAGTCCTTAGGCAATACCCAATCATTAGTGTGCAGGTATATGTGCAAAGCCAAAAAGTGAAGGCCTGGCTGGCCAACTCTTTTCAAACTCTAGGAGGACAGGCCTTGTGGGTGTTTTGGGATACTGTGACTGCGCAGAAACTCCATTTCTCTAACATGACCTTTTTTCCTTTCTGTCTTGTTGATTCAAACTGGCCTTTTCTAGTCTAATGGCACCATAACCCAAGTTACCTCCTTTCATCTTCAAAGCCCTTAAGACGTCAGGTTCTGGTCAGCGTCAAACTGTCTTAGAATAAAGCTTCAGATCTGTTGGTCAAGGAAACAGAGTTTTGGGTCAAACTAAAGATTACATCGTGACGTCAGTTGTGATTCAGCCTTAGGCCCATGAAAAACAACCCTACCAACCACACCCTCATGAAACTAGACAGAATGGTGCCATGGCTGACATCAAGACCTGATACAATAAACTAGCCTTGCTCCAACCAATCAGTCGAACCCGTGACCCCAACCCCCTTAATCACCATGATTAACATTTTTTATTGTTTGTTTGTTTTTTTCCCCTGTATATAATCTGTTCCTGTGCAGGCCATCATGGAACCAGGTCTTTGAACACAAGCTCAGCTGTGACTCCAGGTGTGGCATCATTTCCTTAATTAATAATCCTTTACTTTCTTGGCTACAAAGTCCTGTTTGCATTTGATTGGGCTTTGATGTGTACAGGCAACCTCTTTAGTTCAGTAAAAAGAGCTGTCTACCTCTATGTCAGCTACCTCTCCTAAGTCCATCGTAGGCACAGGTGTGTGTCAGAGACAGGGGTACATGTCCATTCTGGTTAAGATCCCTTTGAGTCAAGTTGGAGAGTGTCTCTTATTTGATGTCCTTTCCAATAAACAAAATCTCCAGGTGGCAGTCAATGATCTTTAAAGTTTTTGTCTCCTGAGAATTCCCTGTGAAAGGAAGCAGTTACCAACTTGGCATTTTCTTGAAGTGACTCTATCCAACCTTGGCAAAGTGTAGAATGTATCCTTTCAATAATGTCAGCTCAAAAGTTTCTTCATCTAATTTATGTCCAGCTTCAATGCATTCATTATGGTGCATGAAGGAATAAAAAGAGGAGGGAGGCTATGCCAGGGAGCCTAGAAGAATCAAGCAGCTTGGTTCTTGGGTTTCTCATAGCCTTGACTATTTGTTTAACTTACAACCATTGTATACTGATACAATATAACCTAAAAGTTTTTCGTCAACACTACCCATGTAATTCAACATAAAACCAAAATTTCTGAGATGTTCAAAAGGCTCTTCTGAAACACTGCAAAGTTATTTTGGCATATACCAAGATTTTTACCCTTAAAACTTCAATTTTTATTAAATACTAAGAAGTCAAATTTATGAAGACATTTTATAACCTCAAGAAAAATGTTTCATAGATGTTAAAGCCAATCATTAAATGGACTTTTATTTTTAAACCCGGGTAAATTATATTATCAATAACTCAACAAGCATGACTATTTTACTTAAACCAGTAAACTCAAACTAGCTTTTATGTACTAAAGATTAGTATTAGATCACTTAAAGGGCATTTGAGTTAGTTTCCATACTTTTGCGAATATTAGAATAACCAATCTTTAAAAGCACTTGCCATTAATTTTAACAAACTATCAGGAGGTAGAAAATTATCTCACATTTACAACATACTTATGTAGGTATACACGGAAAGACACAAACATAGACCTTTTAGTCTTTAGAAAAACTCATTAGTTTATGAAAAAAAACAATTCTGCAGTAGGCAGTTAGCCAGGCAGGAGCAGAGTAGAAATGATAGTCCAGGTACAGAAGGTCACCAAGGCAGAAAGCCCCAGGTACCTAGTAATGGGCAAAACTGGGGTAAGGCCTTGGCTTCAGGGTGATCATTCCTCCCCTAGCATATTTCTGGTCCTTCAGTTTAGACTCCCTGACCTTTCATTTTGCTGGTTATGCAGTTCCAGTTCTCCCCTGATCTTTCCTCCCCTGGCATATCACCAGCCATGGAGTAGACCCCCTTAGAGGAGGAACAAGGAGGGCTGGAAAATAGCCCCATGTGACTCCCATACAAGGCCTTCCCTGACCACTCCCTTAAGCATTAAACCCTAGAGATAACATCTAGGCCTCAGCTATGTTTCGGCTCCAGGCCAAGAAAGCAGAACCAGACAAGCACTGACAGCCTGACCTCCGGAGCAGCTGCACTGACTAATAACCCCTGCCCTGGTGCTGACCAATCAGTAGAGACACAACCCTGAGGGAACTTGCCGGTAGAGCTGATGAATAGTCTATTGAGATCCTCCCCGATACCTCCACATAAAAACCCTCAAGACAAATGACTCAAGGCTCCTTCTCTTTTGCTTCTGTAACTTGATTCCTGAGCCCACACAGCCCAGCTGGCTCACATCTTCCCCAGCTTACATCTTATACCTCTCTGACTTTCTAAATAAACTTTTGCTTGTACTTAAGTCTTGGTTTTGAATTCTTTCTTAGCCAAAACTCAAGGACCAAAGTCGAATGTCTGGTGTTGCCTGCTGCTAAAAGTTGAATCCAAATTTTGTTTTGCAGGCATTAACAATTTGTTACCTGTCCTTGATGAATTGAGTTTCAAATGACCCCCCCTCCTTTAAAATAAGAACAGCCATGTTTAATACCTCAAGGAATTGGGTTGACACTTAAACAACATTGTAGGCTGACCCATTTATCTAAATCTTATTTTTGAAGTTTCCAGAGACCAACTAAATATGTTTTCCATTCACTCTGCCTAATTTTTCAGTAGACTTTTTCCAATTGTGTACACACAAAATTAATTTAGATGTATCAAAGAATCCTCATCTCAGCTATCTTAGTATTGATGGGGTTTGTGGGCCTTAGAGGCATTATGTCCCTCCTTAATTTCAGTTTTTCCTTTCTGATCTGTGGAGTCTGGACAAGCTTCTAAGGAAAAGCAGCCTTTATGTGCACATCTCCAGATGAGCCAAATGCATTGAATATCCCTCTAGGACTGCTTCATGCTCTAGAGGAAATTTTTGGATTCTTAATCACCTAAGAATACCCGAGCAAGAGCCAGCAAGAGTTACTGGATGGCCCCGGACCCAGGATACTTCCCAAGGTGGCATTCCCTCTCTTGGGGTGAACCCATTCCAGAGTGTCCTGCCCTTCACAAAGAACTCTCCCTGGGGCTTCTCCAGAATGACTTGCATTACCACACCGAACGCCTCAAGGCACTCATCTCCACCACTCTGGACTGAGGGGTATGTGACACTGATCATCACTGCCTCTGGCTATCTGGGTTGGGGAAGCAAGTGTTCTTTCCTTTTCAGAGCTAAAGAGAGTTCAGTTTCTCATTTAATCAGCAAAGACTTTGTATGGACTCTCTGTAAGCAATTCAATTAAAAAGCTGAAGTTAAAAACAGCAACCCATTTTTTTCCCCTTTCAGTAGGTTATTCCAATCCTTACCTCAAAGATTTTCTAAGATGAGCCCAAATAAAGTCATGGACCTGCTATTTAAAGCAAGGAGGCCTGGGATTCTGAGAGAGAGCTCAAGCACAACTGTTAGGGTGGTTGGTGACGCAGCCTGTGAAGATTTCACAAAGCAAAGAAATTGCAGAAAATAAAGATTTTATTTTACTTTCCCAAGAGAGGGAAAGGGCTAGGTGCAGAGATATGTGCCCGCACTGAGGGGTGAGGGCTTTGAGCTTTTATTGGATTATAATTGGATTAAAAAAGGGTCGGGGAGGGTGCTGTTGTGCAGCCCCTGGGCTGCTGGGGGCGTTGTAACACAGGAGGTTTTGCTGGTTCTGCATTAGCTGCAGTTTGCTCCAAGGTTATCTCCTGCCTGTGGCTGTAGGAGTGGTTAGTCCTGTTCTTGCTCTCCAGTAATTTCCAGTCCTGGGGACAGAAACTCAGAAGAGTAAAATGGCAGTCATGTTTAACAAGGTCATAGGCCTGCTAGGCAAATGGTGCCACAATAGCAAATGGTGCTGGCTTTGTCCTTTCAACAACCGGCCCTTGCTTGTACCTGGCATCGGGTCCAGGTCTGCAGAGTGGTCCAGGATGAGCTTCTTCAGAATCCTGTCGACTATGCCCAGTAAATGTCAACATAAGAAACATCTAAACCTGTAAAGAATTTTTATAAGGTATTACTTGAGGCAAACAGGCAACGATTGCTGGGAAGCAAGATTTCAAATGTTTTGAAGAATACGGTTTCTTTTATGCATTTAAAATTAGGAGGGAAACATAAGGAAAATTACAGGAAGGTGGGGGAAAGCAAGGTGGGGATTGGATTATAGGATAGTTAACAAGATTCTGTGCTCTCTGAAGGGCAGGAAGGCTTATTTCAAAGGTGTGTCAACTAATGCACAGACACAATGGACAAGACTTGCTTAAGACAAAGATAAATGTGTCTGGTGTGTAACTATCCCCATGACCTGACGAGTTAGTAATTTATGACCAGTTCACCCTGTGAGGTTACTTTCTACAGAATCTCCACCCCTCCCCGCCTTTTTTGGCCCTCAGTGGGAACAGGACTTCTGCTTTCGAACTCTCTTCTATGCGTTTATACATAACTCAAAGGTCATGAATCTTAAGGGTAGTTGTGTCCCATGGGGGCAGCTGAAACCAGAGCAGAGACTCAGTATGCCCTGGGCCCTTGGCAAAAGGCACTCCTGAACCTGCTTTCTCCTTATATCAGCCCAACATCATAGTCTCTCTTACTTTTTAAGTTAATCCTCACTCAAGGGGTTAAAAAATTAATTTCAATTTAGTTGCACTTTAAGAAAATATGAAAAGCACTTAAATCTCAGTATTAAGCCTTTTGAAGTGCCCCCTGCCCCCTGTGCGGGTCTCCACTCTATCCCTTTGGTGCCCTGGCCAGATTTTGGCCCTGGCAAGAGCTACCCTGGCCAAACCTAGGACAGTCCCAGCTGGGCCAGGCTGCCAATCCTGTCCCAGATCTGAGTAGGAGAGGCAAGCAGGCTTTTGCCTGCCGGAAAAACCACCACTTACCTGTAGATCACACCGTCTGTGCTTCACTGGTGGTGTTTCCTTGCCCTGGAGCCACTCCCACCCTCGTGGTTCCCGTCCTGCATTTCTGGGAGTTCCCAGGGGGTGCCCTACGGGAGCTCACACAAGGAGCCCCGTCTGACTTGTGTTTTTATTTTGTGTTTTTTCTTTTTTGTGAGCTTCCCATAGCCCTGTGGGGGTGGTGGGCAGGAGGAGGCACGAGCCTGTGTCACCTTCTGACAGGAGAGTTTCAATTGGGTACAGCTCAAGGCAGGGACCCTGCAGAGATTTCAGTGGAAACTGCTGTTTCAGATGTCAGTCACGTTCTTCTCTCTCTGGGACCCCCCCGGCACGCAGGCAGAAGTCAGTGAGGTCTGGGCTGGGGAAGAACCTGGGGTTAGACATGGTAAACACTGATTTGGAAAGCTTCCTTTTCTTTCTGCTACTTAGGACTGTGGGTCGTCTTTGTCCTGTGACTCATGGCCTTTTCCCTCTTGAGGTAAGTCTCTGGCTTCCAGACTCATAGTGTTGTCGAACCGCAGCTGGGGCCCTGCTGCCTGCCACCGCCCTCTAGGCAAAATTTCAGAGGCAAACGTTTGGTGATAAAGGAAAGGAGTCTTTATCCAAAAGGTTCACAATTTTGGAATAACGGTTTTCAACACGCATTAGTCACTTAGGCCTATCAATTAAGGCTAAACTCGTTAACCCTTTTAGTCACAGCTTTAATCACTTAAATCTATCAATTAAGGCTAAAAACTCTTTAACACCTGAGTTCTCCTATCATTCCTCCCGTTAGTTATATTTCTATAGGGTTAGTTTACAAACTAAAGCAACGTAAGATACAAAAGCTATACCGTTTTGGAGGAATGGCAGGCTTCTGCCTCAGAGCCTGTCCCCTCTAAAACACCCAAAGAAGAATGACCCTGCCACCCTCTGCCAGGGCAGCCCGATCCTAGGCTGTGCCGAGTTCCTTTCCATCCAAAATACTGTCCTTTGAAAATGCAGGCAGCTCAGCATGATCACTCAGGCATCCTCAAGGAAGAGCCTGAGAGCCACAGCCAGCCCGCCAGTGTCTATCTGAGAGCCCAAGAGCGCTTCTTTTACTTCAAATCTCTGGCCCATAATTCCCTGCACTCTGGAGGCATTCAGCTTCTCAGCCAATCCTATCCTAGGCTATTTACCATTGTCTTGGGCAACCTCGTCCTACGGCCCCTCCCTACTCCTTCCCAGTGGTCTGATCAGATCTCTCTGTATCAATAGCCCCCACTGCCCTCCTAGGGACCTCTGGTGTAGGACATGTCCAGACTCCAGATCAATTGCAGCTGTGCTGGGTCCGTACTCAGATACACCCTTGGAATTACCCCGTGGCTGAGAAACGCTCAGCCACAACTGTTCACTGAGGCTGTGTCTTTATAACTTCAGAAAAATGGATGCCTGAAGTTTACTGAAAGAAGAAATTAGCCCTGGACTAAAGGTGGCTCAGTTGGTTAGAGCATCATTCATTGCATCAGAAGGTCGCGGGTTCCATTCCCTGTCAGGGCACATACCTAGGTAACACGTTCAATCCCTGGTCAGGTGAGTATAGGAGGCAATGGATCAAAGTTTCTCTTTCACATCAGTGTTTCTCTGTCTCCACTGCCGCTCCCCCCACCCCACCTCTCTGTAAAATCAATGACCATATCCTTGGGTGAGGATTTAAAAAAAATAAAATTAAAAGAAGAAGGAATTAGATGCAGAAGACTTAATGCGAGCTTCATTCTTACAGCTGCTGATGACCAAAACCTGTCCTCTTCCACTCCTCATTCCACTGGTCAGCAAATCCTGAAAGCTCTACTGACAAAATACATTCACGGTGACTATTTGTTGCCTCCTCTGCTACTTCTACCTACTCCAACACACCATCACCTCTTTTAACCCCTTCTGATGTCTCCTTTCTTTTTTCACCTGTGCTATTCCATGGTCTAATCAATGCAGCGAAGTGACACTGCAGAAATTAAGTCAGATTTTGTTAGACCTCTGCTTAAAGCTCTCCCTCCAATGGCTTTCTACTTCATGGGGTTGAGTAAAACCGAAGTCCTTACAATGGCTTCAAGGCCCTGCAAGTCCTGGCCATTTGGGACCTCTCTGCGCAGCTCCTCGGGACTCTCCTCTGACTCACTCCCCTCCAGTCACTGGGCTTTTGCTCTAGTTACTTCCTTTATCTGGAATGCTCTTCCCTGAAATACCATGCATGACTCACTACCTGTTGAGCTTTACTCAAATTGAGGCAGGATAGCAAGAAGCTGGGAAAATCCCTGGGCAAGTGGAGTGGGGAAACTGAGACAAGAAAATTAAACAAAGCCAAACAGTGTGAGCAACTTATAGCCAGCTGGTGAGTCATAAGAACTTATCTCATCTAAGCAAGGAAACTTGAGAGTAAATGGTTCACACTTTTCCTTCCTAACCAAAGAATACATAGCTTAAATCTCCCTGGCCTGGGCGATGGAGAACAGAGACCCAGTTAACGCCATTTCTGTCAGCTAAGCCCAAGGACAGATGAAGCGAGAGGAACAAAAAACAAAAACTCCATTAAAAGCCAGACAGACCCAGATAAAAATAAGACAGCATAGCAGATCAAAGAATATTCCTTTCCACCATGTGCTCATTTTGATGCATCAGCGTATTAAAAGTGAACCTGGAAAGCTGATGAATATTCTGCTGAAAACTTTCCCTAAGATTCTCACACAGAAAAAAGATAAAAAGACCTCAGGACAAAGACTCAGGGTGGCCTCCCTGTAGAGCACACCTATATCCCTTCCCTGGCACGAACTTTGTATTTTCTCTTAAACTCTGAGGGGGTCCCCAGAAGACTTGCAGCCAGGGGAGCAGTGGGCAGTGGCAGCTCAATCTGCGCCCCCCCCCCGCCCCCCCGATCCTTTCCCCAAGGCCCCTTTTTCTCTGACTTCTCAGTGAGCTAAAAGCAGGCCCACCTTGGCTCACTTCTGTCTCTGTGACCTTCACTTCCCACTGAGCTAATGGCAGCCCTGCCTTGGCTTATTCCCCTCCTGCAACTTTTCTAGAGAACCAAAACAGAGCACTGCCTAGGCTCTCTCCTGTTACTTCATCTGCCCTAAGTCTTCCTGTACTTAACTGTCTCAGCATTAGTAAACATACTTTGAAAATCACCTGGACTCGTATTGTGGAATCTTTCCTACAGGAAGTCAAGAACCCACTAGAGGCGGGCCTGAGGCAGAACCACTCCTGGCCAGTGCCTGTCTGGTAACAAAATGACTAATTGTTCAATTACTTTGTATTGAATTCTAAATCTAGGTATTTTACTTTTAAGCCTTTGTTGCTCATTGATTATTTAAACCTAAATGTAAAAGACAGGGAATTTGCCCCAAATCTGCCCTTTTTTAAAAAAATTAATTTAATTTTTATTTTAATCTTCATATGAGGATATGTTTATTGATTTGAGAGAGAGAGAGAGAGAAACATTGATGTGAGTGAGATACATCAATCAGTTGCCTCCCATTCATTCACACCCTGACTTGGGATTGAATTTGCAACCTAGGTATGTGCCCTGACCAGAGATAAAAACCCACAGCATTTTGGTGCACAGGATGACGCTCCAACCAAGCCACCTGGCCAAGGCTTTTTTTTTTCTTTAAAGACGCTACCCATCTATTGAGATATGACCCAATTATACACACACACAAAACCACAAAAACAAACACAAACACATACACACACACAGATGCTATTTTGCATTTACCCACACGTGGGCTATGTATTATGGCATAAGGAAAAAAAATCTGTCCACTTACTAATAAGCATGTCTCAAGGGACTATCTAGTGGAACCCTGGGCAAATTCTGACAACCATTTATGGCCACTGAGAAGTGTGAATTTACTTTTAAAAATGGCTATAAGTAATAAAAATGTCAAGTGAACTCATTTGGTAACCGGTATAGATAGATTCAACTTTTTACAAAGCTTCGGCATGTAAAACAGGTTCTGGTCTTTTACCAGGATAAAAACCTATTTAAGGCTCTGGCTGGAAACCCATAGTAGCAGTAGCTCAGAAATGAATTCAATGTTTTTTAAATTATGGTTTTGGAAACTTCTAAACTATTCTCAGAACCTGGGTAGGGCCAGCCTGACTGCTTGAATATACTCACTTTCAAGTGGGAATATTTTGCAGGTTGGCTGCAACATGGAGATAAAAAATCGATACCAATATATGAAGTCTGCATTTCGGGGCCATCTCAGTTTGTGACTATCTATAGAATATACGCTACATCCATGAGTAAGCAAGGAGAGATTGGCTTGGTGCTGGCTTGAATTATAGATTCTAAGTCAAAATAGAGTTTAAAACTCAAAACAAAGTATCTTGGACCCAACCCACTTTTTACTCGGTAGTTGAGTATTCCTGTATGTTTCTTTAATGGCTTACATCCCCTCAAAATCAACACTCTGACAAGTTTTCAGAATGTGGTGCCATTTGAATTTGCCATAGAATTTGAATCTATGATGGTTTACCTTTAAGTACCAAATGAAATAAAAAAAACAAAACAAAACAAAAAACTCAGTTCTCTATTAGTATAGCCTGAGGCAGTGACTAACCACTTGGCTTTGCTTACCTTTACATAGTGGTACCCTACAGTTACTCAGATATTTAATCAATCATACAAAACTGCACGCCCAAAAGAAAGAGAATTCAAAAGAGTTCCACAGTTGTTTCATACTCTACCTACCACACATACTCTGTCCTTCTTTGATAGAGCAGTCATGCTGTCAACAGAGATTTCTTTGAGAAAGAAGACATACTGTCCTCTTTAGAATAAACTATGTTAAATGAAAGAGCCAGCTGCTTGCCTCTGGCTGAGTTGAGGAGAGAAAAAATTTAAATTGTAGTGATTTTTCTATCTCTGTCTATCTCAACTCTTTTTATTCTTTATTTTAGCTACCCCCTTCCTATCTCTTTCAAATACAGGTGAAAAGTGGGGAGGCTTGAAGTAAGCTGGGAAATCAAGGGTATTGAAAATCTGAAACTTGAAAGGAAAGGAGATCCTACATGTAAATATTACATTTCAGGCTACTGGTGTATCTAAATCATCTCTGTGTTCTTCTGCTTATTTTTAAGTTCGATTAGCGTCATTATTTCTGTCAGTTACCAGGTGCTAGGCCTATGCTAGTCACTGGAGATGTTGCCAAAAATGAGACAGGATTTCTCCCTCAAGGGATTCCTCATGATATGGAGCATAATGTAAGCAATCATCACAATATAGTCAGTCACTAAAGACACACAAAATTAAAACTCAGTTGTAATTTTACAGCTTTAAAAACATTACATGGTGTCAGGGAGGGGGAGAATTGCCCCCTTTACACTTCTTTATTTCTTACAGCTGGATTAATAATGATAAAATTGACACAAGGCTAGCTTAACAGGAAAAAAAAAAAAACAATTTAACATGTGCACACAGGAAAATCATAATATGATGCTCAGATCATAAAATGAGGCTCAAGAAATAATCCAACAAGGCACCTTTTTGCACTTTTTCCAACAAACAGTAATTTGTGAGAAATTGACAGGACAAAGAAAGTTAGTGCTCATTAGAAAGGAATGGAAGCAAGCTTTGTGTATTCATTAGTGAGGAATCTAAACAAAATCATACATTAGAAACAGGCAATAAGATTTGATCACACAGACTTTTCAGCTCTGAGTTTAACTCTAGTGATGAAGGGTTGTCTTCCAGGTGTGGGAGGACACCTTTCACAGGGGAGATTATTTTCTGCGTTCAAGGAGACAAGGGAGGATCAAGGTGCCCTCTGGCATTGGCAACTAGTGGAGTAACTTTAATTCAAAGTAATCAATATGTCATTGTGGGGTATTTTGAAGTAGCCTATCTTGAGCCCCAATGATAGTAAAAGATAAAATGACAATTTTAACCTACTACTAAGAATTTAAAATTCCTAATGATTCCAGACTTTTTCCTATATAAAATAAACATAAAAACATATAAAAGTAAAGCTGTGTATTTTTCTGTTGGGGGTCCCCAATACCATCCCCAAGTTTTATGATTTGCTAGGAGCATTCACAGGACTAAGCTTATGATAATACTTATGGCTTAGCTTTATTACAGTGAAAAGATACAGAGCAAGATCAATAAAGGGAGAAGTTAGGTGGGCAAAGTCTGGGAAAAACCAGGCACAAGCTTTCCAGGGTTCTCGCCCTGGGAAGAGCAGTCACATAGATGTGCTTAAATCCCCAGCAATGAGTGAAACAACACTTGTGACAACATAAGTGACAACAATGTGAAATGTTACCTACCAGGGAAGCTCTTTAGAGACTCAATACCCAGGGTTTTTACTGGGAGCTGAGCAGAGAAAAAGCCTCTAACTGGTACCTACCATAGTTTTAGACTTCCAGAAGGAAAGCAGAAATTCCGTATAAACCATGTTGTTTGTACACACAGTTTAGGCTCAGTGAGCTACTTTCATCAGTCTGGAGATGTGGGACCCTTCTGAATTCCAGCTTCCCAGAAACCCGCCAAAGGCCAATCTTGTAAGCAGAACTTTCAAAGGATTATGGTCAGGCCTGCTAAATTAACTCTTTCCTACATAATTTATATACACAATTTGTACAAATGTTCTATCACTATATGTTCTTCTATCTGTATGCAACATTTCTTTTTTAAGATATCACTATTATGAACACCTTTCCACGCCAGTTCATGCAAGTAGGTCTACCTACGTCTTTGCCATAGTTATATAGTATTCTATTTTAGAGATAAACAATTATTTAACCATTCCTATATAGATTGATATTTGGTTCATTTGCAGTTTTTGACATCATAAGTTATGATGCAATGAATGTCACTGTCCATGTATTCATCACGTATTCGTGCCTGTGGTGTCTGTTGCATAGGCTTCTGGAAATGATATTTCTAATGTCATTTGATTTGGTAAAGAAGATCACTGTGTTGGAATTTTAGTGGATGTATTAACACGTGGAGAGTTTGTTGGAAAAGCAGATGATTAGGAGACTATTAAAGTATCCAGGTGACAGCTGATCAGGGCCTGAACTAAACTGTGGCAGGAAGCTCGGAGAGGAGCAGAAGTGGTGTAGAGCTAATTAAGACGCGATACAACAGCCCCAGGCTGGCTGTCTGGCTGGCTGGCTGGCTGGCTTGTGCAGAGGGAGCAAGGAGGAGTTAAAGGTCACTTCCAGTTACAGGATCAGGTAGATGGCAGGTAGGTGGAATGCAAGGAGAGCAGTGAGGAAGCAATTATAATTAATTCAGGGAAGAAATGATGGACACTCAGATATTCATTTGTTCATTCATTCATATATATCAAGCATCTGCTATGTATCAGTCACTCTGTTAACTGTTAACATTGGTACTTTTTTTTAAACCAAAATATTGGGATAAAAATTTGATGCAATGTAGATTCCAATTAACTTGGCAATTAATTATCTTCATTGCTATTCTTTTGTGAATGGCATAAAGCTTAATAAAAGCTGTAGAGAGAGTGATGGCCTCAGATGCTTGAATAATTTGCACACACTTTAGAGTAATAATATGAGGAGGGAGGAGAAAAGGAATTATAAAACCAAACAGATTTCTCGTGTCTAGGTTTGAAGACAGACTCCCTCCCACACGCCCATTTCAGACAAATGCCCTTCGCAAACGTGAGCAGACAATCCTCCTCCTCACTGCCCTAGCGAACCTTCTCTCCTGCACAGTTCCCAGTATCACTTGTGTGGGCATCAAGTGTGATAGGAAAGAGAGAAGCCAGTAAGCAGTTCCTTGTATTCTTTTCACTGATTTGCTGTTTCTTTCACATTCACACCCCTCCTCCCTACTTCATGAGCCTAAAATGCAGCTTCCCAAATTCTGAAGCCTGGACACATGTAAATCCCAATTTGAATGACAAGGCTAGCCTTATTTTTATAGAGTTTTATGCATACTTCAATAGAAATTGACATGCTTTTATGCATTTTATTTCACAACTTGTTTGAATTTATACTGGAATCTGCTTTCTGATTAAGCTTTTTTTTTTTGACTAGGCAGAAAAGTCCCATTCTGCATCCATTTGCATCCAATATATGTAAAAAATGTGATCGCACATATTCTTTAAAGTATTTTTTTTTTTGTAGTCTTTGGAGCTCATGTGGTTGGGGAGAGGGTCACATTTTTTTCTTCATACATACAGACTTAAGTTTCTTTATTCTTCTTTTAATCCATGTAAAAAGTCAAGTTGCATTCTCCAAAGAAGATATACAAATGGTTAATACACACACAAATGCATGTTCAACATCACTAACTATTAGGGGAATGCAAATCAAATCCACAGTGTAATACCACCTCACACTCAATAAGATGAATATTATCAAGTTAAAAAGAAAAAGGCAGAAAATAACTAATGTTAATGAGGCTGTGGAGAAATTAGAAATTTTGTGCATTGCTGGTGGGAATGTAAAATGTTACAGATACTGTGTAAAACAGTATGGTAGATACTCAAAAAATTAAACCTAGAATCTCAATGTGACCCAACAAGTCTTCTTCTAGGTAGAATTTTTCTACCCAAAAGAATTAGAAGCAGGGACTTTAACAGATACTTGTATATTAATGTTCATAGCAGCATCATTTGAAATAACCAAAAGCTGAAAGCAACTCAAGTGTTCATTGACAGATGAATAGATAAACAAAGTATGGTATATAGAATACAATGGAGTATGTCAGCCTTAAAAACGAAAGCAATTTTGACACATCTATCACACGGGTGAACCTTGAAGACATTATGCTAATTGGAATAAGGCAGGCACAAAAAAGAAATATTATATGATTTCACTTACATGGGATTCCTAGTGTAGTCAAATTCACAGAGAGAAAGTAGAACGGTGGTAGCTAGGGGCTGGGGGTGGGAGGAACGGAGAGTTTCCCTGTAATGGCGCGGAGTTTCAGTTTAGAAAGGTATGAAAATTCTGGAGAAGGACGGTGGAGATGGTTGTACAAAAGTGTGAGTGGCGTTAACGCCACTGAACTATACACTTAAAAATTATCAAAATGGTAAATTCTGTGATACATGTCTACTTTATCACAGTTTAAAAAAACAAACAGACAAAAAGTCAGGTTTCTGTCAGGACTGCTGGGCAAACCTGTACTTTTCCTCACTGAGACTTTTCTCGCGCTGAGGGCCTCTTTTCCCGAGTCCGGTCCCAGCTTCCTCTCTGGACCATAGCACTGTTTGCATGCTCCTCCCTCTTCCCCCTTTACAAAAGCCTCTCTAAAGACAGATTGGTTCAATTAATGCTTCCTTGTAAGTATCTGAGCCAATATGATTGCTTTCCCTTTCATATTTTCATTTTAAGCCTTATCTCTAATTGAAAATGTACGGTTGTATTTCCTGGTGAAGGCGGCCATCTGGGACCCCTGAAATCCCTGTGCTTTGACCCCCGGGCCTCTGCAGAGGACTCATGTAATGGTTATTTATTCAGTTGGGAAAATGGAAGTCATTGCAGGTACTTCAAGCAAAGAGGGATTTAATATAAGGAATAAAGCTTCCAAGCTGTTGAAAGAGAAGGAGCAAAAATGAGGTAGAAAGAGTGGTGATACCACAAGTCAAGCACTGCAGTCAGTCTCTCCGATCCCAGAGGAACCTGCCTGCCTCTGAGCCCGCAGGACTCGCACCCAAGCTGCCTGCCTGCTCAGTCACGGCTGAAGGAATCTGCCCGGCCCTGCAGGAGCGCACAGCTGCCGGCACCACCTCGGCAGCACTTGGTACTAGACTTCTGCCACCTCAGCCGGAGCCAGGAAAGGACTCCCTCTGTCGGCCTCCTGCTCGCACAAGCACCTTCCACATGCAGCGCTAACCGGCAACCCCACTGGAAGGGGAATCTGAGAAGTGTAGTTTCCAGGTTTCTAGCCCTGATGATTAAGCAGCATAGAAAAGCAGGTGCTGAGCACAGCAGGAAATATGTGGCACAGAGCTGGTGTTGTTTGGGAGTTGAAATGAACACCTTCACGCAGATAGTCTCATCCCTGCATGACGAGACAGCCTCAGGCTCCAGAAGGGTCGTATCTCCCAGTCAGACAGACCTGTCTTACCAGCTCTGTGATCTTGAGCTATACTAGCAATAGCCATTTACCAAGCCCCTTCAGGAAGCCCTGGGCTCTGCAAAGTGCTTTAAACCTCACGCCAAGAAGCCTGTGGGTAGGTTTTATAATCTCCATTTTATAGATGAAGAAACTGGAATCTGTGGGGACAGGTCACATGGCTACTGAATGGGAGAGCTGGGATTCGAACCCAGGTCTGAAAGACTCCTCTCATGCTGAACTCCTCCAGCTTCCACTTCCAACTCACAGGCTTGCTAGAGATTTGATGAGATCCATTTCATGTTTCGATTCCTTAGCCCCAGGAATGCGACCTTCGCCTTTCACCATGAGCCCCTGTTTTCACTGAGCACCTCTGTGGAGAGCATGCAAGGTGTGGTCTCCTCCTCCAAAACACTGCACCAAGGTTTGCACAAGGAGGGTGCTGGCCCGTACTACTGAGGACTCTTCTGGCAAACGGACCCAGCCCTGGACTGAAGAGGGAAGTCAGGAGACTTGGATTTTTTCCTGAGGCTGGGTAAATTTTTTGCATTATAACTTATATTGGTTTCCAATGGCTGGTGTGATAAATTACCACAAACTTGGTGACTTAAAATAATCGACATGTGTTCTCTCACAGTTCTGGAGGCCAGACGTCTGAAATCAAGGTGCCAGCTGGGTTGTGTTCCCTCCAGAGGCCCTAGGGGACAATCCTTTCTTGCCTCTCCTGGCTTTGGGTGGCTCCAGGTACTTTCCCTTAAGGCCCCCCCCCCCCCCGAGTTTAATCTCTGCTTCCACTTTTCACAGGGCCTACTTTTCCGTGTGTATATTTAGTCTCCTTCAGCCTCATTCTTTTAAGGCCACTTGTGATGCAATTTAGGGCCCACCTGGCTAATGTGGGATGATCTCCTCATCTCAAGATCCTTAAGTTAATCATACCTGAACAGTCCTTTTTCCTAAATAAGGTAATATTCACAAGTTCCAAGTTTCAGGATGCAGTCATATCTCTGAGGACATTATCCAGCCCACTACCCTGCCCTCTCCAGGGGGGAAGGAAAAGCAAAGAGGAGCTTCCTGCTTCCTCCTCTCAGAATCATGTTTTTGTACCTGGGCCATTCTCTTTCATTCTGTAGTATTTTTCCTCCAATATCTTCTGATCAGCCAGTGCCACCGGGGATGGGAGGGGGGCAGAACCAGAAACATGGAGATATTTAGAAATGCAGCCTGTTGGTCTTCTTTGGTTGGGCAATATTAATAGACTCTGTCAGGCCTGTTTTCCAGTTCAGGCAAGACAACAGTCTTAAGCTCCTAGGCCTCCAGAGTCAAAAATTCCTTCATGGTCCTCACTTCAGAGAAACTACTCAAATGAGTCTTGCTCCATTCTGGCCTGCCTTGCACAAAAAAAGGCATGAGAAGCTTTCTTTGTTCCTTTCTTCCTTTCTTTCTCTCAGATTTTATTTATTTATTTTAGACAGAGGGGAAGGGAAGGAGAAAGAGAGAGAAACATCAATGTGTGGTTGCCTCTCATGCGCCCCCTACTGAGGATCTGACCCACAACCCAGGCATGTGCCCTGACTGGGAAGCGAACCAGCGACCCTTTGGTTCGCAGGCCAGCACTCAGTCTACTGAGCCACACCAGCCAGGGTGAGAAGCTTCTTCAACTGACTTATTCCCTGCTGGCTTCTTCTTTCTGGACCTCATTAACTAAATAGCTTCTTCAGCACTCTACTTCTCAATTCCTGAATCATGTCACATTAATCTCTTGCATGGGGTTAACATTCAAACTTCCTATTTCCTTCCTCCCAGATTTCCACCCGTCCACAAACATTCACAACATTTTCAATCACCTCTCGCTGTCTTCCCAGACTGTCATTAATAACAGCATAAAATACAAGCATTAGACAACTCAATGATATTTTCTTGGCCTGGAAAGAAAGGGGGTGACTACTCTTGATTCCCAGGCAGGATTTGAAAGGAGTTCCCACTCTCTGAAACCTCAGTGGAAAGACGACCGGCAGGCTCAGCCCTGTCCTGCCTCCACCTGGAGCAAGTGAGTGGACATGCGTGGGGTCCGCCCATGTGAAACAAGACTGGCAGGTCCTCACACAGGTTGGCTCCAGATCTGAAGCAGGGGTCCCTTGTGGCTTCATTCACCACTGGTAGATATTCTCATTCATTTTATACTGAGGATCTGGCTCCTGAGTCTCATCTGTTCTCTAAACACCATTTGAATAGCTCCTATTTGTACAGCACTTCAGTTTTGCAGAACTTCCCAAGTAGATTCCTCTTTGAACCTGAAAACAAACTAGTGAAGCAGTTAGCAGAATATCACTATCCTCATTTTACAGATTAAAAAACTGTGGTTTTATGATTTGTACCACGTCAACAGCCTGTAAGTGGCAAAACAGCGACCCCAGTGTAGAAACTCTGGTAGCTTTTTGCTCCTGGCCTTTCATCTCATTCTGTTTTTTCCCCTCTTTTTCCTTTTTCTTTTCATCTTACCTATTCCCCTGTCATTCAGTTCCCTACTATTAATACTCATCTTCCTTTCTATTCTAATCATTTCTGCCATTCACCTAGAACTAAGTTTCAGTACTGGTTTCACTGCCTCCTAACTGGGTGACCTTGCGCAAAATTTCTTAACCTCTCTGAGCTTTAGTGTCCTCATTTGCAAAGAAGGATCATTCTAACTTCCACACGTGGCTATGGTGGAAGTTTAGTAAGATTAGAGAGAGAGAGAGTGAGATGGAGAGAGGGAGAGAGAGAGTGAGAAAAAGAGAACTTAGTAGCCTTTGGTGCTTGGTTGGCAGTCAGCAGGTATTTCCTTCACTTGTTTAATATTGTGACTATTGTGGACACATGGCTAGAACTGTACACTTTTGTCCCCTGTTCACCTGTGTCATCTTTATCATATAACTGTTGGATTTGATTTATCAGGAGACGCTGGCTGTGCCTCTGTGACTAGGAACCGTGACTGAATGAGAAGAGCCTGAGAGATGTGGTGGAATGATTAATAGTAGCCTGTCTCCAGAGCTCTGAAAGTGGCAAGTGACACGAATTGCCCTGACTCCACCTCGAACTCTGGATTGTCATTCGTGGCTGTTTAGTCAAGTGGAAGCCCTGTGGTCCACAGGACAGCATCTGGCTGCAAGCCCTGGATTTCCTGAGTCACCAAGAAAGATGCTCGCAGTGGAAAACAAGAGGATGCAGAGCAATGGCATTTACCCAGAGCAGGGTGTGAGCATAGGGTACGTGCGCAGCACCATCCCTATGCCTGAGTGATCTCAGCCCTGGACAAAGTGTGCGCCAGAGAAGGCGCAGCAAAGACACGCCTGTGCAGATTTTCACTCCCATCCCAGCAGGGCCATTATCTGGTGCTCTCCCTGTGAGACATTCATCATTAGGACAGCACGCCTAGGCATGGAAGAGCCCAGAGCTATGATTCACTTTCAGAAGTTATAGTTGCTGACCTTCACCTGTCTTCTGCATTATTTTGCAAAGCCAGCTACTTACCTACTTTTATTCTGCAGCTACCTGACTGCCTTAGCATACGGAGATTAAACAGAATGGGATGTATCATCATTACCTGCTCAAGTTAGGCTTTTCTTTCCCCACCTACGTGTCTGGAACATTGTTGTCAGTGACTGGAAATAAATCTTGAGGCAGAGCATTCACTGATTCTATTGAAAGGAAAAGCAACAGTGAATATGTCTGTTCTTTCCCACGCCAGTCAATTATCAATTTCTTCCACAGCATGTCCGGGCTGTAATCAGTCAGGGATGGGGCAGCCAGGGTCCTGGTCAGCTGGGCGGGCTCCCTGATGTCAGCCTAGAGCTGGATTTGGAAAACCCCCACAATTCCTATTTGAAATTACACAGTTGGCTGCTGTTTTCCCTTGGCTTCAAACACAAAGGCTGGTGCCCAGAGCCAATCTTTGGCAAACTGAGAAGTATGAAGTTTGTTTCTTTCTAACATTCCCAGCATCCTTCTTAATCAGCTTTTCTCTTTATTCCTCTCCAAGTTTCCTAAGATTTCTTCCTTCCTGTACTTCATCCACACGTGAACACTGGAAGGCGCTGAGACTTACTGTCTCCATGTAGAAGTGGTTGATCATGTCTAGAGCAGTGCTTCACACCTTTCAAGTTGTATGAACCTCGTGTAGTGCTACAGTTCAGAGTCTTGTTCAGCAGCTCTGGGGTGGGGCCTAAGATTCTGTGTTTCTAACCAACTCTCAGGTGATGCTGATGTGGCCGGTCTGTGGACCACACTTTGAGGAGTGTGCTGAAAAAACCTAGTCCTTCTCCTGTGTTTCTCCCTTACTCTTACACTACCACACCGACAACACTTCTCACACCAGATCACCAGATGTGTAAGTTTTCCCCACACCAAGCAATTCTCTGCAACAACAGCTCAGTGCCCTACAATTTAACTAAATTTTAACACTGTCTTCCTGGAGTCAGCATCAGGTCCCACAAGTTAAGTGTTCTGTCCCATGAATTGCCCTCTCCACACTTCAGATGCCAGGGGCAGATGGTGTCAGACCCCCAGGCTACCACAACTTCTGTCTGACTCTTGGTGGCAGCAAGAATAGCATCAGTTATTAGACTGGACCTTGGTTCAGTAACCTTAGTACTTGAGTTTTGGCTAAGAAAGAATTCAGAGCCAAAACTCCAACTATAGGAGAAAGTTCATTTAAAAAAGTCTCAGAGGTAGAAGAAGTAGGTGGTAGAAGAAACAAGCTCAGGAAACAAGTTACAAAGGCAAAAGAAACACCTTTGGCATTTATGAGAAAGAGAGAGGCAAACAAAAGGCACCTGCGGGAAGAACACGGGGAGGGGAAAGGTGTGCGTGTGCTCCCGGGAGGGAGAGGCGCTGGGGCCTCCACCCTAAAGTCTTTAACGGTGGGTATTTTAGGGAGGTCCCAGCGGAGGATCACAATAGAGTATTCATCAGCTTTCCAGCTGTGTCCTTTCAGGGCTGTGGTCTCTGCTGATGGGTTCGCGCCAGGGCCAGGGGTCTTTAGTCCAGGCAGCTGGTCCTGAGATCAGCCATGGTGTTTCTTGTCTGGTTTTGCTGCTTTTCTGAGCCTGGAGCTGAAACACAACTGGGGCTTAGATGTTATCCCTGGGGGTTAATACATAAGGGGGTGGTCATGGGAGTGCAAAGGCTGGCATGGGAGTCTCATGAGATCACTCTCCTGCTCCTTGTTCCTCCTCCACAGGGCCTACCACAGGACGAGCAGCTCGCCTTGAGCGAGAGCTCTGGGGAGGGTCTGAGACACATGACCAGCGATATGAAAAGTCAGGGGATCTAAACCGCTTACCAGTGATGTGCTGGGGGAGGAAGGGTTACCCTGGGGGTGAGGTCCCTGTTTTCCCAGTTTTGCACGTTGCTTGGTGCCTGGGGCTTTCTGTGCTGGTGACCTTCTGTACCCGGCCTGTTGTTCCTACTCTGCTTCTGTCTGTCTAACTGCCTACCTCAGACTTCGTTACAAATCAGATGTTCCTATGACTTCCCTCCCCTTGGGTTCAATATTTTGTTAGAGCAGCTCACAGAACTCAGGGAAACATTAATGTTCACCACTTCATGAAAGGATGTGGTAAAGGGTACAGATGAGTAGCCCGATGAAGCAAGGTGTGTGGGGCGGTCCTGAGAGCAGAAGCTTCTGTCCTAGTGGAGATGGCATTTGTCACCCTGATACATGGATGTGTTCACCCACCTGAAAGCTCTTCAAATCTCATACTTGCGGGATTTTATGGAGGCTTCGTCATGTAGGCATGGTCAGTTATTAGCCTCACGTCCAGCCCCTTTCCCCATTCTGAGAATGGAGAGTGGGGCTGAAAGTTCCAAGCTTCTAGTCATGGCTTGGTCTTTCTGCCCCCACCAGGAGCCACCAGAGTCCCCTCAATAAAACAAAAGATATTCCTAGTGCTGTCATCACTTAGAAATTCACAAGAGTTTCAGGAGCCCTTGTGAGGAACTAGGGCTCAAAACCAATATATATATTTTTCTTACTTGTAGCAAAGCTTTAAACCAATCCTAATGGGAGAAAATGGAAATGAGAAAGGTCCCTCCTTTTCCTCTCTTGTTTGGGGAAGTGTGTGTGTGTGTGTGTGTGTGTGTGTGTGTGTTTCTCATATTTCCTAGTAAGTAACTATATCCTTGTGCTCCCTTCAGATCTTGCATGATGACTGGTTTACTTGATCAAAAGTCTAAATTAATTGCTCAGGTATCACCTCTCATGGATGCATAGCCATATTAAATATAATGTTCACTTTTGGGACTGTCTCTGTCAAAATACCCTGATTTCTCATTTTAGTAAAGATAAATCACATTTAAATTAAATTCCATATATATGTATATTTTTTTCCCCCACACTGTGTGTTTGGGGGAGGGGTGAATACGGAGGGGGCCAGCTTATGCCTATGCCTTATCCACCCCTGCAAGTCAATGCATCTAGTGAACTGTCCAAGGAAAGGATTTGCCTGAGAAATTGAAGAGCCTGAAGACAGGAACTCTTCTTTGAGGCAGAATCTAGATGATACGCCAGACTCAAGACCAAAGCCTTAGTTCTCCGCAACACATGTGGGTCCTCATCCCAGCCTTCTACTGACTTGACATTCAGGTCGTTGGAGAGAGAAGACTGTGAGCAAATACAAAAAGCTATTTTCATGAATGATTCTCTCAAAGAGTAACCTGGTGCCCTTATAACAGAACGCTATACATAGAAAGGAGGTCAACCTCAGGGTCTCCCCATCCTCACAGCCCTAGCAGGGTTTCTCGCCAAAGCTGAAAGGTGCCTGCAGAGGATGTTGGACGAGCCCAGTCAAGGCAGCAGCAATGCCTGTGGGATTTAAGAGTCCTGTGGGGAGCCCAGGAGGGCAGCAAGGGCAGCGAGAGAGGGGAACAGAGTGGAGACAGCACAATGGACCCACGTGGGGAGCTAAATGATTTCATTCATGAGTGAAACTTTTCATTCACATGAGAGAAACTCTCTGTAGCCTTCCAACCATATTAGGGAAGAGGTGACTATGGAAGGGGATTTTTCTGGGGGCTGAGGCTTTGCATTTCTGGTAGAAATAAAAGCCTAGGGCTCTGGATCTAATTTATTCAAAGCCCCATGTGTTCAGGCCTCCATTCTGTCATCTCAAAAACCAGATCATGAGACCTGATGACTGGTTTGAGGTCTACACACATGATTCAGTCACAGCAGAACAAATGAAGAAATGTTCTGTTCTTTCTTGCGGGGCTTGCATATACGATTTCACTCAAGGAAATTGTTCCTAGGCTAAAGTCCCTGAACGGGGCGCCCTCAGAGGGCCTGGCCAATACTAAGACCCTATAGCTCTTCTATGAGGAAGGAAGAAATGGTGGGGGCTGTGATAAGGTTTAAAAACATGGCTTCTCAGAGCCAGGGCTAGGCCAGGAGACGTGTGGTCAAGGAGGGAATTCCTGTAGTCTGAGCACTTTGCAGTTCAAGAGCGTTTAGTGCTGACAACGACCGATTCCTTGTAAACACCAGAGCCCATCAGGACAATGTGGCAGCTGTGCAGGCGATCCTTGAGATGAGAGCCGAAACCCCTGAGAAAGATGGAAGTGGGCAAGGCCCCAGCCCTCACAAGGCTACTTTAAACCAGGAATTAAGAAGCTCTCACTCACATTCTTAGCTTTGCAGTGTTTAAATTCAGACCCCATCACCAGCTGGCATGAGCAGCTCTCAATGTCCCCAGGGGAAAAGGCTATTTCTAAATTAACCAGGACCCAAATCAGAGACCTCATTCTACCATGATTGAAATGTTCCAAGTAATGGGATTTTAAATAAATTAGTTACTCATCATGGAGGGGGTATTTTAGATAAATACCATACCTCATTGCTATTCTAAGCTGTCCACCAGTCATCTCCTTTAAGGAGAAAAATAGAAGAATTAATGTGGTTCTGAACAGCGATCTGCTTAATGATTTCAAGGTATTTATCTGGAGAGGATTTCAATAAACTACTTTAAAAGAAGTGGAATGCAAAAAAAAAAAGAAAAAAAGTGTGAAGGGCTTGTATAATTGCAGAAAGTTTGGTTCTTTAGGCCTGGAAATCAACGAAAAGGGTGAATATTATGGAAAGATTTTTAAGTACTTATTGAGGAGAAACTAAATAGAAAATCAATGAGGAAAATAAAAAATTCATAAATCCAATTGCTTCTAATTGGCTCAGAACACAGTACAGAATTTCAAATGTTTACTTGTGAACAGCTCTGTCTCTTACAGTTATGACTCTTCTCACAAGAGAAAGTATTTGGGTTACTCCTTTTTTCTCCTACCAAAAAGAATTCATCGAGACCAAAGCAATCCTGCAAAGGGCTCAACCTGAAAAACTCTTCATTACGGCCATTTATGGAGAAATTTCTACTAAAGATTAATCAGGTAAGGAAGAAAATATTTTTATATCAAGTTTTTAATCACTTATTAAACCCCTACTATGTACACAGCACTAAGCTGGACCCTGTGGGAGTGAAACAAATTGACTATGATTCTTGAGAAGTCACAATTTAGGAGATGAACCAAATAAATGCCTAATTAACCTTAAGACAGTACTAGTGTAATGAGGGCTTAATCATAGAGATGTTACCACAAAATATGGAAAGAGAGAGGAACACAGATGACTTTTAACTAAGAGGATCTGCAAAGGTTTATTGGAGAAGGTAAAATCAATATCAAGGGGTAAGAGGATATTTTACCTACAGAGAGCACTTTGAGAAAATGTCCAGTGAAAATGTGATCTAATCTTGGGGAATAAAGAATATTTCATAATAATTTAGAAGACCTGGTATGAGGTAAAATCCTGAAGATAATAATTACATATTACACTGTAATCTCTGCCTCTCCATCTCAAGTTTGGTGGACACCCATAATTTATATGCTGCCCTCATTTCTTGTTAGGATAAAAATTTCCCAATAAACATACACATTCTTAAATGTTACTAACTTCCTAGCTTACACCTCTCAAGGAGTATTTGCTTTTTACAAAAAATGTAATTTTTAAATTTTGTGATTGTTTCAGGTATGGAAGAACTCAAGATACAGAAGAATTTGTGATTGAAACAGTAAGAATGACTTTAAGAAGCTTCTAATCCTCTTTTCTTCATTATGAGCATTTTCAACATTCCAAAGCTTGCTCAGTGTTTGTTTACAAATAGGAGCATGGGGAAAAGACCACATTCTGTTCCAAGGCATTAAAATCTCTGGTGGAGGAATTTCAGGCATCTCTGTGAAGATGACAGTTTTAGGTGGGAAGACTTATCTAAGAAGGCTCCCTGGGAGTTACCACAGTACATTGAGAGAAGCTCATGATTTAGAAACACAACCCCAGCTGCCTGTTGGAGCATTGAGTCTGGGGCAAGCTGCTCTTCTTGGCATCTAGACCTCCACATGTGCAAACTGGAAGCGATCAGTGACTGTTGCCAAGCCAAAATTAGGGTATAGCATCCCCTCAGATCACAACAGAAGGTGGCAGCTGATTTTACCTGAAAGTAAAGTTATCCCTATTAAAGGATATAGTAGAAGTGAAGGGTGCTAGTAGTTTCCAGAGAAGCTACTGGTTTAGCCATAAAGACCTTGTGTCCCTCTAGCTGAGAAGAACTCAGGGCCCTCTCCCAATGCCTGACTGACTGCCATACCTTTCTCTTCCCAACCAGTTTCTCGTAGCTGAACTGGTCGGCTTTCAGATCTCAGAGGAAAATTATTTCTTGCTGGAGACTTTCTCTCAACCATCCAAGCAGGTTTGATCTAATATCTTTTCACTCTCATGGCAGTTTCTAATATACTAATGTTCAGAGTCTACTTTCCCTGCTAGACTGTAAGATTCACAAGGGTATCATGGCAACATGGTTTACTGCCTGGCCCTTGGTAGATAGTATTAAATATCCTCGAGTGAGTTAATAAAGGAAAGGAAGAAAGAAGTAAGGGAGGGAGGGATGAAAGAAGAGAAGGAAGGAAGAAGAGAGGAAGGGAGGGAGGGAGGAAGCAAGGAAGGAAAGAAGGAAGGAAAGGTGGACCCTGTAAAAATCATCCCATCATGCTCAAATATGAGGACTGAGGGATGGTGTGCTCAGATTGATGTAGTAGCTGCTGAGGAAGAATTAGAAATAGCCCCTATTAATATGCTATGATCTTTCTGGAAGAATCAAAAGGCAGCACCAGGGCCCACTCATTATTACATATGTCAACTTTGCTTTCAGCGCTATTCTTGCTAATGTTTAAATGCCACCCTCATGACCCTGGGGCCTCGTGAATTACACACAGTGAATTCCCATGAACTGATGCGCTTCTGCTTTCAGCAGAGAACTTCACATCTTTTACCTGCTTTGCAAACTGGACCTCTTTTACTAAGTACGGTAGATGAATATTTTAAAAGAGTCCAGGAATTACAAGGATATTACATCATAAAACATTCTGGTTCTGTTTGCAATTGAAGATATTTTATAGGGCCTAAGAATATAGAATTTGGGTGTTTTGTTTTCTTTAAATTTTTATTTTGACTTGAGATAGGATTCTAGCAGGGAATAGAGTGGGGTTAGAGAGAAGTAAGGCTGTGATGATAGGATCTGATGACAGATGTATTGGGACTCCACACTCAACCCACTGCAAAGAACTATTGAGCACTTATTGGGTCGAGTGGTTCAAAACAATACCAAGTGTCATACACTGTATTAGTCATTTAAATGTATTATGCAATTATAGTACCAAGTAATGAATTATCTGTAGTTGGTCGGTATGTATGGGATGATCTATATTAGCTCTGTAGTTGGTATTGTACTGCTATTTTCTTAACTTCACAGATGAGAAATCAGGCTCATAGATGAAAAATAAAGAAGAAAAGGAAACAGAAACAAAAACAAAACAAAATTGTGCCCAAGGACACATAAACATAGAGTGGTGAGGCCAGGAATCCAACCGATCAGCCTGTGCTCTCAGCCTCGCTGGGAGGGCAGGGCGCAGTGGAAACAGGGAGGCAGACATGTAATGAGGAGATGCGATCTCGATCATTGAGAATCTCACAGTCATTGAGATGCCTCATAGCAAGAAGCCAGATTCTGTCATATTTCTTATACTTCTTTGTAGTTCTAGAGCCTTCCTTTGCAATAGGAGAGAAGCCTTTTTGCCTTGTACCTGTCATCCCTACAATGCTCTCTGTCCATGTGATCCTGCCATCGTGGCCACAGCTGACTGGACCAAAATGCTGAGAAAGGAATGTACTTTCTAGGCAGAGAAAAGGGCCTCTGAGAAGTCCCTGAGTTAACACTTTTCCAGGAAGCAAGCAGAGTGGTATGGGGTGGAGAGGAGGCAGAGAGGCTCAAGGCTGGACTGAAACATGTCTAGCCCCGCAGTCCAAGAACTTGGCACCCTTTAAAACTGTGTTCTTTGAACGTTTATTCAACATTTGTGTACATGAGAGGCTGAGCTCTGCCTAGGAAAGGGGCAGAAGAAGCTGCTGTGCTCACTTGTTCCACTGCACTAATTTAGCTCTGACCCCAAACACTGTGTGTAGCTAAGCCAAGTAGAAGTTCTGTGGTAACTAGGATCTTCCTGCTTCATATTCTCCCTCTCTGCAGACCTAAGAACTGGTCCTAGACATTATCTATTCATTCTCCAGATCCCAAGGGGATTTCATTCTGTCCTCATCACTGGTAAAATTTCCCTGCTCAACTTCCCCAACCCACTTAAGTGCCTTAATCTTTTCAAAAACATGCGGTAATCTCTGACAGGAGGTATTTGGTGCCTTGTTACATTTCACTGTCTCTAACAGAGGGTGCTCCCATGAAATTGCTGCAAGCCTCTCCTTAACTTGTCTCTGTGACAAGGATAGGTGAATGGAAGAGTGTCAAATTCATGATCACATGGAGGATTGACCTAAGGGTGTTGGGAGAGACTGGAGGGTTTTAAATGGAGTGATGGGGCCTGTGTTCTAAGCTGACTACCCGGGAGGCAGTGGACAGAATTCTGCGCAGACCGTCATTGGTGGGTCTGCAGAACTGAGCATGGAGAAGGGGGTGATACTAGTACCTCCCAATTTTAAGTTTGCCCAAGTTCCCAGCTTTGTTTTTCTTCCTTTTTTTTCCTCATTGTCACTATGGTCACCTCCATTGTAAGGTGCAGGGCCCAATACAAAAATAAAAATGCAGAGCCCTTTGGTTAAAAATTACTAAGAATTTCAATATAAGGACAGCGAGGAGGGTCTTTCTGAGCAAAGGGCTACAAGACAGACCCGGTCACCCATGAAGCTGGCCTTGCTAGTGGTCATACCGCTCTGTCCTGGTATTTTCCACTATGGTAGCTGAGCTACTCCTCGTTTCAACTCTTTCGACTCTTTCTTGATTCTACTCTGTTTTATCTGCTTTATAGTGTCTAGTTACTGCCTTCTTTCTGTGTGTCACTTGGCCTCAGTCCTGATACTCATTGATGATTTTCTCTAACTATCTGTTTTCAAAGCCTACATAAGAGAGGGTCTGATAGGTTGAAATTGACACTACCTAGTAGAGATCACTTTTGTTGAGAAGATCCTTCGCAATAATTAAAGTTAAAGTCATAGGCTGGCCTTCACTCAGGTGTCCACTCCTGGCCAGGCTGGAAAAGCAAGTGGACAACAGGGGACCCTGGGTAGAGCAAGCACACATGCACAGTAGTAGACGCCTCTTCCATCAAAATTGTAGCTTTGAGTGTCTAGTCTCTAAAACTATAAAGAAGTATAAGGAACATGATAGAATCTTTCTCCCTGCACTCACAGGCCTATAAACTTATTGGGGAGAAAGGAGATGAAAACCTGTCATGCTGTGAGGTGTCTTGTAAGATTGTGTTGGAAACACTGGTTATCTGCACCCCTGCCCCTGCCCTCCCAGTGGTAGCTGGGGAGTCGGACACTCATCTTGTATTCCTGGCCCCACCACTTGATTGTCACATGTGTTTGGGAAAGTTCTTTTACGCCTCTGTAGTCTCATTTGTAGTATTATGACAGTAAGAGTACAGTCCTGATCTCAGAGAGTTTTGTGAGGTTATACGACATCAGAAAATAATCTGGCCTCATATTTTCTACCATAAATTCTTCTCTTCCTTGATTTCTACCTCTCTTCCCCCCTTCTGGGCAGGCAAGTCATACGTCCTCTGCCCAGAGGACCCACGGTCCTTTCTGCTCCTGTGCTTTTGCTTAGAACATTTCCACCACCAAGTGTGTCCCCTTCTCTCCTCCCATCTAAGTCTGATCTATATTCATAGCCCAGCCTGCATCCCAAGGCATTCACACAACTTTGCTTGTTTATTTCAACCCACATACAAAGACTCCCAAAGCAAACCCAAATGTTGAAAGGACTTAGTCCCCAGAGTGTAGCCCCTCTTTACAGCCCAGGAAATTGAGGCTGGCAAAGCCAAAGTTTTCTCTTTCCCAATCTTCTAAATGGAACCACTCATCTGTATCATTCATCAAAGCACTCAACCGTCCACTCACTCTGTTCCCCTTGCTCCCTGTCTTCACAGCTATTCACCTTAGCCTTCAGCTCTCAGGTCAAATGACTCTTTTCCAGCCTTCCTCTCCCCAGAATAGATCAACCCCATAGGCTACCCTTTCTCAAAGCTACCTATTCTTCCCCTTGGAAGACTTCATCAAAAAGCAGCTCAGAAATTAAGGCTGAGTTAGTTGTTAATTGCCCATCTCCCTCATTCATTGGAATGAAAGTTTTTTGGTTTTTGTTTTTAATCAAGTATTTGCTGCGTGCTTACTATGTGCACGGTGGTGTGCTGGTTATTGTGGGCCCAGTGATGGACCAGAAAGATTTGGTCCCTACCTTCATGGATTTTCCTTAAAGCTACAAATTAAGAAGTGAGAATAATCTTTTGGGAGTTCTCAGCGTCTGGAAGTAACTAAAGAAAATGAAGAGTACTGGAAATTTTATCCCCACTAAGCTGAAGCAGAATGGTGAAGTGATTTTTACAATTAAATGTCTGCTAACAGAAATGTTTCAAGTGCTCTAGGTAGCATAACAAAGAAAAATGTCTTGAAAATGAAATACCACTTTTTTTTAGGCTAGATTCTTCTCTCAAAGGCCAAGAGTCAACATTTACTCAAGTCTTAGTTGTCTAAAATACTCCAATACTTTGTTTTCTTCCAACTGTTTCACAAGAACAATCTTGTTCTTTGTTATGAAAGAGTCACGAACTTTGAGCACCTGAGCAGTTACTTATCATTGTAAACTAATCTGAATGCAAACAAAGCCCTTCATTTGAAGGTCAAGACTATCTTTCATCCTTTATTTGAAGAAACTGAGTTCTTGTAAAATGACACTAAATTATAAGTACCTAATCCACTTAAGGTGAGACTAGAAATTTTGTAGGCTTCCAATTGTCCACTTATAGAAACTTCCTTCTGCTAGTCTGTTTGAAAATACTCTCCTTAGAGATTGCAATATTTACACCATTCTTAGAATTCCGGTTTCAGTTGCCTAATGGGCATTTCTGCTTGGTACCTCATAGGCAACTCAGTATCAATAAGTCCTAAATTCACTTAAGATCTAGTAATCCTCTTTTCATTCCTAATATCTGTTTATGACACTTCTAAACTAGAAATCTGAGATTCAGTCTTCTATTCAAATACAAATTCCTGCGTTTTTAACTTAGTGTCTCTTGAATCTGCCTCCCAATCCCTACCCCACTCTCTCCGCTCTTGTCATTCCTCCTTTACCTGCCGGCTCAGGTCTTCACACCTTCATCACACCTTCACTGGTCTTGGACTGTGGCCTCCTATTTTTTTCCCTCTAAAGTCTTCACTCCTGTCTTTCTGCATCTTATACTCTCACTGCACCACAACAATCTGCAATTTCCATCTTCTCACTTCCCTGATTAAACCCCTTCAGTGGTTTCCTATTGTTACCATCAATTTTCTCAAGGGTACGGGGCTCTTTTGAAAGTTTAGGATGGTCCCTTGTGCTGGACCATCCATTCACACTGCAGGACATTGAGCATCCCTGGACACAGGCTATTAAATGTCAGCAGACACCCCCAGTCGTTTTAACAACCAAGAAATGCATACGCACATTCTCCGACATGCTCCAGAGACACTGCAGTTGACAATCACCTCTAAGAGAAAGGAGATACTTCTTAAGGTGGCCTTGCTGGAAGAAAGCCTCAGATGTCTAAAGTAAGGATTGATTCCAAAGAACTGACACGTGGCCTTATTCAAATTCATATGAGCTTTAATAGGAGAAATTTACATCATGGGCAAAGCAGCAGCTCCCAGTGGTGGCTGACTGGGGAAAAAAATCCAATCTCTCCCTGAAAAGGGTCTCTTTTTTATAGAGGGTTAATAGTAAAACAATATGCTGGGTAGTCACATAGACCACCAGAAAACACAATGCATTCCTAAATTAATAGATAACATCAGGCGGTGGTTATCCTGATCTACACATTCTTTAGTCTCCTTCCCGGGGGCATGATGTTTATATTTGGGTGTCATTCCAGCTTCCTGAGTAGTCAGCCAACCCTGCGGCTACCGGGAGTTAAACAGTCACCGAAGGCTAAACCAAGAGTCCACCATTTCCTTGACGCCTTTACTGCTGGAGCCGTATTGCATCTCTGACTTCCCCTACAGTCTACAAAGCCCTCCTTACCTCTGCCTACCAGGGATGTCCAAACTTTTGTGGTCTCTGGGCTACACTGGAAGAAGAACGGTTGTCTTGGGACACATATTAAATACATTGTGACATGTAATCCCCCCAAAATGTCATAATGCTTTAAGTAAATTTACAATTCTGTGTTGGGCCACATTCACAGCCATCCCGAGCTGCATGCGGTCAGTGGCCACAGGTTGGGCACCCCTGGCCTAGACCTCTGGCCTTCTGCACTCTTCCCTCACACGCGGTTCTCTGTCAGCAGTGGCTGCTGTGCTGTGACATCTCCTCCAACTTCCTCACCCAACTAGCTTCTCATTCAATATTTACTTCAGGGTCTCCTCTTCCCAGAAGCCTTCCTTGAATATCTTCCTTCACTTTGTCTCTCTTTGCTGCTTTCTTGCCCCACCCTTATTCCAGCACTGATTAGACAAGTGCTTCTCTTCTCCTCTGTGCGCACTGCACCCTGGAATACTATCCTAACACTAATCATATCAAGTAACAATGACCCGTTTCTGCTTGACTGTTCCACTAATGTTTGTGAGGGTCATGTGGAAGAGACAGATACACTTCCCAGGTGTCTCTTCAAGATACAACCTGCTGTCTATAGTAGTGCCGTCATAAGGCTGCCAAAACAAGTTCCCAGGAACGATTGGCTTAAGACACCAGGAAGTTATCTCATAGCTGTGGGGGCTAGAAGCCTGAAATTAAGGTGTCAGCAAGGCCACACTCTCTCCAAAGGTTCTAGGGAAGAATCCTTCCTCGCCTCTTCCAGCCTCTGGTGGCTCAGGTGTTTCTTGGCTTGTAGCTGTATAACTCCAGTCTCTGCTTTTATGTTCATACAGCCTTCTCTTCTCTGTTCCTTCTGCTCTTTTGTCCCTTATATGGACACTTATTGGATTTAGGGCCTACTTGGGTAATCCAGGATGATCTCACCTCAAGATCCTTAATTGTATCTGCAAAGACCCTTTTTCCAAATAAGGTCATAACCACAGGTTATGGGGTTTAGGAGGTGAACATGCTTTTTGTGGAGGCGGGGGCCATTATTCAACCCACTTTATTGTCCAACTGAAGAGTAGGTTCAGCAAATAGCCTCCAGCTGTCAGCTGCTTCAGGGCCTGAGGGGTCAGCTCCACAGGAGAGCCCCATTAGACTGAGGGTAGAGAATGGAGATTGGTCACTGAGAACTAGGCCACCTTGTCGCCTGGCCTGTGACAGGATGATTGGAAACACCCATAGCTAAATTCTTCCTCCTTTACTTTCATTCCCTTATACTCACTATGACCCACTTTCTCTGGTTTCTTTCAACACAAGTATTTGTTGAGAGCTTTTTGAACTCCTCATGGAGTGAGATGTTGAGTTTCTATAGAAGAAACCTAATAGATGCCCTGTACTCCTGGAGCCAGCCTTCCTAATAGGGTTGACAGGGGCAGTAAGAACACAGGCAGGTGACGATTACGTGCCATGTTAAATGGTAAAGAAAAGCGATAGCTTCAGAAAGGAAGCGAGGTTAGGCTCTGTCAGCCTCGATTTTCTGAGCTGTAAAGGGGGGCTGGGCTGAAGTCGAAGTGTTTTCAAACTTGGTTCTGCTCTGTGAGTCTTCGTATGTGGGTTGAAATTATCAAGGAAAATTTTATAAAGGGTTTGGGACTTATACTGGGATGTGAAGGATAGATGGGGTTTACGCAGGGGGAAGGAAAGGGGGGCAGTCCAGCCTAAACAAAGGTATAGGGGCAGGAGGGCCACGAGCGTTTGAGGGAGAGGGGCAGGATTTGCACGCCCTGGAGGGAGAAGAAAGGAAGAAACGGCTCAGGAATAAGAGAGAGCCGCTTGGGGATTGGGGTACGAAGCAGCAGGAGATGAGGATGGGTAAAGTGGGCAGATATACAGGCCCTCAGAGGCCAGTCTGCCAACAGCGTGGAGCCATAGAGCTGTTGAAGGAGCTTCAGAACAGGGAGGAGCAGAGATTATACAAGTGGCATTTGTTTTTAAAGAAAAGTATTCAAGCCACAGTGTGGTACAGAAGGGTGAGAGACCAGAAACTGGAAGTCAACTGCTTCCAAGGCGCTGTTGCCATTGCTTCAGGTGTGTGACAGGATGGGACTTGGAACGAAGGCAGCAGTAATATTAGAGGTCCACATGAATTGCTGGTTTATTAGTTAGTGTAAACTTTAAAGAGAGAGAGGAGCCCTGCCCAGCATGGCTTGGTTGGTTACGCATCTTCCTGCGAAGCGCAAGGTCATCGGTTCGCATTCCTGGGCAGGGCACGGGCCTGGGCTGCGGGCTTGGTGGGGGCACATACCAGAGGCAACCAATCAGTTTCGCTCTCATATCAATGTTTCTCTGTCTCTCTTTCTCCCTCCCTTCCCCTCTCTCTAAAAATAAATAAATAAAATCTTTAAAAGGATAGAGAGAGAAGAATCTTAAATAATTCCAAAGTTAAGATCCTGGGAAACACCCAGAAGTGGAAACATTTGGGGTCAAGGTTAAAAGACCATGAGCCTGATTTGGGACATTGGACTGCGGTAAATGCCGGGACATTCAAATAGAAGTGTCCAGCTGTCTTTAGCGATGCCTCCTGGCTGCCCTGTCACTGCTGCTGCATTGGGTTGGGTTGTCACAGCCTGTCCTAATGGGCTGTCTCTCCATTGCTCCTGGGAAGACAGCCTCCCGTGAACTCCACAGAAGCATTCTCTGTCTGAGCTTGAATGTGATCTCCCTTAATTTATGATATCTACTTCTGCATCTTTTGGTGGGTTAGCATCAATTTTCTCCTCTCTAGTGGCTGAAAAAGAGTCATGACGGCAGATGAGGACAGCATCCATTTAATCAGTGAGCACCTACTTTGTGTCAGGCACCAGGCCGGGCCCTGGGCATCTAAGATGAGAAAAACAGACCTGATCCACTTCACGGTGGGGAAGATAGATGCCAAGCGAGGGTGAGAGGAGCACACGAAAGGGCTGGGCAAGGTTCTTAGGATATAGAACAGAAAGGTCTGAAGAATGCCCAGGGACAAAGGGAGGCTTTAAGAGAAGCTGAAGTGAAGCCCTGAAGCATACCTGGGAGTGAGCCAGGGCAGGGCTGTGCAAGCCACTCCTGGGCGCCTTTCACAGGGGGCTCTGGAGATGTGGGAGGAAATGACCCAATGGCTGGCTGGGAAACGCGGTGGGGGTGGGGAGGCCGGTGCTGGGAGGGACCCCTGAGCTGATCAGAATTTCGAGACTGGCTCATGCTACCTGAACTCATAAAGCATTAATAAACATAAACCAGTATAGCTGTTTGCTAATTCCATGAGAAATTAGAGTGTATAAATGTCACACAGACCAGAGATTGACAGCTTTAAGGTGCTGACTCATGCTAACTAAACTCCCAAGGCATTAATATATGCAAGCTAGCATGCCAGTTTGTTAATTTTCTGTGAGAAACAGGGTTGATCTGTCAGGCACACCAGAGATTGACAGGCCCCTCCTCTCTCTGCGTGGGGGGCTCCCAGGGAAGCCAATTATCCCAGGGTTTCATGGTGAGCCTGGAATCAGAGAAAAGAGCAGTTGGTTACACAACCTGAGGACGTAAGAACTTTGGGCTCTGTGTCTGATGTGTCCATCTCTTGTTGGAGACAGGCTCAGTGGGTTTGTCAGGGGAAAGAGGGGAGGCAGGGGTCAGCCTACCTTGACCTCTCTGCTCCAAAGCTTGTTAACATTCCTACTTCTCATTCTCTTTCTTTAAATATGTGAATGCTAACTGTACTTTTGGATTAACCCATTTATTGCATAATTTCATACAATCAATGATTTGTATTGATTTTAGTCGTTGAACTCTAGGGCCACTCCCATTGCTCAGGTCCTTGGTGTCACCTTTCTGCTGTGCTCCATCCACACTGACAAGCCAATTTGGCATCGTGGGTCATTGTAGTGATAGCTACCTCTGTGGTTTTAGAGCTGGCTGAATGCAAATCCCCCTTAACCAGGTAAGAAGCAGGGTAGCTGTGGGTGTAACTTCAGTGTTCTTGCCAAGGCCTGAACTCACACCTACCTCCTGACTTCCGGCCACCCTGTCCCGGGTGCTTGTGCAGGCCTGGCTATGCGCTGCCCTGCCACCAGGCCTGACCTACACTGGCTCCTCCTCAGTCTGGATACTTCGTGTGGAAGGCAGAATGATGCCTTCCCCTGAAAGACGTCCATGCCTCAGTCCCTAGAACCTATGAACAGGTACCTTTCATAGAATTGTTACGGAAAGCCAGACTCAAGACACGATTCAGGGAACGGAGTAAGCCTTTATTCACACGCGCGGGCTCAGAGGAGGCAGTCTCCAAATTCTGAGCCCCGAATCGGGGTTAGATAGGGGTTTATAAACCCTAGCATTCCGCGGGAAACGGATGGGTTCCCAGGTGGGGGAAGGGATTAGCATTCCGGTGGGAGATTGATGTGCTACCCAGGCGGGGGAAGGGATGTGAAAACGGGCTACAGAAACAGATAAGCAATGATTAACAGTTAACCTGGGAGGGGTCTCTGGCTAGGCTGCTCCTCTTAAGTCATCTTGCCCTCATCAGAATTACATGGTTAAGGATTTTGAAACGGGAAGATCGTTGTGGATTATCTGAACCCAGTGTATCACAAGGGTCCTTATCCGGAAAATAGGGAGACAGGAAACTCAGAGAAAGAGATGCAATGACCAAGCCAGAAGTCAGAGAGAGAGCTTTAAAGACGTCATTCTGTTGATGTTGAAGTTGAAGGAAGGAGACACAAGCCAAGGAATGGGTAACCTCTAGAAGCCGGAAAAGGCAAGGAAATGGATTGTTTCCTGGAGCCCTGAGGAGGAACACAGCCCTGCTGACAGCTTGATTTTAGGACTTCTGGCATATAACACCAAAAGCTAATAAATTTGTGTTCTTTAAAACCATTCAATTTGTGGTACTAATGTTACAGCGGCAGTGAGAACCCGATACACTCAGTTTCTCCTACCTGGCAATGTCCACCCTGCCCTCTAGAGCCCCATTACCCCAGACCCATTAGAGAGCCTGTGGGTGGGAGACAAGGTACCCAGTCTTTGCGCAGGGTGCGAGTCATGCTTCTCACAAGCAGCACCGCATTAAGCTCTTCAGCTCCTTCCCGCATACACGCACAGGGTGACTCCACCCCGGGCCCAAAATACAGTCCCACTGTCACTGCCTGTGCCGACACACGGCCCTCCTAGGGTGCCGATGGAGATGCAGGCTTTCTTTAAAGCTGGTCGTTCAGATCAGCTCTACAGGGGCCTCGAGCAAGATGAGAAATAAGTCTAAGATTCTCATCATGATGCAGGTTTCATATAAAAAATGCACAATCAACCAACTGGAACAGGAAATAATTAATCAGGACATTACGGAGCAGTTATATATTAATTTTGTATAATTAATTCATACGAAAGAATGTGAGTGTGCAGTTTTAGCTGCCAGGGTGATTTTATTCCTTGCAAATTTAGTTCAAGATAAACAAACATCAAAATAATCTTTGCAGGTTTTTCATGACTCATGGGTTATTTCCTCCTTTCTAGTTACCAAAAATATTATTGAACTCGTACACTAACACCTGTAAGTTGATCATATTCTGGAGACAGAGCTTCTTGCTCCAGTAAATGGGAAATTAACTCTTTCATATGTCACTTTCTACATGTTTGTGTGTTTGCACAAGGAGGTGGTGCCGAATAAAAGCTGAAGAGAAATTTGATTTCTGCCCAGATATCTCAAAATCTAAGCAGAATGCATAAAAAATTATGTTGTGAAAATACCATCAGAGAAAGAGACTTAATCTCAAGGGTAAACTTACTGCTACTAGGTGGGTTTTCCTTTCCTCTTATCTTTTTCCCCCTAAGGCTGGGAGCTCTTTGTAACGAAAGAGGCGAAAAAGGAAAGGCAGCGTGAGCTGGCTGCAGCAGCAGCAGCAGTGCTGTTCTTCCTCCAGTTATCCTATCGTAGTTGGGACTTTCCAAACGCCAAAACGACAGGTCCTGCAAGCAGGGCTTTATGCAGCCGTGGAAGAATTCATCACACAGAAGTGGTGAAGCACATATTTTCTCCCCTTTGTGGTTCCAGAGAGCACAGTGTGCTTTGTCGAGCTAGAAAAATAGAATTGGGTTCTGGTGATGGATGATTATTGTTTAGAAGTAGAGATCCATCACGAAAACAATAGGAGAGGGAGGGCTCCCGGACGGCCCCCAGGGGCTGGGGGGCTTCTCCCTCCTGATGGATTTACACTCCAGACTAACCTGATCACAAGTTAAACCAAAGGGCTAGACCTAAGGTTGAAATCGTAATGTCCTATTATGTGACAAATATAAACATGCTCCTTTTTCTGATCTAATTCCCAGCATAATGATACCCCAGTCTCTTAAGAGTCTTAATCCTTGCATTGGGAATTGGTCTAGCTCCCAAGCGCTTTATTTTGATGCTCTTCAATCTCTACCTTCACTGTAAGGCATGGTTTTTAAGATGAAAGTTATGACCCACCAATGGGTTTTGAAATAAATTCAGTGGGTTACAACCAGCTTTTTTTTTCTTTTTACAAAAAATAGAATAGAAAAATAAAATATCAGAATATATCACACAGAGTAAGGATAATAGTGTGTGAAACTTCATTTTGAATGATGATATGTGCGTGTGTGTCTGTATATCCATATCATGGCATACAGGCTCACCTACACATCTACATGTTTGTGTGTACTTGGTTATAATAAAAGCTTTTTAAGTGGGGGCCAAAAATGTTTGAAAGCTTCTGCTCTATGTATTGAACATTTTAATGCCTCAGAGAGATAAGCAGAGTAGGGCATAATGAAGCTAGTCTGTACTGGAAGAGAATTGGCCAAAGCCGAAAACACATCGGAGCACACTGGCTACTCGGGTCCCTGCACCTGCCTCAGATCCAGCTGAGGCTCTTTTCCTGAACTCCTGTGAGAGCCTTGTGTGCTTTGTTACTATGTGTGTAGACAACATGAATAGATAGATGGGACCTGACATGGTTGATTAACTAGGGGCCATGTGCAGACTCTCACAACCAAAGACCTGTTGCAAAAGTGTCACAACCCTTTGTTCTGCTAAGAGTAACGGACATGTGTAAGAAGCGCCGCGCTGGTGATGGCCCAAGACGTGACTCCTGAGCAAGCAGAGCTGGACAGACTCACAAGCTGTATGTGTATGTGTCCATTTAAGGGTTCTAGCTGTTCACTTAAAACTATAAAGAATGACTTCGTTAGAGCCATTCCCGCAGTCCCCATGTCCCCCTTTTCTTACTGAAACACAAGTTTGTGTAATGCTGTTTTGTTAAGGTTAGGTTACCTGGATACACAACTCTTATATCACTGCAGATGGCTATGTTTAAGCCTCCTGTTATTTGGGGAAATCCAGGGGAATCACCCTTCCTTGTAATCAAAAGAACCCATCACTGAACAGTTACCATATCTGACATCCTGGATTTATTATTTTTTAAGTATGTTTTGGTAGTTCAGTAAATGAGACAGTCATTTTAAAGGTGCTGGTTATGACTGAGGAGTCAGCAATATTTAGTAACATTCAAAAACAGAGAAAACCAGGCATTGTATACCTCTTGATGGAATTAAAAAAAAATCCAAACCAAGTTTGCAAAAATCCTCCAGCTCCAAGTACCACTTTACAGGAAATATAAGAGAACAGGAATCATATTAAGCAATGCCATGGGGATGCCATCGGCAGGAGCCAAACTATGGGAAACACTACCAGAGAGGCCTGGTTCCTCAACAATATAACAGATACGGGGAAGGAGTACAGACCTCATTTGCATCCTGAGGCAGAGAGTGGGGCGGGGAGGGGGGAGGGGGGGGAGAGAGAGAGAGAGAGAGAGAGATACCATAGGATGATCAAGGAAATGTATGGATACTATATGACTACTGGATGCTATTAAGGAATTATTGGTATTGATTTTAAAGAGATGTGATAATGGTGTCATTATTGTTTTTTAAAAAGGTAGTGTTTGCTTTTCACAGATATACACTGAAATGTTTATGTGTGAAATGCCCTGGCATCCAGAATTGGCTTCAAAATGATCTGGGGCCAGGAGGGTATGAAGGAAGAAACAGACAGAGATAGACCAAGAACTGAAAATACTGAGGCTGGTAGAGGGAATTCATGATAATATACTCTGTACTTTGGCATATGCTTGAAATTTTTCCTAATAAAAAAATTTCATGTCTGTTTTATTGATCTATTTGTCCTTTTAACAAACATGTGGAAATCATTGCTCTTGCACAGTAAGTATTGGGGATATAAAAACAAATTAGTGTTTTCTGGTCAGACTTCTTTTCATTACTTCATATTTCTCCTTTCTAAGGTCACACTGATTTTCCGACACACAGTTGTTTTAACTGCACATTTTGATGCCTCCTGACTTGAAGGTCAAATCTGAAAGCTCACTTGGGGTTGGAGAGAAGAGAAAAAGACTGCCATGTTAAAATTTCGAATGGATTTTAAGAGGCATCCTGATTTCAGGCTATCCAAACTCTATCTTAAAATCAAGGAAAAATGGTCATTCATATTTTCTTTTGGACCTACAGTAAATATTTGATTGCAAAACCTGAGGATTTCCTAAGAGAAAATATTATTGTGTTCAGTGTAACTGTAGTTTTTGTCCATTATGTACTTATTTTTTTAGTGTGTCAGAATCCAGCCATCAAATTGAAATAGGTTAATCTGGTCTATCACCAGTGATGCTCTCAGTCATCTGGAAGAAAACACTGATGCAAGAAGGAACTATGGATCCTCTCTTTAGAAACTGTGTTTGCAGCTGGTGTAGGATGTTTTTAAGGGTTCAAGGTGAATTCAACAGGATGAGACCCAAAAACTTTCTCTAGCACAGCCTTCCCATGCACAGCTGCAGAGTATGGAACCGGCACTTGAAGCCAGAAGGAACTGAGTTGAAACCTGGCTGTATCAGTTACCGACTGGGCAAGCTTGGATGTGTTTTTTACCCTTGCTGAGCCTCGCATGCTTCATGAATAATATCTCTAGAGAAACCTACTGTTAAGTGTTCTGACATGTAAATGAAATAACGACATACTTAAAAGCCCCTAGTGCCATGTTAGGTAGGACATGGTAGAAACTAAAGTTTTTCTTTCCATTTTCCCTGCAATCCAGGTCAGGCTTATACTCTGGATGATAGTTTTTAGCCCAACACTCTGGCTGCTAGTGCAATGAACTGGTCATTCTGCAAAGTGATTATTTGCCAACAAACTGAGTTTGGATGATATCTTACTTCAAGCTGCTGTAACAAAATACCATAGGCTGTGTGGCTTAAGCAACAAACATTTATTCCTCACGTTTCTGGAGGCTGGGAAGTCCAAGACCAAAGTGCCCTCCGATTCTGTGTCTGGCAGGAGCTCACTTCCTGGTTTGCAGATGGCTGCTGCCTTCCTCTTTTAAAAGGTCATGAATCCCATCAGGATGGCCCCACCATCATTGCCTAACCTAACACTAGTTACCTCCCAAAGGCCTCCAGACATCATCACATTGAGATTAGGGCTTAGCCTTTCCACCATCTTTCCGTGCCGCCATAATGGGGTGCATGAACGTCCTGTCTGATTTTCTCAGGAGTATCAACAATGTCAAAAAGAGAGGCAAACGCCAGGTTCTTATCAGGCCATGCTCCAAAGCCATCATCTGGTTTCTAACTGTGATGATGAAGCATGGTTACATTGGTGTATTTGAAATTATTGATGACCACAGAGCTGGGAAAATTGTTGTGAACCTCAGAGGCTGGTTGAGCAGTGTGAAGTAATCAGCCTCAGATTTGATGTGCAACTCAAAGATCTAGAAAAATGGCAGAACAACCTGCTTCCAGCAAGCAGTTTGGTTTCAGTGTACGGACAAGCTCAGAAGGCATCACGGACCATGAAGAAGCAAGATGAAAACACACAGGGGGGAAATCCTGGGATTCTTTTTCTAGGGATGTAATAAATATGTGCAAATAAAATGACTCCATGGACCACCCCTCCAAAAAAAGTGCATGCGAGCGAGATTGGGGCTTAATACAAGGTGGGGCAAAAGTAGGTTTATAGTTGTGAGTAAGCGGAACGCAGAGTTTATTCCTGTATCATTATTTATTAATTATTGTATTGTTTTCCATAGGAGTAACTGTAAACTTACTTTTGCCTCGCCCTGTGCATGAATTCTGGAGGGACACATTCGATCCACGGCAGGTCAGTCGGCTGCTTTCACACTGACTAGGAACTTCAGACACAGAAACCTTGAAACTTACTCAGGATTTTCACAAGATCTGACCCAGGCTCAGCAAATAAATTCCTCTGTGGATTACGTGGCTTTAGCCAAAGAAGCAGAGGAAACTGTGTGTTTGTCTAGGTACCTAGCACACAGTGGGTGCTCATGAAATAGGGATTGAGTGAGTGGGTGTGAATAGAGGGAGGTCTTCCAGAGTCCACATCCCAGGCTATACCTTTGCCCCACTGACACCAATAGGGTGGGGCTGTTCTTTTTCTAGGGTGTTTACATACCCTCCAAGCATTGTGTGATTACTGACCTTGCTTCTCTGCATCCTGGCAGAGGGGAGTCCATTCCATTTCAGAGCTGAGATGAATGTTCACCCTCTGCCCCATGTCCTCCCAGCTGGGAGCCAGGTAGTAGTGGGCAGCCCTGGGTAGAAAACTGGGAGCGCTTCCAGCCTGTCCTTGTCCATGCGTGGCCAGCGGCTCTGCTGAGGACTCCAGGGCCCGACTCTCTGTGATCAGCCTGGGTCGGCAATGGCTGGCAGCGGCCATCCCCCAGGCAGCAGGCCCACGGCATGTGGATGCCAGCTGGCTCCTCTCCCTGCACCACCCCATCTGCTGGGTGAGGGTGATACTGGGAGAGGCTGGGAGAAGCTGGTCAGCTTACAACCTGAGAGCTAATGTGTGCACATATTGCTTGTGTGCTGGAAGAAGAGGGAAAGAGGTTGTGGGGGAAGGGCACCTTGTTTTCCCCGGTGAAAGGTGCAAGAAAATGTTTCCTTCCCTATCTCCTTTCTACCTCAGCACTGAAATCCCACCTTCTAGTTACCTGCTGAACCTGAATTTCTTCACTTGTATGAAAGACAGAGATCATAATAGAAATTCATGTTATTAGTACTCTAAGCAAACAAGCTCAAGGTTAGTTTCCCAAATTCCTAGCTGCCTGAAGACTGATGGATGACATTTGGTAAGTTTGCTGCAGGTGATAAAGCAAGCAAGGGCTAAAGACGACAGACCTTCCACCAAGCTTAGGTGCCAAGACAAGCTCATCATGACCTTGGGTAGCTCTGGAGGAGGAAGGGCTGGATGAAAGTTGCAGACAGTCTGCAGATTCCCAGCCTCCAAATTTTCCAAGGAGAGGACATGAAATAAAATGCCTTTACGAGACAGGCAGGTAGTGTAAATGAGCAGAGCATGTTAGGGGTTTGCATAGCCAACCTTAGCTATGTTCCTTCCTTCTACAAAGATGCTTTCACTCTACCTGTTGGCGGTAAAACAAGCAGTCCACTAGGTATATGATCTGTTTTTCTCACTTTCTGTGGATTCATGCCCATGGAGAAATTATTTCTCTACTACAAGCAAAATACTAAAATACAGGCTTCAGTAGCAACTGTGCTAAGAGCTATGGAGAGCTGGGCACTGCGTGCTCCACCTAAAGATGGCGGAACTGTTGCAACCCCAGCTACTCCCTGGGGGTGGAATGTGGACCCAGTGTGGCCAGATCTTCTACCTTTTTTTTTTTTTTAACTTAACAGAAGTTTGTGATGGGGATGGAAGAAGAAAGATTTATTAAAGTCCTAGTTGTTTTCACTATACACTTTTATATTCCTCATTTCACATAGTCCTGGAAACATTTCCGGGAGCAGTGGTTACTATTTTTTATTAATTTATTTTTTTATGTAACAAATGAGGGGATCCAGGCTCAGAGAAAATAAGAAACTTACTAAATTTATGGACTAGCTCATAGGGACTGTGTCTGTCTGATGCTGGCTGTGTTCTTAAGCCCTGGTACAGCGCCTAGCACGGAACAAGTGCTCAATAAATAGCTGCTGATAATGTTATCTCCCAGGGTGAAAGAGCCAGTGAGTGATGAGACCTTCATGAAAAACAAAAAAAGACCTGTGGGATGAGGAAGAGGTTTGCATAATTAATGGTGAACTAAGAAATGACTGATTTATATGTCACAACATCTTTCTTCCAAGTCTTTGGAAGTATTTGACAATTATCTCTTTTCACCAATCCTGGCAGTACTCCTGCCAAGGGAGGGGGCGTGAGGATTTAGTAAGGGGCTAACATGCAACTCAGGTACGGAAGGCGGTAACCTGTGCCACACCTTCCTGCACCATGGGGGTTCCCCTGGCTCTCTCTTTCTCTGCAGGCCCATCTAGGGAGAGGCCGCCCACCTCCACCCCTCCCCATCACCTGGAGAGGACTACCATTGGACTCAGCAAGGAGGATTAACTCAAATTCCTCCCTCCCCTTTTTTTTAAAGAAGGAATACAAAGTTTACTCAAACATTTAAAAATAATTAGTTACACAAGACTTCCAGCCAAGATGGAGGCATAGGTAGATATACTCTGCCTCCTCACACAGCTAAAAGAAGGACAAAAGCAAATTTAAAAACAAAAAATAACCAGGCTTCCAGAAAATCAAATTGTATGGAAGTCCAACAACCAAGGAATTAAAGAAACATTCATCCAGACCAACAAGAGGGTAGAGACAGGCAGCTGGGGTGGAGAGGGCGGGCAGCAAGGCAGCAGCTAGAGGACCAGGAGGTACCCTATTTGCATGCAGATAAATAGGGAGGAACAGTTCCGCAACCCAGGGTTCCAGTTCGGGAAAAGAAATTTCAAAACATCTGGCTGTAAAAACCTGTTGGGGTTGCAGCAGTGGGAGAAACTCTCAGCCTCAGAGGAGAGTCCACTGGAGAGACCCACAGGGTCCTAGAATGTACACAAACCCACCCACCAGAGAATCAGCACCACAAGGGCCCAATTTCCTTGTGAGTAGCAGGGGAAGTGATTGAAAACTGGCTGAGAGTCAAGCAAACAGCATTGCTCCCTTTCGGACCCCTCCCCCACATACAGTGTCACAACGCAGCCACCTGTGTTGCTCTGCCCTGGCAAATACCTAAGGCTCCGCCCCTTCCAACATAAAAGGCGTGCTTACACAAAGAAATATGACCCAGATGAAAGCTCCAAAAATAGAGCTAAGCAAGTGATGAAGAGGTGGCCAACTTATCAGATGCACAGTTCAAAACACTGGTAATCAGGATGCTCACAGAAATGGTTGAATATGGTAGCAAAATAGAGGAAAAAGTGAAGGCTATACGAAGTGAAATAAAGGAAAATGCACAGGGAACCAGCAGTAAAGGGAAGGAAACCGCAGCTCAAATCAACAATTAGGAGAAGGAAGAGACAACCATTCAACCAGAACAGAATGAAGAAACAAAAATTCAAAAAACTGAGAAGAGGATTAGGAACCTCTGGGACAACTTTAAATGTTCCAACATCCAAATCACAGGGCTGCCAGAAGGAGAAGAGGAAGAGTAAGAAACTGAAAACTTATTTGAAAAAGTAATGAAGGACAACTTCCCTGATCTGGCCAAGGAGATAGACCTCCAGGAGATCCAGGAAGCTCAGAGAGTCCCAAAGAAGTTGGACCTAAGGAAGCACACACCAAGGCACATCATCATTACGTTACCCAAGATTAAAGATAAGGAGAGAACCTTAAAAGCAGCAAGAGAAAAGGACACAGTTACCTACAAAGGAGTTTCCATAAGACTGTCAGCTGATTTCTCAAAGGAAACCTTGCAGGCAAGAAGGGGCTGGCAAGGAGTTTTCAAAGTCACGAAAGGCAAGGACTTACATCCAAGATTATTCTATCTAGCAAAGCTTTCATTTAGAATGGAAGGGCAGATAAAATGCTTCCTAGAAAAGGTCAAGTTAAAGGAGTTCATCGTCACCAAGGCCTTACTTTATGAAATGTTAAAGGGACTTCTCTAAGAAAAAGATCAAAACTATGAACAGTAAAATGACAACAAACTCACAACTATCAACAACTGAACCTAAAAAACAAAAACAAAAACAAAACCAAAGCAAACAACTAGAACAGGAACAGAGTCACAGAAATGGACATCAAGGGGAGGGGGAGGAGGGAGCATGGGGGGAAAGGTACAGGGAATAAGCAGCATAAACAGTAGGTACAAAATAAACAGGGAGAGGTTAAGAATAGTACAGGAAATGGAGAAGCCAAAGAAGTTACACGTATGACCCATGGACATGAACTGAGGGCGGGGGGCGATGCTGGATGCTGGTGGGAGGGGGGTGCAGGGTGGAGGGGATACAAGGGGAGAAAAAAACGGGACAACTATAATAGCATAATAAATAAAATATATGTGGAAAAATAGTTACACAGAATATAATAAAATCTGTCAAAAATAATATCGGGTAAGTTGAGTATTTTATTTTATTATATTACATTTATTTATTTTTATTGTTGACACCATTATATATGTCTATATTGCCCCGCCCCCCCTTTGCCAACCTCCACCCAGCCCCTCCTTCCCTCTGGCCATCACCACATTGTTGCCTAAATCTACCGATTATGCACATATGTTCTTCGGCTAATCCCTTCACCTTCTTTCATCCAGTCCCCCCACCCCCCTCAAGTAATTTTTTAAAAAGTGGCAGTGCAATATAGTAACGCAGTGGCTTTAATGAAATACGGGAGAATAGCATAAAAGCACCTATAAACATATCTTGAAAAAAATAACTTGCAAATTTTCACTTTTTCTTTTTTCCATTTACAATTTCAACATTTAGCTCTATTTTATATTACTTTTTTGGTAGGCGGTATTAACATCTGAGGTTAAAGTAACAGGCCTCACAATTAAGGAGCCATCTTCGAACATTTCATCTCTTTATCCTATGATATAATCATGTTTCTACTGCATGGTTCCTTCAGTCTGATTCTTATTTTATATCTCAGAAAATGTGTGTTTAATAAAGAGATCCCCGAGTGGGTCTGCCTCAGGCCGGCTGTAGTATGTGGATTCTTGACATCATGCAGGAAAGATTTCACAACACAGGTCCAGATGATTTTGAGAGTACATTTGTCAAAGATGGGGATAGTGACGCAGAGGAAGAACTTAGGATAGAAAAAGCAATAGGAGAGCGCCTAGGTGGGGCTGCTTTGGCTCCCTGAGAAATAAAAGTCACAGTAAAATAAGTGAGCTAGAGTGAAAGAAGAGGCAGGCGGCTGTCAGCTCACTGGAAGGTCAGAGAAAAGGGGGCCTTGGAGACGGTTCACAGGGTAAGTGTGGGATGAGCTGCCGCTGTGCGCTGCTCCCCTGGTTGTGAGTGTTGTGGGGACCCTTTGAATTTAGGGAAAGAAGAGCAGAGACGCAAGCTGTGGGCATACTCTAAGGAGAGTGACCTCTGCGTTCTTTGACTTGAGGCTTTTTTCTGTTTCATTGGCTGGTGGGAATCCTAGTCAGGGTCTTGGGGCGGGGGCAGGGATTCTTAATAGAATAGTCATTAGCTTTCCAGGCTTGTCCTTCAATCTGTTGACTTACCAAAATTCAAATGTGTGTATAGGTGGGTCAGGGATTTTCTGGTTAGTTTTGTTTTTAAAGGTCTTTGAAGAGGGACCAGGACCAAGGCTGGTCTGCCCTGGGACAGCCTGGACTGTGTAAATCATTTGTTCCTAAGTGTCCTCGGGTAGGGAAGATAAAACCTTGTGATTCATCAGCTGGCTGTGAATTGCTCAAATTGCTTGGCCTTGTTTATTTATCTTGTCATAGTTTTCCTCATTCCACTTGTCAAGGAGCTTCCCTCGCCTCTTACTATCCTGCCTCAGTACCTGTCAGGCTCTTCATGGCTGTGCTTCTGAGCGCCCGCGCGCAGTGGGCCAGCCAGCCAGCCACACGTTCCATGCACTTCACTACACTTCTCTTGTGAGTAGTTCATATTTTATGGGTAGCTGGGGTATCACCTTGGGTTTTGAGTAAATGGTGAAGCATTTAGACAAAGCAGCTGGGAGCAACCTCCAAAATCTGTTTTCTACTCAAAATCTGAACTTTAATGCCTAGAACACTGCAGAAAGTTGAGCTGCAAAGAAGCAAAACAAATACTTCGCTAAACATTTTTGTATGGCTTTTTCTATCAGAAAAAAACCCCAAAACATGCTAATAATTTTAGCTATAGCTATGGATATAACCTTTGCTTTTATTAGCCCTACACACTATCTTTTTATCAAAATCACAGAATGAAAGTTATAGGGGAAGTGACTTTACTGTAATAGTACTTCTAGGAGATTTCTGTGCCCAAACTGTAAATCTATAGGCCTGTAAATTGGAAAGTACATGTAAGACTCCTAAATATACCTTTGCCACTACCTGTCTTGAAAGCGTATATGAAACAGAAATCTTGATTACATGCAAGCGACAGGATGTCCTGGGTTGACCTTTCTCACTTACTATTAAATTTACTTTATTTAAGAAGCTCAGGAAGAAACCAGACATAAATGGGTCTTGCTTTTAACTAAACATATAGCTATATATTTATTTACTAGTTCCATTGAGAAACTGCTTAATTTCTATCAATGCTGTTGATTTTTCTTCTTTCTGTAGAACAGCATTCTTGTTAACCTTGTTTGGATGTAACTAGTTGTCCTGTTTATCTTCCTCTTTCCCCTGTTAATTCTAGTGCAGAACCATTTATAGGTTTCACTGCTCAGAACATCCTTCCCATTGAAAATTCATGGACAGTGCCACGATTCACGCGTACTTTTATTCTGAGTGGAAGGAAGCAAGGGATTGGTTTGGAGAATGAAATGAGAGGAAGGTATTCATAAAATACTCGGTTGGTAGTGTGTCCTAATGAAAGACACAAGTGCCCACACTTTTTGATATACTGCATTTTGCTGTGTATCATGCGCACTCGTGTTTTTGGCCCAAATTTTCAGGAAAAAAACCTTTTGTTTTTGTTTTTTAATTCAATTTTTTATTTATATATAAACTAATTACTGTATTCCAAGGTATTATTTTGCCTATGCATATCATTATTGCTTTGTAGTTACACTTTTAACACATAAGCATAACCAAAAGAATTAAAAACATTTATATAGATACAGAATTAGTACTACCCATGTATAATGTGTACCCTTATTTTTACCTCAAAAATTTGGGCAATAAAGTGTGCATTATACATGGAAAAATGCGGTAATTATGATGCTGTGTTTGCCTCTCTACATTACTTTGTTTCCTCACAAACAGGTGACAGACTAAAAAACAAAACAAAACACTCCAATACAGCTCTCACATCTCTGAACACCCAACAAAAAAACAGTGAAGCGTCCTTTGATGGACTGTGACATACTGATTCACCATACAGCTCTGGCCAAGTTAGGAGTCAGGAGTTAAAACACCCTGACACATTAGGACAGTTCAGATTCCCTCTCCATGCAAAGTATGTAAAATTGTGAGAATTAGAGGCTTAATAGAAAATTATGCCTTCAAATGGCGTTGAGGCCTTTAATCAAGCTCTACAGCAGGCTTCTGCACCAGCGCAAAGGACGGAGGCCAGGCAGCCCCACTTGCCATTTGATTCCCCCTTGAACTGGGCATCATTGGGGCCATATGAGTAGGCGGAGAAGTAAATAGAAGCCACTTTTAATTCACAGCATGTCTCCAACTGCCTTTTTTTTCCCCTCTACAGCCACCCAGGAGGACTGATTGAGCTTACATTTTCGAGAGAGCATGCTGATTACAATACAACTCCTTGACTACAATACCTTCCATTTGTGAAATATTTATCAGGCCTCAATATTTTAAATATTGATCTTCACTCCCATATACTTAAGATTTAGTTTCTGTTGGTTATTAGTCTAACAATAGCTCCAAGCTTTTTCCCCCTCCTTTTTTAAGTGGAATTTATCGAGGTGACCTGTATTGGGTTAATGAAATCATATAGGTTTCAGGGGTACAATTCTTATAATACATCATCTCCATATTGTATTGTGTGCTCACCGCCTTAAGTCAAGTCTCCTGCTGTCACCTTTCATTCATCCTCCCTTTTCCCTCTACTGCCTACCCCCCCTCTCTGCTGTCCCCTGGCGATCACCGTGCAGTTGTCTGGGTCCATGAGTTGGCTTCTCTAAGTTCTTCTTTTTTTTTTTTAGGAGTCTAAGTTCTTAATTGAATTCTATCTAGAGTGACTGGATGGCCTGCTATTAACACAGCTTAGAAGTTTTAATAACTGGTCACTGACATGAATGAATAAACGGATGAGCTGAGTGACGCCGGCAAGGGGAGTGGGGTTCCACAGGCCTGCCACGTGCCGCAGGGCGAGCTCCTTTGCTTCCATCTTCCGTGCCTTCCAGGCCGGGGCAAGTAATTCGATGTCTTTCCCCAATGCCCGCCCCCTCTCCCCCCGCCCCCCCCATTTTCTGGTTTCACTAAGGGAACCAGAGGGTGTCCTGACAAGAATATTGTGCTTGGAGTGAACATGTCTGCAGCACAGCTGCATTTGTCATACTATTTTCTACTCCAAGTCATTTTATGTTCCATTTGCTTCTTTGACAATAATCCAGCACAGGAAAATACAGATTCGAATATATGTTATGTTTATCTTTAGATGGTCATGCAAATGTTTTTCCTCCTTGGCCAATGTTTAAAAAGAGGAGGAAAACCAGAAACAGCTTACATTTCCTGGGTGTATACTCTGGGCCAGGCAGGCACTGTGCTAAATGCTTTGCATGCATTGTCTTATTTAATTTCATTTTACAAATGAAGACAGGGAGGCACAGAGAGGTCAGGTTCCTTGCACAGGGTCACACAGCTGTTGAAGTGCAGGGGGTGGGGTGCTCGGATCCTTCGGGGCGCCTCTCCTCGAAACGCCTGCACTTAGCCAGTTCTGAGCCTGCCTGGTGCAAGGAAGAGATGACATCCAGAAGCATACGCAGCATCTCTACTCCGTACGAACTATTAACAGAAAACACGAAATCATATGGCCTTCTTCTCAGGGTAAGAATAAATGTGCTCAGCCATCCTTTAGGGCACTAATGACAGCTATTATTGTTTTCCGGCTGACTCTTGGCCGGTTCTTTCTCTTCTTTACTTTCAGACTAGTAATTAGATTTAAATCCCTGACAGGACTTTAACCATCCCCCTAGGGGGTTCTAGGTTTCTTTACTATTGCTGGAAAAGATTTTATTTTTAAAAAGCCCTGTGAAACTATAAGTAAGTTACCCTAAGCAATAGCTTTAAAAAAAAATCTATTATCTTGTGAAGTCTTTTGAAGAACACATGCTGCTCTCTCTCATCTCACCTTGAGAGATCAACCCTTATTTTTAGCTCCAATTTGAAGAATAAAAATACCCAGGAGGACCAAAGAAGGTAGACTCATAAAATGTTGTTTTCATCGGCATCTGTCACTGCCAGGTTCACTTGGACAGGAATCTTGTTTTCATTCCCGCCCGCCCCTAATTTGTTTTCTACATAGAGTGAAAATTATCATGGTTGTTTTGCTTCTCAGGGGGAAAAACTAAAAAACGTTTCTTTGTATGAATAAATTAATCTTTTTGGCCTCTGTGCTGAGTTGCTTTGAGCAAGGCATTTTGAGGCAAGGTCTTGAATAGAGCTGTTTACCTGCCACCATTTTGCTGTCCTTGGACACCCAGGCTGATTTGTGACAGTACTAACATGATTATAATTATGGAAAGCAGATTTTTCTCCAACTCAAAGGGGGCACTTTAAATCCTTTGAGGAGCAAGACAGAGTCATAGAAATAAGTACCTGGCTCAGGTGGAGATGCCGGCCTCATTAACACCTGTTAAAGCAACTGAGTGGCCTCCCACGGGACTCAGTCAGTCACTCAGGAAAAAAAAGAACCTGTTCTGAGACCTTCTTATCACTTTACATTATGAATCCTTTGGAGAATCCCAGTTGCTTTTGAGGAGGGAGGCCAAGCTTGTTGGTCTCTGTACTAAGGTTAGTCTATTCATAAAGAAAATTCTGGCCAGAAGGTCCAAGAATAAGATTTGGTAACTATTCCATTCAAATGCTTTAGCCAAATGTTTTCCAGCAGATTGAATTTAATATTTTTCCAGGGACACAAAAATAATACAACAGTATTTTATTTTACTAAATGTGATGCTTTTGGAAAAAACTCAACTGAAGAAAATATTTTTGTACAATTTCAAGCACAATTTTTTCAGGCAATTAATGAAAACCCCACAATCTATCAATCAGCTTAAAGCATAAAGAAAGATTCCACAATTTTCTGATAGCTTTCGTTGAATACTAGTGAGAAAAACTGATATTTGTTGATGTTTTCAAATATATTCCCGCATAGGATCCAGAGCAATATTTTCTGTTCCATTTAGTAATAGTTGTTACCAGAACAATTCCTGTTGATAGCTAGGCATATAGCTAAAGATAGGAGATATGGGCTCTATTGAATCCAGCATAATCAAAATTTAAAAAATCCAAGATGTATACCTAACCAATTCAACCGCGAGAATTGAACACTTGATAACATTGTAATAAAGAAAGGTTTTTTGAGGTAACACATTTATGTATCCTCTCACTTGTAAAAATGAGGTTTCTGAGCAGTACATTCTAAAAATGTGTGGTTGAGCTGCGGGTGGTGACTGCCTGGGGAGCAGGAAGCACTCCTGGAGGAGCTGCTGGGCGCTGGGGTGGAGGTGTGCCCATGGGCTCTCACCCAAGGCCGTGGGCAGCCGTTCCTTCCAGTGCTGGGGAAGGGGAAGCAGCAGTGGGCAGAGCAAAGGACCCAGCACTTCCCAGTTGCCCTAGGCGTGAGAGGGAGAGAGATCTTCACACAGAATGTATTACATATACGATGGTTGGTTTGTACACAAAAGTTCACTTTACCCACAATACAGCTTAACTACATCATCCCCCAAATGATGTTAATAAACATGACTAAGAAAGCCTTTATAGATTGATTGAAAGGGCTAAATTACTATTTATTTTTAAAAAATATTATTTTATTGATTTATTTTTAGAGAGAAAGGGAGGGAGAGAAACATCACACGCCTCCAGCTGGGGACCTAACCTGCGACCCAGGCATGTGCCCTGACTGGGAATTGAATCGGCAACCCTTTGTTTCAGTCCGGTGCTGAATCCACTGAGCTACACCAGCCAGGTAAATTATTATTTATTTAAAAAAATAAACAGAGAGCTTCCATGGAGGACATACTTTAAACAAATGCATTTAAAATTGGTAAACAATCCATTTGTTTAGGAAGACGATTTGGTTATGTGTTGTCACTTTAACCTTGGGGAATTTCACAGGCAAGTCTCACAAAATGAGAGTGGTCTTCTTTTTATTTTTTTGGAAGGCAGGCCTATCGTCAAATAGGATTATTTTAAGAGGAGGATCCCGGAGCCCAGTACCATGCCATGGTGTTGCAAGGTCTATAAGAGAACAATAGCGTTTTGAACATCTGCAAACTAGCATCCAGGCTGACACCAGATTACAGACTTTCCAATCACTTCTCTGAAAATTGGACTCCTTACTAAGCATTTCTTATTGTAAAATTGGGAAAAGATACCTGCTCTTTCCCGACTGCCTATTATCAGAGCTGAAAAGCTACTGCGTCCTAGGCAAATGGCCAAATAAACGACTGCTAAGCAGAGTTCTGATCATTAAATCCACTGTCACTCCTATGCAGTCCATGGTGCTGTCTTCAACATTATCCTCACTCCAATTATCCATAACTCAGGGCTAAATACTTCATTTTCCTCTGATCTTAAGGATGGGTCCTTGAGCATGAAGCTCACAGGTGCAAAATAAACACTTGGTGTAGAGTCCCAGCACAGTCTCACTTCTCACACCAAATTCTGTCAATTGTGCTCGAATCACTGAGTTACTGGTGAAATCATGCCTAACATGGACGGTGTTACCATAATCCACTATTTTCTAAAGGTGTCAAACCTGAGGCCTTGAGCTGGAAAGGTGCCGCACAAAAATGAAATCCAGTTGCACTTGGAAGCTTCCACCTCCATGGGAGTTCTAATCAGGTTGAGGAAGGTTCTGTGCCACACAGAACAGCTTTCAGTGCAGGAGGTAGGCCATTAAGTGCTTTCTCAATTCCATTAGTTACTCCTGCTGAGGCTGAAAAAGTCCTCATAAATGCGTAAAAATTAAATTGCCTATGAGGTAAGGAATGAGATAGTATTTTGGTGCCAAATACTATTCTCCGTTCAAATGGTCTACAATCACACAGAGAATGCAGTCAGGGCTGTGTACCTGCAAGGTACGCAGGACTGACTAGGAATTCTGTGCCCCAAAGCTAATGACAGTTCATCATCTGGTAATAATCCCCTGATTTTGCTTCAGGTTAGTTTCACTTCAGGCCTCCAGCACTACTCCAGACGGAACCCATCGTCTCCATTCCAGGCCTTCCTTCCCAAATTTCACCCAGGCCTCAGGCTGGCTCAGTTAGAGCATCAGAGATGCCTGGCCTCCCTGAGAGCGCGGGGCACATGACCCGGTCAGAGCTCCAAGGTGCAATCTGGGGAGGATGGGGTTGCTGAGAAAGGAAGATGAATTTTTTTTTTTTTTTTAAAAACCTCTCACTACAGGATATTTCTTGATTTTATAGAGAGGTAGGGAGAGAGAGGGAGAAACATCGACTTGTTGCCCCCCTACAAACCCTGACTGAGGACTGGAGATCAAACCTACATCCCAGGCATGGGCCCGACCAGGAATTGAACCCATGATCTTTTGGTGCATGGGCCAACACTGCAGCCAACTGAGCCACCCAGCCAAGGCAGAGACGCATTCTTTTTTTCTCTCCTCTACTCTCCCTGAACTTGGAAAAAGGTGGATCTGGGATTGCAGTCAGCCCTTTGTCCTCACTCGAGATTTGGGAAGGAAGGCAACAGCGGGGAGAGGAAAGCTGAACGGTGGCGAGACACCGGATCCTTCTGACACTGTTTGGCGCCCAGAATCCGGCTGTACATCTGAATTTTCAGTTAGGTTAGCCAATAAATCCCATTTTTCTTAGATTTAGGTTTTCTTTCCCTTGTAATCAAAATAGTCCTAATTGATAACCACTGAAAATGGAGAATTGTTTTAATTTACTGTTCAGCTTTGGAAGAGGCTTATATCATTCTACAGACGAGGAGGGGTGCGGAGGCGCAGGTGGGTGGCTTGTCTTACCTGCCGAGGTCCTCTGCTGGTTAGCAGCACAGCCAGGACTACAGCCCAGGTCTCTCACTTTCTCATGTGATGTCTTCACTATACCGTGGGAAAAATGAGCACATGGGGCTGGTTTAAAACTTTTAATTAAAACTTTGCTCCAGTTAAAAGTTTACTTATTGTACATTATACGTTAAAAACGAATTTATAAATTAATACTTTAAGTCATCCTTTTCATTGTTAACTAGCATATAAACTTGAAAACACAGTGATAAAATTTCTCAGCTGTGCTGTGGTCTGCTGTAGTAGCAATAGAAACAGCCCAACAAAATAGTTTAAAATGTTTTATTAAGTATATGTAATATTACAGGGTAATATTTACAAAGTTATGTTTTTTAAATAAAAAATTACCTTGGTAAAGATTGCAGATATTCAAAGCTTCAACAGTGATAAATTGCTTTAATACATATTTAAAAAAAAACAAAACCTTTAACGGTAACACAGCTGTAAAACAACTTTGGTCTTTAAATCACTGCAAAAATGGCTACCGACAAATAGCACACCTTTCATTGCTATGGAAAAAAGCCCCCAACAGAGGATCTTGCACATAGCAACACTGGATTTCTCTTTACCTAGAATGGTTAATGGATATTCATCTGGTATGGAATATAATTTTTCAACAATGGCTTTTTGTAAATAATTCTCCATTTAATAAGAACAAAAATGTTTCACTCTCTCATCTACCCTGATAACATGTCTAAGATTCCACTGAAGTTGCCTTACAGAGAAGCTTATAACAAATGCTCTTTTTTTTCCAAAAGGCTAAATTTTGGGAAAACTGGTCTTAAATGATAAGTAAGAGCTGTCAAAAACCAAAGGCAAGAAAACTGCCTGTTCACTGCTCATCTCTTGAAAGTTCCCTGGATTATTCCTATTAGCCACAGAAAATGATTTGACAAAGGACCCCAGTGGCTGATGGCAGTTAGTGATTTTGAAAACATGACACATGTAAAACTGTTTCTGAACATCCTGTCCATCAAATAAAACACAATAAGAAGATAAGGGTTGCCCAACAATAATTTCTCTAGTTTCCAAGGATAGGTAAATGAAGGGGTATGTATTTCTATACATAACACCATAAAAGTCCATTTTTGAACACTTGTAGGACAAGAGAAATCTAGATGGTCATACAGAGCTTAATTCTTAGTAATAAGATAGAAGAGTAAACTTACCACTTTTGAGCTTTAAGTCAAACCACAATTTGTTTGGTCAGTTACTAAACTGACTACAACATCCTGAAAAAAAAAAATAATGCTCCTAATTATGGGACAGCCTCATTATTTTCATTCTGACATCTTCAGGAATTTAAACAAGAATAAACCTGGAGTTTCCAGGTGAAAAAATCATCACCTTTGAAGGTTTTCAGAGCATGTGAAATTTGTCAAAAAGAGAAAGCTCTCTAGCTCACCCTATTAAAAATAGTGGAATATCTACATACAGCTAACTCTCAATCACCAAACACATACTGAGTATCTAATGTAGGCAAAATGCTGCAGGAAGAGAAAAGAGGGGAAAAAAAGCTCTTGCTATGGAGGAATTTTCAAATAAGTGAGAGAAAGTAAGACAAACCAATAGAGCTAAGCAGAGACACACGAAGAACTGGGAAAGGTAAGTGAAGATGAATAGAGGCAGGTAGGCAGATGGGGAGAGACTGCAAAGGGGAGCCAGCGGGGAAGGAAGGGCTGGAGGATAATGTTTTGAGGCAGAGGAAAAATCTGATTTGGCCAGAAAGGTTGAAAAGGTTGTTGCAAAAATGACAGATGGCATCACTCTGAGGACATACAATAAATAAAATTGAACAAAAGAGTCAATGGCAAAAATCAGATCAGTGAGTAAAAATCAGATTATGGAGGGAATAGATGTATGATGCCCAAAACATTGTTAGCAATTTTCATTAGGTGTGACAGAAAATTGGGAGCCATCGCAAGTCTGATGGAAAGAGAATGAACTGGCCCAATGATGCCCAAGCAAGACGGCTGCTGCTGCTACGGTCCCTTTTCCAGGGAAGCCGACAGCTGGCAAGAGGAAGTTGATTTCTTCTGGCTTTTCTCCTGCCACCTCCCTCTGTTGTCTAGGGCAGTGAATGCCTCAAAAGATAGGCAGCATCAAAGAGAACACAGAGGATGCGTAAGTCCCAAGAATGAACCCCAAATAAAGGAGAGTCTACTACGTATTAAAAGGTATGATGTTTAGTTTAGTTTATTAAAAAGTTGACTATAAAGATTTTCATACTTGACTTTTTCTTAATAGAGAATAGGAATTTGGATATTTTAAGTCCATCAGCTTTTTTCCTCCTTTCATCAAAATTGATTTCTAAAGTAATAAATGATATTACTAAAATATAAATACTTTCAGAAGGAAAAAGAGCAGCAGGAGTCATGAGACTGGTATAAGGGAATACAGCTCCCTCCACATATGATAATATTTTGGCCAGCAACACAATTAGGGAAAAAAATTTTTTGTTTGTTTTTTTCAAGAACTGTCTTCATAGGGGGTCCAGTTTTCTGAGAGGCATCAGCAGGTCATAAATTTGGATTTGCCACGGGCAAACCACTTGGTCCCAACATGAAAAATTCAATTAATTTGGCATAAAAGAGGCACACGGGGACATTTGGTGGACTAAGAAATAACTATCTGTAACGCAACTACAAATGTGAATGTCTTATTATTATTATACAAACCAGAAGAATCACTAGTATTATTAGACGGTACTGGTGAGCAGTCAAAAGACTTGGCAAATTACTAGAAGTTTTTAAAGTTTTAAGTGATCAAATATTTGCATCGAATATAATCCCACCCAACAAAGACCTCTGTTTTTAAATGTTTTGCTAAGAGCATGAATTAGCATTTGCTCTCCTGTAGGCACCCCACTGCTGTCCATACAGAAGATGCATGTGCCTACCTCATACATGTGCACATATAAACACACACCCACAAAGGAAGAAAACGAGTGCTAATAATCTAAAAGTACTCCAGGCGATCACAACTGTCAGAATGTTAATTTTTTTCTAACAGGGTAGAAAACGTGGGGGTTGTTTTACTTTTCAATCTTAAAGTCAGGGGAATACGAGGCAGGACTACAGAAGGAAGATAATGAGTGTTTATCATGCAACATAGATACAACAGCAATAAAACCCCCCTTTTGAGGGCTGGCCCATTGGCCTGACAGTGACACACATTATGTTGCCATGCAGGAAACACATAGTTAAAACCTCAATCTTGGTTTTTCATGCCCCAGATCAGAAAAGAAGTGAAGAAACACCGTAGATTGTGCCTTCGAATCCAAGGAAGGGAATACATATGTTACAACCATCACTATTTTTGCTGACAAGTGTGAACGTAGCTCTCTGAGAACAAGTCTGGCTCCTTTCTGCAATGATGCTACCATGTCTCTGGACCATGTTCAAAGAGGAGAAAAGGTGCTACATCTTGTACAGCAGAAGCAAGTAACAGGAGGACAAGACAGGGTTTAAAGGGTTGTGTGAATAAAAGAAAAAGACATCCATCAGTAAAACTACCCTAAATCTGGCAAGGGTCTGTTACACTTTACATTAAAGGAAGATTATGTAAATGGCAACCCCCAAGAATGAAGACCATAATCTCCGCCACTACCACATACCACGTAAGCAGCACACAAAATGTTTCCAGCCAAATTCCTGTCTGCACTTAATTTGTTATTCCCTTGATCCAGAAGTGGCAGACACACATTATTCAGTTAACACCATTAACTGCCAATGTGGCTACAAACCTGAGTTTGCCAAAGTCTGATGGAAGCCCCTGTTCATCAGCAATATCTCTCGGTAACCACCAGGTTAACACCAGGTAATTCTCAAGTTGAACCAATTTAAACTGGTGACCGAGTCAAGAGGTCCTAAGGATCTGAAAGGCATCATTCTTGGAAGTTGCCCACTCTACTTTGCCCCTACCTGAAGAAAAATAACAATAAAATATTGGATCTCAATTGGGCACATGACACAGATCATAATTCTTTTATTAACTAAATCACAAATGCTTTGAATACAAACTTAACTGGAATGACCATTTAAAAGTCAATGATTTCATTTTTCTTAGAGATGAAAGTGAGTTACTTTTCTTTTTTCTTCTCTTGAACAGTGAGGAAATCAAGGCCGTGGTACTTAAACAGAAGTGCATTGCTTTCACATCTTACTACTCTCCAAATCTGAGTCCATCACTTCAATTCAGTTAGTCTGAAATATTGAAAAATGAGCATTAAATACTATTCGTGTCTCTTTTCTATGCACTAACACGTTGATGTAGCTTACAAATTTGAATTGTTTGAGATACATAATATCTAAAAATAAAGACAAGGTATTTAATCTTAGCTTTGCAAAGGTCACACATATAAACCAGGCAAACTGTTAGCCTTTTTGTTTGCAGTAAGTAAAAGGGCAATGGCAAATGAAAATAAAGATCAACCAAGACTAGTCATTTCCATTTGCTGGATTAGCTTGAGGAGAAGCCAAGAGATGTTAATTATTCAAAGCAAAAGATATTGCTCATAGGTTAATATTCCATCACATTCACTTTAGATCTACATCACTCATTTAATTTAAGTGAAATAAACATGTGATTAGGTATAAGTGAAAGAGGAAATGGCACCATGATCCCTAGGAGGGTACTCTGAACCTCACTCGCTGACAAGGCAGACACACTGCGAGCATCGTGCAGTTAGTTGTCAGCTGGTAAATCCCAGCAGACAGACATTTATTTAAAAATAACTGGCAAATTCTGAACAGCTAAATGTTAGTAAAATTAAAGAAATTTCAAAGGTCATTATAGATTTTACATGCTATAACAAACAAAAACTGCTGTTATCTCCAGATACCGTGGATCAAAGAAAGTTACGTCTTAAGGGAACTTAACAAAGGAAAAGGTACTAAAGGTTCTTAATACTGACAGTGGAGAAAAAGAGTTCAGTTTCTTTATACGCAGAATGACTCGACAGTAGGAAAAGAACAGCAAAAACAAAACAAAACAAAACAAACAAAAAAACCCCAAAACTTAAAAAGAGAACACTAGAATAAAAACATGAACAAACCACAGCACAATTCTAGGCACCAGTTTTTTAAAAAATACCATTTAATTTTTAATTAAAAAACTATGATTTTTTGGAGGGCCATAGTATAGTAAAACATGCATTTTTGTAATAAAGGCTGTGACACAAACCTACAAAAGTGGGATCATTCTGTACCTCCTTGTTGAACGCAGCCTAAACATTGTTTTAAACTTAACCTACCAACACATAATAGGGTTGTTTTTACTCTTATGCAAACATTATTGTACTCAGAGGAAGCTGTACTCAGTGCAGCTTCTTGAGTTCAATGCTGCACTTTGCTCCAGAGGCAAGCAGGTAGGTCACAGACTTTAAAACAGTAAAATGAAAAGTGAACTGTTTAAATGATCAAGGCATGACTGTAAACACCAAAGGTATGAAGGTTTTGATAAGATAAAAACAGAACTGAAGAATCATAGCATGTTAAGGTAAAATTAAAAATGAGTGCCATAAGTGCATTCAATATCTCTGACTTCTTTAGAACAAATGTATATCTTCGAAATATTTAATAAAAGTTTTAAGTTGTTAGCCCAGGGTCCCCCGACACAAGCAAAACCTGGAGTGACTAAACATTTTTCTCTCTGTTTCTTTAAATCCTCTCCCAAAAGGTTAGACCCAGGTTCCTTTGTGGAAAAGTAGAGATATTAAGCCTCCACGGATTATATGTAACAAAGTCACCAACACAAGCACAAAGAAACTCTGTCAAGATTATAAAGATTTGTGCCAGGCTATCTGTGTCATATAAAAACCATTTTAAAGTTACAATTACCAGACACTGCATCTAAAATATGCTTTTTAAAAAGTGGTAATTTCTCTTTGCTATGAGCAATATGACTGCAGAGTCTGATTAGTGACACCCTACAGCTTTTATGTTACTGTTTTGTGATTTTAACAGAGTAGATTTAAGTTTTATAAATCAAGAAATGTAAACCTTTATGATTTGACAGTGTCCCTTTTATTGAAGAAGCCATAGTTTCAAGAAGCAATTTTATTTCTTTTCAATGTCCATATTTTAAGCAATCTACAACTGTAGGTGTATTTTACACTTACCATCATTCATCATTCCCTTTGATTCTTTAAATGCTAAGAATTAGTGACAAGCCAAGCAAGCAATTAGTAAGGTTCCACAATTAAAAATCACTTGTAAATAAACAAATATGCAGTAACAGCATGCCAACTATCCCACAGCTATAAACCCCAGTTCATTTTGAGGCATCTGATTACAGTGCCTTTCTGTGGATCGCACCCAGAGCCCCCACCAAGGAAACACAGTCAGTTGAGAATATAAATCTAGATTTAGGGTGACTGTGAAATGTTTTGGCCTCCCTCCATGGTGATAGGCTCTATCATTCCAAATTTGTAAGTCAGAAATAAAAATTACTTGAGATTTTTCTATCCTGGGAGTGCTACCCTTCACCACGGCCAATCTAAAAAGGCAAGTGCCCCTCGCCCAGTATCGCTTGACTAATGCATGCAACTGCGCTGGGAGACGTAGAACAGTGCATTTTCCTCAGAGGTGAGAACGTTACAAAAGCAATACTGATAATTCCTGATTAATAACCCCAAAAGAGAGGTCAAGGCAAGGAAAAAAGCTAGATTCTTCCCAAGACATGCACAGATCATTCTAACTGTTTTGCCGACCAGTTCAAGTTATGATCTGGTAACGGATGAAAAAAATATACAAGTTTCCAATAAGCACATACCATTAAGCGGTTCCTCAACAGCTTTCTGGAAAATATTTAAAATGTATGTATAGAAAAATAGAATTTATTTCATATCCTTCATACTGAAATTTACATAAGCTACCATTTAAACTCTATAGTAAACAGTAAATCCTATAGTCCAAAAACAAGTCAATAAAAGTTAAAAGCAAAGCTTGCCAAGTCTCACTAATAGTTTACACTAATAGTTTAATAATACCTGTATGGTTCTTTTAACATTCATTACCTATGCAAAATTTCCCACTCCACCCAGCCTCTCTCAGTTCAAAAAATCCTAACTTCTCAAAAATTATTGAAGTTCGAAATAAACTGCAACATAATAATACAGTTAAACGAGAAACAAGAGCAAAATAATCATTTTTAAGACATGCAAATTAAACTGAGTAACAGGGAAAGAGAATGTGTTAGGGTTTGAAGGTCTCATAGCTGGATTATCCCTAACAGGCACATTAAAAACTGCTGTGTGTTTTTGACCATTGTAGCTATGGCACCAATCTTTTCAGAACAAATTATCACCCAGACACACCCCTTCTCTCTCTTGCCTTTCAGGCTGGTCTGTTGAGGCTTATCAGATTTAGGAGCAGTGTAATCTCCACTTCCTGCACACACTTTCGACATTCCAGATACAGCTATCGTTAAATCCTTTATAGGAGGTGAGTACAGCATAGTACTTTCCAGGTTTTATTTGCATCAAGTAGCTCTTGCGCCTGTCATCACAATGAATTTCTATTTATAAAGGGTTTTTTTTTAACCCCCTCATTTATTCCTCTTGGTCTATCTCCTAAATTTACTACTTTTGTTGGAATTTTCTCAGATAGCTTAATAATGTATCCAAGATACCGTGAAAACTACAGTACAGTTTAGAGGAAGAAAAATGCTTATAAAATGAGGCACAGAGTGAAATAAATCATAATTCAGAATAGGTGATTTTAAAGCGATATTTACATTTAAGAAATTTTAACTTACCCTAGGAGGTTGTATACTCCTCTGATTAGAAGCTGATAAAATTTAAAAATAAGGTAATACATTCAGTAAATGAAAGCAATTAAAGCAATACACTGTTCAATTTTAAAATAAAATGTTCAGGCTAAACCTAGAGGTGCCGGAAAGTCCACTGAAAGAGTTCCAGTTTTGACAGTCTATTAAAAAAACAATACAGAACATTCCTGATTAAAGTAACTGACAGAATAAAATGATGCGAATAATCCACCTACATCAATTAATAAAAAGATGCACTCGCTCATTTGCACATGCCATGACGCCCCCTCCTTTGGGGCGGAAAAATGCTGTCATCTACTCACACCACTGTAGACTCTGTATCCCTCCCCACTAAGTGGAGGGAATGTGACAATGACCAGTCTCTGCCTTCACTCCACCTCCCACCCTTAGCTCGCTGCTCTCGTTCCCTCTAGCCTAGTCTTTTTTCTTTCTTTCATCTTTCAAGTTTTCAAAGCTCCAGATAGCTAAAATGAAAGAAAATACTCAGATCCCTCTGAGTTCAAAGAATTATTCTAGACAGATAGTTAGCTGCAACCAGGCCCTTCTCTATATGTATGTTCCTTCTAAGCTTACCCTTCCTCGCTTCTGAATGCGTTGGTTAATGAAGGTGAAGGAATACAGGGCAGGAAGAAAGCGACAAAAGCGAAAAGAATTGCTCTAGTTGCATAGAGGAAGAGAAAACTTTCTTATAAAAACCGAGTGAGGAGGACCCAGAGCAGCTGAAATCAGTTCTAAATACAGAATCAGAGTCCTACAGATAGATACAAAAACATCAACCAGCAACAACATCCTGCGAATGACTCTGTAGGAGGATGATGCTACTGGTTAGTCAATTCCACTACTCTCTGAATTGGATGATAGGACTGGATTTGCTTTTTAGCAGACTGAGGCAGGATGCCCCCAGAACTGCTCTAGTTTTCTATGCAGTTCTAGTTTTCCAGATTATTTACTATCCCTCCATACCCACTTTATGAAGCTCCCAAAGCTGATGGGAAATGGGAGAACTGACCCAAGGTCAGCCACTCTATAGGTGAGCCAGAAGCTGAAACAGGGAAAATCGCAACCGACTGGCCTGGAAAGTTTCTTTATCCTGTGGAAATCTGAAGGGGGAGAAACGGAATGAAGACTAGAAAGTTGGTGATGGCAGAGGAAAGTGATAAGGAAAGTAAGCAAGGAGAAGCTCAAAGCTTAGAGCCCTAGGTAAGAAAAGCTGGCAGTGAGAAGACATAAATTGGATGAAAGGTAAGGACATAAAAGGAGAGGATGAGCTAGTTGGCTAGTAGGCAAAGGACGGAGAGAAAGAAACTAAGTAACTGTAAATGGAGGAAGTGTTAACTGACTCTTGCTCCTGAGAGGGCAACATGACAACTCAGACCTTTTGAAACATACTTCCAGTTCCTAAACTAGTTACCGCTCCACCCTCTGTGAGGCCCAGTTATGTACGAGGGGGGACCCACAAAAAATCTGGGCTTGTCTTCCGGAGGGCAGGCCTCTTGGAGTACAGGCTTCCCTTGGTAGGCGAGTGTTCTAGTAACCCATGTGTATCTGTGTACCAGCTGGCGTTGTTATGAGAGGCTCCGTTCGGCTTCAGTGAAAAAAATTTTTGAAGGCTCTTTTAGCACGTTTGCCCATTTCATGATGGGCGATTTACCAGTGCCCCTGCCTACACTGCGCTGAATATTCAGCAGTTTTTGACCAGAAAGGGCATGACCCTCATGCCCCATCCCTCCTATTTCTCCAATTTTGCCCTGAGCAACTTTTTTTTTTGTTTCTCCAATGAAAAAAGCCCTCAAAGGGAAGTTGGCCAGTGTGGAAGAAGTGAAACAAAAAACGGCAGAAGCACTAAAAGGTATCAAAATTGATGAGTTCAAAAACTGTTTTGAACAGTGGAAAAAACATCTTGATAGGTGTGTATTGCATCTAATGGAGATTGCTTTGAAGGTGACTGAAGTTTAAACACATCAGAATAAATACACGATTTTTTATAAATAAATTCTGGGTTTTTTAGGTCCCCCCTCATATCTGCTCTCATGAGATTCCCATCTGTTACTGTCATGTGTGGCTTTAAAGTAAAGCTCCCTTACTGGAAGTGCAAGGAGAGTGGTTTGGTCCTAACCAAACAAGAAAGCTTCTTTTTAAAATACTATGGAGTGCAATGGGTTTGGAACATGAGTGAATTCACAATTAGCAAACTTTCAAATAAACCAGGCAGAGTTACAGAAATTTATTAGGCAGCATCATGACTGTTACATGTATATGTAACACACTTCAGCTAAGCCATGCCCTCTATTTATGTTCTGTCCAGGAAAAAAAGAACTGAACAGCTATGTAAGTTACTGATTGGTAATGAGAAGGGTCAGAGGTAAGATTTTAGAGTTATATTTTTGAGCTCAGATATTTATTCATTAGCATTAGTACTAAGAACTAGTTGCTAAGTAGCTCCTTTTCTATGCTAATCACATGTAAAAAGTAGTTTGTGAGTTCTAGTTCTCAGGCACAGGAATATCGCAATTGGCTAGCCAATTCTGAAAAAAAAAAAAAAAAAAAGAAGAGATCTGTAAAGAACAGTGATTCAAAGGGACACAGATCAGTTGTGATCCCTTTAATATTCTATAACCAACCAGTACAGAAGTTAATTTCACTTGAATTACTCCTCTCCAATAAGCATATGACCTATGTAACAAAAGAATGACTGTGATTTATCTGCTGCCACTGTGGGCCTAAGGCATTGACAGCCATAGCTACATATTTTTAAAACCTCGAAGTCTTAAGTATTTCATATGAACTCACTTGCAGTGTTTCTTGATTTGTTCTCTCCCTGTAACACTTGACACATACCATAAATACATTAATATTTCTAGAATTTGAACTTTCAGAAACACTTTTTTTTCTGCTGAGACCAGATGCACCTTTCCTCAACAATGGGCAGGAAAATATCACTAATTTATATGTATATTCTATGTCATTCTAATATATTTGAGATGTGGTAATTATGGTTTCTGAAAACTTGTAGGTTGATTTGTATCAAAACATGACTATATGTACTTGTCATGGCTCTAAAAATTAACAAGTATATAAACACCCTATATAAATAGCAAGCCTAACTTTATAGAGTTTAGTAAGTTCCTTTTAATCTTCAATATGCTCTCACATTGTTATTGTACCCAGACCCGAATTTCCTTTCATAAAATTTAAACACTTCCATTAAAAAGATATCTAACATAATTAAAAGACCAGAAAAAATGCAAGTTAAAATCTTACTCTTTAAAGTTAACAAGTAAGGCTACAAATTTAAATTTGGAAATAATGAAAATGATCAAAGTTAAACCTTTCATAGGGATATTAATTTAAGCTTAAAAAAATAGCTTGGATTTTTTTTTTAAAGCTATCTTAGGATTTTATTGCATTTGAGTCAAGTCACATTCATTAGACTTTTCCACAGCAGAACATCTGCAAAGAGTTAAAGTTATTTTGGAAACATTTACAATCTTTACTTCCTGATTCAAATGCTCAAATTTGCAACCTTAATGTTACATATACTCAGATTTATAGATTATATAAGAAAAACACATCCATTTTCCCCATCTAGTACAGTATCTAAAGAGCAACTTTCCTGTACCTTTTCTTTCTTCTTGTCCTTCAACTGAAGGAAGATGAGCCTCTGATCTCTAGTATCAGATAAGTTGATTTGAAAAGTCAATTTAGATTATCCTCACCACGTCAATAAAATTGTACTAAATTCTTAACTTACATATGGTATATTTATATGTTAAACTATGATGATAAATTACCGGGGGAAATTTTCATAATTTCACTTTCACTTTGATTTTAATGTGAGAACAATACGTTTGTAATTATACTGGTTTCAGAGGTTTCTTAGGGAAGTCAGCAATTGGGGGGGAGCAAGGTCAAGGGGGTGGCAGCTGGACAGTGCATATTTCCGCCTGAGTCAGCATCTCCAGATCTCCTGGCAACCATACTGAACATCATTCTTTGTTATACGTGGAAGGCATGGGGGAGCATGCCAATAAAAGAGCGGGCAAGCCAGAAAATGAGGGGAAAAAAGAAAAAAGATCTGACCATCAGCCAGTGACACCAAATACTACACAATGTTATATGGATACTGTAGCTCACATACTGTTCTCAGGCTTTCATGGGGAGTGACATAATCAGTAGTGTCATCTCCAAGAACCAAACAAATGGTGATTAGAAGACTCAACGGAAACAGAATATGTATCAACATTCATAACGTGATGCTCACGATAGCTACCAAATGAATGCCATTCTGCTTTAGAAGTCTTAAATGTATGTTAGGGACTTAGGAGTCATGAACTAAGAAAATTTCATTGACAAAACAACTCTGGCTTTATGAACCCATAAACTAAAGATAGGTACATTTTAGTTACGTATTGTATTTTAACTGTTTATCTAATAAGCATTGATTAAAGGGAGACAAAGAATATGTAACAGAATTGAATTCAATGATCAGTCAGTAAAAGCTGAAGTTCAAAAATAAAGATAAAATTTCTTTGAAATTACTGTGCATGTCATATGGAACATTATTTCACTATTTGAATTTGTTAAATGCAAAGATTATTTGAATTTAACAATTCAACATTTGTATGAATTTTTAGAAACACATACAATAAAGGTTGCCTAAGCAAAGCAAAAGGACTGATATATTTACTCCGTTAGTTTGTAACTTTTTATTATTTTGATAGATGTTGAAAAGTTTGCTTTACTTTATAAATTTAAAAAAGTTTTTTTTTTTTTTTAAGGGAGACTAATATAAACCAGATTGTTGGGAACATCTTTAGGCATTATTAAAAGCATTTATCTCTATATATCTATTAAAAATAACTTACACAGTAAGCTGTCAACTGATAATTGGTAGATTAAATACAAAGTTTAGAAACAATAACCTAAATCCACACTTAGCAACAATTGATTTTAAAAATAATAAAAGCCTAAACTTTAAAATTCATATTTTAAAGTGAAGTATCAGAGGACACTTTAATTAGCAAAAAAAAAAAAAAAAAAAAAAAGGTGACAGATTTTGAATATCAATTCCTGTCCACTTATGGGTGTCAAGGTCTATAAACAATCTGCAAGAAGAGTAAGTGACAAATAGGTCTCCATCAAAGAGCTCTATCATAGAAAAAAATGGGCCAATTAAAAATCTTTTTCTATTTATTAAAGTGAATCCTCAACCAGCTCTCCTTTTCCAAAATATAAAAAGGTTTATACATTCTAAAACATAAAGTCATTTTCTTTTAAACTAGTCTATAATCTAAACTTTTCATAATTTATATGATTTCTACGCTCTTTTATGAGTTACCAATACATTTCTTTGATCCTAATTTCAGAACTACCCAAAAAGCATTTTCCAAGTTATACAGAGTGAGGCAAAAGTAGGTTTACGGTTGTTCACATGGAAAATCATAAAATAATTAATAAATCATAATACAGGAATAAACTGTTTCATGTACTCCCAACTGTAAACCTACTTTTGTCTCACCCTGTATATTTGAAATTCTTAGCATAGACTAACAAAAATAAAGTTAACTTACCATTAAATTTCATATAAACTAATCCAAGCAATTCTGCTAAAGCTACAATACCCAAACCTGAAATCAGAAGAGGACCATGCACTGGGGTACACTCTGTAAAAACAAATAAAATTTTATATTAGAAATTCACATGAAATAACTGAATTTCTTAAAAGAAATAAAAGTAATAATATCAAGTTTTAAGGGGAATAATTATTTTTCTCATTATCAAGAAACAAAAATTACCTACATATATTCATCCATTCTTCACTCAGTGAAATGACTCCAATTTTATTTTTAAATGACTCATTTTATTTTTTATTAAAATAAAGAACTCCTTGTTTGTGTAACATGTACCTTATAGCAGGACTAATGGAAGATAGTCTGTAAAGCCTAAGCCTCCACCACTTGAAGCCTCTGGTTATTTTAAAAGCTCTCCCCCGATTATAAGCAGTTTGGCTGCAAGAACAGCCAGCCCATAAGCCATATGTACCCAATGTGGAAAGCACTGATCTCAGTGGGGGCAAAGTGAGAGTTAAAAAAAAAAAAAGCTCACAACACTAAATGCTGGCAAAAATGCAGAGCAACAGAAAATGTTCATTTGTTGCTGGTAGGAAAACAAAGTGGTAGAGCTACTTTGGAAGACAGTTTGGTAATTTGCAAAACTAAACATACTCTTAACATACAGTCCAGCAATTGCATTCTGTAGTATTTATCCAAATGAAGTTGAAAAATTATATCCACACAGAACATGCACTTCTATATTGTGTGTCTAGATCTGTGATTTTAGAACAAATCAGTACTTTTCCAAAGTACTGAAAGCAACCAAGATGACCCTCATTAGGTGAATGGATAAACAAATTATGGTCCCTTCACACAATGGAATATTAGTGCTAAAAGGAAGTAAGTTATCAAGCCACAAAAATACATGAAGGAAGCTTAATGCATTCTAGTAAGTGAAAGAAGCCAATCTGAAAGGGCTAGATATTATATGTTTCCAAGTATAAGACATTTTGGAAAACGCAAAACTATGGAGACAGTGAAAAGATCAGTGGTTGCCAGGGTTTTCACGATAGGGAGGATGAATAGGCAGAGCACAGAGGAATTTTAGGCAGTTAAATTTTTCTGTATGATATTCTATGATTATAATCCATGTCATTACACATTTATCAAAATCACAGAACATACACCACCAAAGTGGACCCTAATATAAACTACAGACTTTGGGTGATCATGCTACGTCGATGTTGGTGCACCAAACTGTAACAAATGTACCACTCTGGTGGGGGATGTTGATAGCGGAGGAGGCTGTGAGTATGTGGGGTATAGAGGAACTCTCTGTATTTTCCACTTGATTTTGCTGCGAACCTAAAATGCTCTAAAAAATAAAATCTATTTGAAAAAGAATAAGAAAAACAAAGAAAAAGAAAAAAAAAAGAAAGAGCTCTGTCCAAGAGAAAGTCCTAGTAAGAAGAGAAATTGGGACTAGAGAAGAACGTGATGCTTACCTGAGACACAGAGGCTTAGTCCAACCACAGAGAGCACAAAGCCCAGCACCTGGATGACCAATATGGCAATGCTGAAGGAAGACATCCCAATAGCTGGAGCTTTAAGGAAAAAGCATGTTGAGAGTGTCTAAGAAGCAATCACTTCGACTTGTATTTTGTACAATCTAGGATAGTATCCTATGACCGAAGACGGACTCTGGGCTTCCCTGTCAGATGGTAGATGCTTTCCCAGTGATCTGAACTGCGGCATTCCACCCGAGTAATCAACTCCAGATTTACACACTCAGCACCCTTTTATTTTTGCAGTGAGCTGAGCTAGACTAGCAGTTTTTACCTAAAATCTTAGAACAACGTTGCTTGTACCACACTCGCGCATTTTATAATATGGCTATTTTATAATTGGCTATTATGCAGGGCATTGCCACATGCACACAAAATTGCTCTGGTGGAGACCCATTATGCAAGCATGCCACTGTAAACATCATGGCCTCTATGTTGTGTCTAGAGCTGCGTTTTTATATCAAATTAATACCTTCCAATGTACAGCAACCCAGAGGTGGATTGTAAGACCAAGAGTTAAATGTGCATATAGAAAAAAATGGATTCTTTGATAGTAACAAAAATGTTCAGTGATTTACTCCCAAAATGTAGTGAAAATGTTACCAATTACAGGTTGGAGAATACATATATGTTCTTTTAAAACTACAATGTTAAGATTTTCCAATAGCTAAAAATATATATATATTTCTACTCTTTATGATTCATAACTCTATAACTCTCTTTTGTAGAACTAGTTTTTTTTTCTTTTTTAAAAATGAGGCTTAGCAACAGAAGAGAATGGGAATGTTTACTATCTATTTATAACTTCAAGAAACTGAAATAAGAATGTGAAGATAATCATTTAGAAACTATACAGCACAATTTTTAAAATCAACTGACTTGTATTAAATATATCCAAATCACTTTTTAACAAAATAATTAAATACCTTGAAAACCTAATATAAAGTTAAAATGAATCCACATGGGGAAAATTTCACTAAGAATAGTTAGGGAGATAAACCAACTGCTATTATATTATAAAAAACCATACAAGAATATTTTAATCAAAAATGTCATTTTTTAAATGAAAAAGGTGAGCACAATTATGCTAAAACAAAAAATACTTACTCATCACAAACACAGAGTACTGAAGTAATATTAATATCACTGTAGGAACCACAATTAAACCAAGTCCACTGGCTTTCTTTGTTGAATATTCACCTATTAATAAATACAAATAATATTTAAAATATTTTCCTACATACTTCCTACTCCCAGGAAAGTCAAAGTACTTAATTTATTAAATGTATTTATAGCAATACTACTCTTATAAACTGCAGAACATTAAAAAATGTGCTTCCTCCCAAACTTCACACAAAATAAGTGACTACTGTTTTATTTAAAACCAAACTTAAGATATATAAATGTCAACATCTAAGATCTCAACATGTTAAAACCTTGAATTGGCTTTGCTTCCTTCTCTTACTGATCCCTTAATCTGTTATATTTAATCTATCCCAAAGTCAAAATAGTTATTCTTTCTGTCTTCTGAATTCATCTTTCCTCCGCACATCCTCACTAACTTCAGCTGCAAACAAACCTGCCAAATTTATGTTCCTAAACATTACACCCATACTGTGTTCTGTTCAAAAAACAATGGCTTTCTGCAGTCTCCACTTTGAGCCCCAGACTATCTTTGCTGTTCTTTCCATGGGCTGCATACTCTTATGTCCCATCCTCCAAATGCAAACGCTGTTTCATGTTGATTTGTTTCCCACATTTATTCCCTTATCCATGTCTTGACCAATGAAGTTTGCCTCTGTAGTGGGTTGAATGTTGACCTTAAAGATATGTCTACCTCCTAATCCCCAGAATCTATTAATATTAATTTATACAGCCAAAGAGTGAGTATTACATTATATGGCAAAGGATATGAATAAATTTAGGATCTTGAAAGAAGGAGCTTATACTGGACTAACTAGGTGGGCTGTAAATCCAGTAAGTGTCTTTGGAAGGGAAAGGCAGAAGGAGAGTTCACACAGGAAATCAGAGTTATGTTGCCACACACCAAGGAGGTGCAAAGACTGCCAACAAACACCAGAAACTAAAAGAGGTAAGGAATGGATTCTCTCCTAGAGTTTCGGGAGGTAGTACAGTCATGATGGCATCTTTATATTAGAACTAAGGTCTTCAAAACTGAGGAACTGCTCCTGTTTTAGACACCCAGTTTGTGGTAATTTGTTATAGCACCCTAGAAAAACTAATATTCCACCCCCACCCCCTGCAATGTTTTAAACCTTATTGATCCTGACTTCCTTCCCGGCAACTGTACATCTTACCTGGGACCAAAAGAATGGCTCCAACAATGACAAATGCGGTGAGCACTATTCCAGCAACAAATAAAAAAATGGTTTTCTCCTTCGCAAGACTGGAACTATATTTAAGTGCTTAAAAAAACAAAACAAAAAGGATTCCATGAACTCAATCGCAAGAAGTGAAGGCATTTCTGTAACTTAAAAAGTACAGCAACAAACTGATTAACTTCCTATAATTGAATAACACTTGGGTAACAACTGTTTCATATCATGTCAAGCTACCTCAATTCTTTTTTGTAGTAAGTCAATGGCTAACAGAGTCATGACAGTATAAATATGGATGCTGAATTTACAAGTGATGCTTTTATTCCCCTACATTTCAGAGATGAAGTCATATACATCAGGCTTTCTCAATGAACATTTAGGGCCAGGTAAGTCTTTGTGGGGGAAGGCGGTTGCTCTGTATATTATAGAATGTTCCGGAGCATCCCCGCCTCCCTACAAACTACATGCCAACAGTGGCCCCCCAGCTGTATCAATCAACAGGGTCTCTAGCCAGTGTGAAGTGTTCCCTGAGGAGTAAAACTGCCTCAGGTTTACAACTGATAGAGATACTGCTTAGGGGAAATAACTGACTCACTAGTAATATTGAGAAAAAGGCAACTTTGTTCCATCCTATATAAAATTAGTAAAGCATCTGGAAATCTAGGTATTTTGTTTTGAAAAAGCAGAATAAACATTGGACAAATCAAACACTCTTGAAATCCTGAGGGGAGGAAATGCTTAAATTGTTCAATTAAAATATTTTCATAGAAATATACTATAAATACTCAACAGAATTCATTATACATGTTATTTTTTTTTGATGCTAGCTCTACTGTCAAATATCTGGTACCTTCCTGAAAGAATAATGTAATGCATAAGCCTAATAAATATTATTTCTTTTACTGTATCTTCACTTTTGGGGTTTTGTTTTGGTTAATATTAAAATTAACTTTTTAGGAAGAAAGTTGTTAAAAGTAACCTAAAAGCAGACTGAGTAGCAGAGAGAAACAGTGCATGATTGAAAGTCTGTTTGGTTTCATCCAGGCTATTAAACAATATCCTGAGGGGGGACATTTTGAAAAATGTTGTATTTAGCATTACATTTGTTTCTACTAAAATGACAGATCATATACAGTTTGAACAACAAATAACCCCAAAATGACCATGCTAAAATCTATTTTTAAGATATTACAACCTAGGGTTATGTGATAACCTATGGTAAAGTATTTGAGGTACAATACAGGCACCCAAAGATTTTTAAAACTCACTATGTACTCATACTTTAGATTGTAAACCTCAACTCTATTCTCTTTAGGGGGAGATGGAGAGCTAATCAATCATCAGTCCTGAAGATGAGTAAGTGAAATTCACATTCATCAGAAAAGGGTGAAAAAACATTACAGCAGGTTCCCCAAGCTTTCATTTGATCCATCGGGCTGGGAAGTTACCCCCTCAGTCACATAAGTCATCACTATGACTCAGTCACGTCCCTGCCTTTTTGCAGGGCACAGATTTTCAGAAATTCCCTATATTCAAGACTCAAATATCGGTGAGGATAAAATTCAGTGTGTATGTTACAAATTTTCTCCAGACATCTGTGAGGTTTTCCATTTAATTCAATGCATACTGTTATCTAAATAGAACTTGAAAATTCTACATAAGGGTTATAAAATAGAAGCTGATTCAAATGCATCTCACAATTAAACATTCAAAAGATACTCTTCCAGGTTTAATTGAATACATAAAAGAGCTGCTAAGATTAAGCAGCAAGAATTCACCTTTAGAGTACAGCAGAAGTTCATGCAAAAAGGCTGACATACCATTCTTAGTAAAAATAAGAGTTTGACCCTTATATAAAATTCAACCTCTTGAGGCTTAGAAGAGTTAAAGAAAAAAAATAATGCCAACAATAGCAACAAAAATAAAACACCATAAAATAACTATGATTGACAGTGTTTTACCATAGAATGACCTTTTCAAAAGCTTTGCATATAAATATTGGAGGTAGCTTTAGTTTCTATTGATTGGTTCAACTACTATTTATTTTCCGGGCTACCTCCAGCTGTTCCTTAAATTAAGCAACCATGTCTATTTATTGATTTTTATGAGGGGGGATAGAAGGGGGAAGGGGGGAGAGAGAGAGAGAAACATCGACTTTGTTGTTGCGTTTATTTATGCATTCATTGGTTGCTTCTTGTATGTGCCCTGTACCCCTGGCCAGGGCTTAAGCAACCATTTCTAACAAATATATTAGTGAGATCTACTTATGTAAACACGGGTAATGAATGAGTATCTATCTTCATGTTTTCTTTAGTGAATCTTTTAAAAAGAGTTTCTTTTGACTCATTTTCTTTGCTCACAATGGCCACATTTTAGCACATCCCATAGCAAGTGGGGACACAGTATTTCGTAGCCCTGTTGTCAATTTTTTCATTGTAGCTAAAGGGTTTGGAATCTGATATAGATGTTAATAGAACTCAATAATCGTGAGGATCTTTTAATTTTTTTTTTGGTGATCTTTTTTTGTCCTTTAATAGGTAGATTTATCCTTATTTATCAAATCTATAAAAATTTGAAATGTAAACAAAGAAAATAAATTCAAATAACTTTGCAAACACTGGACATTAGGGTAAGATAATTTAATGTGTTCTTAACAGCAGGCTCTTATGAACTTCCTGGTATGATTTTCTGGCTGCTTGGCAAGACTATGTATTATAATTTTAAAAACCTGCATGCTTTAAAAGATTCCCCTCAGCTAAAAGTATTGAAATCAAAACACAAAATAAAATATTAGAAATAACAGTATAATAACTTTTTAAATACTTTTTTAGCACCGGTTTAGGTTTAAAACAAAATTCAGAGGAAGGTACGGAGAACTCCCACACACTCCCTGCCCCTATACATGTGTAACTCCCCCACTATCAACAACACTCACTGGAATGGTACTTCTTCCTCTTCTTTTTTTTTTTAAACCAAGGATGAACCTATATTGACACATCGTAATTACCCAAAGTCCATAATTTGCCTTAAGTGTCGTACATTCTTTGGGTTTGGACAAATGTAAAATGACTCATATCCATCACTATAGTATTACACAGCGTATTTTCACTGCCGTAAAAACCCTCCGTGTTCTGCCTATGCATCTCTCCCTGTACCCCACTTCTAGCAACAACTGATCTTTTCACTGTTTCCACAGTTTTGCCTTTTTCATAATGTCTTACAGTTGGAATCATACAGCATGTGGCCTTTTCAGACTGGCTTCTTTCACTAAGTAATATGCATTTTAGGTTTCTCCATGTCTTTTCATGCTTGATAGCTCATTTCTTTTTCTATATGGATGTATTACAGTGCATTTATCCACTCACCTACTGAAAAACGTTTTGGTTGCTTCCAAGTTTTGGCAATCATCTATAAGCTGCCATGAATATCCATGTGCAGATTTCTACGTGGATGTAAGTTTCAACTCCACTTGGATAAATCCCAAAGAGCACAACTGCTGGATCATCATATAAAATAGCATATGTAATTTTGTAACGAACTGCCAAACTGTCTTCCAAAGTGGCTGTGTCATTTTTGCAGTCCCACCAGCAATGTACGAGAGGTTCCTGTTGCACCACTAGCATGTGGTGGTGTATTTTCATTTTTAAACAGAACTTATAACCTACCTTAGTGCTACCTGACATAGGAATACCAAAAATATTGGAAGGCAATATTATATTTTTGTCAAGAAAATGGAGATTCTAAAGTTTTTCCTTTTATACCATCTATAAATATTTTAAACCATCTATAAATCTAGCCAGCTACTTTTCATCAATGAGTTAGGTCGCTTCATTCATTTGTTCTACAAATATTTACTGTATAGCTACAATGTGGCTGGCTCTTTTATTAGTCCATCTCAACCAAATGAAGATACAAAAAGATTACTTTATTCAAGAATTGACCGAATATCAATAGTTCATGTGACAATGAACTATTCTAAGTGCTGCCTCAAGACCCTTATGTTCTAATGTGCGAATAAGTGTGTGTTTGGGGCTGGGGAAGAAGTGAGTGATGGGAAGTGTTTCTCCCAGATCTTCCTCCTCAGTTAAATAAAAGGTGTGGGTCTATTCTAGCCTTAGAAAAATCCCCTTATGTAATTCACTCATGTGAATGAAGAAATGGGCATGTCTCTCTAGTCACCTGAAAAAACAGCTAATGTTAAAAACAGATACTCCAGTAGGGTTTTCTCTTTTCCTTGTCACTGATTTAAAGCGCATGTAAGACAGCATGCAGGTTGTGGCTGATGAAATCTAGAGCAATTAACAGGTCAATGTGGAGGTCAATGTGGAGATTAATGAACAACTATCATCTTAGATTTCATGATACTCGAAGACAGAATTTGATAAGCCCACATAGGCCCACACAGACCACAGTTCTGACACACATGAGTTTCAGTTACCATGATGTAGTTGAATAATACAAGTCCCCTAAAATTACCGTTCAAATTTCAGTACCACAATGTATTAATTAAGTAACTGCATAAAGTGCAAACTTCACTGCCATCTGTTTAGTCCACAAATCACAACATAAATAACAGATGTGTATTATGATCAGTGACTAATCATGTCACTTCTTTCAAAGACTGTTGGGGATTGGTCACTGCACATCTGTTATGCACCTCATGCATAGACAGCAAAGCACATGCTGTGTTACCTCCTGTTTTCTGGTGGTAAACCCCTGTGACATGTACAATGGATAATCCAAAGAGGAAACTGGGCAATAAAGATCAAAGAGCAAAGAAATGGGAAGTGATAATACTGGAAGTGAAATTCAAATACAACATAAATGACATTATGGAAGAAAGAGCTGACTGTGGAAATGTCAACACTACTGCTATTTAAGAGACTCTATGCCACCAGAGAAACTTAGTAAAAGTGAACTTATTGGCATAAATTAGGACAGTGAGGAGGTTGTGACACAAAGAATAAAGATGTCCCATAAGAAGTGACTCTGGCAAGAAACTTCTCGTGAAAGGAACTCTTAGAGATAGTCCATGACACTGAAAATGCAAAGGATAAAACCCTGGAAGCTGATATGAACTTAGAGGGAGTCTAACGATTTACCAAAGCACAGAAAAGATGCTTGTTCTCTATTCGAAGTTTTATGACAAGGAGGCAAGCGTGGTTAAACTACTTTCATTTTCGATGTTTTAATATTTTAGTTTACCATGTACTGAACACTAGTTTTATTATTTTTATTTCTTAATACAGTTATTACTGACAGTAAGAGATTTAAAAATATTTTTTTCAATTACAACTGACATACAATGTTATATTAGTTTTAGGTGTACAGTAAGAGAGTTTTTGATGTTTTGACAAAAAATTTTAGGTTACAGAGCAATAGTAGTTTTTCATATTTATTATCAGATTGCGTCGCAGAGTTTCAGCTTACATGGCCATGTTTAGAGTCTCGCAGGTTCATGTAAAGCAAAGATTCATATACAGCAAAAAGTTCCAAAAAGGAAAAAAGTAAGCCTATATACACCAATCTCAAATAATTTCAAAATGTTAGCCAGTTCTTCACATGGAGTTGAATCTCAATCTCATAGGAACAAGAAGTCATGGTATGCAGCATTGGCAATCTTTTATCAAATCTAAATAGTGGAAAGTACCAGTTATATAATCAAAGAATGAGGAAGAATCACTCTGAAAATCAACCAGGAACTTCATTGTCAGTGGAATGGGAAACTGTGAGTTAGAACAAACTAAAGTGCCTGAAATGCAATACTAGTACAAAATTGTTACTTCAGTTAAAGCTCTGTGTTTGATTCCAGTAATCTCTGAGCTGTTTGCTAAGCATAAGACTCTGCTTAGCAGTCCTTAAGTTAAAACTAAAGGCAAAGGTGTTTAGGGACATTTCCTAAGTGAACTTTGTCTTCAAAACGTGGTGTACTGCTCACCATACCTGCAAGCCCTTGGCTTGGCTTCAGGAGTTCAGAAGTCTTCTCAGGCTTCTTCCTCAGTAGGATCAATGGTCTCCTGAGATCAGTGAAAGATACTGTTCTGATATAAAGAAACTCTTTCTCTTCAAAGTGAAAGCATAACCTGCTGTCTTTACTGAATGTTTAGCCTACGGAATGTTCAGGTTTTATCTAGGACCACCAAAAGACAGACATGCAGAGCTAGAAAAACCACTGAGAGAAACCCCCTGTGGTCAAGTACAGATCATAAATGGTAATCAGAAGTTAAGGAGACCTACAAATCTACAAAGTGAAAGCTATGAGTCAGTTACTACTTATACTTTATACCATGCTCTAAAAAGCGTACAACCAGAGCTCCAGTCAAAATGGCGGATAGGTAAATGTGGTACTCACATCCTCTCACAACCGTGTCAAAACTACAACTAAAGTACAGGACACCATTATTGAGAACTGTCTGAAACCTAGCTAAATGGAAGTTATACAACTTAGGATATACTGAAGAAGCCCCATGAGACTGGTAGGAGGGACAGAGAAGAGGAATGGGCTCGCCCCACACCAATGTGTGGCAGATAAAAACTGGGAGGAATATCTTGGCTGCAGAGGTCCCCCTTGAGGAGCAAGGGATCCCAGTCCCACATCTGGCCCTCAAGCCCAGGGTTCTGTGCCAAGAAGAGGAGTCCCAGTAACTTCTGGCTATGGAAACCAGCAAGGATTGTGGCTGAGGGAGGCCAATGACTCAGGGAGTTCCAGGCAGTTCCTCTTAAAGAGCCTGCACATGGACAGACTCACTGGTTCTGAGCTCCAGTGCTGGGGCTGCAGCTTGAAAGTGGTATAAGGGACATACAAGGAGGCTTCAGGGGCAAGGGCTGAAGGGCCAGTTTTCTCCCAGACAGAAGTACTGGCAGAGACCATTGTTCTTTTGCTGAGACCTTCCCCCACAGAGCTGGCAGGTAGGTGGGCACCACAACTGAGTTTCTATCCAGCTGGCTAACACTGTTAGCCCCACCCTGGTGATTCCCTGAGACACTGCCACACCCAACATGTGGGCTCACCGAAGCCCTTTCCAGTGGCTCTCCCATAAAAACACCCTATCTTAGCTCATGCTTCAGATTTTCCTAAAATCTCTCAAAGGCTCACAAACCCCAAACAAGCAGCATCGGGCCTCAGCATGCCCTGTACCTCTTGCTAACTGGCCTTAGGCCTGGCACTAATGGTAGCTGGCCTCAGTTTGCAGCTTGGCCTTTCCTAGGTACCTCCAGCCCAGCACAAGTAGCAGCTACTTGCAGATTACTTTGTAACTCATGCCGAGTGGCCCCAGGCAGGGCACAGACAGAAGCTGATCTTGGTCTGCAGTTCCAGGGAGGCCCCAGAGCGAGTATAGCCAGTGGCCAGCTTCAGACCACGCCAGGGAACCCCCTAACCACCTCAACGAGAGACACGTTCAGGATGCAGACTCATTGGGCATCAGAGCCCCACTGAAGTGAGTCCTGGTCTGTGGGGTTTGCCCCTGCAGAGCATATCCTCCACTGTGTTTTCAGCCAGTCCTCACAGCCAATTGGCTCGAGAGTAAATCTTCCTATTGACATTCCAAGAGCAACCAAGATTCAACTACAACAGGAGGGTGCACACAGTCCACATGGGGCACACCTGGAGGACCCAGCTTGGGTAACGGGGGAGGCTGCACCAACTGGGCCCCACAGGACACCTACTACATTAGGTCTCACTATTAAGACCAAGTGACATACAGCTCTACATAATTCATAGGAACAAACACAGAATGGAGTCAAAATGAGAAGACAAAGAAACATGTCTCAGTTGAAGAAGCAGAACAAAATTCCACAAAAGTACTAATCAAAACAAAGACAAGCAATCTACCAGATGTAGAGTTCAAAACATTGGTTATAAGGATGCTCAATGATTTCAGTGAGAACTTCAGCAAAGAGGAAACAAAAAAAATGGAGATAGAAAGCATAAAGAATTGATCAGAAATGAAGAATACATTATAGGAAATTAATAGTAGAGCAGACAAAGCCAAGGGTCAAATCAGTGATTTGGAAGATAAGGAAGCAGAAAATACCCAACTAGAATAGTAAAAAGAAAAAAAAAATCCCCCCCCAAATGAGGACAGTGTAAGGGGCTCTGGGACAACTGCAAGCAAACTAACGTTTGCATCATGGGGGTGCCGGAAGGAGAAAAGAAAGAGCAGGGGATTAAAAACCTATTTGAAAAAAATAATGATAAAAAATTCCCTAGCCTGGTGAAGGAAACAGAGAAGTCCAGGAAATACAGAGATTCAAAACAAGATGAACCCAAAGAGGCCCACACCAAGATCCATCATCATTAAAATGCCAAGGGTTAAAAACAAAGAGTTAATCTTAAAGCAGAAAGAAAAGCAGTTAGTTACCAACAAGGAAGTTTCCAAAGACTGTTAGCTGATTTCTTAACAGAAACTTAGCGGGCCTCCCTGTATGTCCCTTATACCACTTTCAAGCTGCAGCCCGAGCACTGGAGCTCAGAGCCAGTGAGTCTGTCTGTGTAAAATATTCAGAGTGATGAAAAACAAGGACCTAACAACCAAGATTACTCAACCAAGTAAAGTTATCACTTAGAATTGAAGGCTAGACAAGAAAAAGTGAAAGGAGTTCATCACCACCAAACCTTATTTAAAAATGTTGAAGGGTCTTCTTTAAGAAGAAGAAAAAAAGAATAAAAAATATGAATAATAAAACAGCAATAAATACATATCTATTAACAATTACTTTAAATACAAATGGAGTAAATGCTCCAATCAACTGAATGGATAGCAAGATAAGACCCTTACATATGCTGTCTACAAGAGACTCAGTTCAGATTGAAAGACACACACAGACCAAAAGTAAAGGGATGGAAAAAGATATTTCATTAAAATGAAAAAAAAAAAAAAAGAAGAAGCTGGGTAGCAAACTTATACCAGACAAAATACTTTAAAACTAGGACTATAACAAGAGACTAAGAAAGACCAAGCAATTTCACTTTGGGGTATTTAACATTAGAAAACCAAAACAGTAAGTTTAAAAGACTTTTGTACAATTGCCAAGATATAAAAGCAATCTAAGTGTCCATCAGTAGATGGATGGATAAAGAAGTGGTACTTATATACAATGGAATAAGATTCAGCCATCAAAAAAGAAAGAAAGAAATTTTGCATCAGTAACAACATGGATGGACCTAGAGGGTATGTATTGTGCTGAGTGAAATAAGTCAAACAGAGGAAGACAAATGACAGAAGCGTGCCTCTGTTTTTCCCATAAAATAGGATTTATAACAATAGTACCTACTCCCAGAAAGTTCCCAGGAGATGTAAATGTGATTTCAGATAAATAGTACTTTGCATTGTGCCTGTCACACAGCACAAGAGTCTGACAAATGTTTAGGTGCTATTTTTATAAACACCTTTAAATGTGATCCAGGCTCAGTAAACTAAATATATATAGGTGGCTTCTATACACACGCACAACCCCCACCCCTAGAGTTGTTTGTTCTAAGATGAGCCCAAATAAAATAGTGCCACCAAAATATTTAGGTTCATAAGCACATTCCTTAAAATATGACAAATAGAATAAGTATAAAAAAGAACATTCACTTCACTAATACAAAAATGAAAATTACAACAAGATGTTTTCACCCATGACTAGCAAAGATTTTAGAATGATAATGATGTCAGGATTGAGAGATGAAAGGCAGATATTCTCATCAGCAGTAGAAATTGATACACTGCCATTTCCAGTCTTATATATCTTTAGCACTTACTTTCACAGTATCAAAAAAATTGGAAACAATTTTTAATAGCCATCAAGATACGAGTTAAGTAACTTATAGTGCATCAATGAAAGTAAAGCATAGGCAGCTGAAAAAAAATTTCTGAAAACACAGCGGGGGAGCAGGACATATATAAGCTATATAAGTCTTTATGATTTCTTAAGAAAGGTAACAAAAAAAACAGAAAAAGACAAAAAAAGGCAGCAGAAAATTCACTACCCTAGACCAACAGTTTATTTCTAGGTTGTGGGATTCTAGACTATTTTTGTTTTTTCTCCTATAACTTCCTATATTGTGTAAAGTATTCTAAAGTGATATGTATTACTTTTTAAAGTCAGAAAAAATTTTGTAAATCTTATTTTGTCAAAACATGGCTGCCAGGAACAGACTCATTCATTGTTCCACTAAAAATCATGTTACTAATGAGAATCTCATGATCAGCAAACTACAGTCAATGCAAATGCAACAAATCATACTCTGTTAAATAATTTCATGATCTTAAAAAAAGGCAATTTCCTACCCACCTGGGTCTGCCAATAGTGTTCAAGGTCTTCCCTAATATCAGTGAAGACTGACAAGGTCTTGATGCTAAACCAATCATTTGCTTGATATAAAAGGACTCTTGAAATTCTAAGAAAATTTCCACAGGAATTCTAGACACCATTTTCAAAGCGAGAGAAGTGAAATGTCCTGTCACTGTTAGCCCTTTCCTTTCCCTTTTTTTGCCTTTTAGATAAAAATTGAGAACAGCTTTGAAATCATTTCCAGAGTGCCCCATATTGAGAAGAGCCCTTAAAATATAAAACCAGTCATCTCCCTTTCCATTTTTATGTAATCATTTTAGATATACATGCCTTAAACTTCTTAGTAAAAGTAAAATTCATGAACTATACAACAGGCCAATCCACTACAATATTTTACTAGTTGTCACTTTTTTTAAAGGTAGCAGAATGAAATAAATAAATGAAAGCAGTATTATTTACTCCTTACCTTGCATAAATGCTAACTGGCCTTCAATGACTGACTATTTCGGTGCACTACTGGGAGACAAGGAATGACTCTTACATGTTAAAAGTTAAAAGTTTAGACTGTTACCTCAAAACTTCACTAATTTAGTGAATTTCCTTTATCACACTGGGATGCATATACAGTTGACCCTTGCTTACCCAAGGGTTAGGAGAACTGACACCCCCACGCCACATGGTCAAAAATCCACAAGTAACTTCAAACTCCCTGGAAACTTAACTACTAATAGCCTGCTGTTGACAGAAGCCTTACCAATAAAAGTAACAGTTGATTAACACATATTGTATTTTGCATATGTACTATATACTGTGTTCTTACAATAAAGTAAGCTAGAGAATAGAAAATGTTATTAAGAAAATAATAAGGAAGAGAAAATACATTTACCATATTTACCGGGAAAAAAAATTCACATATAAGTGTATTTGCATAGCCTAACCCTGTGTTAAGGGTCAACTGTATGGTTGAGTATAATCATCAGCCAGGATGCAGATTACCTGTTTACTTAGTAGTGACAATTCTACATTGTTGATGCTAAATCTTATGCAGCACCACAATCTGCCCTGAGAAGTTGGCCCGCATGGCTATTACAGCAAAACATGATCAAAGAACACAACTCTCCTGTGGCTACTTTCTAGAAGCTGCAGAATTGCACAGTAAGGATGACAAACATGGTTCAAACTGGGCTTTTCCAAGGATGAACACATATATAAAGAGAAGTTCAAACTGGGAAAATAAAGAGAGGTAGTCTTAATGCTCAAAAGTGCAAAATCCTATCTTAACACTATAATGTAGGCTGTGACCATCTCCTCACCAAATAAAATAATGTGTGTAAATGCTCTGCAAACATTAAAATCAGCATGAGTTTTAGGTATGTTATTATTAGGGCTCCCACTATTCTTTTAAAAAAACTCAGGAACTGCAGCAAATTATGGGGGACAATATACACTTCGAGGAGAATATTAAGATTGTATGTTCTTATTTACAACATTATCACACTTCCTAATATGACTGAAATAGAATATTTCATTAATATTGCCTCCTGGAAATAACAATTTGATCACTAAAACATAAATGAAAAGTAGAAACAAGTACTTACTCACAATACCAAACTGTCCCCAGAACAGAAGTACAGCCAACATGGGGAAAATAATAATAAGAATATTTTCATTTGTAGAAAACCATGAAACTGAGAAGAAAACAAAAAAAATCACAATTAATATGTACTATAATAACTTTAAATCCTGCCAATGTATGGTCAACAATATATTTTATTGTGGAGATGGAAAATAAAAATAATTAATAAAAACTGTGACCTTAAATAAGTACATAAATAATTACACATATAATTTACTTATATAACAAATATTTATGAAACTAAAAATACTAGTTATTTAAGTGTTTCCCACAACATTCTCCCTAAGCTGTGATTTACGGAAGAAGGGAGCATGCCACAGGAGCCGAGAACAAGGCTCCACAGCCACAGCGCCTGGGCTGGAAACCCAGCTCTAACTTGCAGTCCTTGTGACCTTGGACGGTCTTAGCACCCCTCTGTTCTTCAGTTGTTACACCAGTGCAACAGTACCTACACCTCGAAGGACTGTTGTGACTGTTAACAAAGTTAAGATATGAAAAGGGCTTAAATCAAAGCTTGGCACGAAGAATTTACCCTAAAGAAGAGTCAAATCTTCCTGTAAAGACTGACTTAGGGAATGGAAGTGAGGAAGTTGTACATCTGGGAACTCCCACCCCTAACTGTGATTTAAGAACAAGACAGAGGTGGGCCTTAGCTTTCCTGAAATTTACTCTTGAACAGAAAATGTACTCGTAAATAATTTGGCTTTAAATGGCCGTTTACATGCAAAGTAACATGAAGAGCTTTAGGTGTTAAGGAAGCTTCTGTTAGGGGGGTCGCATGTTACCTAAACAGTGAAAATGCAGACACTCATTCTATATAAAGGGAACTGTGATAGTAAGACTTCAAATGAAATTTGTTGAGGACTTTTACAAATTAAGTTTCATTATATCTTATCAACTGTTAAGACCATATTTCTACCTACGAAATTTCTCCTGTAACAATAAAGCCAAGTAAATGCACTGAAAGCATTTCAAAATTGGCCTGTATGGGAGAATATGCCATATGAAGAACACTTCCGAACCCTGCACACTGCAAGCACTGGTGTGGCTCTGAAATTAACTCTTTCCAATACTCCACTATATCAGTGTGTAAGGAATCTTTTTTAAAAGTGGGCTTTTAAACCATAACGCTAGCCACACGTTTCTTGTGTTAAGCTCGTAAATTTAAACTGTCAAATGTTCACATTAATCCCCAGGATATAACAATACTATAAATTTTTATCTCTGAGATATTAGCATCCAGATTCTAGCATTTTGCCCTGTACATAACAGAGACTCAACAGGTTTGCTATTGATGGTTGCAATGGAATAATAGTTTAGTGAGTGAACAGAAGGCAGGCGTGGGTTTTTGTTTTTGTTTTTAATGATCCAATGGTTGCAGATCTCCAAGAGACTGATGTTTTCAGGTACTCTCTGTCAATACCACCTTAATTTCCAACTGAATCACTGAACATCTTCCTATGCCAAAGAAAATCCACTTCAATTCAGCCTAAAATCCTACAGGAAAAAAAATCTGTGAATTATGCTTAGGTTTTCACGTGCCTGAAAAATTTGGTAAAAGCTCTATGATCTAATGGTTATTCTTAACTTATTTTCCTCTACCCACTTTCTCTATTATTTTGTTTGCATTGGTAACATTAACTTCTCAAATATTTACAATTTTTTTTTAAAGATTTTATTTACTTATTTTCAGAGAGAGGGGAAGGGAGGGAAAAAGAGAGGGAGAGAAACAGCAATGTGTGACAGAAACCTTGATTGGTTTGCCTCTCACAAGCCCCCAACCCGGGACCTGGCCCGCGACCCAGGCATGCGCCCTGACTGGGAATCGAAGTGGTGACCTTTCACTTTTCAGGATGATGACCAACTCACGGAGTCATGCCGATCAGGGTTCAAATCCTTACAGTTACTATACAAGGAACTATTATCCTCTCCTTATCCTTGAGAAAACTGAGGCACAGTGAATGTAGGATCACAAATTTGTATTTCCAAAACTGACTCTTGATACCCCTCTCCCCACTCCTCCATCAAACCTTCCCTCCTGGTTTTTGCTATTTCAGTAGTAGTAACTCCATTTCTCCAGTTGCTCAGGCCAAAAATCTTGCAGTTACCCTTGGCTCCTTGGCTTCTCTCACATCCTACCTCTGTTCCAACAGTCAATCCTCTGGGCTCTACTTTCAAAATATAGCCAGTATCTGATCTCTTGTTCATGAAGGGCTGACAATGAAATGTTCCTTCACTGGCCTCTCTCCCTATACAACAGAACAATCTTCAACAACCTTAGGATCTAAATATGAGTGAAAATAAAAGGTATGTTTGACCCTGGCTGGACCACTCATTTTGCACTTGTTACATACACATTGATTGAAAGCCCATCATGGGTATGATATTATTCCAGGTATGTGAGCTATAGCAGGGAACAAGGCAGGTGGGATGACGAGCTTGGGGGAAGTGAGCAGCTGATATCAGACCCCTGGGGGATAGTAAGGAAAGGCCTCTGGGGAGAGGAACTAGATATGAGCCTTGGATGGGAAGGAGCCTGCCATGTGAAAAGAGGGAAGAAGAGACTCCAAAGGAACAGCAACTAAGCAATCAAATGTGTCTAGAACTTAGCAATACAGATGAAATGGGAAGAGTTTGCTGGGGCAAGATCATGTTGGGTCTTAACAGCTTGTTAGGATAGTTTGTATTTTATTCTAAGAGCAATGACTTGTGATTGGAAAGCCTCAGATAAGGAAGAAAAATGACCTGATTTATTTAAAATCTTTAGAAGCCATGTGGAAAATTAATTCTAGAGAAGCAGGACCTCTCAGAAAGTTCCTGCAGCAATCAGGTAGTAGAGCATGGCCCACAAATGCACCCCTGACTTCAGTTTTACTCACCACATTTAAAGATAAACAGGGAATGGTTCCAAAGAAAGGTGGCCAGAATGGGGATCCTGAAACCAGGAGCAATGGCTCAAAGAACTGGGGGTTCTGACCTTAGAGAAGAATAAACTCGGGGGAGAAATCCTACAGCCCTCCTAGTGGGTGAGAAATTGCAGGATTGCAGGCTTTAGCCTGACTTTCAGGAGAACTGGAACTGCCTGATAATAGGAAGTTAATCATGTCAAGAATTTAGGTAAAAATTTTGAATGACCAATTAGCTGGGGCATGATAGAAGTAATTCCTGAATTAGATGGCAAGAATAACTAGGTAACTCCTAATGACTCCAAGCCTCTATGCAGAAATAATAAGTGTAAGAAATATTGCAATGACAGAAGAGGGTGGGATTACAGAACACAAAATATTAGCGTCTAAGTGATTCTTAAGAGAAGCTTATTAGAATCACCTGGCGGTCAAACTGCACATACTCTCCCTTCTCAGCCCCCACCCTAAGATTTTAATATTCCCCATGGTAGGTGTGTGGGGTGGGGAGCGGATGTTATACAAGATTCTCTCAGTTTAAAATCACCACTGCAGACCTCTGATGTAATTTACATGAAGGTGTTCCCTCCCCTCACTGACATGAATATGTTACCTCTCTCTAATCTGTTAAGGTGGGAAGAGTTGGAGGATCATTGAATTGGATGTTCAAGAACCAAATGAGATGATGAGGAGAAACCCAATGTTTTCTATAAAACCACTTATGTGCCCATTAAGCTATTGATTTGGCATGGCAGTACTGTCAGATGGCTTTAACTCTTGTTCCCCAAGGGGAGGAGACAAAATACTTCTCGAAGGTCCCCTTCAGCTCTAAATTTCTATGGCATTTAGAAAATAAATTAAGCTTAAAATGGACTAAGAACAGTATCGAATATTTTTCCACCTCAGGATTAAGAAGAACAAACCAAGGGCACGCTCGCTCTCACTCCACTCAAGCTATGGCTGGTGACTGTGCCCATTCCTCTGCCCCAGTTCCTGGTCAGGCAGAGTGGCTCCCAGAAAGATAACCTTCTTATTAGTGAAAAACCAAGAAAATGATATTAAGAGGGTGTGGTATATGGATGAGTGTTTAATTTTTGCTTCCAAGCCAAAGTATTATAAAAACCAGTGTTTCATCTCTCTTTTCACTCTGTAACTCAAAAAAGTAAAGAGATCACTCCTATCAATTAAGTATGCCTCTCCTTCAAATATATATGGCATACCTCATTTAATTATGCTTATCTTATTGTGTTTTATTGATGTTGTGTTTTTCTACAAATTGAAGGCAAAACCTTCCCCCAGGATAAAGATCACAACTTGCTTTATTGTGATTGTCAATTTATTGGGATGGTCAAGAACCAAACCCTCAATCTCTCCGAGGTATACCAGTACACGGCAAACCTCCACAAACACAAAGAACACCCATTTCCACAAAAGGAGATCACAGTAAAGTTTACAACACTAAAATTCAAGCCAAATTTTTGCTTGATGTTTTAGGACTGTGATGCCTTTTTTAAAAAGATTTTACTTATTTTTAGAGAGAAGGGAGAAAGAGAGGGAGAGAAACATCAATAATGTGTGTTGCTCCTCCAATGCCCCCTACTGGGAACCTGGCCCACAACCCAGGCTTGTGCCCTGACCGGGAATCAAACAGGTGACCCTTTGGTTCTCAGGATGGCACTCAATCCACTGGGCCACACCAGCCAGGGCTATGATAGCTTTTTTTGAGGTATTGACTTGGCTATAGCACCCGTTATTTAATCAAACCCAGAATTCTAAGGTGGTTCCCCAAATCGCCTTTGAATCTCATGCATATGACTGAATGATTAGACCTCTCCTGAAAAGTATATTTAAAAACAAACCCATACAAAACAAAACAAAAAAAAAAACAAACCCTTAGTTCAATTTAGTATTAAACTAATGAAATTTACAATGTAGGAGAGATTGTGGGGCAGAAAAGCCTTCCAAAATTGGATAGACTGCTTTAAGCCATCTCCTGCCCATCCTTCACTGCACACACATCCCTCTCATAACACCCTCACCTCAACAACTCAGTACCTTACATCCCAAAATAAACATCCCAGCAATACAACTAATATTTGCAAAGTACTTCGGTTTACAAAGGACTCGTATACAAGGGGTCTCACTTGATGCTCATTAGACTGTACAATACATAAAAACAGGAATCTATTTTCATCTCCATTTTAGAGATGAGGTAACTTAGACTCAGTGAACTTCTCAAGTTCAATATAGGCAAGTAGTTTAGTTGTACATCAGGGGATATAATCAGATTTCCTGATTCCTAATCTTAAGCAATGTCAAAATATTCCATTAAACAAAACACTCCATTCCCAATCTGGTAATAGATGTTTTATAACTAGAAATGCTAGACGAGTACAAGGCAAATAGTTGATCCAACTGAACTGTCTGATCCCATCTAAAGCAAAGGTTCTCAAAAAAATTGTCTAATCCTGAGACCAGTAATATGTCTAGTGGTTCTAAATAAGAACTTTCAAAATAGAGAGCCAGCATGCACCTATACGTGGTTAAAGTAATCAGCTGGTACAGCAAGGAATAGAAAAGAAAGCAGACTGTTTACTTCAGCTAACTTTACGGCTCAACTCATCAAACCAAGTTTGTGAAGAATGGGCAGAATCATGGTGCTATACCCAAAGCTGAATTCAAATTAATTAAATCCGCCCCCCCCCCCATTCTTGACCAAAATAAAGAACACAACAGCAAGGCTAAGCACAGAAAGCCTCAAGGAAACATTATTATAACCTGATTTGTAATCTCTTGATTCTCCTAATTGATTCTTTCTAGATGGAGCATGGCTGGGACTTGCCAACCCTTGACCAAAGCATAGATAATAAAATTAAAAAAAAAAAAAGGCTAAATAATTTGAAGGAGCCTGGAAAATTAATCACACAAAAGAAAGTACTTCTGACAGCAACAAACAGAAATGCAGAGTAGATGACTCCAGGACTACTCATCCCAACCTTTCTCAGACAAAGACTCTGAGAACCACACAATACACAAATAACAGCAAAGGAGTTTTATTATGAGAAGCAGAAGAACAAATAAAATAAAACTCATAATCTTAAAGCTCCTAAACATTCCATAAATACTTATTATTAATAGCCTAGTTTTTGATTCATAGGAGTTCATAGCCCCATTTTGCCCCATTTCTAATAGCATCAGGTTGCACAAGACAAATAAAAGAAAAGGAAGCTTTTATAGAATTCTTACCCTCACGATACTTCAGTTCTATGATGGTTTCGCCTTCTCTGTTTAATTCTGTTACTTCACAAGTGTAGTTTCCGGGGACAGCATCCCTCTTTTTCATCTCCAAAGAGGCAATGCCCTTTAGTAATGCTCCTGGTACAATTTTTGCACTCTCATAGCCATGGTTGTGTTTGGAAAGTCTTTTATCTCCATCATAGATGAAAATCCAGTCTTTCCCAAATTGCCACTTTACATACATTTCTCTAAGGGCAGTTGCCTCCACATTATTAACAAAACATGGGATGACAACAGTTTCATTGCAAGTGGTGTATTCTACAGATTTGGTTAAATTAAATGTTAGCTGAGCCGAACCTGGAAAAGAAAAACAAATAGTTTCATTTTATTAGTGAATTCTATACTATATCTTAGGTATACTACAAACCCTTAAGCTAAAAGAGCAATGCTTCAATTGTCCACTTAAGTAAGCAGTGCACCTACATACAGAAGACAGGAAAGGTGAAAAAGAGAAAGAAATTATTTTAATATTAACTTGCACAACTGGCAAACAACACTGTAACTTTTCCTTATTCATTCTCAGTGGTACAAAGTACACATTACCATGCATCTTGGGAATAAATTCAGTAACTTGTGTTGGAACATGCAAGTATAGTATTTGGTTTCCAGAGCTTTGAAGTAACCATTACTGCTTGCTCATGCATTGAGAAAAATATTGTCCTTACCATGGGAAATTTTTGAAGAGAAAATCAAGCCAAATATTATACTCAGTCTCAACTTCTATACATGTTCTCAAAATAGAACTTGCTTAACTGATATGAAGTTTATTTTTATGTAGCATTTCCAAGAAATGTGGTGAGATATTATGTACTTTAATATAAGAAGTAAATCAGATAAATCACATCACACTTTCCACTAAGATGAAAAGTCTTAGAAAGCTAAGGAGAAAAAAATATTCGGTGTGGCTATATCCTCATTGCAAAATACAGACAGCAATAGACATTTTGTGTGCAAGTATTATAAAGGATTATATACATTAAAAGGCATTTGCTCACCTACACATTTCATTGAAATTATAGAACAATCATTTCCAAATGTATATTACACATGTTCCTTCCTCTTAGAAACTATAAACCCCTCAAAATAAAGCTAAGAAACAAGTTGAAACCAAGAACAGATACTGCTTATAAATGGGATATATTCTATCTAACTCTTCTCAAAAGGATAAACTACCAGGTGTCATACAAAATGGGGACCGGGAAAGTAAATGCAATCACTAATCTTTCATCTAAAATGTGCAAGACTGTGAAGAAACTGTGATTGTCTTCCACATTTATCAACCATTTATCAATACTTTTATCTAAGTACCTAGTTGGCTTTTCTCTCAAAAAACAAAGCACTAACAAATATAAATAAAATACCAACTTTAATAGTTCATCCTTATGATTTCTTCTATGTAAATTGGGAATAAAAATCAGGGGCATAGGATGTTATTCTAGAAACATATTATTCAATAAATGTTCATTAAATTGAAAGCCAGGATGCATAGTAAAATATGAACTGGACAATGTTCAGGAAGCCTCAGTACAAATCCTATCTGTCACTTTTCAGTATGTGACCTTAAGCGATCACTTCACTTTTCCATGTCTTGGTTTACTCTCTGTAAGTAAGAGGATCAAAAATGAACAAAAGACTACCCCACAAAATTGCGGTGAGCATCAAAGGAGAAAAACATATGGGCAAGTGCCCTCTAAACAATACTGTGCTATAAATATGCAGGGTAATACTATAAAAACTAGGCAAAACAGCATTTTTATGTAATGAATGAGCTACAGGCATTCTCTGAGTGGCAGGTGCAAATTGTTATAAGAGTATTTCTGGGAATCTGCTGTCTGAACCAAGCTTGTGGGCATCCACAGTTCACTTCTTCCCAGTTCTCTGCATTTCTGGCCATCCAAATATTAGGCAGCCCCAGGCAACACCTGGACTGCCAATCGCATTTTTCAAAACTTTGGGGTTCTGAATTATTTCCCCTGAGAAAGAAACTTTGAGAGGGAGGCTATATTCTACAACAAGGTGAGAAAAAAGTGGCTGGCTTTGAGGTTGGAATTAGAAAAGAAAGTGTCAGAAAATATGAAGAACAACTTTTAAATGGACGAAAGGATTTCTGAGTGTTTCTTCAGTGAACTCTGGGCACTGTTTGACAGGTCCTTTGGGAATATCTGATTCTATAGGGGGTGTGCCTTTCAATCTGTTTGAGCTATTTTACAATTTTTTAAATTGTAGAAAACTGATGCTAATGCAAATAATTCATGTTCATAGAGAGACAAATAAACATTGTTTTGCAATTGATTTCCACCTGGTGGAAGGAAGGTTTTTAAAAATTACATTTTATTGCCCTAAGGATATTGACCAATTTACATATATTCACAAATTCATTTCAGCATTCCTGATTGCCTATAAAATTTTTCTTCCAATTTTCTTTAAAAACTAAGATGGTCTTACCATCTTGCTGGCTTGTTTATTAATACATGAAATAAAACCTTTGATATGTGTTCATTTTGTATTTGTTTGAGTCAAGATATTATTTTCTAAAAACGATCCTTTAATAAAAGAAATACAAGTAAAGAGCTCAGTTATCCTAGGAAACTTTTTTTTAGAAGGCTCTAGGTAAATAAAAAGTGGTCAGCAAATACTCCACAATTTCATAACTCTTGATTAGTGAATAAATTTTCTACAGAATATAGTTAAGTACTAATTACCCTGCATTATTTGCTGTAATAAAAAAACTTATAGCTGAAGCAATTTAAATAGAATTAATGTTGTCAATAAAGTTCAAATAAAATTGATCTGGATAACCCAAAACCTGAATAAGGCTTATACTAATAATTAATAGATAAGGATAGTCCAAAAATGTCACTCTACCTGCTGTTAACCACAACTTTATCTTCTCAAAACACTGATTAAAACACTGTCAAGTAGTAAAATTATCTGATCTGGGTTTTCCTTCTTTTGCCTACTGCCTTCTGATGGAAGAGCAAGGTGAAGAAAAGATTTGAAATATGGAGAGCAAATAAGGGAACATAGGTAATTAACATGAATAAGGAAATTCTGAATAATCAAGACATTCCTGTAGCAGTCTATATCACATAGAAAGATATAAATATGACCATCAGTGATGCCAGAGTTACCAATAAATTAAAAACAAAATGGGAAGCTTATTTTATATTAAATGCCCAAAATATTGGACTCTGTTAATACAGATCACCAACCTAAACCATCTCTCATTCTACAGCCCTGAAAACAACCAATATGTAGTTGCAGAGAAGGCTCAATATATGGTCATCACAGTACACAAGTCCAGCTCAGAAACTTAAAAAATGCAGCGAACTACTGAGAATTATCTGGTCTGAAACATTTTGATAGGATGTGTGGATACAAAGATTAAAAAAAATAAAAAGTATGAATTATCTTTTCAAAACTTACAATTCTCACTTGGGGGAATGGTATGTACTTTTTATAACACAAGGTTGTATAAGTGCTATCCTTCCTGTATGAACAAAGTGCTCTGGAAGGGCAGGAGAGTAATCAGTCTTATAGATTTCTAAGAAAGTATGTGTTGCTACCAGGGGAACAGCAGAAAATTGTCATAGTCCCCACCCATTTGGGTGATCTTCAATCTTTTTAAACATGTTCCATGTAAATTTTCTCTCCTTTGTAACAGCTCTTAAATCACTCTCCTTCTGCAGAAGGTTATCCTACGTTCTCCAAAGCAGCCCTCTCTCTCTCCTTTCTTAATTGAAATTGAGTCCTTTCAGATGGGAAGCCAAAAGCTTCGAATACTCCCCACCTATAAATTTACCTGCAACCCACACCTCTCCCCCACCTACACTTCTCTTCAGAAATGAATCTCTTCACCTGAGATCTAGTTTCCATTTCTGCCTCCACATCCATCAATCTCTGCAAGGACTTTCCCTAGTTGATTATCAACCTCCCACATCCCCCCCCCATTCCATTTACATAGATTTTTTAAAAACATTTTTAAAAAATGCTTGAATATTCACCAACTTTTAACAATCTCTCTTATTTGTCTTTCTCTTCCTTAGCATCCTAAAACAATAACCTAAAAACATTTCTTCACTTCCATTTCATTTCTTAAATCTCTACTGCCTAACCACAATTTCTCTACCTCTACTTCACTACAACAGCTCTTGCCAAAGGCACCAATAATTCCTTGTGAAAAATCAAATATGCATGGTTCACTTTCTGTCTTAACTTCTCTACAGTTCTTGAGCCAGTGGGCAACACTTTTCTTGCTCCTGTCCCCTGGTCTCATGATATCTCTGAATTCTGAATTTCTTTGCACTGCTTAGTTTACCCATCCCAGCTTTCTTTCTTTATTGAACACTAGTAATTGAGTCACGATAAATATTAGTGTTCCTAAAGGCTTCATATTCAGTACTGCCTTCCCCTCCCCAATATTCTCTCATACTGATGGAGGGGCTCAAACGTTGGAAAAATCTTAGTTTCAGGTAATAGCTAATAAGCTTAGTAATCAATGTATGTAAAAAGCCATTGTTCCAGGAACTGAGGGTTTGACCCACCTTGACTCCAGGAGACCATAAGCAGTTCCGCCTTTGTGCCGCAGGAGGACTGCAAGCCGTCAAGACGGTGTCTGAGCCATCGTACTCCCGGGTGAGATGTGCACTGCGCGGGGCACAGATGAAGACCACCGTCCGGGGCACGCATGAAAGAATGCTCCAGCTTTAAATCTGATTTACTTTTTCTCTGAATTCCAAACCCCATACCTACACTTTTCTTCTCCTTATAAAAAGGGTCAGTTTAAAATGGATTATAAGACAGTCTCTTAGGGCACAAACCCACTGTCTTCTCAGATCAAAGGCCATCTGAATAAAGCATCTGTAAAGAGTCAATCCCTGCCTCTTCTTATTGGGTCTAGTAGGTGACAGGCAGCACGAATGCCTGCTTTTCCAGTTTCCATACTTCATGATTTTAACTATCTACACACTTAAAATTTTTTTTTAATATGTTTACTGAATTTAGAGAGAGAGAGGAAGTGAGAGTTGAGAGAACAAGAAAGAGGCGTCGATGTGAGAGAGAAATGCCTCCCATATACACCCCACCCAGGGATCAAACCTGCAACCTCGATATGTGCCCTGACTGGGAATTGAACCCCAAACCTTTCGGTGTACTAGATGAGGCACCAACCAACTGAGCTACACTGGCCAGGGCAATTACCTACACATTTTTTATTTAACCAGGTCCCACCTTTTCCTTAAGACCTGGGAAAACCAACTGTCTGATGTGCATTTCTACTTGGACATACTACCTTTACTTCAAAGTCAGCATGTCCAAAAATCAATTCACCTTCTACCTACCCTTCTTCCAAATCCTCACCTCCTTAACGTATTTTCCATTGTCTACCAGTCAGCCAGACGTAGACCTAAGAATTAAGCTGGATTTTTTCCTCTTTTTTTAGCCCTGGAGAATTTTTGGTAGACTCAGCCTATTCAATAGTTCCTAAATCCAATGTCTGTTTTATGAATGAATTAAGACATTCATCATTTCTCCCTTGAACTACTGCCATTTACGTGGCCCACTGACTCCAGCTTCAATGTTTCCCCATCCCAACCCCAGTGTATTTCCACAGTTCCCAAAATAAATGTTCTAAATGCAAATGTGTACTCTTTTGCTTAATATACTTTAACAACACCATTCCCTTTTTTTCAGGGTAAATTCTAAGTGTATTAATACAAAATACAAACTAGGTCATCCAAGGTCCTGTCTGGCCCCACCTCCTATCCTTCCTCATTTCCAAACTAACGTCTGATCATAAAGACCTTCTCAAAATCCCATGAACATGTATATGTACTTTCATGTCCATGCCTTTGCACATGTTCCCCCAGCCCAAAAAGGCCCATACCCGACCACTGGGTATATAGGTAAGAGGACACACTTTGGAGTCAGACCTTGACTCAAGACTTAGCCCTTCCTAGACATAGAAACTTAGGCAAATTATTTAACCTCTGCACTTTTGTTTCCTCATCTATATAACATGAATAGTGATAGTATATACCTCATCCACTTAAGATTTTGTTAAGATTTAATGAGATAAAGAACATGAAGTTCTGCCCTAGCTGGTGTGGCTCAGTGGACTGAGCGCTGGCCTGCGAACAAAGTGTCGCTGGTTCGATTCCCAGTGTAGGGCACATGCCTGGGTTGCAGGCCAGATCCCCAGGAGGGGATGTGCGAAATGCAACCACACATTAATGTCTCTCTCTCTCTCTCTCCCTCCCTCCCTCCGTTTCCCTCCCTAAAAATAAATAAAATCTTAAAAAGACAAAACAAAACATGAGGTTCTTATCATATATAGCAAAGGCTCAATAAATGGCCGCTAGAACCAACTAACTTTGGCTCTTCCTGCTAAAGCACAGTTGAGATGTTTCACCCCGTTCCCCTTCCCTACCACTACTCAACTCTCCTTATTGCTCCCCTCGTCCCCTACTCAAGTGTTGGCACTACCCTTATTACTGAATGTTGCATTAATCCTGGGCTTAACTGATCTCCCCATTAGGCTCAAAAGGTAGAAAAGTGAGGACAATGCCTTCACTTGGCATCCTATGAGTTTAACCCAGCATCCAGCAAATAGAGCTCAATATATTTCTTAAGAATGTAAAAAAAATTAAAGTATGAATCCCAAGAAAGGAAAACCCAAAAATCATATCAGAAAGGATTCATTTTGCTTCTGTATTTCAAGAGAATCCTCCACTTCTTCTTACTTCTAGAACCTGATTAGAGAATCATGAAGCTATATATTTCAATAGAGAATCTCAATTAAGTCAGTTGCAGGTGAGATGGAAGAGTTCCTAAAAATTACAGGAATGTACCTAAGAATGGTCTTCCTAGAGGGTGATGTTTAAACTGGGTCTTGAAGGATGAGTAGGAGTGTTATGGAAAAGGATGGGCTTTCTAGGCAGAGTAGTAACATGTACAGAGGAATGAAAAAAAATGAGTAACTGGAAGCAGAAGATTATTCAGGTGATCTCTAGAAAAAGGGACTGGAAAAGACTGTAAAGAAATAGGAAGGGCTCCCTTGAATATAATTTTGAGGAGTTTGGACTTGATAAAATAAGCAATAGCAAACCACTCAGATTAACTTATGTTGAAAAGAATAATAAAGCAATATGGAGGGTGAATTGAGGGCAGGAAGGGAGATAAGAATAGGAGGCCCATTTAGCAATAGTCCAGGTAAAGACCAACTGGAGAGAAGACCAAAAATTATAGTAAAAAACAAAGAAGTAAAATCAACATAAATTAGACATGGGAAGTAAGGGGAGAGAACATGAAAGAGTTACAGTTGTTAACCAAAATAGTATGTATAACAGATTGTGGATTAACCATAGAGAGAAAAGATGTAGGAAATTTAGGGGGAAAATATTCTTTTAATATTTAATAGGCCAAGTATTAAGTATCTGTGGTACAATGAAATGGAGATGTTCAGTAGATCCCAGGATATGTGGATCTAGGTTTAAGGAGAAAGGTTGGAGCTACAAAGACTTGTGAATCACCAAGAATATAGCTGATAATTGAAATCATGAGCATAAACAATATTGTCCAGAGAGCCCTTGCAAAGCAATAGAGCAGGTACCAGAGAATTAAATGTTTGGGAATACCAATGTTTATGGAGAAAATAGTTAAAAAGGAACAAACTAAGAAAGCATGAAGTAATGGGAGAAGTAGGTGAGGCAGCAAAGAACTCTACTGCAGACATCAAGGAAAGGTCTTAATGTGGACAAAATAGATGGTAAGTGGGATAAATACAAACAGCCTCTACATTAAAAATTACATTAGTTTCTTTATCTGCAGCAATGTCAAGAGACTAGTGGGATAAGAAGTCAGGCTGCATTTGGGAAGGGAGAAAGAAGAGGCAATTATCTTCTCTATAAACTTGGCAGTTTAAGAGAGCAGAGAGAGAAGGCGGAAGTGGAAGGAGTGTGGAGGCAGGGACAAGGGCAAGATTTGTTTTGTTTCTTCTTGCTTGTTTGTTTTTAATACGGGATAAAACTTCAGCATGTCTGCAAGCTAAGGTGAAAGAACCAATGGAGGAAGAAAGATCTAAGCTATAAGACTAATGAATTAAACTGAATAGGTAGGTCTCCAAGATGGTGGAAGTGAAAGAGCTGTAAATAGGCGATCTTCTCCTTAAAAGAGTAAATAGGTATACTTCTGAAACTGGGTGAGAAAGGGAAAGAGAAGTAGGTTTCCTGAGATATTATAGATAAGTTTAAAAATGATGGAGGGAAGTTGAGAGAGTCTACACCACACATCACCATTTTTTTTTTTTTTTTTTTTTTTTTTTGCAGCAGCAGCAGAGTAGGAAGTTAATTATCTGCTTGGAATGGATGTTTAGGAATGGGTTAGAAGCCCCAGCCATCACTAAGGTAAATGAAGCAAAGCTCATGAGTAAAGATTCCTGCTAGAAATAAATTCTTTCTGCCATCAGATCTTGACTCTGGTATGAAAAACTGGAGCCTCAAAATGAATTGGGTTAGAATTAGGGTCAAAAAGGAGGATTTAGTCATATCTGTCCTCAATAGAGATCAAATAAGGTCTGAAATAAAGTAGGGGTGTCCACAAAGTGTTTAGTTCTGGCTCAAAGTAAGCCCTCACTAGATTCTGAAATGGCCTTACAAGAATTGAAGTGGTTGACCTAGAATTACAGGGGGAAGGGCAGTTTAAAGTCAGCAACATACAGAATTAAGGCCTTATCAAGCACTTAAAATATATTAAGTACCACTGAAGGATAAAAACAAAAAATCCCTGCTATCTATACACTATACTTTATGTTATTAAGGGGTACAGAGTCTGAAATTTGTCTCTGTGTCCAAGAGGGCCTTGCAAAGTGCTTGGAGCATAGCAAGAGCTCCTACTTGGCTTGAAACAGAAAAAGGCAATTTTGACAGACCCTGTACTTGCCAAACTCCCTACTTTGTCTTTTAATTTGTAAGTGTGACATATATTCAAATATGCACAATTATTCTCAAACCCCTGGCTGACCAGATTCTGAGTCATATACGACTGCTCCGTGGATATGGAATGAAGTAGAGAAGGGATTTCTGTTTCACTCCACATAACCACAAAGAGAGAAAATCCACGTTCTACTGTGTTAAGTCTTTCAGAATCAAATTTCCTGGGTGCTCTATATTTTTTTCTTTAGTATTACAATGAGCCCAGCAACATTGATCCTACACTATTATTCTTGTTCTGTTATCATAGAAAAAATATCTGCACTAGTACAAGTCAAAGTAGCTTTATGACAACCCAAGAGTCTGAGACACAAGGCTGAGACACAAGATATAAAAACATAGAATCTCTTGTTTTGTATAAAAAGCTACTGACAGTAAAAACCTAAAAGATGGGTAAATGACTTTATGAAAATTGTGTCACAAAAACAACATTAATGTCTTAAAAACAGTGTCTATACTAGGAATAGTTATATTGACATTAAAGAATACAAACTTAGTTTTAATAATATAAAGTGATAATTTTGGATTTACAATATTTATCAAAAACACCTATTCTCATTTTTAGAACCTGGCCTTTCAAAACTCCATTAACAACTCAGTGGCAAAGATAAAACATCTGCCAAAATACAGAGGACAGCATGAGCAAATCTCCTAATGGTAGACATTTAGTATCATGCTTTGACACATTGCCTCTAGACTGCTGGGGCGGCCCCATAAATAAGTACTTTTAAAGAGGCATTAAATTCCTTAAAATGGCAACTTGTGTTTAAAGGTAATATATTTTTTGAGGAGAAAACATTTTCTTTTAAGCAAGCCAAATTACTACTAGACTTAGACAATAAACATGTTTTTTAATCATGTATACCCTTGATTTTAAAAAGTCACTTTGAAAAGTGATTCAACCACTGGCAGTTTATACATTGTCATTATGTGAGTAAGGTTTTATTTACCAGTTTGTGAATATCACTGAAAATGTTGATGTGCTTTTAAACAAAGTATAATTGGACATATGGGAATGGGGCAGGAAAGGAGCATAATAATTCATTCTGCATCTGTAAGCCAATACAGGGGCTTACATTTTCCCTGTAATTAGATCAAACGGGCAGTCTAGATAACTTATTTTATTACAAAGGTGAACTAAAACTGTAGAGCCTGTCAGGAAATGTTCTTTGATTAACAGTCGTTTACAGGAAATTGAAAGCAAAGTCAAAGATAGAGTACAAATGAATGTGCAAATCCATGGACTTTCTTCCTTGTTCTAGATTCTAAATTCAGTCTCAAATACCTTGGTTTATAATTACTTGTGTTCTGAGGCTGTTAGCATCTATTCAAACATATCCTTTTAAAATTAATTATTAAACACACACCCAAAAATCCATTGTGTTTTATGGCAGATACTATCACTTCCTGGTTTATATTCAACACTTAACAGAACTCAAATGCATAATGCCTTTATTCAGTTTTTTACATTTTTTTGAGTTACTAACTACAACAAAATACTATAAATCTTCAATTCTAAGACTCTCTAGGGACTTGAGCACACTAATATTAGTTGTAAATAAGCGTTAATTATATATAACTTTAACTATTATTAAAGGAGGCCTAACAGAATTCCTATCCCCAAAAGTACCATTCTAGCAGTCCTTTCTATTCTACTTGAAAAGAGGACCCTGTTTTTAAAACAGCACATGATTTATAGTTTTTATTCTTCAGGTTAGCTTTTGATGTCTACAGTCTGAACTAGTGATATTTTGTCACAAATTTATAATCTGGTTCAACATGCTTTCTGATCAGTATTACCAGAAATGATCAGGTTTCTGAAAGCAGTATTATTTCAGCTATTATTATAGTAATAGCAACAAGTCACTGATGATGACAGAAAACACTACTTTACTAATGCAACCATTTAGATAACAGATACAGTGAGTATTAACAGTTCCAACATCCCAGAATATGCAGAGTGGAGAAAGTGATAAGCAGGGTCTTAAGAGCATCTTGAGAACAGCTGAAGTCACAATCTTTTATGAAATGGCGCAGTGAGGCTAATAATCCATTTAAATTCTAATTAATTTAGCATTCTAGAATTAAATATAAAAATTGCATGTTACTGGTACTCAAACTCAATTTGAATCTTACAAAAAGTTCACAGAAGGCACTGCCTATAGAGCCACAAAAAACTCCTATTCCTTCCCCAGTTTTTACGAAGAACACTTTTTTTTTTTTTAAAGCTTCCAAATGCTTCGGGGCCAAAACGCTTTCGGCGTGGAACACCAAATCCCACTTAGCTGCAAATATATTTTGACTGGGGGTTACTGTCTTCATATATCAAGCGAAATCTGTACTACTGTTAAACGTTTCCCAAAATAAAGCGGGGAAACTTGAATGTACAATTTGGACAGTATTAAAGTGGCTGGTGTGGCCTGGGGGTAGCGAGAGTTTCCAGGAAGCCTATTTCTAGGGTTTAATAATTTTTTAAGAAAGACGGCCAGAGGAGTCTCCTGATTAAATGGTGGGATAGAAATAAAACTTAATTGTATCCGTTTTGTCCGTCCCCTTAATTCCTCTGCTCATGTGAGAGGGCAAACAAGAAAAAAAACAAAAAACAAAACCCGTTTTGCAGACTTTCCCAAAATGCGCACTTCCATTGCAAGAGGCCCGGGCTCTCTCACTCTCCCTCCCTCATCCCCACGCACTGAAACAGAGGAGGGAAGAGGGGTGCGAAAAAGGGGGGACCGTAACAGCTGCCACCTACTCGCCTCCGATTGCGCCCTTTCTCTCAACGGTTAATTTGCGCTCTCGGTTTCTGTTTTGGAGTCTTGGTGTGTGCTTCTGGAGGCGGAGAAACAGGGGAAGGAGGTGAGCCCTGCTGTCACCCATGGGAAGATGAGGAGGGAGAGAGGAAGGAAGGGGGCGCCTCATTACCCGCCGGGCCCTCCCACGTTCGCAACGGGGCACGTAGGGCCCGCACATCCAACACCCCGGCCACCCTCTCACCCGGCGGAACCAGCCGGGATACAGCCCGCACGCCAGCACACCCGCGGTGGCGCCGCGGAGGGGATGAAAAGCGATTAGCAGAACCGCGATCGAGGGGCCACTCACCGCAAGAAGCCAAGCTCAGCAGCAGCAGCACCACCAGGGGCCACATCTCCGCGCCCGCTGCTGCTGCTGCTGCTGCCGCCGCCGCCGCCGTCACTGCCGCCGCCGCCCGTGTCTGGAGCAGCCACCGCCGTCACAGTTAGGACACTGCGCCGCCGCCTGTCGCAAGGAGAACCCACCGCCCAGGAAGCCCGGCCGCGCGCAGACGAGCTCGCGCTTTTCCTGCACACTCGATCCCCAGTGCGCGCGCGCGAGCCGCGCACGCGCACTCGCCCGCGCCCCAGCCCAGCCGCGGCGGTGGCTGACGCGAGTCGTCCCCATTCGTCGACTGAAGTCTACGCTCTCCCCTGCCTCCGCCGAGACTGGGAGTCCGCGGGCGTGAGGTGGCGGAGGCCGGGCTTCCCAGGCACGCCCCACCGCACCCTCCACCACCGGGCGCCCGGATCCTTATCGCCGCTTGCGACAGGAGGCTGGGCTCGCGTTCCTACGCTCACTGGGGACCTCGCTGCACGCGCTGCTCTCTGCGGTTCCTTTCCTGCTTCTCGCACCGCCCTGGGCCCCACTGTCCTCCCTCCACTGTCCTCTCTTGCTGGGAAATTGGATTCAAAATGTGGCTACAAGCCACAACATGAACAAGGCCTATGAGTATCTCACTGAATTATACAGGCGCATCATTCAAACTGAAGCGAAAGCCCTTTCTAAAGCTACCTGTAAATTTATCCTAAATGATGAACTCTCTTGTTACAAATCAGGGTCTGGTGGCTACCCTACTAAGCTGCTATCCTGTCAGTTCCTTTGCTTGTTTCACTCTTACCTGCTGGAAAAGAAAGCAATTTCCCACCACTATATCCCACTTTTCCAAGTCCTCTACCTATGGCATAGCTCATCCATCGCACCCCATCTTCATAGTAATAAAATCCAGGAAATAAAATTTCCACTCGGTAATACTGACACTCGGTAGCAGTGCATTACACACTATGTAACTTTTTGTAATGAGTTTCTTGTGTAAACCTCTTTACCACTGCGTTATCAATTCTTTAAAATCAGAGAGTATTTTAAGGATTTCCTCCTCTAAGACTTCTGTTCAACTGAGCAAACAGGAAAGGCTTAATAAATGTGTGGATGTGACTTGAGGCAAGCATTGTCCCAGTGAAATCTGAATGTTTTTAATGATTAAAAAAAAAGAAAGGAAAACAGATATTTCACTAACACAATGGTTAACAATTATGGTGGTCATGATTTGAACGGCAGCCTTGACACCTTGAGGCTATCAGAGGGACTGATGGATTTTCCTTCAACTGCTGCTTATATGCATACAAAAGAATCACCCACCAGACTCGGAGCATTCATTCGGGACATCGGGACATCGTGTATCACAGAGCAGCTGGTTGGCTAAATAAGGCTGTCAGCTGTCTCGGAGACCAACCAACCCCCCTAAAGCTGAAGAGTGAGTGGGAAGGACTGTCCCCAACCTTGAGAGGTAGAGTTGGAAGGATGCTCGGTTTTATACCAGGAGCTTCTGAGGCTACGTGTGCTTAATGTAGCTTTGTGCAGAATGGAGTAATCTCAAGTCAGGTGAATAAGAGGCCGCCTCAGTGACCACCTCTGCTCTGGAGAATCTGTCTGCAATTTGTTTTGACAGTGGGGCAAGAAGAGGCCTATTCAAGGAGACAGAATCCAAAGCAAGCTGCCTAGTTTTGATGATCTTTTCTTTGAGATAACCTTGTATTCCCTTCTCCAGTATCAAACTACCTTACATTTCTGTTTCTCTTTTAACACTTCCAAGCGGTTTTTTTTGGGGGGGGGGGGCGATTTTGAGCTCATCTTATCTTTACATAAGAAGTATCTTGGGTGGAAGGTGAGAGAGTAATTCATATTTGAATGTTTTGAACAGAGATAATACACATTCGATTTATTACCAAAATTAATCTTCATAACAGCCTTGGAATGGGAGTTATGGTCTCCATTTTAGCACTGAGGAAACAAAGGGAAAGAGGAATAATGAGTACTTTGCCCCTGATTACTTGTTATATTTTTCTCTCTCTGTCTCTCTGGGTTATGTCTATCTTCCTGTCCTCTTTTTCCTACTTTTTTTCTCACCCTATAACATCTAATTATCTCTTCCATTGCACTGTGTTTATGCTGCTAATAAAATGTATCTATATATTTCTTTGTACATATCTGTCTCCTTTTCTATCATGTTAGCTAGGAGAAAATGAGACTTTGCCTGGGTATATTTGTATTTCCAGGCTCTATCACAGTGTGTAGGCAATACCTAAGAGCTCTGTGTGTGTTGACTCAACCAAGAAAATCAGTGTAATATGTAGTATACAGAAACACTTTAGCCCAAATTTGAATTTCAGTTCTAGCTGCATACTATGGTTAACCTTGAACAAGTCACTTAACCCTTCTGAGCCCTATTTTCCTGATTTCTAAAACTAGATGATAAAAATAAATAGAAATTAACTCTTTAAATTGCTTTGAGAATTTAATATGAACATTTTTACAGCTATGTAGCGTAGTGCCTGGTGCACAGTAAGCACACAATCAATATTAGCTCTTATTATTACAATCTCCTTATAGTGAAGTGAACCTCCTAGAAGAATAGCAAAAACTATTATCTAAAGGATCACCAATTGCTGGTCTGAAACCTTGGAGAGGCACCGTGAGTGGGCAGTGACTACAGTTTTGATTCAAGCTAGAGACGCAAGTCTGTGCCCAGTGGGCAGCCCTTAATCCCCATGCTCTTCTGCACAGGTTGCTGGTGGTTGAACACTGAGGGACCCACATCTCTGTCACCTGGCTCAGGGCCCATGGTCCTAGGAAACTATTTCAACTTGACCCACTTATTAAAGCATAGTTGCCCCAGTCATCAAATAAAGCAGCATAGCAATGAGTGTCTCTGCTCAATAGGCAAGGTCTGGGTTTAGATGGTCAGGCAGATGGAAGATATTGGCGTGCAGTAAGAGAGATGGATTTGGCTTAGGGAAACAGAAGGAAGTCTCCAGCAGCATGAAATGATCTTCTTCCTAGCCTGTGCTTCAATTAGGAGAAAATATTAGAAACAGAAACTGCCTTCAAGTAGGAGGATGGCAGGACTGGTGGTTCCAGGTAGGGGATAGCCTACCGGAGAGATGACAGTGCGATCTGGTGTGAATTTCCATCTGGATGTCGCTGTGCCCCGGCTTGTTTTGCCTAGATCGGGAGAAGCATGGCACTTCTTATTCCTCTTGCTGCTGTGACTGGAGGCGGCTCAGGTAGGGGGCCCATACTCATGACAGCTGGAAAGCACTAGAGAAAGCCAGCTTCTAGGTTAGTTGTAAAATCACAGCAGGCATATTTTTTTGAGAGCACGTCGTATTTGGGGTCCTGGGAAGGCCGCTTTCTACTTTGCCTAACTTCCCTCTCTGAGGACAGATAACATACATGTAGTGGGTGCACAATATGCACCAAGCTTTTACCATGCCAGTGTATTTATTGACTGTTGCTGCCAGAACAAATTATCACAAATTTAGGGGCTTTAAGCAGTACCCATTTATTATCTCACAATTCTGTAGAAGTGCAGTGGCTTCTCTGCTTCTGGACTCCCATAGCCAAAATGAAGGCGTTGTCTGGGCTGCTTTCCCTTCTGAATGCTCTGGGGGAGAGTCCATTTTCAGGTTCATTCAGGCAGTTGGCAGAACTCCATGTCTGTAAGATGAGGTTCCCGCTTCCTTTCTGGCTGCCATCTCGGTAGGGGATAGCATGTACAGGCCTCCTTCACGTAGCTGTGTGTAGCGGCAAGGACACATTAAAGCCTTCTCCTGTTGTGCCTCCACTGCCTCCCCTTCCCTGTCACATTTCCATGGCTGCCTCTTCTGTCTCCCCTTCCACTTTTAAGTACTCAAGCGACTAGATTGGTCCCTCAGGGGGAATCCCGGATAATCTCCCCATTTTAAGGTCTGTAAACTTAATCACACCCACAAGCCATGTAAAGTAACATATTCCAAGATTCCCAGGGACTAGGACTTTGGGAGGCATTATTCTGCCTACCACGGTTAGGTTCTTTTTGTATTTATCTTCCTGGATCTTGAAACACCCCAGTAAGGGAAGTATTGTTATACCCATTGTGCATATGAAGAAACTGAGGATGAGAGAGAGTCATATCACAGGTAATAAATGGTGGATCTATATGTGTCCCGCTGCTGAGCTCAGGCTCCTTCCTCTGTGGGAATGAGGGGAAGCAACTATGAGATTGTCACTCTCACTGCAGTTGCTTCACTAGTGTGGCTTCTCAGCTCAGTGAAGACGTCCCCACTGTGTCCACCAACTTTCCAGCTCTCCTCCTAGTTGCACGATGTGTGTATCCACTGAGTCTCAGCAGAAAACAGATGGCCGCTCAAATGAAGATACTGAGATTAATAAAGGCACTGTTTACAAGTGTGTCGGTAGGGTTAAGGGCAAGTGACAAGAAAAGGAAAAGTGTTGTTAGCTAACAACAGCTGTCTTCCCCTGCACTCTAGCTCTGGAGGTGCACGGGGAAGAATGGTTACCCTGAGAACCCTGAGAGGAAGGAGAAACTGGAGGAGCTCCCTTGCACCAGCTGCTACCTTCGGAGGAGGAACAGCCACTTCCGGCCTGGTGGAGAGGAAGGTGTCCAAGTAAACATCCTAACTTTTCTCTCTCTTCCCATCTTCTGAACTCCTGCTTTGGGCAAATGTCAACCAGAAGTTAGACAGAAAGGAGTATGTTTATGCGGTCGCAAGCTCAGAGTGTGGAAGGGGAGAAAGTGGATCTAAGGGATGCTCTTCAGCACAGCAGGACTGGGTCTCCTGGGCCCCTTGAATTGGGGCATGATAATGTGACTTGCTTTGAGAAGAGTATTAGTTTCCTAGGGTTGCCTGAAGAAATTACTGTAAAAAGGGGGCTTAAAACAAGAGAAATTAATTTTCTCATAGTTTAAGATGAAAAAATTAAGATGTCGACAGAGCCACATTCCAGCTTCTGGAAGATCTCTGCAGTCCTTGGGGTTCCTTGGTTTGAGCTGCAACACTCCAGCCTCTGGCTCCATCTTCACATGGCCTTCTTCTCTGTTTCTGCGTCCTCTCTTTTTCTGATAAGGCCACAAGTCATCGGATTTAGGGCCCACCCTAAATCCAATATAATATCATCTCCAGGTCCTTAACTAAATGCATCTGCAAAGACCCTATTTGCAAATAAGGACACATTTGGAGATTCTGGAAGCAGACGTGAATTTTGGGAGGCTACTGTTCAACCCACCATACCCAGGAAATGTGTTACTTCTGGGCAGACGCATCAAGACCCAGTATGCAGTTTGCCGCTCACGTCTTCCCTCCCCCACGGCAATCAGCAGTGCCCTGACAGTTGGTGCCCCCCCAGCCTGGGCTCTAGGGTGAGGATGAGGCAAAGCAGAGCCCCTGCTGACCTACAAAGGAAACACAACAAGCATATAAATAAATGTGTCATCTCTCCAGACGGACATCATTGACAGCATTCAATACTGCAGTCCGGCCCTTCAGAGATATTCCCAGCAGCTAAGGAATACCCGCTTCCTTCCTTACATGTGAAAGCACCCTTGAACACTAACGTTAGCCAAAACCATTTTGTGGCCTCGCTGTTCCTTACAGTACCAACTCTATTGGCAATATTTCACTGCACTCTATTTCCTCCTTGGGGCCAAGGCGTAGAAAGAAATAGATTTTAAAAACAGCCTTTTGTATCCTTAGAGGGGGAAGTTTTCTAGGGGGGAAAAAGAAATGAAGGCAAGAGCACATGGGTGTTCTTTGAAATTAACTGCTGAGTAGCTGACTGTATATCAGACTGATAGTTTCATTTTCAGTTTCAGGAGAGCTCCCACCTACAGCAGCTGGAAACCTCAGCTGAGAAACCATTGCCCTCTGTCAGAACCAATGCTCTCTGGGTGTGTTCCTCCCTGTCCTGCTACGGCCACTTGTGCAAAAGTGCCTGAGACATTGTGCCTCATGGAGTTTGTTTGTTGACGCTGCATGAGTTCTCTAGGTACACCTGCCAATCTACTTTTCTCTAATACTGGTTTAATTGCTATGGGTGGGGGCCAGCAGACTCAAACTAGCATCAGATGGACCTTAAAAGTGAAGTGGATAAACTAGGATCAAACTGCCAGACAACATAGAGGTGCATATTTGGAATCATGAAAAAGGTTGCCTAATTCCGTGTCCCTTCGACCTCACTTATCTGTCTGTCTTGATCGGCAGCCTGGGCCTCAAGGCCCCTGCATGCCAGCTGCCACAGCCTCCACCCTCTCTTCCCCAAACACAGTCTCCATGAACCTCCACAGTAAGAGGAAAGGAAAACATTCGATAGAGACTGGGCTTAGAGAGATGGTTCTTAAAGTGTGATACCTGGATCTGCAGCGTCTTCAGCACCCCAAAACTTATTAGAAATGCTAATTTCTGGCCTTATCTCAAACTTTTTACACCAGAAACTCTGGGGGGGGGGGGGCCTGGCAAGCTGTGGTGTAGGGAGTCTTCCGGGTGACTCTGGTGCACACTGAAGTTTGAGGGCCACTGGCTTAGGGTAAGGTGGCCTGTGAAGGAGGTTATCCATCTTGGTAAAAATATCATTTGCAACTCTGTCCCCTTTGATTTGGTGGAAAAGTCCTGCCTAGACTACTGTGGAGAATCCCCGGGAAGCCTGGCTGTCTCCTGGAGCACTGGGCATTTTGTCTTAGCTGTGGTCACAGGTGCTCGCTGGGCAGTGGCGGAGCCCAGGAGACGGAATCCTGTCAGCTCCAAGGGAAGCCTCTCGTGTGGAGCAGGAATTCTGTAACATCTGCTGTGATGGGGCAATACCCTACCTGTGTTCTGATGGAGACCGACGTGTACTTCCAAGAGACTGAAGGATCTCTTTAGTTCTAAATTTAGTGAGTTGAGAAGTGGTTTAAGAAACTGGTGTCACTGTGGTTTACAGACTACCTTTTTAGGGTGTCCATCAAGGCACTGAGTATATGGTATCTGTGCTAATCTTTTGTGAGTTTCCACGTACAAGGTGCCATTTTGATGAAATATACCATTCTTTCATATGGTTACGTAATTGCATCTCTTTGTCTAGAGAATAAACAAACCGAAGATTCCCTGGAGGAATGACCGATCAATACCCATTTCACCAGATGACAAATTCAGAGGCACCTCCATGGCAGTACTGAAGTAGGAGAGAAACAATTCACACATTATCATGATTCAAAAGAAAATGATACATTTATTTATGACAGCCATATGGGCTACACCACCTGGCACTGGTTCTGATAAATTAAGGTAAAGGGATCATCTTAACTTCTGCCGTCCTTAAAGGGCACATGGCATCCTTGTCCATGGGGTGTGAGTGAGAGCTTCTTCCTCTGGAGATATAAGAATAGCTCCTGATAGACAAATCAGTCAAATCGGCTAATGGATATATGCTTCTTCTGATGTTGAGGTGATTCTCTTCATTTTATCTGGCAGTACTGGGGTGCCTAAAAAAGTCTACCGTGTTCCTTGCACAGCACAAAATCTAAACCAGGATTTTTTTTAAATTATTTTTTGGAGAAAAGGTTCCACTTCTCAACCTTTCCTTCTTCAGAACTCTCACTGTGTTTTGGAGCATAGTAGGTATGGTCCCAGAACACCAAGAGAACACGCTTGTGGCTAATTGTGCTCCAACAGTCTCCCCCCTTTCCCTCTCTCTCCTTTTTGTAGGCTGAGTCCTATTTCTAGCCAGCATCCTTTTCCTCCCCAAGAAGTATCTTTCTGCTAGTGGGACTGTAAGCTAAATGAAAAGCTATCAAAGCACAAAGGGAAGGAATCGATAGTAATATATGTAAGCGTGTACATGTATCATAAGTGACAGGTTCATTTCCACGTAAGTTAAGACGTCCTCAGTGCCTCTAACTGACACCCTGTGTATCGGTGTGCTTGCGCACGCGGATGGAAATGAACCTGGCTGGACTCACCCTGTAGAGGCGAGTGGACAGCTGCCGAGGGGCTGTGATTTGATTTTGCTGGAGGGACCTCTCCATGGCTACTCCAGCCGGCCCTGGCTTGTTGCCTGCTGGGAATTCTCACATGGCTAGCCTCTTTGGATTCAGGTACTGAAAGTTGTTTAAATGCAAATTATTTTCTAGGAAGCAGAGACATTATTATTCATTAATATTTGGACTTTAATGAGTTTATCAGCTTAGAAGGGAATAGGCCAGAGTTTTTGCTAATAGAAACCAGAGAGATACGTGTTAATAATGATAGATGGAAAAGAGAGTGAGATCTGAGCTGCTACTGAAACTATATTCATAGACTCAAAGAATAGCACAAGGACTCTCGCTACCTGGTAAGAAGTCAGATGGAAAAAGGGAAGTGGGAAAATGGGAAATACAGGGCCTCCCCAAATCCACAGGTCATTTATGCCTGGAGCTCCTGGAGGTTCTTCCCTAAGCAGGAGTGCTTGTAGAAACTCATGCTGAGCCACTGGTATACTTCACATTTGCTGTAGCATCATTGCTTTCAAAAATGTATTTATTTATTTAAAAAGTTATTGAACACCTAATGCATGGCCAGGCACAGACAAAACCCCTGCTGTCATGGAACCTGCACCTTAGTCGGGAGGTGGAGAAAGACAATAGACACAACAAATAAGGGAAATGTCGTGCATTTATTAAATGGTGATAGAAGCCACAGAGAAAAATAAAGTGATGCAGGGAGATGGGGAGGGAGGACGCTTTTAAATAAGCTGGTCAGAGAAGGTCGCTAGACGGTGGCATTTTAGTAAAAAGTGAAAGAGGAGTGAGCAAGCTCGGCAGATGTCCACGTGGAGGCCATTTGCAGCAGAGGGAACAGGAGCCTGCAGCAGGAGCACGCGCGCCCGGCTTGTCTGAGGAAGAGCAGGGATGGGCGGAGGGAGGGGATAGTGTGGCCAGTTGAGCATGAGCACCAGCGGGGAGATGGCAGGGGGTCAGGGCAGAAGATCCGGGGGGCGGTCCAGTTCCTGTGGAACCTTATGAAAATTTAGCTTTTACTCTGAGGGAGAGGGTTTTGAGCAGGACATGACACTGTTCACCTTGCAATGTAATAGTCTATTGACAGGGTTAACCAGAGATGGTAAATCTGTTTTGCAGGCCATGAGGTGTCTGTTGCAACTCCTTGATGCTGCTATTGCAGCATAAGGTAAAATAATGAGTATGGCTGTGTTCCAATAAAGCTTTATTTACAAAACCAGGAGGAAGGCCAGATTTGGCCCATGCTGGTCCTTGGGCTGTTATAATCCAGAGGAGAGATGAAGGCGGCTGGGACCAGGGTGGTAGCTGTGGAGGTAGCAAGAAGGGGTCAGAGGCTGGCTATATATTGAAAATAAAGCCTGCTGGATTTGTGATCAGACCAGATGAGGGCTATGTGAGAAACCAAGGAGGATTCCAAGGTTTCTATCTGGAGCAACTGGAGAAATGGAGTCTCTATTACTGAAGTGGCAAAAAACTGAGAGGCAAGGTTTGGTAGGGAAGGGGGGAGGAGTATGAGGAGTCAGTTTGGGACATGAAAATTTAAGATGCCTTTAGGATAAAGGGATTGGATTCAATGATCCTGAACTCCCCTTCTAGCTCTAATACTCTAGGTCTCTGTGACTGTGAGAGAATAAGCATGTGCCCCGCTGGCGTCTGCTGTGATCGTGCTCTTCGGGGAGACCTTCCACACCGAATTACTTCATCTTTCCCAAACGCAATTGGTGATTATGCTGGCTAGAGATCAGTTGCTGCAAGGAAGAAACACTGAAAGGAAGGCAACTGCCAGCTGAAACTAGCAGCGGGACTTGGAAGAGCCGCTTAAATGCAGTATGTGCCAGAGGAGGCTTTGAGGGCTGGAGGCAAATTCCCGTGCATCCGTGTTTCCTGGGGCTTATTCATAATGGAGGGTTGTCAGCTGACCGGGCTAAGCACTTTCAACGTTCAACTTGTTTTCCAAGAAAGAGCAAAACATCTTGAACTCCACCTCTGCTCTGCTCTTAGCATGGCCACCCTTCAGGCCCCCTCGCCCTCTGCATAGATACTCTGGGGCCCTGTGTTCATCCTGATGGCTCCCGGAGACCCACAGGACATGGACAGGGTCTTTGTCATCAGCTTCTCCAGGCGATTTCCCCCACTTCTCTCTCCTCTCTCCTCTTTGGGAGACACATCTTCTCTCTGCCCAAATTCTTTCCACCCAAGGAGGGGCTTTGTGCCAGTGGGGTTGTTTGCTGTGTGGTGAGCTGGCAAACCACTTTGGGAGTGAACTGATAGGAATATTTTAAAATGTGAGCATTTATCAGAAGCAGCAGATGGAGGCAGCAGAGTGGAGCTCCCAGAACCGAGGGCAGGGAGTGTTTCATTCAAGTGTAAAGTGCGCACCATCCAGACTCAGCTGGCACCAGCTCCTGAAACCAGTGAAGGGAAGGAGGAAAACAAAGAAGGCCATCTTTGTGCTGGTTTGGGGAGGTCACAGCATTCCCTGACTGAGAGTCCTCAGCGCCTCAAAGACTGCATTCACTCCGGGGTACGAAGGAAACCCTTCAACCATCCCTTTCCTCTACATTTTGACTGCCCTGAAGCTTAGTAAGTTTAATAAAAAATCCTGAAGCTGAGAACAAATGGAAACACAGACCATTTCATTGATGTAGACGTGCATTAATTCATTCGACAAATATTTGTTACGTGCCTCAGACATGCCAGGAGCCATGGAATACTCTGGGACAGAGAAGAGTCAAGCAGATATATATGTTGTAATTCTTAAATATTAGGATTGTCGAAAATATTTTTGTTTTAATTTTTTACCACTGTCCCCACCACCCACCCTTAAAAGTACAAATATATTCAAGATCTATTCTATTTACTCTTTGAAGTATAAAAGTATATTTTGTAGTGGTAAATTTCTTCAGAGCACAAGGACTAAACTCAACATGTTAGTGAGAGAAAAAAAAAAGACCTTAATTTCAAATTGCCTATTTGACAAGAGTACTATGATCATGTCATTCCATTTAGAAGGCCAGTTTTAACAGTTGACCTAAGGTCTGCAGAAGGAGCCCCGAGTTATGTAGCAAAGAGCAGATAGTTTACCATCCACACCCAATGAAGCTTTGGGAAAATGCTTATCTTCTGAGTTGTTTTGTCGTCTTTTTTATTCTTTTTATTTTAGAGAGATTTTTAAAAGTGCTATCAATAAATAAACCACATGTCTCTTGTATACGTTTATCTAAGAGTCCCAATGTGTGATCCTTAGTTCTATTATATGTAGAAGATGTGATTCCAAATCCCCAGGTCAGAATTGATCACTCCTTCCCTTGGCGCCACCAGGGAGATGTAACATCAGATTTAAATATACCAAGTTATGTTCTTTGCTCTTTCTCATGACACACTGTGAATTCCTCAAAGGAGTGTGCAGCTCAGTGCCCCACACCACTGGCACTGAATGCATCCAATGTCTTTATCCTGTGCAGAAGTACTTGCAGTTATAAAGAAGAAAAGAGAAAGGTCACCAACCGCTGTCCCTATTTATCATGTTATCCTCAGGGTAAAGCAGATATATTAGAAACATTCAGTTGTTATGGATGATAATATTGCTAATCTATAAGCTTCCAGAGTTGTTTAATTTATTAATTAATATTTTTATTATTTTTAAGTCATTTATTTAACAACCTTTGTCAAAGATTTACTCAGTTTCAGACTGTGTGATTCCCTGGGAAGTAGGAAGTAATCAAGAGACAGTCCTCCCCTACAAGGTTCAGGGGAACGAAAAGAACACCGTGGAAGGAAAGATACAGGGAAGCATTGGGAACGGAGAGAGTGGCTGTGCAAACTGAGGCTTGAAGGAAGCATTGAGTGGATCAGGCAGACCAGCAGTTCTCAGCAGGAAGTGTTGCCCCTTCAAGGGGTCTGGAAATCTTAGGGGATATCACTGGTGGTCACTGATGGGAGGACAGCTCTGGCATTTACTGGATGGAGGCCAGAGATGATTTGTTCCTCTGTAACAAAGAACCCTCTGCATCCAACACGACGTTTGGGTGTCCCCCTCCAAACATTTATGTGGGTGAAATTCTGCTTATTAGAATGATTTTAGCCCCAAACCCAACTCCTGTCATGTATAAACTCAAAGCATGCTTTGCACAGCTTTAATAAAACCTTCATTTTACAAGAACAGGACTCCCTCATGAGCCAAAGGAAGATTGTGTTTTGCTCTCTTTGAAATTTTTCCAAGAGTCATTCACCATCTTGAAAAGTCGTATCATTGACTGTTGTATTGCTCACGGTATTTGTACCACCAATGCAGCTGAGTCCATCTTCATTTATATCTGTCAATCCCCACTGAGTCTAGGTAAGCATTTCATTACTTTGTTATGTCTTTGAGAGTAGTTGTCTCCAGGTATTTACATATAGAAATACATATTTTATTTCATATTACTTTCCTTTTTATTATTACAGTTAAACTATTATATGGGATTTTTAAAATTATGAGTATAGATATGTTATCTAGGGTATTTATTTCAAGGTAGTAAAGGGTAGGTTGCATTTTTAATATATAAAAGAGGAGGAGTGAAGGCTGAGAATCAGTAAGATGGGCAAAATAGATGGAAGAGCATTCTAGAAAGTACAGCAGGTCCTTGAATAACATCATTTCATTATGACATTGATGAGATGCAGTACAGACTTAACTCTTATTTATATCAATTAGCTTATGGTAAAATTGGTTTTGATATACATTATTTTGCTTAAAGTCTCAGAACCTATCAACGATGTTAAATGAGGTCTTACTGTACTCTAAACTTTTGATGTGTGCAAAAATCACTTGAGGGTTTTGTGAAAATGTGGATTTTGGTTTAGTAGGTCTGAGGTGAGGCCTGAGAGCCTACTTTTCTAACAAGCTCCCAGATGATGCTGAAGTTGCTTGTCCACAGACCACACTTGGAGTAGCAAAGTTCTAGACAAAGAATTGCATGAATGAAGGCACAGAGGCCTAAAAGAGCTTTTCTGGGAACCAACTAGTCACTTGGTATAACCGGAGCACAAAGTGCAAGGTGTTGTGTGGTGAGAGAGGAAATTAGAGAAAGAGGTAGAGTCAGAGCAGTCAGGACCTTGTATACGCTGGTCTTTGCTTTGTAGATAGCAGAGGACCCTGAGAGGCTTTTAAGTAGAGGCGTGTGATGTTAGACCTCTGTCACTGTGTGGGATGGCTCTACTGGACACAAGGAGTTCAGCAAGAAGGCTTTATAATTATGTTGCTTAAAGATAGAAATAATGAAGACCTGAATGGAGGAAACCACAATAGAAGTGGAAGGAAGAAGACAGGCTTGGTGGTTTGGAGTTAGATTTCCTGGGACTTAGTAGTTGATTGAGTGTGAGTGATGGAGGAGAGGGAGGTTCAAGGATGACTTGCAGTTCCTGGTAAGAGCACTGGGTGAACAATGATGCACAATGAGCAGAGAAGAAGATGCAAGTTTGGGGCCAAGGTTCAGAAAAACTGGTTTTCAGATCAATGAACACAAGGTACGTATTCTATCAAAATACAGAAAGATGTCCAATTGGACTTTGATGTAAGGACTTGTATTAAAAATGTATAGTGTTGTAGAGAAAAGGGAATGCTTATACACTGTTTGTGGGAATGTAAATTTGTGCAGCCACTATGGGAAAACACTTGGAGGTTTCTCAGAATCTTAAAAATGCAAAAACATATGATCCAGCAGTTTTACCCCTGGGTATATTCTCGAAAAAATAAAGATCAGGATCTCAAAGAGATATCTGCATTTCCATTTTTCATTTCAGCATTATTCCCAATAACCAAGACATGGAAACAACTTACATGTCCACCAACAGATGAATGGATAGAAAAAATGTGGCCCTGGCTGGTGTGGCTCGGGGGACTGAGTGCCAGCCTGTGAACCAAAGGGTCGCAGGTTCAATTTTCAGTCAGAGCACATGCCTGGGTTGCAGGCCAGGCCCCCAGTTGGGGATATGCAAGGGGCAACCACACATTGATGTTTCTCTCCCTCTCTTTCTCCCTCCCCTCCTTTCTCTCTAAAAATAAATAAATAAAATCTTTTTTTTTTTTAAGAAAATGTGGTACATATAAACAATAAATATTTTTCAGCCTTAAAAAAGAAGACACTCCTGCCATTTTCAACAACATGGATGAACCTGGAGGGCATTATGCTAAATAAAATAAGGCAGACACCGAAGGACAAATGATACATGATACCAGGTATATGAGGAAATCATGGAAGCAGAAAATAGAGAAATGGTGGTAGCTGGGGCTGAGGGGAAGAGGTATTAGTCAAAGGGTACAAAATTTTGTTATGCAAAATAAATAAGCCTTACAGATCTGCTGTATAGTGAAGTGCTTGTAGTTAACAATACTGTATTCTATATTTGAAAATTTGCTAAGAGGGTAAACCTTACGTTAACAATTTTTATCACAAAAACAGTAATAAATAAGAGGGCAGAAGTAAACTTTTAGAGGTGATAGGTATGTTTATGACATAGATTGTGGTGATGGTTTCATGGATGTATAATTATCTCTAAACTCAGTAAGCTGTATACATTAATTGTATAAAACTTTTTGTATACCAGTCATTCCTCAATAAAGTGGTTTTTTAAAAATGTGTATTGCATTTCACTCTACTGGGCATCATTCAAACAAGCATGCTCACGTGCCCTACTCCAGTGAATTTCTGAGGCTACAGAGCAGCAGAGCAGGAGCATGTGCAGTCCCTACAAGCTCTATGGTTAGGCAGGCTAGGTGATGTATTAACATAATTTATTATCGAAAGTGGAATAAGTACTATAATCACCTGGGTGTCAGTTGTCAGTAGAGGACAGAGGTGGAATGAAGTTCCTGCTTTCCAGGGTCTCTCTCTCCCTCTCACACACACAGAGTTCCGTCTGTGCTCCAACCACGCCCCCACCCCACCCCTGTTTACAGATGTTGGCCTGGCCATGAGCTTGAGGCGGTCCTGCAGTCCTGTGAGGTCATAAGCCTGGAGTCCCATTCCTTCATTTAATTGTGTCAAACTCCATGAATACAATGAACAGCTAGCCTTCACTGAGTGCTAAGGGCCAATCCTCGTCCATAATATTAAACTGATTTATCTCATTCAATTTTCACAATAACTCTAAGAAGAAATTTTATAAATGAGAAAACTGAAGCCTATAGAAGTCAGGTAATTTGCTTAAGGTCACATGGAGAGAAGAAATGATAAATCGTATCTTGACCTCATTTCTTTTCTCACTCATGCTACAGTTCATTTCCTCTAACCTCTCCCAGTCATACTGAAATTACAGCCGTCCCTCTACCACCCCATGCTACTTCAACACCTTTGCTCATACTGAATGCTTCTGCCCGGAGTCCTCCTCTCTGATATTCAACTGTTAAGTCCTACTTAATATTCTGTCAAAACCCACCCAGGGACCTTCTGACTTGATGCCCTATATAAATTTCCCACCTTGCCCATACCACACTGCTCTGTAACTGTGTTTACATGTCCTTCCCTCTCTTCAGGCTGTGGGCCCCTGAAGAGCAGGGCCACAACTTAGTGCTCTTTTGTCAATGTGTTGGGTACACGTTATTGCGCAATGAAAGCTTTTGAACTGGTGTGTCTAGTCATTCGTGGGTTCTCAGTAAATTTCACTGGATATAAGAGTGCCTAGGAAGTATAAACCAGTCTCTAAAGGAAGTATGCACTAGCAATGGGAAAAAAAAGTTTGGAAAATCTTGAGCTTTAAACACATCACTTACAGATAAAAATTTTGAATAAAAAATAAGCTTCACAATGGACTTCCTCTTCTTCTATAATCCCTCACCATTAATATTAGGCTTAATTAGTTAAATTTAGTTTATTGGGAGTCAATATGTAATTTAAAAATCTAATTGTTGTTAGAGCTTTACTAAATAATAACATTTAACAACTACCATCACATCTCAGCATATAAAAACACAATTTTTAACATAATTGTTACATAAAACGTAATAGAAACAATTACATGCAACTCTATGCCTTGACCAATTCTGAGTTCTAGTTCTCCCTTGTTTTTCTGTATCGCTCATGTCTGCAGCTTTCTTTTTTTTCCTATTATTTCTTTATTGAGGTTTAAGTAAAAAAAGGTGGATCACAATGAAGCAGGGGAAATTAACAGACTTAATAAAAACAAGCAAAATATACTTACTTTTAATATATAGGAAGATATTAAAATGTTGACAAACATCTTTGAGTTTGAACACTTCCATTTTCTGTAGCATGTATTTAATTTTATTATGGATTATCAAGTATTTAAAGTATCTAGAATGCTGTCTGTTCTGGCTTTTGCATTTCAGAATAGGTTCTGGAATGGGGTACACACCCACACACATTTATAGCTCCCTAAAACCACCGTGTTTGTTAGAATCTTCAGGAAACAGTCATACCTCAAGTAATATAACCTCAAGTTATATTACTTGATAATATAATTACTTGGTAATATCAGTCTCCTGATAACCTCAAGTAATATAAATTTATTGTAAGATCATGTTTCTCAAATGCAAGCCATACCTCAGAGAATTACATGAGTTGTCAGCCAGGAGTTAGGGGAAGTGATTTTTAAAAAATGTGGCATACATCCCTAAGTTGTTCAATTTAATCAAAGGGTTAAACATTAATCTTTATACAAAAGTTAGTACACATCCTTTAACAAGCAAAATGCAAATGTCTCATGAAATTTTAAAGATAAAAACATGAGACTGTAAAGAAATGTTGAACTTGTGACAAGCTTCTTGGGCAAAGTCCTAGGCTGCCAGTAGTACACATTTGCTTCTTAGCTTTGGTGAAGTGAAAAAGTCAGAGAAGTATTGTATAGGACTCATGGAGAAATGCAGACAGTAAATAGCAGGAGCCACACAGCAGTTAATGTTAGAGATTGGAATATTAAGTTAGCTAAAAAAATCCAAGATGGCTCTGACAAATGAATTATCTTGACATCACTTTAGCAGCTGAATGTTTCATTCTCTGCCCTTAAAATAACTCTGGCAACGGCCTATATGCCTGCTTCAACAGTACTTACTGTCACCTGCCAACCACCCTCCCTACTGCTTTTTCATCCTTTGTTTTCTACTTTGTTACAGCTTTTGTCTGTTAATAGTTTCAGTATATCCAATGGTCTTTCATAGCCTCTACAGCCTACTTTCTTTCTGGGTATCTTTTGCTTCTCCTCCATCTTTCAAATGCCCAAGCCAATTTGTGAAGTAAATGCAAAACTCTCCAAAGGGGGGAATGCAATTCCTTCAATTAATCACCATTATCTCTATTTTGACATAGATTTTGTGCCAAGCTGCCTCACAGAGCACCAGCCAGCCTATGTCTTGCTTGCCGCTGAGTTCAGTCCCCAGGCTGGTGAGGCTGACTGTTGTTTCAGTGGAGTAACACAGTTTAGGGATTAAAATTATGTCACTTATGGATTGATTCATTCAAGTTTCCACAGAAAAAAAAAATGTGTCAGGGTATTCTGACTCTTGCTTGTTCCAAAAGAGTCCCTCTACAAGATGCTAGGAGTGAACTTCTTTGGAAGGATAAACAATAAGGGATGAAAATTTCCTTGAAACTGAAATTCTCAGTAAATGTATATAAAAATTTAACGATGGACCTTTGTTTGAAGGACCCACCTATGTTATGCAGGTATCCTTTCTTACTTGTTTTCCTTTCCCTTAAAAACAAAACAAAACATTTTGTATCTCAGTTACAAAGGGTTTAGTTAAACATACTCCTCAGTTCCTAGACCACCATGACTATTGGTCCACCCAAGACCTCCCTTGATGGACTTATTGAATAATTGGAATCCTCTCCTCAATATCTCTGACAGATGTTTTGATCTACAGCTGGAACTCCCTCAAAAGGGAACAGCCTGTACCGTATATAGAACCCTCTAATTCTTAGATAATTCTTTCTTATATTAAACCAAAAATAGCTTTCCTATGACTTTGCCACAACGTTCTCAGGTATTTCCTATGGAACTATACAGAAAAAAAATAAATTCCTTTCTCAACTTGATGTCCTTTCAACCTCATATAGTCAGCTATCATGACATGTGAACTTTACTTTTTCCATGTAAAACATAGTCTATTCCTCAATTAATTCTTTGTATGATGTGGACTTAAGACACTTCACTATCTAGTCACCTTCCTTTGGACACACTCTAGTTTGACAATGTCTTTTTAAAAAAATAGTAACTTAAATATTTAAAAATAGATGTGCTCTGCCAAGGCAAATATGTTGGGTTCATCCTTGCCCCTCCTTTCCTTAATTTCAATGTCTATTAATTCATCACAAAATTTGCGTTAGTTTTTTAGAAATAACACTATATTTTTGACTCTCAGTGAACTTTAAATCTTTTTCAAGTGAACTGCTGTCAGTTCAGAGCTTTCCTACCTTGTATTTAAGTAGTTGATTCTTTGAACTTAAATGCAGAACTTACCATTTAACCCTATTAAGTTGTGTATTGTTAATTTTATTCTATCCTTCTCCTTTGTCAAGGTCTTTTTCAAGTTTGATTATTTAATATGGTTTATCAGCTTTTCCTCTAACTTTCAGTCATCTGCAAATTTGATAGGCAAAATTTATATTGAAATTCACCTAATTCACTGATTTTTAAATATATTTTATTGATTATGCTATTACAGTTGTCCCATTTTTTCCCCTTTTATTCCCCTCCACACTGCACACCCTCTCCGGCTAGCATTTTCCCCCGCCCCGAGCCCCCTTAGTTCATGTTTATGGGTCATACATATAAGTTCTTTGGTTTCTCCATTCCCTATGCTATTCTTAACCTGTCCCTGTTTATTTTGTACCTACTATTTATGCTTCTTATTCCCTGTACCCTTTCCCCCATTCACCCCCTACCCGCTCTCCTCTGATCTCCATTTCTGTGGTTCTGTTCGTGTTCTAGTTGTTTGCTTAGTTTGTTTTTGTTTTAGGTTCAGTTGTTGATAGTTGTGAGTTTGTTGTCATATTACTGTTCATAGTTTTTGATCTTCTTTTCCTTAGATAAGTCCCTTTAACATTTCATATAGTAAGGGCTTGGTGATGATGAACTCCTTTAACTTGACCTTATCTGGGGAGCACTTTATCTGCCTTTCCATTCTAAATGATAGCTTTTGCGCATAGAGTAATCTGGGATATAAGTTCTTGCTTTTCATGACTTTGAAAACTCCTTGCCAGCTCCTTCTTGCCTGCAAGTTTCTTTTGAGAAACCAGCTGACAGTCTTATGGGAACTTCTTTGTAGGTAACTGTGTCCATTTCTCTTCCTGCTTTTAGGATTCTCTCCTTATCTTTAATCTTGGGTAACTTAATTATGATGTGCCTTGGTGTGTGCTTCCTTGAGTCCAACTTCTTTGGGACTCCCTGAGCTTCTTGGATCCCCTGGAAGTTTATTTCCTTGGCTAGATTGGGGAAGTTCTCCTTCATTATTTTTTCCAAATAAGTTTTGAAGTTCTTGCGCTTCCTCTTCTCCTTCTGGCACCCCTATGAATTCGGATGTTGGAATGTTTAAAGTTGTTCTGGAGGTTCCTGATCCTCTCCTCATTTTTTTGAATTCTTGTTTCTTCATTCTATTCTGGCTCAATGTTTATTTCTTTCTTCAGCTCCCAAATGTTGATTTGAGTTGTGTTTTCCTTCTCTTTACTGTTTGTTCCCTGTGTATTTTTCTTCCTTTCACTTTGCATGGCCTGTATTTTTTCCTCCATATTGTGACCATACTCAACCATTTCTGTGAACATCCTGATTACCAGTGTTTTGAACTATGATAGGTTGGCTATCTGTTCATTGCTTTGTTCTAATTTTGGAGCTTTGATCTGTTCTTTCATTTAGGCCATATACATTTTTTTTTGTCTTGGTGTGCCTGTTACATCGGAAGGGGTGGAGCCTTAGGTATTTGCAGGGCAGGGCATTCCTGGTCTCTGTGTTGTGACACTCTATGTCGGGGAGGGGTCTGAGAGGGAACAGTGCTGTTTGCTCAGCTCTCTGCTGCTTTTCAGTCACTTCTCCCGCTACCCACAAGTGAATTGGGTCCTTCTGGTGCTGATTCCCTGGTGGGCTAGTTTGTGTACGTTCTGGGACCCTGTGGGTCTCTCCAATGAACTCTGCTGTGAGGCTGGGAGTTTCTCCAGCTGCCTCATCCCCTACAGGTGTTTATAGCCAGAGGTTTTGAGGTTTCCTTTTCCTACACTGGAACCCTGGGTTGCAGGGTCTGTCTTGCTCTCCAGCTGTTCTCCCTGGTTTTTCCACATGCAAATGTGGGACTGTCCAGTCTGCCAGCTGCCACCTCGTGGACCTGGTTCTCCAATTGCCACCTTGCTGTGCGTCCCCTCTGCCCCAGCTGCCTGTCTCTGTTCCTCCTACCCATCTGGATGAATGTTTCTTCTTTAACTCCTTGGTTGTTGGAATTCCATGCAGATTGATTTTCTGGCAGTTCTGGTTATATTTTGTTTTTTAATTTGTTGTTATCCTTCTTTTGGTTGTGCAAGAAGACAATGTATCTACCTACAACTCCATCTTGGCTGGAAGTCCTAATTCACTGATTAACATGTTTACAATTTCACAACAGAGAAGAGAGAACTTGAATGTAAAAAAGAATTATCTGGGACATTTGTTAAACATGTAGATTTCTAAGATTTATTTCCAGAAATTTTGATTCAGTGTGGGATGGGACTTCAGGACTGTGTGTTTCTAAGAAGCACATGTGATCTGATCTTTTGGTTCTAGGTCACACTCTAAATTTCCTTAAAGTATGAGTTGACAGTAATGTGTTCATTAAATCTAACAGGATGATTGACTAGCACAGTGCTGGACACATAATTAATATTGAATGAATGAGTGAAAGGATAAAGAAATGAAGGACATAAAGGAAAGCTCAGCTAATAACGCAGTTTATATTTTTCAATTTGAATGTCACAGTCAGTATGACTGATTTTTTCAAATACTTTGTTATAAATAAATTATACTATATCTTTGATGTTCTCCACTGGGAAATGTGTATTCTGCATGACCTATTCTTCATGAGCATATGTTGTCTCCTAGTGATCGTTGCTTTCCTTTTTAAGTGCTCCCAGATTGTGTGTTTAATTCCTCTGTCTAGAATTTCATTGAGAATTAAAGGATGTTTTCTATTAAAATCCAGAGGTCTCCCTTACTAATTCCTGTTTGATTTATAAGAAATTAGGTTATAATTTAAGTGTTTTACTTATTTGTTTCCCTTCAGGCTGCATTGCTGTCTTTTCTGCTTTAACATGTTTGCAGATGAATAACAACCCAAGTGCTGGATAATTCAACCCAGAGAAATTTCTTACTTTTCCCCTGCATTTATATTTTTGAGAACTTTCAGAATCCACAGAAGGACTAAAAGAATAATACAATGTCCTTTACCTATTCAACAATTGTTAGCATTCTGCTATATTTGTTTTTGTATTTAGCTATAGCCAGATAGATGTTTCCTCTTGAACCAGTTGGTCACCATGTTTCTTTAGTCTCTTTTGGTCTAGAACAATTCCTCTCCCTGTTTTCTGCTTTCCAAGTTGGGCATCTGCATTTTCTGAGTATATCCTCTTTTTTGTTTGTTTGTTTAGTATTTTTAGTTTTTGCTTTTGAATCACAAAGTTTTACATATTCAAAACATAAAATAAGATTAAAGATGACTAAAATATACCAAAATTTAAAGTTTGTTCCTAAAGGGAGATTGGGGCAGAACTTCACAGTGTTTGCCACAAATTTTAAGGAATCAGATAATAGAGGAGAAAGGAACAGAAGGCTGGGGGTGGGGTGGGGTGGGGGGGATTGTCCTAAAACACTATGAAATCTAAGGGAGTTTCAACAAGGTCATCAGGAACTTCTGCAGACAAAGTCAGCTATCAGATCAGTCCCTAAGCCTCCAAGAAAGGACCTGCCTAAATATTCCAAGCAAAACACAGCAGCAGATTTCAGATTCCAGCCCTTAGGACTATTGGAGGAGTCCAGAGAGGTGACTAATGGGCTGCCACACCAGGGTCATGTCCCTTCTCTGCTTGGTCCTCATCTGATTGACTGCAGGGGTATCAAGGCCAAGTGCCCTCTCCCCCAATTCAGGACAGATGTGGAAGGCCCCCACTGAGGCTCTGTCAAAACTTCATCACTGCTCAACCTCTCCTTCTGCTCAGTCCTGCTCCCTTCCTTTCACTACCTGGTGCTGATTTTCAGAGTGTTCCCTAATACGTTCCCCATGCACCCATCTCCAAGCACTGTGCTCTTACTATCTATAAACACATGTAATCTTTACAACACTATAAGATAGGTGTTATTAGCATCCCCATTTTACATGTGAGCAACCTGAGGTACTGAGAGTGGCTAAGTGATTGCCCAGAGGTACTTACAAAGATGGAACATGGCAAGGCTGACTCAAACACAGGCCTCTCACGGTCCCTGCCACCCTGATCTGCCACACATGGCTCTCCTCTGTGACACAGAGATTGCCCTTAGCACACTCAGTATCCTAGTTCTATCATACCCATCATATCTTCAAGATGCTTCCATCAACAAAGATGTAGAAAAACTTCTTGGAGATCGAGCATGGGAGAGGATTTGTCATGATTGTGTAAGAAAGACAGGTAAAAGCAGTTGTAATCTGAATCCTCTACTGGGGTTTAGCCTTAACCAGGGAGTTCAGTTCACCCTCTAAACTGATTCTCCAGAGCTCAGTTTTCCCCTGATGACATGATACACCTGCCACTCCCACTCTTGTAAAAGGAAAGAATGTGCACAGCATGCACTCACATGCACACAAACAAAAGGAGAGGTAAATGAGCTTCTCTTCTTAAGATGAGAGGTAGTTCTTGCCCTGACCTATTAAGAGTACATATGCAGAGCTTGTATAATGTAGCTTCCCCAGCCTATTTAGCATTTATGCAATCTGCTCTGCTTTCAAAAAGCTCTTTAAGATGTGACTTATTTAACCATTTTCATAAATTTGCAAGGTCAAAATAGCCACTTCTGTAGGGAGACTGAAGGAACTCTCAAGACTACTGGTACAATTTACAATTGGGAAATCGTTCCACTCCTATGAGTGTTTGAGGCCAAATGATAGGATGATCTACTGTCTGGGTGTTTCCTGGGGTTGAGAGCGTTTCCAGGATATGGCACTTCTGTTGCTGAAATTGGGAGGGTCCCAGGCAAACAGGGCGAGCTGATCACCCTATAATGGGCATTTTATGATCCAGCATGTTTATGTCACAGGAAACACCTGCCCCTCTAGTGCAGATACTTTCTATTATATCAAAAATACTTATATTTTATTACTAAATCAAAAGGCATAAACAATGGAAAGAAATACAGGAGAAACTAAAAATCACATGTGAACTCATAATGCAGAGATCTCTTTTGGCGCCATCCATGAGCTTTTCTCTGTGTACGTGTACATATGTTTTACAACTAAAACTGTGCAGTACGAACATTTCTGTATCCTGATTTTCACTTAGCATGAGCATTCTCCCCTTTCAATAAATACTTCTTGAAAACACCATTGTTAATTGTTGCATAATTTTCATTAAGGATCCTTTACTTAACCATTCTCTTGTTGTTCAGCATTTAGGCTAATTTTCGCTGTTAATGATAATGTTGCAGTGAACATCTTTGGGTTTCTAATTATTCCTTTTGGAAAGGTTTCCAGGACTTCATTGGGTGAACAGTCACGGGATTAGTTAAAGCTACTGAATCCTATCTCCAAAATGCTTCTGGAAGACATTGTATCAGCAGTGTTTACGCCTGCCCCGCTGAACTCCTGCTTAGTATGCCGTCTTTTTTCAATCTTCACTGATGCTACTGGTTTTTTTAAAAAAAGGCGTCAGTTTAAAAAAAATCCTCAGTGATCTGCATTTCTTTGTTTACTTATGAAATGTAAACTTATTTAATATCTCCCTCATTTGAACTTTCCTATAAATTTTGTTCATACATTTTCCCAGATTTTATACTGTCTTAATGTCTTCTTGATTTGTATGAACTCTTTACAAATCCAATAACTTTTTAATGTCATACTTTGTTTCAAATACATTTTTTCTTGAAATACTTTTCATGATCTATTGTTGGGTAGATATTTTTAAAATAGTGACACTTAAAACTCTTAGATGTTTATGATTTTTAAGCAGTATCTTAAACTCTGGACACAGGCACACACACAACCCTTGGGGGAGGCCTACAGTTCCCTTTAAAAATCTTTTTTTCACTCTTAGCTGATCAGACTTAAAATTATTCTGTAATATTTGAAAAGAATATGTGTAACATCTATGTCATTTTGGAAAGAAAATGGTAAAACAAAATCACCACCCAACCCAAGAATTAAAACATACCAACTACTCTGTGTTCCCCGTGATGGCTAATTTTACATGCCACATTGGCTATGCCATGAGGTTCCCCAGATTAAACAATATTTCTGAGTTTGTCTGTGAAGGTGTTTCTGGATGCAATTAGCATTTGAATAGGTGGCCTCAGTAAAGTAAATTGCCCTCCTCACTGCTGGTGGGCACATCCAGTGTGTTAAAAGCATAGAATATAATAAAAAGGCAGAAGAAGGAAAAATTTACCCTTTTTGCTTCCTGCCTGCCTGCTTGAGCTGGGTCATTGGTCTCTCCCGTCCTTGGACTGGGATTTATATCATCATCTCCCTGGATTTAGGCCTTCAGACTGAGTTACATCACTGGCTTTCTTGGGTCTCCAGCTTGCAAATAGTAGATCACAGGACTTCCCGGCCTCTATAATCACATGAGCCAATTCCTTATAAAAAAAAAACTCTTCCTGTGTATATACTATTGGTTTGGTTTCTCTGCGGAACCCTGATTAACACACCCCAACCTCAGATCTCTGCCTTTATCAGGATGTAGTTACCATCTTGCTTTTGCCATTAACATTTCCTTCCTTCTTTGAAAAAACACTGTTACCCTGTATATGTTTGTGCCTCAAAGCATGTGTTTAGTTTTCATATTTTTGAGCTTTACAAAAAATAAATTCATCTTTTATATTGTCTTCTCAGTTTTTCTTTTTTTAAAAAATGAAGTACTGTATATAAGATCTAGCCATATTTTATGTAAAGATATAGTTCATTCATTTTCACCCCTGGATAATATTTCATTTAATGAATATATATTAAATGTATATGTATATATATGTGAATATACATGGGAATAGAATTACTGGGTTGAGCTATTTGTGCATGTTCAATTTTACAAGCTATTGCTAAATTGTTTTCCTGAGTGGCTGTACTAATTACATCCCCAAAGATTTTTGTTGCTAGCCTTCCTTGCCAATATGTTGATATTTTCAAGTATTGAAATCTGGTAGTCATTTTTCACTTAGAAGATTTGCACTAAGTTTTAAGGCTTATTTGTCCAAGTTCTTAAGGATGGAAAAGCAGTTCTCAAAAACAAATCGAATCTCTTTTGATTTGGGTTTCTAGTTTTTCCTTGAGGTCAGTCACCTTGGCATGGTGGCTTTCCAGTAAAGCACTTAACAAGCTGTTCATAATGTGTCCTGCTGAGCCTAATGATCAGCCCTTCAAAGAGGAGGCCACATCAGCCTGGACAAGTGAACAGCAGACCGAGTTAGGAATTAGGAAGCTTGGGCTCTCACCTGCTTCTGCCCCTGCAGCTTCGCAGGGTGTGCATATATGTCACGTCACCTCCCGGCGTCCCATCTGCTCACTAGGCATAATGGAGCTGACCTTCCTCCCTGCCCTGCAGTGAGGATGAAATCCCGTTGTGGAGCACTTTGAAATCTTTGGATGAAAAACATGACAGAAGCGCCAAGTGTGATTGTTACCCGTGCCAGCCATACTAGACGACAGCATAAAAATAGGAAGCAAAGAAAACTTCGTTTTACAAAAGCTTCAGTGAGAAAGTTTGCTGGTCAGAATGTCATTCCCTGTTTTTGGTTCACATAGATGTTGGCTTTTATAAAATTTTAAAAAATTGTACACACTTTTGTCTTTGCCAGACAGAAACCCTTTGATCATCGCCATCCCTGTGACATTAGGTGAGTCACAGATGCAGAAGGAAGATTAATACCTTAGGAGACTATGAAAACAGTTCTCTGTGGTTAGCACCCAAATCTTCTCATGATAAGACACCAAAACCATAAAGTCTGAGGGGATGATGCAGATTGAGACAGGGAGAGGACCTATGCCTCAGCATTGTCACATCATAGAACCCAAGACACCTTCAGCTGAAAGAGAGCCCAGCCTCACTCAGATCCCCTCAGATCCCCTGTTCTAACCTTCATATGACAGCATGAGAGATGCAGATTTAAAACCTCATAGTGGACCTTTGCAACAACCTTTGATATATTGGGACCCTCAAAATAAGGTGAGTCATGCTGATTCGTTCTAAAAATGACTTGTCCATTCGTTTGGTAGTTTATGCCCATTTCAATATATGCCGTAGTGAATTGTGGTGAGCTGAATCACCTTTACTTGCGAATTGAATGGGCTATGGAGTCAGTTCCAAACCACAGGAAAAAGCGTTTCAAACCTGATCTTGCCAACTGATATGATACTCAAAGAATTTAAAATAGGAACTTTTGATTCTTTTGCCACATTTTTACCACCCAAGTATTTTATACTGGAGTTTTGAAAAGTCAACCCTCTACAGGGCGGTTTGGCTGTTGCGCCCCACTGAGAAGCTGAGCAGTGAAAGGTAAGGAGGTGTAGCCACGGGTGTGAGGGGGGATGTGAGTGACACGAGTCCACCCACAGCGACTGTTCTGTGAAGTTATGAATCATATTATAATCGACTCCTGATTTCCACCCAGGAAAGCAAAGCTACTGCACACTATTGAAATGTTTTGTTCAGAAGTTTGAGGGGGTCCTCACAGTGTTTTGTGGAATAATTTGTGTTCTAATTGGCATAATTAAATTATTGCTATAGAATTGGCACGGTGTGACTCCAGTTGGAATAATCTCCATTAGGAAATACTCTTTAGGGAAAAAAATGTTCGCTGTAGTACGCAGTCATGTGGCAATCTCTATTTATTCTATTCAGTGACCCTATGAGAAGGGGCATTCACACTGGATTTTCAATTGCTTCACTGAAGAAATTAGTTGAAAAGTGGAAATCAAACCTGCTGATAGTTTCTTTATCTACCCATACCTAATAATTGGTTTGATTGATTTTTTTTTTCTGTGACTTACAATGCTGCGAAGGTCTCTCTTCTTTAAAAAAACATTTGGAGGTAGACATTTTCCATAGTCAAGCTTAAATTCTGTTTCCACCTTCAAAATTCTCATTTGTATAATATGAATTTTTAACAATGCTAGGAAAGTGCATTACTGTGCAGCCTTGAAATATCACGTTGATTTAAGACGACGAAGCACACTACGGAATGATGGCATGTTAAGTGTAGCCATACTATGATTTTAAGTGCATAAATTATGCATATATAAGAACAGACTGAAAAAGGAGCATGGAAAAAGGAAACAGATGATGGGTTAAAACGGTGGGTTATTAGAATACTTGCAAATTTTTAAATGTTCCATTAACACTCTTACAATATTGTTGTGTAATAAGCATAGTTGTAAAAGTATTTAGTTAGGGGCAGGAGAAGCCGTGCCTTGAAAGTAATGAAGTGTATGCTCCAGACCCCCTCACTTGCACGGGCCCTGTGAACGCCTGAGTAGCTCAGAGTTGTAGCACATTCCAGGTGGAGAGAGCAGTCGTGTTACAATCAGAAACGTTTCTATGTCAGCATTTCTGGTAAATCACTTGGAGACATCTCAGAGGAAAGGGATCTAATTCTGCAGCGCTCCTCTAATTTGTCATGATCTATTTTCTCATTCTAAGTAATATTTACTGTCATGCCTAATTTTGTATTTGTAAATCTGCATTCTTTTTCTTAGAGAGCTCCCATAGCTGTATAAGCTTCATACCTCGTAAAGCCTGAAGGTGCCTTTGATGAGGTGGGCCACAGAACACCAACTGAGCAATATGAAGGTGAAATCTACCACTGAATTTCACCCCTGATATTCCCCAAGAATCATGGCATAAATGTTAGATAAACTGCTCTTGTTCTCGGGGGTTCATACATCACCACATTGCTGATTTCTCTTCTGTCTCCTCCTAAGCTGTACTGTTACTTCTTAATCATGAGAAAATCAGCTCCGAAATAGCAGTTCAGAATGTCAGAGTTGTTAGGGACCTACCTGAGGGTCTTTCCCAGGTCCCCCCCCCCCCCCCCCCCCCCCCCCCCCGCCTTGCTTCTTATTTCTCCTCTTCAATGCACCTGGGCCTGAGTTCTAACCTGTTCCCTGAAGCAATCCAATTAGAAAGGTTGCTCCTTGTCTAGAGTCAAAACCTGTCACTACTGGCATTTTTCTATGCTAATGGGCTCCACACAAGCCTAACCTTTCAGGTGATACTGGCAAAAGCAAGTGAAAATAAAGTAACTTGAGCTGTGCCTTTACTTCCTGACTAGGAATGCTGTGAGGGGTTTTCATACCGTGTTTGATTTTCCCAGTACATCTCTGAGGGAGGTGTTATTACTATTATTTAGTGTCATCAGATATAGCAACTACACTAGAGAATGCCCAGTTAAATTTGAATTTCAGATAAAACAAGTAATTTTTTAATATAAACGTGCCCTTCCCTCAAAAATGTGAAATTAATTTGTCCTTAGAAAAGAGCTACTGCCTGGCAACCCTATTATTAAGCCCCTTTTGGATCTGATGAAACTACAGCTCAGAGTCTGGCAAGTAGCTGAGCTGGAATCCAAGCCCAGGTTTGTGGCTTCAAAACTCAGAAATTTACCTTCACCATATAATATAATTTTATAATATCTCCTTCTAACCCAAGCAAAATGTGGAATTACTTTGTCCCTGGAGAAGAAATACCGAAGCTATAAAACAAACAGAACAAAACCAACCAACCAACCAACCAACCAGACAAGCAAACATACTCTCAGCTGAGAGAAGATAATTCCCAGGAAACTTCCGGTCCATTTATTTAACATTGTGAGCACAACTCCTGGTGAGGAACTGGCCTGGAGTGAGCAGTGGACATGTTAGTGACCCTGAGAAAGAGCTAGAACAGTGAGCTGAAAGCCCTTCCTTTGAAGTATGTGTATTCAAAGGCCTCTTTTGTCATGGCAGTGATGGCAAAGGGGAGGCTGAGACCCTGATGCATGCCTGGATGTCACTGGAACCTGATGTCCTAATCATATTTCCCCGTCACCTCTCAGCACTGATTTACTTTCTTCTCCCATTCTACATGCTACGGAAATAATTGCCTGCCTAATTGCCAAAACTAATTGCTACGACATTCATTGTTCATTTGCTCTCTTCTCGAGCTCAGGCAGGTGGTTCATGCGAAGGCAAGGAGAGAATTATTCTTGTGCTGCTGCAGGGCAGGATGTTTCAGAGCAATGTCCCAGCGAGTGTTTTTCTCATGAAGGTGGCCCAAGGAACCAGCTCCCTCACTCCAGAGACGACAGTAATTTTTGGCAGAGGTTCATCTTCTTCAGGCTTGACATGAGGTTTCTTGGACTGGTTTTGAGTTCTTTAAGTTGCATTTCTGAGGGAATAGCTCGCTCCCATTTAGAGATTAGAGTTAGATTTGCCAATTAAAAAATTGGGACCCGGAAGAGATGACCCTGCTTCTCGCTGGGCACAGAGCTTTTTAGTGGCAGAGCTGGATCTGGTGCTTAGAATTCCCAAATCACAGCTTAAGATGATTTCCACTACACTACATTGCAGCTGTTGCAGTTGCACCAATTATTCTTACATTTCTTTAGAAATTTTTATTAAAATACTGTCAAGTCCTATCTCCTTATTGGTAGCTAGACTAGTAATTATTAATATTCATTGAGTTATTATTACTATAAAGCATTTCCCATGCATTATCTCATTTAACCCTCAGAAATAGCGGTGTGAGCAGGTACCATGTGTATCCTTATTTTACTTATGCAGAAACTGAGGCAGAGGGTGGTTAATAATTTGCCCAGGTTTGATGCTAGAGCTCATCTTCTGGCCACCACAGCGTCATGTGCGAGATCACAGAGACAGCTTCTGAATTCTGATGCATGAAAAACTTCTTTTTAAAAAAATTCATTTATTTTCAGAGACAGGAGAAGGGAAGGAGAAAGAAAGGGAGAGAATCATCAATGTGTGGTTGCCTCTCACGCACCCCCCTACTAGGGACCTGGCCTGCAACCCAGGTATGTGCCCCGACTGGGAATCGAACTGGTGACCTTTAGGTTCTCAGGCTGGCACTCAATCCACTGAGCCACACCAGCCAGAGCTGATGCATGAAAGAACTTCTGAAAGTAGACTGAAAGTTGGAGTTAAAGAAGTTGAAACTAATCAATAAGGTCACATAAATTATTACATATATTCCTGTTGTTGAGCCAGGAGTCATTACATTCCCTTTCCTCCATACTGCTGGGGTGAACGCAGATGTATTGCAATCCTCACTTGGGATGAACTCAAGGAGTTCCTAGGACTTACCAGGCAGTGGAAAAGACAGTGAGTGCGTTGGGAGTCAGAGACCTCAGGTTGGGTTCTGAATCTGCCACTAGCTAGCCCTGTGGGCTTGGTTGCCTTGGTTTCTCCTGTGAAATGAAGCCATTAGACACCATGGTCATGAAGATTGCTGCCATTGTATGCACCTCATAAATTGCATCTTTGCCCAGGTTTGATGCTAGAGCTCATCTTCTGGCCACCACAGCGTCATGTGCGAGATCACAGAGACAGCTTCTGAATTCTGATGCATGAAAAACTTCTTTTTAAAAAAATTCATTTATTTTCAGAGACAGGAGAAGGGAAGGAGAAAGAAAGGGAGAGAATCATCAATGTGTGGTTGCCTCTCACGCACCCCCCTACTAGGGACCTGGCCTGCAACCCAGGTATGTGCCCCGACTGGGAATCGAACTGGTGACCTTTAGGTTCTCAGGCTGGCACTCAATCCACTGAGCCAGCCTGAGTGGATTGAGTGGATAAATAAAAAAATTTATTGCATAAATTGCATACAACATGTGCAAGATGAGCACACACAATGACAGAGGCTTGTACTGACCTTCAGGACAGCTCTGCAGTGACTGTACATAAAAGTCTTATTGTTTTGTTCTTGTTCTCCCCCTCCCCACCTCCAGAAACAGGAAGAAGAATAAAAGCAATGGCACTATTGTGAGAAATAAGAATTTTATTTTTGAATCCAGAAGAAAGCTATGATATACACAATAGCAAAGCATTTGGAAGCTGAGAAAATGATTAATTGTATAATTATTAAACAGGATAGGAAAAGTGAATTGTGATAAGGGAGAAAAACTAAGGGTTAAAAAATGAAGGTTAAAAAATGAAGTTTAAAAAATGTTTTGGAATTTTTTTTTTTTTTTTTTTTTTTGCTAAATAAAGGGAGTGTTGTAAGGTAATTAATATACAGAAAGAAAGAACTATTTCAGGCCCAGTCATAATTAGACGAACATTGCCAGGGGTGCTGGGTGGTGGGGGCGGGGGGCTTAACTTTATCCTAGGAAAAAAGCTGTCTTCATCAAAAACTGAGATTTTGAAATACTCTCATCAAATGCCTTTTTAATTCTTCTGGGTGATTTTATGATGCCTTTGTCACCTTTCAACTTCTAAACACTTGTTTTGGGGAAAGGTGATGAGACATAAATTTAAAAAATTAATTTTTAGGGTGTGGATTTTATAGAGGAAAACTCCTTAGCATGATGTACCATGGAGGCCTCTGGAGGAGAAGACAACGTTGGGGCTGTGTGACCTTGGGCAAGTCCCATCTGCTCTCAGGGCCCCAGGGTCCGTCTATCTGCGTGCAGTCAGCTGGATAGACTGCCTGTGAGGCCCTAGTCCAAACATTTGCATTTCTAATTGTAAAGCATGTTAAAAAAATTTTATAGTCACTCATCTATTGATGACTAGACCTTGGGGTAAAACCCAGGAAATCTATTTTTGAAATTATGAGTGTTGGGTTCAGTGAAAATGTTCATGAGAACCATTCTAGAGCAGTTTCGTTCTCATGTCAGAACTTTGTCAGAATAAGGAAGTGAATGAATGCTTTTCTCCCTCCTTCATTTCCTTTTGGTTGATGGAAGTGTGCATACATCTGTGAAAAACCACAGAAAGGAGCTGTTGGAGAAAGTACCTGCATAATGCAGTGTGGCGGCAACTCTGCTTTTTCCCAGAGCCTCCTTGCCATGCTGCTCTGTGTTGGGGGTACAGTTCACAGTGAGCCAAGTTAGGGTTTCCGCTGCAGGCAGGGTTGGGGTTGTGTGACATGTGGCAACTGCCTTGTGCTGAGATGCGAAGCCTCTGCCTATCCAAAGGAAACACTTGTCCAGGAAGTTTCACTGAAGAAGGAAAATAAGGGTTGGGAATTCTGGGCTGCTTACCAGCAGCCTCCACCGTTATTCTAAGGCTATCGGTTCACACTACCAGGGAGCAAACCCAGGAAGCCACAACGGTGGACACTGGCCTGCAGAGGTACCGACCAATGAAATCATTCTGAGGCCGAAGCCAGAGGGGCTGGGACCCCCGGTAGCAGGGCATGGGGCCATGAGAGTGGCTGGGCCCAGTGGTCCTGTGCCTCCTCTCATTTCAAACATATGCCCTAGGATCTGCACGTGTGGTGGGGGATGATGTGGGGATGTGGGGGAGGCAGGGCCAGCGGGTGTGACTGGAAAGGGAAGCCTGGGGAAAGGGAGGGAAAAGAGAGCAAAAAAAACCATGACAGGATAATAAGCATCTGAAATATTTCACTACTACAAAATGTGCTGAGGCTTTGTCTATAGCCATATTTCCCAAACTGCAGGCTGTGAAAATTGGTTGTGAAATCAGTTTAGTCATGCAGAAGTTCTCACCCTGGAGTCCATGAACATGGCTTCCCTCCCCCCTGAGGCCCAAGGATAGGACCATATTTCAATATAGCCCTCTGAATTTTGTTTTATGCATTAAAAAACATCACTCCAAGAAGGGATCCATAAGCTTCTCCACATTGAATAGAAATTGTGCATGCACACGCACGCGTGCACACACACACATACACACACACACACACAGGATAAAAATCCCTGGGTCATGACCAGCATTTAAGAAAAGTTATGATAGACTAGATTAAAAAGAAATATAAAGAGATGGAGCTCTACATGTAATAAGGGTAATTATTATTTTGTAAAACTGTTTCAAATATGTATATGTATGTATATTTATATATACACATATTTATTTCTAACAGTAGAGCATGGTCAAAAAATTTGATAGCCACTGATCTCTCTATAGGCTTCTAGACTTTAGGGTGAAAACTAAAAAAAAAAATCCATTACAAAATCATGGGAGTAGACTATGGTGAAATATTTATCTTTTAGACCAGACTGGAGGGTTCAGCTTTATGCAGACATTTGGCATCAGGGGCTCCGAAGAGCCACATTCCAGCCAGCCTTTCACTGGTGGATGGTGACCAGCTGGCCCCAACCACAGCCATAATGGATAGCTACATCCCTCTCCGCCTCGTTCATGCCCAAGAGACATGTGCTGACCCCTATGATCTCAAGGCCCCAGGAAGCAGTGAGCAGTGATCTTGTTTCCTGAGAGGTGTGGCTTCCTATTATCTCTGACAAGAAGTTTGTTGTTTCCTGCCAGAACAGCCAAGCCATCTGAAGACACAGAGAGAGCACCTGTCACTGAGGGTGAAAGCAAAAGGGGACATGGAAAAGTGAGGAAAAGAGGAACAGAGAGCAGAGAGGTCAAGATGCAACAAATGTTTAAGGAAAGGGGGTAAGTTCAGGCAGGAGGGAAAGGCAAAGAGAAAAATAGCAAGTGTAAGAGGCCAGTGGCTGGGCCAGCAGAGCTGTGGGTGAACGAAGAAGCTATCACTCTAGTTTGTTAGCCCCCTGCAGGATTCACAGCAACACAATGGGGAAACTAAAAGAAAGAGGAGCAGTTCAGCAGGAAAGATCAATACAGAACAACCCTGGACAGGACCGAACTGCTATTAGAGTGGAAGCGAGCCAGATGGCCTCCCCTGTGAGTGAACTGCTGCTAACGTAGTATTTTTCAAAATGAAACTCATATTTACTTGGTTTGTTTAGAAAATGTAAGCTTCGCTAGAGCAGGGACTGTGCTCATCTCATTTCTTAGATCAGCACCAGGGTCCTGGTGAGAGAGTGATAAAGATTTGTAAGAGAATGTTCATTGATCAGCCGGTGCTTGATATTTAATATTACTTGGAATAATAATAATAGTGATACTTAGGTTGTACGCAGTGCTTGATAGTTTAGAAATCAATTTCATACCTATTGTCTCAATTAATCCTCACACTGTCCCATCAAGTATCATCGTTAACATCCTCTTCAAATGTGAGGGCACTAGTTTAATGGTGCTTGATGATACATGGCTGGGATTTTAATCCATACTCTCTGATGCCAAAGCCAATATAGCACTTTCCCTTTTTTGAAATGTTGGACATTTAATGTAAGTGCTTTGTAAATTTAGGTAGCCATATCCGTGGTAGGTATGGGTAGCAGTTTGGGTCCGACAGGAAGCAGGCACTCTGATAGCGTTCGGAGCGTATGAGGAGAAGAGTCACCACCTGTGAAACATAAAGGGAGAGGGAGTGGGATGGTGCAGGGATGCTGATCTGGCATTTGTGAAAGAACAGGTGGAAGGAAGCAGGATCAAGCTGGGAGTGCCTCAGACCATGATGCAGGTCTGATGACATCTTAACCAATTCATCAGTGGGAGTCCCAGAGCAAAGACTGCCTGTGGTGAAGCCCCATACCGGATAGAAATGGCCAGGCTGTGACCCCCCACCATGCTCAGTCAAGGACCGGGTCTGCTTAGCAAGCGTGTGGCTTTGGCTTGAGAGTCAAGGTATGTTCTGCAGGCACAGCAGCTGGATGCTGTCAGCAAACTGCTCTTCTCGCCGCTGAATGGCGAGCTCTTTCTTGAAGGGCAAGACAAGTAGTGCGCCCTGTGGCCAGCACAGCGTATATTAAATTTTTCTTAAGACCTGCCATTTTTTCTACAATTCCAATCTAAGTGCCCTAGATGGGTATTGTTTTATTTAGCATATCCTGACTTTCTAGTTACTAAACTCTAGCCAACATAAGGAGTAAATGTCCCAATCTGAACATACAAAATTCCTACCTACAGGTTAAGAGAAGAGAGGGGATTACAGTAGGTTGAATATTTAAAACCTGATATACTGGAATAGGTCAACTGTTACAGAAACACTGGAGCTGCCACTCCTATTTTTCACATTCATGGCAGATGTGGCCCAATTGATCACAACACTCTTCCTCCTGAGCTGTGTTGTCTGCCTCAAAATTATTCTCAGCATAGTGATCCAGACAGCCACTACCAATCTATCAATGTTAGCGCCTGAGAGGAAACCAATTTATCATCCAAATACTAGGTAATAGGGGCAAATAGGGTCTTTGAGCAGGTGTGTGTGCACAAATGTGTGTATATGCGCTAACAAGAGCATGAAGTTGAGAGAGATAAAACAAAAATGAACATTTGAATTTGTTTATCAGTTAAGGAACTGTTGGGTGAGAGACCCAAAAGCCTAAATTGAGGATGGATTGCAAAGAACTAATATGCAGCCTTATTCAAATTTATAAGCTTTAGTAGGAAAAACATACACGCCAGCAAAGCAGCTGCTCCCCGTGGTGGCCAGTGGAAAAGAATCCACACTCCTTCCAGGACAGGGACCCTTTCTAGAGAAGGTTAGTAGTAAAACCACATGGCAGGTAGTCACCTAGACCACCAGAAAGAATAATGTATTCCTAAGCTAACAGATAACCTCGGGCAGCTATCACACTCTGCGGATTCATCAACTTCCTTTCTTGGGGCATGACGTTTAACTGTGGGCGGCATTCAGGCTCTCTGGTAGTCAGCCAAGGCTGAGGTTATGGAGAGTTAAAACAGTTACAGAAGGTTAAACAGGGAGTCCACCATTTCCCAGATGCCTTTGCTGCTGCAGCCACATTGCATCTCTGACTTTCTCTACAGGAGCTATGTTGTCAAAATTTTTAAAAATTTATGACTGTTTGAACCTGAAGCACCATGCCTGCCTCTGCCCCCGCCCTTGAAACAATGCTATAAATGAGGATTACACATAAACATAAACACTTAAATCCTTACTTTCCCATACGTATTAGTGAAAATTCTTTACTTATTTATTTATTTTTTAATTTTATTGACTCTGTTGGGGTGACGGTTAATATAGTTACATAGGTTTCAGTTGCCCAATTTTATAATATATCACCTGTACATTGTATTGTGTGTGCATCAATCCTATTAAAAATGCTTTTAGATCCTAACAAAAAAAATCAACACTTACTGACCTTGTCAAATAGGAGTTTATATTTTCTCCCATAATAAGAAGCCTGTAGACAGGCAACTGTCAGCAGAGGTTCAGGATTTTAACAACTCATCCATTCCCTGGCTCTGTTGCTACTTTCCTCATAGTTGCAGAATGGCTGTTGTGGTTGCAAGCACTGCCTTCAATGCCAGAAGAATTTGGAAGTTGGGGTGACTCTAGTCATAAAAGGAAAACAAGCTCTTTAGTAACTTCCTCCAGAAGAATTCTGTTTACTTCTCATGCTTTGACAGGATCACGTGATTGTCTCTAGTTTCAAGAAAAATGGGGAAAGTAGGTCTTTTGCTCTTTAGCCTCTATGGTGGGAGGCAGCAAGGGAGAAAGAATTGGGAGCCTCTCTTGAAGAGCTAACCAGTAGCAAATGGCACTTACATATAAAGGATAGTAGTGATGTGTTCTAGAGGTGAAAGTGACTCTCAGATGTTTTTGAGCACAGGTGGAAAATACTCTGTTTCCTCTTCTCCTCATTCCCACTTTGCAATAAAAAATATTACTTGATAAAAAGAATGAAATGTCTCTGTACAAGTACATTTGCTGGGTGAAGGGGGATTCCACATGTATGTGTTTAGCAAAATAAACATTTATTTTAAACTTCAAAAGACCTGTCTTAAAACCTAAGCATTGGATAATCTTGAGCCAAAATACTGTTGATACATTACTGTTCATTAGAGGATTAACCCAATAACTCACTACAAATAAAAATGAGAATTTTAAAATTAAATTAATGATGAATTATAATTAAAGGTAAGAATGACAGAAGTTGAAATCTCCAGCCCACTCATGATAACAATGATCAAAATGTACAGCATATTTACTAAAAATTACAGACAGTCCAAACTATCTTCATGTCTTTAAGCAGGTTACATGCAAAAGTTGACAATCCTTTGGTGTTATTCAATCTTCTTAGTAGAATATGGATAAATCTTTGGTAAACTCTAATAATGTGTTAATTTTAGATGATACCATGTTTTAGTAATCCTTTGTGACATATTTTGTAGGTTACTAGAAAACAGCTTCTATTATGTGTAAAAAAGAAATCTAAGGCATTACATATCATTTGCTTCCAAGAACTGAAGAAAGAAAATTTTGGGAATCAGTTTTGGGTCAATTTTTGGATGATATGTTAGATCACATTTTAAAAAATTATGATGTAGTAGAAGAGAGCCCTGCTTTGAAGTCAATAGCTGAATTTAAATTTAGTCTACCTCTGACTACTTGGGGCATACCACTTAACCTCTCCAAAGCTTACCTTCCTCATCAGTAGACTGAAAATAGTAACACAGAAACTCAACTTGCAATCAATTTGTGAGTTAATCTATTTGTTGGAAAGTTTAAAATGACTAAGCTTGCAGTCACAAATGCTTTTCCAAGAATAGGAGCACAAATCCGTTTTCCAACGCTTTACTAAGGTTAGTGTTCTTGCTCATACATGTCCTATGCCAGGTATACCTAGCTGAGAGAATAATGTTTGGCACGCAGGAGGCATTGAATATATATTTTCTGAAGGAGTGAATGACATCTTTTCCCCAAATCATCCTTGTTCGTGCCTACTGGAAGTCTGTAGAGGCAGATGACTGCCCGCTTTGGGGATGTCCTGGGCTGTCCCTTAGAAGACAGTCTCCATTCCCACCACCTCACCTTTTGTGTGGATGTAAGCCAGATTGGAAGAGGCTTGATCTTTTGCTAGAGACTAGATATTCAGAAGCAGGACCCTCTGCTAACTCTTAAACTTTTCCAAAGCCTAGAATTAACGTGAGCCTCCTACCCACCCACTATCTAGCTGCACATTTACAAATGGTGCTACTGTGTGTCTCTTTCATTCTCTTGTTGATATTGTCCATTGATGCAGGCACAACACCTTTGTATGTTACATGATTTGTTCTTTGTTTTCCAGAATTATTTCTACTCCTGAATAATTCATTCTATAGTCACATGAACATTCCTCCTTTTATCATCACTTTAAAAATTTAAAAATCTCTTCTGTTTCCATGGTAATTGTATATCTTGACAAGAACTTTTAAAACTCTCAGTGCTTTTAGACTTACTGGGCCTGATGTGGTTAATAATACTGGAAAAATGTGTTAAAATAAACACAAAACAAAATGCACTGATGGAAAGTGGTACAGTTTGAGAGAAAAAAGGCAGTAGCATACATTCCAACATCATCTACTGGAATCAAGTAGAGTGTTTTCACAGGGGAGCTTCATTTTCATTTGTGGACAATCATAGGTTGAAAGTTGGTAGGCAGGGGAGTGACTGTAACTAACCCATCTTCTTCACGGGTGTGATGTTGGGGTAAAGTGGAAGTGAAGCTGTAAAGTATAATTCAGATCTTTGTCATCATTTCCGTGAAATATACCCCATTTCCACACTTCCATCTTCAAATGCCAGGGACAGATCTTTGTCCCACAACAAAGGTGGGAAGTCTACGCTTAATTTCTCCTCATTCTAAACATATGAGCAAGTGTGAAAACACACAAATACACACATGCCCCCACACAGTCGGGATGAGGAGAAGCAGGAAACTTGGCTCACAGAGTTCACGACTCTCACAGCAGGGAGGGGGTTCATGGCAAAATTCCTGGTTACTTATTACTTGTGAACTATCTTCATTTTCACAAGAAAACACTTTCTATTAATTGCTTAATGGGAGGAAGCAAATCATTGACACATGTTTTGAATTGGATTGAAAAAGAACACAGGTTGACATTAGAGTTAGAGATATTTATTTCATCCCGAATGCCTGTATAAATTATGTTGCGCTGATGTTTAGTTGAGCTTTTCTACATAATAAACAGGAAACTCATTTACTGGCACTTCTGAAATGCTATAGGAATGAGGAAGTATAGGTGCTGGCACATGTTCATGTTATATAATGAAATAATAAATGACCGATTCTTACATTGAGTGTAGAAGCACATGGTCATAAATAATTCACATAAAAGGCGGGTCATAGAGATAACCTGAGTTAAAACAATACAGATTTTACCGGCCAAATTTGTGCTGGTGCGTAACTACCTTAGACATATTGTCAGATTTTATAAAGATAGTTTCCCTTTCATACTTCCTTTTCACTACCTAAAAGCCAAGTTGAGGCATTTTCTTTGATGAGTGGGGCTTGTAGGGACTAGCTCGAGAGTAAAGTAGGCTTTAGGCAAAACTGTAATGTAGGAGTAAATTATTGCTGTAACTGAATTTTGTTTCAATGACTTGAGTCTAAACCCTAATCTTGCCCTTGGGCACCCCGAATCTCTGCAGATACAAAATCACCCACAGAAGTGTCTCTCACTCTTTAAGCAGTGCCCAGGGCTTCATTTTCCTTTTACCGCCATCTAAAAAATTCTAATATTTATCTACTAATGGCCCCTGTTTTTGGACATTTATCTGTGTTTATACCACAGTCCTTATGATCTAAAAGTGTTATTTTTCAAAATAAGTGGTTTGCATTTTAACAGGGGTTAAAAAAAAAATGCCTTAGTTAAAAAGAATGGCACCAGGGGATTATAAAATCCCACTTCCTCCCGCCTCACTCTACCCCTGTAAATTAGAAGTTCCTAGTACAGCTCCTGATTAAAGGGCACTTTTCTTGTTGTGGCATGTGGCATCCATTATTGTGATCACCCCCATTGGAGGTGACCATTGACAGGATGTGACCATCGATTATCTGCTACCTGGACCTGGGCAGTCAGAGGCTCCTCACTCCCTCGTCTGCCCATTTTTCCTGCACCGGGAGCCACATGAAGGACACAGCCTTGACAGAGCCATGTGTTGTTGGGACCATCTGGATGGAATATGTGACCGTATCCCGTAAAAGGCCTCTGTACAAAATCTTAAGATTCTGGTGGGAGATTGTGGAGCTCTACTCATCTTGCAGCTGCCCAGGACAAGACTTGCTTATTAAAACTGTCACCTGCCAATCGGGAGTGATCTGCCTCTTTCTTTGGTTTCACCCAGGAAGCTTCTAGGATTACAAAACAATACCCCTTTACAGTCGGACTGCGAGCTCCTCATGTGTACAGCCTCATGTGTAGGCACACACATGTTAATTCCCCCACCTAGTTCTGTGGCTTGATACTCGGAGTACCTCAATAAATACTTGTGGATTGAAGAATAAATGAACAATGCTGCGAATTTCAGGAGCTATAGAAAAGTGATTGGGTGAGGGAGAAGAAAGCAGTATTTTGGAGGCCAGGTGGCTTTCATTAGTGCCCCCTATTTAGTTATTTTATAAGGCTAGAAGACCCTGCTGACAAACCTTTGAAAATGTCACTTGAAGATAACAGATACAGATTTGAACATCACTTTAAATACTTTAGAAACCTACTCAGAATTGGATATAAAGGGTTAAGGAGCATAGCCTTGACATACTACAACCACAAGAACCTTTAACACACAGAAATTATATAGACAGTGCCATGGTACCCATGTTCACTTAGTGAGGGAATCTGTTGTTCAAGTTGAAACCAATATGGAAATTACTCCTTCCACTCACAAGAGCAGAGAATGAAAAAAAAAAACTACAGTAAAAAAGTAAGATTACTTCCCATTTTTACAGTATGACATAGAATGTTCAGCTAAAATGAGAAAGGTGGCTTCAGGAAAACAAAAATAAAAAGAGAAGTATTTCAATGACATTCCAAGTAAATAGTAGCCAGCATTTTGACTAGTGTTTAAGACCCTCCTTAGCAACACAGTGATAGAGCTCTTTTCAGAATAAAGTGAACTTAGAGCAAGTGAATGAGATACCACTGAGAAGAGTTAGGACGCAGCCTCTCAGCACATGCAGGTGAGGCTCAGCTAAATTCATATAAAAGAAGGAAGGAAAGTTTACCCCAGAGCAGAGACTGCTCTATTAATCTTTCCTGTGGGTGTCTTCTTAAGTTCTTAGTGAGGCGGAATTGTAAGTTATATCAGAACTGCACTATTTATAACATGCAATTTATCAATGCAAATGTGGCTGAATCAACTGTATGTAGTTCTTAGTAATGTGGCATTCAGTCATTTTCAGTTATCTTTCCTTTTTCTTTCTCTTTTTCCTCTCTCTCTCCCATCTTTCTTTCTTTCTCTCTCATCTTCCTTTTTGCTGTTGCTACAGATAAATATATATGGACCACATAGACCAACAAAGAAGTTAGCACGTAAAGTGATGAAATACTGTAAAAATATCTAACTTTTACAAGTCTATTTCAATCTGAGTGTGTTACATGTTTTATTTTCATGCACACACATGCACACACACAATCTCATTTAATTCCCCTAACAGTCTTACTCTATAATATTTGTATGCACATTTTTTGGTTAAGTGAAAAAATTCAGGTAAGTTAAGAAAGCTTGGCCAATAACAAATAGAATGTGGATCGTGAATTTAAGGCTAAGTTGTCTGGCTCCAAAGCTTGTACTTTTTTCCTCATCTGTCTTGGGAGATAATTGGTACAAAGCAGGACAAAATCAATGTTGTATTTATTGTTTAGCTTAGGTAAAGATGTAATGTCCTCGTTCGTGTGGAGTAGATTTCCCTACTCTAGAAGAGTAGTTTCAAAGCTACGAGATACAACTAAAGACTCAGAGGCTATTCATGCATGAGTGTTAAAACCCAGCAGCTTCATGGTTTTTCTTCTTCCTTTGGCCCGGCTTGGTGATGGACACAATGACTATATACCTGGCGTGGGTAGCTCATCTATGGTGAGCGTGTCTGAATTTGCACCCGAGGCGCCAAGGCTTAGGGGGGTTCCTCCAGGATCCTGTACACCTTATACCCTTTCATTGGGTACCCACCCAGGTGAATGGTATGATCATGGCACCAGTTCAGAATCTATTGTTCCTACTTTTCCATACTTGCTTTATAATATAAACTGGTACAGGATGTTGATATATTTTAATTTGCTCATATGCCAAATTGCAGTGTTTATTTGTAATTCTAAGAATTGATAAAGAGAATAAACAGGGTTACAATTCACATATACAAACACCATGAAGTGCCCTGAGTTTCACTAAAAGGGGAGATACACAAGACATTACATTTAGAAATTGCTTAAGAGAAACAATTGGAGAGAAGCCACATTTTGCTTTAAATACACACACATACACATCACAACCCCTTCATTATGTGCAGCACATGATTGAACAGGTGTGTGATTTATTCATTTATTCAGACTCATGGACTAACCACTCCATCATAGCACTATTGTCTGTGAAGCAAAACACATTTACAACAAAATGTATCCGCTTCTTCAGAGAGGGAGAATGAGCTGATCTCCGGAAATCCTTCGCTGCCAGTTGAAGAAGGTTAATAATCACCAAAATGGTTAACATGAGTAATTAAACCTTACCTCAATAAAGTCCTTTCGATTCTTGGATTTCTGGGTCATCTAAAACCAGTTATTGATATGAAAAGGAAAAAAGTGTATTATTTCCACTGGAGAAATAATGAAATGCAATAGTTTTTCTAGGTGCATCTAGAATGGTCAGCACCCCCTTTAGGAAAAGCACCATTGTCCTGCCCTTTCTCGCTCACTCTTGAGAGGAAGATGGTTTTCAGGACCGGTGAGACTGGGGAAAGTGTGCCACTTACATGGCCACAGCGCCTCACTGGGCAAAGTCAGGTTTTGACAGGTCATTGCTTCTTTTCTCTGGGTCTTGTAGCCCCAAATGCTCCTAAAAGCTGCATATGCCCATCTCAAGTCTCCAGGTAGTTAAGTGTGTCACTGGTGGGCCCTGCTAAGTCTCTTGTTCTTGCTTCTTTACTTGATGCTGGGTAATATGTCAGGGTTCAGTGGGTGTCCAGACGCAGCCATGGAACACAGAAGTATCGGTAGGTCCGGCTGTGTTTCCCACACCATTAAACAAAGCGCCCTGTGCTCTCTGGCCCATAACATCAAGTTGATACTGTGCTTGGATCACACAGTGTTATTCAATCCAGCTGTACTGATGGTAAAGCCGATGCTGTGCTTTGATCCGCTCTCTGCTTGCTCTCTTTGCCAAGTTCCTAACTGTGTGGAATTGGAAGGTGATGACTGGATGAGTGATTTTCACCCTGCCCCCAAATGCCAATAGAAACCAAGGGCAGTAAGAGCAAGACCGGGGGTACAGGCAGGGGATGAGAGGTTGTTGGTGGATATGTGTGTGTATGAGTGTGTGGAAAGACAGGCACTTTTCACTTTCTGCCTGCCTCTAATACATTATGATGCCATAATTTAAAAAGCTACATTCAAAAATGGCTCCAGGGACTATGATGCTGTTGGCACTGTAGGCAATATGCAATCAATAAGTAAGCAGGCCGTGTCAGCCCGAAGACCTTTCAGAACAACATTGCTACTCTGGGGAACAAAAAATAAAGGTAGATTTAGTTTATTTAAACATTTCCCAAGATCTTTGTTAAATTTCAGGTAATAATGTTCCTTTCTTTGAACAAGCACTGTATGTTTGCCTTTGACTGAGAATAGTCTGGGCTAAATACCATTTAATATTCAACCTGTGACTATTTTAGTACTGAGGCTGGACCAAAAGAAATTCATGCTCAGTGAAATGATTTTTACTTACTGAGACAAATTCACTTTTTGCTTCTTTCAGCAATTCATCAATCTAATGGGAGAAATAGAAGCTATTGAAATAATGAGAATAGACTTCTAGGAGTATGAGCCAATATCAATACTTTAATAATGCAAATTCCATAGCTACATATTTGGCCTCAATCCAAATGTTCTTTTAATTAAGTTTTCCTGCCTTGGTATGCTCCCTTCTCCCCTTCTCTCTTTCTTTCTCTCTCGCCACCCCCCCCCCCCATAGATGTGGTACCTGTGCTTTTTTCATAGCATGGGCATCAAATTTGACCAGATCCTGTCCCTGAAAACATTGATGATGGCATTGATGACACCATTGTTACATCATCATTATCATATCAGTGAATATTTTAAATTGGCCATCAATTGTGTTCTGGATAAAGTATATACTTCCTGTCTGATATGTTACATCAGTAAACAATAGCACTAATTAAGGATGCCAGAGAAGATATAGAATTAAAAGTAACAGTGTATTAACATAATGTGTAAGTATCAACATTTTATACTGTATGATTAAACTTATATAACATAGGATACTCTTAAACTCTTTCACTAGAAGGACTACCAAATTCTGCTGTTTCCTTGTTTATATGTAGAACAATTTTAAATATTTCTAGGGTAGGTGACTCTGAACAGCCGGCATCATTCAAGAATATTTTGAAATTCCGTCGCTCCTTCCACCCCATTCCCCTGCCTTTATTAGGGTGCTCTGGGCACCCTGCAGGTAACAGGCATTTCCCAGCCCCTAGCTCATTGGCTTTTCACCTGCTTCTAGCCCATTTCCAGCTTGTTCCTGATTCAGTTTTATCGTCCCCAACTCTATCTCCCTTTATTCCTTGGACCAGGTCTTTGAACTTGGGTTCCCTTCAAGGACTCCAGGCTCCCGTTTTAGCTGCTTTAAAAGGGATAGCCCACCTTAGCAAGCTCCAGGTACAGAGGCTGACCTAGTTTTTCTGGTGGTTGGATTTGGACAGAACAGTTTCAGACCATAACTTGGTTGTTTCCTCATCCTTCTTAGTCCAGCCATTAAGTGTCAGATTTACTCAAGGCTTAATGACCTATTTACTAATGTTGTGTGCTCTTCAGAAGAAGGAAAGTCCACATCTATTGACTGGTTTATAATACAGTTGCTAGATTTTGAGAACCATGCTAAGACTTTTTAAATGCATCATGTCATTTCATATTCTCAGCAGCGTTATAAATTCTGGAATATTGTTGTCTCTGTCTTACAGATAGGAAAATTTTATTTAGATCATTTGAGTAATTTCCTCATTTGCACATCAAGAGAGTAACAGAGCTGGACTGAAAATCCAGGTAGCTCTACTCTAAGACCCTTGTCTTAGAACACTATTGTATATTGCCATTGGTACATGTGGGATCTCTAGGCAATCACATCCACACTTATGAGTTCAATTGCAATCAAAGTATTGATGATTTCCAAACTTCAGTTGCCTACCCAAGGTCTTCATCTGAATATCTCAAAAACACTTCAATCTAGATACATCCGAAAGTTAATTAAATTATCCCCCCCAAAACACAGTCCTCTAAAGTGCTCCCCCCATCTTTTCCCCCAGAGTCCTCTATTTAGCAAAACAACCCAAACACCTGGGCATCATCCTTGACTCATCCGTCTCCTCTCCTTCAATCCCGTGTCCATTCCGTTGTTAAGCACTGCCACCGATGCCACTGATATATGTTTCGAAGCAACCCCCTCATCTCCACCTCCACAGCTACCACCTTCACCCACACTCCTGCTGTCATTTATCGGATCTAGTACCATAGACCCCTGGCTGAACTCCTCACGTCTAGCCTTGGCCCTTTTCATCTTCTCTTGACATGGCTGTCTAAGTGGCCTTTGCAAAACGCAAATCTGACTATATCATCCCCTGCTTAAACTCTTTCATGTTCTCACTGTTGTCAGATAAAGAACTGTCTACTTAGCATGACCAGCAAGAGCCTGCAAAGGCTGGCCTCTTCCTGAAGCTCCAGCCTAATATGGATCCTGTCTCCATGTTCTCTGTATTCAGGACACTGGCCTTCTTTCATCTGGGCAACTTCAGCCCATGGCAGGGCTTTTGCACATGCTATGCCCTCTGTCTGAAATGCTCTCTCTTCCCTGAATCTCCACCAGCCCCACCAAGTCTGGATAACTTTTACTCATTCTTCAGTTCTTTGATCACATGTCAGTTCTTCGGAGGCACTTGCCTATTCCTCACCCCAAGACTGTGGCAGTTCTCCTGTAATATAACCTTGTAACATCATGAACCTCACTGTCATAACACTTAGCTCAGTTTGTAATTATGTTTTTGTTTACATAATTTTTTATTGAATAACTCTCTTCCCCAGTGGAATGAACTACACTCCATAAGGGCAGAGACCAAGTCAGTTTTTGCTGAACATTGTATCTCTGCAGGCATTGATAAATATTCATTGACTGATTAAGATGAATGAATCTAAAAATACAACAGAATTAATTTTATATGTAACAGATTAGGTGGTAGAAACTAAGTTTCTGTTGAGTGATAGGCCACATATTAAATTTTAAGATAGTTACATTTTTTGACTCAAGACTTCCCACTTCTATTGTAAGCTTCTCAACACACTGAATATTTCAATGTATAATCCTTTTACTTTTCTCATTACTGGTCTTGAAACCCATTCCTGGGTCTCGAAACTGGCCCCACTGTGGTTGCGGCAGCCAGAGCATGCTGCCTGGGGACATTGGCCTAGCTGTCCCCTTTCTACCACATTCACCATGGTCCTGTGCAGCTCTAACCTTGGACTTCCCAGCCACCTGGCCTTCAAGTCAGAGCCTATTGCTGGGCTTTGGTTGGGGTGACTCTCTAGACTTGCTTTTTTGTTTCACCTTTGGATTTTTTGTCCCCACAGCTTTGGCAAGAGTAGGAAATGGGGGTAGTAGTGGATGGAGATGGTGGGGTAGTAGTGGTGATACTGGTGGCTGGTCTGTTTACGGTCACTACCGGGAGGGGAATTTGTGATTATCTGATCTGGAATCTGCACCGCCTAGAAGAAGGAACAGGTAGGAGCTGCCTAATAAGATGGCAGCAGCATTTATTATTTTCAGTGTGTTTTGGGGAAATGATTAAGTGCCAGACCTACTAACTGAATTTCCAAAATTGGCCCAGAAATCTGCATTTCAATATGCAGGCCAAATTGTTTTGAAGGATGTAGTTCCTGTAATGCACTTTGAAAAAACACTGGCATAGCAGCACCTTTTATTCAGAGCAATGTTAACACTTATCCTGTAAACAAAAAACAAAAAACACATACACACATACCAAAACAAACCTGTATTCTCGGCTCTACTGACTTGCTTGGAACAGGATACACACATGCCACCAAGTAGGCTAACCCTCTGGCCCCTTCCATTAAAGTATATTAATGGATATCATTGTGTTTTTGTGCTAAGAAGCATGGAGGAGCAGTTACCTGTTTTTCTTTGTGAATCCCAGGAACATCTGTTGGCTAACACCTGGAGTTCTCTGTAACAGGTGGATGCTTGAGATTGCAATGGTAAAAAACCATATGACATTGGCCCCAGATCATAATTTGCAGCCTGTCACTCTTGCCAAATGGGCCAGTTGAGATGGAAACCACAATTTGAACAGATGTGTATTAATAATTTAGAGAAGTGTCACAATTTAAAGGAAAGAGTACAAGAATACGGAATATATCTTGTGGGGCTCAAGAGGCCGCTTTCAACTGCCCAGGAACCTCATGTTCTTTCTTTCCCTCTACAAGTTCTCATCCCTTCTTCACTCATCCCAGAAGCATTAGCTACTTCTAAAGACTTTATGAAGGAGATGTTCAAACAAAGGAAAGCAATGGTATAAATGGGGGAGACCTCAGTTGGAAGGCCCTGAGAACCTCTGATTCAAAAACCTCTATTATGTAAATGAGGAAATGGTGGCCCAGGGACATTATGTGAATCAGCCAGGAGATAGGCTACATTATCTTTTATTCTGCCTGGAACCCAAAGTATAGCTAGAGTCCAGGTGTCAGATGGAATTCAATATTCTTCCCACCCTACCATAACATGTTAACTCAGTGTTCTAGGCAAAGAGAATGGTCAATGATAGTCTCCCTACTGTAATGGAAATGGTGTGATGCAGGTACTTGCCTGTCTTGTTCTCCACTGTAACCTTAACATTTGAAACTGTGCTAGGCATATTGCGAGTACTTGGTAGTCTTAAGAAGGACTGGAAGCTTCTACTTTTGTGTTTCTGGGAACTTTGAGCTGCCTGTGAGGAGTCCAGTTACTTTGAGGGAGGGATCATGTGCCATCAGGAACCTGCAAATGAGACCTTATTTGGAAAGAGGGTCTTTGCAGATGTAATCAAGTTAAACTGAGGTCATCCTGGATTAGATGGAACCTAAATCCAATGACTGGTGTCCTTATAAAGAGAACATATAAAAATACAGATGCACACAGGGAGAAGGCCCTGTGATAGCAGAGGTAGAGATTTTAGTAATACAGTTGCAAGCCAAGGAATGTCAAGGATTCGCAGCAACCTCCAGAAGCCAGAAAGAAGTGGAGAAGTATTCTTCTTTAGAGACTTCAGAAGGACTGTGGTCCTGATGATACCTTGATTTGGACTTCTACTCTCTGGAGCTGTGAGAGAATATGCGTACATATCTTTTCTTTTCTTTTTTTAAAGACATAAGTTTATTTTATTATTTTTTGATTTAATCTTTATTGTATTTTTTCCATTACCGTTTAGTCCCTTTATACCCACTCCAACCCCAGCAATCACCAAACTGTTGTCCATGCCCATGAGTCCTTTTTCTTTTTTGCTCATTTCCTCCATCCCCTCATTTCTGGTGCTTTAAATCACCAGTTTGGGGTACTTTGTTATGGCAACTTTAAGAAACCCACTCAAGAGGAGAGGCCTTGAAACTGTGGAGAGAATGAAGACTAGTTAGTTATCCAATGTTCAAGGCTGATCATTCAGATGATTCGAGCCTCAGCTACTGTCTGCCCACAACCACCCAAGAGACCCCTCAGTGAGACCAGCAGACCTGTCAAGAGGCCCCAGGCATGTGAATGCCCACGCCCTGTCCAGTAAAGCCCCAGGTTACTGCAGCCCTGGTTGTCGTCACGTGGAACAGAAGAACCATCCACCCAGCTGAGCCCAGTCAATCCACTGAATTATGAGAGATAGTAAAGTGGTTGCTTTAACTACTATATTTGGGGGTGGTTTTCTGCACAGCAATAGATGTCTAGAATATTAAGGCTCCCCCATAAGCAGACTCTGAAATTAGAAAATGATTTATTAGGATGTATTCCAGGAAAAACAAGAACTGGCATGGGGAATTAGGACAGCAGAGGGAAGACAACCAAACAAAGTCCCAAGGAGGATAAGTGTGACCGAATCCTGTAAGGAGCTCTGGATATAGTATAAGTCGTAACTCAGTGTTGTCTCCATGAGGGTCAAAGACACGGCAGAGCATAAACTTCCTCATCCTTCAGTCATTGGTTAAGGGCGTCCCCAGGGATGCTCAAACGCCCTGTCACTTCTGGCTCTCTGGGAAAGCGGGTGTAGGGGCTGGTAGCAGCAGCCCCCGACAGGAGACATCAGTGCTAAAATTTGGGAGTGAGTATGCACAAAGAAGCTGTTTGGGTAAAATAGTATAGATAGGGTGGCCCTTTCATTCCAATTTGCCAGGGACTATTGGTATTTAAAATGGAAAGTCCCACATCCTGGGAAGCCCCTTAATTCTGGACAAAATGAACAACTGGTCACCCTAGAAAGGGATTCCAGGGGACACTGGCAGAGCATGACAGCATCTGCTACAGTGGATGCAGGACTACCCCCAAGCTGGAGTGAATAGGGTCCGCAGGACTGTCCAGAGGTACCTCGGTAAGAGTCCAGGGATGCAGGAGGTCAACCAGTAGCCAGCGATAGTTTTAATGTAACAGCCTGTGACCTATGGTAGGTATGAATGTTTTCAAAGTGTTTCAAACACTGGGGAGGCCTGAGAATGAGCAAAGGGGAGAAACATCTTTTATTTTGGAAGTTAGAGTCATGGGCAAGAGAAGAGAGTCCGAGGCACATCGGTGGGACTGGGAGCTGGGCTGGAACATGAAACTCAGCAATGGGCGCACGGCAGTCACCCGTGGATGAGGGTGTGAAGGAAATGGGAGGTAGGCGGGAAACTGGGAGTTAGAGGGAGGAGGGGGGCAGAAGGAGGTAAATTTACTGTGGTGAGAAATTATTTAAAAGAAAGTGTTCTGAAATGATCATTTTTGGATGTTTCCTGAGGGAAAGGAGTTCATGGATAAAAGTGAAGGTGAAAGCTAGTCGTGGGTGTGGAGAGTCTGGGAAAGAAAAGGAGTTCTAATTACCTTAATTAAAAGCCAAGAAGCTGGTTTATGTCACAAACAGAATGGAAATAAGAAGTTTATTAGCAGAAATGAGAACTCCAGTGAGAAAAAAAGCGAAGATAATGGGGAGATTTCATTAATGTTTATAGGTTAATGAATGGTTTGAGGACAATAAATATAAATATATTCATTTAATATCAGAATATTAGATGAAAGGGGAGTTTTGCAACCAAGAGCAAAATGCCTATAGGATAAACAAAAATAATGGTATTTTATTTAAATCCCACAAGTAAGTAAGTATATGAAAGAGGTTATGTTACAGAGTATAATACTTTGGCTACGTAGGTAAAGATGTCAAAGACGGATTTGGATAAATTAGTGAGCGAAAATCCATCAGATTAATAAGAAAAAGCATTTAAGATTTTTCTGGTTTTAAGAAATTCATATTTTATTTGATTTAACAATTTAGAATATATGGAAGGTCATCCAGTGAAAACTTGCATTCTTGCATCTGTCCCCCTCTGTCCAGTCCTCGCCTCTCCCAACAGGTAACTGCTGCTACAGCGATGTCTTCTCCCCAGTGTCTCAGGTAATGGTGACAGAACTCTTGATCAGACAGACCACTGATATTCCCAGCATGACATCGTTCATGTTCTTTTTAGTGGTCATTGGATTTACTAATGACAGGTGTCTTTGGCCTGCTTTTTAAAAAATGCAGAGATATTTGCAGAATGAGAAATGGTGAGAAGTGTCAGAAGCTATAAAATTGACACATGGATGCCCAAGCTCATCCGGAAAGATCACACCAGAATCGAATCTCAAATCCAAGCTCTCGTGTGGCCACGGCTTGGATCTCTGAGCTGGCTGTTTTCACTGTGAGATATAAGTTTTAATTGTCATTGTTTAAAAATTCACATCTGTGTTTTTCATATTTTTTTAAGGACATTTGAGTGCCCAGGCCAATACATAACGGCTTCCTTGACCATCTCACTCCATCACAGCCTCTCATTTTCATCATAGCTTTAGAGCTTTGATCTTATTATGATGGTCAGACTATGACACCAGGCACATCAGGCTGAATTGATAGCATTCCACTTGGTCTGTCTCAGTGTTGTTTCTTACAAGTGAGGGCAAAACCGAAGCAGACATGGGTGATGGTGATACAAGGAAACCGTCTCTGAATCCTTCACCCAGGTATGCATGGCTGGCCTTCTCTCCACGGCTATGTTTCCATCTGAAATGTGAAGATAATGATACGGGCCCGCATCCTTTGAGGGTGTGGTGGTGCATATTAATGAGGTAAGCTTCAAAACACAGTTTGAGTTCTTCAGGCTTGAGGTCCTTGATAAAAAAAAAAGTTATAGAATTAGTGAGATAAAGGAGCACATTCCAACCATGACCATTTTTCATTACAGAGTAACTTGACAGCTGCTCTAAGCCTCTTACTTCAATACAATGGCTAGAAACTTCCAGTACAGTGCATATGTCTTTTTAAAATTCTGCTTTATCTTTCTATGTACTAAATGCCTAGGACTGTGGATAGTTTATTCAATCACAGATATGCTTTAAATGTGCGCTGGATTCTGATGGAGGCATCAGTCTCAGAAAGAGCTCTGGCCGGGAGGCTGGCTTTTGCTTGATTCACCCACCCACCTGATGGCTGCCAGCAGCTGGCTTCACCTGCACCTCAGTTTCCTTTTCATTATGCAGGGAAACGATTTCTACGCTGTGCATCTCTGAGGATGAATGGGAAAGGGCAGTGAGGGAGAATGGATGTACACATTGTTCAGTAGAGTAAGGCTCATGAAAGAGTAATATGATCATTAATGTCTATATGGGGTACTGTCTCAAATTAGAAAGAAATTGGAGATACCGGGAAACAAGGTCCACACACTCTAGGCCAGGACTGCCCCTCCTTCAGCGGAACTATAGACCAATAGTGTATCTAAATTTTCTACTGTGATATATAAAAATCACATATGCCTATTTATGTGTAAAATATGCTTATGGGTATATGTAAAATATGCATATATGATATAAATGTAGAAGTATCAATATTTCTACAACAACAAAAATCTTTCTTTCAGTTGGCTCACGTTGAACTGTTCTAGGAGAGGAGTTGGAACACATCCCTTTGACACATCCTGGCCTAGTGACAAACTCAGATTCCTGCCAGCATGCGTTCCAGCCCTGGGAACTGTCCCATGGCCTTTGGATGACCTTAGGAGTCTAGAACAGATTCTGTCCCAAGAGTTCTAGGAATTCAGTGAAAGGGAAGAAAAACCCACCAAAAACCCTGTTGATTTTTCTCCCCTGGAAGTGGACAGCCTGATGAGGCCTGGAGATGCTGGTACCTGTGATGATTAGAGTCTAGCAGGCAGCAAAAATGTACCACTTTCCACTTAAATATCTACTGAGCCCAGCAGGTAGCACAAACAAATGAAATGGTCAAAATACACATTCTTAAAATCCAGTGTCATCATATTTAGCATTAGGGGCAGCACCTGATCACCTCATTCTAGGAATACAACCAGGAGTGGTGGGGGCTGAGGTGAATGAAGAGCATGACTGCGCTCGGCCTGATGGTCATGGGTGGAAGTGCAGGCTTTGTTTCGTGGCATTCTCTGAGTTTTAGTTGAGGTCTAAATTTGCATTTTATGTAAAAGTCCCCTCATTGTTTAATGTGGGTGAGTCTATACACATACTCACACATACATGCACGGGTCATTAGGTAAGACAAATTCTCCCGGGCCGGGGGGCGGTCCTTGAACCCTCAGGTGTCGGGGAGGAGAGGGTGACATAGGCAGGAAGAGATGATTATAACCCACACGGTGGCAACACTATCTTGTTGTCTCCTTCTGGAGCCCAGCCCGACCTTCAAAGTGGAGGTGGAGGGGCTTCTGGACCATGATGTAAACATCTATCAATTTCCTAGGGTTGAGCAGTTCAGGGAGACTACATTAGAACTGTTTGTTTTAGATTCCCCATTTTATTTGTCAAAGATTATGGGTCCCTCAGCCCATAAAGGAGTTAATGTGTAGACAATGGAACTAAGTTTTGAAAGCTGTGTGAGTTTCTAAGATAAACTGTATGAGCAAGTGGGAAATGTGTGTTCAGGAAGTGGAACTAATGGTGACCCATATAATCAGAAACACTCGCTACTTCTTTCTAATAAGGGGAAAGATAACAGGCTGCTGATCATCATCTTTGCACTTGTAAAATGGCAGTGCTGATATGTAATAGCTAAGCCATAGACCACCTATAAGGTGATTCTGGGGAACTGGTTTGCTTCAGAATTGGAAGGATAAGCACTGCCAAACGATTTATCGCCATGCTTCTTTTGAATTGTGAAATTTTCCAAATGTGAAGCAACCAACAAGAAAGCGTCTGCCAGGGCACAGACTGGAGCTATGAATTTGGAGAAGGCAGTCCTGTTCTGCTGATTGTTTCAATTTTCTCACTGATGAAAGGGAATGGCCAAAGAACAGCTTTCAAAACAGAATGGAAACCAAAATCTTGACTCTTTCCTTTTCTTTCACTGGAAAGCTTGGATGTAGAAATAGACCACGCCTAATTGAATCACAACAGTTTCAATTTTGATGGTGAGATCGAAGGACTTAGAGTCTAAGGCCTGTGACCCCAAGGAAGGGGGAAGGTGGGCAGCAGCCAGTGGCAGTGAGAATCTGCACGCGTGGAGCACCCAATAAATGCAGTCATGTACGTTATCCCAGTTAATACTCATCACATCCCCAGCGGGAGGAACCATTACTACCCCCTTGCAATGAAGCGAGTTTTCTTTTTGAAGGTTTGTTCCAATTACAAATCAAAGTAGAATATAAAAGTGTCAGACAGGAAATGAGGGAAGAATGAAAAGAAGGGAAAATTAGAAGCTGCATTACTGTCACTTGTCTTAAACTTATCTGGTTAATCCTTTTTAGTTTCCTTCCTCTAACTGGTCCTTAAAGATAAGCATTTCCAATCCTTTGTCCTTTTTCTGGTCTGTTTCTGAATGACCTTACCCACTGCAGGCTTGAGGTCCAGCCTACTGGCAGATGACTCCCATCGCTAGCCCATGCCTGTCCTACATTCCAGAACCATATCTGCCTGGTTGGCACCCAGCTTGCCACCTGTACACATAAATGAGCTGAGCTGAACCGCTCATGGTCAATGATATGTGTTGGGACAAAGTCACTTCAGTCCCTTTCAGAATTCCAATGAGTCCAGGACTAAATAACATCAGCCTAAACCAAGAAGAGATCAGAACTCTGACCAAAAGGGGCACTTTTGGATCAACAGCACCTCCTGAAAATAATGGGGGCTGCCGAATAGTTTCCAAGGACCATGCAGCTTTCTGGTGTCCTGGATTTCTGCATCCCTTCTAAGGTATGGCCACTGCAGGGGGAATCCCATTCAGTGGCCCTACCTCCATTCCATTTCTTTACTGGCGTTAGGCCCAGGGAATACCAGATGTTACTCTCATTCTGCAGGACCTGGCATCCTTACCTAGTTTAACACGTGGTATCATACAGACAATGCTCTGATCCCTGGCTAGCTGCCCATGGACTGAAACTCCAGGATTGCTACCTCCAGTTCCAAGTCAGGCTAAATCATGACATCCCTGGGCGGACTTGATCTTTGCCACATTGGCCCTGTCCAAGAAAATAGAAGCTCAGTCCGTTTTCTTATATACTATTTTAGTTTCTGGACAGCTTCCTCCACCATCTCCCATTACAAGATATTTTATACCAAATCTTGACCACCAGTATTTGCGGCTATTTGAGTATATCCACACGGACATTTTGAACATGTTTCAAATTCAACAACGTTTAAATCAAGTAGGATCTCTCTCTAGACCCTGGATCTCATGCTTTCTCTACATGCATTAAGGAAGAGGGTGAATGGCAGCCGGCTTAGAATAGCGTAGTTGTCATTCATAGCTGCCAAAACTTCCTTGTTTTTTCTCCACTGACACCTCTGTGGAAAGTCATGAGTGTCATCATCTCTCCCTCCCCTCCTCAGCCCCCTCTGTCCTTTATGTGTGGCAAGAATCTCTAGCTTTGCCACTAATGGGCGACTTTGGTCAAACTGTTGTGATGAGTTAGTACTTGAATTTCTTGCAAAATAGTTGTGGTTATTGAATACCTATATTAGTTTTCTTGCAAAATGGTAGCTGCTCAATAAAGGGTTATTACAATTTTTAAAAATGATTCCATGTGATGGAGGACCCCCCCCCAAAATCGGAAATATCTTCTAGCGGGCAGGCCCCTTGTAGTACAGGCTTCCCCCAGGAGGTGAGTGCTCCAGGAACCCATCTGTGTCCATGCACCAGCTGGCGTTGTGAGGGGCTGCATTCAGCTTCAGTGAATTTTTTTGAAGACTCTTTCAACACGTTTGCCCATTTCATGATGGGGGATTTACCAGCGCACCTGCTCGCATGGCGCTGAGTGTTCAGCAGTTTTTGACCAAGGTGGCATGCCCCTCTGCCCCGCCCTCCCTATTCACCTGATTTCACCCCAAGCAACTTCTTCTTGGTTTCCCCAGATGAAAAGAGTCCTCAAAAAAAAAAAAGTTTTGTCAGTGTAAAATAGGCAAAACAGAAAATGGTAGAGCACTAAAGGGCATCAAAATGGACAACTTCAGAAACTGTTTTGAGCAGCGGAAAAAGCCTTGATAGGTGTATTGCATCAAATGGAGAGTTGCTTTAATGGTGACTGAAGTTTAAACATGTAAGAATAAATACACAATTTTCATAAATAAATTCCATGTTTTTGGTCTCCCCTGGTGTGTATGTATATACACATATATGTATATGTATGTATACATATATATGACACTATAACTTGACTGTTGTGCTCCTCCTACATCATGTATCTTTATTTTTTTTCAGATTAAAGATTTTGTGGCACAGTGGGTTTAAATCCTGAGTCCACTATTATGTGGCCTTGGGCATGTTATTTAGCTCTTCTGGATCTCAGTTTCATATCTGTAAAATGAAAAAAATACCTCCTACACAAACAAAGTGTGATAATATAGAGAAAGCGTTCAGCACAGTGCCTGGCATGCACCGTTAATAATGATCAATACCGTTGTCTTTGTGACTTTGTTCTTGTTAGTCCTTCTTAGAATGCTGCTTCTTCTCTTTTCCATTTTGTGAAGTTCTAGAAGACCTCGTTGAAATATTTTTCCATTCACTGGAGTCACATTTCCTCACCTGTGCTCCTCTGCACCCAGGCCTATTATTATATTTTATTGTATTGCGTACATTTCATTTACTACTTTTTCTGCTTGACTCCTATCCTTGCATTCAAAACTCTTCATTTTGACCCAAGAAAGATGGCTCGTGCAGTATAGGGAATGACTCAGCACAGGGATCCGGTGGCTGACACTGCAGCTCCTTCCCCAGAGCCACCAACCCCAGACCGTCCCCACGCCACTCTAGTCTGGGCTCTGCCTTCCCTCCGCTGGAGCCCAGGGAAATGCTTCCAGACTGTGCACTCCTTCCTATCTAGGGGACAGATTTTCCCCTCGAGTAATATCCACATCTCCAACACCTATCTTTCCAATTCCAGATGGTGTTGGAGCAATTCCAGTGAAACGTTTTCCAAAGCACTTTGCAGACTTATACGCAAACAGTGGGTTTACTGAAGAATTAAGACACTGAAAGAGTTTTACCAGGTGATCATAGTAGGGTTAAGCTTGCACAACTTGCTGAAAAAGAATGCAAACTGACTGATTACATCAATGCCAGTTCTGTCAGTGGTTACAACAGGCCAAAGGCTTACATTGCTGACTAAGGCTCACTGAAAGCCACAGCCGACAATTGCTGGAGAATGATATGGGAGCATGTGGAAGTCATCACCATGATAAGAAACCTCATGGAGAAAGGAAGGAGAAAATGTGACTAGTACTGGCCTGCTAATGATAGTGAAGACTCTGGGAACTTTCTGGTCACTCACAAGAGTCTTCAATGTTTGCCATTATACCGTGAGGAATTTTACTCTAAGAAACATAAAGATAGCCCTGGCCAGGTGGCTCAATTGGTTGGAACACCATCTTATACACCAAAAGTTCGCAGGTTCGATACCCAATCAGGGCACCTACCTTGTTTTGGGTTTGATCCCTGGTTGGGGTGAGTATGGTAGACAACCAATCTATGTTTCTCTCTCACATTAAGGGTTCTCTCTCTCTTGCTCTCTCTTTCACTCTCTCTAAAATCAATAAAAATGTATCCTCAGTGAGGATTAAAAAAGGAAAGAAACATAAAGTTAAAAAAAAAAAAGAGCTCCCAGGAAGGAAGACCCAGTGGTCGTGGTCACTCAGTACCACCACACGCCGTGGCCTGACATGGGGGTGCCACACCGGTCACTGCCAGTGCTGACTTTCAGCAGAAAGGTGCCCATGCTAAGTGCCATGCAATGGAGCCTGTTGTTGTCCACGGCAGGGCTGGGGTTGGAAGAAGAGGCACATACGTTGTGCTAGACAGTACATACATTGTAAATTTAATACAAAGGCACAATCAACATATTTGGCTTCTTAAACCACATTCATTTGCAAAGAAACTATTTGGTGCACACTGAGAAATAGTATTATTATGCACTGGTTGAGGCCATACTTAGTAAAGAAACTGAGGTGCCAGACAGTCATATTCACGCCTGTGTCAACATGTTCTTCCTGGACCGGCAGGGAAAACAAAGCTAGAGAAACAATTCAAGCTCCCAAGTCAATCAAACATACAGCAGAGTGATTATTCCACAGCCCTAAAGCAATGCAACAGGGAAAAGAACAGAACTGCTTCCATCATCCCTACGGAAAGGTCAAGGGGTGGCATTTCGTTCTTGAGTGGAGAAGGCACCGAATACATCAATGCCTCCTGCATATGGATGATTATGTACTTGAAGTGAGACTTTATCAGTGTCCCAAATGGCCAAATCTGGATAGCACCATTAATAAAACCGTTGAACTTCTAAGTATTATCAAAGAAGAAGCTGCCAGCAGGGATGGGCCCATGAACTTTCTGTGCTCTGATAACTCTTATGCACCAACAAGAAAAAGAAAATTCCATGGATATTGACTAATTTGATGAGGCCAGGAGTCTTTGCTGACATCAAGCAGCATCAGCTTCTGTATAAAGCAGTCCCTGCCTTGTGAGCATGAGGCAGGAAGAGAATCCGTTGACCTCTCTGAATGGTAATGGAGCAGCATGGTCTGATGAAAATACAGCCAACAGTTTAGGGTTGTTAGTGTAACACAGAGAAGGGGGAGGAAAGTCCATACCTGAGCATTGTTTTTCTCTTTCTAAAATTAGACTGGAGAATCAGTTCAGCTTTTGGTATCTGCTTTTTCCCTCCATCACCTGACAGTAAGTAACTTTCATGACATAGGATTCTGCTGCCCAATTTCTATCATTAACAATGTGTGCCTTTGTGCAAAATTTCTTATAATTTACTTACTGTATTTCAACTGAAATGATTGAATTTTACAGTATTTTCAAGAATGGAATTATGAGTTTTTTAAAATGATTTTAACAGAAATTTTCAATTTATAGATAATAGAAACTCCCAGCTTCAGAAGACATGTTTGTTTCTAGTGTCAAAATTTTAGCTATATTTGTAACAGTGATCAGGTAAATAAAAAGCTGTTCCCTATGATAGTCAACATTTTATGACTGCAGTATTTACCTAAAGTGGGAAATAATCTGATATTATAAATACTGCTTTAGTGTCTCAATGGACCAAATTTATATTTATAATTATAGATTGTTATATTTTACTGCTGAATTAGTTTTATAGTTCTGTTTAATTTTTTAATGATATAGTTCATTACCTGGTCTTATTCCATAAGTCTCCTGATACTGTTTCATGTTATCTCAGTGATTAATTCTGTTCTAGCATGTAATTTTAACTTTTATGGAAAAGAGAAATATTTTTGTTTTCAAAGATGTTTTTGTGAAAATGACACCTTACCCAATATTGTTTAAATGGTTTACCTGAGGTGTTGCAAAAATCAATGTAAATATTGCCATAAAAAACAAAACCCCTCCATTTTTATGTCTTTCCCCCCATAGCATTCCCCTAATACTTTCTCTTGACCACCGGATCCCTTACTGTCCTTTCCCATGACTTGGTTTGTGTCCTTCCCCTCTGCCTGGAATGGTGTTTCCCATTTTTCTTTGCTACTGCAATCTTACTCATCCATTAGTGAATTCTTGTTTTCTCAAAGTTGGAGTTATTTTTTCACCAAGCTTCAATAACACTGCTTATCCTCTATCACAAAACTTAACCACTGTAACCTTTTATTTATACGCACATGCCTTTCCTATTAGACTGTGAGCTCTTGGAGGGGGATTATATCTTATTCATATTTGTTTCCCTAAGTACCTAGTACTGTGCTCAAAATACAGTAGCTAGCCATCAAATTTTCATTGTATGTGTACTACAAAAATATACACATTTATAGCATCTGCCTAACTCAAGAGATCAGAATATGACTGAAGGCACCACTTCTGGGTCAGCAGCACCTTCTGTAAACCTCATGGGTGGCTGAGTGGTTTCCAAAAACCAAATAGATAGATGGTTTAAAATGTATCACAATCTCTATGTGAAATAAAGTATCCAGGCATGAACATAAGCATAGGCTAACATTCAACGACTAACAAAGTCCAGGAAGCATAAGAGAAATTGGGTCATATGCAGGGGAAATAGGTCAGTGAAATTTTTTAAAAATCTAATAAGCTCTAGCTGTGATTTTTAGTCTCTGCATATTATGTATAATAGAATCCTTATTAAAATTTATGGTTATGGAAAACTGGCCAGTTTCAGTTTCAGCATGGTTGGCTCAGGGACATTTCCTGTCATCAATAGGGAGCTGCTATACAATTAAATGGATCAATGATGCAGTGAACTGAATTAGTTGTTTTTTTATAGTCAAGTAATTGAACTAGTTGTGCATTCTACATTTTTTCAGTCATACAAGCATGGTCTTTGAATCCATCGTTTAGGAAGATGCTTGGGCTGCTTTAGCCTATCGATTTGAGAAGCACTAAAAGGGACTGGGTTTAGTTAGGAAGGCAGTAAAGTAACATCAATAAAATGGTACAGGGGACATGCATTAGACACACTGAGTAGCTTTATGGAGACTTAATGATTTTTGAGAACAATTTGCAAATCTGATGTAATTCAATTAGTACTGTAATAATCTACCTTAAAATATGGTAGAACACTCTGTTACATATTTACTGCATTTGGTTCTGGCTTAGAAACATTATAATACTTATTGTCAGTGGTGTGCTGGTAAACCAGCTCTCTGTTTAACTTGGTTTTGCTTTATAAAACCCTAATTCTTAGTGTTTCCTATTTTCATGGTGTAAATATTCCAATTACAGGCTGGTTTTAAGCTACCAGCAGTTTAACAACTGCTCTCAAAGTTTCTAAATATCTGACGATCAGCAATTAGGCACTGGTACACCATTGCTAGTTATTACATACAGTGGAGGAGAGCCTGCTAAAGATTTAAAATCATGCACTTTTGGGGCTAAAAGTATTCAGAATATTTGAGTCCTTCTCCTAGCTTTGCAAAAGAAAAATCTCAACACTGAGGAAAAGAGAGGTCCTAAAAGTCATGCAGAAAAGTGACTAGCAGATTTGGAAGGAATCAAGGTGCCTGGAGTCCCCATGTGCTCTTCTATGCAAAAGCCTTTATACAGGGAGTAGAGAACAAAGAGATAGTGGACATGGACAGAAACATGACTGAACAACTTTGCTTTGGGAAGTGAATGGGACAGAATGGGTGACAGGTGTCGTGAACATGAAGTTCCCGGGGAACTGCTACAAATGGCATTGAGGACCATGCAGAAAACTGCAGTTTGTAAACTTGATTTATAAGAAAACAACCCACTTAACCTTTTGGGGCACTTTTTAATGATATCTTTGTGTGTGTCATTTTAATATTAGTATGTCTCAAACTCTAGCGTGTATTAACTAATCTAGGGTAATTATTAAAAATGACCCCAGGTGGGTCATTTAAATAGTGGGTAGGCCACACTTTAACTCTAGTTTTCACCCTCTTTAAACAACTTTTTATAACTAAGATGCTATGTTTATGCATTTATAGCCAGGGAAAATTTCTGGAGGGGTAAGTCCCCAAAGTAGTTCTTAGATTAGCTGGACCAATGACCAGAGAAGCTTTTCAAAGTTTTGGACATCACAGTTCCACCCAAAACCTATTTAGTAAGAATTGAGGTTGGAAGAGGGCTGGGAAATTAGGTAGTTTTTAAAAGTTTCCCATTTGATTTTGATGCCCAGCCAGAGTTAGAACTTCAGAAGTTGTTAGTCTAGAGAAGCTTTGCAGGATAAGAAAGTGGTAACTAGTTGTTAATAAGTGACCCACAGAGAAGGCACTTTTGTATGGAGCTTTAGGCCTCTCTGACAGCTTCCGAAGTAGGGGATGGGAAGGAGCAGGTCGGGGGCCGTAGGGTACTCTCTGATTGTCAACTGGAACTGTCCTTGTAGTACTTAGCAATGCAAGAATAAAGGATGAAGAGGCTCAAGGGGGGCCTGAAATAAGGTGTTGATGGTAAGTCCCTGATTCACAGATTTGAATTTTGCAAGTCTGGTATTAAAAATACACAATTATGAAAATCAAGCACTTGAGGTGTGTAATTTATGACACATTAAGATGAGCATGGTTCTTGCTCTCTCTCCTGTATTTTTCTTTTTCTTTCTTTTTTTTTTTTTTAAGAAAAGGCTTGTCAAAAAAAACAAACCCCAAATATATTGAATCAAATATTGTTTTTACCCTTTAAAATGCCGTCCTCCTTTTTAAGCAGAAAAATTTAGGATTTATGACTTGGTTGTTAGTCACATTAAGTTTTCAAGAACGTACAGCTATGGTAATGCTATCTGACCACAAAATAGGGCAGTATATTCCTACTACATTTAATTGCTTTGCTATAATAAAGCTCACTTTAAATACAAGTTTTGTGAGCTGGTATAGAAGAGTTTTAAGAAGAAAAGCATTTGGCTATGCAATCCTAGGTTCTCTACGAAGTTTCCCACATCTTCGAAGTCTACTGACATTCAAAGAGCATGCTTGTGAGCCATCCGGGCAGGAGAGTTATGAATCAACATCGCTCGTCTCTTACCTTCCTACACAGGTTGGCTGGTTCTAATAAAAGGTTGGAATATCATCTCAGATTTGTAGATTTTCATATGCTTATTTTCTTAAATCTGCTTTCTCAAAGTGTGTTCTATTGTGAAAGGGGTCTGTGGCTTTACGGGTGTGGCTGTTAGTTGGGCGTTGTTCTGCAGAGTGAAAGGTCGCTGGTTTGATTCCTGGTGTGGACATGTACCTGGGTTGCGGATTTGGTTTCCGGTTAGGTGTGTACAAAAGGCAACCAATCAATGCATCTCTCTCATATTGATGTTTGCCTCCCTCTCCCTCTCTCTCTTAACCATCTCCCTCTTCCCTCTTTCTCTAAAAACAAGGAAAAATGTCCTTGGGTGAGGATTGAAAAAAAGGTCTGTGATTACATATTTGTAAAAAAAATGGAACTACATTTGCTGCTTGTAGATTTACAATGTAGTTGGAAAGACATGAAGAAAATGAAACTTGTTTAACATTTCTCAGATTTGACAGTTATAGAAACTTCTGCTTTTGTGTAAAAGTCATGTGGAATGCTGAAATAAATTAGAGGGAAATGGAAAAAGCTTCCTTAGAGCTGTCAAAAAATTGTTCCTACTTGGTTTTACAATCAATAAATCAATAATAAAATTGTGAGTTTAAGATGTATTCAATAGGCTACATAATTTTATTTGGAAGGTCCTATTATTTCAAGTTGATTATTTGAGTCAGAGGGAGGCTAACTTCTATATTGAGTATGTAATTTCTAAGGACCATTATTTTTAAGCTTTACATTTTGAAATAATTTTAGATTTATAGAAAAATATTTTAAAATGTATAATGAATTTCTATATATTCTTTCTCCAGATTCCCCAAAATGTTAACAATTCACATTTTCTTTAGCATCCTCCTTCTTTATATGCATGTGTAAATACACACACACACACACACACACACACACACACAAATTTTTCCCTGAACAATTTGAGAATTGCTGACATTCTACTTTATATCAAAATACTTCTTTGTGTATTGCTAAAAGCAATGACATTTTCTTATATAACTACAGTATATTGAATAATTAACATTGATTTACTACTATTAAATTTATTAATCTACAGACCTTATTCAAATTTTATCTGTCATCCCAATAATGTCCATTATAACAAAAAAAAAAAAAACCTACCCTATTTTCCGGGCCCAGGACATCTAATAATGTCTCTTTAGTCCCTTCGTATTTTTTTATGACCTTATTATAATTTTTGAAGAATACAGGTCAGTTTCTACAGTGTTGAATCCACTGGATTCAGCTGATGCTTCCCCATGATGAGACTCAGGTTACACATTTTCAGCAGCGACCACACAAGAGTGTGTCTTTTTCACAAGACATATGATGTTTCTTTGTTCCACTACAAGTGACGCTAACTTTTGATCACTGTGTTAAAGCGCTGTCTGCCACGTTTTTCTACTTCGTTACAATTTACTTTGAGACAATGTAAATATTGTTTTGTACTGAATTTTTACCTACTTTTTTCAGCATCCATTGATGATGCTTGCCCCCAGAAATCACTACAATGGTAGTTGTCAGGTGGTGATTTCTAAACATAGTATTGCTTTTACATTAACCGTCATTCTATTGTAAAGAAGACTTTTCTCTTTTCATTTATTTCTGTCTTTATAGACTCATGGTTTCTTGTTTTGTTCTATGGGCTAGAATTTGTTACTATAATCGTTTACTTTCACGCTCAATTGTTCCAGGCTGGCTGGTGGGATACCCCTCAATCTGTGTGTCCTTTAGCCATTTTCCCATCATTCTTTGAGCACTTCCTTACTTTCTGACAGAACAAGGTATTTCAGGCTCATTTTTGTCCTTTCTCTGCTCCAGGCCAGGAATTAGTAATTTCCTAAGAAGTCTTATGTTTTTTACTAGGAAATTTAGAAACCAAGATCTGAATGGTAGGTATTCTCATTGTTACTGGGCTGTCACTACTTCGAGGCCCTCTCAGAGGACAAAACAAGTAAATATGCATGTATTTTTAGTCATTCCTACAAATGTATATGCATGAAAAACCATGCGTGCACATTGATGTTTCCAATTCCAGTGCAACACCACAGAGGAAAACCCATCATTTATTATTACTTTGTGGAAACTGTGTCAAACTCAGTCAATAAATTTGCCATGCTGTCAAAACTCTGGAATTGCATAAGGCCAGTCATTCACTCATTCACTTATTCACACTCTATGTGCTAGGTACTTGACTACAAATGTGGACATGAAAAAGACTTCCTTCCTATCCTCAAGCAGGTAACTCTAGAAAGGGTAGAAGAAAAAAAATAATTCTAATGCAGTATAGTAAGTTCTACATTAGAGGTATCACAGTGTCCTCTGGGAACAAGGAAGGGTGCCCAGACCAAACTGGATTATTTCAGAGGAAAATGGGCTGCTCACACTGATGGCAGGAAGAGTGCTTAGATTACCACACGTTTGCCTGAAATGAAGAGTGTACTTTTCTTCTGAGAGAAAATACATTTTATGGAGAGCTCTGATTTATCAAGAAGGGTGACATTGATTGAATTCATCCAAAAAAAAACTGCTCAGCCCTGACAATCCCTATGCGAATAAACTCCAGGGGAATCACTATCAGCTTGTGGGACTACTGTTAGGCTTCACTCTACTCGGCCCCGCCACTGACCATAGAGGAAAAGTCGGCGCTTTTTCAAACTGCCTAAAATCACACAGTGGATTCCCCCCTCTTCTTTATAAATTAAATAAACTACCTTATTTGTCTTTGTATTGATTGCCACCCTCTTGAGGAACAGTAGTTTATACACAGATTTTCTTTTATCTAAACTTAAGGAAGTCTGAAGAAAAAAAAAAGTGTGTGTGTGTATGTGTTAGAGTATATGTCTAGAAAGTAAAGGCTAAGAAAAAAATTTGATGTAGAAAACTATTGTTAAAAAATGAGAAAAGGATTTTATTATTTTTGTTATTCTATACATAGTATTCTTTTCAAAATTTACCACCAAACTTTAAAAAATATAAATGTGGACTGTCTTTTGCTTTGTGATCCTCTACCAGATTTCCCTCGTTGTAAACCTGCGCACTTTAATATTTATTTTACCATGTAGGTATCTGGGTCTACGAAGCTGCGTAGTAAGCTGTACAGGTAACCACCGCCAGTGCTGGGATGCTGATTTGCATGTGACTTGCTGTCTCTACTTCAGCTACAAAATGACTTCCTAATATTACTGATAGCAAAGAAAAAAGTAGAACTGAAACATGTATATACCTTTTTGTCACCACAGGAGCGGAGTCAACATGATCGAAATATTTATTTACTTATTAGCTGGCCTTAAATCATAGAAAATATAAAATAATTTTAGTCACGAAATACTCATGAGAAATAATAAACTTCAAATGTTAATAAGGACACTGAAGTTTTTTCTTATGCTGTCTTCTTTTAAAATGTAATTTTAGGTAACCATAAAGCTGATGCGATGGAAGTTTGGGTTCTTGGAAAGAATTTGCCGCCGCCACTGCTAGCTGTCTCTAGGTGCAGACGCCCTGGCGACCTCTGCGGGCTGGGGTGGGGCGGGGGCGGGGCGGGCACAACCAAACCAGAGGCGGCGGGCTTGCATCAAAGGTCTGCGTGGTGAGAGCGGCAGCCGCAGAGCCGCGGGAAAGCAGGAGTCATACACTCTGGCCTACATGAAGAACAAGAAGAAAAGGAACGACCAGGTGCGGGTTAACATTACATTTAATATGTGTAATGATTAGTGAAAGCTTCTTTGAAAATGAGAATTTTTAATTACTTTATTAAATATTATATTCATTTTAAGGCTTTAGCCAATTCATAATCACCATGATACAATATGTGTGTGTATATAAAAATACCCATTGAACATGCTTTTAGAGGTATAATTGTGCTTTGAAATATGCAACATGAAATATGATTTGATATTAAAAAATGAATTAATCAGAAGCACACAGACAAACCCAGTATGTTTTAATAAGAACCCATTGCAGATTCTGGAATGACTGTCGCATGCATGTCCCTAGTCATGTTGGACTTCTCCTTCAGCTTTGATTGGAGTAATGTGTGTTCCACAACACCGATTCTAATGTCCATCTGAACGGTTTCTTGCTTCAGCTTTGTTAAGCTCTGTTTAATCTTCACCAAAGGAGCTACCAAATGAAAATAACACGGAGTAAAAATGTTTATTTGGAGTGCATCATATTACAGAATTGTATAACAATTTCCTCACTTTGTCTTAAGCCAAAAATAGGGTTAAAAACACAGCCAACAAAAACCGTGACATTCACACAGTTTTTCCTGTGGCATTTAACCACCTGAGACTTTTAGGATGGGAAATGATAACAGCATTTGAAGTACTGAGGCTGAACTTCCTGCCTTTTCTAGGGAAAGAGTTGTTCAAGAGGTAGTTTCAGGGTGCCTTCAATTTATTTTTATGGCTTGGTATATTTGTCTGAAGGGAAAGGGGATACACCAGGAGAAAAAGAAAAGGAAAAATTATTTTTGCGATATAGATAATGGGCTCATTCAATCATACTGCAAAATCCCTACACATTCCTTTTGAAAGATGGCTCAGTATATAGCATGAGAGAATCTTTCTAGAGCATTGAAGGGCTTTAGGCAGTCACTACAGGGTCATGTCAAAATAACTAGCTCATGATGGAGGATGATTACTGAAAGATTATTAATTCTTCTCTATTTGACCTCTGACCAGTCAGGTCTACAGGGGAAGAGGAAAAAAAAAGAGGTCATCAGATACTGCCTTTGTGTCATTTGGGCATTACACTTAGTGCTCTTTTTGTACATAAAATGGGATAATGAAGCTCATTTGATGGAAATAGGACAAAATATTTTTTAAAATTGGCAGAACAAAGTACGTAAATATTTCTCACTCCATTTGAATATAAAAATCCTAAATTATAGTTAAAAATGGCTCTTCTGAGCTGATTTATGAGGAAAACTATATACTGGTTATCAGACACCATTCTGGCGCCATGTATCTCTCCTCAACAAATTCACATTAAAAAGTAGCCTCCCGATTTTAATACTGTTTTGTTAAGTAGATTTCTTGAGGAAATATTCTTGTCCTGCTCATTTGCTCCTTATATTAGTGTGTACTTACCACCATCAGTCATACTGCTACCTTTTTCTTCCATTTCTTGCTTTACCTTTTCTAGTTCTTCAGTAACCTTTCATTAAAAAAAATGTTTTCATGAGCACTGAATTTTAATAAACGTTCAAAATTTTTGAATGATGTATTAAGAAAATTAATTTAGAAATATGATACATACATAAAGAAATAGAAATATTAGGAGTATCCTGGACATAACTTGAATAATAAAATACGCAGCCATACAAAGCTTTTTCTCTTCTGAGAGTGCTCCTAAGGTTAAACTTCCCCAAGCTACTTCCTCATCAACTTTATCAGGTGGTAACAAGATAGACTAAAACTAAGCTGTTGTAGGTTTCAGGAACTCAAACCTTGCAGTTACCTCATAGCATCTACCATGCCAGTCTTTAATAATCAGTATAAAGTAGTACAAACATCCTAGAAAGATGTGGGATTTATAAAGGTTTACAAGGTATCTTTCTTCACATTATAGTTTTATCTCTATAGCATACTAATAATGTTTATACCATATAGCTATATATAAAAATATTCTAACGGTTCTATCCAAACCATTAACTCTAAGAGGCATGCTGTGCTGTTGGATTGGTTCTTATCTGCACTCTATATAATACTCAAAATTATAAAATTACATCCTCAAAATTATACAACTATTATTAACAAAATTTCAAGCTAGAAATAATATAGGTAGGGAAATACCATCTTTCAAAAAATTGAACATTTTTGTTATGATCTAGAACTAAGTGATAATTATTGCAACTTAGTTGGCTTTATTTTTTATCGAAGTGGTGAGTAAAAACTTCCTTGGGAATAAAGTGCTCATCCAAGTAAAGCAAATTAATTTTTTCCCATCACCTGAAATGTTACAACTGAGGATAACTACCTGCTCCAAAAGAACTAAATGGTTCCCTGGACTCCCTTCAAGTGTTAATTTTCTCAACCTAAGTGAGCACTTTATTTCTATATGATGTTTTATTTGCCTAGAAGAACCACAGGATTAAATGCTAAATATTTTTAAAGTTATATTTTTCATATTTTAAAATAACTATTTACTCCTCAAATAATTTCTATACAAGAATCTTAACTGTATTATAGAGAAAAATTTGTGACAATTATATGGGATTGTAATCAAAGATAATTTTGGGTTTTAGTCCCACATTGGCTACTGACCTTATTAAAGGAATTTTTTTCTCTCAGCTTTTCAGTAAAAAATGGGAATACATGTTAGGTCTTACTTCTCTTTCAAAATGATGAAAATAAATACAACAACATAAGCAAATATTCCAGAAGTTCTCAGAAGGAAAGGGTTCCAAGGCTCTCCCAATTTGTAGACAGAGAAATAGTATCACATACAAATTATCAATAATCGCTAAAACAAACCTTCTCTCTTGCAGACTAATATTAAAATTTTTACAGATAATTAGGCCAGTGCTTTATGTACTCTTCTATATATCAATTATAACAATTATGTTTAAGGAAATTAAGGAAGGCTATGAATTTGCTAATATTATCACCATGTTTTATGCTTAATTTAATAGAGCTTCGGGCATTTTATGGAAACAAGTAGAATATACACACATAACTGATTCATTGGTAAGAAAATTAGGGATTTTCTCCTAAAGAAAAGGATTCAAAGACACAGGAAACAATGACTGAAACAACCCACGGTGTAGCAGTATTAAACCATCAAAGCTCAGAACATCGGGCCCAGCTGACAGGTGAGAAGTCTGCAAGAGCACACAGCGTGTACCTCAGAGAGCAGTCTCGTCCTTTCAGTCACTCCACCATTTCCTTGCTGGTATCTCTCTCTTGCCTGAGGGAGAAAACATTTTGTTTAAAGACAAAATCACCGCAAAAGCAGATTACTTAAATATGACCTCTTTGTGTTTGCAATTTGTGCATATCATTTTATGACAACCTCCCCCCTCATTTGTGAACACAGTTGTGAAAGTGACATTAACTGTAGCTATTTTATTTCCCTAATAGGCACCATGTATTTAACTAAAACACTATAAAATGATGAACTACTTTAACCTTCATATACTGACTGTAACTTGCATGGGCATGGTTCACAATAAAAACTGTCCTCAGCCATTATTATACAGTTTCGCAGAGTGGCTCTTGGTCGATTTAATTTGTGTGCTATGCAGAGAAAACCAGTTTTAAAAAATCAATCATAATAGAGCATCAGGATCAGCAATTAATAAGTATTAACAAACAGTATGACAGTATGCTGTTAAATAATTGATCTAACAATCAATTATTTAATAGCAAAATTTGAGAGATACATAGTGGCTTTAATTAGGCTTTTAAAGCATTTTAAAAGTGAAAATATCCATGAATAGATGTGTATATGAGGAAATAAATAACAATAAAAAAGTGAAGATTACTTTCTGTTTGGTTTTTGAGAACTTCTGAAAATACAGAGGTTTCTTAAGTTTATTTCCATTTTTTTCTCCTTCTAACTTTGCTGAAACCCCGCCCCCCCCCGAATTATGTCTTTAACTGACATTTGTAAGTGTTCTTACTGGTCTTTTTCAATGTCAGGAAAGAGGGGGTATGAATCTCAAAGAAAAGCCTTTAGATCCCTACTGCTGGGACAGAAACTGCGGCTTTCAAAGGCTGACAGTTTTATTTTTTGGTTGAAATTCTAAAACTTTGAAAGGATTAAAATATTTGCTCATTTAATTAATTAAACTGCTTGTCTTTGAATGTGTCTTGCTGAAATTCCTCATTACATGATAGTAAGCCACTATGGCAGGGATGTCTTCTCCCTCTGACACATGTTAAACGCATACTATTCTTGTTCCTCCTACTCATACAGCAGATAGAAACAAAACAAGGTTTCCTGACACCCTTTTCTGTTCTAAGCCATGTTCTCTAACAATACGTGCTTTCATTTATTTAAATCGAATGAAGAAATGCACATAAAGACTTCTAGGAGATAATTTCTATCACATGTAAAATGGAAACAAGTTTTATTGCCTCATGTAACTTCCTAAAGTGGACAGAGAATCAATACACAGTAAGTTCTCACTTGATGTCATCCATCGACAGGCTCTTGGAAACCACAACTGTAAGCAATTTAACCATAGCTAACTGACAGAAGCAAGAGTTAAGTTGCTATGGCATAATTCTGTACATCAATTAGCCTATGATAAAAAACTGGTTTCATTTATACGTCATTTTCTTTAAAATTGCATTTTCCAAGAAGCTGTCAACAACGTTAACTGTGGACACATTGTATTGCTGTTTGCGAAATATGTTTCACAATTCTCCAATGAAATTCTCCAATGAAAAGTGCTATGTCGAGTTTTGGGATTAGGATCATTACTTGGAATAAATCCCTGGATATCATTCTTAAATTACCTCACTCAGCTGAGCTTGAGCTGCACGATATTCTTGAACCAAGGGCTCAAGCTGATTGTTGATGTACTTTTCTCGGCTGCCAATCTTTTCCAGAGTCCTACTAATTTCATTATGGAGTTTGTCCAAAAATCCCTAGAAATTCCATGAGACTTTAGTACATAAAAAAATTCACAAATATATTTTTTCAAAAATAGTTTAAAACAGGTTAAATTTCCCTCCATTCATCCCACAAATTCTCAACCGCTTGTGAAAAATAAGACAGTTTGAAATTTTTAATAGCAAAAGAAGTCTGCAATGAAAAATAGTTTAGTCACTTCACAGAATGTTAAAATAGCACCTGACAGTGTTAGTTAATTTACTAATTTTTACGCATATCTAGATCAGATGTGAGTGAAATTTGCTTTATGTGAAGTTCACAATTAAAGTAGGTAAGGGAATAACACGACTTTCTTCTAGCACAATTCAAGCATGGCTGGAACATTCTAGTTGAAAGTAGATCATTAAATATATAGGTCTAGCCTGAGACCCACAAATTCTCATCCCAGTTCTGCTTCTTTGTGGAATCCTCCACAAGTCCGTATTTTGGCAGGGCAGCAAGCCTGGGGAAGCTGAGGAATCTAGGTATGGCTGGCCTGGGGCTCTGTTATTCCTTGAAGGAAAGAATGATGAAATGTTCCTCTCAATATACATATACATACATACATACATACATACATATATATTAGATACATATCTAATATACGTAATGTAATATATATTATACTGCTTTTTTAGAAAGTTACCTTTCTTTAGTTGGTTTAAGTGTCAGGGCTGCTGAAATGTAATATGTTACATTCCAATTAGTAAGCTCCTTATGTTCTCCCTTAACATGTTCCACAGATGAGTAAATGTACATTGATTCACTTGAAGTAATTCACATACCTTGGTCTCCTTTAGAGCAGATTCAATTCCATTTTTGTGCTGGTGCATTTGGTCAACATGGATTCTCCAATCCTATAGGCATGAGAGTATATAAGAACAAGTAAAAAACCACATTCCCTTCTTTCCTCTATTTTTCTGAAGTTGTATACTTTAAGTACTTTGGTTGCTCCCCTGTTTAGGTGGGAGTCCTATATATAGCTGGCAATCAGGTTATAAAGAAATACGTGCAGAGCACTTTAGGATAAAAGGTTCTCAATAAATGTAAATTATTTTATGTGTTCACAAAGTGATGTCTGACAATTTGAATATAAATTATTCCTGCGCTGCTGGTGGTTAATATTTATGACTATCTATCAAAATGAAAAAAAAATCTAATTACTAGAAAAGAAATACTTGTTTAAGCAGTAACAGTTATGTTTGCCAGAAGCAACTCTGGAATCAGTCTCGTATATAAAGTATTAGTTTGTCCCTTGGAAATTAAAATGGGGCCCTCTTCTTCAGTAAGACTTTGGAATCTCTTTCTTAAGAAAGGATGTCTATAATAATTTTTAGGGATATATATTTTGAGATATACTGTACTACTATTAGATTGATCTGAATTAGTGTGCATATTTGAAACCTACTCCAACATCTTAATTTCCTATATCTTCAAAGTTTTTTTGGTTTACATTTCCAAAGATAATAATTTTAAGACTTGAGAAGTAACCACTATACGAGAATAAATATTATGGTAAGTTGAAGTAAGTGATGGAAACAAGATATTCTCTCATACATATCCATTTGCATACCCTGATGCTCCACTTTGCTATCCACAGTATTTTGAAGAGAGAAAAATATTTTGTGAATAGTCCCATTCTACTGATTTCTTAACTTTGAAACAGAGGATAGTGACTACAGGGTAAAATATCCTTGGGTACTTCACACATACCAATTATAAAATTATGGGAAATCTGCAAAGAGCCTCACAGAGCATCTAGTCTCACCTTCACTGTTTCTCAGATAAGCTAACAGAGGCCTGGTGACAGAAAGGGGCACACCCAAGGCCACACAGGTAGAGAGTGGTACACTTGGATCAGAAGCCAAATGTACTAAATCCCCTACACAATACATTTTGGCAGTTCAAAGTGAATAAAAGGACAAACTGGCTACTTGACACCAGCGAAGGTGTTAGAACAAGAACAAATCAGCCCTTTCCTTTGTTCTTAAGCATTTCTGTCCACGAATAAAAGATATCCCAGAATATGAGAGCTGGAAAGGACCTTAGAGATCATCTGCTCATCCATTTAACAGTTTTCTAGTGCAATGTTTTCATTTTACAGTTAAGGGGACTGTTCACCACCTGTGACTTTGACTAGACATATTTGGCAACAGGGCCCTCCAACTCTCCAGTCAACACTGGAACAGGGAGGAGAGGCCTGGCTGGTCTCCTGCAGCTGGACCAGATATGGTTTAAGCCTCAGAATGGACACCTGTTTAAGTCCAAACAAGCATCTTCAGGAAAGAAAATAAAGCTAACAAGTATCATGTTATAATTAATTTTATAAAAAGGTATTCACCCTGCCTAATTCCAAAAAGAATTTCAGAAGCTCCAGTATTCTTATCAGCCTCTGTGTCTGTTCATATATATATGTATCAACACTCACATATGTCTCTATATATACATTTTATATAGTTTTATTATAATTGATGTGTTTAAAATAGTTTGTGTTTCTTTTTCTACCCAGCAAATATCTTTTTTCACATTTTGACAAAGTACTTCGAGAGACGCAAACATGCCTGACTCATCTATATATAACTATGATAACTTACACTGATGTGAAACTACATGACTTAGCACTGCAGTGGAAACGTGGAGCATGAGCGGCATTTCATCAGGGAGGGTAGAAGAGGAAGAATATTGTAGGCTGAAGGAGTAACAAGTACAAGGAAAAATAGGAAAATATATAGGGAGCAAGTAGCCCAGGCTGGCTAGAATATAAAACACAAAGTTCTTGGGATTGGATGGGGTCGAGTGGAGTGGGGAGGATGAATTATAAGGAAACAAAGCTGGAGAGGGAGGTTAAATTAGATCAAGGGCTTTAACTACGGAGTGCGGATTTTTATCATGTGGATAATGGAGAGCTATCAAGGATTTTTCTTGTCAGTTTTAAAGACAAGTCTATGTTTTGAGAAAGTAACAGCATGAAGGATTGATTAGAGAGGCATGAGACAAAAGACAAGTAGGAGACCAGTTAAGAGGCTTCCTAATGATCCACAGGATACATGAGCAGGGTCTGGATTAGAGCAGTGTTTGTTAGAATGTAAGGGAAGGGATGGGTTCACGGGCCGTGTAGAGACAGAACAAGCAGGACTTGGAGACTGACTGAGGGGAAGTGTGGGGTGGCTGAAGTGAAGGTGGGAAAGTAGAGAGAAGATGTCTTTAAGGTTTCTAGCCTTAGGAACTAACGGGATGGTAATGTCACACTGTGACAGAACAGAATAGATTTCAGGGAATCAGGCATATTGAGGAATTTTATTTTGGACTTTTTAATTTGATAAGACACTGGGACATTGGCGTTTCTTATTGCCTTTTAAAATGGAAAGCTAGTAATGATTTATAATTATCTGCCAGACAAATCTCAATGCTCATTTTATTAAAATCTTCAAGATGGACACATTTTCTGAGGTAGAGCTATTAAAAAGAAAAAGCACTTAAAAGTGTTCTTACCCTTTAACCCTGCAATTTTATCTCTAGAAATTATTCCCAAGAAAATAATTGGGTATACACACAAAGATTAATGAACAACCTCTTGGTAAAGGTAAAACACTAGAAAAATATCTCTAAATATCGAACAGTAAAGGACACTTTTAACTAATTTTGCAATATTCATTTCACCACTATAAATAATGCAATATAATATCATTCTTATAAAGCTCTAAACCAAGCAAAACACAGCAATATACTATTTGGAGACTATATATATAAACGGACTTTAAAAAAAAGCTGTTGAGAAGACACAAAATCGAGGACAGTGGGTAGCCACAGGTGGGACGGGGCTGCAGCAGAGAAGCACACAGGTAACTTCTAGGGCGTTGTAATTGCCTAGTTCTCAAGCTGGGTATGGTAGTGAGTTTGTGAGTTCTTGCTTTATTATTGGGCTTACTCATTATAGATGAATTACATATAACATACATTAATATTGCATATTAAAATGTAAAATTTGTTTTCGAAAAATATTTAATAATTTGCAAAAAGGCATGCTAAACAGCATATAGTAGAGTGAAAAAACATTCCCAAAGAAGTATATTCATTAGGTGGACAATCTAGTAAAAATTAGTATTTGTGTATATTTGTATGTCTGTCTGTATGTGTATATTAAGACAGACATTTGAATGGTATCTCATTGTGGTTTTGATTTGTATTTCCCTAATAGCTACTGAAGTTGAGCATGTTTTCATGTATCTGTTGACCATTTGTATGTCTTCTTGGGAGAAGTGTCTGTTTAGATCCTCTGCCCATTTTAATTGGATTGCTTGTTTTTTTGTTGTTGTTGAGTTGTCTGAGTTCTGTATATATTTTGGACATTAACTCCTTATCAAAGGTGTTGTTTCGAAATATCTTCTCCCATTCCTTTGGTTGCCTTTTTGTTTTGATGATGGTTTCTTTTGCTGTGCAGAAGCTTTTTAGTGTGATATAGTCCTATTCATTTTTGCTTTTACTTCCTTTGCCTTTGAGGTCAAATACAGTAAATTCTCTCTAAGACTAAGGTCTAAATTTGGTATCTATGTTTTCTTCTATGTGTTTTATTGTTTCAGGTCTTATATTTAGGTCTTTGATCCATTTTGAATTAATTTTTGTATATGGGGACAAACAGTAGTCTAGTTTCATTCTTTTGCATCTGGCTTTCCAATTTTCTTAGTACCATTTGGTGAAGAGCCTTTCTTTTCTCCATTGTATGTTTTTGGCTCTTTTGTCAAAAATTATTTGCCATATATATGTGGGTTTCTTTCTGGGCTCTTAATGCTGTTCCATCGGTCTGCATGTCGGTCCCGTCAACACCATGCTTCTTTTTCACCCATACCCTTCTCTCTAAGAGGATTATGTGACTTGCTGGCTGGTTGTGTGAGGACTATACTGCCCTGCTCCAGTAATGCTGACCTTGGCCATGTGACTCTCTTTGGCGAGTGGAATGATGGTGCCATAGGCCATGACCTAGGTCAGGACTATGCAGAAGCTGTAGGAGGCATCCACCAGCTCTCCTGCCCTTTCTTTCAGCTATGATAATAGGCATGTCCCACATAAGAGTTGTCCTTTCAGTCTGGGTCTGGAAATAAGAAATACGAAACACAGCTGGAGTAGAGTGGCAGCTGAGTCACATATCAACAGACATGTACCTTAAGTGAAAATAATGTTGTTATTATTATAAACCACTGAGATTTGGGGGTTGTTTGTGATACAGAAAAACTGAATGAATATACAAATTTTATAGGAGGAAAACCAAGAATCAAATAGGTTAAATGGTCTTTCCGAAGTTTCATGTCTGGAAAATAGAAAGCACTCCCAAACTAGTGCATTTTCCACATAGTATATGCTTCCATTCTTTGTGATCCAATGAATTACCAAAGAGTACCTAAGACAAACCAGGAATTCTTTTTGTTATATATCAAGTGAGACCCCATTGGTCACTGGAGTTAACTGGTCACCTTTTCCAAAGTGCTCCAAGTGTGTTCATTAAGAATCATTTTTCCTCTCCAATGAAGTTGAGTTATTCACTTCTCTCTATGGAAATGAGAAGACTAATAACACTGAAAACCCTTTCTTCAGACTTTCTATTTTTCAAAATCCTTTCATAGAAAATCTCATGTGTAATTCTCTCTGTCAGTTGTCAGGTAGATAGCAAAGGTAACGTAACCATGACCCCCACCCCACTCCCAATTCTTAAGCACCAAATTATATTACCTCTTTTTTTCAGAAACTGAAGGATTGTGATGATATATCTGCAGATGGTGATTCACAGCGTACGATAAAATCAAAATGTATGAAATTTACTTGCAGCTGTTAAGGTGACTGGCAAAACTATATGGCTCTCTGGGTTTTATTTTAACAGAATAATGCCTGAATGATTTCCTTTGCATATGCAGAGACATTTTATTTCTTTGCCCAAGTCACCAACTCAAGAATCAAAGTTTTTCTCTGAAATCTGCAGGGAAAGAGAGACTAAAATATGAGCTAGGGATGGCAACGTGTGTGTGTGTGTGTGTGTGTGTCTGTGTGTGTGTGTGTATTCCATTTATTTATATATATATATATATTTTTGCACTAATTTACAACTTGTGAAGCGTCACACTGTCAGTGTTTTCCACTCAAGTTTGAGCCTCGTTTATGCGTGCAGAGGTGAAGCGCCGAAGGACATGGGTAGAAAGAGGCCCCTTTGTGTGTACTGGGATGTTTCTTCCTGGGCTCAGGAGAAACGCTGCAGCACAACTGACTACCAGTTTCAGGTCTCCTGGCCCCTTGTGCTCCAGCTCCCAAGGGCAGGCGCCCCACACTTCTGATGGGTCTTGAATTGCTCATATCACAAAATGTTACTTCTGCCATCTATTTTACCTTTTTCCTCTAGTCTTACCGCTCCTTCCTCAATTCTGTTATGAATAATTACTAATGAAATCTTAATTCTGCTTTTACAGTTTCATTTTAGTGAATATACAAATATTTACAAGGGCTTTTATGGGTTCCTTCTATGTAAGGTGCTTATTAACCCCATTTTTCTCATTAGGCCTTTGTTTCAACTCTGAATTTACTTTCTCTAGGTATTTTTAAGGTCACTCTGGGGAGATAATGCGTTTAGTAGATTGGGTAACAAACTGCGATTGTATGATTTTTACACTATCAGTCACAAAATAAATAGGCAACCAAATGTCCTTCCTTTCACTTACAGATTTTCCATTACATAACTGCTGCCTTCGCTTCCTAATTTTGTCACCCAACTTCAATGAGAAGCACAAGAAACTCTGACAACTCCCAATTCAAGTCTGCACATTAAATAAATGTCTCTTAGCCTGGTTGTTTTGCTAAAAGCATAGATGCTACAGAGATTTGCTGTTTCTAATCTTCTGTGAACGAACAATCTGGATAGTGAACCTTGTCAGAATAATCTTTAAAACAAGTACATATAAGCTCCAAAGAAGGATTTACAGGAGGACTTTCCTACATGGAAAATGCATAAGCTTTAGTACGTAGTTTTTTGCGATACCTATTTTAGCTAGCAGAAGCCTTTCTTAGCTCCTAGTTCGGGTTTATAGTGATCCCCTAATAGTCACATCCATTCTGAGACCTTTTTACGTTTAACCATAACAACTTCAGTGCTACTATTTAAGGCTAAGAAGCACTGTCCATACATCATCACATATAATTCTCTTTGAAACTTTACTAAGATGAGGAAATTGAGGCATAGCCCTGGCTCACATGGGCAAATGTGTGGTAGAGTTCAAGTCTGCTATATCATCATAACATAACACTTCCCTGACGAAATGTAGTAAAGTATAACTAAAAATTTGAAAGGGGTAATGATTAAAGGAGCTTTATTTTTATCTGTAATATTTGAATTTTTGCAATAATATATTTTATATCAATTATATAATTAAAAAATGAATTTAAAACTTTTTTAAGATAAACATGTAATTAAAAACTTTCTCACAGAGAAATATCTGGGCCTAAATGGCTTCGTGAGTGCAATTTCCCAAATATTTAAGAAAAAATAATAACCTCGAAAAACACTATCAGAAAACAGAAAAAAAGGGAAAGCAATTGCTAACCTGTTTTATGAGGCCTGCCACTAAAATCTGACAAAAACAAAACAAACAAAAAGAAAAATTCCAGATCAATATCTTTTGTAAAATAAATATAAAAATCCTCAACAAAATACCAGAAAACTGAATCTAGTAATATAGAGAAAGGATACTATGTCATGATTAAGTTGCATTTACTCCAAAGTGCAAGGTTAGTTACTAAAAAATCAATCGATATAATTCACCATAGCAAGAGAGAAAAAGAAGAGGTAAATCATATGATCACCTCAATGGTTAAGAAAAAATGTCACTCAAAAAACTTAACATCCACTCATAATAACTCTTAGCAAACTAGAAACAAAAGGGAAGTTCCTTAATTTATTAAAAGATATTTATTAAACTCATAAAGCTAACATCATTACAATGGCAAATTGAAATAACGAAAGTTTTCCTCCTGTTAATACCACTTATTTCCAATATAGAGCTCTTAAGTGGTCTATTAGATAAGATAAAAGAAATAAAAGGAATAAGATATATAAAGAAAGAAGACTGATATTTCTTATTTGCAGATGATATAACCATACATACAGAAAATGCAAAACGATCTATAAGCCTATTGTTAGAATAAGTGAATTTAGCAAGTGTGTTGGAGACGTGTGTATGTATACTACACATACACACATGCACAGAAAATTGTATTTTTATATATCAGCCACAAATAAACAGGAAATAAAAGAAAAAGATATTCAATAGCACCAATGTAATAAAATAGTGTCCAGATACGGACCCACACATATATGTTTACTTTTTATGACAAAGTTGTATGTACATTGGTGAATGGATAATCTTTTCTGTGAGCAGGGTCAACTACATGTACATATGAAACCAAATAAATCTTAAGTTCTACCTCACACTATACACAAGAATCAGTGTTAGATGGATTGCAGATCTCAATGCAAAAGGTAAAACAATAAAGATTCAAGAAGAAAACATAAGAGGATATCTTCATAACATTGGGGTAAACAAAGATTCTTAAATAAAACATAAATATTAGTTATAATCCTCTCCCCCCAAAAGACTATTTTGAGTATATTAAAGTTAAGCCGCTGCTTATCATAATACACCAAATAAGAGGGAAGAGGGAAGCTAGAGTAGGTTATTTGCAATAGATACATCAGTCAAAGAACTCATGCCCAGGATATATAAAGAACTTCTATAAATCAAAATAAAAAGCAGATAACCCAATATTAAAAGACCAAAGAGGATATCCAAATGCCAAATAAACATATGGAAAGGGGCTCAACCTCATTGGTCATCAGGAAATGCAAATTAAAGTGAAAATGAGACCTTACAACGTATTTACTGTGATGGCTAAAATAAAAAAGACTAAAACAATACTGAATGTTGATAAAGATGTGGAGCAAATGGAACTTTTTTATGCTGCTGGGAGGAGAATAAATTTATATAACCACTTTGAAAAACTATTTGGCAGGGTCTGCTAAAGCTGAACATGCACATTACACTATGACCTAGCAATTCAAAATGTACATGTTTACCAAGAGACATGTCCAAGAATTTTCAAAGCAGTATTATTTATGATAGTCCCAAACTTTATCTCATGTAAGTCCAGATGCAGGCTACTCTGGAAGGACACGACCTTGGGTTAGACAGTTCTCTCTCACTGTAGGAACAGACAGCTGGAGGTTGACTACTGACCATAATAATCTATGGCTGGACAAGCAAGTCCTTGCTTCTAAGAGTATCTGAACAGTTCATGTGTTTCAACCAGTGGTTAAAATGATAACTATAGCTGTAGTGATCGAGAGGTAGGACCAAGTGTGAGCTGCAGTCCAAAAATGATCATTTTCAAAATTTCAGTGTAGAATAGTTGTTCCTGTGACATGATTAATATCCTATCCATGGTCAATGAAAAAATTCTTTGATACTTCCAGTCAAGATGGAGGTATAGGTAGACATGCTTTGCCTCATCGCACAATCACAGAGAGAATTACAACTAGATCTCAAAACAAGTAACACCCGGAATGGTTAGAAAATCTAGCTGCATGGAAGTCTAACAACCAAGGATTTAGAGAAACCAAATTCATCCAGCTGGGTAAGAGGGGTGGAGTCACAGAGACGGTGGAGTGGCATGGAGAGGCGGTAGTGGCAGTGGGACAGACAGTCCCACGTTCACATATGGTGGAATGGTGGATAAAAATCAGGAAGGATAGATACCTTGGAAGAGAGCGATCCCACCCCCAGGCCAGACCAAACCTAATAGTCCAGGGTTCCAGTGCTGGGAAGATAAATCCCCATAACTTTTGGCTGTAAAAACCAGCGGGGATTGGAGCGGAGGAAGAAACTGACAGATTTTCAGGAGATTTCATTTAAAGGGCCCACATTGACTTAGACTGTATGCAAACCCACCCACTCTGGGATTCACCACCAGGGCAACAGCTGGAAGGGCACAATCGCATATAGGAAGTAGGTGAAGTGACTGGAAATGGGGTGAGAAATGGGGAAGCCTCCAGAAGCCAGGCAACAGCATTGTTCCCTCTCTGTTCCCTCCCCCTGCACAGAGCCAGAAAGTGGAGAAGCGGGTTGCCCTGCCATGCTGATTACTGAGGGCTCTACCTCACACAATTTACAGGTGGCTTTTTTACAACAGGCCATACTACTAAGACAGGGAGTCAAAGCAGCTCTACCTAATACACAGAAACAAACACAGGGAGGCTGCTAAATTGAGGAGACAAAGAAATATGGCTCAAATGATGGAAAAGAGCCAAACCCCAGAAAAAAAGAACTAAACAAAACAGAGATAACCAACCTCTCAGAGATATAGAGTTCAAAACATTGATGATCAGGATGCTCAAAGAACTCATTGAGTATGGCAACAACATAAAGGAAGAAATGAAGGTCACACTAAGTGAAATAAAGAAAAATCTACAGGGAACCATCAGAGGGGAGGAAGCCGGGATTCAAATCAATGTTTTAGAACCTAAGGAAGAAATAAGCATTCAACCAGAACATCAAAAAGAAAACAAAAGTAAAAAAAAACAAAAAACAAGGATAGTATAAGGACCCTCTGGGAGGTCTCCAAACATAATGATACCTGAATCATAAGGGTACCAGAAGGAGAAGAGGAAGCACAAGAAATTGAAAACTTATTTGAAAAAATAAAGAAAACTCCCTTAATTTGGCGAAGGAAATAGACATACTAATCCAGGAAGTATAGAGTCCCAATCATGTTGGACCCAAAGAGGAACACACTGAGACACATCATAATTAAAATGCCAAAGGTTAAAGATAAAGAGAGAATCTTAAAAGCAGCAAGAGAAAAGCAAAGAGTTACCTGCAAAGGAATTCCCATAAGACTATCAGCTGATTTCTCAAAAGAAACTTTGCAGGCAACAAGGGGCTGGCAAGAAGTATTCAAAGTGATGAAAATCAAGGACCTACACCTTGATTACTCTATCCAGCAAAGCTATCATTTAGAATGGAAGGGGCAGAAAATGTGCTTGCCAGACAAGGTAAAGCTAAAGGAGTTCATCATCACCAAACCATTATTACATGAAATGTTAAAGGGACTTACTTAAGAAAAAGAAGAAGATCTAAACTATGAACATTAAAAGGCAACAAACTCACAACTATCAATAACTGAATCTAAAAAAACAAATGAAGCAAACACGCAGAAAAGGAACAGAATCATAAATATGGAGATCATTTGGAGGGTTATCACCTGGGAGGGGGAAGGGGGAAGGATAGGGAAAAAGGTGCATGGATTATGAAGCATAATTAGTAGGTACAAAATAGACAGTAGGATGTTAAGAATAGTATAGGAAATGGAGAAGCCAAAGAACTCATATGCATGACCCATAGACATGAACTAAGCAGTGGATTCTGGAGGGATGGGGGTACCAGGCAGAGGAGGGCAAAGGGGAAAAATTGGGACAATAGTAGCATAATCAATAAAATATATTTTTAAAAAATGATAAAATTCTTTGGAAATCTGATAGCAGGAAACCAGGTTAAGTGAAAGAGGCAGAGAAGACAGCTTGACAGAAGAAGTAGTGTATGTCTAGGTTTACTGCAGCAACTGTTTCTGGGATAGGTTGATAACTTACCCTGCTTTCTGCAAGGATATGAATAGTGTAAACATTTCCCTTCTTCATGGAGAACACTCCCTTTCCTAGTAACAGAACACTATCTGTATTCTTTTTGCCACTTTGCAGTTTTGCAGTCTCCTCTTGTTCTATTCATTTTCAGCTTCATCACTGCTAATATTTGTGCATTTGTATATTTATGTGTGAGAGAAAGAGTGAGATTCCTCATTAAATTAAATAACCTTTTCATGAGATTGAATTACTTTCTTAATGAAAAATGACCATTAGGCTGTGGGATAATTACAGATTTGGCTTTCCTGAATTTTTAAATGAGACATTTTTCTTTCATTGCCAGCAGCTTAAAGACTTCTGCAATATACACCTGTGGTGTGAAAGCATGATTTTTCTTTTTAAATGTTCAAAGAACTAAACGTGATTTACAAAGAGAGTTGAGTATATATGTGTGGTGTATGTTGTACATGTGTATTTGTTGCAGGGGGTGTAGGAATCTGTGGGAAGATGTGTTTCCTCCAGAAGTTCCTGCTTTCTAGACGTTCTTCTCATTGTAGAGGAAAATAAGACTGTACATAGAGTTATGAGCAAAGGCTATCATAACAATCATTGGTACTCTCAAACCTGCCTATAATTGAACTGAAACTGGAAATCTATAATCTCTAAGTAAAATACTTTGTTCATTAAATACAGTTCTAATGTGTGCTCAGAGATCATTTTAATTGATTACCACCTGTTATGAAGTGTTTTCATATGTAGACTCAGAGTTATTATTCATATTTACTCCATCCATACCCCTTTTATATGACCACAAATCTGAGTGAGGATTTCCAGACTTTAGGAGGAGTCAGGTGCCCAGAGAAGAGATTTGGCGCGGCAGACAGAGAGTGGACGCGGCCCTTCCTGCTGAGAATGCAGCCCTTTCGCAGGACACTGAGAAACCGTGGTGGGAGCTGGAAGGGATGACCTTGACAGTTCCTTTCCACCTTAAGAATCTACTAATCGAAATTGTGATCTCATACTGATATTCAAAAAACAAACAAAAAATTGAAAATATAAGTCATCTGCATGCTTGAAAGAACCAAAAAACATGTATTTTTACCTTGGCATAAGTTAAATATAATGGAATAAAGACGATGGGAGTAAAATTTGTCCATATATTAAGAAATTTGGTTTTTTGTAAAGATTTTATTTATTTTTAGACAGAGAGGAAGAGAGGGAGAGAGGGACAGAAACATTAATGTGTGGTTGCCTCTTGCACATCCCTTACTGGGGACCTGGCTCCTGACCCACACATGTGCCCTGTCTGGGAATCAAACCGGCGACCCTTTGGTTCGCAGGCCAGCACTCAATCCACTGAGCTACACCAGCCAGGACTAAAGAAATTTGTAATAAAACACAGTGATAGTGACAATTACTGTAATATCATTGACTAGAAAAATGAGTCAAGCCAATTAATAAGTACATTTTATGGGGAAGTCCAGTGACAAATGGCTTCTGCTTCAATTCATATTTTCTATTAAGTAATTTAAAGGAAACATTAAATCATACTTTGCAATAATAAAATATTTAGGCAGTCTAGAAATTTTAATTATAATCAATATGTATTAATTCACTGCTCTCAATCACGAATGTCTATTTGAGGTATATCTGCTGTGAGGCATTAGTAACTTCCCTCTGCAGTATTTATATAGCATGCAGTCTTTATTGGTTATTTCCTCAAAATCTGCTACTATTGTTGATGTTCTTTAGTTAGAGCTGATAGTAATCTTTGAAGTACAAACACTTGTTCTATTTCCACTGTGATAAATGAAACCTTTCCCTGATCCAGTTGAAACATTTATCACACTCAGGGTAAATAAGAAGGAAGGCATCATCAACTATCTTTAAACACAGAATATCGTGAATGTTCAACGAGACTGTGACAGAAGCAGCTAAAAAGCCTCTCCAATTGCTTAATGATGGCTGGGTTTTTCTCCACCCCTTTGCAGTATTTTTAAATGTACAATTTTAAGCACAGTATTTTTTCCCACAGCCCTGATATTTGTCCTTGACCTACCTGCTACAAAGAAAAAAGAAAACCAATTGACCTTGTGAATACAACTTTAGGTCCACAAAATGACACCATGTTTTAAAAATAATTAAAAAAATCCAAAACAGTATTTTGTTTTGCGTAGTCTCCTTTAAAGAAAGCCTGTCTGTACAAGTCCATCAGTGAATATTTTCCCTCATCCTCTGAGACGATGTGGCAGTTGAGTAATCATGCAGGCTGCTCTAAAAATGTATGTGCCTAGTTAATTTAGGCAGTTTATTTTGATAGCATTCACCTCTTTTTGATTATAGCAGGTGTTTCAAGGATAAATTTGCTGAAAATTATATTTTGTTTAAACAACAGCAGCAGGTACATTTATGGCCTTACTATATTAAAAAGCATTTATTGCCTGGCAGCAATAGATACAATTACAGACATTTAAGACAGTAATTGGAGCTATTACTCCTGCATGAAGCCTCATGGAGTCCAACTTATTGCCCTCTGTATTTACATTTATCACTGGTAATTGTAAACGCTGATTTTTAAAAATTTGGTGCCTTATTTTTTAAAAATTGTGTTGTATTTCTCAATGAAAGGTCTGTCTACTAGAAAATCTATAAGAATTATAAATGTAGTCTCTCTGTTATTCATATAGCAGAATCTCATTTTAATGACTAATACATACATAAAATGCATTCCTGTACCCTAGCCCACAAAATATATTATACCTTTTTGCTCATGGATATAAGAATCCTATCAATACAGCCTAAATTTAGCAACCAGAGTCCAAATTTTAAGAAATGCTTTTTATTCCCAAACAACAACAATTTATAAATCACTACAGGTCAGGAATATTAAGAAAACAATTTTATTAATACTCTTCTTACAGTGCATCCAAACACAGCGATGGCAGAAGGTCAAAGCAAGTTGCTCTCCCCACTGCTCTGGAATGAGAAAAATACCCTCTATTGCTTCCAGATACAGAAGTGTCTGCAATAGTAAAAAGAGAAAGCCTACCCTTGTGTATTTCTGCAGGATTTCGCTTCCAATTTGAAGAGACTTAGATCTAATACAGCAATTTTGTCGTCCCTCCAGGTTCATTTAAATGGAATTCCATCTTCTGATTAATGAAGGCCTTGCTCCTCCCTCCTAGGTGTTAGCTCTCAGAGTGACTAGAGAGCCCAAAGGCTCAAGACTATTGCAATGATTCCTTCCTTAGCACAATGACTCTTCCCGAAAGGTTTCTTGCTGTGAATCACCCAAGGTACTACCTGTATGTTTTGTTTATGTTAAAACAAAATCCAATTGCTTAGAGTTGAAATTTAAAGTTTAAGGTTCTTTTTACAACTGTACCCTGAAAAAGTCAGACACTGATGAACAGGTAAGGATATATTAAAAAAAAGAAAAGAAAAAAAAGAAAACGAAAAGTAGTTCAGTGAACTAAAGGCTTGAAATAATTAGAAACACATGCTGTAGTACTTCCAAAGCCTTAAAAAAAAAAATCTCTATTTAAATTCCTTGTAATAAAGCTAAAGATTTATATAATGACTACAGACTTTTTGGTGAAATGGAGGAAGTACCTAGTCAACTATCTTCTAAAACAACAAAGCAGGAAACAATTATAATTTGAAAAAAATCTAAGTCATTAATCAAAATTTTAATTACAATATCCACAAGGCATTAAAGCATGATAGAACATTTGTTCATTGCATTAAATACCTAATATTAAATCATTATACAATGATTTTAGGACTAAATGCTGTATAATTGAAGAAAAAGGTAAGGTTTAGTTGAAAACTGATTTCACACTTTCTGCTCTTATGTCTAGGGAAGAGAAATAAATACTTATTAATGTTTACTTGGTTTCTATTAAGATAAAAACACTTCACTTGGAAAAAATCATTCCCCTGATAAAGACTAATAAGACTGATTATTTTAAGAAGCCACTTTTCCTTGGTTCAATCAATAAAGTTGAGGACTGAGTATGTTGAAATGTCATGCGCTGCTTAACGATCTGAATATGTTGAAATGTCTCATTAGGCTATTTGATCATTGTGTGAACATCACAGAGTGCACTTACACAAACCTAGATGATGTATCCTACTACACACCTAGGCTATGCGCTATAGCCTGTTGCTTCCTAGGCTACAACGCTGTACAGCATGATACTGTTCTGAATACTGGAAGCAGCTGTAATACAATGGTAAGTACTGTGTATCTAAACATAGAAAATATACAGTAAAAATACAGTATAAAAGATAAAAAATTATTCACCTGTACAGGGCACATCATAAATGGAGCTTGCAGACTGCAAGTTGCTCTAGATAAATCAGTGAGTGAGTGGTGAGTGACTGTGAAGGCTTAGGACATTATTGTACACTACTTGTACACTACTGTAGACTTTATGAGCACTGCACACTTAGGAAACACTAAATTTATAAAACAGCATGAGATTAAATCAAGAACAAGATGTATGAGGCTGCTGCTGATGTAATACAACATACTGTTTTACAGCAAACTTTATAAATGTCCGATTAGGCAACACTAAATTTATAAAAAAATATTTTCTTTACAGTAAACTAAACAGCTTACTATAACTTTTTACTTTATAAATATTTTCATTTTTTATCTTTTCAAGTCTTGGAATAACACAGCTTAAAACACAAACATAGTAGAGTTATACAAAAATATTTTAAAACAAAAATCTTTATTCTATAAGCATTTTTCTATTTTTTAATTATTTAGTTTCTTTAGCTTTTTCAACTTTTTTGTTAAAAAATTAAGACACACATTAGCCTAGGTCTACAAAGGGTCAGGATCATCAATGTCACTGTCTTCCACCTCCACATCTTGTCCCACGGGAAGGTCTTCAGGGACAGTAACACACATGGAGCTGTCATCTCCTATGATAACAATGCCTTTTCCTGGACGACCTCCTGAAGGACCAACCTGAGGCTCTTCTAAAGGACGTGTCATTCTTTTCAGAAATATGTCCATGGTGATTTGGTTTTTTTTTCCCCATCATATACTTGCTTGTAAGCAGATAACGCACCACAAATATACCTCTCTATTAATGATATTTGTGATGTCACTATGTCTTGGAAATATTTTAGCTCCATTGTAATCTTATGGGACCACCATCATATATGTACTTTGTGATCGACCAAAACATCGCACATGACTATACACAAATGGACATAAGACAACAGCCAGATCATTATACAAAATAGAATTCTGACCCACAATCCGCAGCAACTAGTTGAGGAAGCCAAGCTCTGTAGCAAGTGGCCCCAAATAGTCAAGACTTAGTAACTGTCAGCTAGAAAGCCCACTTTCGCCCAGCCCACTTCCAACGTAAAACCAATCAGACAAAGCCACATATACTCCCCTAACCAACCACATAGGAGGCCCTGCTTCTAGACAGCCTGCCTCCAAACTTGCAGTCATCTGAACATGTATGAAACCTCCCCTTTTTTCCCACTATAAATTCTCCTACCTTTGAGTATCTGCCAAATGCAAGCAATGGTGGCTGGCTCCCTTGCTATAGCAAGCTCTGAATAAATAGCCTTTGCTTGTTCTCCTTTAGGTGGTCCCTGTTTAGTTCCACAAAGTCAAATAAAGCCTTCCTCTTTTTATGGTAAAAAGAAAACTCAAAGAGATAGAATAATTTTCCTCAAGAAACAGCATTAAGTATTTAATAATTCAAAATTAACTAAAAACATGAAAAGTAAAATAAATAAATATATATATCCACACATTTTCTATTGCCCCAGAAATATGGAACGTGTAGAATTCTTTGGCAGCTCAGTTTTAACAACTATTATTAATCAATTTATTAATATTAACTGTCAGTTGATTCACTTAAAAGTTATAAAATATATTATTATACAGTTAAAAATATTTCAATTATGTAGGAAAATATTTTCAATAACTGTCATAAAATACCCTGGAGAATAGCCCCTAGCACAGTTGAAAAAAAGTAACAGCAGCAGCTATAACTTATGGGTGGGTCTGACTGCACATTCTTGCAGTAATGAGTAATTACACAAGATTTCCAATTCTAATTTTCTTTTAATCTTCATTTCTGCTCCTTCTCTCCATGTTTTGCCTTTTAACTGGACTACTAACAAACACTTGTTTCTCTAAAATGACTCAATGACAGATTCCATTTCTTGCCATCAGTTTGTGTTCTTAGATCTTATGGTTCTTATGTTTGCCCATCTTCTAACCATCAGCTCCTGCATGATGCTGTGCTCTCGTTCCTCCCCACAGACCGTGGACCTCTTGTTTTGACCCCAACCTGCGGAGCCTGGCCAAGACGTGTCTGCTACCTGGTACTCAGCTAGAGATTGATGGTAATCTTTCAGCATTACAGGAAACCATCTAAGTCATGGTTTATAACTTTTAAGGATGTGTGCAAATGCCTATGAGGTTATATTATGTTACAAAAAGAGGTATAATCTCAACTATATAAACAAAAGTACACAGAAATAGTGTTCAAAATATTTTAAGTCATTCTCCTGGTACCACTATATGTCCTTTAGATATGTTAATTCATTTTATACTTTTAGTAACTCTGAGGCAGGTTTTATAATGAACTCCACTTTACAGATGAGGAAACTGAGGCACAGAGTGTTTGTGTAACTTTCCCACAGTGTCCAATAGTTAGTAAGACGTAGAGCCAGGATTTGGACTCAAGCAAACTGGATTCAGAATTTGTGCTTTTAGCCAGTATGGTATATTATTGCTAATCATGTAAGTAAGAGCCTGGGGTAGGTTCCAGTATCTACCTGTCACTTACTAGGCAAAGGCAAGTTACTTCTCTGTGTTTCAGTTTCTTCATCTCTGTAGGACAAGGTACCTGCGTCTCATAGGGCAGTGGAAAGGATTAAATGAGTTAATAGATGTGAAATGCTAAGAAGAGCACTTGGCACACAGTGAACACTTAGTAAATACCAGTTACTATTATCATCATATTATATGTACCCCTTTACTGTGGAAAAAAACTAGAAAGATTTACCAAAATGATACTTATATGAATCTGATTATATCCACATGTAAGAATATAAGCCTGATGTTTATAAATATTCCCTTAAGAGATGAAAGCATACAAAAATTTTATAAATTCTTCCTAAATACTGATATAGACATGGAATATAAGAGGGCTATGATAGAAAATGATAATGTTATCATAGAAATGTTGTTATATAATAATTAACATTTATTAGTATTAACTATGTGTCAGACACTGCACTTGATGCTTTACGATAACTCTGTGAGGTAAGTAATACAATTAGTCCAATTTTACAAATGAGGCAAAGGAGGAATAGAGAGGCGTAGTACCTTGCCCTGCATCATACAGCTAATAAGTGGCATAAATATAAGTTCTGGGTGCCAACGGGAGGTGTGTGAGATAGGCTCCATTTTGGTGGGGGTCTTTATGGCTACCACAGTTCCACTAAGTTTCTGAAACTTTGGTTGAATAAATGAGAAATTGATAGACTAAATGTGTGATTGCTACCTTCTAAAAAAATTGTATTTATTTATTTTTAGAGAGAGAAGAAGGGAGGGAGAAAGAGAGTAAGAGAAACATTGATTGGCTACCTCTTGTGCCCTGATTGTGGACAAAACATGCCCTGATCAGGAATCAAACCAGCAACCTTTCCCTTTGCAGAGCGACACCCTACCAACTTGAGTCACACTGGTCAGGGTTGATTGCTAGGTTCTCATTCACAGCATACTGACTGCCCCCTCTCCCTTTGAAATATTGCTTTCACATCATTTTTATAATAAAAAACAAAATTGTATTTTAAAAAGACTCAGAGATTAGAATAATTTTTGACTAGTTATAGATTTAAATCTAGTCTGCTAATAATCACAGATGTTTGCTTTTAGTTTTATATTCCACCATAGTAGTAAGGTAACACTTGTGGGTACTATTGGGTTTAACAGGGAACAATACAAAAGATCAAACACAGCAGCAAAGAAAAGGGTAAGAGAAATAAACAAAAAAACATGAGGGAAAGAACAAAAGTAAAAGTTACAGAGTCACAGCATAGCAACAATACTTGTAGATGATTTTATAATGTTAGCTGATACTGACATCTACTCTAGTAGATGTCCTCAGACAGCCCTTCTATGGAATTAATTCCTGAGCCTTACTCACTTGATCATAAATGAGATATTACCAGAGCGGAATTACCTAGGATTTGGCTGAATTTATTGACTCACATGACAGAACTTCTTACTGTATCTGTAGCCATGTTATTCCTAGTTTGGGCAGATCTGAGTTGGGTCTCTGAGTGTATAACGACTCTAGAAGTGATCACCAGGGGCATTCTCTTTAAACAATTCTAAAAAAGGGAACTACTAATATAGTTCCATTACTAGAAGTCCATTCTACCAGTAATGGAAGGGAATAGTCCATTCGAGCTAGCATACGACAAAAATCTTTTATCTTCATTGTAGTACATACTACTTGTATTTTGGGCAACATATTTATTTTCCTAACTGTAATTTGTTTAAGCTAATATAAAAATCTGTTTACATTCTTGAGAACTAGCAACAGTAACAAGTGGTGCCAGAAACAGGGACAAGCCAGCCAGCAATAAAAACCTGACTGCAACCTTATGGAGAATATACAAAGTAAAATATTGGTATATGATAGGATGCTCTCAAAGCATATATAATATAATAAGCAAAAAGAACATAAAAGGAGATTTACTTTTTTTGTAATGCTCTGCTAGGGAGCATACATGGAATAAACTGAACTTTTGAGAAAAAATAATGCAAAACAAACACTTGATTCAGTGCCAAATAAATATGGGCTTATTTCTTTATTACCACTAACATAAGGTCATTTAAAAGAAATTTATAATGGCAGCCCTTTATTACTCATTTCCCATATGTCTATGCTCCTTAAAAATTAATCTAACAGTGATCAGTAAAACACATTGATTTGAAAATAATTCCTTTTTTCCCCCTCAAACACAAAGCTGAAATCTCTAAATGTCCAAAACCGCCTCTTTTGAGTGAAAGTTATTATTTTGGCCAAAATAAAGGTGTGATTTTGGTTTTGGTAGAGTCAAGGTTAAGGAAGAACAGGATCTACCCTTGGTGCTGAGGGGGTCAACCTCTGATGAAGGAGGATAATGAGTGTGAGACACGTCACATGTAACCAGATTCTGTTATTTCTGACACATAAAAAACATTTCTTGACTCACTAGTACCTTATTTTCTCAACTGAATGTATGATTTTATTTTTCTTAAAGAAGCTGAATAAAAAGTTGCCCCTAAAGCTGTATTTCCCATTTGCGACACCGAAATACTTAGAAAAAAGAAAAGTTTGTGAAATACTGGACATAAAGATCCAATGATATAGAGACAAATTATGCAAAAGCAATCACATGACTTCAGATCAGTATATTTTACCGTAAAAATCTAATTTGAAGTGATATTCACATATTGTAAAAAATGCTAAAAAAAATACCCAAAACTTTTTCTGACATTTTGAAATGTTGCCTATAAAGCCTGATTGCAATTAATTTGGCACTATATATTCTCATAAGATCAAGGCTAGTAATGTATGGCATTAGACTAAGAGTCCAACTTTCAGCGGGTTAATTCTCCCCCAAAGCAGAACACTGATTCTCTATGAACCCACGATTCTGATTACTATTAATACTGGTTTGTAATAGAATCTGACCTGCACTTAATTTTGTAAAAATGTGCATGTTGGTGGTTACATTTATACTTCTTCTTTATTCAGTTACTTCTTTTATGTGGAAATTAATGACAATGTTTACTAACAAAAAATACTCTTGTTATCCTATTAGGTTCTAAATGAAGTGTTTGATTTCAAGAGTTTACTTAGTTTTAGAGTAAAAAAAATAATCTTGCTTCCTTGTGGGATTAAGATGTATTTGAGAGTTCTCAACCACACGATTATTTTAACATGTCATTCTAACTTGACTCACATTAATAGTCGTTTTTAATTTTAGGAAGAGACTTTGTTCTAACAAAACTAAAGAATCAAAAATGGGATTTTTAGAAAAAAATATTTTCACAACTTTTGACTTTTAGCAGAGATCTCATCAGTGAAGAAATTCTTTTTAAGGAGTATTTATAGAAAAGAGGTATGTACAATGAATTCACCCCCAAAGTAGTTAATAGCTGTCCTCCGTAATGATCAACTATATGGTAAACAGGTTGTAGAATTTGCCCACTTACTTAGATAAAATTTGTTTCACAGTTATTCAGTCTAGTAATGCTTTTGCCCTCCTTATCTTGTTCTAGGGCTGCCCTAGGAGTCTAGTCTACCTTTTACTTGCTCTAGGAGACAGTTCTATATGCCCAAATCCAGACATTCTAAGAATAAATTAGCTTCCAAGGCACTCTGAAAACAGAAATCTTTGTAGGGTGTCTACTTTGGGGGCAGACATGGGACCTCATTTTCAGAGTGACACTGTTCCCTAGAATATTGTTCCATAATGCTGAAGCTTGTCTCCAGCCTCCAAGGATGAAATCCTTTAATTTCTTTAGCTAGAAGTCTCTCTAACCCCTTTTGTAACAATTACTATATTATAGTACTAATGAGAGTAACATTGTCTAGTCACCTATTAGCTCATTCTGAAGTTCTTTCTTATAAATTGTAGGTACAAAGAAAGTAGAAACTTGATTAAATGGGTCAGTTCACCTGGCTTAATCCCCAAATCTTTTTGCATATGACTTCTTGATTATTCTCTTAATATTTAACTTCTAATCATATGTAGTTAATAGATAATGTAAGGCAGCTCCCAGGATGTCATCTATTTTACCATTCAGCAGAGTTCTTAACCATCTTCTAACCCTACTCAGTTGGTATATAGTCATGAAATTTCAATTTTATTCACTGTTCACCTAAACAAAATATGATTGCAAAAAAAATATCAAAATATATTGAGAAAATACCTTTCAATTCCAGGGGTACATGAAGCGTTGCAACTCATTTTAAAGATCTATTCTTTGTTTTGTTTTGTTGACCATATTACATTATTTATTTGTTCAGTGACAGTTTATTAAATCTTCAATAACACAAAACACTGGAAACTGAAGCCTAACACCCTTCTTAAATCACTGGTATAATGGGAGTGCCCTTGACCCTGAATTTGTCCTATAAAAGTCTAGTTGAACAAAATTTATTCTCTCTTCTATACCTTATTGTCAGTCCTAATCGTGACTTTCAGCTGTGGTAGTACACGTTCCACTTCTAGGCCCCATTCTGCAGCATCTGTTGTGGATTCTAAAATATCTTCTTGTTTGGCAGACTCGTTCATATCCTAAGAAAGGAAAGATATCACAAGATTGAGAGTTTATAAAAAGAAGTGGTAAAATTTTGAGGCATTTTAGCAGGACTACACAATTTATATCATGCATGGTAGTGACAAAATTCTTTTCTGTCCTAATCCATGTTGAAGGAAAACAATGTACCAACTTGGTAGAATAGCAAAATAAGTATTTTTTTTAAAGCAAATACATGATTCAACTGTTTTTAAATAAATTTTATTGTATTTTTTCCTATTACCATTTAACTACTTGTAGAACAATGTTTTTGAGATATAGTGAATTCAATGGGAAATACTATCAAATGGAAGCCATTTAGGTGTGATAATTGGTAACCACTCGGTTTCTGTTGTTGAGTAAGAAAGTCAATTCATGCCTGTTTCTGAATATAAAAGGAAATCTTTCTCCCCCCACCCTCTATTTTCTTAGCCCTTCACATTTCAGCATTGAGTATGTATAAATCTGAAAATGTAAAAAATATATACAAATAAAGCCTAATTCATAAACTTCACTAGCAATTTTTCCATTTAAGCTACCTTGATAAGTTACAAGAAGATGTAAGGAAAAATATGAAATTTATTATTGTACAATAATACAGAAAAAAAGAAACCCAAGAGACATAAGCAGCCAAATACAATGTATGAACTTTATATAGATTCTAATTTGAACAAATGATCTATAAAAAGATGTTGTAGAGACCATCAAAGAAATTTGAATGTGGAAGAATATTAGATGATATTAAGGAACTATTGATTTTATAGATATGATAATGTAATGGTAGTTATATTTTTAAAAAGGTCTTATAAATTAGAGATAAATGCTGAAGTATTTCCAGATGAATTAACATGATGTCTGAAACTTAAAATTATAGGGCAAATAAAGGAGGGGGGGCTTTAGGGGAAACACAATTGTCAAAATGTTAGCCACTGAAACCAGGTACTGTTGCATAAGCGTTCATTATCATGTTCTCTCTAATTTGGAATATGTTTAAAACGTTCCATAATACAAAATTTAAAAATAAAAGACCATATACTGTATAAACAACCTCATGGTAAAATTACATTCTCAATGTTAATTTATGTCACTAAAAGACATTTCTTAAACCTCCCCAGTCTAGTCTAACACTAAGTACAAGAATCACCTTATATTGGCATTTGTATTTTAGAGGGAGCCTGAGGTCTTTGGGAGCTTTGAACTCACTCCCAATGGAGTCTCCAGGGCACTGCTGATATAAGAAATCCTTTCTCTCCTACCTCTCCTAACCTCACATGGACAAGTCCTGAATAGACTTAGAGCCTTAAAAGGAACATATATTGCTTCTGTTCAGAAATTCAGGGGTCTTTATAGCTCTAACCACACAATTAGAGGATGGATAACTAATACATGCTTTTATATTTTACAATATGTGGTCTGAATTTTTGTGACATTCTATTTACATAACCAGAAGTGTAAAAAATATAAGCATTGATTTAAGAAAAGTAAAATGTGGAAACGCTAAGTAAAAATGTTCAAGATGCTATTTTAAATCTTCCAGAGCTCCTTTGAATACAGAAACATTGTATTACTTTGAGTACTTATTAGAATGTTATGTGCATCTCTATAATTTGAATCCAGGGTAGCATAAGAGCACCACACCTGGGAAGCGACGGCAGCATTCACGAAGTAGACGTGCGTGAAGTCATATGAATACACGTGATGGCAAGAGAAGAGATACTTGGTCTTCCAGTTGAAACCTAGAGCCATGGCGAAAGTTCTTTATCATGTAACTCCACATTGACGCTCTTAACATGCATATACTTGGAGGAGCCAGGTAACGCAACTTACTGGCACATCCCATTACTTGTTCCGGCTCTAGGAGGCCCAGGTATGACTGGCTCATTTTCCGCAGCCAACAAGGTAGACTTATGAGGTTGAGAGTGGGACAATGTATGCACTGCTAGTGGTATGTGAGCCCTGACATTTGGGGCATGTGGGTGGCATATGGACAGGTTTGTTCCTACCAGGGATATGGGTCCCCCACAGCCCAATCCCACAGAGCCAGGCTGAGCCAGAGGGACATACCCTCTGAGCAGCAGTTTTGTATGAATCGTAACAGAATTTAGATATGCTGGTCACTGATTTAAAAATAAGTTTGATTTAAGGAACCACTGTTCGGGTGAATTGAAGCTGGATGCTACTGATTAATTCTCTGGGCCAATCCTCCCAACCCCATCCCTTCATTCTCCCTCCTCCTTCTGACGGTCCTTACAGGAGGGTGGAGTCACAGTCCCCAAACTAGGCCAGAGAGGGTACCTGCCCACATTCTCACTTTCTTCAGGTCTGAACAGAGAATTGTTCAAGTTGTACATAACATACCCAAAACTTTTACTCAAACAAGGGCACATTTCTCTAACTTTCTCAAATGCAGATGGTTTAGCAGTGGCCCTATTTGAATCAGACTCATAATCAAAGAGTAGGGTACGTGGAGATCAAACACTCCATTAAGATATCTCAGTGCATAAGCTATTTGTTTTTATACGGGGCCCTTTAATAAGTTGCATTTACCCTTCGTAGCTTATTATTTGATCCCCTTAAACAATCTTGTGCTAACTCCTATTCCTAATGTTCTAGAATGTTTTAATGCTCAAAAGTTTTCACTTACTCCTGGGCCATAGTCAATATACTGGAGGAAATGGCCCAGTTACTAAATGTAGAAAAGGCAGAAAGAGAACATTAGGCTTGATAGAGCTGCATTAGCTCATTCAAACTATATAGTCTCTTTCTACTTCCATGTTTACACATCTATTTCATAACCTCAATCCTCACTGAAAATTTCCTAATACCCAATAAGTGGATACATTAACTGAGCAAGCTCTACATACAAAGTATAAGTCATTTTAAAACTATATACCATGTCTTGGCTGTAGTACTTTGTGAAAACCTTTCCTTTCCAATTATTTCTCCATTTAACAAATGGTATTTTATGTGGAGCTATTAGTAAAAGAGAAATAAACTGCTGTTTCCATTTAATCAAAATTCTCTGTCATCATGACAAAGTCCCTCTCTGAGATAACACTAACTAAGATAAAGCATAGCTCTTGGGAAATTGTGTTTTTCCAGTTAATGCTGCTGAAAAAACAATTAGAAACTCAATAATACACAGGCTATCCAGAAGTCTCATTTATAATTAATTAATTCACCAATGAGCCATTTGTTAAGCTTCCATAACATGCAAGGTGAGAATCCAGGCATTGTGCTCAGCGTGGAAAGATAAAAGGATTTAATCCATGTCTGCAAAAAGTTTACAGCCCATTAGGAAGAGTCTGAGGCTAGTTAATGGGGGTAAAAATTGGTTCTAAGAAAAAGAGACTGATGAAAACTGACTCTAACACTGCCAAAGGAAGAATTAAAAATCACAGTCTAAACCACTCCATAACAACCCTGGACTTCCATGGAGGGACTACGAAAGCCACTTCAAGGATCAAACATGTAGTGTTCATAGCCTGCTCAGAATCCTTTCCAGTTCATAATCTCCCATTTTCCCAGGTAATATTAATGGGATGATTAAGCATCAGAAGAAATTCTATGCTCTGTGTGTGTGTGAATATGTAAATGAAAGTATTTCCAAAACTTGTCTAGTGATGAACACCCTACAATACTTCCCTTGATCACTGAGAACACCTTGTCTAGAAAAGGGAACATACGTGGCTGCATGGACAAATCCAAGAGTGAAACTCAAGGATCAGGCATCCATGAGAAGACATTTGCTTGGAAATGGAGACCCCAAATCAGAAGTTCAAAAGACATTACAAGCTCAGGTGGGAGCTGGCCTGTAGAACCTACATCACAATGTCCAGGGCAGAAGCTGAATTCACAGACTTCCAGGTGAAAATGGGATATGAGAAGTGGGCCAGAAGACCCCAACGCTAAACCAGCAGTGAAGCAAGAGCAAGTGGAGATGCTTGTCTTCCACTACCAAGCCAAATCCCTGCCTCTTAAGAGGATGAGGTACCACTGTCAGACTGGATACTGGATACTGGGAAAGGCTGACATTTACTGACCATAATATAACCTTTTTTTTTTTTTTTTGGGATGTCTCTTACTGTACTATTCTGTAATACAATGATGCCCTCAGGGCTGAGGAATCTGAATATGACTGATCTCACACTAAATGACACGAGATATCTATAATTTTTTCTACACTTGTCTTTTTTTTTATTTTTAAAGATTTTGTTTATTTACTTCTAGGGAGGGGAAGGAAGAAAGAGAGGGAGAGAAACATCAATGTGTGGTTGCCCCTCCCATGCCCCCTACTGGGGACCTGACCTGCAACCCAGGTATGTGACCTAGACTGGGAATTGATCTGGCAACTCTATGGTTCACAGGCCAGCACCATTCTTGTCTGTTTTTAAAGTGTTCCAGTAGATGGCCAAAAAGTAAGTAATAAATATAATATGGATGCTGCTACCTTAATTAACAGGTGTTTCTCCTAAGGGTATCTAGTGTTCCTCCTTCTTTACCATCTATCAATAGAAGAAGGGCTAGATAGAGGGCTAAATAATAAGTTGTTTTAATCAAGGAGAGTATTCCCTCAAAATTCAATGACTTTAACAAGTCATAGTTAAGGCAGTTAAATCCTTTCATGTCTCTATAAGACAATTCTACTTTATGATTAAAGGAGTGTAACTCGTGAGTGTGATTCATTATTATCTTTCTAAATTAGGTTTTACACAATTTAACACATTACTATGAAGAAAAATGTTTAAAATCATACAAAAAATATATTCACATTTGTTCTGAATAACTAAATTAAGCCCTGCCTATAATCTATCAAAAGAACTAGAACTCCCCCAAACCAGCACTTATTTCTAAAAAATTGTGTATTTATTCTTACATGTTTAAACTGCAGTCACCTTCAAAGTACTCTTCATTTGATGCAATACACCTATCAAGAAGTTTTTTCCACTGCTAAAAATAGTTTTTGAACTTGCCAATTGTGTTGCCTTTTAGTGCTTCTTCCACTTTTTTTTTCAACCTCTTCCACATCGGCAAAACGTTTCCCTTTGAGGACTTTTTTCATCCAGGTAAACAAATAAACCAACAGTCCTGGGGGTGAGATTGGTTGAACAAGGAGTGTGGGGCATGGGGGGTCATGATGTTTTTTGATCAAAAACTGCTGAACACTCAGTGCTGTGTGGGCAGGTGCGCTTGTAAATTGCCCATCATGAAATGGGTAAATGCATTGAATCTTTAAAAGAAATTTGGTGAAGCCCAGCACACACATTCTCACAATGCCAGCTGGTACATTGATACAGATGGTTCCTAGAACATTCACCTAGCAGGTACTACAAAGGACCCGCCCTCCAGAAGATAATTCTGTTTTTGGGGGGTCCTCCCTTGTATGAAGTTCATAAAAGTTTTTTTAAGTTCAATTTTAAGATTATCAAAACATTTTATCCTGACTTATAATGTGAACTAAGATTTGCATAAATTATGCTCCTATAAATAAAAAAAGTAAAAAGTTCCTCAAATTCACAAAAATTAATTTTCCATTAACTTTTTGCATGAGGATTTCAAACTATTTTTGAATGAAACTTCAACTTCCAGTATTATTTGTTTAATATGTCAAACTCCTGACTTTGCTTTTACTTTGGCTACTTTAATGTACACTCAGCGGTAAGGTAAAAATCATCTTTGAATTTTTACTTTTCTCAAAATAAAACCAAAAGAAAGTACTCTAAGGTACATGGAGAAACTACTATAGACATTATCTTGGGTGATGTAGATTATGTAAAATAAGTTTAACTCTTTATGGCCTAAATTTCTATAAACCTTCTTTTCTTTGAGATGGCAACTTCATGGATATATCAGTGCCCAAATATCTTTGAAGGGCTCATTTCACGTATGTACTGAATGGGATATGGAAGTCCAATTAACTGTCAAGATTGAATATGTAGACCCAAGACTCAAGGCAAAAATGAACTAAAGTGGATTGAAAATCACCACATTATGGTGTAAATGGTAAAAGGATGAATCCCATCTCTGCTCAAATCCCACCTGCATCACTTACTAGCCATTGGTCAAGTTACTTAACCTATTTAAATCTCAGGGTTTTTGTCCGTAAAATGGGGGTAATAATAGTATGCTCCTCACCGGAAGCATTGCTATGAGGATTAAGTTAGAAGATGTATTTAAAAGATTTGCATAGTGCCTAATACAAAGCAAGTCCCCAATATATTACAGCAGTTATTCTCATCATCATTGTATGTCAAGCATGGGTTAGATGCACAATAATAACATCATGAATCAAGAGCATCTTATTCCCATTTTTGCAAATGAGTAAAGTGAGCTAAAGGGCAGTTAGGAAATTTTCTCAATGCCACATCATTAGGAAGTGTCAGGGCCTAGGCAATGTTACTCTAGAGCACAAACTCTGAAACATCTTACTATATGTCTATCAATCCTTTGTGATACAGGTTACAACTATATCCCCCTCGTTTATCACTTGTCTTTTAACTTTATGGTGTTCTCCAACCCAACCCACCCCTACACATATAAGGTTTTTATTTTTATGTTATTCAGATGTATCAGAATTTTTCTTTTATGGTTTTTAGTTTTCTTGCTGTGCTTTATCATGCCTATTTCAACCCATGAATGTAACACTTGTTACTCATGTTTTTGTTTTTGTGTCTCATCGTTCTTGAATTTGTTGAGTCACAGCGGTTGATCTGTGGGTAAGATATGAGGGAGGAGTCCACCTTTTTTCTCCAAATGAACGGCTTGTTATCCTCTCACCATTTAATTGAATAGTTCAGGTTTCCCCGCTGATCTGCATTGTTTCATATATTAATATCACTACATATTTCTATTATTTTATGAACTCTGCACTACTTATTTTTGTGTATAATTTTTTCAGACTTAGACAAAATCCCATATACCCTTCATCAGATTCACCAAATACTAGCATCTTACATAATCTCAGAGCAATTATGCATAAAGGGTATAATGTTCATATCTTGATGCTGAGATTTGGAGAAATGTTCACATCTCCCTTTGTACTTTTTAAAATAAAAAGAGCTAATACTATAAGTTTGATTAACTTCCAAAAACTAGAGGGTACAGGTGGTAAATGCTACAGGTGTTTGAGTAAGAGACATAAGTGTGTTTTAATGGCAATGTGAGGTTTCAGTTCAACCTCACAAAAATTCATGGAATATAAAAAAGGGGGGGGGTTGGTGGAAGGGGAGGAGGAGGGGTGGGGGGGGTTTGTTTTGGGTTTTTGGGGTGGAACCTAAATTTGGGGGGGGGGAGGAGAGTGAAAAAAAAAAAAGGGGGGGGGGGGGTTTTGGACCGCCTTTTTCTGGATCCAAAGGGGTTGGCTCCAAGTTATCCAATTACAAAGGATCTTGAAAGCCAGGCCCAAAATTTATTGTTTTGTAATCTATATAAATGAACCTGCAGACATTGAAAAGCTATCAAAAGTTATTGAAGTCAGAATGACCTGATAAAAGTCATGTTTTGATAAGACAGAGGAGTACAGTAAAAATATTTTCAAAAAGGGCGGGGTGGGATTAAAGGATAAGGACCAAAGACCATTTAGGACATTACTGTTGCACAATCCAGACAGAGATGAAGAGGGCCTGAGTTTGAAAGACAGCTGAAGGGATGGATATGGGATATATTTTAAAGGCCGCATCCACAGGTCTTAGTGACTAATGAGATGTCCTGGATAAAAATGAATCACCCATCAGTCAAATATTCAAAGCACTAATGCTGGTAGGGGTGGGTGGCAATGGGTGTGCATGCGCTCCAACATTATAGGTTTATAAAGAACTGAAAAAAAGTACACATTCTGCGTACTCATCGAATATATTAAATTACATAATAAATGTTTGCTATTAGTGTTGATTCAGGAAATATAACCTATCTATTTATAAAGTGATAACGCTCAAATAATTGCCAGAAAAAAAATCATTGTATCACTTTTCTTCAAATTACCCTTAGTTGTTTCTGTAGGGGGGAACTTATATGACAGTAGATTTAGTCTAGTGGGCCTTCAATAACAATGTATGTTACAGATTATGAAATAAAACCATGACATTACCAGGGTTTACTAATTTACATCAAAATGCAAACTTCTTGATAACTTACATCCTATGCAAGCTTCTTATTCAAAAATATTCATGGCGACCTAGAAACTAGTATTGAGATTGGGGCTTTTTTATCTGTTCTGGTACACAGCACATAATAATGTCAGTAACTAATCCCAATCTCCAGGAATAGTGAAAAATTAAGAAATGCATCAAGAGCATAACCTATGCGAGCATCATGCTAGGTGCTGTGTAAAAGTTGTTACGGTAATCTCAAAACGACCCTGGGAAGAGCTGTGTCCCCATTTTACAGGTAAGAAAGTAGAGTCACAGAGAGGTTAATTTGCTATTGTCACGTGGCTAGAGTTGCACAGGCTGGATTTTATCTGCGGCCGCTATTTCAGCCACAGCATCTACTTTGAAGTTATGGACTCACATTTGGAAGGGACCTTGAAAAGTCCTTGCCCTACTTCTTGATAGGCTCATAATCATACCAGGATGAAAATAAGGATCTTTCTTATTTCAAGTGTAGGTTCAAAAACTACACAAAGATCAAGCAAAGCTCTCTTTAACACCCAGCAAGAACTGCCGTTTGAGCCTCCTCTGAGCAGTGAGGAGTGCAGCTCTTTTCTCTAACCTACATTTCCTATTCATCTCCAGATGTAAAACTGATGGGGTGGTGCAGGTTAATTACCAGAGAAATAAAAGCAATTGCTCAGTCATAGTGTGTTCCCTCACATGTAAACATGTGGTGTTTTCATTGTTTCTCCTGTGAAGGAATAGATTTTTCATAGTCATGATACAGATAGTAGGCCTAACATTCAAACGTTTTAGGAAAAGAGAAAAGAACACATTTTCCTCAAGCAGGAATCAGAACCAGTGGTATCTTGTGGGGCAAATTATATTGTAGAACAGCATTTCCCCCCCTATGAGATTCAGAAAGGACAGTTTGTCAAGAATTGTAAATCACATGTAAAATGAAGAAAATTTAAAGTATTTAAGATATTAACCAGAGCAGACCCATCTTCTTCCCTCTTTTGACTGCATTATTGCAGACTTGCCATGATGACACTTTTTATTCTAAGCCCAGATTTTTACTTCTTTACAGCTTTTGCTTTTTAAGCTAAAAATTCTCTCACTCTTGGTACAATAAGTTTTTGCTAAGTAATTAAAAACCAATTGTGTTTAAACCTTTTGAGGTGGTTGGTTTTATGGTGTCTAACTCAGGAGCTGGTTTCTAAAACCTCAAATTTAGCATCTCAAGGAAGAATGGTATCTATGGCATGTTTAAAAAAATGTTTTGAAATGAAGTGATGGGCATTTAAAAATAGAATTCAGAGAGCGCACAGCTTCCCTCCCATCTTTTTTCCACTGGGGGAGGAGAGTGACACATCTGTGCTATGCTGCCAGAACTCTGCTGCTGAGATTCTATTGAGCTTCAGAATGGAGGGGAGCTACAAGACCACCCATAATTACAGCATCGCTACCACAAACATGCAGGCAGTTTCCAGTAGACACACTCAAGTTAGAAACAGAAATGACCAGAACACCCCCTAACACCTTGATACCAGGGCCTCCCTTCCCTACCCCCACCCCTTACATCTCTGAATGTTTTTACAGCACCCTACCCGTCAGGGGCCCGGCTCAGTGGTCAGAGATTTAATACAGCACGAGGGTCCTCCCCCATGAGCCCTCTGAGGGAGGCTTTGGCTAAATTTCAGACTTCAAAAACATCCAGGAATCAGAGGAATAGAGAGAATGTAAAACTTTGTGGGCTAGCCTTAAAGCCTAATAGCCAACCACGATTTTTTTCCTTCTAAGAAAAGCTATATCGAAATTCAAATAACTAACCTGCAAATGAAATTTGGAAGATAAGGCAATTCCTTACTGGTTGTAGGAATTATATTCTTGAAAATTAGATTTGGTAAAACCATAATTGGGATAAGAGAATTCAAGGGGAAAAGCACACAGTAAGAATGGCTTTAAATATACTGGGTGGGGCAAAAGTAGGTTTGAACTTGTGAGTACACAAAACACAGGGTTTATTCTTGTATTATTATTTGCTAATTATTATTTTCCATACAAACAACTGTAAACTTACTTTTGCCCCACCTTGTATTTTTTAACTTTAAAGTAAATAAATGTTCTGAAAACTCCCTGCTTCCAAAACAAACCAATTTCATCACTGTAATTATACATTGATAGAAGGAACTACTTTTTTAGGACATTGTTTTCAATGCTCATAAAACACTACTGCTGTGTCAAGATCCAATTAGGCAGATATTACAAAGTTTAGTCAATGGCCACACACTGCCTCTTTACAAATTCCTCAAATTAGCAGTTACAGGCTTTGAACCCGTTGTAGTAGTTAGGAAGATGGACTGCCAGTTCACCTTTCAAGGAAGGACTTGCTGCTCAGCTGCAGGGAAAATGGCCAGCAAACAGCTTCCTGCTGTCAGCTCCCTCAGGCTCTGCCTCACCTGCGAGAGCCCCCTTGCCTGGGGCTGTGTCCTTGTGCTGAGCCAAGCAGGAACACTTGGTCCAGAGCGCCTCACTAGGCTGGCCTAGGTTTGGTCAGCCCTGAATTGCAGCTAGACTTCTCCCTTGGCCCAATCCTGCCTTTTCCCTGCTTCCTTCCTTTCACAGTAAATGTCTCACACCCTGAGCTCTGTCTCAGCGTCCACTTCCAGAGAACACAATCTGCAACACCTGTCTTTTTCATTTACATTCTCTCTTGCTCCATGTACCACAAATCTCAGAAAAATGCTTGTGTATACCCATTTTCTGGAATAATGATACTTAAAAGCATACTTTTCAGGGTCTAGACTTCACTTTAATGAAAGAAAGTAAGTAAGTAATTTTTCTTCCAATTATTGTTGAGAGGTTTCTTTTCTCCATGAGGATTAAACTATAGCTTGCCTGTGAAATTCTAAATATAAAATAGTATTCATGCATATATATTCTCATCCAATATTGAGCACTTTCTAAACACCAGGCACAGGTAAAAGAACAGTGCAAAAAGCTGCCACTCTTGAGGAGTTTGCATTCTAGTGGTTCAGACAGACAATAAACAAATAAGAAATTAATACAATACCAGGGTCTGTGAAAAAATATAAAGCAGGGCAAGGGAATAGAGAATGATTGGAGAAGCATCTATTGTTTCAAAACCACAGGTGGAGAGGGACTACTGTAATCCATACACTGTTGGGCTGGCACAGTTACATATATGAGTACATTTAGTACATCAATTTCCTAGATAGTACACATCATTCCTGTTCTAGTGAAGAATTCATCACATTCAACTTTACTAAAATAATATTTCTTCTGCATTGTGAGTCCACCTGCTGCATGTAACATAAAATCTTAGATCTATGTTACTAACCTAACAGCAATTCTGTCTTGGAGAAAGAGCAGCCGGAGCCACCATAAGCTATGGTCAGATACAGCTGTCTCAGGCAGATGGCTTTATGGGCAACATCCAAAGCTTGCCAGACTTTTTAAAATATGAAGGGGTCCTCTGCCTCATTAGTATTTCATGGCTGACCATTCACCAACACCTGATGTTCAAACTTCCTCTTGTGAAAATGCAACCATACATAGTCTTAGTTTGAAAGGGTATACATTATAGAGTCTTTATCCAAAAGATCAAATACTTACATAATTTCTTTATAAAGGTACTGGCAGGGGGAAAACCCTTCCTTATGTAGCTTAACTGAAGTGAGAAATTGAAATCAGGACCAACAGGGACTTAGAGTAGTGATAGAGGTAAATTAAATTACTTTGTTCCCAATACTCAAAACTATTTGGTCCAGAGGGAATCCCAGGTGGCCTTTACTTCACCAATATAAGAATGAATAATACAAATGACAGTTATTTTCTTTCTGAGAAATATTGTGTATGCATCTCTACTTCTGTTTTCTTCCTCATACTTTAGGAGAACTTTGTAATAATCATCTTCAATACATACAGGAACACCACGTGCCACTGTGTCCTTGCTTAAGGCAGGAATCAAACCATACCTACCCTGTTGAAATCTTGTTGGGAGGTAAAGGAAAAAAAATAATAGACTTGGGAGTTTGAAGAAACTGAGTTCAAATTTAGCTTCTGTAACTTATTAGCTTTTTAAAAGATTAACTGTTCTAAGGTTATATATTTTAGTTTTTGTATGTGTGAAATGGAGATATCATCTATCCAATTACCCCACAGGGTCAGTGAGGTATGTGATTTAAAGTACCTTGAATGATTTGGAAGATAGCAGCTAAGTAGGTGGAAGCTTAGCCCACTTGCTTCTGACTCCAGCATGAATTTTTGGTTGATCTTCCGAAAAGTGACCTGAACAATCAACAGAATCTCAACTGATATGAATTTTTGAAGCTAAGGAGTACAGAGAATGCTTTGTACTATCTCCACCTGTACAAGAGCATACAAGAGGTGGTGGGTGGTATCACTCTCAAACAGCCAGCCATAGGGAAGAACCCACCAAAGAACAACCGAAGCATCACTAAAACCCAATTACAACAACAGAGCCCACATAAATGGCATAAAGGGCATCCCAAGAGCATCCAACTCAGGAGATCAAGGAGGCTGCACCACTGAGTACCACAAATCTCCTACCACAGAAGGCCACCCCATGAAGACAGGGAGTAAAAGCAGATAAATAAAATATGCAGAAACAAAGAAAAAGAGTTACCTAAAATGGGTAGACAAACCACCCCCAATCAAAAGAAAAGGAGGAATCCCCCAAAAGGGTGTTAAATGAAATTGACACAAGCAATCTATCAGACACAGAGTTCAAAATAATGGTTATAAGGATGCTCCAGGAACTCAGTGAGAACTACAAGGAACTCTATGGAAGCTACAAGGAACTTAGTGGGAACTACACCAGCATGAAAAAGGACATAGAAACTATGAATAAGAGTCAATAGGAAATGAAGAGTATCTGAACTGAAGAATATACTAGAAGGAATTAAAAGCAGGCAAGATGAAGAAGAGGATCAAATCAGCAAGTTGGAGGACAAGGTAGAAAAAAACACCCAGGCAGAGCAACAAAATGAAAAAAGACCAAAAAAAGAAACACGATATTTTAAGGAAGCTGCAGGACAGAATGAAATGTAATCATATTCATATCATATGGTTAACAGAGGGAGAAGAAAAGAAGCAAGGGACAGAAAATCTCTTTGAAAAAGCAATGGCTATCACTTCTTGGTCTTTTGGATAAGATCAAGAGAAAAAGTAATGAGAGAAAGCTTCCCTAACTTCGTGAGGGGAAAAGGTCATTCAAATCCAGGAAGCACAGAGGGTTCCAATCAAGATGAACCCAATGAGGCGCACTCTAATACACATCATAATTAAAATGGCAAAATTTAAAGACAAAGAGAGAATCTTAAAGGCAGCAAGGAAGAAACTAGTAGCATACAAAGGAGCTCCGCTAAGGCTATGAGCTGATTTTTCAACAGAAACACTAGAAGCCAGAAGGCAATGGCAAGAAATATTCCAAGTAATGAAAGCCAAGGACTACAACCAAGACTGTCCTACCCAGCAAGGCTCTCCCTTAAAATGGAGGGGAGATAAGGAGTTTCCTAGGAAAAAAAAAAGGCTAATAGAGTATAACTCCACCAAACCGGCATTGCAAGAGATGCTAAAAGGACTGCCTTAAGAAGATGAAGAAAAAGAGAGGAATACAGGTACAAAAGGGAAAAATGGCAGTGAATAAGTACCTATCAATAACAACCTTAAATGTATATGGATTAAATGTTCAAAAGACATAGGGTAGCGGAATGGATAAGAAAACATGAACAACATATACACTCTCTATGAGATACCGACCTCAGAACAAAAGATTTACACAGGCTAAAAGTGAGGGGATGGAAAAATATATTCCAAACAAATGGAGATTTAAAAAAAAGCTGGGGTAGCAATACTTATATCAGACAAAATAGACTTCAAAACAAAGGCCATAACAGTAGACAAAGAAGGTCACTAGTAATACGTAAGGGAGTATTATCCTCCAACAAAGAGGATATAACCCTTGGTAACATATAGGCACACAACATAGGAGTACTTAAATACATAAGGAACATCTTGGAGGACTTCAAGAAAGATATAGATAGTAACACACTGATAGCAGGGGATTTTAACATCCTACTGTCAACAACGGATAGATCTTCCAAACAAAGAATCAACAAGAATACTGTAGCATGGAATGACACTGTTGATCCAATGAATTAACTGATATATACAGAAACTTTCGCCCCAAAGAAGCAAAATATACATTCTTTTCAAAAGCACATGGGACATTTTCAAAGAAGGACCACATGGTAGGACACAAAACAAACCTCAACAAATGAAAGAAAATTGTAATTATATCAAGCATCTTCTTGGATCACAATGACTTGAAACTAGAAACTAACCTCAAGAAAAAAACTCAAAAAAATTCAAATTCATGGAGACTGAATAACATGCTATTAAATAATAAATTGGTTAACAATGAGCTCAAGGAAGAAATCAAAAAGTATCTTTAAACAAATGAAAATGAACGCACAAAACCCCAAAACCCATCGGGCCCAGCAGAAGCAGTCCTGAGAAGGAAGTTCATAGCAATATGAGCCTCCCTAAAGAAGACAGAAATATCTCAAATAAACAACCTAACCCTACATCTACAAGAACTAGAGGAAAAACAACAAAGGCCAGAGCAAATAGAAGAAAGGAAATAATCAAGATCAGAGAATTAAATGACACAGAGACTAAAAGAACAATTCAAAGGATCAATGAATCTAGGAGCTGGTTCTTGGAAAAGGTAAACAAATTGACAAACCTTTAACCAGACTCATCAAGAAGAAAAGAGAAAGGACCCACATAGATAAAATCAGAAATGAAAGAGAAGAAGTTACAACCAATACCACAGAAATACAAATGACTGTAAAAATTACTATGAACTATTATATGCCAAGAAATTGGACAACCTGGACAAAATGAACAAATTTCTAGAAATGTACAATCTTATAAAACTGAATCAAGAAGAAGCAGAAAGCTTGGAGAGACCAATAACAATGAATGAAATTGAAGCAGTAATAAAAACTCCAGGCACACAAAAGCCCTGGACTGGACAGCTTCACAGGCAAATTTTACCAAATATTTAAAGGAGAACTAATTCCTATCCTTCTCAAACTATTCCAAAAAAATTCAAGAGAGGGAAGACTCCCAAACTCTTTTTACAAGGCCAGTATCATCCTAATTCTAAAACTAGGTAAAGACACAACAAAAAAAATTACAGGCCAGTATCTCTGATGAACACAGATGCTAAAATCCTCAACAAAATATTAGCAATCTGGATCCAGCAATACATTAAAAAGATCATACACCATGATCAAGTGGGATTTATTCCAGGGATGTGAGGATGGTGCAATATTCAATAAATGTATAACACACCACATAAACAAAATAAAGGACAAAAATCACATGATCATATCAATAGATGCTGAAAAAACATTTGATAGAATCCAGCACCCATTTATCATAAAAAAACACTCAACAAAGTGGGAATAGAGGGAGCATACCTCAACATAATAAAGGCCAAATATGAGAAATCTACAGCAAACATCATACTCAACAGGCAAAAACTAAAAGCTTTCCCCTTAAGATCAGGAACAATACAAGGGTGTCTGCTTTCACCACTATTATTCAACATAGTACTGGCAGTTCCAGCTACAGTAATCAGACAAGAAAAAAGAAATAAAAATCACCCAAATTGGAAAGGAGGGAGTGAAACTGTAATTCACAGATGATAAGATAGTGTACAGAGAAAACCCTACAGTCTCCACCAAAATACTATTTGACCAAATAAGTGAATTTGGCAAAATATCAAGACACAGAGTCAATATTCAAAATCAAGGGCATTTTTGTACACCAACAATGAAATAGCAGAAAGAGAAACTAGGGGAAAAATCCTATTGACTATGGCAACAAGAAAAATAAAGTACCAAAGAATAAATTTAACCAAGGATGTAAAAGACCTGTACTTGGAAAACTATAGAACACTGATGACAAAAATTGAGAAATATACAAATAAATGGAAGCATATACCATGTCCATGGATTAGAAGAAGTAACATCATTAAAATGTCCATACTACCCAAAGCAATCTATAGATTCAATGCAATTTCTATTAAAATACCAATGGCATAATTCACAGATCTAGAACAAATGTTTCAAAAATTTATATGGAACCAAAAAAGATCCCAAGTAGCCTCAGCAATGTTGGGGAAGAAAAACAAAGTAGGAGATATCACAATACCTGATATCAAACATGACCTAGGGCCTCTGTAATCAAAACAGTCTGGTACTGGCATATGAATAGACACATAGGTCAACAGAACAGAATAGAGAGCCCAGAAATAAACCCATGTCTTATGGTCAATTAATATTTGACAAAGGGGGCATGAGCATACTATGGAGTAAAAATAACCTCTTTAATAAATGGTGTTGGGAGAACTGGACTGGTACATGCAGAAAAAAATTAAATCAGACTACCAACTTACACCATACACCAGAATAAACTCAAAATGGATAAAAAACTTAAATTTAAGTCGCGATACTATAAAAGTCCTAGAGGAAAACATAGGCAGTAAAATTTCAGATATCCCATGTAGAAATTTTTTTGCCAATATACCTCGTTGGGCGAGGGAACTAAAGGAAAAAATAAGCAAATGAGACTACATCAAATTAAGAAGCTTCTGCATGCCTGCAGAAACATGTCATCAAAATGAAAAGGGAAACTAACATGTGGAAGAACATATTTACCTATGCTATATTGGACAAAGGTTTGATCTCCAACATACATAAAGAACTTATCTGACTCAACACCAGGAAGACAAACAATATAGTTAAAATGGGCAAAGGTCCTGAAGAGACACTTCTCCAAGGAGGACATACAGAGGGCCTTATAGACATATGAAAGAGTGCCACCAGAGAGATGCAAATTAAAACCACAATAAGATATCCCCTCACACCTGTTAGAATGGCCATCATAAACAAATCAATACACAAGTGCTGGCGAGGCTGTGGAGAAAAGGGAACCCTAGTGCACTGTTGGTGGGAATGCAGACTGGTGCAGCCACTGTGAAAACCACATGGCATTTCCTCAGAAAACTAAAAATGGAACTGCCTTTTGACCCGGCAATTCCACTGCTGGGATTATAATACCCTAAGAATCCTGAAACACCAATTCAGAAGCACTTATTTACCCCTATGTTCATAGTAGTGCTACTTACAATAGCCAAGTGATGGCAACAGCCTAAGTGACCCTCAGTAAATAAGTGGATCAAAAAACTGTGGTGCATTTACACAATGGAATAATATGCAGCAGAAAGAAAAAAGGAACTCCTATCTTTCAGGACAGCATGGATGGGACTGGTGAGCATTATGCTAAGTGAAAAAAGCCAGTCAGTGAAAGACAAATACCATATGATCTCACTTATAAGAGGACTCTACTGAACAAAATAAACTTATGAGCAAAATAGAACCAGAGGCATGGAAACATGGAACAGATGGACAGCTACAAGAGCAGAGGGGAGAGGGAGATAAAAGTGGAAAGCAAAGGAAGGGACTAGTCAAAGATCATATATGAATGACCCATGGACACGGACAACAGTGTGGGAACTGACTGTGGGAGCGGGGCTGGGCTGGGCTGGGCTGAGGAGGGCAAATGGGGAAAAGTTGAAACAACTGTCACAGAATAACAGTAAATAAATTTTAAAAAAATAAAGTACTTTGAAAATTATAAAGCAATCTGCAAATGTATTGTTACAATTGGAGTTTGTTTTGATTTAAATGTTAACATATTATTCTAATTTTAAATTGAGCAATAAAAATATATTCCTTCATTTAAGAATTATTTATTCAGTATCTTCTGTGTTACACTATGGAGACTATAAAAAATGATTGTTATCCCTGTTATCAGAGAGGGGGAACTGGGGGGAAGTTGTGGTTTTGGTTTTGTCAATACTTATTCAGCACTTTCTATGTGCCAGACATTTTTATGAATACTTTACACATAGTAACTCTTTTAATCTTTAAAAACCCTGTGAAAAAGGTATTATTTTAATCATTTTACAGATGAGAAAGATAGGCACAAGAAGTTTGGAAATCTGCACAAAGTCAGACACCTAGTAAGGATAAAAATTATTAGAGTCGATTCACAGATTCAGGCAAGTTAGTTACATCATTAAGTTATATCATACCTCAAGTCGGCAAAAAACACACATATATCATTCAAAATATCTAATGCTGACTAAAAATACTAAAGCAATATATGATAAATGAAAAGATTATCCTGGGGTAGGGTCACCAAGGAAGTCTTCATGATATGAGCCCAAAACTAGACTCAAACTTGTTTGTAAAGTTTAGACCCCAAAAAACTTACATAAAGAGAAAATAAAAATATTATTTTCTGCATGTACTTTTTAAGCATGCAATAGATATCACTTTATTGAAATATCACATACATATAAGAAAATACAAAAATCCTATATTAACTTGTGAAATATCTCATTCAGTGGGTTCTTTCTTATAGACTAGATTTACTGTCTTTTGCTGTGTATAATGTGCACTTTTTTGCCCAAATTTTTGAGGGAAAAATAAGGGTGCACAATATATATGTATAATACTAATTCTGTATCTATATTAAATGTTTTTAATTCTTTTATTTATGCTAATCTTTAAAGTGTAACTCCTTTAAAATTCTTTTATAATACAAAAAATTATAAAATTCCTTTATAATACAAAAAAAGAAGTATCTAAATATAAATAAATAAATAAATAAATAAATAAGTTAAAACAAAAGATTTTTTCCCTGAAAGTTTGGACCAAAAACATGGGTGCGTATTATACACAGGAGCACATTACACATGGCAAAATATGGTATTTTCTCATTGAAACAGAGCAAAAACTGACTTACAGCAATGTCTGACTGCCTCTCTATATACCAATCATAATATAATCCATTTATTTAAAAGAATTATCATTTAATTTAATTACTATTTAATTGCTATTATCCTATGATCAAGACCATTGAACGCTTCAACACTAGCCCATTATTAAGATAAATAACTTGAAATCAAATAATACGCAAAGGTCTGTCCAGAAAGTATTTAGCCACGTAATATGAAAGATAGAGGCATTTATTAAAGATGATACAAGAAACATTGCACATAGGACAATGATGCCTCAGTCCCTTTCAAAGTAAGCACTTTGGGACCTCATATGGTTCTCCTAGGGTCTCTTCCATTGTTAGGAAAACACTCTGTAAAATCCTCTGTCAGAATCACCATCAGCTGCCCTGCTGTATATTCCTGAATCTCACTGAAGATCTAAAATCTCTTCCCTTTCAAAGGTAATTTTAGTGTTGAGAAAAGCCAGAAATCGCAGGGCACCAAATCTAGGCTGTAAGGGGCTGAGTCACCTGGGTGATTTAACATTTTGCCAAAAAACTCTGCACAAGACGCATGAGTGGGTGCGTTGTCATGATGAAGCTACCAATCACCAGTTCCCCATAGCTGTGGCCGTTTTCATCATATTGCATCTTTCAACCACCGAAGAACACTGAGGTAGCACTCCTTATTAATTGTTTGGCCTGGAGGGGCATACTTGTGATGGACAACACTTTTCCAATCAAAAAACAGTTAACATGGTCTTGATCTTGCTGCAACTTTGCTGCACTTTGTTTGGGTGTGGAGGACCAGGTGACTTCCATTGGGATGCCTGGGCCTTTGTTCCCAGATCATAACCACGGATCCACAATTCATCTGGTTATGACCTTCTTGAGGAAACCTGGTTCATTGGTAGTGGTTTGAATCAAGTCATTAGAATGTTCCTTCTGCTCTGGTAGTAGAAGCCAAGGAACAAATTTTGCCAGAACATGTTTCAGGCCCAGGTCCTGTGTCAAAATCTCAGACACAGTAGTTTTTGGAATTCTCAGATCGGCTTCTAGCTATGGCATTGCCAGTCACCAATGTCTGTTGATTGCAGCCCATACGTGCTCAATATCCTCAGGTGTTCTGCTGCTTGCAGCCCTTCCAGAAAGAGGACCACTTTCAATACATTTTCAACCATCCTTTAAGGGTTTGTGCCACACTTTTATTTGTGCTATACTCATTACATAGTCCCCAAAAGCCTTCTGAATCGTCTGAATGGTTTCTGTGGAGGAATGTTCGAGCTTAATGCAAAATTTGATGCAGATTCATGCTCTACTCACTCAGTCATTTTGAATGCAAGGGCCACACAGTGCACATGCTCATTCACCAGCATCTACCACCTCCAATGACTAGTTCAGTAAAATAATCATTTGTTCACACATGCACATTCCAGTGCAATTTCCTTGGCTGCCAGATCACATCGATGTTGTGCAAACTGTTCTGTTATATTAACAATGGCTGGACTTTTTCCAGTCAGACCTTGTATATGTTTCCATAATAAAAAATGACATAAGGCAAATAAATTATTTTCAGTTTAGAGAGAAGCACTGTTAATTTTCCATGGTAGAGACAGGAGGCCGCCTGCCCTACTTGCACGTCTGGATTTTTATATTTGCTATTGTGTTTTATATCTAAAAAAACAATTTGAAGTCTACTTTTCAAATGACACACTAAACAATGGCCAAAAATGGTTTGTACTTGTTTCAATTTCCAGCAGGAAAAGTGTACTGATTGTTTTTTGGTGCTGTGTATATACCATGCAACTTACCAAGTGAAAGGTCTGGGCTTTTAAAACATTGAGATCAATAAAGTTTTCTTCATTGTCTGTCTCTTCTTCCTTAGGAAAATAAAGAGTTTTAAAAGTTAATAATTATAAAAAGTTACCATTAAAAAATGTATTTCCAACTTTCACATATACAAGTTCTACATAAAAACTAATGCAGAAAAGGGTAAAAACATAGTAATGTGTGTAAACTTATTAGCAGCTCATCTATTTTTTGAGGTTTTGATGGTGCCATTTAAAGTAGGCCTTTTTTTAACAGCCACTGAAAGAAGGGAGGGGGAGAAGGGAGGTGCAATTACTATAGATCTGGAGATAAATCAACATAAGAACAATAAACAGTCCCAAAGAGCATATCTGAAATAGTGGAAAAAGTTAACAGAAATTTTGAATAACATGACTAAAATAGACAAAAATGAGAGGTTGACAGACAGAATATTCCAGGGATCAATCACATTAATGAATATTTATGACAGCTCATATGCTCAAGTTTAATCAGTTAATAAGTGAAGTCAGTAGTATTGTCTGGTCCATGGTCCCTAAGTCTATTTAAAGGTATCAAATATCAAATCTATTTAAAGATATGAAATGTATATATTTAAGACATTAACTTTGTGTCTTAGATAACTATCTATAAAAATAGTTCAGGTAGATTCCAAGCTGGCCCTGATCCCTGGACCAATTGCTATGGAGGGCAGGGTCAGAAGTGATCCTTGGAAAGGTAATCCTTTCCCCAACATAAAGTAAATATGGAGTCTGAGCAGGTTCTATAAGCATGTAGGACAAAACATTAGCTCCCCTTTCTCTTCAAGTCTTTGTGGTGACAAGTGACATAGTGAGTGAAATAAATTTAACAAGAATATCCCAAGCTACGGGATGTGGCAATAAAGTCAACAAAGCTTCGCCCTCAATTCATGTAAATAAAGGAAATGTGGGTGTTGTTTGGTGGACACTTCTACATGTAGAGTTAAGCAAAAGCAGCAATAGATTTCAAAAATAATGCTTATTTTCAAGAATTTAAAAGTATGTAAGATAGTGGTTCTCAAAAGGTGGTTTTGAAAACAGGAGCATCAGCACGACACGGGAGCTTGTAAGAATGCAAATTCTATGGCTCCATCCTAGATCTACTTAGAATCTCTGGGGGTGGGGCCACTAAAGTAAGATGTGAGAACTATGCTAATCTTTGGGGAGCTGGAAGGATTTTAGTAAAGTGTAAAACAATATAAATGCAGTTTCCTTCTGTACACTCAAGTGATGTTTACTTTTTTTTAGCAAGGGGGCAGTGGGGCATAGAGATGTAGACAAAACTTAACTGTTTACATCTTAAATCCTAAACATATATGCATATGCACACCTTTGAAAAGTAGTTCAGTCTATTCTGTATTTGCACTAATGACAATCTACTTAACAAGGAGAGTAAATGATTGAAATGCCAATGACTAAATGCTCATGGGAGAAGAAACAAGTTTATAATGCTTTTGCAATAACCTAATCAGTACTGTTTACATAGGTGATCAATAAATACTTGTTGAACTGTACTGGATTGAACACTAATAGGTAAAAAGCTTTCATAGTAGGCACTAGGATAAGGATTTGTTACTAAACATTATTAAGAGAGCATTCCAAAGAAATTTGAATATAAACAGACTCAGAGAAAAAAGCTTTAAGATAAATTGAGGATTCTAATCTCAGTAATTTAGAAGGCACTCAACAATTTCCTATCCTTTCTTTGCCTAATATGCATCCTCATAATTCTGTTACTGCCAATTACTAAGGATATGATTATATACAGCAGGTGAGAATATTCTATCAAGACCAATACTTACTTTCATTTCTTTTTGACAGTTATCAATGTTTCCTATCATGATTTGGCCAGTCTAAAACTGAAGGCTTCTAGCTTCTAGATGATTATAGAAGAACATTACTCTGTCAGAAATTATCTTTATCATCCACCCTTGAGCCACCCCAAAAACTCTGGCAACAAAATGAAGTAATATCTAGTCATCCAAATGTTTTTAGCACTGATCCAGTTCTCCTTGGCCAGAGCAATGGGGGGTAAGAGGACCCCTTAGAATAAAATGACAGTAAGAAGAAGAAGGGAAGAAAAAAGACTTCAAGAGGCATGGTTAAGGGAACTAACAGCTTCAGAGGCAACCCTTTGAGCAAGGCCTTTGAGTTTGGTCTTAATGAAAATAGAGGGCGTTTATCTCACAGTTGGGAAGAAATGTGTGATGAGGATGCTTTCTAGTTTGTTTCTCTAATTTACATGCCTCATAATGCTGCTTTAAATTTTAAAGGTTCTCAGAAAAAAAAATAGCTATAATTTCTAAATGTTATACAGCAATGTGCTGACAGATGATTTTGTGGCCAAATATTTAATGAACACCTAGTATGCAACAGGCACTGAACAATAAATTGGAGATGGAAAAAAAAAAAAAGCACAAAATTGTTTTTGCCCTCATAGAGTTTTTTTTCTGATGAGTGTGTTTTTATACTTTTTTCCTGAGCTGGCAGTTTCAAGTTTTATGTCTTTAAAGCTAAATATTGAGGCACTGGGACCAGGTATCTGTCAATAAACTAGTAACTAATAAACACTTATTAAAAAGACAAGATGAAAAATATATCTGAGTAAATTAAATGAAGTGAACACCTGGGAAAATGTGAGATCTTAGAATTTTCTGAGCCTGAACAGAAAGACCTATTACACAAAGAATAAAGTCTAAACTCCTAAAATGCCCCAAATGGTAAGTACCTGGCGTATCTCCCCAGTTCATCTTAAGCCACCCTCCCCCTCACTCAGGAGATCCACCCACAATGGGTTTCTCTCAGTTCCTTGATCATACTAAGTTCCTTCTTGCTTCAGAGCTTTTGTACTTATGGTACCACAGGGATCTTGCCCAGGGTCTGCTATATTATAGGTACTAAAACACATGCAGAATCAATGAATATATTTTTACCTTAACATTTTTTTTTAATAAAGCCATCTTTGCATGTCATTTTTAAATTTTTTTATTTTTAAAATTTATTTATTTATTTTTTCAAATACATTTGTCTCTGCTTAACTTTTAGAATGTATCCTGTTACAAAAGAATCTTTTAAATTGATTAGTTTTACAATGGTGTTTTTCCTTCAGTAAAACATTTTAAATATTTTTAAAATACAAAGCATAGAAAAAGATAATTATTCATAATCCTGCTACCCATATATAACTAATGTTAACATATTGATATTATTTTTCTTTTCTTGCACATTTTACCTAGTTAAATTTATGCATATAGTATGTTATGCCCATGTTCCTAACATTTCTTTGTAAACAATTTTTTTAGTTAAATAGTATTTATTTATTAGAAAAATATATATTGTTTGTGGTATAGCCATACAGTAAAAAAGTATTTCATTTCACATGACGTTAAAATCTAGTAATTTGACTATGTATGTATACCTAGCAGTACAAACGTTTCCTATATATTGGGGGAAGGGAGCAGAGTAGGTTTTTTAAAATACATTTTTAATTATAGTTGACATACAGTATTATATTAGTTTCCGGTGAACGACATAGTGGTTGAACATTTATATACCTTAGGAAGTGATCACCATAATAAGTCTAGGAATCATTTGTTACCATATGTAGTTATGATATTTATTAACTATATTCCCTATGCTACATATTACATCCTTGTAACTTATTTTATAACTGTGTGTACTTCTTATTAAAAACAATTTTTAATGGATATATCATATCCTATTATTTGGATATAGCCTAAGTTCTTTAATGGTTATTTCCAGTGTTTGCCATAAAACAATACAGTGATTAATGTCTTTGTATCATAGAGTAGCTTAATAAGTTACTTTAAGCTGAAATATAGAACATATTTATTCTACATTAATTTTAAAAATCACTTGGAAAATTTAGCTGTTTTATGAGAGTAAAATACATTGCTATTTTAATTTCAAATCATATCTGTACTTCCTAAAGCATCAGGGTTTAATCCGTCTCTGGTTCTGAGAAAGAGCTCTTTGTTTCTACCATTTTACTAGTCTAATCCATTGTCAAGACTCGATCATTTAGCTTCACAGTATTGATAGGGTGTTAAGAATGGGAAAAAGCTCAGATGCTGCCGAACAATTTAAATAATGTTGATATTTACAAGTATTTTTAAAGTTCCTGCATTTAAAATTTTTAAGTTTTAAAATTAGCATTTATCCTCAATTTAGAAACATAATGTAGTTTCTGAGGAATTAATGGTATTTTTATGAAGCAGAATGTATTAATCCTAAATTCTATTATTATGTTCTAAATTATTTATTATTTATGACTATTTAAGGTCATGAATAGTTGTTAATAAAATGTTTGCTCATATGAGTAGTGCTCTACGACTTCCTGTCCACAATTTAAGAACCTCTGCTAAAATCCAAACCTCAATCATTACAGAACATGAGCATTAACTTAACCAAAGGTCTAAATAACTGACCATGATACTCCAAAAACTTTTCATCTCTAGAAAAATGAAATAAATTACACTTTAGAAAATGTAAGGCTGAGAGAATTAAAAGAAGGAAAAAGAATCCAAAGGTGAAAATGAGTAAGTTTAGTAACACTCATACCAGAAATTCTTCATCCACTTTATTTAATGTTAATTCTGCATCATCTTCTGGAACAGTTTCTTCTTCTAATTCTTCCACTGGATATGTTGGTCTAAAATAATAAAGTTTAATATGAGGTGAGAGTTGAAAACAAAACAAAACATTTTAGCAGGACAAAAAGATATATATACGACGTGAATATTAAGGATCTCCTCTACAACAGGTCTTGTCCTATTCCACCCTTCTTCCATAATCACTGTTAAATGTTTCACATATTCTTCCTGAAACTTTCTGAATAAAGAAACAAAAATATTTATCTCCAAATTTAAAGAATAAATTTACGCAAATAGGCTTATATTATGCATATCGTTATCTGATATACTTTCTTCACTTACTAATATACCACATTTAAGTACCTATACATACATCTCTCCCTCTCTCTATCACCTGCATGTATTACATTTAACAGCAGTACCATGATATTAATTTAACTTGTAACCTATGGCTCAACATTGAGGTTATTTCTACTTTTTTTTAAATGAGACAATATTGCAGAGGTCATCATTGTGCATTTATCATTATGTATGCCATTAAAGTAAATTTGTAAAAGTAGAATAGCTGGTTCAACAACTTTGTACATTTTATTGTTTTGCTAGATACTGCCAAAACCAACTTCTACAATATTTCTCTTCCAACAACATTGACTCCATTTCCATATATTCACCAATATGGTAAGCAAACTTTAATCTTTGCCAATCATTTAAGTGAAAATTTCTCACTCTTGTTTTAATTGTATTTCTTTCACATGTAAGTGGTTGAATACCTTTTCATGTTTTAATTGGTTATCTGTGTTTCTTTTTCAGGGAAATATCTATTTATGTTTCATTGGCCTTCAGTATATTAAGGAAATTAATTGGCCTAACCTGTGTTAAAAATAATTTCCTAGTTTATTATGTATAATCATGGCTATTCAGGACTGTTAAAATGTTAATTACATTGACTTTGCAACCTTTTCGTGCATCCATCCTAACTTTAACATCATACAACACATCCCACACTCCTTTGGTCTTTCAGAACTACTAGAGTTTTATTTTTCATATTTACCTCTTTGATTAGTCTGAAATTTATTTCTGTAGAAGTAATAAGAAGGGCTCCAGCTTTATTCTTATTACCAAAATCTAATCAGTGGTTATAACACTAAGTATTGAACAATCATTTCTTCATCAAGATTAACAACATGTATTTCCCATTTTAAAAATACCCAGAAACATTTAATTCATTTCTGGAAACTTATTTTAAAAACCCATACCTGAGACAAGTTAATAAAATATAAAAATCAACAAATAATATCAAGAAAGAAAACTACTGCAAACCAAATCAATCTCCTTAAAGCAGAGATTCCCGACATTGGACAAGATGGTGGAGGATGAAGTGGAAGTTGTACAGACCTCCCAGGACGAAAACAGATTACACCTAAACCGTAGAGAAATCATCCTGAATAACCAACTGAACACTAGCTGGAGAGAAGCCTTATAATCAAGGACAGACAGAAGAAACCACATCGCACCACAACGTGACTAGGGAGGAAGTATGGAAGAGACATGATAGGGTTGGATGGGCTCCCACCGGTGGCAGCTGAAGTTCCAGAGGGATAGTGCAGTGGCTGGGGGTTCCCCCTGAGGAGTGTGGGGTCCCCAGCCTACAGCACCAGAACTGGGAAAGGAATCCAAATAACATATGACTGTGAAAGGCAGCAGGGTTTCTATCTGCCAGGGTGAGATGACTAGAGCAGCAGAAAGCCTCTTAAAGGGCCAACACACAAAATTTCATTTGCTGCCACTTACCCTGGGCTCCAGCAGAGAGAGGGCAGAGTAGACTAGAGATGCATGAGAGTCTGGGGTTGACAGTTCTGAGGAGAGAACAGAAGGAACAGCTGCCAGGATCCCTGTGCTGAGTCATCCCCACACTGCATAGGCCATCTTTCTCAGGCAGAGCACTCCTCTCCAAGTAGTATCAGCCTGAAGGGAAGCAACAGTGCTTCCCAGGAGAGCTCAAGCCAAGCTGCTGAGTACAGCTAGAGGTTGTTATCTAGGTGGCTAACTATAACAACTAAGGTAGATCTCTGGAAGCTTTGAGACTTTAGCTGACTTTCTCCTGGGCCTGGTCCTGGTAAAAGCAGGCCTTCGTGCACAGCCTGGTTTTTTCAGCACACAAATAGCCCCAGCAGAGGGAGCCACAAGCTGTGTATTGCCGATAGCTCCCAAGAGGTTGCCCAAGGCCACTCACAGGCAGCTTCTAACATAGTCTATGCAGTACCAGAGTCTGTGCAGATCTACCCAATAGATAGAAATAAATACAAAGAAGCAGCAAAAATGGGAAGATAAAGAACCAGGTCTCAAATGAAAGAACAAGAAAATTCTCCAGGAGAGAGACTAAATGAAATAGAGACAAGCCATTTATCACACAGAGAGTTTAGAGTAATGGTTATAAGGATATTCAACAGCATGAAAAAAGACATAAAACCATAAAAAAAAGGGACCAGTCAGAAATAAAGAATGCAATATCTAAAATAAATAATACACAGGAAGGTATTAACAGTAAGTTAGACAAAGCAGAGGACTAAATCAGAGATTTTGAAGACAAGGTAGGAAAAAATACCCAGGCACAGCAGCAAAAAGAAAGGAGAATTTTAAAAAATGAGGAGAGCTTAATAAACCTTTGGGACAAAATGAAGCATAACAACATCCACATCATGGGAATACCCAAAGGACATTGAGTAAGGGATTGAAAACATATTTGAAGAAATAATGAACAAAAATTTTCCTAATGTGGTAAAGGAAAAAGAGACACAAATTCAGGAAGCACAGAGGGTCCCAACTATAATGGATCCAAAGAGGCCTCATACCAAGACACATCATAATTAGAATGGCAAAGCTCAAAGACAGGGAGAGAATCCTAAAAGCCACAAGAGAAAAGCAGGTAGTTACCTGCAAGAAAGCTCAAACTACACTGTCATCCAATTTCTTAACAGAAACATTTCAGGCCAGAAGGGACAGGCATGAAATATTCAAAGTGATGAAAAGTAAGCACCTACAAACAATGCTACTTTACCCAGCAAGGCTATCATTTAAAATTGAAGGAGAAATAAGGAGCTTCCCAGACAAGAACAAGCTAAAGGAGTTTGTTAACATCAAACCAGTATTGCAACAAATGTTAAAAAGCTTGCTTTAACATGAAGATGAAGAAAAAGGAAAAGAAAAAACAGGAAAATACTTTAAATACGTGTTTATCAACAATCACCTTAAATGTAAATGGCTTAAGTGCTCCAACCAAAAGACAGAGGGTAGCTGAATGGATAAGAAAACAAGACCCATATATATGCTGCCTCCAAGAGACCCATCTCAGACTGAATGATACACACAGACTAAAAGTAAAGGGATGGAAAAAGGTATTTCATGCAAATGGAAAGGAAAAAAAACTGGGGTAGCAGTGCTTAATATCTGACAAAATGGACTTTAAAACCAAGGCTATATGAAGAGACAAAGAAGGACACTACGTAATGATAAAGCGAACAATACAAGAGGATATAACCCTACTAAACATTTATGCACCAAAAATAGAGGTACCTAAATATGTGAAGTAAATCTTGAAGGACTTAAAAGGAGAGATGGACAGAAATACATAGTCAGGGATTTTAACACTCCATTGACTTCAATGCATAGATCTTCTAGACAGAAAATCAACAAGGAGACAGTGGCCTGAAACAACACACTAGATCAAAAGGACTTCATTGATATCTTCAGATCATTTCATCCCAAAGCAGTGGAATATATGTACTTTTTAATTGCACATGGAATGTTTTCTAGGAGAGACTGCATGTTGAAACACAAAACAAGTCTCAATAAATTTAAGAACACTGAAATCATATCAAGCATCTTCTTTGATCACAATGCTATGAAACTAGAAATCAGTTACAAGAACACTGAAAAACACGCAAAGGCATGGAAGCTAAATAACATGTTATTAAACAATGAATGGGTCAATGATGAGATGAAGGAAGAAATCAAAAGATACCTTGAAACAAATGAAAATGAGGACACAACAATCCAAAATCTGTGGGACACTGAGAAAGCAATCCTAAGAGGGAAATTCATGCCATTACAGACCTATCTCAAAAAACAAGAAAAAACTCAAATAAAAAATAACTTTACATGTAAAGGAACTAGAAAAAGGACAAAGCCCAAAGTGAATAGAAGTAAGGAAATAACAAAGCAGAGTAGAAATAAATGAAATAAAGACTGAAAAACAAACGAAACTATACAGAAGACCCAAGAATCCAAGAGCTGGTTCTTTGAAAAGATAATAAACAAGATTGATAATACTTTAACCAGACATATCAAGAAAAAGGAGAGAGGACCCAAATAAACAAAATCAGAAATGAAAGAGGAGAAATAACTCCTCTTTCACCAAATGACTGACACCAAAGAAATACAAGGGATTGTAAAAAAAATATTATGAATAATTATATGCCAACAAATTGGACAACCTGGATGAAGTGGATAAATTCCAAGAAACATATAATCTTACAAAACTACATCAGGAAGAATCAGAGAATCTGAATAGACAGGTTACACCTAGTAAAAATGGAGCAGTAATAAAAAAACTCCCAACAAACAAAAGCCCTGGACTATATGACTTCAAAGGGGAATTTTACCAAACCTTCCAAGAGAAGCTAACACATCTCCTCCTCAAACTGTTTAAAGAATTTAAGAAGAGGGAAGGCTCCCAAGTTCTTTTTACTAGGCCAGAATTATCCTAATTCTAAAACCAGATAAAGACATTACAAAAAAGAAAATTATAGGCCAAGATCCCTGATGAACACATATGTTAAAGTCCTCAACATGATTATAGCAAACAAAACACAGCAATACATCAAAAGGATCATACACCATGACCAGGTGGAATGTATTCTGGGAATGCAAGGTTGTTACATTTGCAAATCAATAAATGCGATTCACCACATAAAGAAAATAAAGGACAAAAACCACAGGATCATATCAATAGATACAGAAACAGTATTTGATAAAATCCAGTACCAATTTATGATAAAAACTCACAGCAAAGTGGGAATAGAGGGAACATACCTAAACATAATAGAGGCCATATGTGACAAACCCACTGCCAGTATACTCAATGGGCAAAAACTACAAGTACTTCCCTGCAGACTGGGAAGAAGATAGGGATGTCCACTTTCACCTCTCTTATTCAACATAGGACTGAAGTCATAGCTACAGCAATCAGACAAGAAGAAGAAAAAAAATACATCCAAATTAGAAGGGAAGAAGTAAACTGTATTTGTAGATTTCATGTAATTATACATAGAAGACCACAAGGATTCCACCAGGGAACTACTAGAATTCATAAATTAATTCAGCAAAGTAGCAGGATATAAAATTAATATCCAGAAATAAGTTGCATTTTTATATGTCAATAATGAACTAACAGAAAGAGAAATTAAGAAAACAATCCCATTCACAATTGCTTCAAAGAGACTAAAATACATAGGATAAACCTAACCAAGAATGTAAAAGACCTGTACTCAGAAAATTATAAGACACTGACGAAAGAAACTGAAGAAGATACAAATAAGTGGAAGCACACACTGTGTTCATGGATAGGAAGAATTAACATCATTAAAACATCTGTGCTACCCAAAACAATCTATAGATTCAACACAATTCCTATCAAGATTCCAATGACATATTTCACAGAACTAGAACAAATATCTCAAAAATTTATATGGAGCCACAACACATAGCAACAGTATCCTGAGAAGAACAAAGTTGGAGGAATCACATTATCTAATATCAAACTATACTATAAGGTCACAGTAATCAAATCAACATGGTATTGGCATAAAAACAGACACACAGACCAATGGAATAGAGCTCAGAAATAAAACCACACCTGTTATTACTATTTGACAGAGAAAGCAAGCACATATAATGGGCTAAAGATAGTTTATTCAATAAATGGTGTTGAGGAAATTTGACAGATAGGTGCAAAAAAAATTAATCTAGACCACCTTTTTACACCACACACAAAAATAGATTCAAAATGGAATTAAAGCTTAAATATTGGCCCTAAAACCATACAGGTCCTAGAAGAAAACATAGGCAGTAAGTTCTCAGATATTGCTCTTAGCAATATTTTTACTGATTATCTACTAAGGCAAGGGAAACAAAAGAAAAAAATAAACAAATGGGACTTTATCAAAATAAAAATTTTTTGCATAGCAAAGTAAACTATCAACAAACTAAAAAGACAACCTATGGAATGGGAGAATATATTCGCTGGTATATCTGGTAAGGGGTTAATATCCAAAATTTATAAAGAACTTACAAAACTCAACACCAAATAAAACAAACTTTCCAATGAAAAAATGGGCAAAGGATTTGAATAGACACTTCTCCAAAGAGGACACTCAGACAGCCAATGAAAAGATGCTCAATGTCACTAATCATGAGACAAATACAAAGTAAAACCACAGTGAGATATCATCTCAAACCTGTCAGAATGGTTATCATCAATAAATCAACAAACAAAATGTGCTGGTGAGGATGTGGAGAAAGGGGAACACTTTTGCACTGTTGGTGGGGATGTAGATTGGTGCAACCATTGGGAAAGCAGTATGAGATACCCTCAAAAATGAAAGCAGTATGCAGATACCACTGCCCTTTTACCTAGTGATCCCACTTCTGTGAATTTATGCAAAGAAACCCAAAACACTAATTCGAAAGAACATAAGCACTTCTATGTTCATTACAGCATTATTTACAATCATCAAGATTTGGAAGCTGCCCAAGTGTCCTATATCAATAGATGAGGGGATAAAACAACTACGGGACATTTACACAATGGAATACTACTTGGCCATAGAAACCTGGAGAACATTATGCTAAGTGAAATAAGCCAATCAGAGAAAGACAAGTATCACATGATTTCATTTATATGTGGCATCTATCAAACAAACTGAACTAACAAGTGAAATAGAGACAGACTCACAGAGAGCAGGATGACAGTTATGGTGAGGGAGATTAGGAGTTAGAAGGATCAAGCCAAAAAGAAAAGGACTCATGGACATGGACAACAGTGTGGTGTTTGTTGGGGGTAGGGAGGTATAAGGGGACTAAATGGTAATGGGGAAAAAATAAATTTCCCAATTTGTATTAATTAGAATTAGGTAATATCTCATAAGCAATGTTCTTCTAGGATTTATTTTGTTATATTTAGATATATAAAATAATCATCTATAAATATCTAACTTCTATGTAATTTACATATTACATAGCTGATATATTCTCTAGCGCCTACTTTCAATATTTTCCTACCTTTTCTTTCCCATATATATACTATACAGTCCTTATAAATTATCCAAATCACAAAACAGGACCAAGAATAAGATGTGCCCAGAAGCAAAGGAAGTACAAAATTGAACTGTGTTTGAGGAACCAATAGCTTCTGTTCACTTTAGAATGCACTGGGCAATAGATCTGATAATTTAAAAAAGTGCTAAATGGAGCAGAGCAATTGATAGCTTCTTGGACTCTAATAAAGATATAATGTGGATCATGTAGTCGTTCTTCATATGGTGCTAAGTGGTCATGTTTTGGCTGAAACATTAAAATTGCCATATTTTAGTTCAAAAATAAGTGAATGGCAGTAATTTCTTATGACTCAACCAGATAACCCAAGTCAAGTAAGTTTTTAAAAGTTCCTATTAATGGGCAGTAGACTATCTACCTGAGAGAATGTAGTTGAATACACATTAAACTATGAGCTAATGTTCTAATCGAAATCACTGCTTGCTCATGTTTTACCTGAATAATACCTTCTACAATCTCTAACCTATCGATAATCTCAATCTTCAAAGGACCAAATTTGTATTGTCTAATTATAACCTATATAACTGATATAAATTAATAGTTTCTGAAAATTTTATTCCTTCACCCATTTATTAAGCATCTATAATATACCAATATACTATGCTAACAGCCATAAGGTACACATTAAGATTTCATAATTTGTAATAAGAAAACCAGACCTGTAAACAAATGATTTTAATACCATTTGATAAATACAATAATAGAAATATAAACATAGCACTGTCGGGTCAGACAAGGAAGCAATGAACAATATCTAAGAGAATGTCAGTTGGCTTCTTCAGCATTATTTTTCCCCAGTTGCTTTAAGTAAAGGAAAAAATATCATTTAAAGTACTATTAATTTCCCTTTTTTCCTTAAATCTGCAGCTATCAGTTATCTGCATGTATATACCATGTTTGTATATACAAATATATATACACAAAGAAACTTTTTAAAAATTCCCTAATTGACAAGGATAAACAATTACAGTTTAACTTTTAATAATTATATATTTTAACTGGGAAAATATTATATATTTCAGTAATTATATATTTTATTGGGAAGGGATGCATTCATATCAAAAGTGGCTTTGAAGACACCAGATACTCTAATTTTGTCTCTACTGACTTTTCTAATCACCTGTGGTATTTTCAGTTTAGAACATTCAAGAGGAAATATTCTTATCTCTTCAATTAAATAGCTCTGTACCTAATAAATACATAAATAAATAAATAGCTCTCAACCCATGTAGGAAAAAGCTATAAAACTACTAAAACTACACATAAAACTAGTATAAAACTACACATAAAACTACTATTGTTGGGTAATGTTTACCTTTTCCAGGTGAAACCAATATATTTTAATGCTTCTTCAGCTAAACAGTCAAGGACATAGCATGCATGCTCTCCACAACCTGACTTTAATTTTGAAGGAGGAAAATCCACAGTTCTCCCCTGAAATACAAAAGATAAACAGGGTATTATTTGCTATTTACGTTCCATTGTCAAAATATTTTAAGCAAAGTATTGCTGAATAAATTCATCACTTCTCTATTTTTCAAATACGATTTAATATAACTGTAATTATATTGCTTCTTAAAAATCTCTAGTTTTTTTTAAATTCATTGATGCATAAAAAACTAAAGAAAATGGAAAATGAAGACATTTTATTGTCAAAAGTATCAAGTTAAAAAGAAATAACACCTCATGAAGGCAGAACAAATCACTGATATTGTTAGGGTAAAAACCAATAAAACTACCAGTTTGGTATCATATTATCAAACAGTCATATGATGGACAGAGTGATTCACTAGTCAAAAATATATAATATGTGTGCCAAGAAATTCTTACTGCCTATCTCCAGGAAAAGTCAGATATGAAAAGTGTTAAATGAAAGTTCTCTTTCAACATAGTTTCAGCTTCCTAGTTTTTTTTCTTTTTCATTTTTAAGAAGGAGAACTAAGTATCCACAAATTTACCTCTGAAACATATCAAGATTAAGAAAAATATCATTACTTTCGACTATAAAAAGTGTAGACTAAGCATTTTTAGAATTGGCATTATCATCATAATATCAACCATTCTGAGGTTTTACCTGAAAATAAATCCAGATATAATTATATTTATATATGTATGTGTGCATTCACAGTGGATTTGTCTAAAAGGCTAGCATGTATGTTGTTGAATTATCAATATTAAAATTCATAACTTGAGACCATGCAGAAAGAAGATAGTTGTTTACACTTACAAATGATCGAAGCTCAGATAATATGTTAGATATTGTTGCATTAGGGTCATCATATTCCTGAGGCTGCTCAAAGGGGTGTCCTGCTTTGTTAATCAACCAAGCAGCAAGAGTGCAAAACATGTAGAACTGTTCGCCAGGGTTGGTAGGCAGTGCAAAATAATGTCTGTTCAAAACAAGAGGAGAGGGTGGAATATGAAACATTGCAAAGTCTACAGTAATTAAGAGAGTTAAGTCCAAAATTGCTAAGACTTTTTTTCTCAAATGGCTTTAAAATCAAAAGACATTGAGAATTCACTCTTTGAAGTTTCTAGTAATCCACAGCATTTACATTCAAGTTTTTAATCAACAGGATTAGGGCAATGGCTACAGTACAAAAAATATTTGATCGAAGACCTTACACTTGGAAAATGTAGGATATATTAAAAAACTGAGCATATAAACTTTTGCCAAAATAATTTATGTGTCAGGAGTAATTGACAAGAGAGTGCGTTTCCTGAAAATGGTAACTTGGAATTCAGAGAATCTCAGAATTTAAACAAAAACCGTAATGATTATTCATGATGCATTTTTACATTTTTTATAATGTCATTGGTATCTTTATTTACTGTTTCTAGCCTATCAGCTACCTTAAACAGTTGTTCTCATCTTGGCTGCATATTTGACTCACCTGAGGAACTCATCAAACTATTGCTACCTGACCAAACATTTCTTCCCTCATGAATTAAATCAGAACTGGGAGTGAAGCCCCAGTGTGGGCATGTTCCTAAACCCTCCTAGATAGATCGATGGTACAGCTAGGATTAAGAACCACTGAATATCACATCCCCAATCTAACAAACATTTGCATTTGTTGACTTTTGCTAAATCACCTAGCCTACTAAAAACAGTCCTATCAGGATGAATGTGATTTCTATCTAAACATGTTAGGAATAAAATTTGCTAGCAATAACATTCAATTCAGCTTGATTAAAGACTTTATTTTGCTTTTTTATGTTTAGCTATTGTTATGTTTATAATTATATTTATAGCTCTATTTTTATAAGAATCAGCAGTATACTTCATGTTTCCCATTTTTTTCCCCCTGCAGGATGAGTATAAATGTCCTGAAAGATAACACAACTCTGGGAAGAAATAAAGGCCATGAAATCCTTGCAGGTATATGTTTACAACCCTTTAAGCACCTACTGGTAACAACTAATCTTTTCCTTAATGACTGAGAATTGCAGGACAGAAAAATGGATATTGACACATTCTGTAGATCAATGACAGTGGTTCTCAAACTTCAGCATGCATCAGAATCATTAAGAAGTCTTGTTAAAGCATAGACTTCTGGACCCCACGCACAGAATTTCTGATACAGTAGACCTGGGAAGGGGCCTGTGGATTGCAGTTCTAATAAGTTCCCAGGTGATACTGATGACCACACTTTGAAAATCATTAAACTAAGAGATCTCCTTCCAAACCCATGATCCAAGGTATCCTACTACACTCCTGAGGAAACAGTACAGAGGCTATCTTAGTAGAACATTTATGTCACTTTTAGTTTGCAAAATATACTTGGGAAAAAATGCATTTTTTTTAACATAGAAAATGTTTGTTTATGTTATTCTGATCAATTCACTTAAGTAATAATTTCCAATCCTGCAATTTCTATCACGGATCAAGCAACACTATTTTTTCCTCTAACTTTTCCCCTATTACAGACCGCCTTAACAGTGTGAACAAGTTACATAAAGCCTACATATCTCATAATTCAAGTTACTGAAAGAGAGAAGGGAATGAGATTAAAACTGTGGAGGGAAACTATTTGAACCTAGTTATTAAGAGAAAGTACTACAGATTCTTAACCTAGATTGTTTCTTACACGATAAAGTAAACAACCACAGAGGCACTGGCTTTGGGATACGATGAACTTTTCCACACCAGAAGAGCAGAACTTTAGGTTCTATGATAAAGAAACAGTTCCAGGAGTTGTCATTTCTTTTGTCTTTTCCACTTCTCAGTTTCTGAGAGTACTGTTATTGCAAAGGCAAAAGTTGTTTAAACCAAAGCAATTAGTCAACAAGTTTACTAATTGCATATAAGAAGTGCAGAGCAAGGTTTGAGATACCCAGGGTTACCAGATGCAGGAGCGGGCTCTTGCAGAGGAAAACAAAAACTAGAGATAAATCTAAAACGATAACGGCATTCATCTTTGGGAATGGGGTTATGGGTGATTTTAATATTTTTCTACACATTTTCTTGTGTTTTTCTGAGTTCTCTACAATAGGTATTTTATTTTATAATCAGAAGAAAGAAAAAGTTTGTGACATGTGGAAGTGCGTTTGTGCTTTAAAGACCAGGCAAGCTGTCCTCCAGTCCTTTCTGCTATTTCAAAACTTCATTCTCTCTACTAAAATACCAAGTCAAACTCTGTGAGCTCCTTGGCGGCCCTCCGTCGCCAAGTTTGGGGTGAAGTGGCCTTTCCTGGATAGGTAGATGGAGGCAAGTGCTTGCTAACCCGCGCTCAGCGGTCGCCAAGAGGCAGGACGAAGGCATCTTCCCAGGGCCCAGCCCGCACCCGGGCTCGGGGACTAGGGCACCCACCTGGACGGGGGCTTCAGGTTGTTCTTCCGGAGGAGTTCCTCCTCATAGCGGAGCAACTTCAGCTTTTCCACCAGGTCCTCCATCACAACGAACATGTGGTAGGCCGCACCAGGGCCCCGCTCCACGACCACCTCCCCAGCCCCTTCGCCACGAGACCGAGGCACCCCATCCTCCAAACCCGACGGTGTGACCACTGCCGCGGCGGCCGCCATCGCAGAACAAACAGAAAGAGCCCAACGTGGGGTCCAGCCCACAGATACCCGCGGCCTGGTTGCAGCAGCCAGGACTGCCGCGGCCGGTTACCAGGCGACCGCCAGGCAACCAGTCACCAGGGAAACTAGACTCCGCCTCCTTCCCTCCCTAATCTCTTCTAAATTTCCTCCTACCAGGTCGGGCTTTCTGGATTACGTCATAGTGCCCGCCCCTTTCACTGCCGCTGGGAAGGAAGCGGCTGGGGGGCAGCCCCGCCCCTATGGGGGTGTGGCGTTGGGCCCTCGGTGTAGGGACATCCCTCTTACGGCCGCTGTTTAAAGGCGGAGGAGGGTGAGCTGCCAGTGTTTGGCTGGCTTGAGGTGGATTGCACCCCTCGGTTATTAAGGTCACCTGAGCGGGGCATCGAGTCAGTTGGTAGCAGCTTACAAGGTTAGAGAAAAAGGAAGATGAGCAGTATTGAAGACTACGCTAGCCTACTGATTTCTTTTTATCTTTTTTTCTCAAATTTGGAACTTTTCACAATTGTAAAGATAGTTAATATTCTGAGGTCTCCCTTTACCTCAGCAACTTTCCAAAGAGAGGGTCTTTCTTCTTTTGCCCTTAAATTTAGTCTTTCGTTAGGGAGTACTGTGTTTGATTTAACGGTATTATTGTAGGACTAGAAGTGTTATTCCCGGCTCTAACGCCAGGGCTGCGAAAGGGGTTATTTGTTGGGAAGGTGTAGGGGGAAAGAATGGCAGAAGATGAGCAAAAACGAGGCATTGGAAAGGATCTGTTCTGCCTCATACATAAGAATTCTAGACTCATATCCTTCTGCTCCTAATCTGTTTCAAGCCCATTAAATGCAGTATAACGTTTGGGGGTTCCTTGTTAAAATCAAAATAGAGGAGATAACCTTCAAAGGAATTTATTTCCCTGCGCTAAGTGTGACTAAAGACAGTATTATACTGTACTCTGCAGCTATTGACCTGGAAAATACAAGGAAGGGAACAAAACTAAACACAGATTTACAATTCTAAAAGAAGTCTTGTGTATCAAGAGGTTTACCTAACAGCTACCTAAAAAATGAGGTCAGCGGTAGATGCGTGGAAGTTTCCTGGGAGAAGAAAACTTATGGTAAGAGGTCGAGCATGTGTTTGTGTTTATAATGTAGTTTTTGAGGGATCTTTGATCTCTTATTTCTGCTACTAGGGAATATAGAAGAGTCACATTTTTTGACATAACCGAAGTTTGAAATTTATCTGTAATATCTTTTGGTTTTTGTTTGAAAAATGGGCAGACAAGCACCGTTCATTTTAGTATCAGTCTAGACCTAACTTGTTTTTAATACTAATAAAGGTGCCAAAGTGAAAAACCAGAATGCCAAATACTTTTCTATTTATCAAAGAAAGGAAATACATAAAATAACTTATTTGTATGGAAAACAATCCAAAGGGGAAGGCGGTTAAGAATTACTTTTTAAATAAATAACATTGCCTACTACAAGTCATAAGGCAGCTGCTTTTAATAAAGGTGAGTAGGAATATTGGATTTGACTACCTCATCGCCCAACTGGCCTTTTTTTTGCCGCCCAGAACAGTGTTTCTTCTCCATACATCCCTAACCCAGCCCCCTATATGTGTGGGTGGTATGCCTGCATAACTTTCAGAGTACAAGATAGATGTATAACTTTTTCATAGAGAAAAAAATTAAAGTTCAAAATCATACTTTGGAGTGCTTGGTTAATCAACAAGCAATCCATGGCTTTTAAAATGGCTCTCACCCTGGCTGGTGTGGCTCAGTTGGTTGGATGGAGCGTCATCTCATAACTGAAAGGTTGAGGGTTCGATTTTCATCAGGTCACATACCTAGGTTGCAGGTTCCATCCCAGTCTGGGTGCATTTGGGAGGCAACCAATCGATGCTTCCCTCTCCCATCAATGTTTCTCTCCCTCCCTTCTCTTCTCCCTTCCCCTCTCTCTAAGAGCAATGAAAAAATGTCCTCAGGTGATGGTAAAAAATAATAATAAAAAATAAAGTAAAATGACTCTCAAAAAGGTGCTAGAGTTTACAGGTTAATTGGTTACACACAGGGAGATATTCATGCAAGGCATGCTGCCTACATAAGACATTCTGACATTTTCAGAAAGTTATATATAGCACTCAGGATGAAATAGTCAAACATTGTTTTTTGGCTGAGAGAAACCCTCCAACAACATATGTACTTTGTCTGAGGGGGTGAAAACAACTCTCCCAGAACCTAGCCATTTGTTTCCCAGGTAAAATAGTGAGGCAGACTGTCTCGAAAGCAGTATAGAATTGTTTTCCCCCTTAATTGCTGTGAAGAAGAAAGAGACTAAAATAAAAGATATCCCCCCAGCCCTGGCTGTTGTGGCTTAGTGGATTGAGTACCAGCCTGTGAACCAAAGGGTTCCTGGTTCGATTCCCAGTCAGAGCACATGCCTGGGCTGCAGGCCAGGACCCTAGTAGGGGATGTGCGAGAGGCAACCACATATTGATGTTCCTCTCTCTCTCTTCCTTCCTCCCTTCCTCTCTCTCTAAAAAATAAATAAAATCTTAAAAAAAGTCCCCCAGTAACTGTGGCACAAAAATACTGAAGAGACAAAGGAAAACCCAGCTGTTCAACACTGCTTTTACCCAGAAAAGGATGGGAAAGAACACTGAAATGTCATTTCATTTTTATAAGGCCCCAGGGATTATTTTTGCTGGATTTTATTTTGCCCTATTTTTGGAAGCATTTATTTATTACACATTTTCATTATTTATATACCTATAGAAGAAACTAGAAGATAATATATAATATATATTAATATACCTCCTATATATAATGTTACATATAAACCTATATACATAGATACCAAAACATATATTTAGTTTATGTGTAGTGCTGTTTTTTCATTGATTTTGCATTCATCTTTCCTTAATCATATTTATTCTATTACAGTTGTCTCAATTTTTCCTCCTTTGCCCTCTTCCACCCACCCAACCTCCCGTTCCCACAGTCAATTCCCATCCTGTTGTCCATGTCCAGGGGTCATTCATACATGTTCTTTGTCTAGTCCCTTCCCCTTCTTTCCACCACTGTCCTCCTTCCCCATCCTCTCTGGTCACTTTCAGTCTGCTCCATGTTTCCATGCCTGTGGTTTATTTTGTTCATTAGTTTATTTTGTTGAATAAATTCCGCTTATAGGTGAGATCATATGGTATTTGTGTTTTACTGACTGGCTTATTTCACTTAGCATAATATTCTCCAGTTCCAGCCATGTTGTTGCAAAAGGTAGGAGTTCCTTCTTTCTTTTTTCTTTTAAATGCAGATTGATTTTATTTATTTTTTTACATGTCAAAATCCCTTATAAAATATTAAAAAGTTTAAATCCATTATAAAATCTCAGTAATTAAAATAACACGCCACCAACACAGAAATAATCAAGTAGATCAATGAAATAAAATGAGCATTCTAGAAACAAATGTATATATCTGTCTAACAGTGTAATAGGTGATAAATTGATATTTCAAATCAATGGGGAAAATAAGACTTATTCAACAAATGAGGTACATGGACTACTATTACTTGAAATAAAACAAATATAGAGCCCTATTTCACACATTATACGACAAATATTCAGGTGAGTTAAAAATCAATATGTAAAATCTAAGGAGTTTTAGAAGAAAATGCAAAACAAGATTTTTCTTACCCTGAAGTAACATATTCAAACCCAGAAGCTATAAAGTAAAATATGACAATATGACTATATTAAACATTTAAGACTATACAGTAATAGACATATAAAAAAAGTTAAAGGACAAGTAATAGTGTAGGAAAGTATTTACAACACATCAAAAAAAAGGGTTAATTTTTTCTTTTAGGGAAAAATTCTACAAATATTTAGTCAAAAAAATTGATAAAGAATACAAAAAAGCCATCGAAAGTTTTTTAAAAATAATAGAAATAGGCAAGAAATATACAGAAACAGGTTTAGTTTCAACAAATAATAAAGTAGCACTTAAATGACACATCATTGTCACAATCAAATTAATAAGTATTAAAAATATTGGTAATATTAAGTATTGGTGACTGTGAAAGGAACTGGGTATTCATAGACTCTTTTTCTTCGTCTTCTTAAAGCAGTCCCTTCTGCATATCTTGCAATGCTGGTTTGGTAGAGGTGTATTCTTTTAGCTTTGTTTGTCTAGGACACTCCTTATTTCACCTTTCATTTTAATTGCAAGCTTTGCTGGGTAGAGCAGTCTTGGTTGCAGGCCTTTGCTTTTCATGACTTGGAACATTTCTTGCCACTCCCTTCTTGCTTGTAGTTTTTCTGTTGAGAAGTCAGCTGCTAGCTGTATCGGGGCTCCCTTGTATGTTACTACCTATTTCTCCCTCGCTGCCTTTAGGATTCTCTGTTTGTCTTTGATATTTGCCACTTTAATGATGATGTGTCTTGGAGTGGGTCTCACTGGGTTCCTCTTGAATGGGACCCTCTGTGCTTCCTGGACTTGTGTGACTTTTTCTCTCCTCCAGTTAGGGAAGTTTTCTATTATTACTTTTTCAAAGAGGTTCTCTATCCCTTGCTCCTCTTCTCTTTCTGGTAACCCTATTATACAGATGTTATTACATTTCAGGTTGTTCTGCATTTCCCTCAATGCCTCTTCATTCTTTTTGAGTCTCTTTTCATTTTCTTGCTCTTTCTGGGAGCTTTTTTCTACCTTGTCCTCCAGCTCGCTGATTCGATCCTCTGTTTCATCGAGCCTGCTTTTGATTCCTTCAACTGTGCTCTTCAATTCAGAAATTGTATTCTTCATTTCCTCTTGTCTCTTATTGATAGTTTCTGTGTCCTTTTTCATGCTGGTATAGTTTGCAGTAATTTCCTTGTAGTTTCCCTGTAGTTTTTTGTAATTCTCTCTGAGCTCACTGAGCTTCCTTAGAACCGTTGTTTGGAACCAAATATCTGATAGTTTACTTGCCTCTATTTCATTTAGTTCCCTTTGTGGGGATTCCTCCTTTCCCTTCAACTAGGGGGTTTTTCTTTGTCTTCCCATTATTTGTGAGACTCGTTTTTTTGGCTTGTGCTTCTTAAGTTGATCTGTCTTGACTTCCTGACTTTGTGGTGTGAACTTCTATGATAGGAGACAGCTGTTTTTTCTTTCCAGACTTGCCTCTGATGATGTCAGTTGTTGACCCTGTCTGATCTTAGGCAGTCTGTTCAAGACTTCCAGGAATCTCCTGTCTCTGGCTCCTTTAGTAGTTAATCTAGTTACTCTTCACTCAGCAGTCAGGCTTAGGCACCATATGGCAGGACAGAGTCCCTCCTGAGGGCTGGGTTATTGGGTCCTCTCAGGCTGCTGCTGCTCAGGGGAGTGGTCTGCCTGAGCCAGATGGCTGCTGCCATATGGAGGAGGAGGCAGCACTGGGATCCTGCCAGCTACTCTCTCCATTCTCTCCTCAAAGCCTCTGTCTCCAGTCTCTCCTCAAGTGACTCTAGACCACTCAGTGCCCCCTTTAGCCAGGGATCTACTATCTGTGGTTGCCACTGTGTACTCAGTAGTCAGGCTTTAGCACCACCGGGCCAGGGTACAGTCCCTCCTGGGGGTTGGGCTATCCTCTCACACTGTTGCTGCTCAGGGGAGTGGTCTGCATGAGCAAGATGGCTGCAAATAAAAATTTATGCTTTGGCCCTTTAAACAGCTCTTTGCATCTCCAGCCACCTGTCTCTGGCAGAGAGCAATCCTGTGGCTTTTTGCTTTTCACAGCTGGCTATTATCTGTGTACCTCCTGGGCTCTGGTGCTGTAGGCTGGAGATCTCCTCTTATGATTTAGACCCCGCTCTTCTCAAGGGGATCCAGCTGGCCATTTCAATATCCTTCTTGTGTTGCCACCTGTGGGCACCCCACCTGCCTTCCTGAGTCTCTATTGCACTCCTTACCAGTTAGGTAGTGCTAATGCTGATTCTTCTATCTGTCTGCAGTTATAAGGCTCCTCTCTTGCTATTGTTCAGTTGTTTGTTCCAGGTGATTTCCCCACAATTTAGTTGTAATTCCAGATTGGTCCTGGAAGGAGGTTATGTGACTTCTTTTCACTCCTCCGTCATCTTGATTTCTCCTGAATCTTTGTTTATAAGCCTACAGTAGTTAACAGTTCAAGAGGTCTTTTCCCTGATGGAAGTATTTTTCTTCACATGGGTGAGCATGTACATGCAGATTCTCTTCCTTGCATCTCAGCCACTTGGAAGCTTTGGGCTACATTATGTTATTATTTTTGCAGGACTAGTTTGTTCATTAACTAAGGAACTAGATAAAAGCTAGAAGAAAATGGAATATTGAGCTATGTTCATATTTCTTTTCAAGAGTCTTAAGAGAGATTTATCTGTTGATCCATGTGTTGACCACAGTCATAGCCTGGCTTCTGACTTTGACTTTTATCTCTTGCAAACTATCTGTGAACTAACTGGAGGTAATTTTTAAGGCCTCGAAGATTTTCCTATGATTGGGTTAATCTCTGGAGACTGAACAGCATTCTAATCAAAGGTGATTTAAACTAAATGGATTTCCCTGAAAGATGGTCAGCAAGGCTAGGGGTGAAAAGGAGGCAGGTTCAAAGATTTAGGAAGGCTTTCCAATGGCATTTCCAAATATAAGAACAAGTCCTCCAAGAAGACTGAACAGGCTTAAAGAACAAAGCTGCTTTTTTGTTATAAATGGCTTAGTACCATTCACTCAGTATTTTAAAAACTTAGAAAACCACTAGTTGAATGAAACTTCCTTAACCTAATAAAAAGTATCTGCCAAAAATATAGAAAGAAAAAAGTCATATTTAAGTGTGAAGCATAGAGGCAATGCCTTATTAGCCATGAACAAAGTGAAGAGATGCATTCTTTGAAATTGAACTAGAGATCAGAGCCTGTATACTGAGACAAAAATTAGGAGTAAGTATTGCAGAAGAAACTATTGTAGGTGATAAGATTTAGTAAAAATCCAAGACAATCTACGAACAAGCTGTTAAGATACCTCAGCAAGTATGCTGTATATGAGATCCAAATTAAAGTTACTTCCAGTGACTTTTGCAAAACAAAAACCTCAAAAAAAAAAACAAACACCCCAAAACACCACATATATAACATCCAGGAAAAAGTCTATCATCATTATGGAGAAAGTGTTAAACTTCCCTGAAAATCATGGAAAAATCCAAATAGTGATACAATGTTCATGAATGAGAAAAGTCAGTTATCTTTAGCCGATCTATAAACTCAGTGCAATTTCAACTAAAATTCCAAGAGGGCTGATACTGAAATTCGTATGTAATAGTAAATTTAAAGAAGCATGAGGAAGGAATCATATGGTATAGTAGGTTTCCTAATAAGAAGTATAACTTTGAATGACACCACAGGAATGAAAAGAAAATAGCCTACAAACAGATGAAAATTTTTATGAAAAATCAGTAGACGACAAAGTTGGCGTTACCAATTAGTAGAGAAAGATATTCAGTAAATGCTACTAAAGCTATGTATTATTCATATGGAAACCAAATTTCATCTCTGAGTTCCAGCACATAAATTCCAGGTGGATTGAAGGTGTAAATGTTAAATACTGGAAGGATGTTTAGAGGGGAAACAACACAGATTATCTTAAAGGGAAGGATTTCTTGAAGGATATAAAGCACAAATTTTAAAGAAAAGAAACTCACCAAATTTAAGAACTCAAGTGCAAAAGTGTGCTCTATAAACAATAAAAAAAAGAAATTATTTGTGACCCATAAAATGTCAATGGATCACTCTCCAGGAACACAAAGGTGGTAGGTCATTGCAAGGCCTCTGTGCCATATTGAAGGATTTTAAATGTTTTTCTTTATGAGTGTTGCTCAGAATTAGCACTATTGACATTTTAGGCTGGATAATTTTTGTTGGTAGGGCCTGTTCTGTGCATTGTAGGATGTTTAACAGCATTCTTGGCCTTTACCCACTTGATGCCCATAGCACCCATCCATAGTGGCAACCAAAAATATCTCCAGGCATTGCCAGCTGGCCCCTGGGGACATTATTACCACTGGTTGAGGATCACTGCTCTAGATGCATGAGTTGCAAATGCCTTTATAGGGACTAGGAATGTAAAAGTAAATAAGTGACTGCCCTCATGTGGGTGGGTGTGGGGGTGTGTGGGGAGTGACTATGGTGAACTATAAAATTTATGTGCCATTCAAGGAGGGGATATTTTTGCCTTGCAAGAATTCAGCCCAATGGTGTCACGTGTTATGATTTTGCAAGGATCTAAACCTAGATTTGTATGTCAATGTAATATTCCAATATTGTTGAGGGTGACCTTTCTACAGAGAAAACATTATTTCAGGTGCTTCTTTAGTTGTTAAAGATACTGACTTATTAAAATACTGCAGTTCAAACTTGAGGAGCCTTTTTCTTTTTTTATATTAAAATCTTATTAAATTTGTAACTATTGTAAGGTTGTTACAGTCAAGTCTGGGTGGGAGGGATTTACAAGTTAAATTCCTATAGAGATTTTAGACTATTCCTAAGCTTATTATAGTTATTTGAATATTGTCGACAAACCATTCCAGATACTGTTAAATCTCCTGAATATAAGACTTAAAAAAAAAATGGGAGGAGAGAGGAATAAGTTCTGTTAAGTATTCAAATATTGTTTGTAAATGTATATCTCAATATAAAGCGAAATCAGTCTAAATCAATTACTCAATTACCTATTATAAATTGGAATTACAAGTCAGCCTGCTCTTCTAATAGGCTAAATTTTCAAACATTACATACTTAAGTATCAAATATGCACAAATTGTTCAACATGATTATTACTACTGTGGGTTTGACTTTATCATTAGTGTACTCAGTGTTGCAATTTTCCAGGGTTAAAATGTAGTCATCCACCTGGACACCAATCATCATCTGAACCTGATCCTTTGAAATTTTCCATCCAATGTACCAAGAGATTCCTGGGCCAGAGGTTCTTACCCAAAAACACTAATAAGACACACTAAGTCTTAGCTTGCTATAACAAACCCTCTAACTTAGAAAGGGAAGTGGTTTTGAAACCCATTCTTCTGGGTTTACTTTGTTTTCTAGTTCTTCTTTACTAATGGAAGACTTCTACCTCCACAAAGATTACAGTTAACTGCTTCAGCTAACTGGTTCACATGGCAGATAAATACCACCTAATTTATATTGTGCATGTTTCATGGCTTTGCTTCGCTTCATGGCCTCATTTTTTGAAAGAGGAGAGACGCAAAGTGCATGTGTGAACTGAGTTCAGTTTACTGACTCTGCTAAGTGATCCGAGCTAGTTATTGAAGGATTTCAAGTAGGGGCGTGTGTGTTGGGGAGCAGGGTAGAAGATTATTAAATTTGCATCTTAGTGTGTTCTGACAGTATTGTAGAGAAAGGACTATAATAAGGTAAAAATTGATTCAGAAAGCAATTTGAATAGTCAGGTGAGATATGGTCCCTAACTAGGATAGTGGCAATAGGAATGGTGAAAAAATGACAGACACTAGGAAGGAGATTCAACAGAACCTCATAATGGACATCATGAAATGTTCCCTGGAGCACTAATAGCACCACAAAGAAAGCTAGCCCTTATTCCCCATCCCACTTGGTCATTGGCTGTGGGATGTCTCAGGTATCTCTGGGTGAGGTGGCTTCTGTTGGCCAACGGTAGTTTTTTTGGAGATGAATACAGCTGTGCACACTGAGCAGCCAGTACTCATAGCAGGTGGGGAACTGGTGCATCAGCCTGGTAAAAAGGGATCTGGGTAGGCACCAGCAGCTTCTACTACAATAGTTGACATTAAACTGCAACACTTCTGAATTTCTTTATGTGGGATGTGTACTGAAGTAATGAAGGTGATCTTAAAGTGAGCTTTTCAGAAAAAAAAGTAAGGTTGGTAAAAAATAAACCATTCATTAGTTACAGTATGAAGTGTTGGATGGGGGAATAGTAGATAAGTAACTGCAAGTATTGAAACATTTAGTCCAGTTGCTTGATAAGAGGTCTATTACATCCTATATGTTAGTAAAACTTGGATTTGATACGTATCAGGTACTAACAAGAACTGATCTTATTTGTCAGAGTTTTGAAGATTAAATAGAAATAGGTTTATTCTTTAAGGCCTAGATTATCAAAAAATTCAATTTCTTTTATGGTCTGGGATGGCATTTTTCCCCCAAGAGAAAATTAAATTTAAGATGGAAAGTAAACAATAAATGTTACAATACAAAGATTTCTTAATGGATTCCCTTCCTAAAAGCCTAATAAAAGCAAAATCTGCTAGATGCTATACTTCCATGATACAACTACACATCCAGAGCGCAGTATGCTAGGCTTTCTGACAGCCTGTTACCCAAATGGTTATTGGCACCTTATCTTGAGGCTTTTGAACCTGTTGCCCAAACCATTACATGGTAATAAAAACATTCAATTCAAATGTCTTATTTTTATTCCTAGCTATTTAGTGGAGATGATTTCATACGCCATATCTACATATTTTGCTTCATGAGTAGAACAAAGAAACCATGCTGCCTTTGCATCTAGTGAGATTTTGACAATGAGAGAACTTTTTTTCGTTCTGAAAGTATAAACGTGAAAGCCCATACTAATGGATTCAGAGATCAGTGTTTTGCTTTTGACAACTACAGAGAGTATTTTCTAGCTTATTTATTTATTTATTTATTTATTTATTTTCGCACAACTAATATTTTGAGCCCATTAATGTGTTCAGCACTATGCTTAAGCCTGGTGATACAAAAACTTGTGAGCCTAGTGTCTGTGCTCAAATATGTTCTAATGCAGGATATACATGTAAACTGGCAAGTCCAACCTAGGATACAGAGAAGTAGAGTGTGCTTTGGAAGAAGGCTCTCGACTTCTTTTACCTTACCCTTACATAAGACAGAGTTGGTTGTGCCTCCTCTCTCTATACCCCCATAGCCTTGATACATTCTCTTTTCTTGGGTCCCATTTTTCTTCTAGGGTCTGAGGGGTGGGAAGAATTAGGAGAAATTAGTAGAGGAACCAGTATTATTTTATTAAGGTTGATCTCTTGCCTGGAGAGCCAAGCTTCAGAGCAAAGATGATAGCTCCTCTTCTTTATATCTAGTGTGGAGGCTGATGCCCTTTAGCTTTTTGCATAAGCATGCAGGAGCATAAGCTAAATAAACCTCTTTGCCTAGGAACTTTAGCAAGGGGTCTGTATACCAGGTCTGTCCAGAAAGTATCCAGCCATGTACTGTGAAAAATAGAGACATTTACTGAAGAAGATACAAGGTACAGGAAACATTGTACACAGGACTATGACACCTCAGTCGCCTTCAAAGTAGGCACTTTGGGATCTCACACCGTTCTCACAATCGCCTTCAGCTGCCCCATCATATATTCCCTGAATCACATACATGGTCTGAAATCTCTTCTCTTTCAAAGGTGATTATAGTTTTGGGAAAAGCTACAATTTCCATGGTGCCAAATCTTGACTATAGGGGCTGAGTCACCTGGGTGATTGGATGTTTCCCCAAAAAACTCTGCACAAGATGTGAGGCATGAGCGGGCATGTTATTGTGATGCTGCCAATCACCAGTTGCCCATGGCTGTGGCCTTCTGAATCATCTGAATAGTTTCTGTGGAGGAATGTTTAAGCTTAATGCAAAATTTGATGCAGATTCATCATTCAATTATTTTGGATGGGATGGCCACACAGTACACATGCTCACTTAAGAGCACCTACTACCCCTACTGACTAGTACAGTGAAGTTGTCATTGTTCACACATCCAAATTCTAGTCCACTCTCCTTGGCCGCCAGGTTACATTGATGTCATGCAAACTGTTCTCATTATATTAACAATGCTTGGAATTTTCCAGACAGGCAAATTATATAGTCAGATATAGTCAGATATTTCCGGAGTCTGAAGAAGAATATGCACTGGTGGCCCATCTGCTTAGAATTCAAATTAGAATGTATTTAAGTTTATTACAAAGAAGTCATCCTAATATAGCCCTAAATCAAGAGCATAAAAACTCATTTTATTACTTCCTAACAACTTACCATTTTCAGTAAATCTTTGTGCCTGATCTACATGCCCTGTATACATTTTTTAAAATTGTAGCCTCAGAGTTCGGAGGAATATTCATAAACTCTGTGTAAAATTTTTATTCATTCTCCCCAGTATCCCAAGGCAGAGTGTGGATTTGACATAGTAACTTTTTGAGGAATTGTAGACAATTGTTGGTACATAGACTGCGTGGTTGTCTAAGTCCCCAGGAAGAAGGGAAGATCGTCCCCACTGTCTGCCCCCCACCCCTGAGACTAGGAATTCATGGTTTTCCTTTCCATAGTGCTGCGAAAAAGTGACTAAGCATCTACCAGTCTATTCTTTCCCTATTAATGTGAAATGTTTTACTTATCTGGTCCATTTCCAGATTTCAGACTTTGAACAGACTTTTGTTTGCTCATTCTCTTGCCTGTTAAACTATGTTTGTTTGTATGGCTTTAAAATAAGATTTATTCTCTTGTAGAACAACTCACCTCTCTAATTCTCTCAGTTGTCATGATTATCATTTATTTGTTTCTCCAGATGAACTCTGAATTTATTTAATGTTAAAATATGTACTCTTAGAATATGTTTTGGAATACTGAGTTTACCTTCCAGGGATATGGCTTATACTCTATTTGAATCTCTTAGTGGTTTAAAAAGGACTTTGAAAAATTGTTCAATTTTCATTTTTTAATTTGACAGTCAGTTTTAAAACAGAAACTCTTCCTATTCTTTTTAGCTAGTAAGTTAGCACTGTTGAGTGTGAAAACTCCATATTTTACTTTCTGAAGATAAGGACAGACTGTTACACTGCAAAAGATTTGAATCTCCTTGGCTGCTTGGAGGAAGAAAAATACTTCCGAAATGGGAGGCAGGAACTTTTGTAAGTAAAATTAGAACTGCCCCAGAGGATCTTGCTCTTTCAAAGAAAACACCAAGTCCTTTTGTGAGATAGAAAGAAAATGGCCTTTATTCTTGCTTGGAATACAGTGACAGCTTCCGTACAGTTTTCCCTGCAGATCTGGTCCTCTTTTGTACTTTTGTCTACATTGTTCCCAGAGTAATCTTTCTAAAATGCAAATATGGACACATGATTAGCCTACTTGACATTCATACATGGACACTGCCCTGCCCACACATACACCATTTGAGAGAATATTCAGTTTTTTTATTCTGCTATACAAGCCTCCAGGGATAGATCCAGGTGTTGGGGGACCTGACACTTATGCAATAAGGGGTGGAAATCCTTTTCAATAAGAAGAAATATAAAATTTTTAATTCAAAATAAGTTACAGGGCCTTTGAAAGGACAATGCAAGTGAGGCTCCTTGGAGCATAAATTTCACTAATTTCCTGGTATATCTGCCTCTACTAAGGGAATTATTTTACTGCAAATGAGATGAGGTTCCTGGGTTGGTAAACAATGACCAAGAAAAAGTGTCCAACCCACTGAAATTGAATAAAAAACTTTCCTCTATATAGTTTCTGGCTGGAGCCCTGCAAATTAAACTGGCAAAAGACAGATTAACAAGAGGAAAAACAGTTTATTAACAACTGCAGTGAGATTATATGTGAGGGATACTCAGTGATGCGTAGTAACTCAAAATGGTAGTTAGGACTTGGGCTTATACAGCATAGCATCTTAATCAAGAACAATACATTTGTAGAGAAGTGATAAGACAAAGGAAAAGGCTTTAGGCTTCCAAGGTAAATATATAGGGGAAACTAATGGAAGATAAGAATTGTCTTGGGAAGGCGTATTATATAGGTTCCTCTCAGTGCTGTCTCTGGGCAGGTAGGAGTCTGGTGATTAAGAGTGTAAGTTTGGTTTTAATCAAATGTAGGAGAGGGCACAGATGTTTGTTGTTTTTTTCTTTTTCTTTTTTACAGTACAGAGGTCTTTTTCTTATACTTATCATGCCTTCAATTCATAGGGAATGGGCTCCAGCAGCTCAGGCACCTTTCCATTGTTTCTTACACAGTGCACTTCTTTGGATGGAGCAGGTACCTTTCTCTTTGGCTTCCTTCCTTTTCTGATCATTTTCCTTCACACATTTCAGGAAGCTATGTACGTTAATTTTCTTGGCAAAAATCTTGCCCTTGTTTGTTTACACAATGCCCACCACATGCTGGGTGACACTGTAGACCCTTCCAGTTTTGCCATAGGAACATTTGAGGGGCATTCCTTTTCGAACAGTGCCCATTCCCCTGCTGTCTACGATATCACCTTTCTTGTAGATTTGCATGTATGTGGCCAAAGGAACAACTCCCTGTTTTCTACAAGGCCTAGAGAACATACAGCAAGGGCCTCTCCTCTTTCCCTTTCTGTTTGTCATTTTGGTGAATTACTGAAAGATGGCAGTTCTGGCTGAAAAGAGGGCATAGGCTTTGGATTTTTTGTTTTTTTTTTAAATCTGCTATTTCTCAGTTGTCTTTAGCTCAAATTAATTATTATGTCAAAATGGCGTATTTTGGTGTGTCATATCCTGATCCCTTTTAGCACAGAGATGTCTGATTAGAACAGAAAACCAAGCGGCTACCTATGACCAGGATGATTCTTCCCAACATGAGAATAGACATGTTGATCCCTTTTTTATAGTCACTACAATAAGGAGAATATTAAGTCTATAGTTTTCAGATTAGGTTGGTTTTAAATAGATTCAAATTTGACTCTTAAATTACTAAGTTAAATAAAGTTAATTAAATTACTTAACTTATTTGAGATTGCAACTCTACCCTCTAATTCCTTCACATCCTTCACAACTTGGTTGAAGTACAAATTTAACAGGCCTCCTGTCTGGCTGAGCCACAGTTCTTCATGATATTTTAATAATGGCTGATTGAATTCTGTATTTCTCATACCTTTGTCTGGCTTTGTAGTCAACACCTCTCAAGTCATGCTATTAACACCTAGGAGTAACTCTTCCTTACACTAGATAGTGGTCTGGTTTCTACTCATTTGAAACTGGAGAGGGAAAAATTAAGAGAACTGGTACATATACTCTTTCATTTTTTTTCTTCCCTATATAACCATCCTCTTTCTAGTCACTCTACAAATTCAGTTCCTCCCTTTAGTTTCTTCTAGAGCCTCTTTTCAAATATGGCAATATTTTCTTTAGGTGACTTTTCTCCAAAGCACTTGGTTTAGTTCAAGTCTTCCAAGAATCAGAGGCCAAAATGGGATTAATTGTGCAAATAATTTATTAGGTTATATGCCTTTGATGGAAAATAAGAAGGAGCTTGCCAAAGCTGGCATGCAAGACTGACCCCAAGTGAAGAATAAGGGGATGGAAGAGCTCAGTCTACACTGCCATGCAGTCTAAGTGCCCCACTCACAGCCTTTTATAACACCTTGTATATGAGCGGATAAATATGCCTGGGTTTGGAATATATTGCCTCCCAAAGCCAGAGGCCTTTGAAATGCTTTACTTCCTTCTTTGTGTAGGGAATGCAAGGTACAGTAATTTGTCTTTTGTTTTGGAGCATGTCCTAGCCATGCCCCTGATCACTGAGTTCTCAAAACTTCACTAAAGGGACTGACTGGCTTCTAAATCTTGGCTCTCTCAGAATGCATACAACTTACCAAGGCCTCCAGCATACTAACCCACTCTTGCTCCTGATCAGTTACCATTATATCATGGATGTGATGGATAGGTGTGATGTTCTGTGGGATGCCCTGAAGGTGTAGATCTCTTTGGGCTATAACAGAGGGCAAAAGAGTTAACATAGCCCTGAGGAAAAATTTTAAATGGATAGTGTTGTCCATCCATATAGATGGAAACTGTTTCTGATCCTCTTTCCAGATTGGGATTGAATAGAATACATTCACTAGATTCATGCTATATATTGTGTACCTGATGCTATATTAATTTGCTCTATCAACAGTACTATGCCTGGTATAGTAGCTACAATTAGGATACATCTTGGTTGACATTGTGATAGTCTACAGTAATCCTCCAGGAGCTTCCTGGATTTTAAAGAGGCCAGAGTATTAAGTTAAATGAAGATATGATAAGGGCCACCATTGCTACATCCTTCCAATGTTTAATGCTGGTACTTGTCTTTGCCACACCCCTCCATGGGATATGGTAATGTTTTTAATTTACTATCTTGGTGGAGGCAGTTTCAGAGGTTTTCATTTGACCGTTCCCATTATGATAGCTCTTACTTCAGAGGCCAGGGGTATGATGTGGGATTGCTCCAGCTGCCAACTCTATCAGTTTGAATCATGCATACAGACACAGTATTGTCATGGTACCCACTTGCCATAGTGTAGCAGAGTCTTTCCTCCTAGGGCCCCAACCTTTTCTTTAGTTAATGGGTTACAGATGTAAAAATCTGTTCTGGTTTGGGAACTGAGCAAGTGATTGGACGACCGTTCTCAGCATCCTGCTCCTTCATTCTTATCTTTCTTTGGTTGTGATGTTAAGCAACACCACCCTTGTTAGCTGCCCATCTGTTTTGCCCCTAGAGATACCATGTTGTATTAACCATCTATACAGCTCCCTGTGGGTCAAGCAACGTTGGCTGCCCTCTGGCCTTCCCAGTCATTATGGTAATTATACCCTCCTGGCTCCTGATGGACAAGCGCTGCCATCTGGCCTCTGTTACTCCAATGCCCCATCATCTCCAAGGATATTAACCAGTCCAACCATGTGACTGTTTCTAGTATCAACATCCTTGGCCTGTGAAATAAAACAATCACATAACTCCTTAGTGGTGTTGGTACCCCTCTCACCAAGGTATCCCAATGGCCTTGGTGACTGGTGTTCCTCCTATGGGACATAATCTTCTGGTGGGACTCCTAACCTTATATTATATATCCATACGTGTGATATGCTACTTAATTCTTAGCTACTTAATTCTTTCATGTGCCTTCTGCTAGGGCAACTTGGACACATCTACCTTATTGAGAGTTAGTCAGGCTTCTAAGAGATACCCTAGCCGTGAGTTTACCTATTTTCTAGGGTCCTTGCTAGGGTGTTAAATCCTGGGACTTGATAAAGTGTCCCCAAGTCAATGTATTCTGGATTATTCAGTTGTACATTCTGTCCCTATTGATCAAGCACTTTCAAAATTCACTTCGGAAGTAATTTCCTGATTCCTGCTGATGTGTGACAGCTCTTTTGTATAATTCCTTAGGTGTGTAGTTTTTTCCTTCCCTATAAGACTCAAAATGTCTCCAGCTGGGTTACTCTGGGATTTAACAGTACTTTTTGGCCTGACAGCCAGGAGAGGTAATAGGGGTAGCCTCCTTGGGTATGATGTGTTGCCTTGTCAGGGTAAAACTTCTGCCATGCTGGGAGATGCTGCAGAAATGCTAGTTCTTACTAGGGAGGGGTGCACTACTTTTGCAATCCTAGAGGGTCTGGAAGTTTACACAGTCAATATCTTTAGGATGTCCAGTCAGATGTCCCTATCCTGTTTCAGGGTTCCAGGTTTTCCCCACCAGGGCCCTGACCTCACACAACTGACTTTTCTTGGCTAAGAATTAAAATGTCCCAGGAGCTCTGGGACTTGAACAATCAAGTCTTCAGTTTTCTGTTCTACTACATCTGGCCTCTTTGTAAGCTACTACCTAGGTTCTCTGGCTCTCATGTTTAGCTTCTAACTGCTTATTTACAGCCCTCATCTGCTATTATCCCTCTGCAGGGTGTCAATACAACTTAGTATTAACCAGCCAAGTGCCCTATCTTTGTAAGCATCGTTTCCGACATATTTTTCAAATGCCAGTATCATCTCTACATGTCACAATATTCATTTCCACTGGACTGTTTTCCAGAGAGTACACCATTCACCAAGGCCATTAGGAACACACAGGTGAGGGGTCACTGAAATCTAGCAACTTTGTCGCTACTTTTTGCCAGAACTGTGTGTGTTCTACCTACCAAGCAGGACAAAGTCCTCAGTTTGCCCAGAATTGGGTGAGCCACTGCCCTGATATAACTGGTATTTGTTTGAGTCCTCTGAGAATAAGAAACCAAGACTGTTAAACATAAAAGGATTTTATTAGAGAAAATGCCTGTATGAGAAAAAATGATGAGGGTGTTGGAAAAGGCTAGAATAGCTGACACACGGGCAAATCTGACCTGAGTGAGGAAGAGATAGAAGGCAGTTTGAGTGGAAGCTTGTGGTTACAATTTAAGGAATGCTCAACAGGGCCATCAAAGAAGTGCTCAAACCCAGGCTAACTATCCAAGGAGTCCCATGTCTCCTATAGTACTCAGGCATTGCCTGGAAGCAGCCCTTCAGAAGCATTGCATCTGCACAAACAAGGCAGTGGGTTTTCAGATCTCAGCAGTTGGAGCCTTTGGTCATTTTCATGGCCACCACAGCTTAATCAGTGTTCCAGTTACTATTTATGCATAACAACATATACCAAAACTTAGCAGTTTGACACCATTCTGTTCTGTGTGTACTGTTAAAGAAAAAACAAATTGGAGACCACAATTTGAATATCCTTCTGGACCAAACACTCAGTCTCATAACCAAAATTTAAACTGTCCTGATAGTGCTACAATGCTGACTCTGACATTAAACTAAAGTTAAGTTTTCTGTATATCAGTGTGGTCTTACAGCTTCCTAGCCAATCAGCTATGAATAAGTAAGCTTATACAGTGTTACTACCCTAAAAGGAATAGTAACCAATCACGGTAGGTTATTCACTCATAACAGGCACCTGGACTGGGATACTGTGAGGATTCGCTGGCTAAAGTGCCTAAACATGGCTCTCCATGTGGTCTGGTCTCTCCGCAACATGACTATCTCAGGGTAGCCCGACTTCTCACATGGTGGCTTTGGGCTCCAAGCATAAGTGTTCTAGTGAACAAGGACAGCCTTTCCGTTTATGCTCCAACCTCTACTGTACTGTATTGCTCAAAGCAGTCACAAGCCCAGCTGGTCTCATGGGGAGAGGACAACCCCCCACCCCCACCTTTTGATGGGAAGAATAACATAAATTTTTAGCCATTTTTTAAAACTGCAACTGGTCCATCGGTTTCTGTAAAGAAGATGGTAGAAAACGTGCAGCTTAATTTGTTGCTGCTGCTAGCTTCCTGGATTTGTACTCATCATAACACTCTTCAACTTGTATTGCAATTGCCTATTTACTTCTGTTTCAGTCTTCTTGCTCCCATGCACCTGGCACACAGGTGCTTGCTAGGCATTCAATTAATTGTCCCTTCCTGAAACCTACTTTGGAAACAAAATGAAGAATATATAAAATAGTTAAAATGTAGGGCAATAAAATTGCAAGTTCATGTGGTTCAAGTTGTAATATAAGAGCTAAGTTTTCTTTTATCCCTCATCTGAATCAAATTCAGGTTGATGAATTTATTTGAATAACAACATTTAAATAACAAACTATTGAGAAGTATTTCAGGATTCTTTCAACTAATATCTGATGTGTAATTCCAAAATAATAAAATCCTAACTTGCTTCCTGAAATAGCCTTTCTAAGCTGGGAATTAGGAAACTGACTTGTTAACAAAAGGCAATTAAGTGGCCTTAAATAAGTAATTAATGACTTCTTAAGGATGTCTTCAGTCTATTCCAGTGAATGTGTTTTTTTCTGTAAAAAAAGCTATAAGAAAATTAGAAAGAATGACAGCTCTTTGTCCTGAAGGACATTCAGAACAATACTTTAACCTTTCCCTACTTTAAAAATATTACCAAAAAGTAAATGAAAATATTAGATAATAAAATAGATTAAAGTATTCCAACTCTATCTGCACAGTGGTTAAATGCAAATAACAGAAGAAGCAAGAGGGAAATGAATGAGACCAAACCAAAATACACCTATGGCTGTGTATCAAATTATTCTTGAGTTTGTTTAATCTCTATGTGATTTATACATGAAGAGTGAGCTAATTTGTGATATTGTTTGGAGAACTCAGAGGTGTCAGAATAAAGGCAGTTTTTCCAAACTAAAATGGGTTGGGAAGATAAGAAAATTCACCATTTAAAATAAATTGGCTCAGGGACTAGCTAAAACTCAGTACAAACCTATATTATGAATGAAATCCTTATTGGAAACTTGGCTTTGACCTATCAGTAAATATGAAATCCTTACTTCATTCTTGTGCAGCAATAGATACCATTTATTTATAACTTTTATTTTGCCCATTACAGTCTTCGTAGCTTGGTAACTTAAGAAATTTATAGAATCTTAAAGAGAAGAAAAGATCCCTTGAAATTAGATAGCCAGCTTTCCTCACAATCCATGCATTTCATCATTGATTTGATAAAGCAATAGGTTTACTTTGAATTGTATGGAATCTAATTATTAAAGTTGGGCCTGTCTTTCTTGACAATTGGTAGGATTATACCTTTATCTTTTTAGTATTCCCTTTGGTTTTTGTAGAGCAAAGTGGACTGCTTTCTCCCTGGTCTGCTTGTCTTGCTTCTGGTAGGCCTGACCAAAGGGAGAATATGCATGTGGAGATAGGAGATAGCTCTTTAATTTTGTTTTTAGCATAAACTCTACTGAGTTAAAAGCTGAAAATAATAGTGAAGAGTACCACGAATCCAGAAAGATTTGATGGGGTATCTATATCCTGATTAGAGACCAATTCTAAGAGTTATGCAGAAAGGAGAAGTGACCTCAATTAATGCTGCAAAATTAAAGAGTGTTTTAGTTTGAGAAATTAATTGAACTTACAGTAGAGTCTTAAGAGAACATAATTATTCAATATTCATCAATAATATATGTATTCTCTGATACCTATATGTCATTGGTAATTTCTGGCTATAAAGTCAAGGTAAATAATTGAGGATTAATCCTTTTATTTATTTTATTATCATTTTTAATTCTCACCTGAGAATGTTTATTTATTTTATTTTAATTTAATTTAATTTAGTTATTTTTTTTTTTAATCCTCACCTGAGGATTTTAGAGAGAAAGGGGGAGTGAGAGAGAGAAACATCGATCGGTTGCCTCCCGAATATGCTCCGACCAGGGATCAAACCTGCAACCTTGCTAGATATCCTGACTAGGGATCAAACCTGCAACCTTTTGGTATACAGGATGATGCACCAACCAGTTGAGCAACCTGGCCAGGGTGAGAACTAATCCTTTTAGGTAGCAAAACTAATATTTGATGAGAGATCTTCTTAAATGTGTGATCCTCCTATATTAAAAACTAGTTACTGAACAGCAGTTAAGCTGCTGCTGTGAAGATGCCCATCCTCCCCCCTAAGGACATTCTGACTTACTGCGATTTATCTTCAATCAGGTTTCTATGGATAAAATCCAGTAATACCTTCTTTATTTTTCACAAAATATTGCCTGTCAAATTAACTACACCACGCTGTGTCATTTTGCAATGTGAATTTTCCTCCCGTGGTTATTACTTCATTCCCTCCATCTTGGGCTTCAACTTCCTATTAATATTGTTCTACTTTACAGTAAAGGTTTTTCTTTTAAGAATATGAAATAAAACCAAAATTATACAGTTCTGCCTGATCAGAGTTTTTTTAAAATTATTCTTCAAGCAGTGGAGTCTATCCTGTCTTTATTACTTTCTTCTTTTGCAAATTTAATTTCCACTTCCTGATGCAATCCTTTACTAGTTTTGGTTATAAGCCTGTCCCCTGAAACTAGAATCTGAGTTGTTGAATTTATGTACATTTCCCTTTTTCTTTCCTCTGTTACTTCCCAAATAATTCAGAGATTAGTTTGAGCCTCACATCAGGCCTGAACTGTCTTTCACAGTAATAGATTGCCTGGTATTTGAATGCTCTGAATGCTTTAAAATAAACCTTCCTAATATTTGGCATACTTTTCACAATGTACTTGATGCCTTTTTTTTTTTTTTTGGTTGAAATCAATTCTGAGGTATTTTCCCTTTTCCCCAAAATTTCTATTACTTTTACTTCAAAAAGCATCATTTATAGCAGAGTGAAATTAATTCAAGGGAAGCAAATACTTTCTTTCAGAAAAATAGCTTCTTAAAAATCCTGCTTCATCTTTTCAGAAGTATTTGTCAGACAAGTAAAGAATTTTTTTCTCAATATCCCCTCTGTAGGAAGCATTCCTATACCAATAGTCAACTCAAAGTTTTATGTTATTTCTACTAGTTTCTAGAAAGAGAAAAAATGGAATCAACTAACATGTCCGTTATTAATATAGTTAATATTCCATTGTATATTGGGCTCTAATTTAGGCAACAGAAAAATATTTTAAGATGTTTAATAGCATGGGAAAATACTCATGTAATCAAAAATGAGATCTGAAACCTTGCATACTAAGCATAATATCAGTATTCTAAAAATATATGCAAACAAATAAGATTAATCATCATATTAACAAAAGTTATTTTGTAATTATTGCGTTATGTTTCTCTTTTAATTTTCCAAAGGCTCCATAATCATATGCTACTTTAAAAATAAGGAAAGGATGTTATTAGGCCATTTTTTAATCATACATGTACTTCTATTAATGGATGACTGTTTTGTTGGGGTTCTCTATCACTTACACATGTTGTTTTAGAATCTGTTTAATGATCACTTATCAAGTACAATACAGGGGCAGAGGAAATATTTTCTTGCTAAATAAAGTTCTTATTCTTTCTCCTTTGCAATAGCTAGCATTTGAGTACTTACTCTGTGCTATGCACAGTGCCAAGGGTATGAAGTACACAGTGTTTTTTATGCATCTAATTTAGACACTACCTCCTTCGGCATCAAAAGAAGTCTGGTATTTTATATATGAGAACATGGAAGTTCAGACTGTCCAAGGTCACACAACTGATATGTGGGTGAGCTATATTTGACCAAAGCTCATAATCTTTCCATTACGCAGTGAACATTACCATGCTTTTTCCATAGCACTTGAATAATATAGCAGTCCTAACAGGGTTATTTGTATATACAATAAAACTTATTCATTACTCAGCCTTTCAATTAGATTTGTTAATTAAACTTCTTATTTTGAAGTAATTGTGGATTCACATGCAGTTGTAAGAAATGATGCAGAGATCCTGTGTACCCTTTACCTAGTATACTCCAATGGTAACATTTTGCAAAAATATGGTACAATATCATTATCAGGATATTGACATTGATACAGTCGAGATAGATTAGCACAGGGATCCCTCATGTTGACCTTTTGTAGCCATGTTGACCTTTTGTAGCCACGTCCACCTCCCTCTCTACCCATGTAGCCCCTGACAACTACTAAGCTGTTCTCTGTTTATACAAGTTGTCATTTTAAGAATGTTATATAAATAGGATTGGCTTTTTAAACTCAGCATAATTCTCTGGAGAATCATTCAGGTTGTTGAATGTGTAAGTGGTTAGTTCCTTTTTGCTGCTGAGTAGTATTCTATGGTATAGATATAGCAGTTTGTTTATTTAACTATTTACCCTCTGAAGAATATCTGTTGTTTCCTATTTTTGACTATTACAAACAAAGCAGCTATGAACATTACTCTACAGGTTTTTGTGTAAACATAAGTTTTGTTCTTTTATTGGAGAATTGTATTTGAAATCAGGGGCCTGGGTACTAGGTGTACTTGTTATTGAGGTGTCATTGATTTTAGGTCTTCTCAGCCTACAGAGCAAGGAAAAATGTTACCCTAAAATTTTCATGTACATATCTATAAATACTCGTATATCTAACCATCTGTATCTGTACTAAGTTAAACCTGAGTTTATAGTGACATCTCCAACTTTAATCCATTAACATATGAGTTATTCTAGCTCCCTCCCTTTGCGTATCTGTAAATTTCCAACAACGGGAAATCTGGCATCCATCATTGGTCATCTGTTTACTAATGTGTTCAGTTCCAGTACACATGCATGGTGGTATCAGAGTTGTTAATCTTTATTCCAGAGGGAAACAACTGTATCAATTAGAGCACAATTCTTATGTACAGTTTCTTTTGCTTTACTGTCAGAGACTCTCTCTACTCATTTCCAGAGTTACTGAAATCATCACTTTTTCCTCTACACCCTTCAGTAAAGTTATTTTATATATTTGTAGTACAATTAGATTGTTTTGTAATAGTTTGCATTCCATCCTGGAATCCCCAGAACTTCTGAGTGATTTTTTTTTTAATTTGTACAGATGATGGGCTACTTTTTGTCCTGTAGAGTTCTGTGGGCTTTACCAAATGCATAATTTCATGTATCCACAATTACATTATAGTACAGAATGCATATACTTCACCTATTTAACCTTCCTTCTTCCTCCTCCTCCTCCCCGTCAACCACTGATCTTTTTATGAACTGTATAGTTGTGTCTTTTCTAGCATGTTATATAATTGGAATCATACAGCATGTATCCTTTTTAGACTGGTTTCTTTCACTTTGTAATATGCATTTAAGATTAATTAATGTCTTTTCTTATTTTGATAGCTCATTTCCTTTTTAGAGCTGACTAATATTCCATTGTATGAATGTACAGAATTTGTTTATCCATTCACTTATTTAGGGACACCTTTGTTGTTTTCCATTTTTTTGTGATTATGAATAAAGGTACAGTATGCATTCATCAGTACATTTTTGTATGGACGTACATTTTCATATCAGTTGAGAAATATTTAGGTGTTTGCTGAATTATATGATAAGAAACTTCCATACTGTCTTTTAAAGGACTGCATCTTGTTGCATTCCCATCAGCAGTGGTTGAGACTTATTGTTGCTCTGTATCCTCACCAGCAATTAGTATTATCAGTTTTGCCAGCTTTTAAAATTTTAGCCATTTTAACAGATGTGTAGCAATCCAATATTTTTATTTTTAAAAATATACTAGAAGGTAGGTTATTTTGCAATGCAGGAGAATTAATTAAAAGCAACGATACTGTTCAAAGACACTACCAATCATTGATATTGTCTCCTCCTTGCAGAATGAAGAGTGGCCTCAATGCTAAGGAATTTGCTTCAAGGCCCAGGACAACCCAGTTTTGTAAACATTCCCTTAAATTCATGGTTCATAGCCCTATCAGATCCTATCTGTCCTGACAATGAGTGTTTGCAATACCTTCCTTTCTATGCTAAAATGAAATTAATCAGTATCATAATTAACTAGTTTTTAAAAATCAATATAATGCTGTTACATAAAGAAGAATTTTCAAAAAATTTTCCTTATGTATTCCATCATGTAAATGTTCAGTTAACTACATTAAAAGATAATGAAATAGTTAAGTATTAGAACCTTCTTCAATAAGTAAGTGAGAAGATCAGAGTCATTCCATACAAGACTTACAGTGAAATTGGAGCAGTGATAAGAGTGGACACTAGAATAAAATCTAGTATTATGCTTGTGTGTAAGAGAAAGAAAGCTTAGCTCTGGCTGATGTGGCTCAAATGGTTGGAGTGTTGGCCCATAACCAAAAGATTGTGGGTTTCAAGTTTTAGTCTGGGCAACATACTGGAGGAAAACAATTGATGCTTCTTTTACTTCTCCTCTTTCTTTTTAAAATTTTTTAAACTATATTTTATTGATTATGCTATTACAGTTATCCCAGTTTTTCCCCTTTTGCCCCTCTACTTCCAGAACCACCCCCCCCCCCGCCCCGGCTCCTTCAGGCAACGCCCACACCATTGTTCATGTCTATGGGTAATGCGTATAAGTTCTTTGGCTACTCCATTTTTTGTACTGTACTTTACATCCCTGTGGTTGTTCTCTAATTACCTATTCCTACTTCTTAATCCCCTCACCTGTTCACCCATTCCCCCACACCCTCTCCCATCTGGCAGTCATCAGAACACTCCATGATTCTGTCTCTGTTCTTTTTGTTTTCTTAGTTTGTTTTTCAGATTCAATTTTTGATAGATATGTACTTACTGACATTTTATTGTTCATAGTTTTGATCTTCTTCTTTTCTTAAATAAGTCCTGTTAACATTTTATATAATAATGGTTTGGTGATGATAAACTCCTTTAGGTTTATTTCATCTGGGAAGCTCTTTATCTGCCTTTTGATTCTAAATGATAGCTTTACTGGGTAGAGAACTCTTGGCTGTAGGTCCCTGCTTCTCATGAATTTAAATATTTCTTGCCAGTCCCTTCTAGTCTGCAGAGTTTCATTTGGGAAATTAACTGACAATCTTATGGGAACTCCCTGTATGCAATAGCTTTTTTCTTGCTGCTTTTAAGATTCTCTCTTTAACTTTTGGCATTTTAATTATGATGTGTCCTGGAGTGGGCCTCTTTGCATCCATCTTGTTTGCAGCTCTCTGTGCTTCCTGGACTTGCATGTCTATTTCCTTCATCAAATTAGGGAAGTTTTCCTTCATTATTTTTTCAAATAGATTTCCAATTTCTTGCTCTTTCTCTTCTCCTTCTGGTATCCCTATGACATGAACATTGGAATGCTTGAAGCTATACCAGATGCTGATTACACTATCCTCATTTTTTTTGTATTCTTTTTTCTTCTTGTGATTTTTATTAGTTTTTCTTTTTTATGTTCCAAATCATTGACTAGATTCTTGGCTTCATCCACTCTGCTGGTGTTTCCCTGTAAATTTTTCTTTATTTTAATTCGTACATCTTTTGTTTCTGATTGAATCTTTTTTATGCTGTCAAGGTCCTCACTAAGTTCCTTGAGCATCCTTATAATTAGTGTTTTGAACTCTGCATCTGATAGATTGCTTGTCTCCATTTTGTTTAGCTCTTTTTCTGGAGTTTTGGTCTGTTCTTTCACTGAGGCCATGTTTCTTTGTCTCCTCATTTTGGCAGCCTCCTTGTGTCTGTTTCTATGTCTTTGGTAGAGCTGCTATGACTCCCTGTCTTGATATCATGGCCTAATGTAGTAGGTGTCCTATAGGGTCCAGTGGCATAGCCTCCCCTCTCACCCTAGCTGAGTACTCGAGGTGTGCCCTTCATATGGGTTGAGTACACCCTCCTCTTGTAGTTGAGCCTTAATTGCTATTGGTAAGTTAATGGGAGGGATTTACCCAGGCCAGTAAGCTTCACAGATGGGCTATGACCACAGACCACCAACCTCTGCTCTCCATGGGGGATAAGCTGTGCAGGGGTAGAGTGGTGGTGCTCTGATGTGGTATGTAGCTGTCCACTGCATGTGCAGGCCAAGGTCAGCCCCTACTTGTGTTTTGCTGAGGCCATCTTCCTGAGTTATAAAGCAGTCTTAGATGGTTGCTACTTTTACTGGGCTTGGAGGTTCCCAGACAAAGGCAGACTGTGAACCTAGGCTGGCTATGGCTAGTTCCAGGCCTGGGGCCACTTAGCAAGAAGTATGGGGCCTGAGGGTTCACTGAGGCTGGCTGTTACTTGTTTGAGAGGATTTAGAAAGTTGTGAAGCATGTGTCAAGACCAGCCATTCCTATGGAAAAGTCACTGTTAACTGTTTGTGTGGACCCATAAGTTGGGAGAGACAGAGTCTCAGGGGATCTCCAGGGCAGGGCAAACAGTGTTAATCAGGTTGATGGAGTGTCAGATATGGCACCCCTCTGCCAGCTCTGTGGCTCTGTGTGGGAGTGTTCATAAAAGGGACAGTGGCTTTCATCTTCCTTTCTCTCTGGGTGAAAGTTGTCCCCCCCAGTGACATGATTTCAGACATGAGTTCCTCCTTGTATGCCATGGTGCTTGGAGCTCAGAGGTAGTGAGTCTGAGTTAAGTCCATGTATGGGTTCTTTAAGAGGAACTGCTTGGGACTCTAGAAATTTCTTCCACTGACTCAATCCCCATTGGATATTGCAGCTGGAAGTTATGGGGGCTTATATTCCTGGCACTGAAACCCTGGACTGAGGAGCCTTGTGTGGAGCTGGGACTCCTCACTCCTGATATATCCCTCCTGAATTTTTATCCACCACACATGGATGTATGAGTAGCCTGTTCCACATCTGTGCTCTTCCCACCAGTCTGTATGGATGTGGTTCCTTTAATTCCATAGTTGTCAGACTTCCATTCAACTCAATTTCTGACAGTTCTGAGTGATGGTTGTTCTACAGTTCAGTTGTAATTTTGATGTGGGTGTGTGAGGAGGCGAGCTGTGTGTACCCATGTCACCACCTTGGGCAGAAGCCTCAAACAGTCTCTTCCTTCCTCTCTTTCTAAAAAGAGAGAGGGACTGCTTATTTGTATATAATGAGAGGGAACAACCCCAGTTGAAGTAAGAATAACATGCCAAAATAAATTACAGACTATTGAAATGAAAACAATGGGGAATATGTGATTCTTGCAAAGTAGGTCAACATGACAAGTATGGTGTTAAAATTTCCCATATTATGACATAGGATGTGATAGTGACAAAGTATCAGTCTCCTCCTATTTTGAAATTCCATTACATGTTGGAGCATATGTTCAGTCTCAGCTAAAAAGCCCTGGGAGGCTATATTCCTCAATAAGCAATAGGGACTATGGGAAGGATTGGGAAAGAAACTATAAAACAAGAGGCTGTAGAGAAATTGTGATGAACCATTAGGGACAACATAATAAGAGCTGAGAACAGGCAACCCCCCCAAAAAATTACTATGCTGTTTTCACAACATAAGTTTTTATCTTTGTACTATAAAAATAATATAAGATGGTACAAGTGTGAAATTTAAAATACATTTTTTATAATGAAATGTAGTGAGGTCCCCATGTGTTCTGCTAATTTAGTAATATTTGACATCAAGTATCTTAAAAGGAGTCCCAAAGCTATTATATGGTAGCAATCTGCCTTGTCAGTTTTGTAGCACTGTAATTAATTATACCTCTGCACTGAAACCCCTTTTGACTAATATGCCCTTGAAAATGCCATACAGCATTGAGTGGATAGGAAGTCAAGAAAAGTCAATTATTCAATAGTTTTTAAATAATCTGTATCCCATTAAAGCTTCTCTCTCTTAAATTATGTTGACTTTTTATATAAGCATATGTAAAATCTTTTCAGTATCTCATCGACTAAAGTATTAATTTATACTTGGAGTGAGTCTGGCACTCTGGGATATTAAGAAGTTGTTCAGGAATAACTGAACAGTGAGATTGTCCTGTGTGTTTTAGAATCTTTAACATCTCTTGGGCCCTAACCACCAGAAGCCTAAGATTCCATTTCTCTGTCTCCAGTCATCAGACAAGCAAAGATGTTCCCATGTTTCCAAAATGTACCCTTGGCTGTAGTACCTGCCTTGTTGAGGACCTCAACTAAATTGATGGTTTCAGCCCTCTTTTGAGGAGTATTGTAAGTTTTGGCTATTTGAACCTATAGAATGAAGTCTGAACAAATAGCTTCTGTAATGATTTCCTGGTGACTGGAGAGGCCATCATGTGTTTCATGAAATGGGAGTTTTCAAGCTGAGTTGAAATGATGAATTTCAGATATTGAAAGGTGGGTGCAAAAAATGCCCTTCAGGACTAGACTGACTGTAAGCAAAGAAGAAAGCTTGGTCAGAAACTAATTTTGCTCCTGGTTTGTTGTCTATTAGTTCACAAAATTGGGTTAGGACATAGGAACCAAAAAGAAAAGGAAACTAAATATGCAAGCATGTGCCATGTGCCAAGAGCACTATTGATACTTCCAAGTCTAATCTTCATAAAAACTAAGGAGGTTGCATTCCTCTCATTCAGTGCTCAGATAGTAGGAGAAACTGGGATCCTGAGAAATTATGTTGAAAACCTCTGTTGAAAAAATAGTATCTGCTAAGAAGAGAAACAAGGAGAAAATTGGATGTTGGAAATAGAATAGATTGGTTTACTTGTGCTGTTGAATAGTTGAACAGGTTCATTAGGTGAAAGATATCAAATGTTTTGGGGAAAATAGAAAACCTTTGTGAAATGGTAGGTGCAGGAACTCTGTATCTCCTATCCTGATCTAAAGTCTTTTGTCCAAGTGGGAAGAACATCCCCTAGGTAGGAACAGAATACACTACCAAAGGTTTAGCCTTTTTATTCAGGTATAGCTGTAGCTAGACCCCCATTAATTAATTGAGTCTTTTTTTATGTAATAATTAAAGATTTCAAATTGAAAGATGGTACAAATTCCTCTTACTTCAGATTAAAGGTTCAATAAAATTAGTTACTTTTAAAGAGATTGTGGACAGAAAACCTTCAAGTGTTTATGTACTGTCCTTGGCAAGATCTATGTTTAAATCAGTGTGTCTCATGCTTTAATTCTGGAGTCTCAAAGGCAGTATATCAGCTCATTAGGGCCAATTGTTAAATTTACAGGAGTTTTGCCATCTGTTTGTTAAATGGTTGATAGTTTGAAATCAGCTGTGATGGGAACATTTACATCACAGAATGCAGCAAACCCTACAAGATGAGCCCCTAACTCCCCCATCCTAAAACGAACTCATAAACATTTATTAGCATACAGCTGTTTAAAGGTTATTAAATGGTTCCATTATGGTCATTGACAATTACCAGTGCTCAAAGGATCATGAATGTCTCAGGGTATCTTCCTCAGGCTTAAAATCATTGGCCATTTGTCAATTACTGAAAAAATTATTTGATCCTTTGCCATAACCCATTTTCAGTTGGGATGAAGAAAGTACAAAGTTACTTATTTGGGGAAAGATTTCTAGTGCAGATGCTGATATAAATCAGTTTGTGGATCACTATCATTAAGGCTTTTACTATTTCCATTTATCTTGATCCTTTACTCCCATTGCCCACTGCTGACATTTACAAACATTCTAATTGAAAAAATGTTTATACTTATGTCTGTGTTCTTCTAAAATGTGTACTATACTGCATATACATATTAACTTACAGAAATGGTTTGTCTCATTTCTGGGTATTTTATTCTACAGGGTCCAGCAGAAGAAAGACCTACCTGCTTGAGTGTGGTTGGTAGGGTAATAATATGGGTGTAATAATTTATAGTTTTAATTTGAACATTTCACCTAAAATGTTATATGGTGTGCTTGAGTGTGATGTTGTTATGTTACAGAATTACATGCTTATGACTTTGTAATAAAAGAATTTGTAATAAAAAGAGGGTGTTATTTGTGCCGGACCTTCTATTTTATATCTTTTACACTGAGAACTAGTTTAATGGATTCTTAAGTTGACTGTGTTATAACAAGTTATCCTCTAGAAGGATAACTTCCAGTCACTTTTCCATCAACAATTCTTAAGGATTCCCATATTTCTACATTCTTGACAATACTTGAAAATTATCTAGCCTTCTATTTCCAGGCTAATAGGTATAAAGTCATATCTTTTCTTAATTTAGATTTCTTTGATTACTAATATTCATTGGAGCATTTTGTTATATACCAGCTAGCCTGTGGTTTTCTTTTCCATAAATAACATGTGTATATATACTTCGCACAGATTTTTTTTTCCCTATGTAGTTCCTGTCTCCATATTGTACACTCTAGATATGCATTTTTACTCAATTTCATATCCTGAAAATTTCTTTGGAGGAACCTATTTAAGTATCTTTAATATCCAGGCCCTAAAATTAGAAGCCCATGGTTTCCTATCTTTTGGTGATATTGAACAGTATGCCAAGGTGAAAACTGTGCCCATTACCTTGACCTTCACCCTCCCTATTCGTTCTTTTATCAGTCAAGATAGATTAGATTATGTTGCAATACTAAACATCCCCCATATCTTTACAGCTTAAAAAAAGGCCACATGCCTGAGTGAGAAATGAACATGTCACCTGTGGATCAGCAGAGCAGCTCTGCTTGTCACAGTTGCTCAGGGACTGATGGATTAGCCACCACATGAAGCACTGCTGGTTGCTAAGACAAAAGGAAAGAATTTTGGAGGGTCTAGCACTAGCAATTAAATACTTGGCATGGGAGTGACCCCTGTTGTCCACAACTCATTGGTCAGGAGTGGTCGTGAGGCCTTACCCATTTCCAAGGAGACTACGATGTACAATCCTGTCATTGTACAAGAAAGAGAGATACAAATAGTCAGCAAAAATTACTAATGTCTGCCCTTCTGGCCACCAAAATTGAGGGTCATCCCTTTTTTTCCCTATAGCTCAAACACTTTTACCTTTCTTGAGAGATACAACTTAAAATTCACTACCAGTCAGTACAAGAAATTCAAGCTCCAGCATCTCTGTGTGATGAGTAGAATTCTTTATATCAGGTCCAGGTGTGATTCTTCATTACCTGGAAACCTGTGAATTAAGATGACAAGTTGCTAGTTTCTCACACACCCAATATACTTCAGTGGAATAAGGAAAGGATAGCTAAGACAAACAATGTCATTCTGATTGGGAAAGAATGAGACACTTGGAGTCAGTAGCAAGTTTACAGTCACCCTGGGAATGTGTGGTGATGGTCCTTTGTTCTGTGGGAAGAGGATGTTTCTAAGTTGGACTCAATTCTACTTTTTGGGAAGGACTTGGACTTACAGGTCTATCATTTTCCAAGGTCCTTTACATCAGCCTTGGGGTGTGTTTTCTTTCTCCATTATCTCCCCAGATGGGGAGAGTTTTGGAGAATACATCCTCCTTAGAGTTAGAGAACATTTCTCAGCCTGTTCTTAAGGGTCTACCAGTCATCTTGTTTCAAAGTCACTAAATTTTGGCCTAGTCTTATGCTTCTTTGGACTACACCTGCACTTTGGGTTCTCATCTGTTTGACTAAACTTAGCTGAGCTATGGTTAATTAAGTGCCCAGCTTGCACCTAGAAGGATTTGGTGGGAGAATCAAAGCTTTTATCTCTTTTTACTGAGCCATTTTGTCCTCTTTAAATGATGTAGCAGGAATGTCCAATCTTTTGGAGTCTCTGAGCCACACTAGAAGAAGGGTTGTCTCCGGGCACACATTAAATACATTGCCACATGTAATCACACAAAAAAAATCTCATAATGCATTAATATGATTTTGTGTTGGGCCACATTCATAGTTATCCTGGGCCGCATGTTGACCACAGACCACAGGTTGGACACCCCTAATCAGGGGTACTATAACCTTAACTACAATAGATCTATTCTGTGAGATAACTAAAACTATTCAGAATCTTTAAGTTACTGCCATGCCTTTGATTTGGTTCTTTTTGTAAGGCTGAATTCTAATATGCCTTTTTTTTTTTTTGGCTAAAGAGTCTATCCATTTTTATCTTTTACCAATTGGTGGTAAGAAGCAGTGCCTCTCTTAACTTTGAGAGTCTTAGTCTTAGACTTTCTGAATTCTTTCTGTTCCCTTTAATTCTTGCTTGCACACCATCCAACTCTTTGCTGAGATGATCTATTTCTTTTTTGGCAACAAATATAGCCAATGATAGTTGAAATTCTCTTTTCAACCTCTTTGCTCAGAAATGCAAGTTTATAAGCACACGCATGTTATACCTTCCAAAGCATCACAGGTTACAATTTTACCAAATGTGTCACTGCTGTTTAACATGCATTGTTATTCTTCCAGGCTGTAAAATTTATTTTCTTGCTACCTAACCCCTAAACCAAATAACCTGAGAATTTTGTTATGGTGACACCTCTTTTTCTAAGCACTTACCTGTGTAATGATCCAGGCATTCTTCTTTCTAAGATGAGTAATTAATGTGACTGGTAACTGAGAGCTCCTGCTGCTTACTGGACTGTATTCCCCTTTGATACTCAGTTAGAAGGAGAAGACAATTAATTGGTTCATTTTCTCTTAAGGTCTAATGTTTCTAAGTCAGTTACCAAATACAGCATGTTGAAGTACCATTAAATGAATACAAAAATCTAAAACATCAGCATCTAAAACAAATATATTGAATATCTCTCTTCCCCCTTGCTATAATTGCAGCCATCCTGAGGATATGCTTTATATGGTTCGCCTTCTTGCCTGACCCATTCACACTGGTATAAAGAATAAGTTGGTAATACCCTGTCTTTTATCAACATATGCTTGCAAGATAAGAAATTTTTAGGGAATTGCATTGTGATTGCTCAGGCAGCAGCTTTGAGGGTTTGTTCTTTCAAGGGATCCTTGAGAATTTGAGGTGTTACATGTGTTGGAGTACATATTTTTGGGGAGTAGAGAAATGAACAATGCTCCTATCCCCCAGGGGTTGGGATGGGCAACAGACTTCCATAAGGTTTGAGGCAGCTGATGTCAATTTCATATTTTGAGCTTCTTAAACAATAGGATTCAGACCCATCCAGCAATGTGAGGCATAACAGGTGGATGAAGATAGTAAAGATACCTGGATAGGTTAGGGAGGATGAAGGTGACCCCAAATTAACCACACCACTGATTTTGGCATCAAGAAGACTCAAGCTCCTTGTAAACACACCTGTTCATTGGGTACCAGAGTACTAAATTCATAGGATTGGCAGATGGAGGGAGGTGACAGCATCAAAGAGAAATGTAGGCCAACTCATGAGATCTGTATGTAAAGCAGGGTTGAGAAGATTTTTCTTTACTGAGCCAGATAGTAAGTATTTAGGTTTTGCAGGCCATATGTGATTTCTATCATGGTTTTTAAACATCTTGTTCCTCGTACAGCTCCTCCTCTTCTTTCCCCATGTCCTCTTCCTTTAACTTTTTCTTCTACTCCTCTTCCTCTTCTTCCTTTAACACCCCTTTAAACATGTAAAAACTATTTTTAGTTCCTGGATCATACAAAGCCAGGCTACAGGACTACACAGGGTGGGAAAAAAGTTGGTTTACAGCTGTTTGTATGGAAAACGATACAATAATTAATAAATAATAAAGGAATAAACTGTGTTTTGTGTACTTACAACTGTAAACCTACTTGTGCCCAATCCCATATTCACCTGTGTGGCAGCATTTGGAGATGCTCAACCAGTTCTGTCATTCATGGTTTCACTTTAGTCAAAGAAATCTGTTTAATGTGGTGATCTCCTACTACTACCTCTTTTATTATATTAGACTTCTATCTTGATGACAATAACTTTTTTGGTATACGTCTTTGTGTTTCTATAGCATCTTGAAGTCACAAACTACTGAGCTACTAGTGAGCTACTCCAAAAACATATCAGTGATCAACGTGTATGTGTGTATTTATCATTATGTTCATTGGCAATTTAACATGTCCTTTGTGGGACCAAAAGTTCAACCACTGAAGCTGGTTTGGCTTCTGGTGAGAGAATGGGTTCTATTAGAGAATCTAGAGTAACTGTTTCATGTCCATTTTGGTATTATTTTCACTTTTAAAATAAACCCACCAATAACAAAAAAGTCAGGATCTGGTATGGACATGTGCAAAATATCTGTGCTAGTGTGGACACTTCTCAAAGTATAGAAATATAGGCAAAGAGTGATGAGATTCTTTTTCATTAGATAAGGGTAATCATGGTGGTGATATAGGAATGTTAAGTCAGTTGGTAAGGATATGAAGACAAGAAAATGACAATATTTCATAATTAGTTCAGGTTCAACAGAAAATAGCTAAGTATTTTTAGTTAGCAATAGAAACTGTACTGGATGTGGTACCATCAGATTTAAAGATGATTGCATTGCAAGATGGCAGCATAGGTAAACATGGCTTGCCTCTTCGCACAACCACATCAAAGTTGCAACAAAATTAAAGAACAACTGTCATTTAGAGCTCGCAGAAATACAGTTGAATGGAAGTCTGACAACTATGAAATTTAAGAAACCACATCTATTTAGACTGGTAGGAGGGGTGGAGACATGAAATGGGCTGGTCCCACATCCATGTATGGTAGTTAAAAATTTGGGAAAGATATCTCAGGAATGAGGAGCCCTAACCCCATACCTGGCCCCCCAGGCCAGGCTTTCAGAGCCAGGAAGATAAGTCCTCATAACTTCTGGCTGCAAAAACCAGCAGGGATTGAGTTCATGGAAGAAACTTCTGGAGTACCAAGGAGTTCCTTTTAAAGAACCCACTTACAGACTTACTCAGACTCACTCCCTCTGAGCTCCAGCTCCAGGGTAGCGGCTTGAAAGGCACCAGTTGCATACAGGGAGGAACTGAAGTGTCTGGAATCAAGATGAGAGCTGGGGGACAGCTTTCTCCCAGACAGAAAGGTGGGCAGAACCACAGAGCTGGCAGGCTGGTGCCTTATGTGAGACTCTATCAGCCTGGCTAACACTGTTTGCCCCACCCTAGAGGTCCCATGAGGTTCCATCTCACCCAACTTGGAGCTGTTAAAGGTAGCTTTTCAATATGAATGTCTGGTCTTGGCTCATGATTCACAACTTTCTAAAGCCTTTCAAACAAGCAACAACTGACCTCAGTGAGCCTCCAGTCCCCATATGTCTTGCTGAGTGGCCCCAGGCACAGCACTCGCAGCAGCCAGCCTAGGTTCACAGCTTGGCTTCGCCTGGGTTTCTCCAAGCCTAGCATAAGTAGCAGCCATCTCAGATTACTTTATAGCTTACGCAGGGTGGCCGCGGGCAAAACACAGGTGAGGCCTGCAACACCCAAAAATCCCAGGGACTATGCATCCAGTTGATAGCTACAGACAGTGTCGGTGTACTACCACCCTGCCCCTGCACAGATGATCCTCCATAGATGGCAGAGGTTGGTGGTCAGTGGTCACAGCCAATCCTTGCAACTAACTGGCCTGGGTAAGTCTCTCCCACTGACTTGCCAACAGCAATAAAAGTTCAACTGCAATAGCAGGGTGTACTCAACCCACTTGAAGGGCACAGCTCGTGTACTCAGCTTGAGAGAGAGGGGAGGCTGTACCACTGGACCCTACAGGACACCTACTACATTAGGCTATGATACCAAGACAGAGAGTCATAGCAGCTTTACCAAAGACATAGAAACAGACACAAAGAGGCTGCCAAAATGAGGAGACAAAGAAACATGGTCCAAATCAGAGAACAGATCAAAACTCCAGAAAAAGAACTAAACATAATGGCCCTAACTGGTGTGGCTCAGTGAACTGAGTGCTGGCCTCCAAACCAAAGGATTGCTGGTTCGATTCTCAGTGTAAGACACATGCCTGGGTTGCAAGCCAGGTCCCCAGCAGGGGAGATGCAACCACACGTTGATGTTTCCCTCTCTTCCTCCCTCCCTTCCCCTCTCTAAAAATAAATAAATAAATCTTTAAAAAAAACCAACAAAAAAATGGAGATAAGCAATTCATTGGGTGCGGAATTCAAAACACTGGTTATAAAGATGCTCGAGGAACTTAGTGAGGACCTCAAGAGCATAAAAAAGATCCAATCAGAAACAAAGGATACACTAATTGAAATAAAGAATAATTTACAGGGAAACAACAGCAAAGTGGATGAAGCCAAGAATCAAATCAATGATTTGAAACATAAAGAAGCAAAAAGCAACCAATCAGAACAAGAAGAAAAAAGAAGACAAAAAACATGGATATTGTAAGGAGCCCCTGGGACAACTTCAAGCATTCTAACATTCACACAATCGGGGTGCCAGAAGGAGAAGAGAAAGAACAAGGAATTGGAAATCTATTTGAAAAAATAATGAAGGAAAACTTCCCTAATTTGGTGAAGGAAATAGGTATGCAAGTACAGGAAGCAAAGAGAGTCCCAAACGAGGTTGATGCAAAGAGGCCCACTCCAAGACACATAATTAAAATGCCAAATGTCTTAAAAGAAGCATGAGAAAAGAAGTCAGCTACATTAAGGGGAGTTCCCATAAGACTGTCAGCTGATTTCTCAAAAGAAACTTTGCAGGCTAGAAGGGACTGGCAAGAAATATTCAAAGTCATGAGAAGCAGGGACCTACAGCCAAGGTTGCTCTGTCCAGAAAAGGTGTCATTTAGAATCAAAGGGCAGATAAAGAGCTTCCTGGAAGAAATAAAACTAAAGAAGTTCATCATCACCCAACCATTACTGTATGAAATGTTAAAGGGACTTATTTAAGAAAAGGAAGTTCAAAGCTATGAACAGTAAAATGGCAATAAATATATACCTATCAACAATTGAATCTAAGAAACAAACTAAGCAAACAAGAAGAACAGAGACAGAATCATGAATACAGAGAGCATTTTGATGATTGCCAGATGGGAGGTGTGTGCAGAAGAATAGGTGAAGAGGTGAGGGGGTTAAGAAGTAGGAATAGGTAGTTACAGAATAGCCATGGGGATGTAAAGTACAGTATAGAAAGTAGAATAGTCAAAGAACGTATATGCATGACCCATGGCCATTAACAATGGTTGGGGGATTGCCTGAGGGAGTGGGGGGTGCTGGGTGGAGGGGGGCAAAGGGGGAAAAATTGGGACAACTGTAACATAATCAATAAAATATAATTAAAAAATAAAGATGATTGTATTAGTTCAGGATCTCCAGAAAAACATGTCAAGAAGTTAGATGTTCAAAAGCTTTATAGGAAGCAATAAGCCTGTGAACTATAAAAGTAATAGAGAGAAAGAGAGGACTGGTCAGGTCGTTAGACTGTTATGCAGGTCTGCTACTTGTAAAAGAAGAGAAAGAAGAACTGAGAAAGAAACACCTCAGAGAAAGTCATTTGGTCAACTCATTAGGGAGCAAAGATCATCTTTTAAGCAAGTCCCATGTTGGGACAAATGGCCAGGTCTTTGTACCAAAGTGACTGACTGAGAACAGTCTGCCTGGGGAGATTGTGTTCTTGAATACTTGCACATCTCGAAAGCACAAGCCTTTGGAGGTTGTCAGCTAGCTACATTCCTTGTAGCAGACTTTCTTTGTACAGGAAGTCCTAATGGAACATTTCATTGCTGTCCCAGTCCACACTTGCACTATTCATTCATTCACGCAAATTCAGAAGGCAACTCCTTCAGACTTCCCATGGGTCTCCTTTCTTGAGTGGGGACTTAGAGGCGGGTGTTGGTGGTAATAACCTTAGCTTTGCCATTGCAGTTGGTCCTAAGGTTGTAACTGATATGATGAGTACTAGCTGGCCGTTCATATCTCTTTGGACTATATCATGACAGAGAACTAGAGAATTAACTGCCCTCAAGGCATGATTGTAATGGATTTTTGTCTGTTCCATGTGAATGCAGCATTCTGATTCTCATTCCTGACTGGGACAGAAAACATTTGTTAAATCCATGGATGCATACCATGTACTTGAGGCCTTATTTGTCTGCCCTAGCAATACTACCACATTCAGTCAGCGCAATGGCTGTGACAGAGACCTCTAGTTGGTTGAGCTTGCAGTGGTCTGTATTCATTCTCCAGAGTCCAATCAATTTCTCAAGGACCTGAGTAGCAATTTAAATGGAGATTTTATAAGGTACCATCATCCTTGTATCTTATTTTGAATGTGATATTGTTTTATATATACTTTCATATCTGGAGTGAGAGTACTTCAGAAACTTCCACTTGGTCTTCCCCACTATGATTTCCCCTACTAATAAGAGAAGGACCCAAAATGAGGGTTGTGCTAACTGGCTAGTATGTCAGTCCTAATTATACATTTGAGGACTAGGACAATGATGACTGTGTCATTCTGTAGACCAAGTGGATGTACTGAAAATCAGTGGAATCCATTTATTACCTGGTCTTTGCATGCTCAACTCTAACAATGGAGCCTTGATTCTATTCTGTGGGCATCCATGTTGATAAAGAACCTATGTGCAAAAGTCCTTGAAATATCTGCCTCCTATATAAATGGGCATTGGTCTTTTTGGGAAAGGACTAATGGAATCATGACAGTAGACACCTGCCATGGCTTTGTGAAGTTCTTCCTCTGAGGACCCAGCCACCTCTTTTTAGTCAATGAATTTCAGATCTTAGAACTGTTCAAGTCCAAGAACTAAGCAAAATATGTGACTTTTAAGTGGGATAACCACCTTCATCCTCCTGCTCTTCCATTCTTGTTTTTTGTTTGTATGTATTAAGCAGTGCCCTTATTAACTGGTGGTCTATTTTGTCTCTAGATACACTGCAATTCCCTGAAGTCTAAGCCTGGCTGCTCCTCCAGCCTTGCTGGTTGTGAAGGTAATTTTAGCTCTCCGGTTTGTGGCACTTAAGCATTACCACCTGTCCTTTCTTATCCTCCATTAATCCCATTGCTGTCAGGAGACAAGGAATACAAGGAGACACAGCCTTTTATACTCTTACTAGGCGTGGCCTGGTGAGGAGAGCAATCACTGAACTTCTTAGAGGTGCTGGAAGCCCTGTCTGCAGCATGTTCCTAATGACTCTGCGGAGTAGAGTATTTTCTGGGCCCTTCTGTGGAACACAATGCTGTGACAGCTATCCTGGCCTCATATAATATAACCATTCCAGCAAGCCCATATCTCTTTTAATCTCTTTTTCTCTTTTAATCCCTTTATCCAGTGTCTCTGCAACTCAGGAGTTTACTTTTATTTTGCACAGTGTGGACCAGCACTCCCCTAGTTTTCTAAAAACCATCCTAACTGTGTGTTTACTCCAATCAGAGGTCCTTGCCGTATCCCGTTAAGTGCCTCAGCTCAATTAACCTTCATTTATCCAGTCTGGCTCTTGCTTAAACATCTTCATAACCTATTATGATCTATACTCCCCTTGTTCTTGCCAGTATAAGCTAGCTAATTCTTGCAGTTCCTTTGGGTTCTAAACTCTATCTTCTCTTAACAAGCCTGGCATAAACCCTGCTGACTTATGCTGGGATTTAACTCTGTCAGTCTGAAAACCAGGAGACAAAAAGGTGGCATTTCCTGATGTGGACACCTGATGTCCTGTGAGGAAGAGCCCTTCAAAGTGTCTTCCTATGTAAGGTCACTGTTACTCTTAATAGGAAGGCTGCCACCCTTCTAGGCTCTGGTTCGGGGTGTCCACAGAGCCACAGTCCTCAGGAACAAGCATCCAGACACACTTCTCCCATGCTTTCCCAAACATGGCCATGTCCTCAGCGTAGCAGACCCTGGCACGGAGGAGCTTTCAATAGTCTTTGAATCTTTCAAACCATAGCTGTCAGATTTGGAGTTTGTTCCTCAATTGTATTTGCTGTCCGATTTGTAAGCTCCTAGATGGGCCTTCTGGTTCTCACACTTGGTTTTGAACTTTCTAACCAACCTTCAGTGTCTCATTTACCCTCTCTAGTTCCTAATAAAACTTAGCAATAACCAGTCAAATCCACTTTTCTTGTATATATTCTTACCCTTATTATCTTATAAATGCCTGAATTGTTCCAGTGGTAAGAGTATCCCTCCATTGGAATGTTTTTCTTGTCCTAACGAGTGAAATTTTTAGCCTTTGGGCCTCCACCTTGTGCCAGGGAGGAGCTTTGCCTCATACACCAGTTATCGTGGAGTGCTTCTTACCACCCATCTGGTGCCTGAATCAGCCTCCAAACCCCATTTTACAATCTGCTTTCTTGGACCACTGAAGGTATCAGTTGTGCTAAGTGTGTCTTCCAGGGAGCAGTCACCAAGACATGAGTTTTATTGCTGGTCATGCCCGTGAAACGTAAAGGGGAAAGTAAGCAGAAATAATGAAAGCCCTTTAGAATATGATGCATAGCTGACACTTATGAAATAAGGCAGGTGAAGAAGGGGAATTGGATAGGAACAGCATGAGACTGAGGCACAGCCTTGAGACACGGGGTGAGCCTGGCAGAGCTTCAGAGCAGAGATTGCCTATCACAGGAAGCTTACATTGGCCTGAAATAACCACACTCTAGTAGCCCTACTTTTTAAAGTCAATGGCTGGGAGCTATCTGGAGAGGGTTGTCTTTGGTTCAAGAACAGTGACATCCTGAAGATGTTACAGCTAGAGGCTGTCACTAGGCTATACTCTTCATTACAGGTTCTCCCTTAAAAGGAGATCTGAGCTCTGTACTTTTGTGCTATTATCCTGCCAAGTTAGGTATGGGCTAGAGGCTAGGCATTACTTTTTACATTTCAGACCCTTTATCTAGGATCATTTCCCTTCTGTTTGAGTAACATTCATGAGAATTTACCAAAAATGTAATACCCCCTTTTTTGAGAATGGCTTTAGGTATAGAATGTTATCTCTTCTCCCCACTTTAAATAAATCATTTCACTGTCTTCTACCTTCTATACTTTTAAGAGTTCATCTGTCATTGTAATTGCCTTAGGTTTCATTTTTCTCTGACTACTTTTACAATCTATCTTTCTTTATCATTTATGATGCATCATGTGGTTTTATTTTTACTTTTACTACATTGGACTTCTTGGGAGTCTTGACATTTTAATAATTATAAAAAATTATCAGCCATTATCTATCTGTTCCTTAGGCTCTCAAATCCTTCTGGAACTCCAATTAAGCATATGTTAGATTTTTTTATTCTATTTTCCACATCTCTTGCTTTCTCTTTTATATTTATATATCATCCTTCTAGGGTGCATTTTTGGAAATTTTCTTCAAATTATACTTCCAGCATAGATAAAGCAAAATAAAATTGATCAGCTTTTAAATTTATACTATAAATTTTACATTTTATGTCCTGTATTTTTCTTCCCACATATTCTATTTGGTTATGTTTTAAATCTGTTGGTGCTTGTTTTAAAAAATCTCTTGTTCCCAGGTCATTCTCAAGGATCTCATTCTTTTAAACATATTTTTTTTTATTCTGATTGATAATTTGAGGCTGGAAATGTTTATAGGTCTACTCAGATTATGTTTTCTTTATTAGCTTGTGACTTGTATTTTGTTATACATATGTATGGAGTTACTCAATTTCCTTGGAGTTTTATCTGTGGGAATTCTTAGAGTTCTGGGTTGTTGTTAAGTTTCCCAGAGAGGATTAGTATGTTCTTTTCTCTGTGTCCTGGAGGTATGTCTAATCCAGGACAACTGCAAATTAAATTCTGTGTTCGGGGAGTCTTAGGACCACATGAATAATTTGAGTGTAGACAGTAAACTTGAAGAGTAGTTTATGTTTATGTTTTTAGGGAAGAATTTGTTTTCTTTTCCTTTCACTGAGAATCCTTGCAATCATCTTTTTCAGCAATGATCTTTCCTTTCCTTTTTTTTTTTTTTAAACTCGTATTCTGAAGGAGTCAAAATTTTATGCAGGGATATCCTATTGGGCCATAAGATTTAGTTCTTTTTCTCATATTAGCTCACAGAGAGGAAGCGCAAGAATCTCCAGGGTTCAGTAGAATCTCCAGGGCAAGAGACTGATTTGGGACATGACTTACCCATTCCTGGCTTTAAATAATTTGGGGAATCTTTCACATTTCTTATTTTTTTACTAGCCTATTGACTTTATAAAACATGTTTTTTATATTTCTATTTGTTCTCTAAGATTCAGTTGGGAAGCATTGTTTTATATATTTAATCTACCATACTTCTAAAAATATAAATATTCATAGCTCTTTATCATTCATGTTTTTCATGGCATCCTCAAGTTCTTTTTCCTGAAAAAATAAAATTGCATATTTTGGTAACTGGATATTTTAAATAAAACTAGTTTTCAATAAAAATCTAACTTACCCAAAAATAAGCTTTCTATGGAGGGAAGGAAAAATTTAACTTGATCTAAGAAGAAGAAACCGAACTGTTTGTCACCAAAGGATTGTTGTTTTTATAGTTAGCTTGTTGCTTGTCTTTGTTTTCTAATACAATCTCGATGTTACCAAAATCTGCACCCCTCTGGTTTACTCATACTTTGTTCTACTCCTGGAGTGTCCTGTCCATCTTCTCCCATCTGTTCCTTTCTATTCCCCTAGAGTCAAAATTCCATTTCGTTTTCGATGCTCTTGTGTTTGGGCAGCATTCAATCTGTTGGGAAGTAAAAACATGCTTTTCTAAGGATCCTGTTCACATTATTCCTGCTGAGGAACTAAAAATTTTCTACTGACCCTCTGTCTGCAAGACCTTAGCCCCAAATGTTCAACTCTCTCACTGAACCCAAAGGTCCCATCAATGGCTGCTAAATCATGGCCCTAATCTTGTCTCTGCACCTTGTCCTGTGTTTTATCCTCCTTTTCCCCATACTGTTTATGAGTTTAGACAATGAAATTTGATCTCAATATAGCCTTAATATAGCCTATAAATTCTTTAAGTGTCTTGTTCATGCTAGACATTCAAATTGATCACTTGTTGCGTCACAACCTTTTCAATAAATGCTTGAGCTAACTCCTTTTGGGGTTTTTTTTTTTCTGATTTTCATATCATTTTCATTCAAAAACTGCTTACTAGTTATCAGCCAGTGAGTAGCCTGGGTGCTAGGGTGACAAAAGTGAATAAATATGAACCCTGTCTTCAAGGAGGTTTTTAGAGAAGTAAATGGTTCTTCTGTGATTTGAGACATTCTTCACATCCCTTGGTAACTGAAGAAATATAATCTAAGTTCGGGTAAACTTGGCCTCTAGAGATGAATAGGAGGAAAGAATACGAGGGTATATCTGACGCATATAGAGATGGAAAGCATATGTTTCTGGGTATGGGAGTTCCTTCTACAATAAGCACAGACAAAGTACATTCCCACAGAGGAAGACATCTGGTCTTCACATAAATAGGCTGTTCTTAAGGAATCTTACCCTTTGACTCCCTTCCAAAGTAGAGAAGAATATCCTGACAAATTTACAGTTACAAAAAATAAAGAAAAATGATTATGTTAAAGTTAGATGGAATTATTTACTGTGTTTAAGGAAATCTAAATATTTTATCCACTAAGCCACACTGGCTAGGGCAAATCTAAATATTTTAAACAGACCATTGGAATGGCAATCAAATCACCATATCAGAGGTTCCCCAAAATGCATAAAAGAAACTTTTCCTTCAAGTTTCTTTGACTTGTTAGTATATAGAAGCTGAAATAACCTCAGGGTTGTGATTGTAACCCTTACACTTCTCTCCAGCTCTAAAACTTTGAAATATTTAATAATTTAAAGAATCTATCATTATGTACTCCATTGTTTTAGAGGTCTAAAATTAATTAAAATTAGTGTTCTTCACCCAATAAGTTACATGCCTTTGGAATGTTATAATTTTGATTGCTTATGCATAATGCTCATCCAAGAATTCAACATAAGAGAAATAAGACTCTATATCTGTATATCATACCATGTACCTATATTGCTGTTTTATAGTAAAGCCAGCTGTGTGACTATTAGAATGGAGTCCCAAGTTTTCCCTTATGATGACTATAATTCCCTTCCACCAGTGATTTTCAACCTTTTTCATCTCATGGCACACATAAACTAATTACTAAAATTTTGCAGCATACCAAAAAATGTATTTTTTGCCTATCTGACAAAGAATAGGTATCATTTTGATTCATTCACACCAATGGCTATCGTTATGTTGTCTGTTGTCATTTTTTACAATTTATTTAACAATCTAAGGAAAAAGAGGTCAGTGCCTCTGACTAAATAGTCAGGTATTGCATGTTTCAAAAATTCTTGTGGCCCACCAGTGTGCAGTGGCATACCCGCTGAAAATCACTGCCTTACACGATAGTCATCGATTCTGTGGGCATCTGTCTCTATGTTGATTCTGCTGGCCTCACTACAATTCTCCTTTACCCTGCTATAAGAGAATGGGGACCTGGGAAAAGACACAAAGCAAGACTGGCGATAGTGGGGGGATATTATTGCCTTATAGCAGCAGCATGCCCCCTTTATTTATCTGTTTATTTATTTATTTATTTATTTATTGTTAAAGTGAGAGTATATTCAGAAGAGAGTATTTGCATATGTAAAACACTTTGTTCCTATGAGAAAGATGTCAGGTGACATCCCTATTCTGTTGCCAAGAAAATAGGTTGCTGAGGACTGGCTCAAGGACACACTGTAAAATCCCAATAGCTCAGGAGGAACATGCATTTGAGTAGACATTTAAGCCTTTACTATGTGCTAAGGGCTTTGCTAAGGAAATCACAGTCCTGTACAGAGCAAAATTGCCAACTTTAAGGGGAAAGTCAGGAATAGCCCTAATGGTATTGAGAAGATATGAGGATCTGGCAGATATTGAGTGTCCCTGGATCTAGGTTAATTAGAAGACACCTTGTAATATGCACAGGGAAGATCAGGTGATTAGTTCATAGTTTCATTACAAACAGGAGCAATCCAATATTTCAGTATCTACAATGAGACAAGCACCTTACATATGTTCTTGTTTAAATGTTGTGCACAACCCTATGACACAAATGTTTTTTATGTCACAGATGAGGAAACTGCAGTATAAAGATCAAATAGCTAAAGTGTCAATTTCATCCAGGAATATCAAGTAAAAGTGCTTGCCTCTTTTCCTCCCACTAAGTACAGTGAAAAACCTGGACATCATAAATGAAATAAACATAAGGCTGTGAATGGCAAAGAAAAGAAAGCCAACAGGCTAGGAACCCCGAGGTCCTAAGGAGAACACAGAAGAGTTCCCTGGGTTTTCTTTTAGCCTCATAAACCCCAGACTTGGAGGTAAAGAGGCTGGTAACCCAGAAATTCCAGCAGGCACAGACCAAAAAGGCCCAAACAAAAGTTTTTTCTCTGTACTAGAAACACCAGGAAGGGGGAAACTTAACACAGAAAACTTTTAGACAATAACCTCTCTATTCATGCCAAACACTTCAGAAAAGCTATAGCGGTGAGCCTAGACTTCAATCTTCTGGAGACTGTAAGGAACTGCCACATCCTCCCACTGGGATGGCAGCAGAGAAGGCTACGTAGGAAACTAGGACTTTCCTCTCTCCTAGGCAGTAAAAAGAACCTCGCCTGCCTAGGGTGTCAGTGGACTATCTGGGGAGCCTGGCCTTCTACTTCCAGTGGAGTGGCATCTCTGTCTTCTCCGCTGGAGCTGAGCCGGAAAAGGCTAATTAAAGTACACTATAGAAATAAGATCCAGTCTCAAAAATTAAAAACTTTTGCTCTGCAAAAGTCTCTGTTATGAGGATGAAAAGACAAGCCAGACTGAAAGAAAACGTTTGCAAACCACAGATCTGGCAAAAGGCTAGTACCCAGAATACATAAATTACTCTCAAACCATCGTGACAACATGTATGGAACTGGAGAGCATTATGCTAAGTGAAATAAGTCAGGTAGTAAAAGACAAATACTGTATGATCTCACCTATAAGTAGAACTTAATGAACAAAACAAACAAGAGAGCAAAATAGACATGGAAATAAAGAACAAACTGACAGTGACCAGAAAGGAGGGGTAGGGTGATAACAGGGGAAAGAAGGGGAAGGGTCAAGACAAGTAACATGTATAAAGGACTCATGGTCAAAGACAACATGTGGGGAAGAGGATTGAATGTGGGAGGTGGGGGGGTGAGTAGGGCAGGGGAAGGTAATGGGGGGGGATGGGCACCACTGTAATTGAACAACAATAAAAAAAAGAAAAAAAACTCAACAGTAAAAAGGCAATCCAATTAGAAAATGACCAAAAACATGAGCAGATATTTCACCTAAGTATATACAGATGGTAAATAAGCACAAGAAAAGATGTTCAATATTATTAGACATGAGGGAAATACACAACTATACATGTATCAGAATGGCTAAATAATAGCACCAAATGTTGGTGAGGATTTAGTAAAATTAGATCACCCATATTGTGAGTGAATCACTTGTATTGCTGGAGGGAATATAAATGGTATAACCATTCTAGGGACCAGTAAGGCTGTTTCCTTAAAAACTAAATATCCCAGCAATTACATTCTTGGGTATTTATCCCAGAGAAGTGGACACCTATGTTCACTCAGAAACTTGTACATGGATATTTATAACAGCTTTATTCATAACAACCAAACACTGAAGGTGGCCATGATATCCTTCAACTACTAAATGTTTAAACAAATTGTAAAACCAACACCATGGAATACTACGCAGCAACAAAAAGAAAAGAATCACTGATACATGCAACAGCCTGAATGAACATCCAGAGAATTATGCTGAGTTAAAAAATAAAAAGTAAATACCAAAAGTTTACACACTGTCTGATACCATTTACAAGGCATTCTTGAAATGACAAAATTATAGAAATGGAGAAGAGATTAATGAAAGCCAGGGTTAGGAGGGGTGAGAGGAGGGCTATAAGAGGTCCCTATGAAGGATCCTTGTAATTATGGAATTGTTCTATATTTTGACTGTATAAATACCAATATCTGCTTGTAATGGACTGAATTATAGCCACCAACCCCCATTCATATATTGAAGTCCTAACCTTGAAAGCCTCAGAATGTAACTATATGTGGAAATAGGGTCTTAGTTTTCTCTCAAATTTTATTTCTTAATGAGAGAGAGAGAGAAAAGGGGGGAGAGAAAGACATCACTTTGTTGTTCCACTCATTCATGCATCCATTGGTTGATTGTTGTACATGCCCTGATGGAGGATCAAACTCATGACCCTGGTGTATCAGGACGACACTCTAATCAACTGAGCTACCTGGCAAGGGCTTGAGATAGGGTCTTTAAAGAGGCAAGTTAAAATAAGGTCATTAGGATGGCCCCCAACCAAATATGACTGGCTTCCGTATAAGAAGAGAAAATTGGGACACAGACACATACAGAGGAAGATGCTGCAAAGATACAGAGGTAAGACACCCATCTACATTTCAAGCGAAACCAACTCTGCTAATACCTTGAGGCGTTCAGGTCCTCTGAACTTCAACGTCTGTTACCAAGAGGCCTCAGAAGAAACTAACACTGATGGCTCCTTGATAGTGGACTTCTAGCCTCCAGAATTATGAGGAAATAAATTTCCGTTTTTCAAGCCACCCAGCCTATAGTGATCATGGCAGCCCTAGCAAATTAATACACTAAGTATAATATTGTACTACAGTTTTGCAAGATGTTACCTTTCAGGGAAACTGGGTAAAGGCTTGGCTACATGGGATATCCTTGTATTATGCCTTACAACTGCACAAGAGTATACGATTATCTCAAAATAAAAAGTTTTCTCAAAAGTGATTCTTAGGTTCAAATGAAGGTCTCTCTGTTGAGAAAGCTTATACTCAAAGCTGACCCAAACTATTGACTCAGACCTCTGTCAGAGAAACTTTAGGTCTGAGGTTGAGTCAAAAATCCAAGTTGTGAATTCAGACTTAGATGATTGGTGTGAGTACTGACCTCATGTCTTAGTAGCTATAGGTCAAAATGTAGCATTTTGCTATGGGGTTTTCTGATTTTCTTTATTGTGGATCAATACTTCCTGACTGCTTTCTTTCACATAGAAGTGACCCTATCTCACAGACCCAGAGCCTGGTGTAGGGAGTGAGCCTGGTGTAGGGAGTAAGATTAGCAATCTTACAGCTAATTAAAACCACACATTATTCTGTGACTTTCCAAAGGTCATACTGCATAATTTTGAGTACAACTATTTCATGGTGATTAGGAATGTATTGCTTTTAAATAGATTTTTTTTTTTTTTGGTGCCATATATCTCCTAATGCAAGCCAACAACGTTGGGCCCTCAACTGAAAAATAGTAATCTAAACTGAAGAAATGGAAATCTGTTTCTGAGCTTAAAAAAAATAAAAATAAAAAAAGACAAAAACCTCTCTGATGAACTCAGGATGCTTCTGTCTGTTTCTTATGTGGTAAAAGTTTTCATAAGGAATTTTCAGAGGTAATTTTGACTTTGTGAGTGTTTTGCTCTATATGCTGACTTTAGAAATTAACCTCCTCATAAAATCTTACCCAATTTGCTATTTTGACACTTCCTTTGTCTGAAAGTATTCATTAACGTTTTGCATAATTGTCCTGTTTCCAGAGCAAGTATATAATTTCCTACAGAGTAAAGTCTTCATAATGCATACCCAATAAAGTCCATCCTGCCTGCCATGAGTTGGTGCCCCAGTCTTACCAATGGCTTAAGACATTTTTCTGCTGTTAGTCCTATTTAATTATTTGGCCATCTATGTCATTAAAAGGTGACTGACCACACATCCTGGCCATTTTTAATGTCACCTTCAACCATTGTTGTTCTTTTATGAATCCCTACTCTTTTCTGAATATGTACTGCTAGTGTGTATAGCTATGTCAACATATAGGATTTTATTAATTAGAATACTTTTATAACTTTGTTTTTATCAAGATAGTCATATAAAAATGAATCTAATTTTGGCAATAATATTGAGGAATAGGGAAAGCCATAATAATATAGCCATGAGAACTTACATTCTAGTGAAATACAAAGTCAAAGAATAGGCTTATTGAAACAAAGGTATTTTACTTTCTGACTAAAGAGTAAATTGCACAGAGCTTCAAAAAGAATTTTAAAAAAATCTAGTATATGTATTTTTTTTTCCTGAGGAATTAAGAGCAATTATGGAAATAGATTTTACTTTATTTTCAACTGAAATGACCTATTATTTTTTATATTTAAATAAACTGCAATTTAAATGTTCTTTAATAATTTTATTAAGCTATTTATCATATGGATTCTGGTGTTCAGCCCATAAAATAGTAACTGATAACTTTTTATAAGTATCTCTGTTTTATGCCTTGAGAGAAATTGATTCCTTGGCCACTCTCTATAGACTGTATATGTGTTCTTTAGGAAAGGCAAGGAAAAACTCAATACGTTGTGCCACAGTGATGGATGTTGCAACCAATATATCTAAGATCCTGAGGCTGGATCTAGTTTCTTTTCTTCATATTTATAACTTAGCATGCTGCATCTCAGTCTTTAGTGACAAGAAATCACAGAAATGTTTATATTCAAACTGCCTGATTTCTGGTATCTGTCAAATATTATAAAATGATCTTTGTTGGCTCTTAAATCAGAAGCAGTGTGGCCAAATGATCTGACAGTCTCCACAAGCTGAGTAAAAATTTTCCTTTTGTACTATTATTTATACTTAGATTTGTCCTTTCCAAGTCCAGAGGAGTTAGTCAGAAGTTGGATTTCTTAATTCTGTGCTGGTATGTGATAATTATAGCAATATTGTACTTCACTCAAGAGATTTCATTTCTTTTTTTTTGTACCAGAAGCAAACAAATATGAAGCCATGGTCCACCTTTATAAAATTTGTGAAAGGCAAACCCAGATTAATATATATGCTTGTATCACTACAACTGGTAAATATTGATATTATTGCTATTATACACCTCCAACTTATAAAGATATCATTCTGTTTTTTTTAAATTAAGTGAGACGGTTTAATGTAGCCATCAATATCTAAAATAAGAAGCCATAAAAATAGAAATTTTACTTTTTATTAGAATCAAAGGAAGCCAACCAGAAACTTTTATAGACATGGAACTTTTATAGACTGACCCTAGAAATGCAGTTGGGTAAAGACAGCTGCTTCCAGCTCTCTAAAGTCATCTTTAGAAGGGCAACTTATGTATTTCTCTTTGTATTTACATAGGCATCATTCTTCTTAAACAATCTCAACCTTCAAGGTAACCAAAATTTGCCACGTTAAGCACCTAATGTGTGCAAGGCTCTACAGAGCTTAAAGAGGTCATACTTTGTATCAAATAATAATTCTTATAGCTGTTGTTTGCCTGTGATTATAAATGGAAAAAAGATGAGTATTGAATTTTAGGCCTGGTGATTAATAGGGTAATGAGAAGAATAAACCAGAAAATTGAAAGAATGTGTTTGTAATCTGTTGTAATTTAGTTTACTCCAAGGAGCAGAGCCTGAAATAAATCTTTAATGCTAGTGGGTGATTTTGGACCATAAAACCAGGGAATAAGGGAGGGGTACCTGAGAAGGGTGACATGGGGAAGGAGGGAGAACTAATACAAGGGTGTGTTGTTGAGTCAGCTCTCCCTATGGGGCTTGGTCCTGGTGGGGATGCTTTAAGGAACCATGTAGAACACCCTTCAGAACTATTGACCAAAGACGCAGATCCCTACAGGATAAAATTATGCTGGGGGAGGAGGGGTATTGATTTTCTCTCCTTCAGGATTCTTATTAGAAAGCAGAGAATCCAAGCAAGGCAGACACATATTATAGCTGAGATGAAGTGCCCTCAAGAACACCTGTGCACAACTTACAGTTGACTCCGCAATGGCCAGAGCTAAAATGTGAGCTGGTGGGATGTGAGAGGGGAATGGCAGATGTCTTAATGTGATGACTGGTCTTTGATCCTTATTCATTAGGTACATCACTTGTTCATCATTAGCCCCTGTTTCTTTATTTTAAAAGAGGCAGGGGGTAACCTACCTTGCCTGTTTCCTGGAGTGATCATCAAGGATTTGTAAAAGAACTTGGAAGCAATTTAAAGGATAGCTCATGTTTTAGAGCTGAGACATGTAGAAATATAGGGAAAACAGAACCACGAGGTCACAGAAAGAATCTAGAAAACCATGAAAAGCCCTGCGGATTATGTGACAGCTCTGTAGCAACAAAGAAAAGAAGACAAGCACAAAAGAAGACAAATAATGTATTTAGCATCTTGGAAAATGTATGAATTTAATAGACCAAATTATCTACTAGCTGGGATATTAGGAGATTGATTCTTGTTAGAAATATACATGGATTCAACTGATTTAGCAAATGCCTATTATATGAAGACTATTTTGCCTACTCTGCCTCTCAGACCAGTTTAAGATCTTCTACATTTTAGTCTTGTCTGTCTATGCCTCAGCTTTAGAGCTCAGATCCACTTTCTTCTGCAGTGTTTTGGCCATTGAAAGACTCCAGCTAGATTCTTAGTTTCAGCCCCATTTGATCTCTGAGGATTCAGCCAGTAGCTGCTCTCCAGTTCTCAAATTCTATGAGTGATACTTTTATTTCTTTAGAACTTATGCAAATTTAGTAAGTGTTCAGTGCCAATGTTAAATGCACCTTCTTTGAGACTTTGAATGGGTCCCTGTAACTGACTTCCAACTTTAGACATGAAAACATTTTCCCTCCACCTGCTGGGAATAAACACCTCTTCTCTAAGAGGCTCCTCAGTAGTTGCCCAGGGATTATCAAAGAGCCTTGATTTATTTTAAGCTCTGGGAAGACCAAATTGCCTAGTCAGGAAAAAAATCCCAGTCTTTTTCAACAGGTGACATGGGCCTTTGGGTTCACTTTCTAGGTCTCTGACCTGGTTTCCAGAGAAAACCAAGCTCCAAGCTTATTCCACTTAATTGGAGCTAAAAATATATGTTTTTCTAAAAATCTTCCTATTTTGTTTCCTTTTTTTTCCCACTTTGGGTTCTCCTTTCCAACACAATACTATCTTTCTGACATATGCATACCTTTCATTAGTATTTGGTTGTGGTATTTGTGTATTAAAATCCCTCTAATTTAGTCTAAATTAAAGTCTCCAATACATAGTTTAGGTCTTTATCGACTCCACACTCTTTAAAAACATGGGTATTTCTTTCTTTTGAGGTAGACCTTTACCTTGAAGGTTTTCTTCACTTTGGATATTCATTTCTAGCAGGTCTCTGTGGTAACTCACTCATCTGCATCCCTCTTTGTTGAGGAATAAAATGTGGCCAGCAGGTTTAGCTTCTTATCATGTCTTCAGTTTCAGGACTTGTCTCAGTAAAAACTGTTAAATGTTTCTTCAGAGGCTTACTCTTATATTCTGGGTAATAAAGTGTGCTCTTCCTTTGCTCTTAATCTTAGAATCTTGTAGTCTTTAATTGTACATCACTCCTTATCAGCCTTTTAAACTACTAATCCCCAACCAAGATGATATTAAGATACAAATTGGAGATGTGCAAATGTATGCTTATTACTTTGATACTCTCTGTTTCATGTGGGATGTCTTTTTCATGACCACACAGGTTCTGTCCTATACACCGCCTTTGACAAATGCTGTTCTTTTTATCTAATTTAACGTAGGTTAGAGGCATTGCAGAGAATACCTTCTGAAGAGAAAAGCCTTCTTGTCCTCTTTGTCTGCTCTGTCTTCTGTCTCCCTTGGCTGTAATCACTAGAATGCCCTGTAAATTATACAAAATCCATGTTACTAAAACGGACTTTGGTAATATTTCTATCTATAGGTTTAAGACCATTTCAAATTAGGAAAGTTATTTCTTTTCTTGGAAAATATCACAATCTTATACAAAATCCAGTACTTCATTAAACATTCTGTGCCCAGTTATATATTTAAAATTCACCTATTGGGACTACCTTAGCTATATTTTTTTGAAACCTATTATGGTTAAACTGGGCCTTTCCTTTCATTCTGTTCCCGACCACTCAATGCCTACCTCAGTCTGCATTTAAAATATTTAAAAAAACATTTTCCCATATTTAAATAGACTTGCTAAATTTATGTAATCTTGGAACCATTTTATTTAACCATCTGATTGCCAAAGAATTTTGTACCTTTTAATAGCTGTACTGTTTTATTAAAAACATAAAACATTTAATGATCATTTACCTATAATTATGTAAGCAATTTTTACCAAAACTTGTGATATAATTGCAAAAAATCCTCAAGCTATGTTTCTAAGTAACATAGATAACAAGCTAAAGTATTGAGTAAAGCTGTCTCATTTGTTTAAAAAATTATAAATGCAAACTAATAAAAGATGCAGATGTTCCTTTTTATTAGCAAAATATTTTAAGTATCTAATGCTGATGATCTTTAGGGATGACAAGCATTTCCAAATGTGGCTAGTAGTGTATATTACAAAGCCCTTTTTGAAAGCAATAGCTCAGTAAATATAAATCATGTATAATTCTAAAGTCAATTTCAAATTCAGATTTCAAATTCAGATAGAGTAAAAAAAGCACCCTATTTTCAGACTTAGTAGATTACTGGAAAGACCATCTCCTCATAGGTATGATGGAACAAAGTTCTAAGTGGTAAGATGTTATTGGTTGTTAACTTTTTTCCTCTGAAATGCATTATTTGCCTGTGAGACCTATAGATAAAAATATGAAGTTTTGTATTCCTAAGATTTTTATCTCTTTTGATTATAAAGCAAAAACCTTTTGGTAATTTATAAAACTCCATCTGGTAATTATTGGTAAGGAGAACTCATTCCTGAATCATAAGGCTTTTATTATCATTAAAATTTATTGTATAGGTACTATATGTCAGATATTGCTCTAAACACTTTTTTAAATCCTCACCAGAGGATATGTATTTATTGACTTTTAGAGAAAGAGGAAGTGGGGTGGGGGGAGAGAGAGAGAGAGAGAGAAAGAGAAACACTGATTGGTTGCCTCCCTAATGCAACCTGAAGAGGGATCAAACTCATAACCCAGGTATGTGCCCTGACTGGAAATCAAACCCACAGCCCTTTGGTCAATGAGGTGGTGCTCCAACTGAGCCACCTGGCCAGGGATCTAAGTACTTTTATACATATAATTTGTTTAATCCTCCAAACCCCCCAAGAGTTTTTATTCACACTTCTGTCCAGTGTCACAGACCTAACAACTAGGATCTGCATCCCAACAATCTTATTCATTATTGGTTTTTCTCAACAAGATCATTTATGGCATTTTTACATTCCTTCTGCCTAGACATTGTCGGATAACTATGGTCTATACTGTACACTCTTAGTTGCCATAATTATTTCTGGAGAGTTAAATGCTAGAATTAGCTTTTGTCTATGCAGTTATGGTCTTAATGTTTGTCCATGAGTGAAAGTACATTCAAAATATTTAACAACCCTTAAGGCCGGGGTACTGGCCAATCAGTGGAGATGCCACCCAATCAGAATGCACCCAGCATTAAAAACCCAGTGACAGCAAATGGATGTAAAGTAACTGCATATCAGTTCACTCCATGACTGGCTTGTCCAGGGATGTCTGTGTGACTCAAGAAAATTAGCAGCTAAGTTTATCACTAGCCATGTACATCATGTTTAAAAATTGCCTATGGAAACAACCTTGAGAAATTTGACAAGGACTCCATAATTACAACTGCAAAGCAAGTTCTTTTTATATCTTATGTCATTTAATTTGGGCCCAGAAATTAGAGATCCTCACTCTACCTGGACTTTCAGTTCCCCTTAGACATTTTTTGTTCTATCATTTTTAAAGAACTACTTTTTTAAAAATAATAGGAAGATGCAAAGAAAATAAGAATTCTACTCTCTGTTCACTGTTAAACACATGCCAAGCTTTAGAGACCAGCCTTCTTTCAGCACAAGCTCCAAGTGCAGCTTTGCAAAGCCTCTCTCATGCTGGGCTCCACTCATTAGACTTGCTTCAAACTGGAATTCATCTTTTTTGATATTTTAATTAAAGCCTGTGATATCCTAATTTTGAATTTATCTTTAATAATGCCTTTCCAACTTTGGCTATTCTCTTTTTAAAATCTTAGGTTAGAGAAATATTTTTTGTCATGAAGTTTTTTTTTAGCTTTTTCTATCCTTTGTGGAGCAGACATAATTATTTGTGATATTATTATTTGTATGGAATTTGAGAGGTTCGATACTTTATGTCATTTTTTATTTTAGGGAGTTTCACCACAAGATCATAGCTAAATCCTCAGAAATGTTTAGAAGTTCATTTTTTTCTAAAGTCTATTAATGTCTCTTTGTGCTCAATGGTTTGTTTTGAAAATAACATACCTTTCCCTAAGTCTCTCCAATAAACACCTCATTATGTTCTTTTTAGGAGAGTGGTATTGTACTGTGCTTAATTTAAAGACAGGTGGCATGTGTACTGTGTGAGGCAGTACTTTGCACATTTAGTCTTATACCTTAGCAAACAAGAATTCTAATACCTGAATTTATAGAGCTGTTGTAGAGTAAGTGCTTTTCCTGTTTGTATCCATATCCTCTACATCATTTGTCATGACTAGTGTTAGGTACCTGGAATAGATAGCACCCTTTTGAAACAACATTCAGAAATGAGGTTTTTTTCCTAGAACTCCCTTTGGTTATAAATTCCTGGCACAATGACAGCTCAACTCTTTTGAATTATAAACCAAAGTGTTCATAGCTTTTTCTTTATAGCTTTGTCACAGGTAAAGATTTTGTACTTTTTTTTTTTTGGATATAGATATCCCTTTCATTGCAGCTATATGTCCTAAAATATAATTCACACATTGCACCCTTTCTGTATTAGTTATCTGATGTGTAACAAATTAACCCACAATGCAGTACCTTAAAACAGCAAACCTTAGTTAGCGCATGGTTTCTGTAGGTCAGAAATGTGTATATAAATAACATGGCTGAGTGCAGCTGGCTCAAGGCCTCTCAAGAGGTTGTGGTCAGTGTGTCAGTTAGGGCTGCAGTCTCATCTGAAAGCTTGATAGAAGCAGCATTTACTTCAAGTTCACATACTTGTTTGTTAAAAGGATTAAGTCCCTTGTGGGCTCTTGGTCTCGAGGGCTTTAGTTCGTTGCTGGTTATGGGCAAGAGGCCTCCCTACGTTCTGTGCCATGTGGATGCCTGCATAGGGCAGCTCACAGCTGGCAGCAGGCTCCCTCAGAACAAAAGAGCAAGTGGGCCTCTAAGGTGGAAATCAATCTTTTTATAACCTAATCCTGGAAGAAACATCTCATCACTTAACACTGCATTCTGTAGTTCTTAGAAGTCAGTCACTAGATCTGGCTTAGATTCAAGGGGGATAGAATTACATAAGGGTGTGAATTTTAGGAGACAGGCCACTGGAGCCATCTTACAAGTTGTCTCTGATGTTTGCCAGGTGGAGCACGCATGAGGGCATATACGTGTGTGTATGTAAAGAAAAAAAAAGTCTCAGCCAGCCATGGGCTTAATCTAATATTTTATAAGACTCCAAGTGTAATAAATGCCACAATAGAAGACATGATATTGCTATGGGACTATAAAGGAAAGTAGTTTGGAGGAGGATCTCAGGAAGCTTTATGGAAGCTATGAGGTTTCTGTGTGACTCTGAAAGACGGAAATGGCTTTGACAGGCAGGTGTTGACATAGAGGGCATCCCAGGTGGAGGAAATAGCATGGGCTGAGCACAAGACCCAGTCAAGAGACAAGCAAGTGACTCTGACCAGAATCCTGGGGTGTATGAAGGCTACTGATGAAAGATAGACATTTTTAAAAAGATAGCCTGGAACCAGATCTTGATATCCTAAATTCTATTTTGAAAAAATTGCGTCTGTGGGTAACATGAATTTATTGGACATTTGAGAAGGAAAATAAACTGGCCAGAGTATACTTTGGCCATACTGCAGTCCTCCAGGACACATGGTATGAGGTGAAGGGCAGGTGCTTTATACTAAGGCCTTGCCACTTGCTATGAATTTGAAATAAATTTTTCAATTCCTTGACCCTCAGCCGACACAAAATGGACATATTAGTGTATGTTTTATAGAGTTATTGTTTGGATACAGTAAAGACATGTTTATAACGTACTTTGCAAATTTCCTGCCATATTGCCAACACCTGAGTGACTTTATTCATTACAAAGTGAACCACAGGAGAGCTTCTTGTGGGGAGTGGGATGAAGGGGTTCTTTCTGAACACTCCAGCTACCTTTGTGGGCAGCAAAAGGAGAGCTTTCTAAGATCAATTTTTTGTTGTTGGCTTTATTTATTTTATGTATCTGGGCCTGAGTGCCCACTTGGAAGGCAGGAGCATACAGAAGCCACAGCTCACCTCTGATGTGTGGCTGAACTGGTCACACCTGGAAATGCCCAAAAGATTATTGGCACCTCAGCCTGTTGACACTGCACATGGCATGGAGGAGGAGGAGGACTGGCTTTGGAACAGGACTCAAGTCTACTGCTTAAGTGTCTTTGTGACTTTGAGCAATTTATTGACTCTCTGAACCTCCATTTTCTCATTTTAAATGGAGATCAAATAGGAACTTAAATGGAGACTATTATAGCTTATAACAAATTATCCAGCCTTTTACATCTTTTCAAAGTGCATCTCCATAGAGAAGGCTCTCTTAACTTCTCATCTTTTAAAATCTCTCTCTATAGGTGTTCTAACTGAAATTTTTTCTCTTTCTGTAGTTTATACTCCATTAGCCCTGCAAATTAGAAAAGAGAGAAGGATTTCTGGGGAGGGAAAATCTCTTACTTTACCAAAGATTTTCCTAAAGAAAGAACATGATGTATAATTGATAAGTTTATTATAATCATATTTTTGAAGTCTGCCTACTTAACATCTTATTTCTCCTTTTACTGTTTACCCTTTGGTCAATATAATGAAATACCTCAACTTCCATCTTCCTCCCTAAACCGAGTGGCAATATTTTTAAAAATCCCAAACTACATGTCCTTCTGCACTTGTTCTTATCTTACTTTTTATACCAAACCTCTTCAGGTTAGAAGGATGACCATTAGCAACATACTTCTACTCCCTACCCAATTTAAAATCAGTGTCTGTCAAGGACAGCTGTGACCTGGCATATGGTGTATGCAGAGCATGTAAAATATTACACATTTTACGAGAATAAGAACCTGGTGGAAAAAATAGAAAAGCTTGGCTGAAGAAATAGGTAAGAATGAATGAAGCTTCTGAAATCTGTGCCTCTGAAGATGCATGTGAACAGACTGTACAGTGTGCAGGGGAATAATGTCTTCCCCTTGTATTTTGACTAGGACTTGGGGTACAATGGAAGGAAGGGGACAGATCAATGCCTTCTACAGAGTCACTTTAATGAGTTGTTGAGAATGTTGTTAACATTGGGGATAAAGTGGAGGACTGAGTTTTTGGTGCTACGTTTCAAAATCTATGGGATGTGATTAGATTTTGGTGGAATAAATGAATGAGGGGCATAGGAAAGCCAAGACAGATAACCCAAGCCACGAAGCATTCACTAAAAAAAAAATTATGCCTCTAAAAGATATAAAGAAATCTTACATCCTGGCCATATATGCCCCATTCAGCATAAATACAGTTGACATTCCCTTGGTTCCCTCCTGTGCAGTGATAAGACACTTCAGAAGAAATTCAGATTCTTACAGTGAGATCTAGAAGACACAGAAGTGATCTAAAAGGAGATTGCCAGCTTTATTTTCAGATTCCAATGTAAGAAAAGATAGAAAAATGAGTTATCCTTTCTTTTTCTTATTGTTCAATTGCAGTCGTCCCTCTATTCCCCCGTTACTCTCCGCTGCCCTACAACCCCCCACCTTCCACGTTTAGTCCTTCCCCCACTGTTGGCTTTGTCCGTGGGTCCTTTATACATGTTCCTTGACTTGACCCTTCCCCTCTTTTTCCCCCCTCCCCTCCCCTCTGGTCACTGTCAGTTTGTTCTTTATTTCCAGTCTCTGGTTCTATTTTGCTTGCTTGTTTGTTTGTTGATTGGGTTCCACTTATAGGTGAGATCATATGTTATTTGTCTTTCACCCCGTGGCTTATTTCACTTTGCATAATGCTCTCCAGTTCCATCCATGCTGTCACAAAGGGTAGGAGTTATTTATTTCTGCTGCGTAGTATTCCATTGTGTAAACATACCTCGGTTTTTTGATCCATTCACTTATTGATGGGCACTTAGGCTGTTCCCAGCACTTGGCAATTGTAAATAGTGCTGCTATGAACACTAGGGTTTATAGGTTCTTTTGAATTGGTGTTTCAGGGTTCTTAGGGTATAATCCCAGCAGTTATCCTTTCTTAAGAAAAGGAAGAAGGGGAAATGGTGCATGGGATGAATTATGTTTCAATTGAGGCTAGCAGGTGGCAGGAATCTAAATACATTATGAATAAAGTGCAGTTTATCGTTGAATGATGTTTTCAGAGGGCACGTGGAAGAGATTTGAGAGTTGTTGGAGAAGTAGGAGGCTTGCTCAGAAAAGCAGTACAGACTTGGGAAAGGGTGTAATGAAAAGATGAGTGTTTTGGTTACAGCACAAAATGCCAGCCTTTGTAGAGATGTGAGGGTGGGAAGAAACATCTCAGAGCTCTAAAGGATGAACTGCCACGCGATTTGATTGCATTTGTTTGTGTCTTAGGGAAGAGTCTACTACAAGCAGCTGCTTAGCCAAAGATTTAGGTGCAAATGATTTATTAAGATAGTGCTCCCAGAGGAAAGCTGTTAGGGAGTGGGGGAAGCCAGCGTGATGAATAGGACGAAAACATAACCCAGGTGAGCCAATAACAGGCAGAACATTTTTCGCTTGGGCTTCGGGGAGTGGGGGAAGGTGGAAGCTTCTCATCAAAAGGTGCTGGGTAGAAGTTCTATTCTTTTTATTCAGAGTTTGGTGGCGTACAGATGTCAGGCCTGAGGCTTCTGCAGCCACTTTTATTACCAAGAATATGAAGCAAGATTGTCCAACAAACCCAAAGAAGGCAAAACTGAGACATGGGACCTGGTGAAATGAGTCTTGAGTCATTAGAAAACTTCCTTTGTTGTCCAAGCCAGTTTGTTCCAAAATTTTGTTGTGCTTGCAACAAAATTATAAATTCTCAAATACTTTAAGTATCCTATTGTATTTATCTAAATGTGCTTTAGTCTTGGATTTGAGAGTAATCATAAATGAGTAATGACATCAAATATTTACATTTAGCTTCTAACAGATTTGAAATTTTTTATAGTACTACAGTTAAATAAAAGAAAATTTCCTTTCCCATTGGAAAGGAAAGAGGATTATACAGCTATAAATATCTCTTCTAATTTATGTCTTCTGGTCTTTAATTTTTGAAAGTGAAGAGATCTGGGCCTACCAAACTCATTTTCCTTGTTGAATGCAGCTTTCTATTTTATATGCAAAACAGATTTATGTCCTAAGTGTGTTTCATAGATTACATTTTCAGTTCTTGTACAGTCTTGTGTTTTTAGTGTTGCATGCTCTGATATAGTCCTGCAAGTTGTCTGATGGGCTTTTTACCACCCTTTCATCTTGCCTGTGAATTCCAGAAACATGGCAGATGAAATAGATTGAATTCCAAGTCTATTGTTGTTCTATTTTCTCACTTTTATTCATTTTTCTTCCTGAAGATTCCTACCACATCTATTGTTTTCCGAGGCATTTGCTTTCTTCTACAGTTTTCCTCTTATAGTCCTTTTCTCTTAAGGTATTTCCTATTCAACTCAAATTCTTTCTCCATTGTTTCCTCCCACCATAACCTGAAGTCAGTCCTATTTCCCAACTATTTCAAGTGCATACTCATTTGGTAACCTGAAGTGTCAGAAGTGAAGTATGCTGTGTCAGTAGTAAAGGAGACAAAGAGAAGAACTGTAGGGTTTTTTGTTTTTTTTTTTAATATGGTAATTGGCTTTCAGTAGCATCTCTTCTATACTTAGCTCTGTATTGTTACTAAGTTCCCTTTAGAAGTCTTAATGCCTGTTTTGTTTCCTAAGATCTGCAAACCCATTTTCATCTCATTCTTTTATTTATTTTGCTTTTGTTTTCATATGTTGTGTTTTTCATTTGGTTGTAATTAATTTTTTTTTATTTCGGACTTACAGAAAAATTGCAAGAACGTAATAGAGTTGCTGTTTACTTTTACCCAGCTTACCTTATGTCAACAATGTCTTACATAACCACAATTCATTTGTCAAAACTGAGAAATCAGTCTTGGTAAAATACTATTAACTAAACTACAAATTTTATTTGAATTTCACCCATTTTTTAACTAATTTCTATTTTCTATTTCACCCAACCCAGAATACTACACACTGCATTTAGTACTTCATTCTCTAGTCTTCAGTAATCCGCAGCAATTTCTCATCTTTCCTTAGTTTTGGTGATCTTGACAGTTCTGAGGTTTAATGGTCAGATATACTGTAGACTATCTCCCACGTTGGCTTTTCTGTTCTTTGTCTCCTGATTAGACTGGGGTGGTGGGTTTCATGGAAGAATACTGCACAAGTGAGGTTCCTGTCTCATCATATTGGGGTATGTGACCACAACAGACTTATCACTAATAATGTTAACCTTGATCACTAGGTTAAGGTGATATCTGCCTGGTTTTTCCACTGTGAAGGTACTACTTGTCCCTTTGTATACTCTCTTTATAAATCCCACTTTTTCCCTTTTTATTGAATTTGTTGGGGTGATGATGGGGGAACTCAAGAGTTAGGAAATTTTAGTTTTAAATAATAGTTAATAAGCTTAGTAGTTAATGAATGTAAAAAGCTAGAGTTTGAGGAACTGAAGATGTGACCCGCCCTGAGTCCAGGAGACCACAAATAATTCCACCTTTGTGCCCCAGGAGGTCTGCAAGCAATTCAGGTGGTATCTGAGCCATCGTGTTTCAGGGAGTGACATGTGCCATGCAGGACACAGGAAGAGGATCCCCCAGGACACAGGACATAAGGAATATAAAGAATATCAGCCAGGACACATAAAAAAAATCATTATTCAACAGATAAAGAAGTGTTAGAAAAATTGCATAACTGAAGCTTTTTACCTGATTAACCTCTTTCCTGAGTTACAAATCCCTTACCTATACTTTTTTCCCCCTGAATTTCAAACCCCTTACCTACATACTTTTTCCCTCCTTATAAAAAAGAATGGCTTAAAAGGAAATATAAAATGGGTTTTTAAGGTACATAATCTGCCATCTTCTCAGATCACTGGCCATCTGAATAAAGTACACGTGAAAATTCAATCCCTGTCTCTGCTCACTGGTTCTGGTGGTGACAGGCAGCACGAACACTGACTTTTCTGGTTTCAGTAACACTGGTTAACAAAATTACACAAGTTTCAGGTGCACAATTCTGTAACACATCATCTGTCCACTATATTGTGTGCTCACCACCCCAAGGCAAGCCTCTGTCCATCACCATTTATTCCCCCCCATACACTCCTCCACCACTTCCCCACTCCGCCAACCCCCTCCCTCAGCAATCACCACACTGTTGTCCATGTTCATGAGTTTTTTTCCTTCCTTTTTTTCTTCTTTGCTCAATCCCTCCATCCCACCTCCTAGGCCCCCAACTCCCTCTCTTTTTCATGCTCTATTTGTTGGGAATGAGTGATTAAGTCCCGCTTACACTCAGGAGGAGGGGAATTAAGCTCCACCTTCTAGAGTGGGTGGTATAGATTGTATGTACACATATTCTTTGGTAAGAAAAAATATTCAACCATTTGTATCGCTATGGACTCTTGGTGTTTTAAAAATTCTTGGGATTATAAACTAATACTATAATTAACTTTGCTGCTTAAAGTTTTCAGCTTTGGCCGTTAAAGGCCCTGAGGAAGTCCTCCTACTTTTTTCTTTTAATTATCACTTTCTTTCCCTTCTTGATCACCCACCAAATTTGGACCCTCAGACCACCCAGACTAGCAAATATATGTTTCCAGAGAGAAATTTTAGGCTAAAATAATTTTTAAAATGTGACTTTATTGCAGTTTTTATAATAAAAGCTTTTTATTTTATTTTTTTATTATAAAAGTTTTTATAATAAAAATACATCTTACATGGATACAGAGCAGCTACATGTTTTATAAATTCCTTTCAGGAGAAAAATATCTGGAAAATAAAAAATTCCTCAGAAGTCAGAACACTTGTATTACTTTCATCAATCATATTCTGTTGCAATTAATAGTATATTGTTTTCTTCTTGTTTGGAAAAATCAGCTGTCTTAAGTTTCGGGGGGTTTTTTTGAAATTTTTTGGCAAGTCAGAGTAATTTATTTGGATTATCAAGACAAATTTTATAGTATAATGGTCTGAATCCTGATTCTCAAAAGTTGTTAATCAGTAAAAATTAACTGCATCCCACATCCATATTGGCAGTGAGAATAATTTGCTGAATGTAATGATTATGAATTTGATTTCTCGTCTCAGCAGATTGAGAGCTGGATGCCCTTCTGGTATGTCTCAAGACTGACTTGAAAGCTTGAGAGACCATTAAAAACGTGGACTTGGGAAAGATATGAATACTTGGTATATTATCAATATTTAACTCTATGTCACTTGCCCCGGTATATAAATTTCTTGAAGACAGTAACTTTTTAAAATTTCAACATTTAATATGCGTAGTCAGTCATACTTTTTTTTTTTTTTTTTTAACAAATGGAGTTTTTGGCAACTGTGTGCTAATATCCCCACATATAAATAATATTTCTTGCATTAGATTTTACCAGTCACCAATGGTAAGTGGATTTGGTAAAAGGTTATAGCTTACAGAACTTCTAAGGTATTTTAAAGAAATATGGAGTTGAGAACACTTATAGAATTCTATTATTTATTTTTCTCTGTTTACTAAATGGGGCCAGTATGAGTGACTGCATGTAGTATATACTTGAAAAATCATTCCACTCACAGCAAACCTTATTTTTTTTAAGCTATTTGATTTGCAAGTGGTAGAGCACAACACCTGGGAGGCTTGCCTCTCTGTGCTTTCTAATAAGCCTATAATTGCTTGTTAAGTCCCTTGGGGTAGCCATTGTATAAGCTGTCTCTTGAGTAGTTCCAAGTAATGACACAAATCAAATAATTAAAGACACATGTAAATGAGCCCACCAAATTTGGATCTGTGGTTAATACTCAATTGTTATTTAATGAGCAGTAAAATATTTCAGGTAATGACTCACATTTTGAAAATATAGAGTGATATCAAATATTAAGTAGTATTTACCCAGTCATCTAAAGGAGCAAATGAAAATTCAAGCAAAGGAATGGTCCTACCAAGTCAACCTGTGCCAAAATTATTAATAGAATGGAACTCGGTTCTTAATATTACCTTAAAAAGTCTTCACCTTTTCCTTGTCTCTTTGCCTAGATTTAATTTGGGTTAGGGAATGGGCACCAGAAGGAGTATGGCTTTTACTGTTGGTCTCTTTCACAGTTTGAGAACTAAGGGCTGAATAGAAAAATGACACATGGTATATATTTGAAAGAGTTAACTAAGACCTGGCATAAGTTTGATAACTTCTGTTTTAACCTAAAGACATGTCTATATCCCCAAACTAGCATGTTCTATGTAATGGAGAAAATGATGACACACAGCTGTTTTGGTAAGTGTGCATCTCACTTGTCATGGACAGAGGAGTACACATACGCTATAGCACCTGTGTCAGTCAGCTGCCTACTGGCTTTTGTTCTCATTCTTCCTTTTCCTTACTCTGCTGTGCATCACAAAAAGCTACATCTCCCTGGTCCCTATCTCTCTGGCTTCTATGTAGCTTTAGCCAATAGAAAGCACAGGCAGAAAACTGGAAGGCAGGAGGAGAGAAATCAGGTTATTTTCCCCTCCTTATTTCCTGAGGTGTCCCATCTGCGTCCCCCCAGGGGTTCTAACTCCTCTTGTCTAGCCCTGACTGGTAACAGCACCTTCCTCCTTGCCTTTTAGCCCTAAGGTTTGTAGTAGCTTCTCTTTACTGCTAATTGCCTCATTTACCCCTGTTGCTCCCCATAATTCACATGGCCAATTTCCTGTAATTAATTTCTTTTTTATAAAAAACCTATGGCTGTTGCTGTTTCCTGGATGGATTTTATAGGCTACTCACTATGTCAATGGAGAGATGTCAGTATGAGCAGTAGCCCTTGTTAATGTTTAGCCTACGTCCTGTTTGCTGCCCAGGTACACCCAGCTTCCAGCTGCTATGGAAACCTACATTGTGTGTCCCATCTGGACTGGCTCGTGTCTAAGGACTGACTGACTTGAGGATGGAAAATAATCCCTTCTCAAGGATAAACAAGTCTGTGATGCCATTTGTGCTCCAATGCTCGCTACGCTGTTAGTAAGACACCAGACTCCAGTCATGCTCATCTTTGCTTGGCTCCTTTCCCTTTTCTGTCCTACTGCCCTCACTTCCTTATGGCTTTCTCTTGAGGGTGCACCCTCAGAAAGTCAGCTGCAGCATCCCCATCCCTGGCTCTTCTTCTAGGGAAACTGACCTAGGAAAGTATATTTCATAGAAGAAATGGAGAAAATTTGTTACTCTGGTGAGATGGTTAAATGGAAGTTGTGAACAGAGTTTTAATTACAGTTCCTAACTGTGAGGATGGTGATGGTAACATTACGGAACAGAAATGGAGTACTGCTGCCCATCGCCCATAGGCAAACTCTGGAGCCAGAGGTTTGGCAAAAAAGGAAAAAGGTCATTTATTCAAAAGCTGCACAATTTTGGAAGAATGGCAAATTTCTGCCTCAGAGCCCATCCTCTCCGGAACATGCCGAGGAAAACCCTGCCACCTCTGCCAAACCAATCCAAGGCTGTGCCCAGAGTTCCTTCTCCCACTTAAAAATACCATCCTTTGGGAAACTTCAAGCAGCCGCTGAGTCATCCTCCAAGCAGCTCAGCTTCTTTCTCCACTACTATTGGGCCTCAGGCTCCTTTCGGGAGTCTGGCACAGCCTGCACTGCCAGCTGCTGCCAACTGCTTTCCATGCCAGGGGCCAGGGCCTGCCACCTGGCCATGCAGCTTTCAAGGCCTGCCCATCTGCCAGTGCTCCAGCCCCTGACAGAGCAAGGGGAGGGCGAAGTGCATGTTTCTCTCTTTCCTCTGTTTAAATCTACTGGCCCAATAGTCCATGCACCCCAGAAGGGTTTAGCTCCCCAGCCATCCGATCTTTTTCCCAGGCTAGACTGACAGGGTTTTCCTTGCACAGCACCTCCCCATTCCACCATGTACCAGGAGGGAGTAGGAGGGCTTTTCACTAGCCTCACACATGTTCCATGCAAGGCCTCCTCCTGCCCTCTCTGCCGTCTCTGGGTGTGAGGGAATCTGTAGACACACGCTGTGCTAGCTTGTTTATCCGTGGACTGCAGCCTCTCCCGTGCTGCTTCAGGGCCCCTCCCTCCACTCCCCAAACCACACTGGTTTCAGTAAGAATGAAAAAAAGAAGCAATAGCTGAACATCTTTGAAGAATCTATAGTTATTGGGGAACTCGTCATTTTGATACTAGAAAAGTAGTACCTTATAAAATTAAGAAGTTCAGGAAGGCTAGATGTCATAGCTAAAAGATGATATTGTGCTTTTTACTAGTTGAGTGTGAAGCCCCAAAAGTTTTCAAGAGTGAAAATACCATCAGACAAATGCAAGTCTGATGTAAGACTAGAATGATAAACTCTGTTAGACAAATAGGAAGGTGGTTTTTCTCAAACTTGAGTGATACACAATTATTTTTAGAAAAATTCTCTTATAGCCCCAGTAATCATGCAAGTAATTTTTAGTATAATATTAAGTGGTTGGTGGTTTTTTGTTTGTTTGTTTCTTTGGCCACTGGTGTTACCTTCCAGGTGGTATGTTATTTGGCCTTCAGTTGATAAAAACATGTCATATAAATCTGCTCTATCCTTATTAACAGAACAAAATTGTACAACTTGATGCCAAATAAAAGCAACATTGATACTGCAATTGTGTAGCAGCTCTTTAAAGTGGTCAACCAGGAGATTTAGAAAATGGGTCACTTTATTATAGAAATGAAAATAAAGTTCCTAACTGACTTTTAGATCATGAAGAATACATCCTTGTACCGGGTGAGGATGAGAGCATGACACTGGCAAAAGAAGGCAGAGGGATGAAACGTTAGACTGCCTGTCTCAGGCTCTGCTTTCAGGAAAACAAAGGCTGGTGCAGGGACCAGGACTGTGGTTCAGGAGGAATAAAACCAGGAACAAAAGAAGGTTAACCCTGAGATGCATTATTGATTAGGTCACCCCCTCCAATGACCTTCAATGTTTCAATGTTTCAGGACCTTCTGAAGAGCATTAAGAAATGTGTTTCAGAGCCATCAGCATTTATTCATTCCCTCCAGACCTGGCATGGACACTACCATCCTTATATTTCTGGATTGTAGGTGTGTGCATGTGCAGACTCATAGAGAAATGTACAGCCTGTGACTCTTTCACTTCCACTTCAGAACCTCTAGGCAATCATACAGTCTCAAGGCAAGTTGCCCCAGGCTATATCTGCAGTTAGCTGGCTGAAGCCTTTGCAGAGCTGGTTGCTGGAACATGACCGGATAAAGAGGTATATGGAGTGGATCAAGTTGTGCTCAATGGGTGTCCATAGGGTACTACATGTAGAGCAAGGGATAGCCACAGAGTAGTGAAAAAACTCAATCTGTAGCAAGGTCTGGCTCTTTGTCATATTGAAATTAATCTCTATGACCTTGGGCAGGTTAGTTCTAGTTTACTGTGGAAAGTAAAGCCGAGTGTGTTTAGGAACTGAACTCCCATCATACCTCTTTACAGGGTTAAAATGACTTCATGAGATTCCCTTTTCTTCCCAGCCCCCAACTAAACCCTCCTTAATTTGCAAGGCACAACTCAGATACTAACTTTGAAGGACAGTGATGGCTTCACAAAGGAGGTATCACTGTCTCTTCTGAGTTTCTACCATTCCCAGAAGAAGTCTAGCATGTTCCATGTTTAGTGTAGTAATGGTATATCCTTTTGTTTATGCTAGATAGGAATGCATGGAACATATTGATTTCTTTATCTTTGTGCCCCAAACACTATCAAGTTGGCAATCCATCTGTTGAACTAACAAGTACCTATGAACATACATGATACAGAGAGAGAGAGTAAGGGAAGAGAAGGAGTTGGGATAGGCAGCCAGAAAAGCACATTCCATATTCTTGTGAGCACCTACTCATTGTTTCTACAAGCAAAGCCAATCAATGGCCCTGTACTGCCTCTTTGGTGGGGAAAAAATTTTTTTCTCCCACATCCCTTGGATCACCTTTTGCCATTTAGTGGATTCTTTCCCCTTTTGATTCTGTTCATGAAATTCATTGCTTCTCAATTTTTAAAAAGGAAAAGAATATTGTTGCAAATAAGAGAGGTAGGCAGAAGACGAGGGGCTTCCCCCGGCCCCAGATGCCTTAGGGATGGGCATGGCTATGTCCATAGCTCCTTCCTCCATGTCTCCTGTTAGAACAAAAGCTGGGAAGGAAATAGAAAGTAAGGAGGTTTATAGAACGTAAAAAAATATATACAGGGTCTGGAACAAATAATGCCCCTTTTTTATTACAAAATCATAAGCATGTAATTCTGTAACATAACAATATCACACTCAAGCATACCATGACATTTTAGGTGAAATGTTCAAATTAAAACTGTAAATTATTACACCCATATTATTACCCTACCAACCACACTCAAGCAGGACTTACTTCTGCCAGACCCTGTGTATGAACCTATTATAGAGCTGGGCATTTTTCTTCATCAAGTTGTTTATGAGGATTAAAGACACTATTTGTATCCACTGCTATTCCCAATCTCCATTTTACAGACACAGAAACAGCTTAAAGATTACTATATTATCAAAGTCGTATAACTGGTAAGTTTTGGAGTTGGAAGCAAAAACCCCACCTGACTCCAGAGCCTGGGTTCCCACCTGCCTGCTGTTAAAACACCTAACAGTATTGACAACAAGACTTAGGCGTCCCCACTATAAAAGCAGCCTGCCACTCCAGGTGCGACTTTCCCCCACCCTTCCTGCTCTGCATATAAAGGTTGCTATGCCTACCAAGAAAGATGCCAGGCTCTGTGCCAAAACTTTTTCCCAGCTCTTCAGAAGAACAAATGCCCTTATTTTCCCAGATGGGTTGAAAATGGTGCTTTTGTACTCACATTAAGTCTTTCATCAGAGGCCCTCACCCTGTGAAATGAGATTAAATTCAAGGTGGCTCATCAAGTGTATGCCAGGAGTATATTCTCTTGCCCCTCTGCCCTCGAAGAGCTGTGAGTTCAGAGCTGAGCCCTCAGTGTTCCATAAAAGTGCTGTGCACACTGACTGAGTGTATTCTGTAGCTCTGGAGACAAGAATGTTGGAGAATCCGCAGATATGAGAGTGAGTACATGGCCTCCTATTTTAATGAATGGGGTTATAGTCTCTTGGAGCTGAAGCATGTGCCCAGGGAACATGCCAGTGTGCTTCCTTCGAGCTGTTAACCTTACCTTTGCCACTGGACTCCCTCAACTGGCCTTCCCAGCTAGTCAGTATTCCCTGCAGAGGCTGCAGGTGCAGAGAAAGCACTCAGTCGTAACTGCTGCTCACTGTGTGGTCTTAGGCAAGTCTGTTTACCTCTGCTTCAGTTTGTTTATCTGTCACATGAGAGGATGAGGCTGGATAGCATTTATTCCAAGAGGCTTTCTATGTCGAAAATTCCAATCTTTTTGGATAGGCAAGCCATTAGATGAACTAAGATTATTTACTTACAATGAAAACTTCCCTGAAAATGCAAGAGCTTTCCTCTGAGATAATAAAGCTCTGCTAAACACTATGGAAGATATATAACTTAGGGAAATAATTAAGCCAATTAGGGATTATTAGCCTATGTGTATTTTGTGTTAAATCCTTTTTATTAGAAAATGGTACAGAATTAGAAGTTTAATTCCTATTTGGCCTCATTCTAAGTACTATTTACCAAACAAGATAGCTAGTCTAACCATTTTGAATGTTAAAAGCAGACCTACAATAATAAGCTTGTTTTCATGGGAGAAATGAATTTTGATGCTTCTTCAAAATCTTTGGAAAATACGTCAACTGGCTGCTGGCTTTTCTTGATATTTTAAGAGGGCATATAATAAGCTTAAATGTGGAAGTTTTCCTAAGGTTTGTTGTTTGTTTTTAACTAGAATGCTATACCTTGCATTTTCTTTTCTCCTGATCTTTAAATATCTATCTGTCCCTTAAAACTACCTCCATTCAAAAACCTAATCTGTTTGTGTGGTTTGCATGTGGTTGATGTTTATTTGGATAAGCTGAGGTAGCAGAAGAGGAATATATTTATACATCTAACCTTTACAAAAAGGAACATTTGAAATGTCAGCATTTTATTTCAGGAACAGGTGAATGATTGCACTATAAGGTTTTATTTATTTATTTATTTATTTATTTATTTATTTATACCCTGAGTCGTTCTGAAGAGGAATTTGAAAGAGCTTACTTAGAATGGCTTATAATAGAGAGTAAAATAATAAGAAAGAGGAAACAGTCAGTATTCCAACAAGAAGAGTCAACATTATTGCTATGATGGAATGTATACCTGTGCCTAAAATTTTTTGAAATATGGTAAGGGAAGAAAGAAATTATATAATCTTCTTTTACTACATAAAGATTTATTTATTTTTAGAGAGTGGGAAAGGGAGGAAGAAAGAGAGGGAGAGAAACATCGATGTGAGAGAAAAACATCCATCGGTTACCTGTTGCATGCACCCTTACTGGGGACTGAACCCAGAACCCAGACATGTGCCCTGACCTGGAACTGAACCAGTGATTTTTTGCTTTGCGGGATGATGCCCAACCAACTGAGTGACATCAGTAAGGGCTAAATGATATAATCTTTAACATTCAATAAAGGACCAAGTTCTTCTGGCTCCAAAACCCAGATCTCTAATAAAGCACATTATCTAAGGATGTTGGTTTAACTCATTTAACAAAAATTTAAGCCTTTATTATGTTGCCAGATCAGTGTCAGGTGCTAGAGACAAAACTGTAAGTATGAGTGTTCTTCTACAAAGCTCAAAGTCTATAGGAGTGAGCCCTGTCTGGTGTGGCTCAGTGGATTGAGTGCCAGCCTGTGAACCAAAGTGTGGCTGGTTTGATTCCTAGTCGGGGTACATGCCTGGGTTGCAGACCAGATCCCTAGTATGGGGCGCATGAGAGCCAACCACACATTGATGTTTCTCTCCCTCTCTTCCTCCCTCCCACCCCTGCCTAAAAATAAATAAATAAATCTTTAAAAAAAGTCTATAGGAGTGATAAATATTAAATCTATTGCTATATAAGCTTGTATACTTTTCTTTTGATCACTTATTGAAACAGTTAAAACTTCTAAATTCCTTTAAATGTCTTAGAATCCATCCCTGATTCCCCAATGTGAGACCTGAAAGATGAGTAGGCGTAAACCAGATTAAGACAACAGGAGGAGAATTAACTCATTGGATTAGAGCACTTTAAGAGAACCAGTGCACCTAGAGCAGAACAGTACAGACAATAGTGCAGAGAAGACAAGGAAGTCAGGTGGTGATGAGCACGTCTGCCGTTCCTCAATGCACAGCCCAAGCTTTATTTTATTAAAGTAAAAACGTGGGTCTAAGTACATAGTTTTTATTTCTTGAGAAATATTGGCCTTCGATTTTAAAATTACTGTGCTCAGTAAATTATGTACTTGAAGTCCTTACTTTTTAAAATAAACATTGGCAACCCTATATCAGCTCCCAAAAAATACCTTTGTGTTTTTTTTTGTTTGCTTTTGGAATTCCATTGGTCCATGTAATCCAAAAAGCTAGGAAACTTTGATTTACATAGGACCCTCAACTCATGTGGCTGGAGACACATGAGAATAATAAAGGTTTAGATTTGAAGCATGATCTGGTGACAGGATTTCCTCATGGGACTAAGGTGACATCCTCTTAGTGCATAAGGTAGGGATGTCCTGGACAATTACTCAGATTGAACAATGTATTAGGGCATGAGCTTGTGGGGTAAATGGAGCTTGGTATCCACTCCTTTTTACTCTCATCAAATCATGCGCCCTGGTATAGAACAGTGTCTGCCTGGAAGGAGGGGAGACTTTTTGTTTTTTACAGGTAGACGCTATGGACAGGGGCAACACATATCATCTTTCAGTGATATAGTTTGATCCAAGGACAGAACGTAATAAACCATATATGGCATGCAATTAGAATCTCTGCGACATTCTTTCAGCCAGGTATATTTTTTAATACATACAAGTTTTCTTTAATGCCCTCTAGTAGAGGTCTAAAGTGGTATCCACTGCTAATTAATGATGGATCTATATGTTTTAGAAATTAAACTGGTAAGTGGAAATGTGAGTAGCAGTAGCAAAGAAGAAAACATCTTTATGTTTTATTATTACTTTACATAACAGTTTATCAATAGAATCCTGATTGGGTCATGTTCTTGAAAGGGTGAAGTAGCCTATAATCCAGGGAGATTGTTTCTTGAGAAAGTATAGCTGTAATTATAGTCAGTTTTGAGTTTAGTAATTATTGGAGCAATATATTTCTTAAGACCTCATTATAAAGCAAAGTAGACATGGGTCTGGTCAAAGGATTTTCAAAGCTAGTTATCAACAGCCATGAGGGGAAAAAAAATTAAAAGGTCTACTATGCCTAACATAGTCTACTAAATATGGCCCCCAAGATGAATTGGCTGCAAAAAGCGTGCATGGGTTACAGGGTAAATTGACCTATTCTATGGAATTCTTTTATAATGACCAATTATGTCGGAGGCTGTTCTGAAAACAATGACTTTACTTAGCTAATGTTTAGCCTAATTCCTGGAAATAAGCAATTACCCAAATTATTTCCCTTTTCTCAGCATCTTCTCCTTTATACTATACCAATTAATGTTCATTGTTTAAAAATAAGAAAATAGAGACAAGAAAAAAGTTAGAACCCAATTCTTTGAAGACAATACTAGCATTTTATTTGTGCTATCAAATAATTTCTACTCACATATAGTTTGTGCCTGTATCTATTTTTAACCAAACTGTCAATTGTCACCTTGCCTGTTCTGACTGACCGTGGAGCAGCCTATACCTTCCACTACCCACCCCTCCGGGCCCACATCACGTGGGAAGTTTAGTGTATGCCCTCAGGTTTCTACAATTGCTCTGGGACCGTGTCAGCCTTGGTTATCATTTATTACTTCATCGTGCCTAAGTTTCCTCTTCACCTGGCATGAAGCTCCTTTTCCTTATCCTCCCAAAACATGTAGTGTCACTTGTAAGGTAGTATAAAGTCCGTTGGCCTCTATACACCTTTTGTTTTGCTCTTTCTCTGTTCCTTTGCTCGTTTCTTCACATATTCCTGCATCCCAAATTTCTGTTTATTTCTTATTCACAGTACCTTAGGAAAAGGCCTTAATAAGAAGGTTGCATGCAGGATTCAGGACCTGAGGGCCTGGCTAAGAAAGAGGCAAAGTCCCTCAAAGAATTCTCATGGTAACTAGCAAAATACGTTTTTAAAAAAGCCTCCATCAATTTTACTTAATAAAATAAATTTATTAAAAATTAAATATAATGTAATTGACTTTAAAATCCCCAAAATGGGACCATTCTCTATTCACATAGAAACTCAAATACACGCAATTATATTGCTGAGAATAGATTACAGCTAACTTGGCTTTTGGACAACCATCAGATTCTTTTTTCCCAGTTATCATGTTTCCAATGGTTAGACTATTGATGAGAGCACCCACAGCCTCTCTACTAGGTGTTTTGTCTCAGTCTAAACTAAACATAGTTTTCTACCATGCATACTATGGCAGCCATGAGAATACTCAAGTCTCCTGCTGTGGGGAGCATAATTGACTGGCAGAGCCAGCTGCTGCTCATCTGGATCGGCCAACTCATTTACACTGATATCATGCTTACCATGGCTGAGCACAGTTAGGGAGTATTAATGCAGGACCTTTGCCGCAACATGAATGATGGGAGAATTTGGCATAAGGACTCGCCATCAGACTGGCTTGAACTTTCTTGGAAACTTACTGTAACCTGAAATTCTTCCCACCTCATCCACCTTCCTTCCTCCCCTGTCACTTTCACATACCAGACCTTCATCAAAGTCTGAAGGTCCTTCTTGCCTTCTCCAGCTTTCTCCTCTTTTCTTTCATAGGCATGTCTCCCAATAAATCTGCACTAATCCTGTCTTGACACCTGCTTCTTAGAAGTACCTAGAACAATACTCACACACATTTAACAAGTGAACGTAAAGAGGCATAAAACCTGATTGTGCAAGTTGGGTGAGCTCCCACCCCATAAGTACTTGAAGTTTCTTGCATGACAGGTTTACTAGAGGCAGACACTGAAATATTCTAGTGCTAACCACTCTTATGGGTATTGGCTTCTATTATACTCCTGTTCATACAAGAGTGGATGTGCTTGTGTTTTTCACCAATGAATAAATATTTTGAGCATCTATTGTGGTAGTTAGAACATCCTCCAAAGCTGATTCAGTCAGCTATTGTTGAAGCACTTGCAGTAGCTGCTTCTATAACACAGACATCTGGAAAGCTTGCTCTGGACAGGGTTCTACAAATATTAACTAACTTCTCCCTGGGGATTAAATTAAAATCAGTGCAAACACTGATCATATGGTCTACACTTAAGTATTTTAAAGTAAATTACAGTGTAATGTGAACTTCATCCATGTAAGTAAATACATCATATCTAATGACCACATAATGGCCAATTGCATGAATATCGTACTTATTTTAATCACTTCAAGAGTAAGTGTTTTCGGTTCCTAATTTTTAACCATTACTTTCAGATTTAGCAAAGCCTTTCTGTATACTTTGGGTATTGTCCAACTTTTCATAGAATATTTTTTAGAAGTAGGATTATTGGGTCAGAATACATGCCCAATTTTAAAGTTTTTTATGTTCATTGCCAAATAATCATTAAGGGAGTTTGCGCCAATTTATAATCCAACTATTATTGTATGAGTAGACTTATTTCTTTTTCCTTTATTTTCTGTATGTGAAATTATGTGTAAAATATAAATGTTTAACCCCCAAAGAATTTTTAAAAAACCTTTGAGTCCTTCACCCAGGTTGTGAAATAGAATTTAACATCCTTCTGTGTTTGCTGCTTCTCAACATTCCTCTACATGCCTCCCTCCCTCCCACAGAGTGGCAAATACAAAGCTACTTATGAAGGATTCCAGGAAAAAATAAACTCAATATTGTCTCTGGGTCATCTTAAGCTTATGCTTCCTGGGAGTTTTCAAGAGGACTTTCTGGGATATTCAGTGGGAGAGGCTGTGCATGAGTTCTAGGAAACCTGAGGCTCACCACACTGTATGAATTTGGAAGGCTTGTAGTGTAAAACAGGTACTAAACATATGAACAGTAGGAACTGACCTGTGTTTCTCTTTCTAAGCTCACTATGTTCCAGCTCACAGAAATAAATCAAAACAAAAAACTTTGGTGGGATAAAATAAATGTCCGCAACCAATTTAGGCAGCAAGACCTAGAAGAAAGAACAGGAAATTTATCAGCAAGTTGTCAAATCACCACATTTCTGTCTGCGCAGGTCTCCCCAGAACATTCATTCAGGTGTTTAAAAAAAACAAACTATACCAGTCCTATGTCCTGTAGCAAAACCATCCAGACTCATACTGCTCCAATGTGGTATAGTTTACAACTGTCAGTGAGCATCTCATGATGCCTGTTCACTATCTGCCTAGGACTCCCTTCATACCTCGCCTATTTGGAACTCATGTTCCTATACCATGTCTTTTTAAAAATTAATTTATTTTAAAATTATAGTTGACATAAATATTATATTAGTTTCAGGTGTATTAGAGTGATTCAACATTTATATACCTTAGGAAGTGAACACCATCATAAGTCTAGGAATCATCTGTCACCTTACAAACTTATGATATTATTGACTCTATTCCTTATGCTGTACATTGCATACCTGTGATTTATTTTATAACTGGAAGACTTTACCTTTTAATTCCTTTCACCCTTTTGGCCTGTCTTCTCACTCTTTCCCCTCTGGCAACCAGCAGTTTGTTCTCTGCATATAAGTTTAGTTCAGTTTTGTTTTGCTTGTTCATTTGTTTTTTTAGATTCAACATGGAAGTGAAATCATGGTATTTGTCTTTCTCTCTGTGTCTTATTTAACTTAGAATAATATTCTCTAGGTCTATCCACGTTGTCACAAATGGCAAGATTTCATTTTTTTTATGGCTAAATAATATTTCATTGACTTCTTTATTCATTTATCTATCTATGGTCACCTAAGTTACTTCCATATTTTGGCTATTGTAAAAAATTCTGCAATAAATGTAGGTGTACATATATCTTTTTCAAATTGGTGTTTTTGTTTTCTTTGGATAAGTACTCAGTAGTGGAATTGCTGGGTTGTGTGGTATATCTATTTTTAATATTTTGAGGAATCTCCATACTGTTTTCCATAATGACTGCACCAGTTTACAATTCCAAGAGTGCACAAAGTTTCCCTTTTTACCATATTTTCTCCAACACTTGTTATTTGTTGTCTTTTTGATGACCAATTTTGACAAATGTGAGGTGTTATTTCATTGTGGTTTTGATTTGCGTGTCCCTGATGATGAGTGATGTTGAATATGTTTTCATATGTCTCTTGGCCATCTGTATGTCATCATTAGAGAAATGTCTATTCATGTCCTCAGCCCATTTTTTAAATTGAATTGTTTGTTTTGATATTGATTTGCATGAGTTCTTCATATATTTTGCATATTAACCTCTTATTGAATATATCATTTGCAAATAAATTCTCCCATTCAGTAGGTTGCCATTCAGGGATGTCCAACCTTTTGGCATCTCTGCACCACACTGGAAGAAGAAGAGTTATCTAGGGCCACACATTAAATACATTGCAACATGTAATCCCCCAAAAATCTCATAATGTTTTGAGTAAATTTATGATTTTGTGTTGGGCCACATTCACAGCCATTCTGGGCTGCCTGTGGCCCAGAGGCCACGGGTTGAACACCCCTGCCTCTTGATGGTTTCCTATGCTGTCCAAAATCTTCTTAGTTTGATGTATTTCTCTTGGTTAATGCTTTCATTTTGGTGGATCGCATTTCAAGTAGCTTCTTTGGGAAGATAAGATGAATAGTAAATTTATTTTTTGAGACCATGAATGTCTGAAAATATTCTGTCCTCACAAAGTTTAAGAAATTTACCATGATTTTAGGTTACAAGTCATTTTCTTTAGAATTTTGTACATTACTTCATTTTGTTCTTCACAGTGATGCTGTTGTATAGTCTAACATTATGATTCTGGTGCTTTCTGATCTGTTTTTTCTTCTTGGAAGTTCGTAGAACCATTTTTACCCATAGTGTTCTGAAAGTGTACATGTCTCTGTGTATGTATTTTTATCTGCTGCTTTCTATTCAGTAAGCTATTTTTTTTTTCCCTCCAGTAATATAGCAGTTCATCTCCTATTGTTCTGGGAAATTTTTCTGAATAATTTTGTTTTGTCTCCTGTTCTCTTCTTCCTCTTTTTTCCCCCTACATATTTTGGAGTTGTTATCCAGTTTTCTTATATCTTTTTCTATTATTTTCTGCCTCTTTGTCTTTATGCCTCACTTTCTAGGAGACACCCTGTACTCTATTTTCTAACCCTCCACTGACTTCACTTCTATCATTATGTACTCAATTCTGAGATCTCTTTTCCTTCTCTTAATTTCTTATAACATCCTGTTCTTTCATGGATGCAGAATTTTTAAAAAATATTTCCTTGAGTTTTATTAATTCTTCTCATCCCCCACCTCCCAGGCACCTGAATTATTTACTCCAAGATGCTTTTTTTGGCGAGGGAGGTCAGTTTTATTTTAATTTCTATCTTTCATAATAGTAGCTTTCCTCAGATAATTGGTAATACCTGAATATGTATTTAATGTTAAGAATGAGGGTAGGGATCTTCAGAGCTCACTGGGCCTCTTCTCGGAGCTTGGACAGAGGGCCATGTTTATGAACTGAGTTCACATCACAGTTGGGTGATCTAGATTGGGGGTAGGGAAAGCTACCTGTATTCAACATTAGATATGCATTTGGTCACTTAATTATAATTCATACTTCAACTCTAATCTGTGTGAGGATCATCAGTCCATATACCTTGCTTTTAGTTTCTTCAAAGAACAAACTTCCAGGTTTCTTTCAGGGTTAGAAGGGTTACTTGCTCAGTAGAGTAGAGGAGGGGATTTAGAAGGTTTAATTTTTTAAATAGCAGAGTTCAGTCTGACTAAATTTGTTTAAATCTTTGACTATTGAGAGCTTCCAAGACCTAGTGTATACCTTCCCTTTATGTCCCCTGTTTGGGCAAGTTGATAAGAAAGCTGCGGCACTCCACAGCGGCACTCCCTCTTTTGGTGTCAGAGAAAAGTTGAAACCATCCCAGGAATGAATTCTTCTGTAACCCCACCCCTAATTGTGATAAAGAACCACAGCTACTTACTTATACTCTCTTGAGTTACTCAAGCCAATTCCAGGCCAGCTTGGGTGCTGTCCTGCTCTGCCCAGACAGTTTTATGATGTAATACAATTTTTCCTTACCTCTCAGTGTGTGAATGGTGTCATCAGTGTAGACACCCAAACCTGTTCATTGCCTGGGGAGGGGGTCTTAAGTCTACTTGGGCTGCTATAGAAAATTACCTTTGAGTAGGTGGTTTAAATAGCAAATATTTATTTCTCACAATCCTGGAGTGTGGGAAGTCCAGGATGAAGGTGCTAGCAGATCCAATGTTTGGTGAGAGCACTCTTGCTTCCTGGTTTGCAGATGGACATTTTCTCCTTATATCCTCACATGACAGAGCAGAGGAGAGAGGCAAGCTCTCTTCTTCTCTAATCTAAGGGCACTAATCTTCTTATCTCTTATTTTATCTAAGGACACTAATCTCATCATAAGAGCAACGTTTCCCAATACCATTACACTGAGTATTAGGGTTTCAGCATATGAACTGGGGGAGGGCACAAACATTTCGTCTACAGCAGGTCAGGTCCATACCATCTGCATTGTGTAGCCATAAGAAATAGTTTTCACAGATTTTTCTTTTATCTTAATCTTCCTTTCACCACCTGTTTCAAACGTAGTTTCTTTGCCTTTTGAACACTTTGTGGTATAAATTGGTTGGCTCTCACATTTTCCCAGTACTAGCTACAGAATAGTTTTCTTGGATCTACTAAGTTAGTACTTACCCATCTTTCTCTAGTTCCCAAAGTTTTGCTGATTTTTTCTTTTCCTATTTTTCTGATTTGTAGTTTTCTCTTTTTAAAAAAATCCCTTCCCTAAATTTCTATTGACTTGAGGTAAGACAAAATTAGAAACATGTCTTCAAGCTGCTTTCTTAATCCAGAAGTCTTGGGTGGCTCATTTCTTCATACCTTGTCAACAGTGGGGTTTCCCTTTTTACTTACTGCTGAATTTCTGAAATATATACTGCATTTAGTTCTAACCTCTCTGACAACTCAGATTATCCATATTATTAGAGTCTGAACTGGTCCACTGTATGTATGACTAGAAAGCTAAAGTACAATTTCATTATATATGGCAGATTCTTAAATTCAGCCATTCAGTTTATGCTAAAATTGCTTCTTACATTTAGTAACTTTCCATTGTAATGCAGATGGAAGGCTGTACCAATATTCCAGAAACAAGTTGAAATGAAAATGAATTATCTATACCTATTTCTACTCCATTTGTAATAGAAAGACATTAGATTCATGGGTATCTATTTAAAACAAAAGCCGCTTCTCTTTTTGGTTATGAAAATTTGGCCTATCTTTTGAATAAATTTATCAATGATTTAAAATTCTTGACTATTACTGCCAGATTTAAATTAAGATTTCAAAATGCAGTTGTTAATTTGAAAATAATGATTTCATCAAATGGTAACCCTATTTGTTCCCCAAGTTGATTTATAGGTTGATGAAGTTTCTTTTTATTATTAAAAATATAATTCAAAGTTATTTTTACAGTAAAAGCATATAGAGAGAAATTAGCCCCACTTTTCCATAAACACCAGAGTCCTGGTCTCCCCTCTTGGAGGCACGCAACCAGGTTACATGTTTTATGTATGTCTTGAAAAATGATCTGTGTGAATCCAAGCAGATATACAAAGAAGCTTTTTAGTACTAACAAGAGCATACTATTTCTGCTGTTCTGTACCTTATTTTATTTAACTATATATTTCTGAAGATTTATCTCATCAGCACATTTAAATCTCTACCATGTTTTTATTTTGTGTGGAAATGAAATAAATACAAGGAAGTGCATGCGCGTGTGCACACACACACACACACAGAGACACACACACACACAGAGACACACACACACACACACACACACACACACACCCCACCCCCCCACCCCCCGGCTGCTCCCATATTTAAGTGGATCAGCACAAAAGCCTATCAGGTAACTTCCTGGTTAGCCAAGCAATAAAACATTCCTAACCCTTCATGTCCACTCCAAATTACTACCATCTTTCTCCCTCCAAGGAAACATCTTCTGCACTTTTTAAATAATTATCATTTTCCTGCTTTTCTTTAGTTTTACTATCTAAGTATGCAGCCTTAAACTTTATAATATAGTTTTGCCTGTATAAAATTTCTGGCAGTTGGAATCATGTAGTATGAATTGTTTCATGTCTGGCTTACTCAGTGCTTTCTACCTGTCCCACCTATTTTGTTTCTTTTTCTAAATTTTCTTCTAAATTTTTTTCTTTCTGGCCCTTACTGCAAATCATTATTCTACTTTTTGTCCTACTAACTTGAAATTTCACATTCTTTTGCAGTTTTTGCACAGATTAATTACAATATTATGGCATATATTTTTGATTCTTAAAACCCTTTATTAATTAGTATTTTACCCTCTTCATGGGCAAGACATGGACTTTAGACTCTTATAGATAATTCAATTCTTTTTAGTCTCCTCTAAACTTTTAAGCCATTATTGTATGTCCTTTAATTCTGCCTGTATTTTAATTGTCATCCTAATTATCATATCAACAGTAGTCTATTATTTAAATTTGCCACTTATTCACGTTTTTACTACTCTTCATTTCTTCTTGAATCTGAGCTTTCACCTGGTATAATTTTGCTTCTCTGCCTGCAAAACATGTCTTTAGTATTTCTTTAGTACTTATCTACTGAATGTAAATTCCACTTTGAGTGTCTTAAAAATGTTTATTTCATTTTATTCTAGAAATATCTTTTTGATAGACTTATAATTTTAGGTTGAGTGCTATTTTCTTTTAGCATTTGGAAGGTATTTTTTCTTGTCTTCTGGCTTCTGTTAACTGTTGAAAAAGTTAGCTATCTGCCTAATTATTGTTGTTTTGAAGGCAATCTGCCTTTTATGTTTCTTCCAACTGCTTTAAGATTCTCTCTCTCTCTATTTATTTTTTGGTTTTTACCATTTTAGTACGAGGTACTTGGTTGTTTTCTTTTTATTTTGTTTAGAGTTTTTAGCTTCTTATGTCTGTTAAGTTAATATTTTTCACTTTTGGAAAAGTCTCATTCATTATTTCTTCAAATACTCCTTCTTATCCATTCTTTATTCCCACTCCCCCACCCCCTGTTTTCTACTTACATTGTACCTTCTCACTGTATCATATGCATCTCACCTTTTTTTCTAATGTTTCCATTTTTGTTTGTTTGTTTGTTTCTCTTTGATTCATTCTGGGTGGTTCTTCTTACCAATCAATATTCCAAGCTACTAATCGTTTAACTATCTATACAGCTGTTAAATCAATCTATTAAATTGTTGCTTATTTCAGTTATTTCCCAGTTCTCATAGTTTTTATTTGGTACTTTATATCATGGTTTTTCAATTTTCCACCAAAATTCCCTATCTTGTCTTGGTTCCTTGAACAAAATAAGTATGGTTTTTAAAGCTTATGTCTAAAAATGTCCAATCTGAGTTGCTTGTGAATTTTATTTTCAGCTATTTCTGTTTGTTTATTTGTTACCTTCCTCTGAGTTCCTGGTTAATTTTTATTGTGTGCCAGACATTGTATATGCAAAGATGTCGCAGAAATAATTTTTAGTTTAAGATGACATCGTCTGGCAAAGAGGATTTGTGTGTATTGGATTGGGGGGGGGTGGTTTGCATATGAGGTACTAATACTTTAGAATCACCTTAATCTAATTTCTCCCACAGCATGGCCAGAGAGTACTAATGCTATACAAGATGCAATGGTGATGCCTCTTTTGAATGATGCTAAAGTACCTCACAGGATAAGTAAAGAGATACACAATCCAATTTCAATATGATCTGTGCCTGATATTTATTTAACACTTATTTTGTACCAGGTAATATTTTAAGTGCTTTCCAAATATCATTAAGGTAGTTTTTTATAACAATGATTCTGAAATGGATATTACTATTATCCCTGTGTGACAGATGTAAAATTGAGACAGAGAGGAAGAGTTGGTTTCATGGCTTTTAATGGGAAAGCTGCACTTTGAATCCAAGTAGGTTCCAGAGTATCTGATCCTAACTGTTGTGGTAGAGTGAGAAAATTCTTTAGGGGGAAAAGTGCTGGTTATTGTTTATGTCAGGTCCTCTGAGCTCCCCTTAGCTCAGTTTCTGGCTGCTGAATGTGATGAACCAAAGGGTAAACACCAGTAATAGGACTAATTAAGTTTTTTCTGGAGGCAAATTTTGTGAGTGGTCACCAGGATGACTTAATAAAATTGATTTGGTAAGAGATAATGCTGTTTGAGGCAAATTTAGACTTCAAGTATTATATTATTCAGAGAAATGTAAATTTTGGAATTATGTAGGGAAGGACAGTTAGAAGTGGCCCATTTGATTTTGTCTGAAAATTATAAATTTAAAAATGCATTATGTATCTGTCATTTTGGCAGCGGTGCTGGGTGTTTAGGGGGAAATCATGATAGGGTTATTATATGAAGGAAGAGACTCACTGAGAGAGATTCTCATTTTGCAAATTCACTGCTGTGGTTCAGAATTAAGAGGAAGCAAAATTGTCAGTTAAATGTGTGTTCTCTGCAGACTACTTGGTACTGAGAGCAAGGATGGAGAAACTGTATCTTAGAATCTTTGCTTGATTCATATGTGAGATTAGTTTATTGTGTCTCTTTTCACAATGACTGCTCAGGCTGCCTCAGCATGAACAGTTGGCTCAGTACCTACTGAGTGTTTGATTAGCTAAGTTAGGAAGCAAAATACCATACACTACAGTAGAAATTTACCCTGGATAAATGTAAATCATTTAGTCAAATTGCTATATTTTCAGCATGTTAAGGCTTCATTGGGAGAAAATGCCTTAAGAACTTTCTTAGAAACACAAGTAAACAGAACTTATTTTCCAGGGTACCCGAAAAGCATGGCCTAACCTATGATTCAGGACCAGCCGACATGACCTTAGAGGGAAAGATGCAATAAAAAAAGAACGACCAGAGCAAGGCATGAAACTAATGTTGTAGGAGGTTTTTATAAGTCAGAACTCCTGGCTGCAAGTGACAGAAACCAGATTCAAAGCAGCCTCATCACAGGCAGCAAGAGAGGGGGAAGAGGAACAAATGACTGTCTTGGGCTGACTGCATCGCACATCAATATCAATTTTCGTTTCTTGCCTGGAGAGAGTTCCAAAATATTTTCAGCAGGCCTAAATGTGCTTCGGAAGGCTCAGATTTTAAAAGGGGGAAAAAGGAATGTGTGGCTCATCATATTGGGGATAATAGGCATGGCACCAAATCACACTTGACTGGATCTAGAGGCTAAAAAAAAACCTCACTTCTGCCCTTGCACCATTCAGCCTGCCTTTGCTCTCTCCTCTTTCTCTGTGGGCTTATTAACTCTTACTTGAGTATGCACTTCTGTGTTAGCAGGGAAGAAGGACACAGGCATTTTCCACTCTTCCTTGATTCGTCAGGTCTGGGATAATTATTGTATTTGTTATCTACTGCTGCTTTACAAATCCTTCCAAATCTCAGCAGATCAAAAAACAAACATCATCTCTGTTTCTTAGGGTTAGGCATCTGGGAGCAGTTTCGCTGGATGGTTATGGCTCATGGTCTCTCATGAGGTAGCAGCTAAGGTGTTGGCCAGAGCTCTAGTCATCTAAAGGGGCCGAAGAAACTAATTCGCATGCCTGTTGGCTGGAAGGCTTCATTCAGTTCTTGGCCACGTGGCTCTCACCACAATGCTGCTCCCGCAGCAAGGCAGCTGGCTTCCCCTGGAGCGAGTGGTCAGAGAGTGAGAGAAACCAAAATGGGAGCATAGTACCTTGTATAACCTAACCTCAGAAGTAGTATTTCTGCTCTGTTCTATGGTTTACACACTGACCCTGCTATAGTGTGGGAGAGGACTACACAAGGATCCAAGTACCAGGCAGTAGAGCGATCACTGAGGGGTGTCTCAGAGGCTGAGTCCTGCAGAACTGTAAGGTGGCCCCAGACTCTCGCTCCCCGGGGTGCACACTTGGCATAATTCCCTCCCCTTGAGTGGGGACTGGGCCTGTGAATATGATTGAGTAGTTACAGCCTTAATGAGATTACACTGTATGACAAAGGTGAAGATATTTTGCAGATGTCATTACCATCCTCTGTGTACTGATTTCGAGGTCATCAAAAGGCAGATTGTTTTGGCTGCATCTGACCTAAGTGGTGAGTACTTTGACAGAGGTCCAGAGACTTGAAGTAGTGGTGACACTGTCCTGTTAGCCTTGAAGACACAAACTGCCACATTATGGAGAGGCCCTTGAACCAGGGAATTGTGGATAACTTCTAGCTGCCGAGGGCCTCAGCTGCAAGAAACCAGATTCTACCAACAGTCAGTGAGCTCAGAAGGGGACTCCATCCAGGCCTCAGATGAGACAGCAGTCCTGGCTCACACTTTGATTGCAGCCTGAACACAAGATGCAATTAAGCTGTGTCTGGAAACCTGACCAACAGTTTGTGTGAAATAATAAATGTGTTATTTTCATTTATTAAATTGGTGATAATTTGCTATCCAGCATTGAAAACAAACTAATTCAGGTGCCCACCTGTGAAAAGTAAAGGACAGGTGGTTGTCATCTCTGTCAATATCTCCTCATATTGTGATTTGGGATGAAGATCTCCAAGGAAAGAAAGATGCTGCTGGAGAAATGAGAGGATGGCACACATCACTAGGCAAACCAAACTAAGCTCCCAGAGTTTATTATAAAATTTCAAACCTGGGCACCTTAGCCATTTCAAGGATTTGAATCATTAAGCAAACAATACTTAAAACATTCTCAAAAAGTAGTCTGTGTATGATTTATAATAGAACTCTCTGGAGTGTTAGTTAAAATATAGGCTCCTAGGCCTTGTTCCCGACATATTGACTCATCTCGGGCACATAGCTTACGGATATGAGTTATTTTTTTATTTATCATTTCATAGAGTTTCAAAATCAGAAAGAGCTGAACGGCTGTTGGGGCAGGGGGCTGGGTGAGACAGGTGAAGGAATTAAGAACAAAACTCATAAACACAGACAACTGTGTGGTGATTACCAGAGGGTAAGGGGCCGGGGCAGTGGGAGCAGGTAGAAGAGGGAAAAGGGGAGATAAATGGTGATGAAAGGAGACTTGGCTTTGGGTGGTGAACACACAATACAATATACAGATGATGAATTATAGAACTGTATGCCTGAAAGCTATATAATCTTAGTAACCAATGTAACTCCAATAAATTCAATAAAAATATTTTAAAAAGAAAGAAAAAAGCTGAAGTAACACAGTAAACACATGCTTTTCACAAGACTCATCAATTGTTAATATTTTACTCAGTATTTTTATTTCTCATATACATATTTATGTACATGATTTTGTTCCTAAACATCTGAAAGTAAGTTTCAAAGATTATGATACTTTTCCCCTAAAAACTTTCAAACATGTCTCCTACAAATAAAGTTATCTAATATGATCACATACCCTATCACAATGAAGAATCAAAACACTGACGTACTATCTAATATACAGTCCTTTTTTTCCTAGTAGTCCTCAAAATGCCCTTTGGATTATTGCTTCTTAAAGTGTGTTCCATAAACCAGCAGCTTAGACATCACTGTATTTTTGACAAGAATCCAGTGATTCATATATGCATGAGTTTGAGAAACCTGTAGCAGTTTTTTGATTAAAGACATAATCAATGATCACATTGCATTTGGGTTATCAATGTGTTCTTTGCTCTCTAGCATCTTTAAACTAAAATAGTCTATTTTGCAATCCCACTCTCCATCTGTGAGCAGGCTGACAGCTAAGGAAGGGGGGAGGTGAGGGGATGGAGGGACTGAGCAAAAAGGAAAAAGGACTCATGGACATGGACAACAGTGTGGTGAGTGCTGGGGAGAGAGAGGTGTAAGGGGACTAAATGGTAATGGAAAAAATACAATAAAGATTAAGTCAGAAAAAGAAAAATGAAAACGAAAAATAACAAATAGCTTTTCCTTCATTATATTTTGATGCTAGAGTATAAATAGTACCAATAACAGTAAAATTGTGTTGTAATAAATGTTATTTTATTGAATGTAAAATAAAATAGTCTATTTTTTTCCTATTCTCTCCTTCTCCCCTACTTCTTGCCTCCCTTCACTCCATCTACCCTTGCAAAAACAATGTTAAATTTTAAAACTCTTCTATGTTTTTAAAACTAACCACACCAAAAAAAAAACTTGTAAGTTTTCTTGTGTGAATGACATGAGCAAAATGTAGAGGAGAGTGGAGGCACGCGCCATCACTAGGAGTTGACTGAGATTTTCTGGAAGACATGGCCTTCTCGCAATCCTGCAATCACAGGTGCTGACTGTAAGGAAAACAACCTGTGGGGATAAGGACGAGGCATTTGGGAAACCACATGCATTGGTTTCTCTTGAGTGGCTAGTTCAAGAAACGAAAAAAATCCATTTTGAAAGGCACATTGCAGCTGGATTCATAAGCAATCACAGATCTTAATTAAAAAATAATAATTTCCAGACTCATTAGAAAAATGGAGGCAATCTGTGAACAGCAAAATTATGCCTGGGTGGTGAGACCAGTAAGTTTTAATTTCTCTTATATTTCCTGTCAGTCTTTTGCAAAAAAGAATCATTATAAAATCCTGACATGCATTATAAATTTCATATGAGAACTTCCCATTACATTGAATACCAATCCAGTACTTACTTCATGAATAATTACAATTACATTCCATATTTTATTTCCCTGTATTGTTATTTTAACCTTCCCCCTATTATTGGACATTTGAGTTGCTTTCCTTCTTCACTGTAACACAGCGCTTTGTTCACCCATCTATTATATCTCTGATTATTTTTCTTTTAAATAATAGAGCCCTAGCAGGGTTGCTGGGGGTAGTTTAAAATAGACTTCAACTGGAGAGTGTGGCCAGCTCACATCAATTCCCTCGGAGGCTCTGGTTGTTATATCATTCTCGGTCCTTGTCCCCAGTCATTCTGATTCAGGAATAGAGCACCTGGATTCGAGCTGGCAGCCCAAAAAAGATTTGGAAACCTGACAGACAGAGGTGGAACAAACGGGGTCATATCATGTAGGGACCTGGTACAATGACCTTGAGCTTCTGCAGCTGGGTTCTGACATTGCACAGCTTCTACTCTTGTCTTTCCTGAAGGTGGTCTGTGCAGCCCTTGCTTGAGACATGTGAGCAGCATTAGATACCTTCCCCCTAAATCCATGATTTGCTCATTATTCTGGGTTTCTTTCTGTTGCTACCAAAAAAGAAACTCCTAACTGATATTGATGATGGTTACATACAGCAGACACCTAGAGAATGGTAGTATTTGGAATTAGCTTTTGGACTGTGCAGGGGTAAAAGGCAGCGAGGCTCCCCTCTATGTTCTGGGACAGAAATGTGAAAGTTCATGGTAAGTGGTAGCCAGATATCTCATCTACCTCCTGCTCGTAAGCAACTGGGAATCTCCCCGGGGTGAAGCCCTGGATGTTTGAGTAGGAGCAGCCAAAGGAAGAGAACGAAGGCTGATCAGGCATCCTAACTCCATAAATTATGTAGCTGGTCCTGTTCCAAGGTGACGATCATTAAGTGGAGGTGATACGATTCAAACCCAGGCAACCTCACTCCACAGCCTTAGTTCTTAACCACTTCTTTATACTCCCTTGCCAAATGTAGCTATGTCTTTCTATGGAGAAAACCTAAGGCCAACTTGTCCCCACCTATGCAGTTGCCAGAGATAGCAAATAAAAACACATGTTAAGTTAACATGAGGGATTTGTTTTAGTATAAGCATGTACCATATATTTTCCAGGATATACTTATACTAAAATGCCATGGGGAGCATAGTGCGGGGCACTCCTGGTCAGGTCCTGAGGGTGCCTGTTTGGGCGCCATTTGTATCAGGAGGTAATGTGTTGTGGGGAGCGCGGGGCGCGGGCACTCCTGGATCTGAGGGTTACTGTCTGGAACCAGCTGAGGAGGAAGTGGGGCTCTGAATCCAGCAGATCCCATCCCGGGTTGTCATGGATGGGGGGAATATACATGAGTCATCGCAAACACTCCTCTGTTTGCCAGGAGAGGGAATAAGGCAACTTCCCTCTAGTGGAAAAGGCCGCAAGCCCCCATGTCCAAAGGCTTTTATTGAGAACCATATTCACAGGGGTATGGATGCAAAGCTCATCAATCAATGTCAAGAGTCTATGTTTACAGAAAACAAGTAGAGATCATACATAATAATTGAAGGAACACCAGAAATCTGCTTCAGGTGAGGGTCTATGAATAATGTAAATCTCCTTCCCAGTATGAGCCGGTGATCATCACTTTTGAGGGAAGAACAAAGCATGCTTAGAGGAACTTACTTCTAGGCCTGATTGTCCGCTGGAACTGCCCGATCCCGTTTAGGACTGTACCTGCCTTTAGTATTGTTTCAAGCCTGAGCCAGGCAGGTGGGGCAGAGCCACCAAGAGATAAGGAGACTTCTTCCGGCTAGAATGAGGATGCCGGCCACATCCAAGCTGAGCCGAGGGGTGTGGGCCTTTTTGCCCTTTCTCCATGTCTTTGTCTGCTGCTCATACCAGCTGTGTCTGGTTTAGGTTGTCCCTCCTTGTGAGAGATCTTACCTGTCTTTGACTATCTGACCTTCACAGGGCCAAACAGGATGATGTGAGGGAGGCAGGAGCTGTGCCCCTGCCACAGGGACAGGTTTTGTCTCCTCAGTGGCCTGTTTTTCCCAAGGCCTCCTTGATTAGCACCAGCCTTGGGGCCCTCTTGCCTGTTGGCAGGGCTACAGTCCCTGAAACTAGACGTGGCATTTCCCAACACTAAAGTATTATCATTTGAATTCAAATTTAACTTGATGTCTAATTTTTTATCTGGCAACCATACATGGCCCAATCTCATATCTCTCTTTTTCATTATTACTCTCTCAGTCACAAAAAAATAATTAAAATTTAGCACATATATGCCTTAGAGGGTACAGTGAAGGCAACATTTTTGAAGGAAATTTCAGAAATTGAGATCTGCTGAAATTGTTCCTATAGTACTCACCTATATTCAATGAGCTAGGCTAAGCAATAAGCTTTAATTAAATGTTTGATGGCTTGCTGAATGCAGACCATTGATGAATGCTGTTTTATACTAGGTGACTTTGAATTCCTTCCTGTCTATCATACTGGGGCTTTTCTTGCTCTTGAAGTCTACAACAACTAAGAACATTAGTTTGGATATATGTGTATGCATATGGCATACCTCCTTCCCATTCCATTTGCCTGTAGCTCAGGAGACTCTCCTTCCCCACAAGAAACAGATTGCTGTGTCAGGCTGCAGAATCCTTTCAAAATGCACATTGCTAACTGTTTTTATGGGCCAGAGCTGCAGAGAAGATAGATGCAATGAAAATGGGATCCCCAAACTCAGCAGCATTAGGAATCATGCTGAAGGCCAGTAATTGCAGACTACGAGGGGGTGTGGTCAGAGATCCAAAGGCAATGCAATAATCAGGGCTCAGGAAATAGACAGGAAGAAATCTGTGGCTCAGATTCAACATGGAATCTTCAGAAATCATATTGATGAGCCAGCCTTTCAAGTCTATTTTTTGTTTGTTGGTTGGTTTTGTTTTTTTTTTTACTTTTTTGATATAAAAAGACTGTTTTTCAATTGTCATCAATGTTTGAAGTGGCTGAACCAAGTGGATAGGAATCAGGTATGAATAACCACATGCACATATTTTAAGCCTTTGAATATAGGCTAGGATGTGGTATTGCTTTTGGTCAATTGTTGTGAAGGTATGGGGTAGCAAAGAGCTATCATTTGGCTCTCCTACTCTAAACAGCCTTTACAAAAGAGATGAAAGAGCTAAGTTGGAGATCCTAAAAGTTGCCAAGGATAAATGTTTTCTATTATATACTCAGAAAAAAAAGTGTTAATTATAGTTCCACAAGGACTAGTATGAGTAAACTTACTGTATTTTGCCATGTATAACGCACACTTTTCTGCCCAAATTTTTGAGGGAAAAAATAAGGATGCGCATTATACATGGGTAGTACTAATTCCATATCTATATAAATGTTTTTAATTCTTTTATTTATGCTTATGCATTAAAAGCATAACTCTAGAAAGCAATTAACTTATGATATTGACAGTGATGAAGCGTTCTTGGCCTTCTATAATGTGTAAATATTATAAATTTGTTACTGGTACATAATATTTCTTGTACCTTGTATCTGTTCTTGTTTTGTAATTATTTGTTACGTAAAAGTTCTTGTACCATAATATGTTCAAAAATAAATGCTAAAATTCCTTTATAATATAAAAAGGATCAAAATAAAAATAAATTTTAAAAAACTGAATTAAAAAATTAAAATGAAAGGTTTTTTTCCCCTGAAAGTTTGGGCCAAAAAACATGGGTGTGTATTATATATGGCAAAATACAGTAGTTGACACACAGGTAGTCTTCCTGGGAAAATAGCACCCACTTCAAGTATTTACAACAGAGAGAGAGAATTTAATGCAGAAAAACAGGTGATCAAAAAGTTGGAAAATCAAAAAGAAGATAGTGAAGAACTTGGGAAACAGTAGGAAGTCTGTTCTACAGTGGAAGGAATTTGTGCTATGGAATCCCAGGGATGAGGTCACTCCTGGAAGCTGGACCCTGGCAGGTCTGCCTGCTGGGAGCTTGGGCCCTGGAAAAAAGGTGCAGCTGGTGCCAGAACAGCTGCCCAATGTATTATTCTTTAATCAGGTGGTGATTCTCATCGCAACTCCTGTACATATGTTGCTTCCTCACTGGAGCAAATTAATGCAGTGCCTGAGGCAGACCTGGATATGGAATGATGCCTGTGGCCATTCTTAATAGGAGAATTACCATAAAAGCTCCTAGATTTTAAAGACAGGCTTTGCAGACTTTGAGAGCATAAAGGAAGAATGCCTGTTTCCTTGCTTGCTATCACAGGGTTTAGAACAAAATATCTTCTTTTCTCCTCATATTATATGTAGAATATGTTGCTGGAAGTAAAGTATTCCTCTTGGACCACAGATTGAAGTGGAATTTGAGGGAAATAAACATCATCTAAAGCAGAGCTACTCAGAGTAGGGGGATCTGCAGGCTGGTGCCAGTCCATAAGCGGTTTATTACCAGTTCATGAGGCAAGAAGTACAGGAATAGAGAGTAAGAATTTAAAATTACTCTGTCAAATTGGTATCAAAATCTCTCTGCCTATTGTATGTAATAATAAAAAATCAAGGCTTGCATTTTATGTTCTTTTTAATTTCATTTTTCTAGCAATTCATTTTTATTGCTTTTCCCCAATGAATTTGTTCATGACAGATTAGAAACAAACCTTTACTGTTTATATACTACAGATAGCTAAGAAGCACTGGTCTTGATGAATTGAGGCTTTGTGAAATCTGTTCTTACTCTTGGATACAGCAGCTGCATGTAACTGCAGACCACTCCCATTGTGAAGGAGATGAGTGAGCTTGCCATTGTTCATAGAGTATTTGAGTGGTGGTAGCACCTTTGGCTAAACAGGAGAGCACATATGTTGGGCAGCCAAAGGTACATGAATAGAAATATACAAATGAGCTGGCCATGTAGCTTTTATTCTTTTGCCCTCTCTTCTTTCCCTGCCATAGCTGACTTAGTCGAGGATAGAAATAGGTAATCAATGTTTGGTCTTTCCAATTTGGACAGTAGAACACTGACCTACTCAGGTGGAGCTGAGTGGAACTGAGTCACTATGAAACAGAACCCGAGAAGTCTCCAGGGTTTCTGCGATTGACTTCCCTGGAGCTGTGCAGGCCTCTGCTCTTTTTGCAGCGCGGTTGTTCTTCCTTCAGTTCTGGAACTCCCCAATGTCCTTTTAAATATTTTTCTTCTTGCTTAAGTTTTAAACCTGTTGCTTGTCATTAAACCTTAAATCATACAAAAGATCTTGCAGTTTTAAATGCATTTTGATAATATTGCCAAATTGCTTTCCGGGAAGTTGTATATCAGTGTATTCCATCACCAATGAGATGAGCAAGTATCTCTCTCTTTGTCATTCTGCTAGGTTGGAAATGGGGCCTTATTTAGATTTTTTTCACATCTTTGTATATTATTGAAGGTGAATTTGGAGGGGAGTGTTGGGAGTCAGGACACTTTTATGTGGAAATTATAGTAACCAAATTCAAATTATCTTTAGCAGAAAAAGAGATTTTGTTGGCACACATAAAATAGAAACATACAGGAGTAAGTTTTAGAATTAAGAAGTGTGGGAACCAAAGACATGAGGACATGCTTATTGGGGGGCACTTATGTCTGCTCTGGTGCACTCACCTGTTTGCCATCACGCTCCACACTCAGCCTCTCTGTGTATTCCTTACCATCAACTGATTTCTGTCAGACAGTTCTCTTCATGTGTCAGGAAATATTGCTGCCAGCAGTTTCATATGCATTCTCCTGGCCTACAAGCCTAGCAGAAAAAGATCTTCTCATTTAATGTCCAGGGATGCTTTGGTATTTCTTGGAGTGCTAGCCCACTCTTGGGGTGGGCTGCCGTGATTCACCGTGCCTGGATTGTTAGCCTCTCCTTGGTTGGGACGTTAGGGCAGGACGTTGAGACAAAGAGTGATTAACAATCCCTTCAGAAAGAAAGAAAATGGGGAGAAAGCTTCCCCGGAGGCAAGTTTGCTAGAGAAGCAGAAATGTCCCCTACACATCTAGCAAGACTCTTGATTCTTTAGCAGATTGATTACATGTTGAAATTGATGTTTCAAGAAAACTGAGGTGGCAGTGGTACATAGGTATGGTGACCGTATAATTTATCATCCAAACTGGGACATTTTTGGAAGTGAAAGGCTACTAATGATTGCAAGTGTACCCTATTTGGAGAGCTAAATGCAGGCAAAGAGATTACTTGGGAATTATTGCACTAACCTCTTTTCTGATATGATAAATGTCCGACAGTAATTTGATGGTTTTAAAAGTATCATCAACCATTGCTGAGAGAAAGTATTTTCTTGGAATCAAGGTCAAAGCTCAGGAAAAGGTCAAGACTCACAAAAAGTCTAAAACTACATGGGAAGAAACCATTTTCTTCTTGATAGTTGGTTCTCAGGAGAGTAACCTCAGGGTGGTGAACCATTAGTGTCACTTGTGAGGTTTCCTAGTGGAGGGTTAATAGAGCGCTTCAAACCATGAGCCTGATGCAGTTTAAAGTCTTCACTTTGCCATTTGCCAACTGTGACCCTGAGCAAGTTATTTAACCTCTCTACACCTCAGTGTCTCCATCTCTAAAATGGAAATTACTATGTTTCACATAGAATATTTATGGTGCATATAACACTATTATATGATTAGTAGCACTGAAATGTTATCGATCAATACTACCAAAAGGGGTAATAAAATGCAGAAGAAAAAAAACTATAATTTTTTAAGCAAATAGGACCTCCTATAAGCATGATTCATAGCAGCTCTTTCATCTGTTTTTAGTTGCTCTTCCAATGTGCTCTTCTGATCTCCCCACCATGTTCTCTCCAAATACAGAAAATGCCCTATTTTTGTGGCAAGGATGGTGTCACTGAATATCTTTCATGGCTTAACAATGTCTTTGTGTTTGTCACTTGTATCCTTAGGGCCTTCCAAAAATGATTACAGGATTGGTAGGGGGAAAATCCAGCTCACAGGACTCGAGCCAGTGTGAAATGAGGAGTGGCAATACATAAGGTCCCAGATACAACTCAGAAAGTACTGGTAGTTGGGAATTAGGGTCATAACTAGAGGGAACAATGAAGTCAAGGAATGCTATTCTGTGTGTTCATAGGCATGGGAAGAGGGAGAAGAGGGGTAGGTTGGGAGGGTAGGTAGAAGAACTAGGGTCTAGGGAAAAATTAGAGGGGACGGAATTGAGGCAGGGAGGAATTGCCAGAGGATGGGTTTAACAGAATGGAAAGTAGATGAGATATTTCCTATTTCTTAAATAAGGTGGTAGCTAATCTTTGGAGAGTAAGAATTGGAAGCCAATGCAAGGAGAAGTAGAATCATCATTCTCTCATGAATCATGCTGGGCCTGGATCTCACTGCCTGAATAGATGGGGACAGTGACAAAGATGCTGCATTTTTTTAAAATCCTCCTATCAGCATTGGCTGGTGTCTCTGCCTGCCTGCTTAAGTTTGCCAGTGTCTTACTGAACCCAGAAACGCCCTAGGAGAATTTCTATCTATAGAAATAAATAGAACTGAGCAGAGGTTGACCTATAGGTGTATCTGGGCAGCTTGTTATATGGTTAGACCAATATACTAATGTACCTGAATGAGCCACACTCATGTACTCTGCATTTGAACAGTCTATAGACCGACTTGAAACTTTTCTCTCGTCTCTTCTTTAGTCTTAACTTTATAGATTCAATACTAAATTTACAAAATTGAAGTTCACGTAATTGTTGTGACATGTCAAACTTATTCTTTCTACTAACATGCAGGTCCTAGTTTTATACTGTAAAGTTACTTTTCTACTTTATAGACTTATTTTTAAGGGCCCTTTAAAAACAAGTATTTATTATTTTTTCTTCGAAAGAAATAAGGAAAAACAAGGGTTCTGGGGAGTAAAATAGCTAGCCAAGCTCTTCTCTAGTTGTATAAGAAAACTTCCATATTTGCAAGATAATGCTTCAGCTGAGAATCAGTATTTTCCTTTTAATGTTGACATTAAAAAGAAATAGGACATTTAAGGTTAATTTGGTTCTGCTGTTAGAAAGCTCTTCCTATAAAAAGCATAAGTCACATTAAACTTACTGCAAACTTCCAATGGCTCATAACTAATGTTTGTTTTAGCTTCAAGATTACAAGTGGGTTTGCTACCATTAGCAAGCAAATAAATGTCTCTAACTTTACTCCGTTAAAAGATGACATGATGCCTTTCAATGTATTTTTGTAGCAGGAGGAAAAATTGTTTTCTTTTTTTTTTTACATTTATTTTTTTTATTTTTTTTTAATTTATTTACTTTTTAAATACATTTGTCTCTGCCTCCCCCCCACCTCTTTCCCTGGCCCCCTCCCACCTTCCCTCCCTCAGCTCTTCCCCTTTGGTTTTGTCCATGAGTCCTTGCTATATGTTCCTTGACTTTCCCCTTCCCTTCCCTTTCCCTGCCCCCCACTTCTCTCTTGTCTCTGCTGATTTCTTTTCCTTTCAGTGTTGCTGGTCATATTTTCCTTGTATCTTTGCATTGTTGGTTAGGTTCCGCTTATAGGTGAGATCATATGGTATTTGTCTTTCGCCCCCTGGCTTATTTCGCTCAGCATAATGCTCTCCAGTTCCATCCATGCTGTTGCAAAGTTTAGTACTTCTTTTTTTCTTTCTGCTGCGTAGTACTCCATTGTGTATATGTACCATAATTCTTTGATCCAATCATCTACTAATGGGCATTTAGGTTGCTTCCAAGACTTGGCTATTGTAAATTGTGCTGCTATGAACATTGGGGTACATAGGTTCTTTTGTATTGGCGTTTTGGTGTTCTCAGGGTATAGTCCCAGCAGTGGAATCGCTGGATCAAAAGGCAGTTCCATTTTCAGCTTTCTGAGGAAATTCCACACTGCTTTCCATAGTGGCTGCACCAGTCTGCGTTCCCACCAACAGTGGACTAGAGTTCCCTTTTCTCCACAGCCTCGCCAGCACCTGTTGTTTGTGGATCTGTTTATGATGGCCATTCTGACCGGTGTGAGGTGGTACCTCATGGTGGTTTTGATCTGCATTTCTCTGATGGCTAGTGATGCTGAGCATCCTTTCAAATGCCTCTGGGCCCTCTGTATCTCCTCCTTAGAAAAGCATCTGCCCAGGTCCTTTGCCCATTTTTTGATTGGATCGTTTGTCTTCTTGGAGTAGAGTCGAGTGAGTTCTTTATATATCTTGGAGATCAAACCTCTATCTGATGTATCATTAGCAAATATATTTTCCCATACGGTTGGCTCCCTTTTCATTTTGCTGATGTTTTCTTTTGCCGTGCAGAAGCTTCTCATTTTGATGAGGTCCCACTTGTTTATTCTTTCCTTTATGTCCCTTGCTTTAGGAGACATATCAGTGAAAAAATTGCTGCGTGGGATATCTGAGAGTTTCCTGCCAATGTTCTCCTCGAGGACTTTGATGGTGTTGCGACTTATATTTAAGTCTTTTATCCATCTTGAGTTTATTTTTGTGTATGGTGTCAGCTGATGATCCAATGTCAATTTTTTGCATGTAGCCGTCCAGCTCTCCCAACACCATTTGTTGAAGAGGCTGTTATTGCTCCATTTTATGCTTCTGTCCCCTTTGTCGAATATTAGATGTCCATAGAGACCTGGGCTTATTTCTGGGCTTTCTATTCTGTTCCACTGGTCTATGGGTCTGTTCTTGTGCCAGTACCAGATTGTTTTGAGTATGGTGGCTTTGTAGTAGAGTTTGATGTCCGGTATTGTGATCCCTCCTACTTTGTGTTTCTTTCTCAAAATTGCTGCGGCTATTCGGGGTCATTTATGGTTCCATATAAATTTTTGAAATGTCTGCTCTATTTCTGTGAAATATGTCATTGGTATCTTAATAGGGATTGCGTTGAATCTATAAATTGCTTTGGGTAGTATGGACATTTTGAGGATATTAATTCTTCCAATCCATGAGCAGGGTATATGCTTCCATTTATTTGTGTCTTCCTTAATTTCTTTTTTCAATGTTGCATAGTTTTCTGCATACAGGTCTTTTGTGTCTTTGGTTAAATTTATCCCTAGGTACTTCATCTTTTTTCGTGCTATATCGAATGGTATATTTTTCCTGATTTCTTCTTCTTCTATTGCATTGCTGGTGTACAAAAACGCCTTTGATTTCTGAATGTTGACTTTGTATCCTGGTGTTTTGCCAAATTCACTTATTAGGTTGAGGAGTTTTTTGGTAGAGTCTACAGGGTTCTCTATGTACACTATCATGTCATCTGCAAACAATGATAGTTTTACTTCCTCCTTTCCTATTTGGATGCCTTTTATCTCTTTCTCTTGTCTGACCGCTGTGGCTAGGACTTCCAATACGATGTTGAAAAGAAGCGGTGAGAGCGGACATCCTTGTCGTGTTCCCGATCTTAGTGGGAAAGCTTTCAGTTTTTGCCCGTTGAGTATGATATTAGCTGTAGGTTTTTCATATATGGCCTTTATTACGTTGAGGAATGCCCCATTTATTCCCATTTTTCTGAGTGTTTTGATCATAAATGGGTGCTGTACCTTGTCAAATGCTTTTTCTGCATCTATCGAGATGATCATGTGGTTTTTGTCTTGTCTTTTATTGATGTGCTGTATCACGTTTACTGATTTGCATATATTGAACCATCCCTGCATCCCTGGGATGAATCCCACTTGATCGTGGTGGATAACCTTTTGAATGTATTGCTGGATGCGGTTTGCCAACATTTTGTTGAGGATTTTAGCATCTATGTTCATCAGCGAAATTGGCCTGTAGTTTTCTTTCTTTGTAGGATCTTTATCTGATTTTGGGATCAGGGTGATGCTGGCCTCATAGAAGGAGTCTGGGAGTCTTCCCTCCTCTTGGATTGTTTGGAATAGTCTGAGAAGGACAGGGGTTAGCTCTTCCTTAAATGTTTTGTAAAATTCTCCTGGGAAACCGTCTGGCCCTGGGCTTTTGTGTGCTGGGAGTTTCTTGATTACTGCTTCAATTTCCCCAGCTGTTATTGGTCTGTTCAAGCTTTCTGTTTCTTCCTCCTTTAGTGTTGGAAGATTATACTTTTCTAAAAATTTGTCCATTTCATCAAGATTTTCAAATTTCTTGGCATATAATTGTTCATAATAGTTTCTGATAATCATTTGTATTTCTGTGGTATCAGTTGTTATTTCTCCTCTTTCATGTCTGATATTATTAATTTGGGTCCTCTCCCTTTTTGTCTTGATGAGTCTGCTTAATGGCTTGTCAATTTTATTAATCTTTTCAAAGAACCAGCTTCTGGATTGGTTGATCCTCTGAATTGTTCTTTTTGTCTATATGTCATTCAGTTCTGCTCTAATCTTGACTATTTCCTTCCTTCTACTTGCTCTGGGATTTATTTGTTGTTGTTTCTCCAGGTCTTGAAGTTGTAGTGTTAGGTCTTTTATTTGAAATGTTTCTATCTTTTTAAGGTAAGCCTGTATTGCTATGAACTTCCCTCTCAGGACCGCCTTTGCTGTGTCCCATAGGTTTTGGACAGTTGTCTGTTCATTTTCATTTGTTTCCAGAAATTTTTTGATTTCTTCTCTTATCTCATTATTGACCCATTCATTGTTTAATAGTGTACTGTTCAGTCTCCATGAGTTTGCAAGTTTTTGAAGTTTCTCTTTGAGGTTGATTTCGAGTTTCAAGGCCTTGTGGTCTGAGAAAAAGTTTGGTATTATTTCAATTTTCCTGAATTTGCTGAGGCTTGCTTTTGTCCTATCATGTGGTCTATCTTTGAAAAACTGCCATGAGCATTTGAAAAGAATGTGTATTTTTCTTCTTTGGGATGTAAGGTTCTATATATGTCAGTTAAGTCTCTTTGATACAGTGTGTCATTCAGCACCACGATATGTTTATTAATGTTTTGTTTGGAAGATCTGTCCATTTTTGACAGTGGGGTGTTGAAATCCCCTACTATCAGTGTGTTACTGTCTATATCTTTTTTGAAGTCATCCAACAATTTCCTTATACTCTTGGGGGGCTCCTATATTGGGAGCATATAAGTTTACAATGTTAATGTCTTCTTGATAGATTCTTCCTTTAAGTAATATAAAGTGCCCCTCTGGGTCTCTCTTTATGGCCTTTGCTTTGAAATCTACTTTGTCTGATACAAGTATGGCAACGCCAGCCTTTTTCTCATGTCCATTTGCTTGGAATATTATTTTCCATCCCTTTACTTTCAATCTGTGTAGGTCTTTTGCTCTGAGGTGGGTCTCTTGTAGGCAGCATATGTGTGGGTCATGTTTTCTTATCCATTCAGCTACCCTGTGTCTTTTGATTGGGGCATTTAGTCCATTCACATTGAGAGATATTACTGATAGAAACTTACTCATCTTTTCTCTTTGTACTTGTGTTCCTCTCTGTCTCATTCTTTTCCTTCATCTGCTTAAACCAGTCCCCTTAGCATATCTTGGAGTGCTGGTTTGGTAGAGATGTATTCTTTTAGCTTTCTTTTGTCTGGGAAACTCCTTATTTCTCCTTCTATTTTAATGGAGAACCTAGCTGGGTAGAGCAGCCTTGGCTGTAGGCCCTTGCTTTTCATGGCTTGGAATATTTGTTGCCATTCCCTTCTGGCTTGTAGTGTTTCTGTTGAGAAGTCAGCTCCTAGGCGTATCGGGGCCCCCCTTGTATGTTACTTTCTCCTTCTCCCTTGCTGCCTTCAGGATTCTCTCTTTGTCTTTGACATTTGCCATTTTAATGATGATGTGTCTTGGAGTGGACTTCCTTGGGTCCCTCTTGAGTGGGGTCCTCTGTGCCTCCTGGATCCATGAGAGCCTTTCTCTCCTCAAATTAGGGAAATTTTCCATCATTACTTTTTTGAGGAGGTTCTCTATTCCTCGCTCCTCTTCTTCTCCTTCTGGTATCCCTATTATATGGATATTATTGCGTTTCAGGTTGTCCTGCATTTCCCTAAATGCTTCTTCATTCTTTTTGAGTCGTTTTTCCATTTCTTGTTCTTTCTGGGAGCTTTTTTCTACCTTGTCCTCCATCTCACTGATTCGATCCTCAGCTTCATCCAGCCTGCTTTGGATTCCTTCTACTGTGTTCTTCAATTCAGAAATGGTATTCTTCATATCCTCTTGTGTCTTCTTGATAGTTTCTATGTCCTTTTCCAGGCTGATATAGTTTGCTGTGAGATCCTGATAGTTTCTCTGCAGTTTCTCATAGTTCTCTTTGAGCTGGCTGAGCTCATTGAGCTTCCTTAGAACCATTGTTTTGAATTCCATATCTGATAATTCCCTTGCCTCTATTTCATTTAGCTCTCTCTGTGGGGAGTCCCCTTTTCCACTCATTTGAGGGGAACTTCTTTTTCTTCCCATTTTTGTGAGAGTCTGTTAAGTATTTTTGTCCTTTACTTTTCTTTCTGGGCCTGCCTCTGATGATGTCAGTTGTTGACCCTATAGGGCCTTGGGTTGTTTATTTGAGTCTTTCAGGAGTCTAATGCCTGTGTCTGACTCCTGCTTGGAGCAGCTCTGTGACCCCTTCAGTCAGGGCTGAGCTATTTTTTGGGATCTCTCTGCGCTCTCATGCGGGCTCCTTGAGCACGTTCCCAGCGCGGCAGGGTCCCCCACCTGCCTGGGCTCGCATGTGCTTGCCCCAGACCAGGAGGCTTATTCGCGACCTCCCGTACTCATCTGGCCTCCCTGGCACGCGAGCTTCGCGGCACTGGACAGTTTAGGGTCTTCTATTGTGTGTTTTCCCCGCTTTTGGCTCTTTGGGTGCGTTGCTTGCCCTCGCCAAATGGGGACTACGGAAATGGGAGGAAATCAGCTCTAGGACTCTCCGGTTAATCCTGTTTCTGGTCTCTCCTCCAGGGACTCTGGGCAGCTCTACTTATTTTGTGGGCCGCTCCGCAATCGTGGCGGGTAGGTCAGTTTACGCCTGCCCTTGCCCCTCTGTGCACTCCCTCGCAGGCTGTATGGGTGCCAGTCTGTGTGAGGCCTTGCCGGCAGGTGCAAGCGTTCGCCAGCCCGCGTGGGTCACACACACGCTCGCCAACCCTCGCGGGTCACTCGGCGCAAGTGTGCGTGCCTGCTCTGGGTGTTTTGGGGGTGTCTATGTTTGCTTTTCAGCTTTTGGCTCTTTGGGGGTGTGGTCTCTTCCCGCGCAATGGAGACTACGTCAAGGAGAAGGAGTCGAGACTCCCCGGTTCCTCCTCCCGTTCTTTCCCCAATGCCTCCGTTTTTAATCTCCCCTCAGGGGCCTCTGGGCAGTTCTGTAACCCCTTCAGCCAGGGATCCAACCCCTGTGCGGACTGCGTTTCAATCGCAGGCAGTCTGGTTCATGCGCGCCCCGCTTCTGCCTCTTTGGGGTCGCGCCTTTCCAGCCCACAATGGAGACTACCGAACGGGGAGGGAGTCCGGACTCCCCGGTTCCTCCTCCCGTTCTTTCCCCAACGCCTCTGTCTCCAGTCTCTCCTCAAGGCTCTCCCAGCCAGTCTGCACCAGCCCCGTAGCTCACAGGCGTACAAGCTGTGTGCGGAGCGCACAAAAGGCAGGTTAATTGATTCCCTTATGCCTGAGCGAGATGGTAGCTGCAGAGTGGGAAGTGCATTATCACCGGGGCTCCACCGGCCGCCGTGTCAGTTCTCTTCACAAAGTTTTCCTCACCAGTCTTTTCCCAGGCACCAGTCCACCCTGCTGCTGCCTCTACCCAGCGATCAAGGAGGGTGGCTGCAGCTGCAACTTTTGCGTTTGCCCTTTAAATGTCTTTTTGCATCCCCAGCCACCTGTCTCTGGCAGTGAGCACCCGTAAGCTTTTTGGGGTTGCGTTTTGTCTGTATTTTCTCGGCTTTAGCTGCTGTAGTTTAGGGGTTCCTGTTTATGATTCAGACCCCGTTCTTCTCGGGGGAAGCTAACTGGCCGTTTCAATGTCCCTCTGGTGCCAGTGCCCGTGCGCACCCAGCCCACCCTCTCGAGCCTCCACTACAATTCTCACCCGTTGGGATGTGTGAGAGTAGAATCCACTGTCCGTGACACCAAGGCTCCTCTCCCACTATCGCTCCACTGCTTTCCAGGTGATTACTCCATTATTTAGTTGCAATTCCAGTTTGGTTTTGGGAGGAGGTCAGCGTGACTCCCTTTCACTCCTCCGCCATCTTTCCTTCAGATTGTTTTCTTATTGATTTATTTATGTAGACAAAAAGGGAGCCTATTTCTGTGTCAGTTTCTCTTCAAGGAAAAGCAATATTTTCCCTTCAGCAGGTAAAAATTATTTTTATTTTGTGTCACTTTGGAATGTTTAATAACATTTAAAGGCCCAACTCACAGCAGTTTAAATTAATATGAAGTCTAAAGGTAGAGGATCCAGAACATGCAGGTATAGGGACTCAAAAATCTCATTACAAAACTACTTTCTGCACTATCATCCTTGCTTTATGGATTTTTCAATCTTCATGCCTGTCTCCACACTTCTGCAGGATGGCTGCTGCAGCTCCAGCCATCAAGTCAATGCTCAAAAAGTAGAGGAAAGGGGTTTGCCATCAAGTTCTGCTCTGGCATCTATCTCTTTATGACACAAAAGTTTCCATAGAAATGCTCCCAACAGACCTCTGTTTATGACCCATTACCCAAAAGTCTGAAAATGTATCTTTTTTTTTAGTTTGATTTTAGTACAGGCATACCTCAGAGGTATTATGTATTCAATTTCAGACCACCACAATAAAGCGAGAATTGCAGTAAAGTGAGTCTGAATTTTTTTGCTGTGGGAGAATTTTGCCTACAATTTGTTAAAAAAAAAAAAAAAAAAAATGCAACATCTGTGAAGTGCAATCAAGTGAAATGCAATAAAATGAGGTGTGCCTATAATTTATTTTGGATAAGAAGCAATGCAACAGGCTGGCCACACTTCCCTTCTCCCTTTGGGCTCAGAGTTAGGAAGGAAGAAAAAGCAAGCATATAAACATTGTAGTCAGGGATCGATGCTCAAGAGGCAGGTAAACATGGTTAGTGACTGGACTCAGTTTCCAAGAAAGTTGGGAAGTTCTGAATGGCTTGCACTGCTCTCCAAACCTAGCCCTTCACAGGGGTTACCACTCAGCACCATCTTTCCCAAACACAGAGGATGGCCCTCCCACTCGGAGCCACCGTGACCATCTCATTTTCCCTCTCTCTGCCAGAGCCTTGTTCTGTCCTTCTTTTAGCAAGAGGTGGTCCTGTCCTGCATAGGACTGGGCAGAAGACAAGCTCTGTTAGTGAGCAGGGAGAATGGAACTGGTGTCTGTCACAGCATCTTTTCATGTTTTATTTATTTCACACTATAAAAAGTTTGCTTTTAAATGGCTTCCTGTCACATTCATTTAACTGACGCTTACAGGCTGGCTCCTCTTACTCATATGCTAGAATCCCACTGGTGTGATCTTTCTAAAATACAAATTTGATTTCATCATTAGCTTTCTATTTCTTTACCATAGCTTACAAGAAAGGTCATGATCTAGCCTTTACTCACCTTCTCGCATTTTCTCTTTCACATGGCTTGCTTGATACTTATTTTCTCTCTTCCAGCTGTATAATTTGTCCTATTGCCTATGTAGAATATTTCCCTTCCCCCACTTCCCTCTCCTCTTCCTTGCAGGATAGTTTCTCTTGGTCTTTCAAAACTGATGCTTCAAGAAGCTTCCCTTGCTACCCTCCCCTCACTAAGCTCAAATATTTCTCTTTTGTCCTTCGGTAGCACCTCGTAGGATTCCTATTACAGCCTGTATCTCTGTATTATAACTTATTTGTTTATATAACCCATCTATCTTTTGGTACCAGACTGAGATTTTTGAGATTAGGGATTCTCTGACTCATGCCTGTATAGTTTGTGACACACAAGAGATACTCAAATTGTATATTTTTAACAGCAGAAAAGATAGTAAGCTTGCTGGATGAGAATAGATTATACGAAGAAAAGTCTAGTCCTGTTTCCAAGGAGGTCAGGATGAAGTTGAGGTTTTTCATTTTCTCTTGTTTCTCAGAACTTGGACATTTTCTGACTCTAATTTAGGAATGGATTGTGAGTAGGAGATAGAGGTAAAGCAATAGTGTCTTACAAACAAAAGTTATTTGCCAGACTGACTCAGCTGCACAGAAAACTCACTGGTACAAAGCCAACCTGATAACTACTCTACTTTGAAATGACCCACTGATCTGAGCACATAGAACTAGGCCAGCAGTCTTTTTTCTTGTGCGCCAGCTAGTCAGGTTAGCTACAAGTTTAAATTCTAAGGACTGAAAGCCACTAACTCAGGTGTACATAGGCATAACACGTGCCAGAAAGCAGACCTTTAGAAAGCATCACGTAATAAAGGCTCTAAGCGATGTGCTGCTTGTTGAAGTTGGGTTTTCTTCGCACAAATCCTTCATTCTGATAATCCCTTACAGGTCACTCAACCCCAACCACTTAACACGTAGATAAATGGAGTAGTTCTTTATATTTGGATCAGAAAGGAAGACCTAGAGATTGAGTCGGGATGATTAATCTCATACTGGGGAATGAGGAATACTGGATATATCACCTACCATGCAATAGGGCATTTAAAGGTAACAGCTGTGACCATCATAGCGTGGGGTTCTGATATCAGGATTAAGTAATAAATCTAAACTAACACAAGGAGGCCTGCCGCCCCTCAGTGCCATGGAGCCCAGACCCTTTGCCCTCCATGTCCTGCTGCTGCTCCTCTGCGTTAGAGAAGCTCTTCTCCCATTATCTGTGGTGGAAATTCATATTTCAGAGCTTTCATTACTTTAGTCAAAATCCTTACATCTGACACAATTAGTTGGTATGGTTTTAAAAACAGGTATCCAAATTATGTATTTTAAATGCTTTTAAAATTAAAGTATGCAAATGTCCCTCTATTTTCTCATTTTCTGAGTGGAGAGCATCAGGGCTTTGTTCTGAGTATGGAGCCCGCTGTTTGATTTTCTGAATTATCTTTCTCGCACAGGCTAAATCAATAACACACTGTCCAGTATTCCAGCTTTTGTTTCTTGAAAGCTCCCAGAGAACTTTGCATTCAGATTGTTACAAAAGAGCCCAATTCCTTCTAGACCTTTACAATTTGCTTTCAGTCTTTTACTACTGTCTCTCCCATACCTAATCCAATACCAGAATTTTCTTCCCTCATTCTTTGTGGCTTGCTTTTATTTAGCCTTTCCAAAGCATTCATTTTATCCAACTTAGTTGTTGGAGAAACACCAAGTTTGGTCCTTTGATTTAATCAATGGCCATAACATTCAGTTAAAATTATTTAACATGATTACATACTGAGTGGATGAAAGAAGGAGGACACAGCCACAGTGAACTAGCTTCCTAGAGGCATCTGTTGAGCTGTGGGCTCTATCTCTGTCTTAGAGGGAGAGATCACTGTTTTCCGAAGGTCTTGGACTCACATCTGCACATGTACAAGACTCACTTCACTTAATAGAATCTTGTTCAATTGCTCCCTGCCTTTATGTGCTGAACAAATTGGCTGCCACCTGCCCTGTTATCCCTGGCGTTTTCTCTTGTCTGTTGCCTTGGCTTTGTGAATTCTTGCTAAAACAAAACAAAACAAACAAAAACTTCCTGTTTAGCTATATTCTTTCTTGTATAGAGCACTATCGAGGAGGATTATATAATCTGTCCTTTTGGCAAGAAGAAACATTTTGTGATAGTAGTCTGAACTGGAAAATGGTCCATGAAGGCACAATGGAGCCCTGGTCTCTCCTATATAATGTGGTTTCCTATACACATGCTTTGTCTCAGGCTGTGCTTCTAAGGACCAAGCCCTCCAGAGTTGGAGATTTGTGGACAAGTAATGAGAAACCTAGAAGGAAGTGTGGGAAGCAGAGTGGGGCAGAGGTCAAAGCTGAGTGAAGATGTGGCTCTGGGGGAAGCCTCAGCCTCTTTCTCAGGGAAGCTCTGGACCACTGACTATCTCCTGCCTTGAAGATACCACTGGGGCAGGCAGTGGGGAAGGACAGGAACTTCCAGAACCACAGTTTCCATCACTTAATGGCAATCTTCTGAAGAAGGTTGCAGTCATAGGAGCAGGTAGCAGTAGCTGAGCAATGTGTGCATGGAAAATGAACAGATAAAAGGGACTGCAGGGGACCTGGGCAGGTGATTAATGGTCTACTAATACACAAAATATCAGATATAAAATGTGTGGCATTTTTGAAATAGCTACTTTTATTGGACCCAATTTATGAGCCTCCCTAAATTTCCTTGGCTTCACCTGTTTCCTGGTCCCTCAGCTGGTTGGACAAAGAGAGCCCCTGCCTCATTTCCAAACCTGAGCAGCTGACTCCGCCTTCCCTGTGGAGACTGACTTCAGCATGTCCTCCGTTGTATCCACCACAGGGGAGGTGCAACAGCGGCAGAGTCCTGATGTGATCCAAGGACACTCACAGAGGCTGTGGTGTCTCCTGCCCTGTATTTTCAGGCTGTCCAGGCATGACATCTGGCTTCCTCAGTGGCTGTCCACAGGAGCCAGGTGCACACCAGGAAGGGCAGGGGAGTTAAAGCCCCATGGGGAAGACTTGGACCAATGGAGAAAACCGACAGATAAATTTCTTTTGCTCTATTCCTCTAACAGTTGTTCTGGGGTGCTGTGGTTCTGTAGAGGATCCTGCAGATTGTCCCTTGTGACTAGGCCAGTGGCTCTGCTTTCTGTTCTCAAACTTTAGCCAGCAAGGCAACAACCAGCTAGCACCTGCTTTCTTTTCTTCCTTGTTTCACTTCTTTTTCCTTCACTCTGCTGCCCTGCCACTGTACCTCCATATCATCTCCAAAATGTATTAGCACAGTCTTTCCTGGTTCCAAACAAACAAAGAACAACTTCCTCCCCACCACACCCCCCCCCAAAAAAAACCCAGCCTGCAGCAACGTAGGACTCCTAGAATTTCAAAGTTTCAAACCCCATATATAAATTCTTAAGTGGCAAATTTTCACTGTAAAACATCAGGGGAGATTTTTTTTGAGTAAAGCGAAAATGATCCTCAAATCGTTCTCTTGTTCTTTTTCTATCTAAACAAAGTCAATTCTATTAAAACCTAAGTGGATGCCAAGGAGAAACCCCCAGGATGCTACAAAGAGTTTTCCTTTTGTTTTGATCACAAATGGGCTCAGTGCCATGAGCACTGAGGAGAGGCAGGGAATTTAAACACGATGCAGAGAATGTAGTAGCCTGGAAGCTGCTTTCCCTGAAGTAATTCATAACCGAACTGGCATGATGCAAGTGATGTGAAACGGTCTTGTTTTTCAGAAAGAGAACTGACTTGCAGTGTGGCTCTGGTCACATGCAGGCCAGCAGTTACAAGACCAGAACTAGTTTTGAGTGTTAACTGATGTGCAGGCTAGAGGATCTGATCTGAACACAAGTGAAGTTGTCATCGTTGTCACAATTAGTGCTTATGGCTGCAGTCGATTTGGTCTGTAGCTACTAAGATGGGTGCAGGGTAGCTGTTCTGTCCTCTTTATTATACGTAGAATGACCTCAATTTTCTTTTATGTCTGATTGGTCTTAGCCCCTGGACTTCTCTTTGCTGTGTTCTATTACAAAAGCCTCCTCTCATTGCCTCCCCACCCTGCCACATCTGGAATCCAGCCAAAATGTACCAGAACAAACAGCTTCTAATATTTAAACCCTTTTGTAAGAATGCTGATTGCAACGTGGGCAACTTCAGTTTAATCCTAGGTAGAAGATTTCTGCTGCTTTTGGGGAAGAAAATCAATGTCTAAAAATAAAACTTAGGCATAAAAATAGGGCCAAATACTCATTAGCTGCCTCACTTAGCTGAATGCTGAAATGATTTCAACAGCGCTAAATCAAGCGTTTGTGTAGAAGAGGTTGAGTAATTTTTTTTATTCCTAGTACTTTATCTTATATGATAAAAGGGTTACTGTAATTTATCAGTCTTTTCAAAAGACATGAATTACATAGTTCTCAGGGGCCTAATTTTTGGCTTATATTCATGCTGACCCTTGAATTGTGCTCTCCAGTCTTTTGGAATGTATGTGGTGGGCCGTTTTGGGAGAGGCTGGAGGGGCAGGCCAGGCCAGGAGCCAGAGTCTGCAAGGCTTGGTGGGCTAGGGTTAAGAATGTGGGTCTGAGTGTGGTGGGAAGCCACTGGAGGGATTTAATTAGGAAGATATCATAGAATAATTTATAGTTTAAAGATATGACTCTTGGCTGCTGTGTTGACAGTGGATTGTAAGGAGGCAAGAGTAGAAAAGGATAACCAGCCAGATATCTATTGCAGATCACTGAAGTAAGAGATGATAGTGACTTTGGAGTAGGACGGTAATGGTAGACTTGTAGTTTTATTTACTCCACTATCAAAAAAAAAAAAAAGACTATTTAGTAAATTAGACATGGGACATGAGGGAAAGGAAGAGTTAAGGTTGATTTCTAAGTTTCTAGCCTAAACAACTGGGAGGATCTGGTATCAATTATTTAGATGAAGACTGGAGGGGGAGCAGGGCAATTTTGTTGTCATGTTTGGGGTGGGGCAGGGAGCTATGGTGAAGGGAATGAGGCGGAAACAAAGGCTTATGTTAACTCTGTGATGCCTATAAGGCATCGAAATGAATAGGCCAAATGGGTTGTTGAATATATGACATTGACTCAGTAGGTAAGTTTGAGAATTCTTGGCATACAGTTCTCCTTCTGAGTCATGGAAGAATGGAACTCAGCTAGGGAGGGAGCATAGAGAAAATATAAGGCCCGAGGACATCCATATTTCCATAAAAATAGGGGAAGCTTGGGAGGAAGCCCAGGAGAGGACTGAAGAGGAGCAGCAGTAAGGAAGGAAAAACTAGAAGAACATAGTGGTCCAGCAATGAAGAGAAGGATCTTCCATGAGGAAGGTAACAACTCGTTATGTTGAATTGTGAGATGGATAAAAGAGCAAACTATGTCCACTGTTTTGAGCAATATGGAAGTTCTTGGTCACACTGACAAGGGCAGTTTATGACATGTCATGTAGACACGGGTGCAGAGTGGATTGAGGGGAGATGGTAAGGGGGAAAATGGGATGGCTATTTAAGCAATTATTTTAAGGAGTTAATAGAGCTGAGAAATAGATGGATAGCTAACCAAGAGTCAGAGGAAAATATTGTTTTTTTCTCAAGTTCTTAAGATGCGATGTATTGGAGTGTTTATGCTCATGGGCTTGATCTAGCAAAGAGACAGAACCTGATACTACAATAGGGAGGGAATATAATTGCAGCACAAAGTCCTGGATGCAAAAAAAAAAAAAAAAAATTGTGAGATGCAGAACAAAAGTGAAGGGTTTGGTTTAGAGAAGAGGAGGCAGAAAGTGTTGACATGGCCATTAAACAGGTGGGTGAGTTGATGGTAGGGAGATGAGGAAGTATCCATAATTAATTGTAACTAATGAATGAAGCAAGAGCATCAGCTGAAAGGGAGATGGGAAAATGAGATGTAAGTTTCATGAAAAAGTAGCAAATTTTGGAGTCATTATGGAAAATGGGATGGTGAACCTATAATCATGAACATGAAATCCCCTAAACTTATATTAAACAGGGTGGATTTGGATGCATTTTTTGCTTGGAAAGAGACTGATTAAATCTTAAGCTGTTTTTTTTTAATAATCTATAAAGGTAGAAAATTATTACATATTAACATATGTTTACAGTAGGAAATTAGTTTAATGATTACTTATAATCTTACTATTCAGAGATAATCATTGTAATATGTCTTTTCATTTATTATACATGCAAATACATGTATAGGAACAAATATAAAGGTCTTATTTTCATAATTAATACTATTTTACAAGATTTTATTTTGCCAATCATTTTAGCTTTTGCTGTGAGAAAGATGAAAATTATTGGAGTCATAACTTTGTCATATTGCAAATGTTTTCCGTAGTTATATTTTAGTATTTGTGTTGCTTTTCCAATTTTTACATAGATACATCTATAATAGAAAATGTAGTCATGTTAAAAAGGTGCTCTTCCAAGGATGTATACCAATTATTTTTTTTACTATTTAAAATGTAAAAATGAAAGTATAAATTATTAATCTACCAGGTTTTAATTTGATTAAATGTAATGAAGGGATCTAATTTTATTTTTAGAATAGTTTTAATCATTCTTAAAGTTCACATCCTATAATACAACCTTGTAATGGTAGAGCTCTCAAATGATGTCTTTAAAATTTTCTTTCAGATGCTATTCTTTAAACCAGATTTTTTTTAAAGAGTAAAAATAATCTATCATCCCTTCACTAGAGAAAATAAGTTGTACTTACTTACTTGAAATTATATTGTGTGTATAGATTTTTCCATCTGTATTTTCTCACTTTTTTAAGTTTTTAAAAAATGTCTAAGAGGATATTTTATTATTGATTTTAATAATAAGATATTACATTTAATTATTATTAATTAATATCTTAATTAAGGGGGAGAGGGAGAGAAAGAAAAGAGAGAGAGAAAAAAATTGATCAGTCACCTCCTGTATATGTCCCAACTGGGATGGAACCTGCAACTAGGTATGTGCCCTGACCAGGAGCACTGAGGTGTACAGGATGGTGCTTTAACCAACCAAGTCACTGACCATGGCCACTTTTTAAGGTTTTTGAAACACTCTTTCTAAACCATCACCTTAATGGTTGCCTTATGATTTGTTCTATTACTGGACATTTAAGAATGTTTCCAGGTTTTGTTTTAATTGCCTTTCTTATGTGTGATTATAAATAACACCATAGTTAACATTATTGGCACTTCATATTTAATTGAATTTGGTTTCAGTATACTTACTATAAAAGCACTACATATCCACTGTAGAAAGCTTTAAGGATGACAAAAATTATTATCCAGAGAACCACCATTAGACATATACCAACTCTTCATTCATTCAACTGTGGTTTTTCAGTACCTGCCACATAGCAGGCACTGCTTTAGATGCGAAACCTTCTCTGCAGAGCTAACATCCTAGTGTACATTTAATGATATGTCATGTCAGTCTCCTATGTGCAGAAATATGTGTGTTTTTAAAAAAGGGACTGTGCTACTTAAAAGTTGCATTGTAGTCTAATTTTTTCCTATAATATTAAGAACTTACTTCCATGCCACTGAGCTATCTGTTACAATATCACCTTTAATGGCTGCAGGAGAATTATTTTTGTGGATGTACCATATTTTATTCATCTACTATAATCAAACATTTTCTCTTTCAATTCCTGTTTGCTCTTAAAATTCATAAAATGAGTATTGTGCTTCTTTTTGATAGGATAGCTAACACAACCTCCACGAGATATGAAGGCACAGGCAGTGCGTGCTGTCTCTCTTCTTCATTCTTAAAACATCTCTAAGCAGATATCAAGGTAAATTCCTTTATAATACACCCAAGTGTTACTGCCTATTTGTATCATTAGAATGGAACACAAGCACACAGTGCCAGGTGGCTGTTGCCTCTGCAGCCATAGCATTGTGAACTCTTCTGAAAGATCAGTTAATGAGAAATGGGGAACAGACTGGAAGTTTGCATGAAGATTAAAAACCATATTTTCTCCTGTCTTATCTGATTAAGACTCTTTCTGTTATCTGCTACTGGATATAAAATCACTAGAAGGGCAAATTTGATTGATTGGTTGGTTTGTTTTTTTTTAAGTGTAAGCTTGGTGCTTATTCAACACTTGACAGGAGGCATTATCAGGTATGCTAGGTCCTGTGACAGGCATTTTTAATTAACTGATGAAACATTAGAGGCGTTTAGTAGAACAATTAGGGAAGTCAACAAAACCACTGCTTTTCTATCCCATCTTTCCATGCCTTTCTCTCGGCATAATACCACATCCCTCCAATACTGTGTACAGAGATGAGCGAAATCTCTCGAAGAAGAGAGGTAGGACATGGCAGGGTGGAAACAGCCCCAGAGGAGGAGGCAGAGGAAGGGACTTTATGACAGAGCCACATGAGCACCCAATTTCCCCACCTTGCGTGGCCTTGGCCAAGGTGCAAAGGAGTTTACTACACTGTCCATAAGAAACGTTCCTTTTCAGTCTTAGTATCATAGAATTCATACATAGGGCACACAGTCTACTTACAACGTGTTGTGAAACGGTCAAATAACCTGGATGCAGGCTTCAATAATTATGAAATGGAAGTAAGGATATTTTCTTTGCAAAATCCTTTGATAAATCCATTTGGTTTTTGAAATCAGCTTCTGAAATGGAGCATTAAATTTCCACATTTATATTCAGAATAATATTTATTAACTAGTTTTGATTAACTCATGGGACATCCTGAGAATTATCCCAAAGCCAACATAAGTGAGTTACTTCATCTGTCCTTTTGGACTCCTTCTGTCCATGCATTTCCTCACTTGAAACTAATGTCTGCATATTCCTAACCGATCTCTGCACAGATTGTTTTCTACATGCTCATATAATAACCAACCCAACAAAGGTAAGTTTGTGCTAATCTTTTAGGGCCTGCTGGCTCTAGCTAGCTGGATAAACTTTGTTATTTTATAGTAGGTGTTAAAAGTGAATGTTCTCAGGGAATAAAAATCAACAGAAGTCTTTTACTACATAATATACATAATTTCCAATAACTATAGCAGGCCAGGATCCGAGGAGAAATGAGACTATTGATCAAACTAGTGTTTCCGTGCTTCAGGCTGTTGCCAATTCTCACAACTACAATGAATCAAACAGATATTCAATTAAAATACCAGTAACTCAAACACAGGGCTTCATGGGTTGTTTCTAGTAATTAGACTAGCAAAGGTCCTCGATCATGTGTATGGGCTGCTGACCTAAGATATTCTTCTAGGTAGTCCCAATATAACCCTTGATAAGCACCATCACTAATTCTCTTCATAATTGCTCTTGATTTTATAAACAGTCTTTCCAGTTTTCTATAATTAAAATGAGTGAGCAAATAGTCACTGAAAGATTTGATGAGGACATAATTCTCCCTTGCTCATTTGAGAGTGGACCCAAAGTTGTAATTCACTGGAGGAATCAAGATCATGTTTACACATGCTACAAAGACAGTGACCACTTGTAAAAGAAAGATCCCAGATACACAAACAGCACACACTCTTCCACAGTGAAATTCATAGTGGAAATGCTTCCCTATCCTTCGTAAGAGTAAGTCTTCTGGATCAAGGAACTTAACTTATATGTGCTGTGTGGGAACAACAGCTAGAAACATCCCGAAGTGCTACTAAAGGTGGGAGCCAAGTATGTACCTAAGGTTTTATAAAACATAACAATGATATCGTTCCATGTATTTCTGAAGTGTCTTTTTCTTAATTTGATATGCTATGGGCTTTCTTCTAAGTCAATATATATAAATCTACATCACTTTTAATGAATAGTATCTCATAGTATAGACATCCTATAATTGATATATCCATTCCCCCATTGGTAGATATGCCAACATTTCTAGTGTTTTACATTATAAAAAAAAATGTTGTGATGAACATTCTTACATTTAATACAGGAAAATTATTCGGAAAAATAAAGTATCAGACATAAGACTTTAACGCACTACTTCCACCAGCAATATTAGAGCATCCTCTTAGTCTTATCAGCACTTAGTATCATCAATTGTAAAAGTTTATGCCAATATGATAACTTAAAAAATACTGAATTATTGACTTAAATTTTTCTGTTTTCTCAAAAGAGTTAATTTTAACATTATATACAGTTGACCCTTGGAGAACACAGGGATTAGAGATGCGGACTGCCCGTGCAGTTAAAAATCTGCCTAAAACTTAAGTCAGCCCTTCGTACATGTGGATTCCCAATGGCCATGTGACCCTTGAATAATGTGGGTTTGAATTGTGTGGGGCAATTGAAAAATACCCACATGTAAGTGGACCCATGCCATTTACAAGAGTGTTGTTCAATAGTCAATTGTATTGATCTCTTGTCCATATTAATTGTATCTATCTATTTCTTTATTGGAGGAAGTGGCATTTTCTAATGGTTGTTTTATCCCACACTGTTCCTTTTCCTTTTCCCTATTTAGCTGTTTCAGACCTTGACTCAGAGATCTAAGAATTATATGTAAGCAGGGTCAAAATGCTAAGTCAGCACCTGAAGAGCATGGTGTGCTGCGTGAGCTGTAGTTTATAGACTCCAACACCCACATTTTGGTTGCTCAGGAGGCCATTTGATTTCTTCCTAGTATTCTTTCTGGAGAATCAGGATTGCTATTTGTTATGTATCCATGAATGCCCTTTGTTCACTTGTAGATAATCACATACCTATCTTAAGGTTCTACAGTTTTTGTGCTGTTTTTGCTTTCAGTAACTGCCAAATTTTGCTCATAAAGGTTAGCTTTTCATTTCATGAGTATTGAAATAATAAATGCCCTGCTCAGATGACCTAAAAAGAAGCTAATGATGACAGTTCCTTGTGTGCTCTTCATTCTCCCCCATGGCTTTTGTCACACCTGTCGTGAAGTATGAAGAGAGGACACAAACAGCTCCTTAATATGCGGCACGTTAAATGTTTATCCTCATCCACTTATCACACAGAAAGTGACAATACACCTATCTCTGAAAGCACTATGGAAAAAATTGGGTCTTTGATCTGTTGTATAATGTTAGAATAAATATCACAGGATCAACTTTATCTTATGAATGTGCTATGAAAACCCATTGCTAAAGCAAACATGGACAGGGAGATGGATAGTGAAAGGCAGATTTCCTGGGGCTTCCTGTGTATATGTGCTGTGTCAGAGTGCGGGAGGGAATGGGATTTATTTACAGGGAAAGAAAGGAATAGGAAAGAAAGAAAATACATTTGTGGCTGCTAGAAGACTGGGAGTGGAGTCCCAGGTCTAATATTCACGGCTGTGTTACCTTAAGCAATCATTTTTACTTCTGAGCATTAGTTCCTCATTAATGAAACGGAAGTAATTCTTACCTTCCTAGGTCTTTATGAGTTGAAGGAAAACATTTGTGAAATGGAAAGTAGCAAATCTATTCATAAATACTACTGTGTTTCTCTAGAGTTCATCCTCTAAAGAGGATTTTACACCTTCACTGTACATTAAAAGATCAGAGGAGAAGGAAAGAATGCTTGTGTATTATCAGGTCCCAACCTCTGATTCTTGCCAATCTTTCAACTAAATAAAAATTAACTGATTAGTATTATTGCTTCTGTTTAGTCTTTCTATGTAGTCCCAACCCAGTAGTCTTTATCAATACCTCTATCATTGCATGGGCAGTTTTTCACACTCTTTCCTCTCATTCCTTTGAACAAACCCAAACTCTGATCAATCTCTATATCTATAACCTAGTGTTTAAGAAAAATTGAGGAGAAGAAAAGTGTATTTGACATTGTTTATCCAATTCCAAGGAAAAATAATGTTTTATATTTCATTAGAAGCAAAACAAGATTTTTCTGTAAATCTCCCTTATATAAGGAAAGTGGAGATTAGCTCTCTGTTTTGGACTTCTCCTGAGTTTCACATTCTCAAAATGCCCCCTGAGAAGACACTAAAGTTATAAGCATTTCATACCTGTACGTGATTTGAGTGCTGAAGGAACGGTCACCCAATGTCCACTTCTCATCAGCCAGGCAGCAATGGAAACATGGGAAACAATGAAAATATTAAATTGTAAGTATTTTCTATGAGAAATTGTATTTTCTCATGTTCATCCAGAATTAAGTGTCCTGAAGCATCAATATGTCCTTAGGCTTCCTATTTATCTTGTCGAGGACCTATAACGTGCCTGGTAAGAATTCTTGCCCTCTGACTGTGAGCATATGAACATGGACTCTTATTTTCTGGATCTACAGCATCTAGCATAAACGCATAAAAAGAAAACTCAACCAGGAAGTGTACATAAAACGATAGCAATTAATTCTATTCACTGTGGTTGGGAATGAATGGAGTTAAGAGTATATGCTTAAGAAAGTTGCCTGAGAGTAGAATTTTAAAAGAGTTGTAGGAAATTCCAGGAGAACGCAGGCATTCCATGTTAAAAAGTGCATTATGTGCAAAAGCACAGAGGATTAAATATTACTGGATTTATGAAAGTTTAAGTGGTTGACTGTAAGGCTAAATTGTCAAGTGATAAGCCTGGAGAAGAGGGCAAAAACCAGATAAAAGGCCTACTAGAGTTTGCAAAGGAGCTTGAGTGGGGTCCTGGAGTTAGTGTGGAGCCAAAGAAGGATTAGAAGCATCAGAAACATCCTGGACTTGAATTTTAGATGGTTTGCTTTGACATATTCTCTTCCAGGTGCACTAAATAGTGGGTGAGTCTAGGGCCAGAAAGAACAATAGATGGCAGTCCGTAGAAGTAGACCTGCAAAACCATACAACAGGAAGGACAAGATGGAGCTGATCGGGGGGCAAACTGAGAATACCCACCACAGCTTCTGCTCCAAAAGAGCTTGGGCCAGTGGAGGATTATTTACAAACACTTGGAAATGTACTTCTTATGTGTAAGAAAAGGCACTTTGTCTAGAAAGAGAGATTAAGAAATGATTGAGACCATAAGGTAACAGACAACTAGGGAGTAGATATAGGGACAAGAGATGAGTCCTGGGGAGGGGGTGGGGGGCAGCACCGCTAGGTCCACAGAAGCAGAGCAGGGAGTTGAAAGGTCAGTAACTGGTAGCAATGTTAATATTGGGTGCCCATGCCTGAGTGCTCACTGTCAGGTTGTAGAAGTTAAAATCCAGGGGGTGTTACACCCCTCGCTGGCCCAGGCTTAGGCCTCCTTGAATGCCTAAACTTAACCTTGATGGGCGCCTTGAAAATAATGGTACTAAACATTTTCTTTAAAGAAACTCTATAAAAGGGTATTTTCAACAATATTTCTAAATGCATTTCTAAGTGTAACTTTAAAAATTTATATGAAAATTTTATGCTCATTGATGTTTCCTTTTCTGTCCTGTTGTTAGATGGTCTTTGTAAAATGCAAAGGGAAAGCATTTTACTCTCATGTGAGTTGCAAACTATTCTTTCCTACTGAATCAAGATATCGTAACCACTTGGTCCAGAGTGGAAAGTGGTATTTCCTCAGTCCTGAATTACTTTCTGAGCTCCTCACAAAATACAATTATCAATGAACCCTGACTTGCATGGAATGAAGAGCTAATAGTGATTTTTAAAGCCAGACTGACTTTTCTTTTTTTTTTCTTTTTTCTTTTTCTTTCTTTTTTTTTTTTTTTCTTTGAGGGACCTTAGTCCTTCAGGCAATGAGAAATATTTGTGCAATATTTCTTCAAGCAAATATACTTGTGCTCACCTTCCAAACACTGCATGTAGGTAAGTTATCAATACAAGTAGGGTTGGATAATGGGTTTAGGCTATAGCAGCGGAGACTGTGAATTGCAAACAGGGAAATCAGGTTGGCATTTAAAGAATACCTTTGATTAGCATTTCTGAAAATGTTATTTATAAGAATACTTCTGGTCGAGCTAGCAAACAACATCCTTACTTCAACCACACACAAGTCCTGCAGTGAACAAAAAAATTCTCCCATGAGATTTTCTTTCTGGGGTTTCAGGGCTTCAGAAATTAAGAGGGAACATCCATGTTTTGTGACTCTGAACTGGGTATCTTAAATTCCTGTTTGCCACTGTCTTTACTTTGTGCCTTAGCATCCAGCGTTCAGAGAGTTGAGGCTGTAGGCACAGTAGAAGTTGGAATTGGGGCTCTGCTGGATCCTGAGGAAGCACAGTCTGTGAACCTGGTGCAAAGAGTCACCAAAGGACCCTTGAAATACTAAGTGTCTGCCTGGCTCAGCCATTTTTTACCTCTATGCATAGCCAAATATCAAAACTAATCATTTGAAATATTTCTAGTCTACTACTCATAATGGAATGCATACCCACGAGGTTGAGTTTCTAGGTGGGTTGGCTAATTCCTTTACCCATAAACTATCAACTTCACATCATGGGAGACCATGGCATCTCTCTTTTTATTCTTTATTAAAGTTATCTGAGTTCATGGAATATGGTTTGGAAATATTTTATCATATCATTCTAGTTGTGAAAATTAGTAGGAATAACATATTTGGAGGTTTGGTCATTGTATGCAGTGAGATTAAGAGATAAGGACAGAACATGGTTTTTAAGTTAAGCTGGTCTTCAAACACATAGAACCCAATAGGCACTAAGCAATAGCACTTCCTTTGAGAGTACTAAAAACAGAAATGTATTTGAAGCTCCTACTTTTCTCCCAAATAGGAGTGTTTGTTTTATGTAAAATATAGTTAAACTTGCATACTATTTTTTTAACGTTGCCTCATGTTGGATGCATTTTGGAGTGTAGAAAAATAATCAGGCAGAAATGGTCTGCAGACCACATATGGCTCATCTTCCTAACCAGAGATCTAATTTTCAGTTTACACAAAGCAAAGCCTCAGGACCAATCCATCTCTGATAAAGAAAACAAGCTTTTTGGAACCTCTCATTCCCAGCAAACCCTGCCCAGTTGAGACTGGAGGAGGATCCACTTTTACCCCCCAGGAAGAAGTCTGCAGCATGATCTAGCCCAACAGGGAAGAGAATGGGGCAAATAATCTTGGCACCTTGCACATCTCTCTTTCAAGGAAACTTGGTTTTCTGTTCTGAATTGCAATATTCCACTTGCTGCCTTGTCCAGAACATGTTGCAACATTTGAAAAGGAGGTGCAGATAGGGGTGCTTATTATTCTCAGAGTCTCGATCTACTAGATAATGGTTGCACTGAATTGAAGGTAATTAAATAACTCCTGCTAAATTTTGCTGCTGAATCAATATGTGACCTTGGGTGAATCTCTTTACAGATGGGGGAACTGAAGGTCACAGATAAAGTAAGAAGAAGCTATACCTTACAGGATTTTTGTCAGGAGGAAAAATAAGCTTATGAAAACTATTTGGAAAGTCAGCTTAACATTTCTACTTAATTGCTCCTTCTTTACATGGGTATAGAATTTCAGAATGACACAAATATGTGGAGAGATTATGTTTTTTATTGTAAAACATTAAGTAAGAATATGTTCATAAAGTTGATATCTATTATATAGCACTGTTCATTTTAAAATACAGCCATAACCATTTTTTTCCCTCCTAAATAGGCCTTTGTGCTCTAATGCTTGCTTAGGTCACAAGATGAGCAGGTTCTGACTTCGGTAACACAAGGTGTCTAAGTTCCTGCCTTCTGGGGTCCCCACTTCCTTTAATACTAATTGAAATTCTAGCACCAAAAAAGATGCTGGGAAAAATTCGGGCACCTCCAGCTATTGCTGAGGAGCTTCAGCACTATTATCCCTGTGGTCACCTGTCATCTCTCACTCCAGACCATGGCTGCTACTTAGGTTTTCTCAGCACCTCTGCATTCCTTATCACTGTTTCTCTAGGAACCTGTCTTCTCCATGCAAGGAGAACACGGGACTGAGGCTAGTTTGTATAGTTTGTAGTCATAATTATTCCTTTGTAAAGAGGGTGTTAATTCTCTTATCACAATATAAAACAATAGACGCTTAAACACATAACATAATCATTGCCTCTCAAGTTTTCTGACTCTTTTTCTCTTCCGACTCTCACCCCTACTAACCCCAAATTCATTAAAATTGTGGCTTTTGTAGGTTTTTCTACAAAACAGGCACTGAGACTGGGAGGTATTATCTATGCTCATAAAAACCTCTCTGGTCCAGACAGGCTTGTCTTTTCACTAATAAGAAATTTGCCCGCCACCCACAAGGCAGAAATAACTTGTTTTAAAAATAGTAAGCATGCTCTACCCATCCACCCACACATTTTCTATTCATTTTTCTTCCAGTTTATAGACTTTTTGTTTGTTTTATTTAGAACCGAGTCAAAGAGCAGCCCTCTGGATTATCATTCTGCCTTTAGTGATTTGGGTGCTTGCGGTGCTTCTGCTGGCACTTTGGGTCCTGCAGTCAAGAAGATGTGCCCCTTTCATCAAATGTGGTAACTCCTGGAGGATTTGGTTCTGTCCCTGGGTGTTCAGGGTGAGGTGTGACCTACAGCTGCACACCTACGCTGCTTCTGGGCATGTAAACAGATCTGAATTCTCCATAAAGTCATTTGGAAAATTTATCAGAAATCTTTTAAAATGCTCTTACACTTCCACCACCCAAATATTCTAATTCTGGGAATTTATTCTGAGTTTAATCACCTGAGACACACCAGACTATATATAAGTACATTCACTGCAGCACACTGCCGTTAATTCCAGCTTTTCTACTATTTCAATAAATAACAGAGGATTGAGTAATCCTCTGTTATTTGATGGCAAAATTAATTGGCCATCAAACGTTAGCTTTTTGTTTTTACTAAAAAAAGATTTAAAAATTAAATCTGGCAGTAAAATAATGCCCCGTATGATTCCAATGATCTCGCATTGAAAAATAGCTGAAAAGAAGTAAGCAAAAGCTTTACAAACAGTTGCTTTTGGAGGAAGGTTGCTCCTCTCCTCAACTCACCTGCCCAGGTACCTTATGGACTTCCTTAAGGCCCTGGCTCTGTTTTCTCTTTCTTTCAGCTTTATGTATAGTGGCCCATGCTCAAAATAGTATTTTCCTTTATGTGTCATTTTATTTTAATTCTTTTAAAATATTTAAAAACCTTTTCCAAATTTTCTGCAACAAAGCAGTGTTACTTAGGGCAATTTAAATGATATATTAAGATGCCATGGTCATTGGACTTCTTAAAAGACTTCATTTTTATCAGCAGAGTTAGATTTAGAAAAAACTTATTTCCATATTTTGCAGGTTAGGAAAGTGGAATGCAAGACGTTAGCTTAAATGCTAAGTAGGCATGTGAAACAGACTTAAGCCCACCTAAAATGACTCAGCTAACCAGTGGCAAAGGTATGTTTAGGCCCCAAGAAGCACCCCCTTATTCCACAATTCCCCTGAGAAGGCTCTGAGGGTCCTGGGAGGTTGAAAGAGATCCCATATCTCTTCATCTGGTTGGTATCTACCTGTCACTTCTGTGGAAGGATGTGGTCATAGCAGAACCATTATTGAAGGTAAGATTTTAAGAGTGACTGTGAGCAAGAGCTTCAGCAATTTTAGCCCTGTGATCGTGTGAATAGGCAGGCTAGGCCTCTTGTTACACCTATCTCTTAGCTGGCCAGAAGTAGGAAAAAAAAAAAAATAGGAGATCACAGGCAATACAGTTTGTCCCAGAAATATAACCCTTGACCTAATATAAGGATATTTGTGATTGGATTAGGTTCAAATAATAGGAGAGAAAAGCACTACATACTGATAAAGAATGACAAATTTGTTTCTATATTGGCATTGTGCATAGGTCAGTGCCTAACAGAAGACACCTGGCACACTCAAAACTCTACAGAGGGGAGCACGAAAGATAGTGTGTTCCCTCAGAGCTGGGAGCAACTGATTCACTAACACAACTAAACTTGAGGGGGCAAGGAAAAAGAGCAGGTTCCCAAAACCTGGAAGGAGAGAGTTGCATAAAATCTGCTGTCTTATAAGGAGGGTGACTTTCACTTCAAGAACACAGCCAGACCAAGATGACCCTAAAGGGAAGGAGCTGGAAGAATAAACACCCAATTTTGTTTCCCCCGCCCCGATCCCCACCTCAACCAGAAACCAGATGGGAGAGATGCCCTACACATGGGACCCATATAGGTCAGCTGTCCAGGGCAGAGGGCAGGAAGCGTACCGATTCTGAAGGAGCCGTCAGGAGGTATCAGCAAAAACAATGTCGGATGGATTAAAGACTTAAAGATTAGACCCAAAACCATAAAAATCCTAGAAGAAAACATAGGCAGCAAAATCTTGGACATTGCTCTTAGACTATGTATCTGATACATCTCTCCAGGCAAGGGAAGCAAAAGAAAAAATAAACAAATGGGACTATATCAAACTAAAAAGTTTTTGCAAAGCAAAGGAAACCATCAACAAAATAAAAAGACAAGCCACAGAATGGGAGAACATATTCACTTGTACATCTGATAAAGGGTTTAATATCAAAATTTATAAAGAACTTATAAAACCCAACACCAAAAAACAAACATTCCAATTAAAAAATGGAGAAAGGATCTGAATAGACACTTCTCCCATCAGGACATATAGATGGCCAATAGACGTGTGAAAATGTCACTAATCACATATGTCACTAATCATCAGAGAGATGCAAATCAAAACCACAATGAAATATCCCCTCACACCTGTCAGAATGGCCATCATCAATAATCAACTAACAACAAGTGCTGGTGAGGATGTGGAGAAAGGGGAATCCTTTTGTACTGTTGGTGGGAATGCAGACTGGTGCAGCCTCTGTGAAAAGTAGTGTGGCACACCTCAAAAAATTAAAAATGGAACTGCCTTATGACCCAGTGATTACACTTCTGAGAATTTATCCAAAGAAACCTGAAACACTAATTTGAAAGGACATAAACTCCCCTATGTTCATTGCAGCATTATTTACAATCGCCAAGCTATGAAAGCAGCTCAAGTGTCCATCAGCAGATGAGTGGATAAAATAACTCTGGTACATTTGCACAATGGAATACTACTCAACTGTAAAGAAAGAAATTTTACCCTTTGTGACAGTATGGGTGGACGTGGAGAATATTGTGTAAGTGAAATAAGCCAGTCAGAGAAATGCAAATACCATATGATTTCACTCATATGTGAAATCTAATGAACAACTGAACTAACAAGCCAAATAGAGACAGATTCACAGGAGAGCAGGCTGACAGCTCTGGGAGAGGTGGGTTTAGGGTGGAAAACGGAAAACGGACTCATGGATGTGGAAAACAGTGTGATATGGGAGGGAGGGCATAAGGGGGATAAATGGTAATGGAAAAAATACAATAAAAATGAATTTAAAGAAAAAAGGAGAGTCTTGGAAAACAATGACCAATTTTTCAACCATATTTTTAATAATAAAGACTATACAAATCACAGACAGGAAAAAAATGTCAGGATATTTGCCACTTTAAAAAAAAAGACTTTGTTTTTAGAGAGAGGGGAAAGGAAGGGGAAAGAGGGTAAGAGAAACACCAATGTGTGTTTGCCTCTTATGCATTCTCTACTGGGGACCTGGCCCACAACCCAGGCATGTACACTGACTGGGAATTGAACCAGCGACCCTTTGGTTTGCAGGCTGGCACTCAGTCCACTGAGCCACAGTGGTATTGGCCACTTTAAAAAAAGAGAATGTTGTGGAGTTCTGTAGTTAGATGGCTTGAAAGTGTATTTCAAGGCGTTATACTGAAAGCTATAAAACTCGCCTACCTCGGGGTCTCTGGTTGTAGTTTTATATGACTATGGTTCAAGTATTTTCTTTTTAAATTCCTTTACAATTACTCTGTTTTAAAATACCTTTACTCTAGGATAAGTATAAATTATCCTAGATTTTAGCAAGGCCAGAAGAATGGCCTTCCTTGAGAAATGACATTGTCCTCCCTTTTCCTTAACTATCACTCTCATCTTTAACTACCACACCCTTGGCTGTTGTTTTACATTAACAGTTGGTAGGAATCAGGCCAAAAATCCTAAAGATCTGGGAATTCCTGATCTGGTTGAGTTGGCTTTATTGCCACTATGGAGCAACTGAATGAGCCATAAGAATTTACTGCTGTTTGTTTTTGAGGTATTTCTACACTGAATGCATTTTAAATGCAGTTTGTTGAGAGACAGATAAGAAAGAGTGAGTAACTAAGGTGATTCTAATAACATAATCACAGGTATACCTCATTGTATTGTGCTTTGCAGATATTGGGGTTTTTTGCAAATTGAGGGTTTGTGGCAACCCTGTGACAAGCAAGTCTATTAGTGCCATTTTTTTTCCAACAGCATTTGCTCACTTCATGTCTGTGTTACATTTTGATAATTCTTCTACTATTTCAAACTTTTTCATCATTATTATATTTGTTATGATGATCTGTGATCTTTGATGTTACTAGGGTAAGACCCTTCACCAGCATAAAGATTGTAACTCGCTAAAAGGCTCAGATGATGGTTAGCATTGTTTAGCAATAAAGTGTTTTTAAATTAAAGTATGTACTTTGTTAGACACACTGCCATTGCACACTAATAGACTACAGAATGGTGTAAGCATAGGTTTTATATGCCTAAGGAAACCCAAAAGTTGATGTGACTCACTTTATTGTGACATTTGCTCTACTGTGGTGGTCTGAAACAGAATTTGCGCTGGCTCCGAGCTATGTCTGTATTCTGAGATAGAAATAAGGGAGAATGAGTGTTTGCAAAAATATTCTGTTTAACTCTGTTCTCTTTCTTCCTATAGAATGAAGTTCTGTCTCTACTGATAAGAGAGCTAGCAATGATGATAATGAAGAAAACATGGGAAGACATTTCCTTTATCAAATAACTTACAGTATAAAAATATTACTGTAAAAAGGTAATTGAAGTTTTAACTGATTCACATATTGTCATTCAAGACTTTTATAGAGGAAAACAAGGCAGGATGGATTGCAGGATAATATGAAAGGAAAAAAAATACAATTAGGCTTTTCCCAATGTCTGTAATGAAGCAGACTATACTTGCTTAAATAAGTGGTTGCTCCTCTTATCTCCTATTGTTATTTGTAGAGAATGGCACTATGTAGATAAGGGTGCATCCATATACTTATTCTTCTGAAGGAAACATGGGATTGTATAGATTGTACAGAAAGATAAAGTGAAGGAAAGCATACTGCAGTTTCTGTCCAGACTCAGATTGCTGACCTTTCACAGTTTTTTAGTCACTCCTAGGTTCCTTGGGGGCTGATAATCTACTTACAAATTACAGTTTGATTGTATACTTTCTTTCTGTCACATAGCTTTTATTGAGTCCCATTAATCAGAATATAAATAAGAGCCAAGAGTGGCATAAACTTGTTAAAAACTCTCAGGAACATCTAGCAGGGAGATTAAAGTTGACTGATGAGACCCAGGCTTCATAACTACTTAATTTATAACGGTGTCATGGATCTCTGATTAGAAATGCTAACAATAGCTTAAAGTTCCGCCTCCCCAAAACAAAACAAAATACTACCATCATCAAATACTTAAGATAAAAATGATTATTCTGACATGAAAATATCCATTTCGAGTCCATTTATCTTGGTCGTAGGCTCTTGCAGAATAGCTAGGCAGTCCAGGAAATGAAAACAGGACTGTGACAACGTATCACAAAGAACCTTAATATCCAGGGACTTCACCTCCCCTTTCCTCACCTGGATTCAGCAATGACTTGCCACGACCAGGCCGTTCTACCATTGCAAAGACTTGTAAACTTCCTCTTTTCCAGTATTATGGTCACTCTCCAACACCTAAGTGTCATTCACTGACCACCTAATGGCATCAAGGTTATAAATGCCTGGATGCCAGTCCAACTTAGAAAACAATTGTCTCATTCATTTGCACTCTTGGTGCAATCAGCCCAGGAGGCTACAGTGAGGTTTCCACCAAGAACTTGGAAGAAATGTATCACTAAGAATTGATTAAAAAATCTGATGAACTAATGATGGATGAGAGAGCAGGTAGGAGCAGAAATCACCTTAAGTGGAAAGGTGGAAAAACCACAGCCTGGAAACCTAGGCAATTGATTTGCTGAGATATTATACTCTAGTTTTATGTGAATAACCAACTAGATTTAGTGTGCTGAGTCTTGAAACCCCAAAGAGTAAGTATCTCAGTATCTCTAAGACTGCCTGCAGCAAAGGGCCCTATCAACCCAAGAACTGACATCTCTGGAGTTGGGTTATAGCTCACAGCACCAGCTTTGCATAGCTGAGTGACCCCAGCTCTGAAGATAATTTGATTCACTCTTCTGGCTCAGTCATCATATTGTCCATCAGTTTTCTAATAAATTTAGATTTCCATATAAATTTTTATGCAAGGAGAAAATGGATAGCTCAGCTGACTTGGTGATCTATTCCTCTTAATTTTAATCATCAATCTATAAGAAAGAAAAAGACTAAGCAGGATTTTTGTCACTTAATCAAATTTTAACCCTATAGTTTACAGGGCAAAACCAACTCTCAATTATGTGTGAATGCCACCAGATCCATTTTTCTCTACCAGCTGGTGTTGGCTTCACAATCTCATACCTTGTGCACAGTTTTGTTTAATCTCACTTGCTATATAATGTTGTGACAGGTGTATATAAGCTGTAAAGCGTTAAGGATGCCACTGTAAAGAAAACCTTTGAAAAGAACCATAGGATACTCTGTGGGGAGGAAATCCTCAGAACCTCTGTGGTCCTTCTAGAGTGATGATGAGGACAAATTTAAAGACCAAAGCCAACACACTGAGAATGGCAGAAACGAAAGAACTTGGGTCCTTCAACACTGTTGAGCCCCTGAATTAATCTTAGAGCCACCTGTAGAAGTCGGTGTTACACCAGAGAGATAAACTGATGAGAATGAGAGAAAATAAGGATTTATTATAGGAGTTCAACCTCACACAATTGCAGACACCAGTGAAGAAGTCTATGCCAGGCTGTCCCCTCTGCATCTGGTAGTGGGCTTGAAGTCGTTCTAGGTCAGCTGTGCCAATGGTTGGGAGGGAGAGTTGGACATGGAGTGAGGAGAGTGATGATCACTGGAATCTATGCCTGTCTGATGGCCTCCGAAGCCCCTGCTGTGGGTGACCTACAGGAGAAGCTGCTGCCCATTGCCATGGAGTTGCACACACACCTGGCCTAGGCTGGGGCTGAAGAGGGAAACTGACAAGCATTGGAAGGGCTGTGGGTCCAGGCAGCTGCTGCTGATCTCTGGCAGCTCACCATTTTTGGCCTGGGCTACTATTTGCCAGCTATCAAAGTGCCGGGGGCCATATACTGACCTTCTGAGCATAAAATAAACAGCTGCTCCTTCACTTCTGCTTCTCAAATCTGGTGCAAATTTCTCCATGCCCAACTCCAATCCAAAACCACAGAGAAAGGAATTCTGGAAATGCACCTCCAGCTTAATGAAACTGGCACCAAACAAAGCCAGTGTACCACCTATCACTGCCTGAATGTCTTGTGTGGGAAGTTGTTTCAGTGGTTAAAGTCTGTACCAGCATGTGGCTTTCATGTATGCCAGTTAGGAAGTTTTCCCTTACAAGTTCAAAATGCCTAACTGTAACTATATGTAAATTACAGTACTAGTGAGAAGTTTATCAACTCCCACAATTAGTGGCTAAAAATGTCGATTTATGGATGGAATGAGTCAAGCAAAATTCATTTACTTCAATCATAGCCATTTACTAACATGCTCTAGTCATCGTGGACTATAACTGATCTAAGGATTTATCCAGTGAATATTACAATTTAAGAGGTAATATTAATAAAGAACAAGTATTAATTCATTTGTTAACTTCAGAATTTAAAAGATCATTACATCTATTTAACATTTCATGTGAAATATTTACTTGTATTTGAGGATCAAAAAATCCCCATTAACCTGGGAAGCAAGGACTCTCCCTTTAATTATTATATTTTTCTAATTACTTTGTTTAAGCTGCTTTTTTAAAAAAACATGTTTTCTTAATGTTTATTTCAAATGCAATTTAGCTTTTTGGCCATCAAATGGAAACTTGTACTTCTCCAGCCACTGTCTGTCATAAGCAAGGACTGCCTGTTCTCCACAAACCTGAAAACCAGAGTTATCAGTGTGTTCTGTGAGATTCCAGTGACTTTTCCTAGTGGAATATGGGCCCAGAACCAAACCCAGTACTTTCCAGAGGTGAGCAGGCCTCAGCCAACTCTTCATTAGCTTCACAGGGAGGCACAAAATTGGGGCAATTATCTGCATTATAGAAAGCAGACATGGAACGGTAACTCACCCCAAAGCCATGCTCGGTCACTCAATTTTCTGTCCACCTGGCCTTGCCAGTGAAGGCAAAGCCCTTGACAGAAGACCCCACGAGGGAACGTCTCTACAGCCACATCACCCATTTGCTCCACAGCTCCGACACACAATTCTGTCAGAAAACCTTCTCCTCTGCTTTATGACAGTTGAGAGAGTTCCAGACTTTCTTTCTGTGAATGGGAAACAATTAGTCATTGCACTGCCAAGAACACTTTTCCTATTCATCTTTGGCCTTTCAGAAGAAGCAATTTCTGCTTTGCTCATTTTACTCTTTGTTGAAAATAACTGTGACAAAGTCTAATACTTTACATCTGTTTTGGAGGCCCTTCAACCTCGTGCAGCTGAGTGCAGTTGCTGCACATGTGAGGCCTTCCCCTAAACAACTCATGATATGGGGTTGCTGGGCAGGCTCTGCACAGAAGACCCCAAATCCAATGCCATAGCCTCCTCGAATTGAGGCCAGAGTTCACACCACTTAACGGCCTCTCCACCTAGGCCTTATCCCTGCGACAGCTATGCAAGCACCAATAAGAGATCTCTGGCCCTGGCCGGTGTGGCTCAGTTGGTTGGAGCATTGTCCCATAGACCTAAAGGTCACGAGTTTGATTCCCAGTTGGGGCATCTATGAGAAGGCAACCAATCAATGTTTCTCTCTCACACCAATGTTTCTCTCTCTTTCTTTCTCTCTCTAAAAGCACTGAAATAATGTCTTCAGGTGAGGAAAAAAGAAAACTCTGGGGTTTGCCAATGACTCACACTTCTCAGATTTACATCTAAATTTAGTCACCAAACCAACTTTTAGTATCTCCTTCCGAAGAGGTTCTTTTGACCTCCCTTAAGAGAGTATTTACTACTGGCAACCATATATACTTATTTTGCATTTATAATAAATAAGAAAGAGGACCAGGCATATAACAAATTTTAAAATATGAAATGGTGATGCCTGTCTGTGCTAGGCACTGTGCCAAGTGCTTTATAGACATTCTATGAAGGATAGTCAATATCTCTTAATTAGTTTCTCCTAAAGCCAGATCTCGTTTTAAAAATTAGTTGTTCCTGGCAAATTCCATAAGGAAGCTGAGACTACCCTGACTGTTATGGTCTGAATGTTTGTGTCTCCCACAAATTCACATGCTGAAATCCTAACACCCATGGTGATGGTATTGGGTGAGGCTTTTGGGAAGTGATTAGGTCATGAGGTTGGAGTCCTCATAAACAGTATTAGTGGAGGGAGTAGGGCAAGAGGGGGCAGAGGAAAGCAATGCGGGGGGAAATTGGGACAACTGGAATTGAACAACAATGAAAAAATACAATTAAATTTAAAAGAAGACCCCAGAGAGCTTCTTCCCCATTTTCCACGATGTGAGGTTCCAGTGACAAGAGCACCATCTAAGCAGCAACCCCCACCAGATACCGACCCTACCAGCACCTGGACGTGGACTTCCTAGACTCCAGAACTATGAGAAACAGCAGATGCCCAATCCCTGGTGTCCTCCTAGAGCAACCAACCCTAACAGACCCCAACATTGACCCCATTAAGCCTACTGTTCGATGTTCTTTGTCACTCTACCACTTTGTCAGGAAAATTAAGAAAGTTTTATGGATCACAGAGATGTAGAAAATTTCCTTCTCTGTGATTTAGAGCAGAAGGCAAAAAGCAGAACTCTTGCATTTGTTCTTCACTGCCTCAGTTTTAAACCTGAGCCCCCAGGTTGCCATACTGACATAGCGCAAAGTCATGTACTTATCTACCAGAGGAACAGTCCACTTGGAATTTCAAGCAGATCCATCTGTGCTGTTTAAACCATCTTTGTTCCCTGGGCACCTGACTATTCTATACAAATGAATTTAGGCTCTGGCTCTCAGAGTCTGCAAGTTAACCTAGAATTAAGCATTTGAGAAGTATAAATACAGTGTGCATCCCACTCAAATACTTAGCACCTCCTACTACTTGGACAAGTAGAATTTAATAAATATGGAAAGGTTTTATTAGATTTTGTTTTTGATGTTACCGTTTTTAAAAAGTGTTTAAAGAAGAAAACAAGAAACGTCTTGTAATACTGGTCCATGTGATGCTATGAGCTCTAAATACACATGCTTTAAGAGTTAGAACAGAACTGAATATCTGACGTAACTTTTTTCCAAACTCTTTTGCTTTAATCTTGAGTTTATTGACTTGAGATTCTGCTATCTCTGCCCTTTACTTAGCTTTAGTTCAACTCACATTGCTGCTTCTTATACTTGGAAAGATATTGATTGGCTTGTGCTTCCTATAAAAATAAAAAATGAAAAAAAAAGAAATCCCCTGTGCCTACAAAGTCATATTTTTTCTACTCTGACATAAGAAAGTTGAAAAATGTGTGAAAGGAATCTAAACTTCTGCATATTAAATGGAATAGCATATTTCGGTATGACATATAGGGACTCAGACTTTCCAGCAGGCACAAGATCTATTTTTATAACTGTTTTCCCCTGCAAGTGTAGAACATGGTCGGCACTTTCCACATACTGGCTGTAGAGCAGCTCTCACAGATTTGGTATGTGCAAGAATAACCATTGCTGGTTGTTATGTCATCAATTCAATATCTTGTTCTACTCTGGGCAGAGGGGGCTGGTGTTTGCAGTTACATGGGCCAATGGGTGGTAGATATAACAGTGTTTTAGTCCAATTCATTTAAATAATCAGTTCAAAACCCCTGAAGAGATATTATTAGGTATAAGCCAATGTATATGGCACTTACCAATTACATTCCATGTAACTATGGATACTAACCCAACATTGGCAGGTACATTTCAAGTGATAATGTTTTTGTGCACAGTCATGTCCAGGTTCATCAGAAAACAGCCTGTGAATTGCATTTATGCTCACTCGAAGTTTTAGGGTGAGGAAGGCTCCAGGGTGATTACCCAACCAAAAGATGCACCCTGCCTCCTGGATTCCATGCTCTTACTTGGCTCATTTCTTGCAATGTACATGTTTAGGTATAATCACAAGGTTGAGGGAGAGAGCTCTGTCTCCCCGGAGGGAAAAGTAGCACAAAATTTTACCATGGGTGATGATTCTAGCTTGAGAAAAACAGAGAATGAGCAGACTTTAAGATGAGCTTCTTTCTGACAAGCTGCATGCCTAGCTCAGGCCCGCACATCTCCATTAATCAAAAGCAATGGCTGGGGAAATCCATGAGGCTGCAACAGCCTCAGGCACTTACTGCTGCCTCAATTTGCTGCTTGTAAGTTTGTACTTTTAGCTGAAGATTATCCATCAGAGACTGCATCCTGCTCAGATTTTTCTTGTCTTCCTCTGCCTGAAATGCATAGGTAAGTATGTGAAGGTGATTTGAAGGATCCAGCAGTCTGTGTTGGGAGTAGCCTCAAACAAAGAAATAGAGGGTAAGGAAACATTGTTAAAATACCATGTTAGAATTATGGCTTGAAAATGGGTTTAACTCTATTCATCCCAAGTTCTGAGAAATTAATAAACACAGCTCTGAGCAATGACAGAATTTCCAGCCATTGTTAAAATGGAAGTTAAAGCCACTGGTTTCAATTTAATCTTCAGTCCTCCTATCCAAACTAAGCTACATCTCCCTGTGGTTTCTCAGTCACCCCTCTCCCTCCAATCAACCCAAAATTTCCTTTGAACCTCACAATTGGCACTTGACTTTTGCAAATGGAATAGGAAAGGTGGTCTCCTAGAGTTCTGGTGTGGACATCAGCAAAGACAGTGAAGGAAATTCCATAAGCTGTGGGGATGTCTGTTGTGCATTCTCATTGCTTCCATTGCAATCCAAAGTTGACCTGGAGAAAGGAAATCTAGTGAGACAGTGTTTCTCAGCTCTGCTCCATGGAGCCTTTGGGTATTCTGAGGAGGAAGGAGGGGAGAGACAAGCAAGTAGATAAGATTCTACTTGCCTCTCCCCCATTTCCCACATCCTTTAGAGTATCTCCACATTAGCGCTGTTGAACTTCCCAAAAGAAGAAAGTATCTCAACTGCTAGTGACTGTGATACTGATTTAATTAAGACATACCCCTGCTATTCAATTTTTTTCCTGGCTCCATCTTACGTATTTCATTAAGCGTCAATTTCTTTGATGGCTTTCATTATACTTATCCTCCACTGCCCTCCACAACACCCTTCCACACCAACTGGGTTCATCTCCTATTTCCCCACAGCTCCCTTTCTTATTTCTTCCCCTGTAAGTTCAGCCAATATCCTCCAAGACACAGCACAAAGGCAGCAGACAGAAACACCCAGTCTTGTATTAAAAGAGGTCATTTATCTTAATAGCTGTAGCATGAGGGGCAGTCTTCTAATTTAATAAACATCAAGGGGCCAGCTTCAGTCCTCTCCAAAAATGGGGCTGCCTGCCAGGTGCCATCTTCAAGGTCTCCATCTGCCTTTCCTCAGGCTCCTGGTGGTATCTCTGAGAAAGGAGTATGTACATGTGTCTGGTGCCATGGCTTTTATGGCTGCTGTGTAGAGGACATAGCCCTTGATAGTCTGGCTCTGGTGGCTGCAAGATTTCTGTTCATGGGGTCAATGAGATGGTATCAAACAAAAGAAATAGCTTGTAACTGGCTGTCATCCCAAGCCTCATTGCAGAGGAAACAGAAAGGCCCATCTCCCAGTTTAACCTTGACAGAGGTATATTTGCATAATTTAAAATCTCCCTTCTGAGGGTCCAGCTTCTAATCAGCCTGCTTCTAGGTACTGACTGAGATCCTCCCCTTTGAGATACTGACAGGCCGTGGACACCGTCAACTACAGGGAGCCATGAAGAACAAAAACTACTGCTTAGACAATCACAAAAGTTGCAGAGACAATCAAGATCTAGGGCAAGGTTGAACAAGAAGAATCATCTCCTACATTATACTACTCATTCAAGACTATGAGAGGTAGCTGTTTTATTTATTGCATAGAAGCCGGTACAAAGAGTCAAGGAAAATGAAATGACAAAGGAACATGTTCCACATGAAAGAACAAAATAAACCTCATAAAAATAATGGTCAATAATTTATCTGATAAAGAGTTCAAAATAATGGCCATAAGGCTGCTCATCAATTTCAGGAGAATATGCATGAAAAAAGTAAAAATTCCATCAAAGAGGAAATATAAGAAAGTACTAAACAGAAAACACAAAGATGAATAATACAATAACTAAACTGAAAAAAATACAATAGAGGAGCTCAACAACAGACTAGGTAAAGCAGAAGAAAGGGTCCATTTACTAAAAGAGAGGGCAGTGGAATTCATCCCATGACAGTAGCAAAAGAAATAAGAAAGAGTGAAGATAGCTTAAGGGACTTATAAGATAACATCAAGGAGACCAACATTTTCATTATAGAGGTCCTAGAAAGAGAAGAGAAAGAGGAAATGGGCAGAAAACTTATTAAAGAAGTAACAGCTGAAAACTTACCTAACCTGGGGAAGGAAATAAACATCCAGTTGCAGGAAGCCCAGAGCTTTCAAAATAAGATAAAGCCAAGACACATTATAGTTAAATTGTAAGAAGTTAGAGACAAGAAGAGAATCTTAAAATCAGCAAAAGAAAAACAACTCTTTACACATAAGGGGACCCCCACCTCCTAAGATCATCAGCAGATTTTTCAGCAGAAACTTTCCAGGCCAGAAAGGAATGGCACAATATACTCAAAGTGCTAAAAGGAAAAAAAAAAACAAAACTGCCAACAAAGAATACTCTACCAGGCAAACTGTCCTTCAGAATTGAAGGATAGATAAACAGTTTTCCAGACAAACAAAAGCTGATAAAATCCAGCACCACTAGACCAGCCTTATAAGAAATATTAAAAAGATTTCTTTAAGATGTAATGAAGAGAAAGGGCACTTATTAGTAATAGGAAAACATGAAAATATAGCTTAGGTAAAGATAAATAGTTAAGTTCAGAGTAACCTAATGTAATGGTAGAGAGTAAATCACTTATAAAGGATAGAAGACAAAAATAGTAAAAATAAATATAATTACAAAATTTGTTATTGAATACACAAGATAATAAAATGTAAATTGTGGTATCAAAAACAAAATGTGGGTCCTGGCTGGTGTGGCTCAGTAGATTGAGTGCCAGCCTGCGAACCAGAGGGTCACTGGTTTGATTCCCAGTCAGGGCACATGCCTGGGTTGCAGGCCAGTTCCCCAGTAGTAGACATGTGAAAGCAACCACACATTGATGGTTTTCTCCCTCTTTTTCTCCCTCCTTTCCCCTCTCTCTAAAAGTAAATAAATAAAATCTTTTTAAAAAATGTGGGTGAGAAGAGTAAAATTGTAGAGCTTAAGAATGTATTAAAACTTAAGTTGTTATCAACTTAAAATAGACTACTATAAATACAGGGTTTTTTATGCAAGCCTCATAGTAACAAATAAGGAAAAAAAATACACTAGATACACAAAAGACAAAGAGAAAGGAATCTAAATAAACCACCACAGAAAGTAATCAAATCACAAACAGAGAAAGCAAAAGAAAGGAACAATTACAAAACAGCCAGAAAACAATTTATAAAGTGGCAATAAGTACATACCTTTCAATAATTACTTTTAATGTAAACTGACTAAGTTTTCTAATCAAAAGATATAGAGTGGCTGAATGGATAAAATACAAAAACCTTCTCTCTGCTGTTTACAAGAGACTCACTTCAGATATCAGGACACACCAAGACTAAAAGTGAAAGGATAGAAAAGATATTCTATGCAAGTGGAAACCAAAAAAGGTGGGGTAGCTACACTTATATCAGACAAAATAGTCAGTAAGGAAGGCTGCAATAAGTGACACAGAAGGTCATTATATAATGATAGAGGAGTCAGTTCAACAAGAGAATATAACATTTGTAAATATTTATGCAAATAGAAGCATCTAAATATATAAAGCATATATTAACAGACCTAAAAGTAAAAATAAACAGCAATACAATAATAGTAGGGGAATTTTTATAGATGTTATTTATCTGTTTTTACAGAACAGGAAAGGGAGGGAGAAAGAGAGAGAGAGGAATATCAATGTGCGAGAGAAATATCAATCTGTGAGAGAAACATTGGTGGGTTGCCTCTTGCATGTCTCTACTGAGAGACCTGGCCTGCGCCCAGGCATGTACCCTGACTGGGAATCAAACTGGTGACCTTTCAGTTTGTGGGATGACATCCAATTCACTAAGTCACACCAGTCAGAGCATAGTAGGGGACTTTAATGCCCCCCTTTCATCAGTGGATAAATCATACAGACAGAAAATTATTAAGGAAACAATGGCCTTAAAATATACATTAAACCATTAAACCAGATATATTGCATTAAAATCAATGGAATACACATTCTTCTCAAGCACACATGAAATATTCTACAGGACTGGTCATATGTTGGACTGTAAAATGAGTCTTAATAAATTTGAGAGGTTTAAAATCAAGTATCTTTTCCAGCTACAGTGGTACCAATTACAGGAAAACACTGGAAAATTCACAAATATATGACTAAACATCATGGTACTGAACAACCAATGGGTCAAAGAAGAAATCAAAGTGAAATTAAAAAATACCTTGCAAAAAATAAAAATGGAAATGCAGTATACCAAAACTTATGGGATATGGCATAAGCAGTTCTAAGAAGGAAGTTCATAGTGATAAGTGCCTGTATTAGGAAAAAAGAAATATCTCTAGTAAATTACCTAATTTAAACCTCAAGGAACTAGAAAAAGAAGAACAAATGAAGCCCAAAGTTAGTAGAATGAAGGAAATAAAAATTAGAGTAGAAATAAATAAAATAAAAACTAAAAAGGTAGCAAAAATGATCAATAATACTAAGTGCTTATTTTTAAAAGGACAAACAAAATTGATAAACCTTTAGCTAGACTCACCAAGAAAAAAATGAAAAGGACTTAAATAAATGAAATTCAACATGAAAGAGGAAACATTACAACTAACACCACAGAAATATGAAAGATCATAAGAAACTACTATGAAAAATTATAGCCAATAAATTGGACAACATAGAAGAAAATGATAAATTCCAAGGACATAAAGAACATACAACCTACCAAGACTAAATTGTGAAGAAATAGAAAATCTGGACAGACCAATTATAGGTAAGGAGATTGAATCAGTAATCAAAAACCTCCCAACAAACAGAAGTCCAGTACTACACAGCTTTACTGGTGAATTCTACCAAACAGTCAAGAAGAATTAATACTAATCCTTCCCAAATTCTTCCAAAAAGTAGAAGAGGAGGGAACACTTCCAAATTTTTTTGATGAGGCCAGCATTACCCTGATACCATAACCAGAAAAGGACACCACACACACACACACACACACACACTACAAGTCAACGACCCCAATGAACATGGATGTAAAAATCCTCAGCAAAATATTAGCAAACCAAATTCAACAATACATTAAAAGGATTATACACCATGATCAAGTGGGATTTATTCCAGGAATACACGTATGGTTTATTAATCAATGTGATATACCAACATTAACAAAATGAATGATAAAAATCATGATCATCTCAAGAGATGCAAAGGAAAAAAAAAGGACCTAAGAAAACTTAATATCTATTCATGACAAAAACTTCCCAACAAAGTAGCTACAGAGGGAATGTACCTCAATACAATAAAGCCCATATATGGCAAACTTCAAGTTAACATCATACTCAATGGAGAAAAAATGAAGATTTTTCCTCTAAAATTGGAAACAAGACAAAGATGCCCACTCTCATCACTTTTATTCAACACAGTACTGGAAGTCCCAGCCAGAGCAATTAGGCAAGAAAAAGAAAAGTCATCCAAAAACGAAGTAAAACTGTGTCTATTTTCAGATGACATGACATTATATATAGACAATCCTAAAGATTCCACCAAAACCTGTTAGAACTGACACATGGATTCAGAAAATTTACAGGATACAAAATCAATAAATAAAAAGTAGTTGTGTTTCTGCACACTAATAACAAACTATCAGAAAGAGAAACTGAGGAAATAATTCTATTTACACTTGCATCAAAAAGAATAAAATATTAGGAATAAATTAAACCAAGAGAGTGAAATATATATATACATTGCAAACTTTAAGACATTGATGAAGGACATTGACACAAAAAATGAAAAAATATTCAATTCTCATGGGCAAAAAAAAAATTATTATTGTTAAAATGTCCATACTACCCAAAGCAGTCTTCAGATTCAATGCAATTTGTATCATAATTCCAAAGGCACAGAAATAGAACAAATAATTCTAAAATTTGTATGAAACCAAAAAGATCCTGAAGAGCGAAAGCAAACTTGAAATACTATGCTTCCTGATTTCAAACTATATTACAAAACTATAGTAATCAAAACATTATATATTGGCATAAAACATACACAGATCAATGAAACAGAATAGAGAGTCCAAACCCTCCCCATACATACACACATTTAGGGTCAATTAATTTCTGACAAAGGAGCCAAGAATATACAAAAGAAAAAGAATAGTTTCTGCAATAAATGGTGTTGGGAAAACTGGACAGGGAATATGCAAAAGAATAAAACTAAACTATTATTTCACACCACACACAAAAAGAACTCATAATGGATTAAAGACTTGAATGTAAGATCCTGAAACCATAAAACTCCAGGAAGAAAACAGAGAGGAAGCTCCTTGACATTGGCCTTAGCAATAATATTTTGGATTTGACACCAAAAACAAAAATGGAAGTAAAAATAAATAATAGGACTATATCAAACTAAAAAATTTTTGCACAGCAAAAGAAGCCATTAACAAAATGAAATGGCAACCTATAGAACAGGAAAAAATAATTGTAAATCATATCTGATAAAGGGTTAATATCTAAAATATATAAAGAACTCATACAACTGAAGCAAAAAAAAATCTGATTAAAAAATGGGCAGAATATCTGAAGAGATATTTTTCCAAAGAACACAAACAAATGGCCAACAGGTATATGAAATGATGTTGAACATCACAAATCATCGGGGAAATGCAAATCAAAACCACAATGAGATAGCACCTCACACCTATTAGAATGGCTATTATCAAAAAGACAATAAATAAGTGTTGGTGAGATAAGAATGTGGAAAAAAGGGTTAAAAGCGTTGTCAAGGAACATGAATAAAGAATCCGTGGACGAAGTCCAAGTGGGGAAGGACTGAGGGTGGAAGGTGGGGGTGGATGGGGCAGGAGAGAGTGGTGGTGGGAAAATGGAGACAACTGTACTTGAACAATAAAAGTAAAACTTAAAAAAAACAAAGAGAATGTGGAGAAAAGGGAATCCTTATGCACTCTTTTTGGGAATGGAAATTGGCATAGCCACTATGGAAAACAGTGTGGAGCTTCCTCAAAATATTAAAAATAGAACTACTGAATGATACAGAAATTCACTTCTCAGTATTTATTTGAAGGAAACAAAATCACTAACTCTAAAAAGTATCTGCACCCTCATGTTCATGGCAGTATTATTTACAATAGCCAAGACATGGAAACAACCAAGGTGTCCACTGACAGGTGAATAGATAAAGAAAATTTGGTATGTATTTACAATGGAATACCATTCAACCATAAAAAAGAAGAAATGTCTGCCATTCGCAGCAACATGGATGGACCTGGAGAGCATTAGGCTAAGTGAAGTAAGTCAATCAGAGAAAGACAATTAATATGTGATCTCACCTATATGTAAAATCTGAAAAACTGAACTTATGGTATGAAAACAGATTGGTGGTTGCCAGAGGCAATGGGGGTAGAGAAATGGGGTGAAGTTGGAAATAGCTGAAGGTGGTCAAAAAGGACTGAATTCTGGTTATAAAATGAGTAAGTCCTGGAAATACAATATACAGCCTGGTGATGATAATTAATAATGCTGCACTGTATATTTGAAAGTTGCTAAGGCTATAAATCTTAAGAGTTCTCATCACAAGAAAAAAATTGTAACTATGTGTGATGATGACTATTAACTAAACTTGTTGTGATAGTCATTACACAATGTAAACATATATCAAATCATTATGCTGTACATCCAAAACTAATACAATGTCATATGTCAATTATATCTATAAACAAATATTGATAAATAAATGTAGGTTCAACCAGGCTGCTTCTATTGCCTAGAATGCTCCCTCCTGTCCCCACCTTAAAGTAAGTCTGACAGTAGATAATTAATTAATAATTTTGAGCTTACTAAGGCAAGGACCAATATATAAGAAATAGCCTGGTTAGGAAAATGAGACAAGTCAATTTTTTTAAATAAAATCTCTTTTCTCTTTTCATCTGCCTGTCCCTATACCTCTCAGGTTTAAGAAATTTGAGGATTCATAGAATTCTATGTGTATAGAAAGTCCTGAAACCAACAGAAGTTGAATTGCTTAATACCAATTTACTGATGCCAGTAAATTTACTGTGTGGTGAAGGAAGCCACACAGAACAAAACTGAAAATGGCTAGAAGTGGTGGCTGATGTTAATGTTCCTCCCATTTGGGAAGGTAAGCCTTTGTTAGGCCTAGGTTCATATGCATCTAAGCTCTGAGGCATTAAGTCAGTAAATGCCTCATAGTTTTACTTTGGTAAAACTATGGTTGTGCTCTGCTCAAATTTCTCTTCAAGAAACTTGCTGTTCTGCTGTGAAAAGTACATTTTCCTAAAAACCCCCAACTGCAGTGCCTTTGGGACCTGCCATAGCATTTACACTGAGATCACAAACTCCCCAGCAAGCCCTACCAACAACTAGGCACAGCAGAGTTACCAGGGTCTGGCCATTTATGCCCAATATGCGACTCCTGTATGGGCAGTTTTTGTGCTGGAGACTTGCTAGGAGCAGCACTGCACTCTGAGGCTCCTTCTATCCAATCCTCCTTCCTTCACCCTTTCCTTTCGCAGGCGTCAGACACATATTGTGGTCTGAAGGCTTTCTCTACCTAATTCTGCTTGCTCTTCCCCTCTCTTTCTTTCCCAGGTGTTAATCTCTAAAAAATCTCTTGTGCTTCTAATTCCATATTGGCATCTGATTCCTGGAGGAGACACCCGAGACCAAACTTTGTTTCATTTTTCCTCCAAAAATAATTATTTAGATTTGTAAGGATTAAATAACATCTACACACAGATCCCTGAATATAGGAAGCAGTCACAGGTAAAATGGAGCAGGTAGATGAAGGGTGGGGACAGAAAAACTGTTTACCTTTTTAAAACTGTAAGTTTCTAATCTTATGTCTTGCTTTCTAGCCCATTTTTCAAGGCAGTGGAGAGAGAAAATAGGATGAGTTTCTAAATGCTAGAAGGACATAGGAGGAAAGGCAAATGCTCAGTGGGAACTGGCCACAGAACTATTGTGGACAGGGTCACCTTTGATCACCTTTCCAATGTAATAGGATCTTCCCAGGGGAAACTTTTCTAAGAAAGAAAAACCATATTTATGTCCCTTTCAAAATGACATTTTCAATTGGTACCTGCGAGGTACCATCTTACAACATCCTGCCTCCTAGTCCTGATGGTTATTTTGATATTAAAGGAGAGCAGACTCAATTGACTCAGCATCTACCTAGAATGCTTCCAAACCTGGTGTGGATATTAAGAAATGTAGAGGGCTCTCAAATGCCTCTTTAAATTTACAGAATCTAGACTAATATTTGCATAAAATAGGTGTTCAATAGGTGTTATCTGATTTGATGGCAGAAAATCATTGCATAATTGAATAGATACACTCTAAGCATTGTGCAGACAATTGGAAGAAATTAAGAAATACACCTCCATACCAGCACCTGGAGAATACTAAGATTATTGCTGTGAGGAAACAAAGATCTAACACAATTGAACAAGAATCCAGTCCTTGGGACAACAAAAAATCCCCCCATGGCCCCCATATAGCTTTGGTGTTCACTTTTATAATGAAGTTGTTTACAGAAGAAGGCAGTAAAAATAATCCATTGAAAAATAAAAAGAGAAAAACCCAGACATTATTAAGAAGCAGCATTTCATTCTCTCAACATAGGTGGCTTCCCCTATGCTACTTAAAAGAAGAGTAGAATGGCACATCCTCCATATTCCCCAGGTGTGTGCTTCCCGAGCTACACATACCATGGGTTCATTCCTCAGTGGCTTTGATACACCTGCATGGTCTAAGGAAGTGTCAGACTAGCTTGTCTTTGAAAAGAGCCACTTTTTCAGTAAAGAAGATCTATGCAAGTGGCTCATTTCATCTTAATTAGCCCAAGATGATGCTTCTGAAGTGCTCTGCTTTCTTATCAACATTATCCTTTCTGCTGCAAGGGAGGAAGACTTTGATGTCTCTAACACCAACATCGTAGCCTCAGGAACCAGAATCAGAACAGGCAGGCCTTGCTTTAGTACTGCTGAAGTTGCTAGAAATGCAGGAGCCTAGAATGAGTTTGCCTTTTCATTGAAATAAGCTACACTACGCAGTAGAAAGGGCTAGAAAGTGACCTTTGGCATCTGTTGTTCAGCCACTGAAATATGTTCATCTACTCTGTGGCAGGAAGGTGCAAGGCCCTATAGTGGCAAACTTATAGTGCCTCTGCTGTCGTGGAATCTCTGGTTTGCTCCATTTGAAGGAAAAGGAAAAAAGGTTAGAAAATAAAAGTGAAAGATTATATCGTTACTTTAGAAATGCACTAATTACTGACAAATTCTGCCCACTTCTTTTCAATTCTTTGCTTGAGACCTGTGTTTGTCAACAAGAAGACAGTCAGAAAGCTTTGGAGGCCTCTTGTTAGCCATTTGCTGCTTTCACCTGGCACCAGCACCACACAGAGTCCTCAGTGGCCTGAGCATTTGTGCAACCAGAAAATAGGAGTGCACATGTCCCCAACTCCAGTTTAGTCAGCGTCTCACGTAACCTGCTGGCTGAGGAGACGCAGTGTCTGCCAGTCACTACATTTACACATTGTTCTCACTCAGGCTCTCATAGGAAGGAGTATTTCTGAAAGTGCTGCAGGCATTATGCGTGCAAAAATAGGAACAGTATAAATAGCTTTTTTACTTCTAATTGCAAATTGCCGCTCACATTTGGCTTCCTGAGAACTCTGAAAAAGGACCAACTCAAACCACTATTAGCACAGGGGCCCTGGAAGGGGCAGTCAGTGTCTACTGCTGAGTAAGAGTAAAGATGGAGAAAGAAATGCAGGAGACCCAGAAGGCCATTACTGGCTTGATGGAGCCTGTTTTTTCAGGATGGAGCCCAGCCAGACAGGGGGTGCTTTCCTGGAGTACCTGGTAGGTCAGCTCTTTGATGCATTGCTCCAGCAGGCGGGCTCCCTTCTGTGCCTCTGCATTGCGGTGGATTTCACCCTCCAGTTCACCTTCCAGTTCACAAACCTGCAAACAACCATGATCTCAGACCACAGGCTGGGAGGGAGCAAGCCGGACTGGCATCGTCCTTGCCAACTGACATGGTCACTTGAAAGAGAGCAAAATCATCAAGGGAAGGTGTGTCCTTTGCCAACAGGGCAACCTCTCTGGCCAAAAGTGAGTTGGTGGAAATATGTGCGTTCACATACAGACTGTTTCGACTCTGAGGGATGTGAAAGGTTAATCCACACAGAGGTGATATGCTTCCCCTCTTAGATGACAAAATTACACATACACATGCGCGCACACACATACTCATGAATGTACACAAGCATATGGAGAGAATAACCTATACTTAGAGGATTCGGCCAATATACTAAAGCTTACGCTTCTTTCTCCATGTTCAGCTGATTCTCTAATAATCAGACCCTGAGTCTACATCACACACACGTCACATGGCCTCACAGTCCTGCTTAGTGGGAGAGCTACAGGCCAACCATCTGCCTGGAGCCTCATAGAGCTATACAGACATGGGTAACATAACATTCAGTTCACAAATATTTGATGCCTACCACGCACCAGACCCAGGGCTAGGGATGCAGCGGTGAACTAAAGAAAAACCTCTTCCCTCCATAAGCCTGCATTCTAATAGGGGAAAACACAAATGAAACAAAGTAAAATATAGAATATGTTAAACGGTGATGAGTGATCTGGAGTAAAATAAACCGGGAAAGGGGTAGGGAGCTGATGGGGGAAGGGTGTTGCTCACTCTTCTTTTCTTTCACCTGTCCAGGGCTCCCTCCCTCCCCTCTTCTTGAAGCAAATGCCACCTTCTCACAGACGCCTTCCTGACCACCCTTTCACAATGCAGACCCCGGTGCCTTGAATGTGCCCGGACTACCAGACCTCATCTCTACCTCCCCTCACCGCCGCCCTCCCCTTGAGCCATGCTGTCCTTGTTCTTCAGCAGAGAGGTATGATGGGGGTGGGGGTGAGCAGGCGTGCAAGTTCCTTGTGAATAAAGGCTATTGCAAAAAAATCCTCTGGACCCTTGTCACATAGAAACATAACACATAGTTCTATCAGTTGGAACATGAGACGAACACAGCCCACCCTTTACTTTGTAAAGTTTTTGCTGTGTTTCTTTAGTCATTACAACACCCAAGGGGAAAAATCCCTCTATTAAAGCCAATCCTAGACATCATGTAATTTCACCTACAACTACTTATGTAATTCTATTAGATAATGGTATTATGATTATGTTTGGAAGAAAATGAACCGTTATTCTTCAGTATCATCAGATATTTAGGAGCTCACTGCTACTGAGTTATATTGGTTCTAGGCCTTAATAAGTGGACAAACAGCCATTGGAAATAAAATCTTGTAATCTTAAATTTGAGTTGGAAATACTAGTATCATTTATGTATTTTTAGGGGATGAAAAGGCCTATTATAAGTTGTTTGATTTTATGCCTATATGCTTTTTCTTTATCGTAAAAATCTTGGTTCTTATATATGCTGTTGTATAAATAATTATATCAGTGTTATCGCTAATAGCAATAAGATACTGTTATTTTGCAACTACAAAAGCAGTTTGCTTTACTTGCTGTTTTGTTTTGTTTTGTCCTTAGGTATATTTCATGAGAGATATACAAACAAAACACTATGTTTAAAAGGTGCTGGGAATAATTGTTCTTTGTATGTTTTATGCCCCTCATCTTGATACATAGTTGGCCTCATTTGCTTCCATTTGTGTTAAAATTTTAGAGATTGCTTTATTTTCCTCTTTGATTTCAACTTTTTTAAATTATGAAGCATATAAATATTTTATATGATTTTGCAATCAAAACAGAAAGGTGTATTCAGAAGGTCTAACTTTCATCTCTGTATTTCCTTTCTGAGAAGCTATTTTTATTAGTGTTTGTCTTATCCTGTCACCATTTCTTTTTAAAAATATAAACAAATATGTACATATCTTCATATTCCCTCCCCCTTCTTGTATGAAAGAGTGTGTACTCTCCACTCTTTTTATCATTATCTTGTACCTTTTATCATTATTCAGGTAGGCAAGATGTTATAGAGCTCTTCCTCATTCCTTTTTAAACAGCACGACTACATGGATGTGGTACCGTAAATGCATATTGGCATTCCATTGTATGGATATACCGTAAATGAGCAAAGGCAATACTTTGCTTTCTAGAAGCCCTTCTGAGTCATCAAATCCCAGGAAAATATTTTTTCCATCTGTAGCACTTATCACATGACCTGTACATAGTCACTGAAATTGATTCAATACTTTTAAAAATCCTATTTTTAAGATAGGTCTTTCTATTTGTTTTTAAGCTCCCTGACTGCAGGCACTACATCATTTCTGTCAGCCCTTACTAAATCTTTACTAGATCTTTCTTGATACCTGATTTAGTTATTTTCATTCTCCTTTTTCTGGCTGTTAGGAAATGGGCAGAGGAGGTAACAGGAGCAAAGGCACAGAAGCAAGACTGTGAGGGTGAGTGTGGACCAGGAGGTTGCCTGGCTGTGGAGAGCCTGAGCAGGTATAGGTGAATGGGAGGAGATGTGTCTAACATAGTCGGAAGCGGAAAGGCAGACTTAATACAGGCCAAGAGAAGTGGTCCAAAGTCAAACAAAAATGAATGAACACATTAAGATCTGACCCCACTGAAGATGTAAAAACACTACAAGCAAAACAAAAGTGATGAGGGAGGTAGGGAATGTCTGGTGTGATTTGTAGGACAATAAAGCCTCAACTGGGAGTTGCCAAGCCCCCATGATTTCCCAGGCCAACTCCTACTCTGGGTTCTAGTTTCTGGATTTGCTTTCTACTCTAGATCAGGGCCGTCTGTTCAGCCTCACTAAGCCGTTTTTGTAAGTCTTTCATTGTCCGCTCCATATTCCTTCTCATCTTATCTAAGAGGGCATTGGTCTCTTCTTCCTTCTTGAGTTCTTCTGACATGCTTGCTACCTAGAAAAAAAGGAAAGAGACTGAGATCATCCAGCAGCCCATTGACCTTAACATTTCTACCCACAGTCTTCAGGTCTTCATCTAACTAGATGTCACTCCTTGCCTCTGTGTACATAACCTCTTTCCACCAGGCTCTCCCTAAGCTCTGTGGCCCTCAGGTTTGTGAGGAAATCAAGACAGCAGCTGCTACTAAAGAGATTAGGGTGAGGGGTGGTGGAAACAGACCAAAAATGAAGTACCATATGAACATGATTACATAACACCTGTACTGAAAGTAAGATGACCAACTGAAGCTACGACATAATTGCCCAAAGCACCAGGGCATGTCCTGCCTGCAACATCATGCACCAGGAAAAGTGTGGAGGAGGGCCTATGAGAATGTTTTTCCCATCTCACTTCTATGACTCTGTGATTCACAACTGCAAACAACTTTAGGCTCCAGGAATTTGGCAGCAACAGATGTTCTGAGTGCCAATAATCTGGCACATGGTACGTTAATTCTTGCTTGTGAAGCCCATTCTTGGCTTTGGCCATGTATACAAGGGCTTAGTGTTTTGATGCAATTATTAAGAACTGTTTCCTGAATCTCTCAGTGCATTTAATGTAACAACACTGCCCTCCCAGTCAAAGCTTCCCTGTCTATCAGGTTACCAACCATCTGTATAATTTAAGTGTGAGACATGTGCGCAGATGGCGAGGGCAAGGAATAAATTACGGAGGCAGCTCTGGGCTGCTGTGTGAGGTTGGGACTCAGAGCTGAACTACTGAAGAATTCAAGGGGGGAAGGAGAAGCAGTGAATTCATTTTTCAACTTAGTGGAGAAAATCTTTAAAAAGCAAGGTTAATCAGATAGAGTCTTTATAATGTATGACTACATAAATTCACCAAGCAGACTCAGAAGCTCTTTTTCTTTCTTTCTACCTACGTGGATTTACATAAATGTTAAGGACATTATTCTTCCCTTGGCCAGAACATTTTTAAGCTTTCACACACCGCTTTTCCATCAGAGAGCAGAAGCATCTGCCTTGATACAACGTGGCTGAGTGACAGGCATGCTGCCCATTCTTCTGGATCCTACAGTTGACCTGGTAGCTTGGATTTGGTGCGAAGGTTTTGTTTAGCTCCCCAAGTGCTAAATACCTCAGGCAAATACGGACACAAGCTCTTCCCCTCGTTTGAATTTCAAAATGACAAATCTAAAATCAAACTGGACATCTTGTCTCCCAAATTCCCATACCTGTTTCAGCAAGATCAGCCTCCTTTCATACGGCAAGGCCAAGGCTGCCACATACAGTTGTTTGTTTGGACTACAGGAAATCACTTGATGGGGTTGGGGTGAGGGGAGACTAAAATCAAGCTCAAGCCTGCTCAGCAAGTGCAGGGACCTGCAAGGCTGGGTCCTCCACAGATTGCACTCTGCCCCTCCCTCCCCTCTCTCTCCATGAATTTTTTTGGTATTTCCTTCTGCTCGCCTTATCCTTTGAGAGAAGTGCTGCATCTGTCCACAGGGGGTGGCCTTTCTCCAGTTCCTGCAAAGGTACAGTCAAGGCTGGTAGCCATCGCTGAACTTGGTGTCATTTGGGAAAAGCACTGCCCTCCAACTTGTAAATAAAGAAGGTTCACACCAACCCAGAAGCCCTTCTTTATCAACTTATTCTGCTACTTGAGCAGTAGTAAGTCTTGTAAAAAATTAATGAAATAAGCATTCTTTCTAGATCATCATCATGAAGACATTATGTAATCTGGGAACACAGCTATTTGTAAGTAAGCACGGGGAGCTTTGTTTGTAGACACTAGATATATTGATTCACAAGTAGAAAGTGGCTTAAGTTTAAAAAAAAAGTCTCTTGCTCTCGTAAGATTTTGCTTATAGAAATTCAACTGCTCCTTTTCATTGCCTTGGGAGGTTGGAGGGGAGGAGCTAATTGGCCTAATTTTTCAAAATGGGGACAGAAAGCAGAGGGCTGAACTAACCTCCTTCTGGCTGTGCGGAGAATCAATGGAATCCTTTTTGGCTGCAGATTGGACTCTTGCCCCCTGGCTATTGCTCCTGTCAACTCTGGAAGGCAGGAGTGAGCAGACAGTCAATGCACCCACCTCAGTGGCTGCCTTCTTGGCCTTCTCTTCTGCATTTTGATGTCCTTGCACTGCCTCTTCGACTTCCTTTTGCATCCTGGCAAGATCAGCCTCCAGTTTCTTCTTCTGGCCGAGGAGACTTGCATTCTAAGGAAAAACAACCATCTTGTTAGGCAAGTTGAGACCAGTGATGCAAACACAAGCTGGTCTGTACAGGACGGGCAATGGGAGAGAGCCTGGGCCAAGACTGAGTTTAATTCTAGCCAGCCACACTCACTGAAGCAGTATTTCCAACCCCAGAGGGCTACATTAGAGAAGCCCCTTGCTATCAAAGGCATACTTCAGTGGAAGAGACTTCAACCACTCACTATCAAAGAGATGGCAGCCTGAATCAGAAAGGAGAAGTGGATCCAGAGAACTTACAAGCCCCAAACGTGCACTTGGTTTTCAACTTGCTGAACAATGTTTTTCTGTCTTTGGCTCTTTGATAGAATAGAACAAATGTCCCAGAGCAGGGTTAACAGCAGACCTTTGGGGAATCAAAATCAGTTTCTATCATGATGCTCCAGGAAAAAACAACCTTCCTCTTTATCCACATCCTTTTCCTATTGGACTTTACAGTGGGGAAGTGGAAAGAGCAGTTCAGATGCGCCTCATCCCCCACCCCACTGTGCTGGAGGGTTCTTTGTTCTGTGGCTGGTGCTGACCTAATTTTTCCCTTCCCAGGATGTGACAAGAGGCTGGAGCTCCTTCTGCTGCTCTTTGGTCCACATTTGAAGCACAGATTTTCTGAGGATGTGAACCCTTAGCATACAGAGTATATATAAAAGGCATGAACTTTCTATTTTTTGTTTCTCCTCCTTGTCCTTACACTTTCTTCTAGCTGGTGTCTCTCTCAGTAACAGGGCTGTGCCTTAGAAACAGAAAGATATTCCTGCCTCACAGGTCCTCTCCTATTTCCTTGGTGGATGAGCATCTTTACCAAGGCTGCCGGGCTCTGGGCACCCCTGCACTTCCTCGGCCATGGGTGTGGCCTGGGGGTTAAATGTATTTTTCTGGAGCATATTCTGCACTTAATTCCGTAGAAACTACTTCTTTGTAAAGGAAGATACAGCCAAAAATGATTTGTTTGTACATAGCATCAGGTCAAATCTGTTAGGGAGATAATGGTTAAAGCCTTTTCGAGTTGAATGACTCTCTAATTGGTTCTTTTTGGCGGAAAAAAATGGGGTTGAGGATATTGTGTGGAAAGGTAATCTAGACTGTCACAGCTCAGGTTTGAAAAAGGACACATGTAATTAGCCAAGGATAAGCTTAGCCTCATGTTTGTTCTTGGCTGGAGGTCTGAGAATCCAGAAAGGCCTAAGAAGTTTCCATAAAGTTTCATTATTTACCAAAAGCCTGATAGTGTTTTAGCCATTGTGAGGTGTTCCCACATGGTTGAGGTAGGGGAGAGGTCCTTATGAGCCTCCTAACATAATGCCCCCTAGATGCACTGGGCAAAAGGTAACTCCTGGACCAGCAGCGTTACCTGAGAACTCACTTGATTCCTGGGTGCCACTGCGGAGATTCTGATTCAGTAGATCTGGGGTCAGACCTGAGAATTTGCATTTTTGCATTAGTTTCTCTTACACACCTAAAGTTTCAGAAATTCTGCCATTGAGGCCAGGTCTCTACGCCTAATTTCCCCCCAAACCCATCTCCTCCTCTCTATGTGTGGTTGATGGCCCCGTCTCTCACTAGGCCAGCAGTTTTTCATCACACAGAGACCCACTGGTGCAGTACCAGTTATAACATGCATGGCAAATGATTTGTTACCAATAGCTATGAAGTACTACAGATAGGGAATGACTTACTTTTTTAAAATTCGATATTCCACTTTATAAGAATCCTGCTCATTGTATTTAGATCAGCTTTCTTGAGAGAAAAAGAACATGATGTGAGTTAGCCTGCTGGGAATCACACATAACCTACAACCTATTTGTTCTACACCACATGGTTTCCAAATAGGATTGTGTCCTGCACATGACACAGAAGTCAGACTGTAGGCAAACTAATTGCAATGCCTTCCAGCTGGCACATCTCTGGTTTCTACTTCTTTTCTTCTTGGTGGGGACACAATTGGCATTCTGGGAGGGGCAATTCTTTGTGATGTAGGATTATCCCCGCATCTCCCAGGAGCATTAGCATCTCTGGACCTTTCCCACTAAATGTCAGTGGCATGTCTCAGTCACTGTGGCAACCAAAATGACCCCACAGACATCTCTAAATACCCCAGAGCATGGTGGTTCTGCCCCTAGTTGTTTTAATTCATCCCTCATGACAATCATGACAGTGAACTTCCTAAATACAGAGCTAATAACTTCACGTTCAGCTACTTAAAATTCTTCAGCAGACCCCCACTAGCTGCAAGATAGAATTCAAAATCCATCAGTCTCAGATTCAAGGTCCCTGGTGACCTGGCTCTTGTGTAACCCCACTGCCACTGATCTGTCCTGCCCTGACCCCGTGCTCTCGTGAGGAGGAGATGGATTTGAGAAAAAAAAAATTAGGCAGTAGGGACCTGGTCTCTATGGCAGAATGTCTGAAACTTTAGGTGTGTAAGAGAAACTAACACAAAAATGCAAATTCTCAGGCCTCTCCCCAGGCCGCTGCCCTTGACTCCTCTCTACCTGGCTGACTACTTACAAGTCCTCCATGGCTCACATTCAGTATGTCGTGCATCTGTCTAAGCCTAGGGCAGTCAGAGAAGGCTTTCTGCAGGGATGTGCTTGCTCTGTCATGATACATACAGCAGTGCACTACAGTTTGTTTATTTAGGTCTTCACATTTTTAGAACAATAGAGATGTTTTGTGTCTATACCACGTGTACCTGTCCAAGTTATGGTGGATGCCATAAAATGTTTGAATGACACTTTTACTGTACACATTTGTCTTAGCCACTACGATTTTTCCTGACTCTATGAGAATGGCAAAGATTCTACGAATTCTTGCTTGGTGTCACTTACATAACCTTCCAGCAGAAGCCAGAGCCCTGGAAGCACATCAACGGCACCTCAGAATTGTTCGATATCTTCCTGCTCTGAAGCAGGAGGGTTTTTTGTTGTTGTTGTTGTTGTTGTTTTTGTTGTTGTTGCTTTTTAATTCTAAAATGCTGGGGAAACATGTGGCTTGGAGGGAACAGGGGAAGAAGCAAGTGGATCTGGACACTGGGGCATGTTTCTTTCTCTCTCCTTAGCGTCCTGGCTTGAGTGCCCTGACAGTCCATTCTTCTGGAAGAAGGCTTAGAGTTATGGGTCAAATTGTGAGCCTTCCACACCCCACCCCCCAAAAATATGTAGCAGTCCTAACCCCTAATACTTCAGAATGTTTCCTTATTTAGAAATAGGACCTTTATAGATGTACTCAAGTTGAAATAAAGTCATTAGGGTGGACGCAGGTCCAAAATGACTGATGTCCTTATCGTAAAAAGGAAAAAGAAAATGTGGCCAGAGACAGATGCCCACAGAGGAAAGACGGTGCTAAGGCGCTCTGGGAGAATGGCACGTGAAGGCAGAGGATTGGAGTGATGCATCCGTAAGCTAAGGAACACCAAAGATTGCCAACAAGCCACCAGAATCTAGGAAACGGCAAGAAAGGAGTCACCTAGGAGATTCAGAGGGGGTGTGGCCCTGCCAACACCTTGGTTTCGGTCTTCTATCCTTCAGGAGTGTGAAAGTATACATTTCTGTTGTTTTAAGCCACCCAGTTTGTGGCACACTGTTACAGCAGCACTGGGGAACAAATACATTTGGGAATAGCGTGTGACCGCCACTCTGAAGCCAATGGCGCCCCCTATTCCCCACATGCCACACTCAAGGCTGAACACGGCAACTGTGTGTGGTCCCAGGCTGACCCGTGTGTGGAAACCCCTGCCTTCAACCACCTGACACAGGTAATGGGGACAGCTTATGGGCCCCACCTGGTATGGAAAAGATTGATTCTTCCTGTGGCTTCCAGGAGCTCTTCCTCCACCAGCCTGTGCCCACATTCTGTCTGCTCTTGCAAGAACCTCAGTTCCCCCAGTGCAGACTGGAGACGGGAGCTGTGCCGCTCAGCCACAGCCACCTGCTCCTTCAGCTCACTGTTCAGGTGTGCGCTGTCATCCGGCTGCACCCGAAGGGCCTGTGACAGAAAACATGGGCTGGGGGCACAGACCACTCTGAGGTCAATGGGATAGGCACCGGTGCACACATGTTCTGAACAAAGCTCCACCAATGTAAACTTAAGCATATTCTTGCTCTCTTGAAGGGATTTGATTTATTGTCCCCTCTTTTATTGCCCAATGCAATCTGTTGCTTGGTTTGCCTCCATAACCAGAGGCATTCCCCACCCCCATTCTGCAATTTGAAAATACCTTGATGTGCACCTGATGCTGGCCCGGGGTGGTTGCCTCTGACACCTGCCGGTTGGCACAGCCAAGCTGCAGCTCCATCTCGCTGAGGCTGCCTTCCATGTTCTTCCTCAACCGGGCGGCCTCCACTCTGCTCCTGGCTTCCGAATCCAAACTAGGCTGCAGGGAGTCAATAGCACACTGCTGGTTCCTCCTAATTTTAGAATAACGTTTGGGGGGAAAAATCATGCACCCAAATTAAGAAAGGTTACCTGCTGTGTACATAACAGTTTAGGAAACAGAAAAGCATTAAAATTCAAGAAAAAGTCTGGGTAATTAACAAAATGAGTCTAGAGGGTTTTCATTTTTAAAACATAGAGGTTGAAGGATTAGGTTAGTGAGCCTATTTCCATCATGACAGAATAAGATTCCTGGGTCAACCTCCAGGAAGAATGAAGGAAAGCACCAGAATCTTTTTGAGATTCCTGTGGGACAGACTTAGCCTTATCTTAGACTCCCTGAAAGACAGTCTAGGGCAAATATCCATATTTTCTAGAGTGGCTAAGGGTGAAGGAAAAGGCGCTCTTTCAGAGAGCCATAATATTTATTTATTTTAATTATATATATATTTTTTATAATATTAGAGTTGTCCCAATTTTTCCCCTTTTGCTTCCCTCTCCCCAGCCCCATCGCGGTTCCCTCAAGCAATCCCCTCTCTGTTGTCCACATCCACGGGTCCTGCATATATGTTCTTTGGCTGCTCTATTCCCTACACTGTACTATACATCCCCATGACTATTCTGTAACTACCAATTTGTACTTCTTAATCCCTTCATCCTTTTCACTCAGAGCTAGCACCTCTCCTCTGCCAAATGCATGTCCCTGGCCATCACATGCTAAGGTCAGCCTCTCATGCCTACCTTGAGGTCCTGGGCTTTTGTTCAGTTCCCAGATCAAAATCCTGTAGGTATGCCAGCATATAAAGTTAATAGAGACTGTTAAGGGCTAAATGTGTCTGCCCTACTCTCTACACCCAAAATCTTACGTTGAAACTCTAACTTCCAGTACCTTAGAGTGAGACTAAACTTGGAAATAGGACCTTTAGAAGAGGAGAGTAAAGTAAAATGAGGCCATGAGGGTGGGCCCTCATCTAATCTGACTCATATCCTTATAAAAAGAGGACATTTGGACATACAGAGATACCAGGGATGCACAGACACAGAAAAGACCCTTTGAGGACACAGCAAAGGAGTGGCCTTCTGCAAGCCAAGGAGTGAGGCATCAGGAGAAACCAGTTTTTTGCTCCCCCTTCGACCTTGGACTTCCAACTTTGAGGACTGTGAGAAAATAAATTTCTGTTGTTTAAGCCACCCAGTCTTTGTATTTTGTTATGGCAGCCCTAGCCCATAACTCCTACAAGGACGTGCATGCCCAGCATCACTGAAAGCTTTAAGACATTTCCCTGTCTTACATGGTGGAAGCTCATTTTTGCCTCTGCTGAATCTCCTTACACAGGAACATTAAAACATCCCTAGTCTGGTGTCAAAATCCTCTCTACAGAGATACATTCTACTTAAGCAGACAAACTGAATGTTTCAAGCTGTCCGTTTTCCGCAGGTGTTTATGAAACTTCATGAGTGCCTCTAGACATGTAAAAAGTGCTGTGGTTTAAGAGGCTGGGATACGATACAGACCTAGAGAGCAGCTGCTAGACAATCAACACAATTCACTCAGAGTCAAGGTACCTTTAAAATGAAAACTCCCCCAAGCACATTTTTTAAGAAAAATGAAGCTCTCAGGGCAATATGGTATGGAGTTCCTTTCCCCCACCCAAAATGTGAAATACAATTTGAGAAAAGAAACCAAATGTAAAAAATAATAATAAAAACAACTTGAAAAACCTATAGAGGGTTGATTCAAGAAGTCCTTTTTTCCCCATCTTGCTATACTGCTCATCTATATCAGAGAAATGTAAGATAATCCTTAATTCCAATACATATGATTAAGCTTTAAAATGATTAAAAAGGTATTTTGATAACTAAATGCCATGTCTGAGTTTTTGAAGACAAGCTAAAATAGTTTAGTTAGAAATGAGAAGAGATTTAAACATTTTTCTTGTAGACACTTGAACAGCAAAAGAAATTAAGTCAGGTGGTGCATCCAACTTAAGACCATGTGGCAGAATTTGATACTATTGAGTTCAGAGGAGTGGACCATATGGAAGGAAAAGATGATGGAACACTAATTGCTCCATACCTGTGGCTACAGGGCAGGGATGGGCACACTATGGGTTATGGGACAAATCTGGCTGTGCCCATTTGATTCCCAATGTGGATGGCTGCTTTCAAGCTACAACTGCAGAGCTAAGTAGTTGTGACAGAGCCGCTATGGCCTGCAAAGCTAAAAATATTTACTATCTGACCTTATACAGAAAAAAAATTGGCCTAATCCCTCTACAGGTGATTGAACCAAAGAAAACAAATGCATTTTGATGACATTTCAGTGCCTCATTCCCAAAAGCTCCTTCCACGGCACCTCCCTGGGTATGCCTGGGAGCATAGAATATAGGCCAGGTGTGCCCTGGCCTTGGCCAGTGGGAAGACCCTCACATATTCAGCCTGTCTTTGAACACCCTGGGTTAGGGGGAATATAGTTGATAATCCCTGAAGTTTCAGGATGTACCTGATCAACTTGTTTTAACCCAGGCTTGGATCCTGTGGCAAGACTGGACTGACATGTCAGTTATGGCCACCAGTTGGCCCTTTAAGCTGACCACTGACATCAGTACTTCTTTCCTGTGTCTGGGATGGAAAGGACCAAAGCCAACCACCAATGTTCCTTCCTTCCTTCCTTCCTTCCTTCCTTCCTTCCTTCCTTCCTTCCTTCCTTCCTTCCTTCCTTCCTCTTCCTGCCATCAATGACTACCTTGTCACCTCCCTATCTCTAGCTATGCTAATTATAACATTTGTAGAAATTTAAAAAAAAAAATGGCCCTACATGTACATCCAGCTACTCACAGTTTTCACCACCAGCAGGCCTCCAGGCCCAGCTCACTCAGGATGAGTCCTCATGGAATGAGTGGATGAGCAAGCTCAGAAGCAGAGCGCGAGCTGAATGAATTACTGAGTTTGGAGCACTGTCAAGGCTTTGTCTTTGCCTCTGAGTCTCCTGCTGCTGTGGTCCCTCTGGCTTACTGGGTCCTGTCTCACAGGACTCCCTTCAGTTCCTGTGGAGTTTCCTAAGCTTTATGGGGACACAGAACTTTGAACCTTATCATGCTCTCAGGCAATATTTCCCTTGAGTTCTATAATTTACTTGGCTTATCCTTGATTGCTTGAGAAATCCTATGCTTTGCTCAAATTTTCCTAATATTCTATCCAGTTTCCTTAATATCCCTTCTTCTCCTAGCCCTGAAGTCAGATTAAACCACGGCATTCTGATACCATCTGTACTCACAAAGAGCACGCCACACAAAAAGAGACTGAGGTGTTATTTGTGATATTTTGTAAGACATGCTCATCTTTTCTTTCCAGATGTACCTATTATAGTGATTATGAACCAGTTACTATATAAAACTCAAGAATAGCTCACCCCTCCCTCCGGCCCACCTATTCTTTTTTCAGCCGCTTGCAGCTCCAGCCTAGTCTTCCGTTCTTTCTTCTGCAGCCCTTGCTATTTGGTTCTCCAGTTTCTTTTCCACGAAGACTATTATCATTGGTGAACAGCTCCACGACATTCAGATGTAGCTGATGAGATGCGGACTCTCTGAGGATTCATTTTTCCTTAGCTAGGTTTATTAATAGGCACAGGTTTGACATTACCTCAGATGAGGTTTTTTTTGTTTTTTTTTTTTTTAACTGCACAAGAAGGCATTCATTTTTGTTCCTCGTGGAAGGAAGTAGGGCAAATATTAAGTCCTCGTGTTTTTGCCCTTCATCAAAAATTCCTTTTAGACACTGACTCACAGCCTCTTTCTTAGACCAGAATTCATCACCACAGTCAGTCCTAGAGCAGAAAGTACAATGAGGGGGAGCAAAGACAACTCAAAGCGCACAGAGGGCCAAATTTGGCCTGACATCCTCATTAAAATAAATGGCCCCATGGTGGGAGTTTTGTCTGAAAATGGGCTATGGGAAAGAGGTCAATTCAATTGTACATTATAACAGGGTTTTGTTTTGTTTTGTTTTAAAGTGTTTTATAAATGCACTGGAAGCAAGTTACCAGTTGAAATTTAGATTCAAATGATTTTCTTTGCTGACATAAGACATTGACTTAAAGGAAGAGAGCAGATAAATAATATAATCATAGTTAACTCCATGTGTTTTTAATTGTGCCTTTGATCTATAGAGTGTGAAGTGCTTTGCCAACATCAGCTTACTGAGCTTCCTTACCACCTTCTGTGGCGTGTATGGGGCTGCTTTTATCCCCTCACTTCACTGAGACGCTAAGAAGTGAAATGCCTAAAGTCATCAGCTTGTAATGATGAAGAGAAGAAAAGATCCTGCCACCCACGAATCCTATCTAATTCAGTTTCCTGACTGTTAGGACTCAGCTGCTTCAATAGAGACTCAATAAGCAGCTGAGCTCTTGGCTTGCTCCTCTCCAAACAAATGGCTACAGGTACAGGCAGGGGGAATGTGAGCATTTCACTCTGACCTGACATTAATTTTAATGTATAGCATCCAAGTTTTAGTTCTTTTCCTCCACTGCTTAACATTTACAGTTTCTTCAATACCCAAGAAAAAGACCTTTTTTACAAAGACCCAGAGAGTATACACAGTCATTGTATATGTAATTAAGCTTCTGTGTGTGTGTGAGTTTTTTGAGTTTTGTATGGGAATAGAAGCTGCTGAAATGTAAACAAAATTATAAAAACTGACGGTCATTGTGTAGAGGTATTTCTTAATAGTAACAGTGGTGAGCTTTCTAGAAAGATTCTAGTGTAGGGTTAGACTGGCTAAGTGTCTTTGATAATGTTCCAACAAAGGTCATAAAAGTAGCTAAATGCAACGAGTGATGAAATATGCACTGTTGCTTGTCAAAATAATCTTAAATACCTAAGTTTTCTCTTTCTTCATTTTTCTCTGATAGCTTTCTTTCAAGTTCCACTTTCGTTTCCATGAGTTCAAGCTGGAAATGAAGAACCTTGCTTTCATTACATTCCAGAGCTCCCTGAAACACATAAATAAAAAGCACTAAATTAAGTCTACTTTTAGACAAAATTTTTTTTCTTCTCAGAGCTTATGTCACTAGTTCAAATCAGGTCCCTGAAGTTTGGAACAGGATGAAACAAATGGTTCCTTTTGTTTGTCATGTTGTGGTAGGCAGTTAGACATGAGCAGAGCAAGGTCGAGAGGCCAGGTACAGAAGGTCGCCAGGGGGAAAGCCCTGGGTGCCTAGCAACAGGCAAAACTGGGAAAACGAGGACCTTGCCTGCAGGGTGACCTTTTCTCCCCTAGCATAGCGTTGGTTATGCAGTTTGAACTCCCCCGCCTTTCTTATCACTGGTCATTCAGTTCAGACCCTCCCCTCGCATGTTGCTAGTCATGTGGGTCAGACTCCCTTAGAGGGGAAATGAACAAGGGGCCAGAGAATAGCCTCTAAACGTTAAGCTCCCAGAATGATGAGGTTCTGAGTCACATCAATACATCTGGGCCTCAGTTGTGTTTCAGCTCCCGGCCCAGACAAGCAGCAAAGCCAGACGAGGGACTCCACACTGGCTTCGGGACCAGCTGCAATGACTGCTGATCCCCTGCCCCGGCACCGACCAATCAGTGGAGACCACAGCCCTGAAAGGACACACCTGGGAAGCTGATGCATATTCTGTTGGGATCCTTCCCTGAGACCCACAGATAAGTACCCTCAAAATGGAGAACCCAGTGGGGGGCTCTCTGTGGATCATGCCTGTGCCTCCCCCCACTCCGCCCAGGGGCGTTTTCCTTCCCCCTCTCTTTCTCCTAAGCTCCAGGGTCCTTCTTTTTCTTCTGTAACTCGTTTCCTGAAGCCCATTCCTCCTACGGCTCGCTGCTTCTACCTCTGTGACTTCCTAAATAAACCCTCTCTTACAGTTTGTCTTGGCTCTGAATTCTTTCTTAGCCAGAGCTCAAGTACTGAGGTTGTTGAACTGAGGTCCAGGATCACCCCACCAGTCTAACACCTGGTGCTACTTCACCTCCAACAGTGTCATTTAATAGCTTTGGAATTCTCAGGGTTTTTAGCTGTAGTTCAAGAACCAAAGTTCTAAATCATTTTTTAAATAGGAAATTTCAATCTTATCTGTGACTATTTAAACTTTTAAATTTATTGCTCTTGCCTTTTTCTGATGTACTCCATCTTTGGGATGAATCAATAAAAGTATCAAAGCTAGAACAAGGATTCTACCAGGAACCTTTTAATTCTGGATATCATGGAGGGACAGAGAAAAAGTTGAAAGTGTTCAGAGAGCAAGAAACAGTTAGTGCCCAAATACAGTCACATGAAGAACAGTGAAGGAATTTAGGATGCATTTGACCCATAACGTTCAGTGTAAGCCATTATTACCATAATTGTTACTACCGCTTTAAATGGGTTACTTTGACAGGTAGGGAGATCTCCTGCCCTTTTGCATATTTAAAGATAAACAAGGCAATTACTACCAGGGTTATTCTAAAGGTGATTCAAGTTTTAAAATGTAGGTTTAATTAAGTTTTTAAAGCCTGTTCTAAAAATAAAATGTATATAGGAGAAGAAACAAACATTTGGAGGATGCTGATGGGGATGCTTAGAAAGGGCGCAAGGGGAAATGACAATCCATCAGTCAGTTACCAGTTAGCAGACAGTCCGGACGGCAGCAGTAATTTTTATAGTAGCCTTTTCTGAGGAGTGATTAGCATGTACCACCAAAAGTAAAACTGAGCAGCAATTTCAAAACAAAAGTAAGAAAGGTGTGGGAGATTTTAATATAGCTGAAGGTCTCAATGCTCTTCCCCGGACACTACCTTCAATATAAAAGAAAATAAATCAAAAACAAATCGCTTGGATAGCAATTTCCTCCTGGGGAATGCTGCCCTTCCTTTCTTTGGGGGAAACTGTCACCTCTCACACCCCAGATTGCACTGAGAAAGTGAATCTTTGGAGAAGGTTACCTGGGATAATTTGAGTTTTGTGACTTCAAAAATAATCTGATAAAGTTTCTCATAAAGGCTCACCCAGAAAAACAACCCAATTTTATAAATACATGTCCAAGTTGATGAAGTATTTATGGATGTGGCTGAAGACAAAGCTCGAGAAAATGTGAGTAGAAGAGAATGCCATCTAGTGGTATAAAATGGCATGAGCGCTATGGCCTTACTAGCTTCGCCTTTGATGTTGGTGCTGGTCAATTTAATATGTGCAAAGATGTCCACATGTTATACAAGACTAAAATGGACCCTAACCAATCATATCTCTCACTGGATTGTGACAGTGCCTGAAATGTCTACCATAGAAGTTACTTCTTTGGGTTAAGGTGGTAGCTTTTGAAAGTCCCTAGCTTGGATGCCCAGAGAACCAACCAAAGGGAACAAGTAAATGAAGCAAGGTTTACCAATTTTACAAGAAACAGCCTTGCTAGGGAACTCCACACTGCTAATTGCTGGGATTCTATATATAATGTAGAAGACTCTGGAAAACAATTACACATAAAAAGGCAAGAGAAGAGCTGTGTCAAGAGCTGTCCACTTGACAACTATATACACAAAGGCAGTATGAGCACAGCTTCTGTCTGGCAGGCTCCTTACAGAAATGTAGTGGTGAGATAAATTTAACAGACACTGCTTGGCACAAAGCAATCCTCTGGGGTCTAATTTTCCATTATCCCACTTCCAAAAGGCCCCTGCCTAAAACTGATGGCTGTGTCTTCTAAAAATCACTTTCTCTATTGGAGGGTGAATGGGTGGGGCTGTGTTTTAACGTGACTGGGTGCTCATTCAAAGGGTATGTGAGAAAATGAAACTCAGCTGAGAGAAAAGAGGCTTTGCAGGGCTTGTTAACTACTTAATGCTTGTGACAGGATGACCCCCTTTATAGTTCCCCCGCTTTGACAAAATGTCTCTTCAGCAGTCCTTTCCTATCACACCTAGAGACAAAATCAGGACATTTTCCTAAATTTTTAATCCATACCTCTGAAAACATTCCTGTCAAGCAACATGCACAAAATGAGTTTTCAGAAACAAATTATCTAAAGTTTTTTTTTTGGGGGGGGGTGTAGGGGAAGGGTTTTGATTGGTTCTGTTTAGGGAAGAGGAAGCATGAAGACATTTTCAACATTCAACATATGTTTACTGAACCTCTGCTACACATGAGGCAGTGTTCTAGGCCACTGCCTCTCAAATGTTCATGTGAACATGAACCACCAAGGGACCTGGTTAAAATGCAGATTCTGATTCAACAGAGCCAGGGAAGAGCCTGACAGTCTAAATTTCCAAAAAGCCCCCCAGTAATGCCCATTTTGAGTAGCGAGAGTCTAGGCTCTGAGGACATATTGGTGAACAAGGTAGACGTGGTTTCTAGGTTTCTGTTTTCATTACAGTCAAGAGGTATGACCCACTATTGCTTATCATGCTCTTTGAGCCTCAATTTACTCATTTGAAAAATAAGACGATGGTTTGCTAGGGTGAAAACGAAATAGTGCACATGAAGCACTTGGTGTAGTGCCTAGTAGGGAGTTAGCACATGAGTAAGTGCCCTGTGTTATTGTTGTTGTTACTGGAATGCACGCCTGCTTTGTCACAATGATAAAAACATTCTTTGCTCCCTTAGGGTAATACCTCCACTTCTTCCATCACTGCCTGGACTTTAGCCTTCTCTTGTTCAATCTGTTTCTTAACCTTTTCCATTTCACTTAACTTCTTGTCTTCTTCTCTCACCTGATTTGTCATATTAGAATTCTCTTCTGGAATGGAAGAAAAGCAAAGTTAGTGAAAGGACCCTATCTCAGACCTATGATATCAGGCAGAACAGACTGTTCCCAGAGGCCAACTGGGACTGTGGACATGCCATCCTTGGTAACTTGATGGCAAGGCAACCCCTGGTACAAAAGGGATCTTTGTTTGAATTAGAAAAAGGCATCTCTTCTTCAATATATTCTTTTGTCATCTGCCAGAAAGTTGCCTACAGCAACTGGTGAGTATGTGGCCTCTTTGAGTATTGTGCATTGAACACCTGTACCGCTTCACAGGGTGGCCCCGCCTGCTGGAGCCGTGCTCTAAAACGCAGACCTGGAATCCTTACATTTCCAGGGTAAGTGCTTAGCTATCAGCACCAGTGGCTGCTGTTTTGTCAGCTGCTGCTCGACACCAGGATGGGTTTCTAAAGCATAAGTGGGATCATTGTCTGTCTGAGCCAATGCAATGAGCCCAGATAGACAAAAGAATCTGAAGGAGCTCAAGCACTTGAGCGTCTGTGGCTAGCCTCTCATGAAGAAAAGCCTTCAACAGAGTAAGGTGTCTAAACCTCCACCACCCGATGTCGTTATTGTTGGTTCTGCTTCTTTGTGAAGGATGCCTCAGTTACCTAAGACATGTGGGGACGGGCCATGTAGCTCTGGGCATTACCCACAGTCCAGGGGTAGTAGGAGACAGCTTGCCTCTCTTTTGGTTCTGAGATCCCGACTGTGGTGTGATGTGACAAGAATTTTTAGCAGTTACAAAAACAAACCCCTTAGATAGCAGTTCTCATGTGAATAATAAATCCTTCTCTTATAAGCTCTCCTCAGAAGATGTGTTCCCAAGAAAAAAACTCAGGGTAATGGTTCTCTTACTGACCATACCTTAGAATCACGTGCAGATCTTCTGAAACAGACCTCTGCCCAAGCTTCTGCCTAAGCCCCACCAGGACCAAACATGGTCCCCAGAGGAGCAGCACTGGCCTCACCTGGGAACCTGCAAGCAATGCAAATTCTCAGACCCCCCCTCCCAGACCTAATGAATCAAAAACCGTCTGGAAGGGCCAGCCAACTGTTTGCGCAAGCCTTCCAGGTGATTCAGAAAAGCTCAAGTTTTCCCACCACCATTCCCGCACTTCTCATATGCCCAGTCAGTGACCTGATCGTGGAGATATAGGTCAACATAGAAAACAAGTTTTATTTATGCCTCCAATGCTAATGAACTTGCTCCCAGGACATCTCAGGGTTTTGACACACATCACTGTTGGTGTTGGTGTAAGCTGGCTGCCTCTTTCGAAGGCTGTTTGGCATTAATCTCAAAATTTAAAAATTCATCCCCACAATTTCATTTTTAGGACTCTATCCTATGGAAATACTTTTCACTTGTCCACAAATATATGTACAGAGGTGTATAATATAGGATTACTTATAACTGTGAAACATTATCTCTAAAATGAATAAAACCTACTTAAATAAGTGTTATAATCTTTATAATTTAAAACACTATGCATCCACTGACAACCACATGGTAGGTCTCCATGTAAAGAATCATAGGCACATGGGAAAGTGACATAGGCCAAGACTTGTGTGACCAGGGCGAAGCTGGCTGAGCTCAAATGTCAGATCTGCTCCTTATCAACTGTGATTTTGGACAAGTTCTTAACCTTTTGTGACTCAATATAATCTGCATTTTACAGATAAAAAACTGACACATAACACTGTCCTGAGAATTAAACAATAAATAATTTTTTTAAAAAAGTACCTGGCACGCAGTATGGCTGATAGAAATAATTGTTAAATTAGAAAGTATATGGATAAATGAAAAAATAAAAGGTGTAGAATAATGTGTAATTTGAGAAAAAATATACACATGGATATACTCATGGAAAATCTTGGTAAGGCTATGGATATATAAAGATCTTGTAGCCTCCTTTACAGAAGAGAATTGGGGTTAAAGATAGAAAAGGAGTCTAATTTTTAGAATAAAAAGAACACTAATAGTAAAAAAAAAAATTAAGTATGACAAAATGAAAAAGTTAAAACCTAAGCGGAACTGCAACAATGTTGAAGCGCCTGTCCCTGAGGACAGCCTTGCCCTCGAAGCCAGGGCTCTGCCAGAGCGCCTTGCTCGGGCTCTGGCTCCAAGCCCCGCTCAGAGTACCTTGGAGGTTCCTGTTCTCTCTCTGGAGGGTCTGCTGGCTCACGTTGCTCTCCTCGTAGGCGTGTCTGAGCCTGAGGAACTTGGCGCTGAGGGCCCGGGCCTCCTTCTGGGAAGCATTCGGCATCACCTGAGACTCCTTGTGCCTCTGCCTCCCGTCGTCCAGGCACTTGTCGAAGTACCGCTGTTTCTGGTCCAACGTGGCCGCCACGGAGCAGGCCTTCGCAAGGTCTGACAGGGCGTCCCCCAGCTCCAGCTGCAGTCAGTGCCTGGCCCTCTCTAGGGAGGCATTTCTGGCATTGGCCACACCCATGGTCTCAGCAGCCTCCTTCAACCTAATAGTTAGCTTCTTCCTGAGAAAGAGGGACCCAAAAGGCCAAGTGAATACCAAGTCCTGTAAAGCTCATCCAATTTGTATTTGATTAAAGACAGTGCCTGGGGACAGAATAGCGTGGCCCCTGAGGTTGAGTTAATAGCATGGAGCAAAAGCAGCTTGTGTCCGAAAATGACTTCCTTGTGCCTGTAGAACCCAGATGTCTACTGACTGCCGCCCTCTGACTCCTGTGACCATGTGTCCTTTATTTTCCCCTATTCCCTTCCAGCGTGGACTCGGAATTGAGGATCTCTGAATCCCTCTATTTGCTCACCCTATACCTTAAATAAGCAAGAAAGCATGCAGACTTTATTGATGACTTCATAAGAAATGGGAGAAAGAGAAAGATTCTATTGAATACCCCACCAACAGCAAGCTACTATTTAAAATCCTTAGGAACATCTAGTTTCTGAAGAGCTCTTTGGCTATGTTACTTTCAAAGAACATTTGTTGGCTCTCTCCTGCTCATTCTCTCTCCCTCTTATGTGCCTAAATTAGCTCTTCTCTCTGAATGTCTTTTCTACCCCAGCTCCTCTGCCCAAATTTATTCACCCAAATCCATCCCATTGTTAAGCTCATTTAACAGGTCCCACTGCTCTCAGGAGGTACCTCAGCCCCTATTTGCATATCCTGAGGTAGAGTAGCTTATTAAGGTGCCTCTTCCACCACCCCCGCAATACCGTGCTTCAGGGCTTTCTAATGGATGACATGCATTCCCTCGCTCACATCTCCTGCAGGGTCACCGGCAGTCCCATACTTACACCTCTTAGATGAAAGATACAGTAAGTACCAAAGCTTTTTCTCATCTACTGTAATTAAACAGATGAACGTCCTCAGGAATTCGCCTGTGCCACACAACTGTCCCAAGAGAACAATGTGGTCACCAAACCCCTTTTGGGGGGAATCCTGCAAAAACCTATCTGCGCCCAATATCCAGGAAGGAGCTGGACTCTACCAACTTTTATTTGCTTACTGGTTTTCTAAACTTGGTCAATTCATGTCCTTGCTGTATTTTTTAACTGTTAAGAGGAGATTCTGATGTACTGCATAATGACAATGACCACAGTTAACAATACTGTACTGTATACTTGAAAGTTGCTATGAGAGTAGAGCTTTAATGTTCTCACCATAACAGCAACAATAACAACAACAAATGGTGATTATGTGGGGTAAAGAATGTGTTGACTAACATTACTGTGGCAAAGATTTTGCAATAGGTACATGTATCAAGCCATCACATTGTATATCAAACTTACACAATGTTAGATGTCAATTATATCTCAGTAAGACTGAAAAAAGAGGATGTTTAACCTTGACTTAAACAGAAATCAAATAAAATAATTACATGTATTTTAACTACTTCCAATGCATAATTGGTACCAGAAAATAGGAATTTTACTTTGGGAGACCAATTCTGCTGGTGACCAGAACCAAGGGGTTTCGGCAGAACATAGCACAATTAGTGCCAAAGTCAGGCTTGTCCAGGACAAACTTGACAAGTTGGTCAACCTTGTTTCACTGATAATGTTATACATTTAATACCAGCTACCATTTTGCTCCTCAGCTTGCCAACCGTAAGTACGTACTTAGTTGTCTAGAATATACATGGGGATGTGGGATATTAAGAAACCTAATCCTGCCCTAGTTGGTGTGGCTCAGTGTATTGAGTGCTGGCCTGTGAACCAAAGCGTTGCTGGTTTGATTTCCAGTTGGGGCACATGCCTTGGTTGGGGGTCAGGTCCCCAGTGGGAGGGGCATGCGAGAGGCAACCACACTTCGATGTTTCTTTCCCTCTCTTTCTTCTTCCCTTTCCCTCTCCTAAAAATAAATAAACAAAATCTAAGAAAAGAAACCTAATCTCCATTCTTGTGGGATTTAGAACTCAGAAGCAGTAAACTGGGTCTCAGGTGAGCTGGGTTATGCTAAATTAACTCATCATGTGAACCCAAGCCTGGAAATCAAAAGACAAGTCCTCAACTTTCCGATAAAAAAAACAAAACAGAATCCTAGATTTGTGTGTGTGTGTGACTCTACCTCCCTGAGGTTGTTTAGAGGGAAAGCATAATATATTCAATGCTTTATTTAATTGATGTTCAACTAAATTCAAAGCAAAAATATTTTTCAGATATTACCATATTACAATATTTTTCTTCAGTTGTCATGTACGACAGAACAATTTGTTAGTTCCAACAAATCCATGTGGTCATAAAGTAGTCTATATACTTTCCATCTTTTCTACTCCTAAAAAAAAAAAAAACCCTATCAAACACAATGATTGGTAGGCACTTTTACCCCAATTCTTTATATTAAAAGAAAAAATCTTTCTTTAGAAGCAAATGCCATATTTTGGACATGAAGAGCCATTTTAGTTGAAAGCCCCACTTTTCTGTGGTCCAGAGTTTATAAAACACCCACTACAGGTATTTTTAGTATCTGCCATCCCAAAGCCCTTTTTAAGTTACTGTGGCTACAGAGATGGATCACTTGGTACTCTCGTTCTGGGACAGAACACAGCAGCTGTTCAACAACTGCACAATGATGTATCTCAAAGATTTAGGTGAAGAACTGAAAAAAAAATATTTTTGGCTGAAGCTAAAAAGAAATGTATTAATCTGCCCTGGATTTTTGCCAGGCTACCAAGCTAGGGACACATTCTTTTGAGTAAACCTTTAATGCTTATAAGCTGGAGTTGTTTGACATTTTCTCTCAAAGATACACAGTCTTTCAATCTTTGAAGAAAATGCTTCAGTACTACACCCTGCCACCAAGTCTTGATTCATCTGGGTCCCAAACTTCTGAAGTTCCTGAGAAGAACTTTTAACGCCTTTATGTAGCATTGGCTATAAAATTGATATTGTAACCCTGACGTAGCCTGAGGGTGACTTGCTTCCAAAGAAACCTTTATCCCATAAGGCATGATGACAGATCCTAACATGTTTCCAACCTATCCCTATCGTCTCCATAGACCAGTTTGTAGTCTACAGGTGGTAGGCCAGAGACACAATGACTTTAATGCGTAGAGACCTGTACAAATATGAGCTTAATTACTTTGGTAAATGAAATATAGGATTTTAAGTGCTAGCCTATTTTCAAACCATAACTCAAAGTCACACCTTCTACGAAGGCTTCTCTTGTGCCCTTAAAAGAGCCTCCTTTCTTCCCCCAGGACCTCTCGATAGTCTTTATCATTTTGTACTTACAATTTTTACTTTTTTAGCCCCTCTAGAGCATGTGCTTCTTGCCAGTGGTGGCCTTTTCCACTTTGGTCTTTGGCTTGTTCATGCACTTGGTCTTAAGGACACTGTCCCTATTCTCATGCTCTTCTTTGTAACTAACTCCAGGTTCAGGGTCCCTCAACTCACTCGGCATCCTCCAAGTCTCCAGTTCTCTGGACAGCATCATCTTCATACTTCATTCTCTGCTGCACCATTTCAGCACTGCCTTTTGAGAGGCCCGGAGCAGCTCAGCCTTGGCCGCTTGCTCTTCTTCATAGTGCTCTCGTAGACGGGCACAGTCACTCTCGGCTGACTGCAGGGACGGGGCTAGGGCCCTCTGTGACTGTATGGGACACAATACACACTGGAAAAAGATACCACCATAATTAACAACCAAACGATTGGAGGTGACATCATTTTTTTTTTTTTAGATAAGGTTAATAACAACCTGCCACAAATCCAAGCTGAACCCGAACCTGTAAGATAATACCAGGAAGAGAATTTAGGACAATAAGAAAAAGGCTAGAGTATCTAATTGCTGCTGTTCAAACAGTAAAGAGAGTTCTATTTGGGGAAATGCTAGCCTGACTTCAATAGACAAGGCTTGGGGTTCTGGAAAAATTGGAGAAGGCAAAGGTAGCATGGAGAATATTATCATTTAGGCAATAAGATTTATATTTAGCAACATATACGATTCAGATCTTGTTTGGACTAGAAAGGAACACTGAGATTTAGTCTAGCCTTTTCATTCCAATGATGAGAAAAACAAAATCTTTTATTTCACAAATAAATCTCTGATGACATATCTCATCACTTTAAAACTACACTATCCAGAATGTTCTATAGTGAGGAAAATATTCTATATGTATACTGTCCAATATGGTAACCATTAGCCATACGTAGCTGCCAAACCCTCGAAATGTCCCAAGTACAATGTGTGGCCAAACTGAATTTTATTAATATTCAATTTTAATTAATATCACTTTAAATTTAGAGAACCATCATTCAGAACCACTTGAAACACAGCTGAATGGAAATCCTACAGCTATGGATTTAAAGGAAAAGCTACATCAAGACTGGTAGAGGGGCAGAGAGGAGGAACAGGCTGGTTCCACACCCACACATGGCAAAGAAAAATCAGGAAGGATATCTCAGCTAAAGAGATCCCTCTTGAGGGGCAAGGGGTCCCAACCCCACACCAGACCCCCCCCCAGCCCAGGGTTCCAGTGCCAGGAAGAGAAGTTCTCATAACTGTAGAAATCAGCAGGGATTATGGCTGAGCGCACCTGAGGGCTTCTGGAGTCCCAGGCAGCTCCTCCTAAAGGGCCCACACAGCCTTACCCTGGTCCTCTGAGTTCTAGCACTGGGACAAATCAAAAGGCACCAGGGACAAACAGAAAGGAACAGAATTGTCTGGCACCAGGGCAAGAGCTGAAGGTACAGCTTTCTGCAAGACAAAATTGCTGGCAGGGGACATTGTTCTTTTTCTGAGCTCAACCCCAACAAAGTCAGGAGGCAGGCACCATATCTGATTTTCCATCAACCTGGGTAACAATGTTCACCTCACCCTGCTCATTCCTTGACACCCTGCCCAACCCAATTTGTGGGCCCATTCAAGCTATTTCCAGTGACCTATCCACATGAATGGCCTGTCTTGATTCACACTTCAGACATTCCAAAAATCTCTCAAACAAGCAGAATCTGGCCTCAACATGCCCCATACCTCTCGCTAAGTGGACCCAGGCTTAAAAAAGAGCTGGTAGTCTTGGCTCACAGCTTGGCCTCACATGGGTACCTCCAAGCCCAGCACAAGTAGTAGCCATCTGCAAATTGATTTTTAGCTCATTCCACGTGGCCCAGGAAGAACACAGATGGTGGCCGACCTTGGCCTACACCTTTCAGGAGGCCCCAGAGCCAGTGTACCTGGTGGATAGCTTCAGGTCACATTAAAGCATCACCCAACCATCTCCACAAGCAACAACTCAGCAGGCACCAGAGCCCTGCTGAAGTAAGTCCTGCTCCATGGGCTGGGCCCCTGCACAGCTGATCCTCCAGAGTGGGCCATGGTTGCAGCCAGTCTTTGCAGCTGATCACTCTGGGAATAAATCCTTCCCACCGAAGTACCAATAACAATCAAGGCAAACTACAACAGGAGCATGTACACAGGGGGGTAAGGTGGAAGGGTGCACCTGGATTGCCCAGCTCAGGTGATCATGGAGTATGTGCTACTGGACCATGCAGAATACCTACTATATGAGGCCACTCTACCAAGCCTGGGAGATGTAGCAGCTCTATCTAATACACAGAAACAAACATAGGGAGGCTGCAAAAATGAGGAGATAAAGAAACATGGCCCAAATGAAAGAACAGATGAAAACTCCAGAAAAAGAACAAAATGGAGACAAGCTATCTATCAGATGCAGACTGTAAAACACTGCTGATAAGGATGCTCCATGAACTTAGTGAGAACCTCAACAGCATAAAACAATATTGAGTCTGAAAAGAATATACTAACTGAAAGGAAGAATAATTTACAGGGAATCAACAGTAGAGTAGAGGAAGCTAAGAATCAAATCAATGATTTGGAATATAAGGAAGCAAAAAACACCCAAACAGAAGAGCAAAAAGAAAAAAGAATAAAAAATAATGAAGACAATGTAAGGAGCCTCTGGGACAACTTCAAGCATACCAATATTCACATCAGGGGGGTGCAGAAAGGAGAAGAGATAGAGCAAGAAGTTGAGAACCTATTGGAAAAAATCATGACAGGAAATTTCCCTAATGTGGTAAAGGAAATGGATATACAAGTCCAGGAAGCACAGAGAGTCCCAAAGAAGGTGAACCCAAAGAGTCCCACACCAAGATACATCATAATTAAAATGCCAAAGATTAAAGACAAAGAGAGTATCAAAAGCAGCAAGAGAAAAGCAGTTAGTTACTTACAAGGGAGCTACCATAATGCTGTCAGCTGATTTCTCAACAGAAACCTTGCAGGCCAGAAGGGACTGGAAAGAAATGTTCAAAGTGATGAAAAGCAAGGACCTTCAACCAAGATTACTCTACCCAGCAAAGTTATCATTTCAAATCAAGGACATATACAGAGCTTCCCAGACAAGAAAAAGCTAAAGGAGTTCATCACCACCTAACTAGTATTATATGAAATGTTAAGAGGTCCTCTTTAAGAAGATGAATAAAAGGTAAAAAAATATGAACCATAGCCCTGTCCAATGTGGTTCAGTTGTTTGGGCATCAACCTGCAAAGGAAAAGGTTGCCGGTTTGATTTCCGGTCAGGGTACATGCCTGGTTGTGGGTTCGGTCCCAGCTGAGGCTTGTTCAAGAGGCAACAGATTGATGTTTCTCTGCCTCTCTTTCTCCATCCTTTCCCATCTCTCTAAAAATAAATAAATAAATATTTTAAAAATATGAACAATAAAATGGCAATAGGTACATATCTAAGAATAATTGAATATAAAAAACAAAATAAATGAACAAGCAGAACAGAAACAGACTCATAGACACAGAGAACATACTGATGGTTGCCAGATGTCGGGGGTGGGGGGTTGGGGAATGAAAAAGGTGAAAGATAAAGAAATACAAATTGGTTGTTTGAGAACAGTCATGGGGATGTAAAGTACAGGGAATATAGTCAATAATATTCCAATAATTATGTATGGTGTCAGATGGGTACAAGACTTATCAGGATGATCAGTTAATAAGTTTTATATTGTCTATTATTGAGGTGTACACCTGAAACTAATATAATATTGTATGTCAACTAATTGGAAAATAAGAAATGATTAACAAAATTTAAATTTATATAGCCACCTTTAGTGTGGTAGCAGCTACTGTATTTATTGGACAGCAGAGCTGAATTGAGTGAACATTTCACCACTTACATGGTGGTCTGGTTAACCTAGCAGCATAGTTCCCAGGAGATAATCTAGTCTAGTAAGAAAAACAGAGGGTCTCCACCTGTCTTTACGTGTCCTTTATGCAAACTAGGAAAATGCATACTTAGGCAGATGCAGCTGAGAGCACAAGGCTTAGTTAATGGCAGCCTCAGCCAGATGCCCATGGACAGTGAAGGAGGAGCAATAACATGCAATGACCCTGAGGAAGGTGCAGGATTTGCAACCGGATAAACTTGGCTTCAAATGGGGACACTTCTTCTTATTTAATATATATTTATTTAGCACCTGTTCCAGATGTTAGTGTTTCAGAAGTTTGCCTTAAGGAGCCAAAAAAGGAGTGAGAGGATACACAAAGCAAACATGTAAAAAAATTAATAAATAACACAGCTAACAGCAGTAAGACAATAAAACAGACCGACACGATGTAGAATAGTTAGCTCCTTCTCATCGTTTCCAAAGACCTTGGAGAAGGGCCTTCAAGCAATGGGAAGAGCAGCTACCACAGTCCTAGGGCAGGAACGATGGCAGCTGTTTAGAAGGCAGAGAGGAGCCAGGGTGACTGCAGGGGAGTAAGTGAGGGAAGCAGATGTATGAGGTAAGACCACGGAAGGAGGCTGGCGCTGGCGCAAGGGGGCCTTGTAGGCCAATTGGAAGGTACTGGGAAGGCAGCCAGGATGATATTCTAAGATATAAATCAAGTCATTTCGCCACCTGAGTAAATTCCTTCACAGTCAACTACTCGATGTCTGACCTTGGACAAGTTAATTGTCATCTGAGTTTGGTTTCTTCATGTATAAAGATATAACTCTACCTGCTTTATGTGACATATGAAGATCGAGGTAACATGAGAGTAGTATCTAGCATAATGTCCGATGTACAAACCATGGTAGTAATTTAACAATTTATATGTAATATAGAAAATAAGGAGAGTGAAGGGAATAAAATAAAATATTTAAAAACAAAAGTCTCAAGATTCAATGACATTTACCCCTGAGAGTCGATGTCTTTACAGTAAGATTATGTACAAGTGAAGTAATTCGGGGTCTTAGTATCAAGGTGACTTGAATATCAACTAAGAATTAGCTGGAAATGCCAGGGCTCAAAGAATTCACCTCTCATATTAGCCACTATGCTTCCACCTCAAAGAACCACTTTCACTGGGGTCACCTACTAGCAACATTATATATTCTCTTAGGAAGAAATGACTAATATCTATAATTTATTGACAATTTCAAAGTAATATTGAGCTAAGTTAGCTCCATTTATTTTATTCTGGTCTTTTATTAAATTCTACTTCTTAGTGCAATTCAAAAATCAAAGATCCATAAAGAATCTTGCTGACTTTCTGTGCACGCAATAATGTAAAATGGAAATACATACTTTGCTTGCTCTATATCTGACAAACCAGAGATGCAGTTTGAATCACTGAGGAAGATCCTTCAGTGATCAGGGTCCTTCCCAGCACATACAAGGTCCAACATGTTTTTGCTCTAACTTCTAGGGCACTTTTCCCTTTTCCTTCATATGAGAAGATATGCAGGCTGACCCACCAAACACTTAAAGAAAAACATATGTGGTGAAAAATAATTGATGCATTACATCGGTCTCCTCTTCCAGTTGCCCTTTCGGTCCTTCAGTCTGCCCAATGAAGGTGTTCTTCACCTTGGAAAGCTGGTTTATCAGAGCCTCCTTTTTTTCCATCCTCCTTAGGAACTCTTCGACAGAAAGATTTCACAAGTAAGGCAACCATGGCCTTCCTCATGTACTGCCTCCCCCACTTAACTTGCTGAGTTTAAGAGCAACCAGAATGACTCCTACCATATACACCCCATATTTAGAAAAGCCTTGAGAGTCTAGTTATTTGCAAAACCAGGGCAATGATTCTTTCCAGGACTCACAAGAGAACCCTAACAAAAAACCGGTTTTTTAGTAGTAAGTGTGAGTCAATAACAGATATTAGCTACCACTTACTGAGACTTTTTTCTGCAGTAGGCACTTTATGTATATTATCTAATTTAACTCTCATAACTCCTTGGAAGTGTAAGTATTATATTACCCATTTTTCAAAGGGAGAAACAGGGCAGCTTACTTAAATGTGGCTGAGACACATGCATAGCCAATAATTGGTGTAGGTACATTCAAAGTGAGTTTTTAACCCTGCAGCACATTCTTTCTGCTATGCCATACCCCTTGCTTTTTATGTGTGGCTCTACCGATTTGTGACTACATAACTTTTTAGATAATTACACTTGCTTGCCTCATTTGTAAAATGAGGATAACAATAAGATGGTTAATGAAAATTAAATAAGTGTGAATGTATTTTGCAGACTAACTGCTAAATAAATATTAGAAGTAGTCATTAAACAGTAGAGAATGTGAGCATGAGAGAGGGAAATTCTATTATACTCTAGTCTACACTCTCTGATTAGCTTATATTATCAATAACAGGGCAGAAACAGTGTTGTAATTAGAAATGGTACTAAAAGCCGAGCCAACCCTGGGCAAAGGCAGCTGCTTCTGTGGTGCAATTAGTGCCACAATAAAGCTCCAGATACCTGTGACTCCTACGCCTTTTACTACAAACAAATTCTAAAACTCTGAGCATTAGAAGGAAGCACCTGCGTAGGCTAAAGCAGCAACTCTGAAACCTTTTGGTCTCAGGAACACTTTACATGGTTAAAAATTATTGAGGACCCAGAAGAGATTTTATTTATGTGGGTTTTATGTCAATAGATAGTGTATCGGAATTAAAAATATGTGCTAATTGATTTTGAAATAATAATAAAATCTTAATGCTGTGTTAACATGTTAACATAACATTTTTTTAGGAGAAAAGCTATTTCCCAGCCTCCCCTCCACCCCCCCAAAAAAGACATTATTTTAAATTTTTTAAAAATCTCTGGCTTCATAAAAGACAGCTGGAATCTCATATCTACTTTTAAATTCAATCTATTGCAATATTCTGTTTTTGTTGCAGTATATGAAGAAAATTCTGCCTGTCACAGATATGTAACTGGAAAAAAGGGATGTATGCCCCTAGTCTTTTCAGATAATTGTGACCATTATTTGCTGTTACATAAAAACCCAACAAACAGAAATTTCTTAAGGGTTAGTTGCAATATGAAATAAATCATATCAATATTTGTTTTACTGTTACATTAAATTCATTGGTCCATGTGAAATGTGCAGTGGATCTTTTGCCCCTACATTGTTTTGTAACATCATGTGGTGGTGATCTGAAAAAATATGTGTTCATTGAATTATGCAGATCATCCAATTTGGCATATTTCATTACATAATGTAAAAAAAAATCATTTTTCAATATCACCCCTGGTGTCATCAGAAAAGTCTTTAGGATGTGAAAGCCATCAAGCTCATGATGACACATACGTTTTCCAAAACCTAATTTTTGCCTAAAAGCTCCAATTTTATTGCAACAAATATTGTCAGTTATTTCCTTGATGTGACAGGCTCACTGTATTTTTGAGAAGTATCTGCTAAATATCTAAGTCTGAATTAGCACAGTATGTTTGTCAATCATTCTTTCAAGTAAATGTGATACTTCCTGAAAAAACTGCTAGTTGAACTCAGAACTTAATCATATGCCGCACTTCAGTATGAAACGAAAATGCTTTATGCATACTTCTGGTTGTATCACACAGAGCACTAAAAAGATGTATATTCAGAGTCAAAATGTAAGAAAATCATTATCCTCAAAGTCCCCTGAAACGGTTTTTACAATCGCTGGGAGTCTGTGGACCAAACTTTAAGAATCTCTGGGTAAAAACATCATACTTAAAAGGATTCTGAAGAAATGCCAATCCATTAGGGGTTTGAGACTAATATATCACACATATTGCAGACCCAGAACTCATTTAACATGACTTAATTGATCACATTTACTATTGGTCTCCCCAGGGCATGAGAAAAATACTTTGATGGTAGTAGCAAAAAAGCAGCAAAAAAATCCAGAGCATAGACCCCATGAGGAGAGAGGAGGTTTGGATAGCCATATATAGCACTTACAATTTATTTCACACAAAGACCAAAAGGTAAAAATAAGTATTAAAGGAAGAAAAAGGTTCTGTATCCTAAGCAGAATCAGCACATCAGACCCACATTCATTTCACTTACCCGCCAATTTTCTTATCAAAAAAGTGAGTAGAAAATTAATGGCAATAATTAGGGGGATGTAGGCAATGCCTATCAAAACAAATTTTATACAGAAGTTCCTTTAGAGCCAGATACACTGGGATTCTCCAGCCTTGTCTCCGGACTGCGGAGTCCACATGAAGCCTACATCCTAAGCAGCACAGAAGATCAAGCTAGGGCTTTTGTAGCAAGGCCGAGTGCCATGCACTCTGTGGCCAGCATACAAAGAATCCTACTCAGTGTCCCTGCGAGAACCAAAAACACTTTTCTCTTCTAGATTTCCAAGTTTGTAGTTTTGACTCTAGATTTAGCATCTACAATCAGAGTTATCCACTGGCAAAGGACATTACACCATCTAAATGTTCTTCATTCTCTTTCTAAAGTGAGTGCCTCTGGGCATCACAAACATATTGTTTATTTTCATTGACCTAGAAATTCTATCTCTGGAAATATATTACTAAAATAATTCTAATTACTGACAAACATCTAGTCACATGCTGTTTGTAGAAGAGAAACAAGTCAAGTTACAGGGAAATGTTAAGTAAACTACAGTCCCTCTACTTGATCGATTAAAAGAAACCGTTATAGCCCTGGCCGGGTACCTGAGTTGCTTAGAATGTCATCCCAACATGCCAAGGTTGTGAGTTCAGTAGGTCAGGGCACATACAAGAGTCAAGAAATGAATGCATATATAAATGCACAACAAATCTCCTCTCTCTCTCTCACACACACACACACACACACACACACACGTACACATCAATAAAAAAGGATATATTTTTTCCTTTAAAAAATATTTAAAAAAATAAAGGCCTTGCCCCCCTGCCCCCAAAAGCCCTAACTGGTATGGCTCAGTGGATTAATTGGCAACCTGTGAACCAAAGGGTCATTGGTTCTGGTCCCAGTCCAGGGCACATGCCTGGGTAGTGGTCCCGGTCCCCAGTAGGGGGTGTGTGAGAGGCCACCACGCATTGCTGTTTCTCTCCCTCTTTTTTCTCCCTCCCTTACACTCTTTAAAAATAAATATATAAAATCTTTCCAAAAAATAAAAAAATAAAAGCCATTATAAATGGCTAAGATACAAAAAAGCTTATGACAAATTGAAAAAGAAAAACCCGAAATAGATTTTGTGAACAAAAATGGGGCCACATACCAAACCTGACAAGCTCAGGGGAGGCCTGCCTGGAGGGTTCTACAAATTAAGAGACTGAAAGTAACCACATGGGATGATCTGAACATAAAAATTTCTAATTAAAATTGAGCCTGGCTGATAGTTGTGTCCTAGGTCCATAGCTTCCATGACAAAAGTCACTATTTGCCTTAAATGAGCCTGTCTATTGTCTTTTTCCATCTAAGATAACATACCTTTGAAATGTCAGAGTAATCTTTCCCTGACCCCTCAAGACAACCACCAACGCACCAGACCACAGGACTCCTCATTGCTATTTTGTTGCCCGCCTACCATCTCTGCCTGCTGTGAATGTTAATTATCCTGCACCCATCAATGTAAAAGAATGTGTCTCTGTTTTGCTTTTTATTCAATCCTCACTTTGATTTCTCCTGCCCTCTTAATCTACCACCAATGGATCTCACATAACCCTCCTTACATCTCCTCCTTTTATTCTAATATATAAAATGAGCTGTAAAACTGCCATTCTCTAGAGCATTTTCTCAATCTGTTGAGATGTTGCTTCCTGGAAATTGTTGTCATTTTGGGTCATACAAACTCATAAAATTCTCTACACATCTGAACATTTCTTACATCAATAATTGACACAATGTAAAAGATGGGAAAAACTACAAAAATGTACACACACAATTTTCAATGTGGCTGACAGTAGAGAGTAAACCATGGGAAATTTTTCTGTTTTTAATTTATCAAATGTTTGAGGAGCACAAACAAGGAGCAGGCATTGTTCTAGGTGACTGACACATATCAGTGAACAAAACAAAGACATCCCCTTCCCTCACAAAGTTTACAGTCTGACAGATGGAGACAGACAAATAATCATATTTATTATGTCATGTAGGTAGTTTGTTTTAAGGTACAAAATACTATGAAAAAGGAGCACATGGAGAAAGCAGGCTGAGTGTGCTCAAATGCCACCTTCCCAATAAGGCATATCCTAATTTCCCCCAGTATCTGGTTAACTCTTATCTTCAAGTCTTGCTGAAGGAATAGGGGATCCCAGAGGAAAGAGCTAGGGCAGGACTCTAGGCAGGAAAGTGCCTGGTGTGTTCAACACAACAGCAAAGAGGTCAATGTGGTCAAGGCCAAATGAGAGAAGGGAAAGTAGCAGCAGAGGTCAGAGAGGTAATAGGAGGCCCCACCATATGGCCTTTGTAGCCCATTGTACAGGCTATGGCTTTTATTGAGTGCAAAAAAAAAAAAAAAAGGCATGGATTCATTATTGAAAATGGAAAAAAAATGACTTTTGATGAGGTAGACCTTACAAAACATATCTTGTAGGTGGACAGCCCCTACCATCTTTTGATCTTGAGTGCTTCAGCCAAGTGCATATTGCTTTTCCCTTTCGTGGAAGAGAGCTAGGCAGGGCCTTCCAAAGTGGCTCAGAGGTATCCCTTCCCAGGCAAGAGCATGTCTGTAGACAAGCGTGTATCAGAGGTCTCATTCTTCCCCTAGAATCTTCAAATGTCCACTCAGGCTCAGTAGTTGGTTCACCATCTCAGCACTCCCCCCACCAGTCTGCTGCGATTGAGGCTCAGTCATGAGTGAAGCAGTATGTTTACTTACTGTTCTTACTTTACAGCTTTGTTTTCTGTGCTGTCAGGTCATTTGCCAACTGAATCACTTCATCTAGTTTTACATTTACTTCATTCCAGTTTGCTCTTTATACAGACTACAGAGCATCTCAGCATCAGCCTGCACATTGAGAAAGAAGGGTTGGAAATGGCTCTTAGAATCCATGCGGACCCTGACCAGATGGCTGGGTTAGAACGTCATCCTGTACAACAAAATGTTGAGGTTCAATCCCCTGTCAGGGCATATACCTAGGATGTGTGTTTGATCTCCTATCAGGGTGTATATGGGAGGAAATGAATCAATGTTTGTCTCTCACACTGATGTTTCTCTTTCTCTCTCTCCCTTCTTCTTACTCTAAAATTAATAAACATATCCTTGGGTGAGGATTAAAAAAAAAAGAATCCATGCTGAATTAGCTGCATTGGAAGGGGAGGAGAGGAGAAGAGATAAGGAGAGGGGAGGGAAAGTTAGAGAAAGGGAGGGTAGGGGACCCTTGTATTCTCTTCTTCCCTGAAGACCACAGCCAGCATTGGGAAGCCACGTTTTCTAATTTAAGGAAGCACAATTAAGAGGGTATGGGTCCCTAAGAGGCCCAAACTCCTCAGACTATAGGTGTCAATAGAGAAACCCAATTCTCTGGGCATTGGACCCTCTCCAGAATTCTTTGTTCTTCTGGAAGGGAACATATCAAATACTGACCAAGTACAGAATCACTTTCGGAAATTATATTATTGGGTTGGCCAAAAAGTCCCTTACATTTTTCCTGTAAAATACGACACATTTTTCATTTTCACCAATAACTTTATTGATTTAGATATTTTGTGTGTGTTGGTTATCTCCCACTATTGGCTTCTAGTGAGTAGAGGCCAGGGGTCCTGCTATACACGTTCCAATGCCCCACAGCAAAGAATTAGTTGGCCAAAATATCAATAGTACCAAGAAACTTCACAAACTACTTTTGACATTTTCGATCAGTCACAGCACCTTTTCCATAGACTGCACAGATCTTTCTTTTTGTGTTTCAGTTGCATTTTTACCTTTCTTTAAACAATAAACCATAATATACTGAAAATGTTACATATTTTCTTCCACCTTCGATATTAAAATGGCTGAAAAAAATTCATCAATTTTGATGTTTTTTTTAAATGCACGCTGATATGACAGCTGTCACAATACAATCTAAAGAAATTGTTTCAAATGAAGTTAAAGACAACTACTGTATTTTTCTGTGTATAAGGCGCACTTTTTTGCTCAAATTTTTGAGGGAAAAATTAGGATGCACATTATACATGGTAACACTAATTCTGTATCTATATAAATGTTTTTAATTATTTTATTTATGCATATGTGTTAAAAGTATAACTCTAGAAAGCAATAATGATATCTGTATGCAAAATACAATAATACAAAAAACAAGCACCTAAATATAAATACATAACTGAATTTAAAATTATAATGAAAGATTTTTTTCCTGAAAGTTTGGGCCAAAAATATGAGTGTTCACTATACACAGTAAAATATGGTGAGGGCTACTAGAGCCATTGTACAGAAAAAAAAAAACACAAACTTTTTGGCCAGCCCAATAAATATTAAATAATCTTTCTCTTTCACTAGAATTTAAGTGCCCTTGGAAGATTCTATTAGATCACAGATATACCTCCAGTACCTAGAACAGTTCCAAGCACATACTGGGAGCTCAAAGACCAAGGGGTAGGTGCAGAAGGAGGTGGACAAAGGGGAGAGGGGATGGAGGAAGAAGGAAGGATAACCAAAGGGCTGACCAGGCAGGACGGGAGGAAGTAGATAGATGGAAGCGGCAATTTCTTAATAACAGAAATTTGAACTGTCAAAGCATCTGCACCCTCCTGATCATGAAGGCTGCAGGCTCAGGATAACCCTATTGGGTTAATACTTCAATCCCAAACTGCAACATTTCAGAATTGGGTTTTTCGTGCTTGGAGAAAAGGATGTGCTCTTCGTTCGCCTTTGCACTTCTACCTGGTTTCAGTAACCAATCTAACACTGGATTCTTGCCATACTCTGGAAGAGTAACGCTGGTGACTTTGAAACCCAATATTCATAGGACCACGAGCCGCCAAATGTAAGATGGGGTTATGCTCTTCACCTAGCTTTACTTTGTAGTCTTATCATTCTTACGGTTAAACATGGTAAAATGACATTGGTGGTCCTACAGATCCATAGTTCTGTCAATATTACATAGCTGTTTTTGTGTTTTGCTTTTTACATGTATTAAATACCAATCCATACAATTGCACCGTGAGACTTTTGTCTCTACAAAGAGTGCTATGGAAGTGGCAGAATAAGAAGACAAAGAAGGGATCACATCAAAGGCATTTGAGAAAATGGTGAATCTCAATGTTAACTTAATTTTTATGATATAGCAATGGCCAAAGACCAGGAATGTTTAAAAGATAATACCACCTTTTTGTCCTCTGGCAAACTCTGAATCCGTAAATATCCTGGAGCTCTCCAGCTGGAGTCTATACTGTGGTGAATGTTGTCCTCTTTGAGCTCGTGCTAGTGACCATTCTAGGCTTCCTCTGAAAGACTACTAGGTTACATCTTCTTGTATTCCCAAGGCCAGGTACACTGCTTGACACAAAATAGGCACTTCATAAATTCCTGAGACACTCAAATAATTGCAGACTTTAGTGAGACTTTGGCCAGCATACCCATTAGAGCATCCTTTGAGGTCATAAGATCTCCTTATAAACCCTCACCCCCCAGTTTATTTTTTAACTTGGTCAGGCTATGTCCACAGATGAGCAAACAAGCGAAGAGCCAGCTCAGGCATGCGCCCATTTCAAAGCTAACGAGGAAAGCCGCATAGTTGTAGTTCACAGATGTCCCACAGCACAGCCAGGCTTGCTGGGGGTCGCGAAAGCACAGCTGGCAGGAACCCCATGACAGCTTCTCATACAGTGCCAGCAGCATCAAGTCGGCCCGAGCGCGGATGCTAAAGGCCGGGCACACTCAGTTACCCAGGCTCTCCAATGCTATTAGACGAACACTGTGCTAGGGATAAATGTAAGTGTCTAGATGATCTGAAATTTACAATTATATTTTGAATGTTGAATATGTTTGTTCTCATTTTTGAAAATTGACATGCATTGTTTTCCTCATAATATTTCTCAACAGTTCAGGTTGACTCTGTGTTATAAATGAGAAAAAAAGAGTTAGAGGGGCTAAATACCTTGCCCAAATTCACACAGCTAGTAAATGCTGGAATTAGGGTTTGAGCTGATAAATGCCTAAGCAGGTGCAAAAAAAAAAAAAAAGGTCGGATACTAGATTCCTAAACATTTGTTATATAAATTAGTAAAAACAAAGGAATTTGATGTCCTAGTTGGCTCAAACTGTCATGAATCCCAAGTCCCAGAGGAAACTAGAAAAAATATGATGACTGTTAATCATTTTTGTTTTATGCTGTCTCCAATAATAAATGACCCATTAACGGGGCCAGGAGGAATACATCCATATACGAGAAATGGCAATTCTGTTTATGGCCGTAAATATGTTATGCTAGGCAGCTGTTTGCTGAGGGTGAAAGAACAGAGCTCTGTGTAAGACGGCTTAGTCAGTGATGTGTGGAAATGGCAAGCAGAGGAGCCAGAGTAGCCCCCGTTTTCAAGAGACACCTGTGCAGTAAAGCCCCGTTGGGCTGCGCATATCTGCAGAGTAGGCAGCCGCCTAGCCAGACAGAAAACGCACTGGCCCTTAGGCACAGCTTCAAATGGTCGGTATCCATGGACACTGCTAACCATTATTATAGCATTTTTAATTTACATAATATTTTAATACACAGGATCTTCAAAGATAATGAGACTGGGGTTGTACCTTCAAAAGAACTTCACATTGAAGCATAAGGACAGAGACTTAATTTTGACAAGGAAAGAAGGGGTTAATGGAAAATGCACATTCATCTTAAATCTGGTTCTTAAAAGGATGAATAAAAATGCTGCCTCCCAGAAATGCAGGAACCAATAGGAATTCAAAATAATCAAAATAATTGTGAGATTGCCTGTAACTTCTAAATTTCCCTGGGCCTCTCTGTCAGCATAATATGCTTTTGAAAATGCTTCCATTTCCAATGTACCATTGAGTATTGGCATTTCTGGCACTACAATTCAGGAAAGATGAAGTAAACAATTTAAGAAAAGGTTTAGCATAATGTATATGCCTATGAGAGTGAATAGAATCAATTTATCCAACCAACAGATATCTGAGGCAGCAGCAGAATGTGGTGACCCACAGACACACAGAATTTAGAGCTGAGGCCCACGTATGACATATAATTGTGTGACCTTGGACAAGTTACTGAACCTATGACCCAAAGAGTTCCCAAAATTCTGTGTAATTTTTGCTTGTAAGTTAATGCTAGTAATTGAGTGCACAGATTATGCAAAGCATGCAGTAAACACAAATAAAATAAGACCTAGTTTCTATCTTAGAGATGGTTTCTATTTAAGCAAAGTTAAAAAGCTATAATGCAGTAGTACAAGAGGGATCCTCAAAGTGCTACAGGAATTTAGAAACAGATACATTTTAATGTGAGAAGTTGAAATTGATCATTTCAGGGAGAAGGTTTAGTTTGGAAAAGGCAAAAGTTCTCAGGTCACTTTTAAGCAGAGACGTGTTTCGGTAAAGCCAAGTCTAGAAATATTAATATAGATACTGTATAGAATAGATTGGAAAAAAGGAGACCAGAAGCAAATAAGATGATTTAGGAAACCACCACACTAGTCCAGTTAAAGGGTAACAAAAGTGATCCATGTTCGTGGGAGTGGACTGGAAAGCTATAAACCAGTGCAGAATTGACCTGCTGCAAGAACTGACTGGAAAACAAAGAAAGGAGAGAAAACAAGTAATCAAGTACAGGCTTAGAGCCTGGGTGATGAGCAGAACCAAGGTACTAGTGGCAGAAATGTCCAGAGGAAACATCTGCTGCAGGAGATGTTAAGTTTGGTTTTAGGAACACTGAAATGAGAAAAAGAAATCACTACTCATCTTTGAAAGAACATTTCAAATTGAAATGAAAGAACATTTCAAAGATGAAAGATGAATTTAAGAGAATGCTTTTGAGAAGAGTAGAGGAGTCCTAGCTGGTGTGATTCACTTGGTTGGAGCATTGTCCTGTAAACTGAAAGGTCACAGGTTCAATTCCCAGTCAGGATACATGCTTAGGTTGTGGGTTTCGTCCCAGATCGGGACACATATAACACATGAGAGGCACGATCGACGTTCCTCTCTCACAGTGATTCTTTTCTCTCTCCCTCCCTTCCCCTCTCTAAAAACAAAACAAAACAAAACAAAACAAAAAAACCCAGCCCTGGCTGGTGTTGCTCAGTAGATTGAGTGCCGGCCTGTGAGGCAAGGGATCACTGGTTTGATTCCCAGTCAGGGCACATACCTGGGTTGCAGGCCAGGTCCCCGGCAGGGGGCACGTGAGAGGCAACCACACATTGATGTTTCTCTTCCTCTCTTTCTTCCCCACTTCCCCTCTAAAAATAAATAAAATAAAATCTTTTTTAAAAAAAACAATAAGCATATCCTCCAGGGAGGATTAAAAAAAAAAAGTTGAAGAAATAAAAGACATTGCTGGGGTTAAAGGAGTGAGAAGATTGTGAGGTATATGTCTACCTGAGGAACTTAGTCTCCAAAGTTGGCCCCTGAGTGAACCATACTCTGTGGTATTCATACCCTTGTGTGGACCCTTGGCCCTGTGACATGTAACTAAAAGGAGTCACACGGAGTCATTTACTGCACTGTAAGTTTACCTTAGAAGGATCTTGGCAGCTTCTGCCCTGGTCTCTTGGAATGCATACTTGGTCTTAGTGCCTTGAATTGCCATGTAAGAAGTCCGCACCGCTGCGGCTGCCATGCTGTGCAGAAGCCCAAGCTGGCCCCGTGGAGAAGTCACATGGAAAGAGAGATGTCCAACCAGCCCCCAGCTGTTCTAGCTATCCCAGCCCAGGAGCCAGACATCTGAGTGAACAAAAATTCAGATGATCATAGTCTCAACTACCACCTAAGCTAAGCCTATCAATCACCAGAACCAGGAGAGGTGATAATAAATTGTTGTTTTAAGCTGCAAGGTTTGGGGGTGATTTGTTATATAGCAACAGGTAAACAGAACATTGTTCTGTGGTCAAGGAGAGAGATTAAGGCGGGTACAGACAGCCTTTGCTTCCTTCTCCAAATTCAATCATTAGTACCTAACAGAGCCTTTTTTATAGTTTTGGGTTTTTTTTGAATGGGTGAACAATAGTTTATGGAAGAATATTGTATTCTTTGGGACAAGAAAGAAAGAGGGAAAGAATCCAGCCCTGGCTTGTGTGGTCAGTGGATTGAGTGCCGGCAATCCACTGAGCCACACCAGCCAGGGCTGGATGAGGGAAAAGAAAAATATAAGAGGAAGAGAGAAGTTTTACTAAATGGTCTTGATCTTATCAGTTAAGGTCTTATTTACTGAAAAAGAAAAGGTTCAAAAAGGCAGGATTAGAATCTGAGGAAAGATTTTGTTTCTGTTTTCAAAAGAAAACAAAGTTCAAGAATGAAGAACTGAGAAGCAGTAAGATTCTAGAAAGCATAAAATTAACGCCTAATTAATATGGATTTATGTTGAACCTATCAACAGTTTCATGATTACATGACTTCCTACTGCACTGTGTAGAAACGAGCGTTCCTGAGGACAAACGAGAGGCACAGGGGAGCACAGAGAGAGTGAGGTCTTCTGGGGCCTCACTTGATCTGAGGAAGGCAAATGAAGCCTACGGAACATGGAGAGAGAATGTTTCCATTGCTGAGTGAAAGACAAAATAAAATACAGAATACACAAGAGAGAGGAAAAGAGAGGGCCCAGCCCTCACCAGATTTATATTCTAAGATAAGTGGGGGTGGGGTGGCAGGAATAGTGAAGAGAAGGGGCAAAGATGGGGAGTGGGAATCTGGGTGACTGTGTTTCATTTTACTCAATGTGATCTTTAAAGGGAATTAATGCTAAACATTTTAGGAGCCACTCACTGACCCTGAAGAAATTCTACTGTACATTTTTCTTGCCACGCTCCGTGAAGATCAAGGCTAACTGTTGGTTTGTCTCTTTCCCAGATGACTTTACAAATTTTGCTCACAAATAAAATCTCCTGTTTGACCTAAAACAAGCCCCCTCTCAACTGCCAGAGGTAGGGTGGTCGTTACCTGGGATCTGATGTTAGTCATTTGAGATGAGAGTTTGCAATGTATACATTAGCAGACTCCGTGAAGAAAAAAGATGACGTAAAACTTCCTTTCAGTGTTGGCTGGTTAAAGAGATGACAGAGGACATGAGGGAGAAAAAGTTCTCTTCCCTTAGCAAAGTTGTCTGTGTCCACACTCATTCAGACAGAATCAAGATGTGTCTGGATCCCCCCTTAAAGGGTGCTCCCAATACAAAGCCATTCTTCAAAACAGACACACTCCTGCTCTGGCCAGTGGCTCAGTTGGTTGGAGTGTTGTCCCATGCACCAAAGAGTTATGGGTTTGATTCCTGGTCAGGGCCCATACCTAGGTTGTGGGTTCAATCCCCAGTCAGGGTGCATACAGGAGGCAACTGATTGATGTTTCTCTCCCACATCGAAGTCTCTCTCTCTCTCTCTCTCTCCACCACTCCCTCTCTAAAATCAATGAACATATCCTGGGATACAGATTTTTAAAAAGGAAGGAGACACACTGCTCAGATTCCAGGCTACTAACTTATGGTATTACAAGAAAGAGCCACGAGGAACATGGACTGGCATTCCAATAAAACTAGAAGTCATTGTAAGGCTACAGTCAGGTGATGAACATGTGACCTTAACAATGACTCCTGAGGTTAGATCTGATCTAGTCAATCTGAAGAACTATGGCTTCCATTAGCAAATACCTCAAGTCACCATCCTGGTTAATTTTTCTTTTTTACCTAATTCTATGTTCTAATTCCTCAAAGAGGGCCTGGGAATATTTGTCACCTTAGCTAGGGTCATCTGCTCAGCATGGGTCATATGGTCACCCACTTCTAGCTCCAAGTCACTGTTGTCTTTTTCCAATTTCTGTTTGACCTGTTGTAGATTTTTCTACCTGGCCCTCGAGTACAGCCCGGCTGCATGCATGACTCTTTTTCAAAGAGGCAGACGTTGCCTGAAAGCGCAGTGTGGCCTCTTCCAGATCTCGGCGAAGCTTCTGTAATTTTGCTTCTTGTTTCTTAGTTTTCTCCAGCTGAGCCAAACTGGCCCCTTCTGCCTCCCCCCGCCTCTCATTCAAGTCTTCCAGTTCTTGGGTGAGGTAAGCTCTCTCCCTCTCCACCTTGGCTAAAGCGGTCCTTTCAGCTTCCAGATCCTCTTTCAAGTTCTGTATTTGAGGCTGTAGCAACAAATAATTTTGACTTGAAGAAAGACCTTGTAGCATAGTTTATATTTAAGAGTTTTACAGTATACATATATGTGTATATATATACACACACACATATATTAATTTCTGTATATATATTTTAATTTCTCATAGCTAATGAAAGTAACATAACACTTTTGATTCCCATTTAATAGTTAGAGCAGATGGAATACCCAGAAACTAATTTGCTCCAAATCAGTAGCAAGACCAGACTATAGATTTGTATTTCCCCCATATCTCCCAGCCCTTGGTGGAGAGCAACTCCATTAACATATATGAAGGGGAAATATTAGTAAATAGCACTTTCCAAAGGAATAGAGAACGCCTTTCAGATAATAAAAAAAATGTTAAAGATGGCTTAAAAAAAAACCTCATACATTTTATATGTAATACCTCACTCAGCTGGAAGTCATTTACCTGACAGTCTCAAACAATGGAAACTTAGGCAAAATTCTAATCAATAGAATGAATATCTCTGAGTTTAAGCAACTTACTCATGAACGATATCAATTTAATTTCACACACAATTTTGGCAAACTTGGTTATTTGGTTTCTTAATCTGCAGGCAGTTTCAAGTAGCAAGAGATTTGAAGTAACAAAGAAGAACTGATGGAGCAATGGGGACTACTAAAGAGAGGAGTAATCTGATGCCTACTAGGGGCAGAATTATTAGACTAAGGAAAGTAGCCGTAAGGACTCTGAGATCCCCAAATTCTTTCAGTGTGGGGGCAAATCGCTCTAAATATCCTGAGGACATCATTGTATTACAGTACCCTGAAGCCATTGTGGTTCATTAACATCACCTTAAATAATTAGGCATAGGTGAGTGTAGAAGGAAAAATTGAATGTTTTAGAATATGTTTCCCTTTCCATTAAATAAGAGTAGCATAGCTTAAAGAAAGCCAATTTCTAGGCTATTGAAGCTGTCGGTAAGTCACAACAAGAGTAGGTTCTACAATAATTTACAATTTCACATCCAGGTAAATGTGATCTCCTTCCAACTAGTCATCTTGGGATCCAATACCTTTATCACAAACAATGCTGTCATTGGACCAAACACTTCTAAAACATTTTTTCAGAAATAATCTTTAGAGCATTTTTTAAAAAAAAATCATCAAGGTGAGAAAATCTGTCTTTTGGGTAAATGAAAATTTTGGGTTTGTTTTTTATTTTGGATAAAGTTAAGTTCTTCATTTGAAGAAAAGCCTGGTGAATATGATAGATAATTACTTGGAGATTAATATTGTGTCTGAAAGCATGTCCCTTTAGCAGTGAGAATTTCTTTAAAAAATTTGGCTCAAAATATCGCAGAAGAAATTATCAGAAAGGGGTTCTAAAATTATTTTGAGTAATGGTTAATTACTGACATAAATATTTAGCTCCAAAGGGAAAACATCCATCTGTATGCATAAGTGAGGATTTATAAGTATACATGTATAGTATTTATATTAATTTACAACATGGTCATATGGTATAAAACAATCACATGGTCTAAAACTTATAAATAGCTGTCCATTATCAGATGTTTTGAGGCTACATGTAGCTACAAAACACATTTTCAGCATAATTGACTTCTAATCACAAGGATTAACCATCATACAAATTAAATTGCACACACTGAATGCTTACCATGGATCAGGCATAGTGTTTACCACTCACCGGTATATGTACTGTTGCATTTAATAATATTGGCTCAAAGGTTGTCAGGAGGATTAACAAGTAAAAAAAAAAAAATATGTCCAGGGTTTTAGCAGAATGCCTAGTTCATGGCAAGCATTTAACAAATTAGCAATTTGTTTTTATTATCTGCATAAGAAAATTTAAGCTTAAAAAAGTAATTTTGCCTGGATTCACATTATCTGTGGAATGCCACCATTAACTTTTTAACCATTGCTCTTTCTTGCCTCTGTATGTAGTGGTTCCAGGTATGGACACGTTGGCAGGGTATTTGTGATTGAAGCACCAGTCATCACCCATTCATCTAAATACAGATACTCACAAGTGTCTGATAAATAACTACCTGAAGCTCTTTAACTGTCTTCTGAAGCTGAGGCACCAGGCCTTTCTCATTCTCCACCTTTGAATTCATCTGACTCATTTCTAATTCTTTTGCTTGGAAAAGGGTACCAGATGAAAGTGTTCAGAGTAGTGATGCGTTGTTGAAATATTTTTAGAATTATAATAACACACAAATTCATTCTCATTATAAAAATTGAACTATTACATCTACATCTGAAGTATTTGTGGCTATTACACATTCAATGTTTGTTGCCTCCCTGGAGGTAAATGCCATTATCAGTTTGGTGTGAATCGACTCAAACATTTTTTTTAAGTATTAACATAAGTTTGTGTTTATACATCAGTAGAAATAGTTTTTAATTTTTTACTGCGATAGGTATAATATTGTACACATTTGTATCTGTAGTTCTATAACTTATTTTTAACCCAACAATACTTTGGAGATCTTTTTCATGCTGGCTCACACATAGATTGCCTCATTTAAAAATTAACTGTCCCTATTAGGCATCCAGTGGTACTATTTATCCATTTCCCTGTTAATACGCACTTAGGTTTTCCCAATACGTATTTTACTTTTACAAATAACAGTGTTCATATGCATGTCCATTGTGTACAATTGAGTGTTTCTACAGAGTGGATACTGAGCACTGAATTTCTGGGTCAGGTACAGATATGTGCTTAAAAATATACACTCCTGCCCTTTGACCTCCAACAGCAGTGTGAGATTATTCTCTACAATGATGCTTCTAATCCAAGGAACTAGGTTAGTATGCTGTCGTTTTATTTTAAATGTCCTTGTTTATTAATGATGACAGCATCTTGTCAACTACGAGGATTGAAAAATGGACAATAAACCCAGGGAACTGCCTGCTGTATCTTTTACCCATTTTTCTATTAGGTTGTTCGTGTAATTATTAAATTATAGACTTCTTTTAACATTCTCAATACTTATTTTTGATATCTGTTGCAAATATTTCTCCCACTTGTAATTTGTCACAATTTGATTTTTGTTGCCTTTTGCCACATAAATGTTTAGAAATCTGATGTAGTGAAATGTATCTCGATATTCTTTTTATATCTTTCTGTGGCTTAGTCGAGAAGATTTGACCTGCCGATTTCCTAAGACTTATCATCTATAAATTGCCTTTTAAAATTTTTTGTTTTTATTGCAGTTAGAACATTTAACATCAGATCTGCCCTCTTAACAAATATTGTTAAGTGTACAATATCGTTAACTATATGTGTTAACAGTGTTATAGGGCAGATCTCTAGAACTTAATTATCTTGCATAACTAAAACTTCATACCCACTGAAAAGCAACTTCACTTTCCCCCTCATTCCTGCTCCTGACAACCACCATTCTACTCCGTTTCTAAGAGAGTGACTATTTTAGATGCCTCATGGAAGTGGAATCATGCAGTATTTGACCTTCTGTGACTGGCTTATTTCACTTAGCATAATACCCTCCAGATTTGTCCATGTTGTAGGATATGGGAAGATTCCCTTCTTTTTAAAGGCTGAGTAATATTTCATTTTGTGTATATACAACATTTTCTTTGTGCATTCATCCATCAATGAGCATTAAGATTGTTTCCATATCTTGGCTCATGTAAGTAATGTTACATTTTCTAGTGGTTTTATAGTTTTATTTTTACATTTAATTCCTAAATGCAATTGGATTCTGTGTGTGTGAATACTGTGAGGTAAGAAATTAACTTTAATCTCAGAAAGTGAATAGCTAATAATCTCAGCACCATTTATTAAGCAGTCTATCTGGTCATCAATATTTTGAAATGCTGTGTTTATCATGTATTAAACTTCCATGTACAGTTTCTGTTATAGCAAAGGGTTTCCCATGAAGTTATAACTTCCTGCAAACATGGATTTCTAAAATGCCAGAGCTCTTTGACCTATAAGAACACGGAGTATTATTTTCGCTCTGCTTAACTTAAACACAATCTTCAAAATCAAAGGCTAAGAAAACTCCATCATCGTTTTTCCTTTCACTGTTTCACTATATTCATAAGGTTACTGATTTCATCTTTTCCAAACACTTACCAAGTTTAGTACCTTATTAGAATATTAATCACACCTGAACACAAGCTTGTACAATGGAAACTCCTGTCCACAAACAGGAAAACCAGGAGCTCGCGCCGCTCCGCTCACTTTCTTTTTCACTGCGTGACGTCATGACCAACATGCTTCCAGCTAGAACTTGCCCTTATCTTGATCCTCACTGTTTCCCCTCTCATATGATAAATTCCACATTGACCTGAAAATCCCTAATGGTTAGTAGAAAGTCTAGCTAAACAGAGGAAGACAAAAGGGTAAAGGTGAGGGACTCCATTTCTCTGACTTGTGAAACTAAACTAGGACCTCCGTGTCGCCCTGAGTTGCTTGGGCAGCCATGTGAACTCAGGTTCCACTAGTTTGGATTGTGTTATATTTTGCTTTAGATTTTAAGGTTTAATGTTAATATAGCAAAAAATAGGTACATGAATAATAGAGTATATCTTGCAAACAAGTATTTTTTAAAGTAATCAGAGAATATATAGGCCTTCACATTAGGGTCAATTGTTTATTTTGACTTAATTTTTACTTTTGTGCCATTGGTCTCATCCTAAGTAAAAGAAGTGAGCCATTTTTATTTTTTGACTTGCAGCCTCAAATTCCAATAATTCACATCTCATATACTTCCGACCTTTCATTCACACCTGTTCATCAGATGCCGTGTCAGTTATATTCTTCTAGATTATACATGCACTCTCCTTCTATAATAAAGTGTAGCAAAAAAAAAAATCCATTTTCTGGGCTTGTTATCATCTGCTTCAGGTTTTGAGAGATCTGGCTCAGGAGTTGTGAGGATAAATGACACGGGAAAGCAGTCCCTTCCCCTCTAAGGTCTCCCAGAATCCTGTGTCGACTCAAAGGTGCCTGAGTCCTCAGCTTTCCTGCAAGCTGCAGCTGGCTGCTCGCTGGGGCGCCACTCTTTCCTGGGGCAGCTTCAAGTTGCCCTCCAGTTTGTGCTTTTCGCTTTCACAGTTCGTCCTCGCATTTCTCTCCTGCTCAAGGGCACCCTCAAGCTGACAAAAGGAGATAATTATTTAGCTAAACAAATTGGTTAAGTTTATACTTCACTAGATGTGTTCATTAATTACTTACCTTCTGGAGAAATAAAAAAAATAGAAATACAGATTCTGTAAATGATGCCCAGCTGTGTAGATATATTAAATAAATATTGCATCCATGAATAGGATAACAAAAAAAAAATCTAATAATCACAGTGATGGAAGAAAACTTTGGAGATTAAAGAATATGCATTCTATCCTAAGGAAGGAGCCAATAATGAATGGCTGGCAAGGCCTTGTTTGATCACTGTCCAGCAATGGGAAGCTCACTTCTTCATATGGCAGCTCATTTCATGGGCGGGTAAGTCCATTTATTCAGAGTGCTTCTTCGTAAAAAGCAAAGATATTCTCTGCAAATTCTTCCCACAAGTCTAAGCTCTGATCCCTGGAGCAATACCAAGCAAATCTGTCTCCACAGCTGTCCTAGGTCCCCCTGCTTAGTATGGGCCCTTTCAAACATGTCTCATGTGGCATGATTTGCATACCTCCTTCACCCCCTGGGTACCCTCTTCTAGTCCATAACATTATGCCATATTCTGGTACCACACCAACGTGCTCAGAACATTCTAGTTTTGTCTGAATTAAAGTTGCTAACAATGATATTGAGGTTAGTTTAACAGCATAGGTAACAGTTAAAATATAACTTTTTTTCACTGGTATGTTTACTTTTTAGTAATTGAAGTTATTTTCTGTATGGAGGGAAAGTATAAAACTTAAATGGGTGGAGGAGAGAGAATTTCTGAAAGTTTTATGTACAAAACTGATAGTAGATCAACTCCAGGAGGGAACAAGTATGTGACCCCCAGTAAATCCTCATATAGAGGCTTTGTGAGATACACAACCAGTGGAAATAGGGAGAGACGTGAGACAACTAATAGGCAGTAGAAGAAACTAATAGAGAGGCTTGAAAAAAAGCAGATGATGATGATGATGATGATGATGATGATGATGATACCTATCCACCCTTACCAGCACTTTTATAAAGGCTGACCTTCGGGGACTGATAAGAGAATGAATGCATACTACCTCAGCTGTGGAGGGGAAAGGAAGAACAATGAATCTATCCATTGAGGCTGGTCTGAAACACAGTACTTTTAGATCACAGGGGGTTTTCCAGCAGAACAGAGCACCATCTTTAGAACATTACAAGTACTCTCCAATAGTGTATATAGAACACAGCTTGTGACTTACATCTCTTTCAGTTAGAAATAAACCTCAGGTCACACTGGAGACATAACAGGCCCTTTAAATCATTCCTTCAACACTAGCATCAAATAGAATACTGACATCTCTGTGGGGCAAAATACCAGGTTCTGTGGGGACAAGTCAGTCTCCTGGAGTGATAACATTTTATGGTTCATCCCAATGTTCTTCCCAGACTGCCCAGGGTTGGATGAAATTTGCATTTAAAAACCGACAGATTACATGCTGGGGCCTCTCTCTACTTTTGTGGTTCAATGCACATTAAGAAAAAAACCCACTATTTCTAATGAAGAAGGCAACAAATCATGTTACTAAGTTTTCCTGAAACTGTCAGAAAAAATTAACTAAATAAAAACTGCAGATTTGTATATATGTAGACAGACAGCTAACCAGCTAAATGTAGCGCTTCTTAACTCATCTACTTGCTGTTCCAATTTCAACGTGGCTTTGCTCCGGCGGCTGAGTTTCTCCTCCAGGGCCAGGTCATCCACCCTGGTAGGTCACCCAGGGTCTGCTGATGCCCCTCCTGCACAGCCTCCACTTCCCTGTTAAGTTTGCTGATATCCTCACTTAGAGATTCCACTTCCTCAGTTAAGCTCTTAACCTGCAGGAAGAAGAAAACAACAGCTTCATTAGAGCTACCACTGGAAGGCTGTGCATAACACTAAGCTGCTGTCATGAAGAACAAACTCTAGCCAAATTCCTGATATGCTTTTAAGAACTGTGAACTCACTTTTTCTTCCACACACACAAAATGATGTTACCTCTCACGGTCAGGATATTCTGGTTAATCAAATATTACCAATATAGCTCAATGGATGGCCAGTTTTTACTGTCACTCTACTGTATAGTAAGAACACCAGTTATGGCAGAGCCTTCTTTTGAGTATTCAGGGGGCACATGTTAATTTGTTGTACCTTAATATCCCCCAAAAAGGGGAAGTTAAAAAAGAGGCCCAGCTGATAAAATCTGCAAAAATGAAAGCTGGCAATCTCAAGCCCCTGTGCTTTTTATCAAAGCGAACCGATGGCACACAAGAGTTGTTATTTAACCATCCGCCAAAATTACAGTCATTCTGGAGACTAGTCATTTCTTAGAAGTCTGACACAGACTCTCCAGCTAACCTCAATTCATACACAGAGGTGCAAGTTAAAACCTTCAACTGAAAAGGACAAAAGAGCAAAATCCATAACTGGAATTAAAGTGACATTCCAAAATCAAACTACAGCTCAGTGATGGAGCTGGAGCTTTCGGCACATCCCAAATCACCTTTCAGTGAAACACATCATGTTCACTCTCCTTCCAAAAAGAGAACCCTGAGTGGCCCCGTGAAACCATTCCACTCTTTCCGTTGGATTTCAGATACAATAAGATTAGAATAAGTGAAGACGTTTCATTTGCGAGATGGAGTGGGGCTGCACAAATCAAGTTGGAAATTTGAATTGGGGCAGCACAGGTCATCAGACCCTTCATTTTATGCCATTTCTGACTCCCAGCGCTGTCCCGTTCGCAGACCTCTGCGTCAGCTAACTTAAACGGAGCGTGTCTGGTACCAAAGCCTGGCCGGGAGCGGCATTCAGGCATCGAGGCCTTCCTAACATTATAGAAAAAGCACCTTGTGCTCTGCAGCACGCTTCTCCTTCTCTGACTTCGCCAGTATTGTTTCCAGGTCATCGATTTCTTTCTTCAACTCCGAACATTCATCTTCGAGTTTCCGCCCCCTGGCAGTCAGCTCAGAATTTATCTCCTCTTCTTCCTCCACCAGTGCAGACGGAGCCTTGACTCTGGCCTCCAGCTGGATCTTGGATTTAATCAGCAACTCGCACTGCTCCTCAGCATTTGCCAGGGTCTCTTGCTCCTGCCATGATGAGGAGAAAATTGTTGCCAACAGCTGGAAGTAATTTATCAGCTACGCGAAAATGCTGCTTAACACGAGCAAAGAGATCACTGCCTGCCCTCTGCCCAGCACTTTCACCTACCTTCTTTCCTAAGCAGCCGAGATAATATTCCCAGCTTCCCTGATTCTATTGTTGAGAAGTAGAAGAGCTGCTAGTGTTCAGAGGTGCTTTCGATCTTCCAGGCCATTCGGTAGATTAGATTACCTCTTTTAAAGCACTTAATAGAATCCTGGTGGCCTGAAGGAGCTCACATGCCTCCAGAAATCAGGGGAGGTGCTGCTTACATCGCAGCTTCTGGAAGCATCCACTGGGCACAGGCTTTGAGGTTGATACCTGCTCAGAATACAGTCGTGTAAGAAATGTTCCCTCAGACAACAGAATATTTATAATAGTTATAAGCTCCCTAATATACTTGCTTAATATATAGGTTTCTTCTAATAAAAAAAAAGCTGAGCTATAGATTTATTCATAGGCTGAATTCAGTATTCATAAGGGTACTTGCAAGTCACTGACTAAATTTCACTATTTTCATCTAAAATCTTTTCCTCAGTGATTCTGCCAGCAGTAAATTCTGAAAGCAATACACATACAGCATAAAATATTCTTTCCTTTTATCCTTTCAAGTGTACTCTCCGACTCTCACTATGGATCAAGCAAAAATGAAGGAGCTGATTGCTTTTTGCTACAAAATCACCTTTTAAAACTTAGAACCTTTCTAATTTATCTCTATTGGAGGCTAAATAAAACCTCCCCTTTGTGAGCAAGTTCTTAATTACTGCAGGTCTCATGGCAAAGTAACTTTACGCACATCTCCATCTTACATGTCTAGCCCTTATTCATCCTCCGCAATATGCTAGTTAGGGCAATTTATTAACTATGTATCTATTTGTCTGGCTTAGGTAATTTCAGCTACTTGGATCAAGAGCAGAAAACGGCAAAAATCCAGGCTGCTTGTTTCTGGCTAACTCCTGAAAAGAATGGCCCAATAAATGGGGCTCAAAGAAACACAGCTGGGGGATGTAGAAAAGCAATCTCCAACATCACTAAGGCCCCAAAGAGAAGGGAAGGGCTAAATTAAAAACAAACAATAATGTCAAAGCAGGAAGGGCCCATGACACATCAGAGAATCTTTCAACGTTTGAGAAGGGGGACAATGGATTTTCATTCACCCCAGCGTAACAAGCACTCACTCTATCCCATTCAGCATGTGTAGAGGACCTGCCTCCATCACTGAATGAAGAGAACAGTTTAATTTACCATCATCGATCCCTTTATTAAATATGACGATAGGACTTTGGGCCCAGCTGAGCAGTGGTGTAGCAGTTGAGCAGTAGCAACATCTCGTTCCTAGTGCCAGGGATTTTCCCACGTACACACAAAGTTCATTGGAATGGGTCCTGAGTTCTGCGGGTATTCAGAGTGAGTGAGTGACTTTAAAAGATCCCTTGTTTACTTGACCCCTACTGTGTTGTGTCCCTTGAAAATAAATGATGATAGAACCTTTCATGGCTGTGTCAACATTTTTAATCACAGTTACAATTTGAACTCATCTCACACTTTCTGGGTTTGCTCTGGAATTGGCTTCTGCATGTTTCCCATGCTCACAATACTGATCTTTTATCATGTATCCACCACCCCCTACGCAAGTTGGGTCCCTTTCTATTTCTCACGTCAGCCCATGTAGCACTGGCCACTCTGTCAGTAGGAAGAATGATGAAAACCGGGAGTCCAGGTCTCATCCAAGGCTGCCTCTCCACTAGGCCGGACAACATATGACATTACAAATTGTGATTCTAATAGTATGGATCTTACAGTAGCTTTCAAGGAGGGAAGAGCAGGAATTTGTATTTCTAACAAGCATCCCAGGTAAGGCTGATATATTCTAAATATCCTATATATTCTAAATTTCTAGAATCACTGTCCTTTAAATATGTGTGAGAAATGTGGGCTGAGTATAAGTTATTATGTAAAATACGGCCTATGAAACGCTGATGGACCGCACAGCTCCAAAATGAAAGAATAACTTGGGTTAGTCTAAAATTACTAATTTTTCTGTTTTCAGTATGTTCAGAAACCAGGAAAAACTTTAATTGATGTAATTATATTTGAGCCCAGTATTTTTTAACCCTGCACTGTTCTAAGTGAGGTGAGGAGTGTAATAAAGGTGGGTGCAATCCTACCCTTGTCTATGGGGGGGGCGGGGTTAGGGGATAACAGCAGTCCCAGTGGCTCCTGGGACCATACAGAGGAGGAATATGAAAGGAAGTGAGTAATGACACATTGACGGCAGATTGGAGATGGAGGATCAAATGCCAGGGCAAGGATTTGGGGTCTATAATGCGCATGCTGCAGAACCCGAAGCTTGTTCATCAGAGAAGCAAGATCGTGTTTGTTTAAGACAATAGTTCTCAATTTTGACTGGATATCAGAATCACAAATATAGGTTATCTAGACCCACAAAGGGCCTGCTTAATCGAAATATCTGACGGTGGGGTCTAAGCATCTTTCTTTTTATTTTAATGCTTCACAAATGATTTTGATGCAAATTCAAAGTTGAGAACTGCTGTCTTTAAGAACTAAAATGGTCAGTAATATTGATTAGGACTAGGGAAAGGAGAAGTAGGTACCAAAATCGAAAAACCAAGTAGGTGTAGACTACAATAATTCTGAAGATCTACTAAAATCCTGTGATGGTTTTGTTAATGGATCATGAGCTATATACAGAATTTAAATCAAAATCCAGAGCTTCCTGGCTGGCTCCCATGATAGACTGTGGTGCTTTTATGTAGTTAAAACCCGTCTAATAGTTTGTCTCTTTTTCAAAGACATCCTGCCAATAAAATCACTTCTCTATTGAAACAGGGTGTCTCTTTAAGTGTTTCCATTGTCTGCGTTTGATGAAATTCTATAGTATTTGAAAAGCACGTGCTTCTATTCTTTTCAAGTCAACACTATGTGCAAAACAGGGACTCTAATTAAAAACTTGATTTGCAGAACAAATGGTGGGGCCACTCACAGCCTGCAACTGAAGAACCAGGCCATTCTTCTCCCAGATGAGGGAGACTTTCTTTGCTTTCAGTTCTTCCCTCTGAGAGTGTGATTTCTCCAAGGCTTTTTGCAGTCGCACACACTCTTCCTTCAGTCCAGCCACCTCCTGTCCCGTCTCAGCAGATTTAACAAGAGGCTTGATCTTGAAGAAGAGCCTCATCCAGGGCCAGTTCTTCACAGCCATAAAAGCTCTTATGTTCTACTGGATCAAAAGAAGTGCATCCCTAAGTCTAGGAGGAAAAAAAAAAAAAAAGTTAACCCAGACTATAAGAGAGTTATTTTCCAAATTAAAGTTCTTCAAAGTACATCTTTTTAGGAGTCATTATAAATTCCCATTTGTTTTCAAAGCACTTCTACATCTGGGCCCTCTTTGGATTCTGGCAAAGCCCCTTGTGGGACTTCTGGGGCTGGAGATATTTGGGGCTGGGGGTCCTAAAAATGCTCCCACCACAACCAGCCTTTAAATGAGAACAGAGCCCGAAAAGAGTGAGAAATAAAGAGGGAGTGGAACAGCTGAGCAAGAAGTAAATGCATGTACAGCTTGGCCATCTTCATGGAAGAAGGGAGCCAGTCTTAGTATTTGAGGAGTTTGTAGTTCTCCATCCACATGGATAAAAAGTCAGGCTGAGACCTTCAAAGAATATCACCCTTAATGAAAAGAAAGACTAAGAAATTCACCACTGGCACTGAGAAATGTCAAAGAGAAGTACATCTGATTTGGTCTGAGCTCAGAGTGAAGAAAAAATTCCGACTCTAAGAATTTTTTTTTTTTTAAATCATAGATGACCATCCTGAACTGTCTGATGTTTAAATTATTCTGCCTGGTCGGTATAGAAATACGCAAGAAATTAGCATGATCATTTTTTACACTGGTAATAAATACCCTTTGGGCCCTTGGGGAGGAAAACATAAAATTGTACTGAAGAAAAATACCCTAATATCAAGCATCAGAGATTCTCTTAGATACAACCCTTGAATAAACCCTAAATAATTGAGTTTACAATTCAAAGTTACAAAACACATACTTTTTAAAAATTAACCATCAGTGAGGGTGAGCACCTACAATAAAAAGTTTTATTAAACACTCAAGAATTTAATATAATTGAATAATCTTGTGGATACCACAAAATAATTATTAAAATTATTAAAGACATAAAGGGAAAAATTAAAAAACAAGAAAGAAATGAGCCACTATGACAAAAGGGCAGACAGATTTGAAAGAGGAACAAATAAAATGTCTAAAACTGAAAAGTACAGTCACTGACAAATCAAACACTCAATAGAACAATTAAGCAGCTTTATAGATCACTGGGAAAAGAAGGTGAATTAAGAAAAAATAAACCCAAAGAAAGTAGAAGGAAAGAATAAAGATGAGATCAGAAATTAATGAACTAGAAAAAAAGAAAATTTTAGAAGATGGTTTATTAAATCTAAAAAAAAAGAAAATTTTAAAGATGGTTTATTAAATAAGCTAAATAAACACCTGACATGAATGATCAAGAAAAACAAGAGAAGGCATAAATAAACAACACCAGGAATAGCGATATTCTAGAAACAAAATAATCTAGGAATGTGCTCTAAAAACAATCATAGATATGATAGAGATTAAAAATCTATCTAGCAAATTAGAAAATTTAAAAGAAATGTATAATTTGTTTAAAAAAAGACATCTAAACTGATTCAAGAAGAAAAGTCTCAATAGGCCTATAACTATTAAATAAATTGAATCAGTTAGAAAGTATATCACAAAAGAAACACCATACTTATATGTTTTACAGATAAATTTTACCATTCAAGGAATAAATAATAACAATAAATCGTTCATGTTTTGAAAAGATGAAACATTCCTCAACTCTTACTAGATCAAGGTAACCTTGATCCAAAGTCAGGTTACACAGCAGAAGAAAAGAAAATTGTAGGAGAAACTTATTCATGAACACTGATGCAAATATCCTCATGATAATACTAGTAGTATATGAAAAAGAATATTTCATAAACAAAATAGGTTTAGCATTTAATAAATCTATTAATATAATTCAATAAATGTATACGTTAATGGAAAAAACCATGTGATTATTTCAATAGATGCAAGAAAAAGATTTAACCTTTTTTCCAGTAAAAATGCTTCACAAAATAAGGTAAAAGAAATGTCTTTCACAAAATGTCATATCTACAAAAAAAACCAAAGACACCAAAAAAACCCCCACAAAATCTACAGAAAACATCATCTTAGGGAAATAATTGCTTTCCCCAAAGTCAGATATATGACATTTTGGCAAAAGTTTTTGAAGTCTGAAATACCACAAGTTGATGAATATATAAAGCAATGGGACTTTCACACACTTCTCTTTTTTTAAAAAAGATTTTATTCATTGAGAGAGGGAAGGGGAGGGAGAAAGAAAAGAAGAGAAACCAATATGAGAGAAAAATTGCCTCTTGTATGCACCCTGACCAAGGACCGAACCGGAACTCCAAGCATGTTCCCTGACCTGGAATCAAAACGGTGACCCTCTGCTTCACAGGTCAATGCTCAGCTAACTGAACCACACCAGTCAGGGCAACTTGCTTACACTTCTGATGAATAATAAATTGGAAAACATTTTGGCAATCTCTCATGAAGTTGAGTTGCATATAGCTTAAAACCTAAGAATTCATACACTGGAGAAATACCACTCAAAGTGTGGGCCTCAGCCAGCTGCCAGCCACAAACTATTAGCATGGACCCACATTTTGAATAACAGTATCCTCTGAAAACTACCGCATATGTTCAAGGGGGGGCATTTACAAAAATATCACTGCAGAACTGTTGGTAATAGTAAAAAATCATAAATTACTTGAATTTACTTGAACTGAAAAATGGTTAACTTGTGGTATATTCAGGTAATAGGATATAATATGGTAGTTAATATCAGTAATCTACAACTATTTTTATCAACATTAATATAATTCAAAACTAGTACTGAATGTAAAGAAGAAATTTCAGGATAAAATATACAGATTATTTATGTGAAAACTAAAAACATAAAAAATACATCACCTTTTAAAGATATCTGCATATTTGTATAACTTCATATCTGTACAAAACTCAGATCAAGAGAAAAATATGAAAGGGGCTTTCCTTTGTTAATTATTTTTTAAAGTTGTGAGCAATTACAGGAAAAATGTTGACAGTTGATATGCTTTGGTGATAGATCCTTGAGTGAATATTACAATATTTTCAGTGTGTTTTAAATATTTCATAATAGTTTTTAAAAACTCATCCTGTGATTTAGAAAGAATGGATAGTAAAGACTTTATTTTAGAGACAAAGAAAGTGAGCTATAGAGAAATTAAGAGTCTTACTCAATTTCATACAATTGATCCTAGAAGCCATGTCCCCTGATCTCCACATTCCCGTAAAATTTCATACCACACTGAGACTATATGAGGGTCATAGAAGACTCTTAGGAGATGTAGCTCTAGTATCTCTGACATCACCATGTAAAGTTTGGGTTAAGAGAAGGAATTAACAGATTGTTAATTAAGTTATACCAAGACCATAGTTTACATTTGTCCAGAATGTAAACTATGATACAGAAAAAGTAAATGCAACAACTGCAGGATCCCTTGCTCACAGTTCCAGTATTTAGAGATTTTGCTAGATTGATTTCCATGAGTCCATTAAAGAATAGACAAAATCTATACCTAAGTGTCCACATGTGGTGATAAATGTCCCTAGTGAACCTGCCTAGTAAAATGAATTAAGAGAGTTATGGTTACATGTCACCAAGAGGCAGTTTCTGAACCAGAGAAGGTAGTTAAGCGGACAGAAAACTTCCCCACAGACATAGCTGTGGGGGTGCATACAAACCCTTCCAGGTCCACTGCTATTACGAATTGTGAATCATGCCACCCTCAGAGATCCACTCTTCCCTGACTATAAGGAATCCCTCCAAAGGGAAGGCTACAAGCAATGCAAGAAATACCTGAATTATTCTTATACTTGGCTGGATAAGGCAATTAAAGACTTTTGTGCTCTGTCTGTTTGGTGTTCCATGACTTAGTAACTTTAAAGTTCAGTCCAAGCCTAGGCAGAGGAGGCGGCGCTTTCCCTGGACCTGTTGGAGGGCAATGAGATAAGATCACGCTGATGGAGGGGGGCTCTCTGTCCTCCCAGCAGCGCGGTGCTGGGCGAGGGGTGCCATACTTCTCTTCCAGAGTCCTCTGGAATTTGATTCATATCAGTTTGCCCCTTATTCCGGCTTGGAACAATGTAAAGACTTTAGTCTTTCATCCTTCATTACTTCCAGTTGGCCTAAGAAGCCAGCTTTTAAAAACACCTAAAAGAAATAAGTCAGATGTTAGTTCTGCTTATAATGTGTATTCAATAAATGTCTGTTGAATTACCTTAAGAGCAACTGATGTATTCATTTTTCAGCTCTATTTCTTAAGTTTTATTTAATGTCTAAAAAGCATGTTTTAGAGAGATTGGTTTTTATAGTCATTAAGTTTGCAAAAAATATTTTATCTAAGCCTGTGTTTATACTGGTTCCTCAAGAACTTACACTATGCTCCTCCTTATCTATTAAAAATGTTTCCGTTACCCAGGGAACTTGGTTTAAGCTTTAAGATGGGCCCAGGCAGGCAGTTCTCTGAAGTGCCACACAAGGTCCTACAAACTTTTGCTGTTAATGATAAGATTGTAAATACTTTTAAGCCTTGTAGGTCACACAGATTCTCTGTAGGATATTCTTCTTCTTCTTTTTTAAACAGCCCCTTAAAAATGTAAAACCTTTTTAAGCAATTGGGCCATCTTAAAAAAAAAAAATAGGCCATAGAAACGACCCTTAGTCCATAGTTTGTTGACCCCTGCTCCAGAGAAAAGCACTTTTGTCCTAGGCATTAAAAAATTCACATAAAAAGTTTTTGGACAATCATTAATAATGGACAAGACGAGGTGAGTGAAGTACCTAGGGCACAAATTTTAAGGAGGTCATGACTTTCAGAATTGTGCAAGTCAGCACTTGCATCACCTAAGAGTGAGCTCCTCCTTAAATTTTGTGATTTGGGAGGCTCGCTCACCTCATGTTGATTAGTAGTAAACAGCAAAAAATAACTAAACACAGTAGGAAGCAAGGCACCAGTAGTGAAAATGAGCAGAAACACCAAACTGTAGAACCAGACTCTGAGGTACTCAAAATGGGGGAATCCCATAACGTTTCACAACTATGCCCTACAGGGTTTTTCCCTATGAGCTTTTCAACCTAGGCCCTCCAATTCTTCTTCCAATAAAATGGTCTTTATATGGGTATCACTAGGAACAACATGATGTTCATTGTCAGATAAAACCAAATCTCTCAGTGAGCAGTTTCCCAAAATATGTGGATCATCTAAGATAAAACAGAATTTAGTGAATCATATTTAATGAAGTTAACTTTGTATTAATTTTGGGGGGTAATGGGGTTGACCTTAAAGTTTTTAATTATTCAGATAGTCTTCTAGAATTAATTCCCTAAAACAGTACTTATGGACTAATCAGTTCACACACAAGCAGTTACGCACAGCAAGTTGATTCTCTTTTCTAGCTCTGATATGTGAGTGTGTGTGTGTGTGTGTGTGTGTGTGTGTGTGTGTGTGTGTGTGTTTGCAGACTAAGGCTGATTCAGTATATCCTGGCACAAACTTGCTTAGATTAATAATTATAAAAAACGTGAATGTAGTGAAGACTGAGATTTAAATAACATTAAATTTATCTCAAATAGGAAATTTTCACTTTCAACTACTCTCTATTTGTATTATTTGTGGTCACAACAGCTATAAAGTGCCTTATAGTTGAACTTTCATGAGCGCTTTAAGATAAACATTCTTTCCTCCCACTCTTCTCCGAATGCACTCTTTGCAGTGTTCTGGTTACCTTGGTCATTCCCAAGCAGTACTGGGTATGGTCTGTCTCCAAGGACTGAAATAATTCTTCAGCTGCTTTTCTGCTGCTCATAAACTTGCTCTTTAGAATGGCCTTTGGGTTCAGAATGTAGTACCTAATTTAAAATGGGCAGAGAATAAATTTTGGGGTCAGGAGGTCATATGATTCAAGTAAAGAATAATCTGGACAAGCACACTGGAAAGAAGTACAGACTTCTATCTTCTACCAGTATGTTCAATTTTCATGAAACTCCTGGCAATAGTAATGAGAATACAAGCAATAATGCCTTACTTTGGTATAATAGTACTTTCCATCCTACTTTAGAGACAACCTCATTGGACTCGTTGCTCAGTTAGGGAGGGAAGGAGGGACTGGGAAAGGGAAGAGAGAGAGGGGCAGGTTTGCTATGTCTCTATTGTACAGATAAGAAAAATGAAAAGCAGAGACAATAAATTCCAAGACACATTTACACAAATGGTAAGTTGGTGGAGAACTAGAAACATGCCTTTTAAATCTGAGATAGGTACTCTGTCTACACTACCATACTTTGCTTAAATTTGCTTGATGACCTACAGTATACACTTTTAGAATTTGGGGAACAGAAAGCAAAGATGCCTCTCCTGCCTCCTGCTACACACCCTGCTGGCTTCCTTCCTTTCACATATTTGCTAGTGAAGCAACAACCTGCTTGGATGGCAGCTACGATTAAGTACATACAACATTTCAGAGATTCAATTCAGCCTCCATATCTTTCCTTTGTATATATTTCTTCTATATGGGGGACTATTATCTATTAATAGAGATATAAGGATATTACAGCTGCATGGATGTTGGATTTAAGGGGAAATAATAATGAAACTCTGTCATCATATATCCCAGCCCCACCAAAACACATTGATCTGTAGTCTGGAGGACATCAACCAAACAAACAACACATGGCTAAGCACACCAGGAAGACAGGTAAACAAAATAGACTGCCTCGGGCTTTTTGGATACTGGGGTGTATGCTTACCTTTGTTTAAAATCCTCATACAGCAGTCAGTTTGGAAAACCTTCACCGCATATCTTAGTCCCTGCCAAGACACCATTACAGTGCAGCTGCTGTAGAACTAAGTAGGGGTCCATTAGACCTGAAGAAAAAGGAGTCAAGTTGAGTCTGTGTCTAAAAAAATTATTACCCTAGATTTTGTCCTAATTGCTGTGTCTTAGGTTCAAAGAGTTTGGGTTTTATATTCTCTGATAGGTAAAGAATAGCTCACCCACTCCCAGCCTGATGGTACTTATCCTATTATGCAGGAGTCTCCAGATAGGATTTACCTAAAATTCCTTTAATATGGAATAAGCCCTGTAGCTTGCAGTTAGTCAAGATTTTATAAGCAAATACTCTTAGAAAGTGAAAAAGAATACATTTTTGCTAGAATGTAAATGGTTGTTACCACATCTATTCACCAGCCAAAAAAACAGCTAGAGGGAGAAATAAGGATTCAAAAGGAAACTGATATCTCCAAGAAGGACAAAGGGATTACAAGAAGGGGGAAGAAAATGAAGAAAATGGCACAACAAAAATTCCGTTTACCATTTTGACTTAGAAAGGACTTGGCTACATTCCAGCCTACATTCAGCATCTGGGTTTTATTCTATAGAATAAGAGTCCTCCTATCACCTTCTCTTTCATCAAAAGAAACACCTCTAGAGCTGCAGTCTCTGACAGAAACTTTTGAAAAACCATTGAAGGAGCCACTCTATCTGGCTCTCAGCAAGTCTTCTGGAAGAAGCCAAGCAGCCCTCCTCCTAACATGAAGCCCTCCCATAGTGTTGTAAGAAAAATGGGAATGTGGTGACTGCCTATGCGCAGGGTCACAGTAAACTAATAAAAGCCATGTACCGATATTCCTGTACGCCCATCCAGTTATAGACAGAAACCGGTGATCTGTAAGAAGTGGCAAAAGTGGGGTCCTATGACACCTTAAAGTCAAGCACACTCACTTCTTTTAAGTACATATAAAGAGCTGTTTTGATTAGATCACAAAGCTTTTCTTATAGCTTTGTCTTATGACTTAAAAAAAAAAATAAAGCCCTGCTGAAATTAGAGTTGACTCAATGGGAGGCAACTCTAATAGGTAACAGAATGACTCCAAAATAGAGGCAGCTAATTAGATTCCTTGCTAGATGGAAGCAATGTCCCCAGATGCATTCAGAAACCCAGGAGATAAGAAACAATGAGGCAAAAACAGACAGTGTGAATGAACATGAAGAGTTTGTATTGCAAGAACTCAAACTGCAGCATCATTGTTTAGCATCACACTTTCCAAAAATAGGTCACAGACTGTCAAGATTGGAGTCTTAATTACAGAAGGTTAATAAAAATGCAAAATACTACAGAACCTTAGAAATCAGAATGAGGAACATCTGGCTACATATTCCAAGGGCGATTAGTGCTCTGAAGATGTAAGTGCTTGTCAAAGACATCACTCTGAGGCTGACAGCCTCTGGCCAAATGCTCTAGAAGCCTGTAATTCTAAAGAAAAGCCTGGGAATATCTAACCCCATGGTTTAAGAAAGGCAACCATGTAGTTAATAACTGTAAAAACTTTGTTTTGGCAATTAAAAATATTAGAAAGAAAATAATTCATTGGCACCCGTCTCATTCCATCACCCTCCTACCGCCATCTACTCATCAAAAGGTATCTGATACATATTAAAATATGTTTGAAAATATTGTTATAATTTCAATTGAACAGTTTGCTGCTAGTATAGAAACACATTTAATATTTTTTTCTTTTTTAAAATTTAATTATTGGGTCAGGTGAATTAGTATTTAATATAACAGGTAAACCATTTGATTTTTAAAATGATTCTTAATTCCTAACACAGTCACTTCATTTGAGGGAATTAAAGATAGTAACACATGAAATCAAACCTGAATTTAGAATAAAACCAAAGATAATACAAAAAAAAAGTATCTAATACAATAAGCCAGGACATGTGAACAATCTAAGTATCCATCTACAAATGAATGGATTAAAAAGGTGTAGTATATATACTCAGTGAAATATAATTTAGCCATAAAAAGGAGGAAATCCTGCCATATGTGACAAGATGCAGGAACCATGCATGAGGGCACTATGTTAAGTGAAATAAGTCAGACAGAGAAAACAAATACCATTTGATCTCACTTATTTGTAGAATCTTAAAAAAAAGAAAAAGAAAAATCCCAACCTCTGAGAAAAAGAGAGATCAAGTTTGTAGTTACTAGAGTTGGGGATGGGGAGATGAAAAATTGGATGGAGGTGGTTAAAAAGTACAAGCTTCTAGTTATAAAATAACTAATACTAGGGATCCATGTACTATAAGACGATAGTAGTAAACACTGTTTTGGGTGTGTGTGTGTGTGTGTGTATTTAAGAGAGTAAATCTTAAGAGTTCTCATCACAAAGAAATCTTTTTTTCTTTTTTTTAAATATCTATATGAGATGATGGATATTAACTAAACTTGTGGTAATTATTTGCATACAGATAAGTCAAATCATTATGCTGTACACTCTAAACTTATACAGTGCACTATGTCAGTAATATCTCAGTAAAAGTGGAAAAGAAATTTTAAAAGGCAACCACTGCCCAGAAGAAAGTAACTAAAGAGATAGACACTATTAGGGAGAAAGACTAGAGGGAGTTCTTAACAATTAGAAATGAATTTAGGAATTGTCTTTATGGTTCTTTAGATAATTCAGACCAAATAATTTCCTTTATGCTTATGTATCTATTTTAATCCCCCAGTTGATCATTAAGTCCCTTTTTATTATACTTTGCCCTTGCATACAATGACATAGAAGCTCATCCACATTTTACCATGAAATTCAAGAAGGACTTTAAATGGTAATGTCAAGCATTCTAATATTGCCCAAGTCAGCCTGCTTTGTGAAATCCTTCTGTATGTCCACTTGAATCTCAATTCAAAGGCAACCTTGTGGAAGTTATAAAGATCTCACTTTTAATTTACTTTCATTTCTCTATCTGAAAATCTACTCTTTTGTAAAGTGGACTGATAAATGTCTCTTAAAGAGACATTCAATATGGCTTAAATCAAATGTATACCCTAGTGTGGATTACATAGAAGTCCAGTTCTTTCCTGGCATTTTGTTTACATTGGGATTTATGAATCTCACAAAATAGATTGTTGTTGATTTCAGATTAGTCATGAATTTATTTAGGTTTTCCTAAAACAGAGACAAAATCACTTTGCAAACCACTAAAAACATTAATCCCCTCACAAGTGTCTCTAACTCTGTCAACTTCATCTTAAAGTCAACATGCATACCAACAATAACTTAATGAGTTCAAGATTCTTTTCTGCTGACCGAACATACATGCTTTCTTTCCTATGCCAAGTAGTTCTTTATCTGACATAGTTCTATTATGAATTACATCTACCTGTTTTGAATTTGAGAGCAATAGTTTATGGCTGGGCAATGAATGATTTGAAGAAAGAAATTGTTTCTCAAGTTTTCTGTCTGGAAATATATATCTGTGGCCAGACTCTGGAAGCAGAGTCTGAGATGGAGAAGGAGGGAAGCAGGGTAGGGTTGGGGGCGGGGGTGGGTGGCATGGGCAGATGGGGGGTTGGTATGTTGTGGAAAACAATAGTATAGATTCTGCTTGGTCTGATCCCTTCAGGAGCACTGAGCACAAATGCACCAATTGCATCACAGTAAGTCCCACCTTGAGGCAAGGAAGGGGCCACAATCTGGAGCTGAGGATAGGGAAACAGCTTCCCCATTTGGCCAAGGGCAATTCTGGCAACTATGAGTTGCTGTGAGCCAATATTTTCATTAAAGCCAACAGTGTCCACTAAAGTCCACTAATATCAAGATAAACTTCAACTTTTCCAACTTGGCTAGCTTCAGATACTTTATTATTTGAAGATGTAAAATTTCAAATAAATAACCTATGCATATTGTAAGGCAGTTAATATACAACTAGATGCAATTAAAAATTACTTTATGCAGAGATGCAACCATTCGGAATGAAGTTCCCATCTTGCATTTATTCTCTGCAAAATGTAGAGCTAAAAAAAGAAAAAACATTTAAAAAGCTCTATTTTGTCACATTACCAAACCCTGCTGATGAAAGCATATATTCATCAAAGTTCGAGAAGCAATATGGCAATATCTACAAAAGCTTTAAAAATACTTGTCTCACCACAAAATGTCCATTTCTAGTGCTTTTCCTTAAGGAAATAAGCAACTCTGTAAAGATATTCATTGCAACATTGTTTAGTCATTACAAAGAATAAGCAAAAAATAAGGTTATCAATAAATGTCCATCAATAGGAAGTTGGTTAATTAAATTATGAAAGAATAGTCATACAATGAAATGCTTCGTCTTTTTAAAATGATGGTGTGGATTCATATAACTGACATGGAAAGATTTGTAGGATTTATTTTAAGAGAAAAAGTTGGTTATAAAATAGTTTGTATATTATGATCCTGAGTGTGTATACATGTTTTTAATTTGCAGTTGTATTATGGGTGACTACATACATAAAAAATGTTGGGAGAAATATACATCAAAATGTTAGCAGTTGTTATCTCCCTATCTGAGATTATAGGTAATTTTTATGGTCTTCTTTTTAGTTTTTCTATACTGTCTATGTCTTTGGCAACTTTCATACATTACTTTTATAAGTTATAAAAAACAATCTATTTCCATTTTCTTGAAGCAAAACAATTTATGCTAAGCCAAATTGTTTTACAAACATCTGTGTAGAGCTAACTCACAAATATATACAACAAAATCCATAGGCAATCTGGAAAAAATGGACTAGTTATCAATATGGAAAACTAATAAAATATCCTCTCTGCCTGAGTAGTGTTGTGTGAGACAGATGTCATAAAGTTTAATCACGAATGTTCTACTGACATGACCCAGGCCCTCATAGGGAATCACCTCACTTCTTTGTACTTCAGTTTCTCCACACATAAAAAGGAAATATACTACCTTCCATTATTTTTTTTAATTGTAACTGGTTTAAAATACTTGGATACTGCAGAAGAAAGTGTGGTTAATACACGTAACTTGGTGTTTTAATGAGGCAGAAACATGGAGGTATTTTCAGGGGGTGTTTAAGGAATTATGAAAAAGGACATTCTGGACAATTCTCTCCCATTTCCAAAGAACACAGCACACACCCTGAAGAGTTAGAAGGTGATTTCCTCTCTAATTCTCTGCCCAAACCACTCTCTGATTTCTTATGATCAGAGAATTACTCATCTGGGAGCCATAAACGACATGACCACTATCTAACAGACTTCTCAGAGTCACTTTAGAAGCTATTAGAATCAGGCAAATGCACTGCCTGAAGATGGTCAGGGTCTAAACACAAAAGCTTCCATTTCTGAACTCCTCTTGAGACGGACCAACAGGATTTCAGGCATGCTCCTGAATTATGTCATCACATACTGATATAGCCAGGAAGAGCTAACTTCTCCCTACCTTCCCGGCCCATGTTTGTCAGGAGTCCCAAGGAATTCTACAGGAGCCAAGAGTTAACCTGAAGCGGGGTATAAGATAATAGAAGGATGAGAATGTCAGGAGGCGGAGTAACACACCCCACTTACCGAACAGCTAGTATTCTGTCCCATTGCATGAAGGTATCTGACCAAGGCTGACCAGATTTTCCCATAATTCCCCCCCCCCCTTTTTTAAAGAAAAAGGGAAACCAAATGTGTATGTGAAATCTTCTGATTATTTTCCAATCACAACTATGTTTGAAGGCCGGGTTCTGCTCAGGGGCTGCCAATCTGTGACTTCTGCTATGGCCCGTGAGAGTTTCCCTCTGCAGTGAGCCGAGCATTAGCGTGGTTGTGAGGCTGATATTAGCAACGTAGACTCAGTATTTTCAAATCCTTTGTATCATGGCACAGAAGTCTGGATTGCATCCTAAATACATGTAGACTGTCCATCTCTCTGTTTTGTTCGTTTATGGGAGACAGTGAGAATGGAATAGGCACCAGACTAGGAAGTGGAAGTTGGGCTTCCTACCTGGGCTTTGCCATTAGTAGATTTCTTAAACTGAGGATGCTATTTAACTCTTCTATACTTGTTCTTGTATGATGGGGAGAGGTTTCCTCTATATGTATCTGAAAGTGTAACAGCAAGGATTGAGTAAGGTAATCTATCTGAAAGCACTTTGTAAATTACAAACTACTAAACACGATTAGTTATTAGTCAATTAATGAATACTTATTACAGGTACAGGAGTACCTGTAAACAGGCATTTGCTACATGCTTGAGGCTACAGTTGAATAAATCAGATATAATCCCTGACATCATGAAGCTTAGAATAGCCCCAAGTTATTATAAAACCATTGTGAAGGAGAATTCCAAGATATTTCTGGAATATCTATGAAAAGGACTTGTTGTTTCCCCCAAATCATTTATCAAAACATGGTTTGCTGCTCTCTTTGCAGCTGGCTCCAGCAGGAGGGGGAAGAAAAGCAGGCCAGATACATATGGTTTTGAGCACCATTTCCCTGAAGAACCACCCGCCCGAGGACAGACAGACTAATATAAAGGGACAACTGAGACCACAGGGAGCAGACACAGATATCTCTGGAAAGAAGCAAGGATTGTTGTACACACTGAGGCAGCCATGGGTTCCATTCTGAGGCTGAAAAATGAGGGAAGGTTGTTTGACTCACCACTGTCTTCTCTGATGTAACTTTCAAAAAGATCTGCTGGGAGTCTGTTAGATGACTTCTGAAATATAGCCACCATTGTTTCATTAAGAAGGTCTTTGTTTTTTTCAAGCCAGCCACTGATGCTATAAGGCATCTCTGGAAAGACATGCAATTCAGAGAACAAAAGAGGAGAATGTGTAAATTAACACAGTAAGTTTGCATTCTTTTTAAAAAAATAACAAATGTATGGGTCCTTTAACTTTAAATTAGTTTGATGTAACAGTACTAAATAATACTTCCAGAAGTACAGTATGCTACCCAAAGAGATTCTTAGGCTTTACAATTTGCATTGCAGAAAAAAAGGAAGCGAAGGGGAGGAGTGGAGGAGGGAGCGAGAGGAAGGAAGAAATAGATGGTATTTCCAGTAGAGACAATTTACATTGGCACTCCTTCACAGGCAAGCATAGATGAAATAATCCAAGGGTCTCTGGACACACCATGAGCATTCAAAAAAACATCAGCAATTATAGTGGTGTTTTGCTGTAAATATTATTATAATTAATATTCAACAGTAACAAAGAAGAGAATTACAAGCGTATCTCTACAGTTGATTAGTCGCTTTCAGGTTGAAGTATTATTTTATCCTTTATCAGTTCTGTTTCTGTTCCATCCAGAATTGCTGACCAGAAATATAAAAGCAGAAAAAAAGAGGCACACGCACGCATACCCCCCTCCCGAACCACACACACACAGCAGTGGGAAATGAGGACAGGCAGTGAGTGTCATTAGAAACCTTTGTTGGCTATAGGTTGAAGACCATTACTTCATAGTGACTATTTCTTTATGAGAAAATAAAAAAACTTCAATGAAAAGATCAATTGACACCACTCACTCATAAAATGTTAAGTTGAAAGGAAGGACAAATAAGGAAAAAAAACCCATTACTTTGATAGTCTCCATGACTCTGAAGCTGTCTTACTTTGAGTTGGAGCAACAGAGTCTATTTTGAGATTTTTGACCTTTGTGCACATGGAATACTATTATAGTCTGGGTAATTCATTTCCTAAGTGCTAAAAGGCTGAAGCAACATTTTTTTGAAACTGAGATTTATTTTGTTCATCTCTTCATTTAATCTAAACTTTACTTATATATGACGCAAGGACTTTGGCTGAGTGCATTTGGGTCAGTCAGGGCTGAAGAGTTAGCTCACCCCTCCTGCATGGTGGACAATTTCAGAGTGAGCTCCGTACTTCTTCTTATCATGCTTGGGCCTCTGGAAATAAACTGGCTTTCCAAAATGGTTTTCAAAAAGTTTGGTCTTGAAAGTCACATCTGTAGCCTTAGGGAATATACATTCCTCTTCAAGGATAAAAAAGATGCCCTATGGCTGTTGGAAATACAGAAATAGCAGATGAAAAACACCAGGAAATGGTACTTTCTGTAGGAGGTTAATGTAAATTCTTTCCCAGGAACATAATCAGTTGACAAGGGGAAGGAACATTCACTACATACAACTAGCCAATCATCCTTTCAACCAATAGCTATTAAATACCTACCAGGGGCCAGGCACCACGAGCAGGAGCTGGCCATGAGGCCATGAGGTCATGGGGAAAGTGCCTTTCCCATGGTGCTTACATTCTAGTGGAGCCAAACAGACAAGAAAAGTAAACAAACAAACAAACAAACAAAAAGTGACTTAATTTCATGTAAGTGCAGTAAAACCCTCTGACCTGAATGAGAAGCACAATCCTGAGACGATCCGTATAAAGCATTCTGGGCAGAGAAACAGGGAGTGCAAAGCTCTAAGGCAGTGGCACACTTGGCAAGTTTGAGGTCCTACCAGAGTCAAGTGTGGACAGAGCAAAGCACGTCAGAGGGAGTATGTGGTTACAAGATAAAGTCAGAGAGGTAAGAAGTTTTGGATCCCCAAGGTCTTACGGACCATGGTAAGTTATTTGGATTTTATTTTAAGTGTAGTAGGAGGTGTTTGGTAATTTTTAATATGAAGTGATATGATTTGAATCATGCTTGAAAAGGGTCATATGTTTATAAGGGGGGTGGTGAAATAGAGCATATGGACCAAATCTTGCCTGAGGCCTGTGCTGGAAAGGCAGTGAACTAATAATGGTTTTTACATTTTAATTTTTTTAATTTTTATTGGTATTTGCATTTTTAAAGGGCTATAAAAACAGAAACAGGAGATGTGATAGAAAACCTGGTGACCCAGTCAGCAGAATTTCTCTCAAAAGGACATATTTTATAGTAAATATTTCACACGTGGTGGGCCATATAGTGTCTGTTGCAACACTGCCATCAGCTCAGCCCTTTCAGCCCAGAGAGAGCAATTGACAATATGTAAATAAAATGAGTGTGACAATGTTCCATTAAAACTATTTACAAAAACAGGATGCAGCCTGGAACTGGCCCACGGGGCTAGAGTTCACTGACCTCTGGTCTAGACTAGTGAAAGTGTTGGAGGCTGTGAAAAGTCATTGAAAACGTGATACAGATTGAAATTAGAGCTATGTCGCAGCTTGCTGGTGGATGGACTATGGGATATAATAGAAAGAAGGATGACTAGGTTTTTGGTTTGAGCAAATGAGTCACGGATGCTGCCATTAAACAATGTAAGGTATGTACATATAGAGAAAACCAGGTTTGGTGAGGAATCAAGGACTCATATTTACATATGATTTTGTATATTTGTATATTAATTTATCTACTTTATGAATATTTTTGAAGGGCCTTCATGAACAAATATTGTACCAGATGTTTTGGGTTTAAGAAGGAATCAGACTGGGTTCTGGTTCTAGAGCATTTAGCCAAGGAGACAATACATACATACATGATATGTAGACTACAAAGTAATCAAAACAAAAGTACAGGTAAAATATCATGAGAATTCTAAAGTACAACATTACAAAAATTTCTTAATTCTCTACCAACCCTTTCTACCTAAGAACCAGAGAATCTCAGGTTTGAGAAAAACATAGAGGTCTAGTTCAACCCACTTACTAGATCCTTGAATCCCCTTCACTATTTTCTTCTGAAAAGGAGATATGCTTATGCTTGAATATTTCCATAGAAAGAGAACACACCAAGTTTGAGTCAGTGCTCTGGATGGGTGATATATTAAAAGAGAACTTGTTTGGAGTTCAGAATTCTTTCTTTTAAATCTTTCTGGAGCCAATACAGATCAGTCTAATTTTTCTTTTAAATGATAGATCATTAGATATTTGAAGATTATATGTATGTGTTTTTAAAGATTTTATTTATTCATTTTTAGAGAGGGGAGGAGAGGGAGAAAAAGGGAGAGAAACATCAGTGTGTTGCTGCATTTCATATGCCCCTGCTGGGGACCTGGCCTGCAACCCAGGCATGTGCCCTACACTGGGAATCAAACCCACGACCCTTTGGTTCACAGGCCAGCACTCAATCTACTGAGCCACACCAGCTAGAGCTAAAGATTGTATCTTTGATACATCTGAGTCTATCATTCTTGTATGTGGACTATGGTTTTCTACCTCTCTTGTTTATTTTCAGAAACTCAAGACCTGCATTTAATAGAATATATATTGAACAACATTCCTCAAATAACTCTTAAACTGAATAGTTCTGGGACACCTTCCTTCATCTCAAGCATCTACGTGGGGAATGATGCAATGAGTGAATATGCGAAGCATTCTAAGTGAGAACAAAATAGTCTAAGTGAAACCAGTACCTTTCTTGCTCCTGGAAGCACTGACCTTTGGGTTCTCGGGAAAGTGAGAAATGAGAAAGAGAATGAGGAGGACGAGGGAGAATCTGATCAATTAAACAGTGGATTTGGTGGTACAAACTCTTGGAGGCCTGGACTCCATCTTGTGCCATGTATTTTCTCATCATGGTTACAGTCAACCCTCAATAAAAACTGGAATTAGGCATTTAAAAATGTAAGCATCCCCTGGGATGGTGTCTGTTAACTAGAGGGTTTTGGCAAACTGTCAGGAGTGGTAGCCCCTTTTCAGGAAGAGCCACCTTCCATGCATGAGGACCACCATTTCCCTAGGACTTCAGTGATGCCAGTTTGGTGGTGAATGGAAGTTATACCTAAGACAAGTAGATGTCATAGCTCATTATGCAACAACTAAATCACTGTGGAGGGAAAAACACTCTTTCTAGAGAGTATTCTCCATTTCTCCAGTGCTTGAGAGGTATAAAGCTTCTAATAAATATGAGACTCTTCAGGCCTGACTGGTATGGTTCAGTGGGTTGGGCATCTTCCCACAAACCAGTAGGTTGCCAGTTGGCTTGCAGATGAGGGCACATGCCTTGGTTATGGGCCAGGTCCCTGGTTAGGGGAGTGAGAGAGGTAACTGATCAATGTTTCTCTAGCACATTGATGTTTCTCTGCCTTCCTCCCTTCCTTCCCTTCTCTCTTAAATAAATAAACAAATGCATCCATACATAAATAAATAAAATCTTTGAAAACTATGTAAGGCCTTTCAAAAATTAATTTCCAAATGTTGCCCCTAATATTGAGTTGTTCTATATTGCACAGTAAATGGTTTGAGCTGGTTGCGCTGACTCAGAACGCTGGTGCTCTAACCTCTCCCTATTCTAATACGACCAAGTCTGCCTTCCTCTCATTTATATCTGTCACTTTCTTACTATTTCCACATTTGCTGTCCTGATTCAGGACCTATTACTCACCTTCCTAAATGCCTTAATGCTAGCCTTTTCTTCCAGTGCAACCATCATACACAAATCCATCAGATTAAACACAAGCAACTCTGACTATTCTATTGCCCAGCACAGAACCCTCTTTGGTTCCCCATGGCCTAATAGTAAAGTAGAAATTTATTAAAATCGCTTCACAAACTGACCTTCCTTTTTCCCTCCCCCCCTCACTTGTAGCTACTTCTGTCTGTGTTCTAAGCTCTAGTTAGACTACCCAACATTTTGGAACGTGTCCTTTGCTTTCCTGTCTCTATGCCTTTGCACTTGCCAGTCATCTCACCTGCTAACTTTCTCTCTTCACCTGCTGAAATCATACCCATTTATTAAGTCTAGGTACAATTTTACACTCTTTTCCACCAGGCCTTCCTAGATACCTGCAAGCAGAGCTCTTCTGAGCTCTGTGGATCTTTTTCAGTGCCTTACTACATTTATACTGACACATATTTTTACATTTATTAGACTTACAAATCTCCTACTTAACTGTGTACTTCCTAAGGGCAAGTGCTATTTATTAACAAATGCTTAAGTTTTCTACAGCATTTAATTCAAAGACTTCTACACAGTAGTTTGGTATTCGGCCTAAAATTAAGGCCCAATATTATGTGTGCTTTGACATCAGGGGAAACCAGGGGGGGCTTCATGTGACCTAATCACAAGTTTCCCTTCCTGCTGTGCTTCCATGGGTGAGGTCCCCTATCCAACAACCCTTCTTATCATGGGACCTGTCACAGTGCCTGCTTATCCTTGAGTAATGGGTCTCAGTTCTCTGCCAGCCCATGGAATTATTCAAACAAGCCAATCACGTCCTCCAGTGGCAACCAAGGGTCACCTCACCCTATTGTTACTATAAAGCCTGCCTCCCACAGCCCCTGCTCATTCATTCTCTTCTCAAGTGCAAATGCCTTGTGGCTCTGCATGGCATGCAGTGCTCTCCTCCCCTGGCTGTGAGCATATGTGACTAGTAAACTGTTGTCAATTTCCTCGGTCAGGGTAGGGTGTCCTATGTTTAGCCATTGTCATAATTCTAGGACAGGAATCTCCCCTCACCAGTGGGGTGACAAGGAAGTGATCAAAAGCAAGTTAGTTACTGAATCAATTTATTTGTTTCTTTAATTAAAAAAAACAAAACAAAAAAAAACAGTGTTGGTTTGGTCTTAATATAACAGGGAATACAGAGGTCTCCAAAACAGAGAAGTCCCCCGACTGGCTTAGGGGAGGGAAAAGTGGAGGACAGCCATTGACAGTTACTTTGCATGTCAATAACATCCAGCTAGCTTCATAGTTGTGTTAAGTGGCTGTGGCCACCGGAGCCTGGGAGATGGGTGTGACTTTGACTCAGGGGGCAGCAGGAGGGGCTTGCTGTGCCTGCACTAGAGCAGGAAGGCGGTTCCCCTACATCACAGGGCCCTGTCTGCCCAGACTAACAATGGCAGCCAAGACAGGCAGAAGAGACCAGAGTACTGGCAGAGGAAGCCACCTGTGGGAGGAGTCAGAAATGGGGTTACAGGGGAAGATCCAGGCTGGAGTTTAAACTCAAGAGTGGGATAGCCATGCTCTCTTAGCCATACTGGGTGCTTAACCATGCGGCTTGGGAAGGAGAAGGCCTCAAGCCATGTGGCTTGGGAGTGGTCTTGACCACACAATTTAGAAAGGAGAAGGAAGGTTTCTGCCATGTCGGATGTACTTATAGTGAAGAAGGAGGCCATGTGGCCTGGGGAGCTGCTAAGGACTTCCTTGCAAGATGCTGTCCTGGATTTTACCTGGACTATTATGATTTGTGCCTTTCCTGAGTTTCACCATGATCCAGGGAAAGACAGCACCTGCTTTCCTGGACTATTAAATGGATGCTGATGGCAACATATTCCAGATCCTGCACAGATAAGGACATGGGAAACTTTGGGGGCTTTTGGCTAGTAGCCTAGTGAGGCGCACTGGAAGTGCTGGGTCTCCTGGGAAAGGAGGGCTCCGAGCTGAGGTGCCCTGAGTTCCCCCAAGGTTGGAATGTTGTAAATAAAGGCTTGCTCCTTCCAGTATTAATTGTTGGGTTTTTCACGAAACAATGCCATGCGGATGGGGTCCTCTCTGCTCGCTTTCAGTTTTGGCGAGCTCTGTAACATTAAGACATCTTTCCAGTTGCACTCTGAGTTCCCTGAGTGCTAGGATGATGACTCTGGTGTACATTTCTCACAACCCTTAGCATAGTAAGTTCCAAGGTAAATAAAATGTAAGTCCTTGGCAAATTTTTAGTAATTAATTGACTGGTGAACATTCAGACATTCAAATTTGATCTTTGGGGGCCTGGATTGCTTTAATGTGCGCAATAGGCGGAAAGTAAGAGTTGCTAACAAAAAAAAATCACAAAATATTTATGTGCATACAAAAGATAACTAAATATTAATGTGATTCATTTTATAATTAAAAACATCAGAATTAACACATTTAAAGAATCCCACTTGGGAGGAAAAATGCTTACTGTCACGGTGCTACCAGGATTTAAAATATTTTAGAAAATTCTTTAGGATATCTGACACCATTGGCTACTGGTACATGGAAACTTCCTGTTGTTTGATGGTGTATCATTTTATAGGAATGATCAAAAGATATTAAGGCCAAGTCAGGCAAATGAGGTGAACAATGTGATCAATGTAACATCTTGGACTCAAAAACAGGTAAGATGATCAGTATTAGAGGTAATTTTCTCTCAAAGCTGGTAAAATTCTACAATGTTATCCTAATCCCCATGAGAGACATTTTCTAAAAGGGCTAAATTATTAGAAGATGTCTCTCAAGGAGACTACAGCAAAAGAGGCAACAAATTTTGGATTTGTTTGCTTAAAAATATTAGAATCAATTTCTTACCAACCCCTATGTGGAACCATAAATATGTAGTCATATGTAAATACTTTAATGTATAAATGATTGATGCTCAAATCCTAAACAAACTAGAATATTTCAAGTAATGAAATAAGTGCAAGCTAAATCCTACAATAGATTTGCTTACTGCATATATATGAAAGGAGGTCACTGTATGCTTGAAGACCAAATTAATAATTAAAGCTGGGGTTAAAGTACAGTTGTGTTACTTTTCTTGGTATTTACCCAAAGGAGCTGAAAACCTGTATCAACCTAAAACCCTGCATATGGATATTTATAGCAGTTTGGATATTTCTAGCAATTTTGCTTGCCAAAATTTGGAAGCAACTGAGATTTCCTTCAGTAAGCAAATGGGTAAATAAACTGTGGTACATCCAGACAATGGAATATTATTCAGTGCTAAAAATAAATGAGCTACCGAACCATGAAAAGACATGGAAGAGCCTTAAAAGCATATTACTAAGTGAAAGAAGCCAATTTGAAAAGGCTCTCTACTGGATAAAATCCCAACTATATAATATCCTGGAAAAGGCAAAACTGTGATGATAGTAAAAAGATCAGTGATTTGTAGCAGTTCGGGGGGGCAGTGAAACACTGTGCCTGATACCGTAACGATGCATACGTGTGTGTGGGTTCGGACATCCTCCATGTGTCTGAAATCACAGAATGTACAATAGTAAGAGTGAGCCATAAGGTAAATTATGGACTTTGAGTGATAATGATGTGTCTGTCAATGTAGATTCATCAACTGTATCAAACGTACAACTCTGGTGGGGGATGTTGATAAGCAGGGAGGCTGTGTACATATCGGGGAGAGAGCATTATCTCTGGACTTAGTCCTCCATTTTTCTGTGAACCTAAAACTTTTTTAGAACTAAAATCTTAATTAAAAAATACATGTGTGTTAGTTTTATATAAACTTTTTTATAAATATAAACATTGAAAACTTTTATATATGAAAATCCCTTTTCTTTATATATACACACAGATGCATGCTGTAAGACATTTTGTACATACTGATGTATTTTAGTTCCTTTGGATTTTGAAAACTTCCTATAATTTATTCTATTTCAAGGAATAAGTTTGATCAATATTTACTACAAATTTTCTTCACATAGCTTGAGCCAAAAAATGAATCTTTTCAAAATATAAAATCATTTTAAGAAAGGTTTTTATATTCCTCAGTTGCCTGACCTGAATACTCTTGAAATCACTCATAGAAATCTGAAGGCTTATCTTTTCCATTTATTACCTGGTTAGTTTTTGTTTTCTCATTTTATTGTATCAGTAGGACATTACATCCTTGTTGCTAGTGTGTTATTTGGAAAAACTGATTCTGACCGGCATGATACAATAGCCTTCAGGTCAACTAAACATGAATAACATTCACAGACATACTAGGATCTGAATCAGGTCTATGTCCTATCTTCCCGCCTGAGAAAAGTATCTTGTCATAATCAGAGTAAGTTACTATTACTGGTAACAAGCACCAGAAGCTATACCAGTGCCTCTGAGAAGCTCCAGTTCTTTTCTTTCATTGCTAAATCAGAAAACTACAACTTCAATAATGCCAGCAAACATTGATCAGATCATGGTTGGGTTATTATTATTATTATTTTTAATTAGTTCACGAGTTGGTCATTATCATTTCATTAGCCTTCCCCCTCACTCCCCCGCCCTGGGAAGTACACTAGTTATAAAAGAAATAAAATCAATGCGATGTTCACTCCTGTTGGAAACAATGATTATTTTCAAAGGAGATTTAGTTTAATCTAAAGCCCAATAAATAAAATTGATGGGGCATTGATTGATAAAATCTGAGGCCCACAAAAACCATCACCTCAGCCCTCACCTGACAGGGTTGTTGAGAATGAAATGTGACAGCACAGCTCAAGAAAACATTCAGCGAGTTAAAAGCACGAGGCCCTGACCTGCCCAGCCCTGTCTTCAGATTTCACAGTAAGCCACAGTTACAGCAAGACACAAGGGGCAGGTGGCTACTAACACATCGCCGTGCTGGCTCCTATGGACTAAGCCACAGAAAAGATCCATCATGACTTCCTCCAACAAACACGGTTAATCTTTTTAAGAGCACGTGGAAATATTTCAGAGTCTGGATACACCACCGGATTCAGAAACCATACACTGCGGCTAATTTACTAATAAGCCCTGAAGTATTGTCATAAATTACTTAAACCGGTACTTGTCCAATTAAATGAACAAACTACATCCTGCAAGGTGGTGGCCTTGAGGATTTATGGCAGTTGTTTGTTTGCATGCTAATTTGCCAAATTTCATTAAGCTGTTCTGGGTCTTCTCCTTCACCTCATGCTAATCAGCTAGGCCCGACAGTGCTCATATTTTCAGCTCTGTTTTTCCACTCCAGAGCATGACCATTTTTAATCTCGACAAGTTTCCTCACGCATTAACAGAGGAGGCCGTGAGTAAGCAGCAAATGTGAAGCACCAGTCTGTGTTAGAGATGATGGAGTAGGGTAAGTGACACAAGCATTTAGTTAGGATGTCACGAGTGCTGCACACAAAGACCATTAAGAGAAAAAGTGTAGAGCTCTCTTGCCCCATCTCCCATCCCCTGACAGAGGCTGAGTCCTGATGTGGATCAACATGGCAAGCAGGGACAATTCTCTTTAAATAAAAATGGATGAAGAGAAAAACATGTATTACCTTCTCAACGAGATCTATGCAGGCTCGCAAATCCAGACCAAAGTCGATGGGCATCCGGTCAATGCCTTCTCTCCTATATCCCTCTTGTTCAAGAACAAACATGTGCTGATTGAAGAACTGTTGTAATTTTTCATTGGTAAAATTAATGCAGTTACTCAAGGCTGTTATACTTCACAGATGTAATTAGGTAGAAAGAAAAGATAAAAATAAAATTGAGAAAATGGCCACTACTTGAGGTGATAGATATATTAATTAACTTGACTGTGGTGATTATTTCACAATGTATATGTGTACCAAATGTTCAAATTGTATATCTTAAATATATGTATTTTTAAATTATAGAATGTAACTCAAAAAAATAAAATAAAATTGAGGTCTACTTTGAAAAATGTGAAGAGGAAACCATTAGTACTATCAAATGATAGAAATAAACCCAGTAAGTAATAAATGCTCAATTAAATTTTTACTTCCTTCAGATATACTCACAAACTAAAGATCATGACAATAAAAGAACACAGTGATATTACAATTCGAAATCATAAAATATTCCTTTATCTCTATTTACCTTTATTTAAAGCTTAATTTCTTAATACTATTAATTATTCTTATTTATTAATATTAATAATGTCTATTTTCCAAACAAAGTAGCTCTTAAGATTTGCTAAGAACAAACCGTGTCACGCTTTGATGACATTTTCTGACATTCAATTCACATTTTCTAATCTCCTTGTAAATACTCACTGACTTCATCTTATCAAATACACTTACATCAAGGTTTTCAAAGCCAGTGATGTCAAGAACACCGATGTAGAGCCGCCTTGGCAGCCGGGCATCCAGGGCCCTGTTGATACCTGCCATGAGCCATTGAAACATCCTTTCACATATTGACCTGGACAGGGCACCAACAGCGTAGGTCGCCTGGGACGCACATCAAAAGCACTGCTTCATCTGACAGCAGTGTTCACTTTAACCCTAGGCGTTCTCTATCTATAACTGTCTTCTAGTAAACTCATGATGCATGTATTGACTTTCTGTAGTTCTAGCATGCTGCTGAGAAGATACATGAGAGGAAATACAATACAATGAGAAAAAAGGAAAAAAGCAAGGAAGGGCGGAAGGGGAGAAGGAAGAGGAAAAGCAGAGGGGAGAAAAGGGAGGTGAAAGAAGGTGAGTTACCCTGGTACCTCTTTACCCAAGACGCATGTGAGAGAAATCATGTTCTGGTTACCGAAGAACCAAATATCCTGGGGTGAGGTGGCGATGTGTTCTGAAGCATTGCTGTCCGAAGTGTGGCCCTAAAACCTGCAGCATCAGCACTACCTTGGAGCTTGTTAAAGATGCCAGTTCCTATTCCGGACCTATACATCAGAATTTGCACTCTAATACAATACCCCGCTGGTTCCTAGGTATCATAAAGTTTGAAAAGTACTAGTAGAGTAAGTGAGGACTCTGGAATCCCTAGATGTGTCCTACTGCTGTTGTTGGAGCTGCTGATGAATTTTGTCACCTTTGCCAAGTGACCTAGCCTCACTGGGCTGCATGCAGCATCTTCACCTGAATAATACTCTTGAAGGTTCTTCCTAACCTCAGCTTCCCAGGGCTGCTCTCAAGTCCATGTAGCATGAATGGCAATTTAGTGCCCAATTCTGACTCAGATTCTTCTACTGTAAAACTCAGGCTGCATTCCCCTCCCTGGAGGTGTGTGGCAAAGGCTCTCACATAACCTACTGGGGAAAGCTCCAGCCTCTATGTCTGGATGATGCTGGGTAAAGGCAGATCCTACTTCCACAATGCAAAGGCACTGATGTAGTAGCAGGTTTCTGACAGACTCCAAGTAGGAGTGAATTTCAGCTGGGCATACTCCAAGCTTGGAAACAGAATGTGCTCCAACCACTTAACATTTAAAATAGGCCTATCACATCCATCCTTCAGCTGCCCAGGAGAGAGCACACAGCAGGAGCCAGTTGGTGTCTGGTGATGATTTAGCTCTGAGTCACCCGCTCTCTGATCAGTTATCTTGAGTCATTCTCACAGTAATCCATAGTCGGGATGGCATCACAGTTTTTTATTATTGGCGTCAAGAGCACACCCGAACAAATAAAGCACCAAGAATGATTTTCATCCTCTAGAGCACAGAGGAAATCACTCTCCGTCTACAGCAGTTACCCTGGAACTTTAAAAAGAACAAGACCAACTTGTTCACCTCCTTTTAATTCCCTAAATACTTGAGAAGTGGGGGTGGGAGAAAATCCTGCTGCAAGGAATAGTGAAGAAATGCTGGAGGAAAGCCTGAAGATGTACACAGAGAAAGAAATAGAAGGTATGATATCTGCTGAATGAATTAATGAAACCAATAAACTAATACACAGCACACTAATTAATCTTTTTCTGTCCAATGACAGGAATTAGGCAGCTAAATGTATACTCCTACTTTCCAGGAACTAAATGGACTCATTTCTTAGCTCTTTGTAAAATAGCCTCGCAGAAGATTTGATTACTGGGGAGCAATAATGCACGATAGCTAGGAAAAAAAAAAAGAAAATCATGCAGTCAGCCATATTTTTAACCACTTTGATTCCTACCTTTCTCATCTGTAAGAAAACATATTATAATATGCATATCATAAGGTTGTTGGAGAGATTCAACGTGACAGGCAACACAAATGTATATAACTCAACATTTGGCTCTTATTGCAGACTGTTAGTTCCCCCTTCCCACTCTATCACTTCCTCATCCTCACTCCATTGTTTACTAGCAGTGTTACCTTGAGAAGCTCATCTTTCTAAAGTTCACTGTCTTTAACTATGAAATGGAGATATAAATAATATCAACGGTGCAGATTTGCCATTCAATTGAGTGACATATCCATACTGGCACCCATTGTTAATTATTCAGTGGATACTGATTTTTATTATTGTTTTATCATTATTCATCTTTTTAAATTAAAATAACTTACTTCCAATAGGCATAGTTAGAACTCTCATTAGATCATAAACCACTAGACCTAAAGAGCCCTAGTTCTTTTTTTTTCCATTAGATTTCTTGGGATGACATTGGTTATTAAGATTATATGTTTCAAGTATACGTTTCTATGATACATGATGTAGCTATTGCATTGTGTGCCCCCATCCAAAGTCAAGTCCTGTTCTGTCACCATATAGTTGACCTCCTTTACCCTTTACTATCCCTCACCCTCCTTCTCTCTGTAACCACCGTCCTGTTGTCTGTGTCTATGAGGGTTTTTATGTTTTTATTTTTCTTGCTTGATCAGTTGTTGCTTTCAGTTTTATATCCCACATAGGAGTGAAATCATGTGGTTCTTGATTTTTTCTGTCTAAGTTATTTTGCTTAGCATGCTATTCTCAAGGCCCATCCATGTTGTCACAAAGGACAATATTTCATCTTTCCTTAGGACTGAGTAGTATTCCATTGTATATATGTACATAACCATGCAGCGTGGCTCTCAACTCAGGATGGTGCCTTCCCCTAAGGGAAGAATGCCTTTGGAAACATGGAGGGTATTTGCTGAATGTCATAATGACTGAGTCTTCTACTGGTATCCAACACCTGGAGGCAGAAATGGAAAACCTACAATGTGCGAGACCCCCTTATATGTGAATAGTTGCCCCATTTAGCTGCCAATCACCCCTCCATTGAAACAAACAGAGGAGTTCAGTCTCTTCACTGGGGAGCTCAGAGAGATGAAGATATTTAACCAAGGGCCCAGAGTTAGTTAGCATTAGAGCTAGAACTAAATTTTTTACAGTGTTAACACTGCAAGAATTTTTGCCATCTTTTGCAATTGCCATCAACAGAGCATATACATACATCTCTATTCTTAGCAGTAGCAATTGTCTCTATAAAGTCAGTAAATTCCTAAGAAAAGAAAAGCCTTACAGTGTGCTTTCTTACTCTGTCTCCAGGAGAGGGAGGAAGACAGAGGGGGAGAAGGGAGGGGAGAGGGGTAGAGGAAGGGAGAGAGAGGAGAAGGGAAGAGGGTAAGGATTTTCTTTTCTTTTAATGTTGAATAATAATGTAGAAGCTTGCTTCACCGGTTCTATGATAATAAAAGCTGGTAGGGTAACTCAGTCCCTGAGAACACAATATTAAAGAGGCAAAGGTTTGATTCCAGTCCTCCCATGGGCTTATTAGTTCTCTCCAGAGCAAGTCCTTGTTCTATAATCATAGCATGTCACGCAGGCATGTTGTGGTGAATGTCTTACAAAGCAAGAAACTGCCAAATACCTCTAAGCTCACTACCAAGAAATAGTTCAACTGCTTGTCCTGCTAATCATGGTTTATATTCAGCTCAGTACTGAGTTTATTTTAACATTAATGGAGCACCCACTGCTTGCAGGGCATGGTGCTAACTGCCAAGGGTATCAAGATGAATTACATACATTCAGGGGCCCCAAGAACCCAGGTTACCAGGGAGGACAAAATCATAGGCAAATTGTTTCAGTATAGTTAGTCTTGTGGTAGAGGCAGCATTATTGATTTATAGAGTAAATAAACTAGGAAATTGGATTTGATTAGTTGTTGAAATATTTTAGGTAAAACAGTCACACGAGATGCCTTAGTCCACCAAAAGAAATAGTTTACTGCCGTCAAAATAACTGTCTTCCATCACAAATTTGTACACATATCTCTCAGTTTCAGATTTCAGGTGTAGAAAATCTAAGTGTCCCCTGAGTACTAGCTGTGTGTCCCTTGGAATGTAATTAGTGTCCCTAACACTGAGTTTCCTCAACTGGAAAAATGTAATTACTCCTGCCCTCCCTGCTTCTCTCTGAGGATTGGAATAATGGAAGGAGATGATATCTCTGAATGCTTAATACACATATGTGATCATACCATTTTCTCTTTCCAGAAAGACTACATTTCTCAGCCCCCTGTAACCAAGGGGATAATTTGACTAATTCTTACCAATAGAATAGTAGTGAAAGTGATATCACTTCTAGCCCCTAGCAGCTCAGGGGGAGGTACTTGCTCCACAAATTATCTTTGTCCTTGTGCAGCAACTTGGAGGCGATGTGTTCCAGATGAAGAAGAGGAGGAAGGCTGTCCAGTCTGTACTGGTCTTGGTGGGAGCAAGAAATAATGTTTATTTTATTGTCACTGAGATTCTAGCATGTATGTGTTACTGAAGCATGTCTATTTCATACTGACCAACACACATTACGGAGGTAAGTTGTTATTTTGAAATGCACCGGCACGCTCAGATGGCCTCATTACCCAGCAGCTCTGGGGATATCTACTGTATTCTGGCCAAGCCTCAGAGGACTTGTTAATTCTATCGTTAAAACATTCTCCTAGATGCCGAACGAAACCTACGTGACTTTTCATCTTTCATTTCTGTTCTTAATCCCCTCCCTTCAAATACTAGCTTCAGCATGTGCTCTGAAATCCTTTCTCAACCACTTCACCATGTGTCTGTCACTCTCAAATGTCAATATTCCAAATAGATGAGGGATGCCAGTATGTGAATTGTATTCCTGTCAGAAACCCATAGCTTTGAAACTTCTTAGCTGGACAACAAAGATTTGATCACAACATGCAAAGGGCTTACCTGCCTCCACACGGAAATTTGTTGCTCAAGGGAAAACTGCCAAAATGGTATATTTCAGGCTACAAAGACTCCTAACACAAGAGCATTTACTCTGATGTGCATCACAACTGAAGACTTTGAGAATATTCACGATAGCTGCTCTTTTTTGCTTTTTTATAGAAGCTCTTGTTGCAGACATCATCAGAAATTGAAAAATATACAAGCACGAATGTATACATATTTTACAAGATCATAGAATCATAATGTTCTTAAAGTATCACCTTACCTGCCCTGGCCAGGTGCTCAGTTGGTTGGAGCATCATTCCATGCACCAAAATGTTGCAGGTTTGACTACCAGTCAGAGCATGTGTGGAACTTGTGGGTTCAATCCTGCCTTGGGGTGCACATGGGAGGCAACCAATCAATGCTATTGACATCAATGTTTCTCTCCATTTCCCTCTCCATTCCTCTCTCTCTAAAATCAATAAAAATATCCTCAGGTGAGGATTTTTAAAAAATTACCTTACCTATTCTACATTTTGATTTCTAGTAACGTATGTACTACCAACTTTGATTCTAGGATGGATCAAGGCCTTCACCAACTCAGAGGAGTTAATGCCCAGGAGGAAAGCAGCTTTGTCAGCACCTGTCAGAAGAAAGGAAGGAAAAGGAGGAAAGGAGGGAGGAGAGAAGAGGAGGGGAAGGAAAAATACTGTTAAAATTTATTCTCTTGTAGTCAAATAAGACTATCCAGAGGATGAAATGATGGTATGTTTAAACTGATATAACAAGTCAGATTATAGTTTTGAAATAATTTCCTGAACTCTAAATATTTAAGACTCTATTTCTTAGAAATGCAAATCAAAACAACATGAAATGTCACTTGACAGCCATTAGAATGGCTATAAACAAAAAGAAAGAATAATAGGTGTTGGTGAAAAGATAGAGAAATTGGCACCCTCATACACTGGTTAGAACGTAACAGCACAGTTGCTGTGGAAAATAGTTTGGCAGCTACTCAAAAGTTAAAGTGTTACTCTAGACCCAGAAACTGCACTCCTATGTTATAAAGCCAATAGAAATGAAAACATATGCTCACGCACAAAAAAAATTGTGTGCAAATGTTCCTAGCAGTATTATTCATCACAGTAAAAAAAAAAGTAGAAAAGCCCAAAAGTTCTTCAATTGATGAATGGATAAACAAAATGCTGTATATTTTATTTTATATATATAAAATAAAAAATTGTATTTCAGTCATAAAATAATGAAGTATTGATGGTGCTATAACATGGATGAAACTTGAAAATATGATGCTACATGAAAGAAGATAGGTACAAAAGGCCACATATTATATGATTTCGTTTTTATGACCTGTTCAGAATAGGCAAATCCATACAGATGAAAAGTAGATTTGTTGTTGCCAGAGGCTAGGGAGAGAAGGGGATTAGAAGTACCTACTCAAGGGTACAGGGTTTCTTTTTGGAGTAATGAAATGTTCTGGAACTAGATAGCAGTGATGGTTATACAACATATATATACATTAAATCTCACTAAACTTTATATTTAAAGAGGGTGAATTTTGTTGTGTAGGAATTATAGCTTAATTTTAAAAGAATCTATTTCTTTCTAAAAAGAAATGTTTACCTGAAGGACATGGAATATTTCATCTTTATTATTTGCCCATTTTTCCCTTCTGCATATATACTTGTAGATTCTTTCAATGAAACAGGGACTTGTAATTGGGTAATTCAAGACAACCACTAATCAACAGAAGCCAGGACAATGGCCCAGTACTCTATTAAAAACTTTTCCTGTGAAGTCTCTATTTGTGCCATACTGCCCTCTTCTGCCCAATGAGAATACCTGCAATCCACATAACTGCATTTTTATAAACCAGTTTCCATTTTCTAAGGAAAGAAGTAGAGAAGAGTGTTATCAGAAGGAAAAGTAAATAGGCATGTATCGCATCAGGTGTTAAAAAATAACCTTAAAACAAGAATGCCACAGGCAAAATGTTATAAGCACATTTCAAATTGTATATTTCTTCAGTTATCAAACAAAAGAATACTTCACTCATCTGAAATCTCTCTGCCATGTCTTCCATTTTAAATGAAACCTGACATATACAATACCAGTATATATGGTAGTCAGTCTATAAAATAATGTGTTATGATAGAAGAAAATGCAGACTTTCCTTCACTAAGAATTACATAATTTCCTGAGCAAGAATCACAAACAGGCCAAGTAAAACATAAACACACACACAATTAGAAAGCTGTATGCCATTATTAGCAATATCCTTTTCCTTTCTGTGGGGCTTTAAAATGTTCACAGAGGCTTCAAAAGCTTGAAATGTTTCATTTGCTTGTTAACTAAAATCAATACATGTTATACATGTATTTCTGCAAGTTACACACCCACTCATGTCAGTGATAATGGCCTAGGTACTTGGTTGCTATGAAACATTTCAAAACGCAAAGCCTGCTTGGGAAAATAAATGGAAAAATCAAAACTAGAGCAGACATGGCCATCTATGCTGAGATATTCCTGCTAAGAACACCCTGTTCGGAGACAAAAGACTGATTACTTCAAGTAGAGAAGCCAGTGCATCAGGGGCATAGAGTTTTTAAACAGAGAGGCCAACTAACCCAACACGAAGATATTTTAAAAGAAAGGGAGAAATGCAACACGCATGATGAATCTAAGTGGAGATGAATAATAACCAACAATGTGAAAAACAAACAATTCCACAGTATCTGTCCAGGAAAAAAAAAAAAAGACCGGAGTCTGGTTTTCTAAGTTTTGGAAGCATTCAGGTGGACATTACAGGTAATAACAGTCTCAAATTCATACACCATTTTCCGGTGTTAAAAAGTCCTTTGAGTCTATTGTTATCCATTAACAAAAATAACCCCCAATTTTTTGTATAGTATCCCACATTAAGTCTAACAGAAACAGCATCCAACACTACAGAATTATTTCTCACCCACCCCAGAAGCAATGGACTATCCACAGAGGACTAGCATGTCTTGCATTCATCCCAACAGGTATACATTACACATCATACATATTCTCCATCTTTTTTTTTTTTTTGACAGAAAACAGCAGTGGTCATCATGTTCCAAAAAATAAATTACTTCATTTACACTAAAAATTTATAGCCTTACAACCAAGATGAAAATGGGTTAAATTTGTAAATAAATGTTCATCTGACATTCAGAAGATGCTATTGCAAACGGCAATCAATGTCTGTAAACACATGTTCATCATGTGACCTGATGTGGTCCTGAAATATGCTTTCTGTAATTCCCACCATTCCTTAAGGACGTTGTGTGTAAACCCACGGGTTTTAGTTAGGCTGTGTGATCTGAGCTTGGAGGGGTAACATGTAGGTAGAACAAGGGTTCTCTTACACTGGTATGGATCAGACTGGAAAGTGAACGCAGAACGAAAAGACTAGCTCCCTGAAGGAGGTTAGGGTCAGGGCTTATTTTTATCATGTTCTCTGAGTGGTTCTGATGCACATAAATGTGGGAGAACAGAGTCCTTACTGCAATGGTCCGCAAACGTCACTGAACACAGGGGTCACCTGGGAAGTTGTGAAAACGAACACTTCTGCCTTCACCCGCCCCTAGATCCCTTTTCTTTGGTCTGGGTGAGGCCTGAGCTTCAGATTTAAAAACTTCCCAGGTGATTCCAATATAAAGCCAATTTTACATGTATTCTCTAGAATACTTGGGTTTGTAAGTACATTTTGAAGTCAGGAAGATGGAAAGAATGAAGTCTGACTTAACCTGAAAACAGGTAAGGAGGCTGAGAAAGACAAAAGACAATTATTTTCCAGTTTCACAGTTTTCTCCCAATTCAGTCTCATCTATGAACAACCAGATACAAAGAAGAAACAAATACCAGCTTTGTCAGTCCACAACCTGATTGAAAGAGGGCTTATGATAACAACATTCGATAACCTTTTAGGAAAGGTTGGTACATGGTTTCTGAGCTGTTCACATTTCATTAATTTATTGAGCAAAGTTTACTGAGCACTTGATATGTGCAAGGCCTGGTGCTAGATGCTATAGTAAGAAGAGAGCTAAACAAGACAAAATCCTTGGCATCAAGGAGTTTATAATCCATGATCGTAAATAAAGCACAAGCAAAAATATCAAGTCAGTCAGTAAAAGAACTGCAGAAGAGATCAATAAATCAAGTATGATGAAAGTTGGAACTAGGAAAAAATTCCTTCACGGTAGTGAAAAGTGGAAATAACTCAAGTGCCCACCAGTAGATGACTAGACAGACAAAATGTGGTCTACACATATAACAGAATACTATTCACACTGAAAAGGGAATGAAATCCTACACACACAACACAGATGACATTAAAGACATTATGCTAAGGGAAATAAGCCAGACACACAAATCCAAATATTCTATGATTCTACTTACATGAGGCATCTAGAATAGTCAAATTTGTAGAGACAGAAAGTAGAATGATGGTTGCCAAGGGTTAGGGGAAGGGAGAAATAGGGAGGTATTGTTTAATAGCTACAGAGTTTCAGTTTAGGATGATGAACACTTTCCGGAAATGAGTAGCGGTGATGGCTGCACAACACTGTGAAGATACTTCATGCCACTAACATGTAACATGGCATTAAACTTAAAAACAGTTAGAATAGCAAATTTTATGTTTTGTGTATTTTATCACAGTTAAAAACATAAACTTTATCAAAAAGTAATTGTTGAAAGATTTGAATGAGTTTTCCTTTTTTGTTTCAGCTGCCAGGAATATTAATACTATGTGAAATAATTACAACAACTATGCTTCCTTCTTTTCATAATTGTGATTTTCTATTTTAATGATTATTCTAGATAGATCATTGTAAAAAGCTTCAAATCTTTTTGATAAGTAGGCAAGACCATAGATTTTTAAAATATGAATAAAAAAGAGAAAGGAAGCCATTGTAGCCTCTGTCCCATGAAAACTCTGCCTTTGAAATTCTAAAAATCTTTGCTCACAGCTCCACCATGTCACTACATTTTATGGTAATTTGTCTGCTCCTTCCTTTCTCTGTTTTTACCAATATTCTATGTGCTGAAGGCAGGTGATGTCCTAGTTGATCCTGTGTCACTCAAGTTTACTGGCATCCTCAATAATTAATTGAGGAATGCTATTTATCCTGAGATACAAAGATTCTACATCAGAATGATGGCTAAGAGAATAATTTTGAGGAATAGCAATCAAGGGAGATTGTTGATTAATTGCAACATTTTTTCAAAAACCAAGAGGGGAGGTCAACTGTAAGGAAAGCAGTATAGGCCTGCGGTCAAGGACTTGAAGACAGTATATATCATCAAGTATATGTTCAAAGTAATTCTTAGTTTCTGTGCCATCTGCTTCCACTTGCTCTTCTCTGGGTTTCTATTTAAATTTCATGTTTCCTAAGTGCATGATGGCTCCAGTGAGTTTATAGGATCCATACTTCTCTTCAGGAAGAAAGCCCAAGATGTCCGTGGCTTGCTGTACAGACAGAAACAGATGGCCATGTCTTCCTTTGCCTAATGGCTGCGGTAGCGCCTCACACCCTGTGTGTCATAGTCCCCTACACTCTGTGGGCTCTGGGCTCCCAAAGGGAATGAGGCAGAACACCGTAGCCCTGCAGTGCGACAGCTCTGTGCAAAGCAATGCAAATCGGTGCTGTTGGCACTTGGTCAACCACGTCTACTGATCCCTTTAAAAGAGAATTAGGAAGATACCAGACCTGGATTATTTAATTTCTGGTAGTTTTAGAAATTTTCTTGATGCCCTGTGCCCCTCGTCTCCCTTCCAGCGATCAATCATTAACTGGTTATATGAGGTAAATTATTTTGTTTTTCATGGTTATGGCAAAAATATAACTCCATATATGATGGGTTGCTTATTTCTGGGATTCCATATGTTCTCCTAGCTTTATTACAGAGCTGATACATTTCGAAGGCTGGTGAAAGGAAGTGTTAAAGAAAAAAAAAAAAAACCATGTCATCAAAGAATGTATCCTAAGAAGCCACTGTACATGGACCAATTCCCATCTTCTGTTCTAGGGAGGTAGGAAGTGGTACAGTCTTTTCAGTGGTGAATGTAGAATATGTATAAATAGACTATAAAAATATAGTCAATATTTTACATTCTATTATAAGCCTTACCTAGTAATTTCACTTTTAGGAATCTAGCATAACACAAATCTGATATACATAAAAAGCATTTACCTACAAAGATCTTTACCACAGTACAAATGCAAAACAAATGAATGAAAAACCTTATGTCTAATAATAGGAGAATGGCTAAAAAACTACAGGACAAATGCCTAATAAAATATTAAGTATCCATGTAAATGGTTATGAAGAATTTGTAATAACACTGAAAACATTATAACATTAACTGAAAAAGTAAACTTTATATACCAAATATATACACAGTATGATTATGATCTTTTATTTAAAAATAAAAGATGGTAACCCCAGATAGAAAAAGAATAAAGACTGTAAAGTATATAAAAACAGCATAAAAAAACAGCAGTTGTTATTTAGTTGAAACATCTTCCTACTTGTCCTGAAGTTACTACAATATATAAACAATGTACACTTTTATAAGAGATAAGTAAACTTTGGACAAAAGCAGCCCTGGAGGGCCTCCTTCTACGCTCCAGCTCCAGGAAAAGGAAGGTCACTTTCCTAGGACCCTTCAGAAGAATGGAGATCTAAGATGCTTTCTTTTATTTATCATTGTTGTTGCCAGACTTTGATAATGAGCAAGCCTTACATCTGCGGCCAGCAATTGTTCGGCATCATCCGAGCTTTCCACAGCATCTACTCCATGACAGCAAACGTAAAGTCAGAAGGATTTTCGGACCCCAGGAGTGTATCTGCAGTGGGAAAACCACCAGTTAAACAGTTTAAAGAAACCCATGAAACTGTAGAAAATAATTGACCAATATTCACAGTTTATTCTCAAAGCTTATACTTATAATCAAGCCAAAATAAAATCCATATTCAATATCCAAACCTCTGCAGTCAATTTTTGTCCTCTATTAACTTGTCAGTCATCTGTTAATGCCTCCCAAGATCAGGCAGGCCAAATCTGAAAGCAGATTCAATGGCAGCAGATTGAATTGGTGTGAAAGAAAACAGAAAAAGTGTTGGCAAAACTTCGAAAGCAGGAATTTGGCCTAGATGCGTGGTTGAGAGCTGGAGAACAAAAAATGCTTTATGAAATTATAAGTATAATGGGCCTGAGCTTCAAAGGCTAGGAAGCAAGCAGACCCCGGGGTCAGTGCTCCGGGAACATTAGCGGTATAATCCTGTCACATCACGTCCTCCCTATTAGGAGGTTAAAGTGTGTCTTTCAAGGAACCCGTATATCAGCTGCTGTGTTCAGTGTTGCACCTCTCATATGTCTAAAACTCCTGACGTGATTCACTTAGTCAGGAAGCAAGATACAGGCCAACGTCAGGCAGGCTGTCAGGAGCACTTCAGCAACTGACTTGGCCAAATCACATAACCCTTAGTGCCGCACACGCTCTCTCAAGGAAGTTTCTTTCAGCTGATCTGATTTTTCTTTTTAGCACTCAGGGAAGTGAAGCTCTGTTATCTTGAACCCCAAATCTCAGAAAGAAAAAATTGGGCTACTATGCAATTGTTCCTAGCAGCGCTACTTGGAAACCACCCAAATGTCTGTCAACAGTCAAACTGTTGCATATGGATTATTACTCAGAATGATTATTCTGAGTGAGGTAAGCCAGATATAAAGAGTGTATACCATCCTATAAGATTCTAGAAAAAATTCTATTAAATTATTTTATTTTTGTTAAAACTAAAAGGAAATTTACTCACTGAAATCTCAAAAGATCTTGGGCAGGCATACAAACCTTGTTACAGATTCTTCTACATGTCTCTTTTTTTCCATAGGAACATCCCCAAACATTTAAAACCCATAGTTTTACTGTATTCACAGGGTAAAACATAGCAATCTATGACTATGTCACTTTACACTGTGCAAAATTCACCAAAAAAGTGGTACAGTAGAACAAAAAGACCAGTAACAAGTAAATTTCATCATAAAATACTCATATAAATTGGTCCTTCTCTAAACCAAGTGGAAATATAAAAAGAGCCAGTTAGCTATAATTCTAGGCTACTGGAGAGAAGTCTGGACCCATGGTCAAACGTTGGAAATCAACGGATATTCTGTCACCATAAGAGAGATCCATGCACTGAGCCCCAGGACACTCTAGATGGGCTAGATGAAAGAGAGGAAGCTATCTGCAAAGAAATACCCAAGATTTAGGACAGGAACAAGTGAGGGGGGTATACTGGAAGCCAAGGAGAGAGATTTGCAAGGAGGAGAGACGAACCAGCGGTGTCAAATACTGTCACACTCTAAAAGTCAAGAATATTCCTATATATTCTTCTTCAAGGTTCATTCATGGCTTTCCTGACGACTCTCACATCTGTATGCATTTTCTGAGTGCCAGACCCGGATCTCCAACTTCCCGTTCGGCATTTCACCGCAGAGCGCCTTCAGTAGCTCACGTGGTTCCCTATGTCAGGGAATGCCACAACCCCATCCAGGCTAGACACCTGGGTGTCCTGACATCGTGCTCCTTCAGAGCTCCCATACAGACATCATTTCCATGTCTTTCACATCAAGGCATTTATTTAATTTCTCTTTCTGTCATAGGCAGAAAAAAATGCAATGGAGGGAGGTAAAGATACAAAACTGAAATAGTCTTTCCCCCAAGAATGCTGAGGAATCACACAACTAAACAGTGCAGGGAATGCTGTGATGTTTTTAGGGTAGAGTCTTTTTTCAGTTGGCTGACTCATTTTTTAAAAAATCTATTTTCCCAAGATTACTTTGTCAAGAATTACCTTTTAGATCATTCTAAATTCTGACCTTTGTATACTTTTCATTTTAGTCTCATGTTTATGTCATTTTTGATCATTTTCATCCCAATCATAAGGATCAAAGGCGCTGTGTTTGGCATTGTTTTGTCCATGTTAAATATAGGAAAATAGTCTAGAAAGGCTTACATACTTGCTCATAATCAGTTAATGATAAATTGAATTTAGAACATAGTTTCCCGTATTTCTGTTAGACTATGCCACCTACCTACTCAAACTTAAGTCTGTAACTATTATGGGGTTCCACTTCCTCCTTTGTCATAGACAGAAGGAGGGTCTTGTTCCCTCCAAGCAGGCTCGTTTGGATAAGAACTGAAGGAGATGGGGCAGGGTGAGGGATGGAGGTGGGGGAGACACCATGAGGGTGAGAACACAGGGCCAGGAGGAGGACGGAGTTACAATGCAGGAGAGGGCTGGCAGTATTACTGAGCAAGGGCTTGCTGCCCCAACACATGTAGAAGCCAAGACTACACTGGTTTTAGAAGAAAAACAGGAGCATTGGGAGGGTGGAGGTAGAAGAGGGTATAAGGGTGATAAATGGCGATGGGAAAAAATACAATTAAAAACAAACTGTTAAAAATTCACATAATATAAAAGACTAGAAAAAATGGTACTAAGGTTTGCAAAATATTCCATCAAAAATGCAATAAAAAAATGCCAAGTGAAAAAAAAAAGGAGCACTACTTGCAAGTTGACTGTCAAGAAGACAGGGGGCAAAGCTCAATCCTGTTTACTGATCTAGGATTTGGGATGGGTTTTTAAGGAGCAGCGGCACTTTAAAGGTTCACAAGTGTTACTTGTGAATGGTGTAAACTTTGGTTCCGGGTCTTGTTAAACAGAATAGGACCAGTTTGAGCCATCTACGATTCCAAATCCCCTGTTTTTGTTGTTCATTCCTCAATCTTGGGGAATGGGGGATGACCGCTCTAGTTACTGCCTACTGACGAGGGGACAAAGTCAGTCAGGAAAAATGCAAGACAGCGTAAGAAAGTGCAATACTAAAACTATACAAGCAAATATCACAACCAAAGCAATTGTAACTAATAAGAATTTAGGTTTATACAGCCCTGGTCTTGAACTGGAGTAGTCTGCCTTTGAGATGACCTTTGCTTTTTGGCCAGGTGCTATCTCAGCTGCCCCGCTTCCTCTGAAAAGTAATTTAAGAGTGGTCAAGGGTTCACGCGTGTAATTAGGGGCTGAAAGTCAATACTGGGTTTCCAGGCCTATTTGGTGTTAGGACGGTCAGGCGCTCCTCCTCCTTCCCGTCTGTTTGGGAATTGTATGGAGGATACGGGGGTCCTGGCTAGACGTGGGTGACCAGAAGAACTTCATAGGGTTCATTTCATTTAGGTTGCCAAGTCTTGAGGAGGACCAAATCTCCTGGGCTTATACAAGGGGAACATCTGTAGGAGACATTAATGGGCACATTTATGTATGGCAGATTAAATAGTGCCCAGAGACTGAATACATTTTATGGTACCTAATTCTTTTGCAGTATGATCATTTTCAAGTTTGCAGTAATAGTCTTAAGAAAGGGTCTCCCATATAACATTTCAAAGATGCTCAATTGGAGCTTGTTTCTAAGGGGCTACTCTTACCCTAAGCTGGGCAACTGCTAAGGTCCTATAAGACACACACAGCTGTGTTTTGCTTCTTCTGTACCATGAGTTCCACACCTTGGCAAGGCCAGTTTCTGCCTGGAGCCCACTGGGGAGCTACCTGAGGCTCTTCTTTCATCTTCAAACCACGCATCACTTCTTCCCTAGGGAAATACTTTTCTTCTTTTACACACTTCACTGTTTTCTCCTCTTTTATGCTCTGATCAACACATACCTCCTCCTATTTTATCGCCAGGTTATTTTCCTTCTCTTCCTTCACCTTTACTTTCTCTTCCTTTACCTCTGATCCATCCACCTTCTTTTATCACCATACTACTAACCAGTTTCTGCTTCACCTCCAACGTGTCGAGTTTCTCCTCCCTGTCCTCAGGCCCATCCTCCACCTCCTGCTGTTACCCACTGGCCGTCCAGCAGACCTTGTTCCATTTCCCACCAGCCCATAACTCCTTGCTTCACAACAAGAGGTCCACTCACATTTCCTCTGCTCTTTGTCCACCTCCTTCTTCTCTTTGCCCTACCTTCCCCATTCCTGTCAGTCCATTCCCCACCTCTCCACCGTGAGCAGTCTCCTCCCTCCTATGCCCCTGACTCCCTCCCTACCTGTCCAGAGACCTAGCTGCACCCCCTCAGCTCACCCTGGAGACGGCCTCCAATGCCCCTTCATTCCCTTCCTTTTCAACAGCAAAATCCATCAGCTTACAGCCCTTGGCCTCGGCACCAGGTAAGCTGATTTGTGGGAAGTTCCTTCCCCCATCTTTGAAGGGGATCAGGACATGCTCCCCTTCAACAACCCTCTTGTTTACAATATGCACATTGGATGAGAGGAGGGGGTCTTACCCATGGTTGGCTCTTTCCTTCCAGTAAGTGCCCTACTGGCTCTTGATTGATTGCTGTTAAGTGCTGGGGGAGGTGCAGCTTGCTGTCTCATGACAAATTGTAAGCCTCAAACACCCTCTGGAGGAAGGTGGATGGGTTCTTCTTGGGCCCTTGTTTGAGGCCCCTTTGTGAAGTCCTGTTACCTGGCACACACCACGTGCTTCTGCTGGGGGCGGGCGGGGGGCCCCAGGCAGATCCCTACAGTTGCTGTGGGCTTCCACCTGGAGTTCGCTTGTTGCAGGCTGGCCTTAGAGACACTAAAGCTGGGGCAGGAGCCCAGGACGTGCTGAGGCGGGAGTAGGGGAGGAGGGCTCCCGGCCCTGGTGCTGTCTGAGCTGGCCACTGCCTGCTGTGTCTCTACCTCTTGGGCTTTCTGCAGCCTCGTCCTCGAGTCCTGCTTTCAGTATTTGCAGCAGCTGCAGAATACACTGCTACATCTGGAACAGAACTCTGCCAGGAGATTCTTCATTCCTTCTCTACCCGGCTCCTCCTCTGTGGAAGCTTCCAAAATGCATAGGTGAGGAGATTCATGCTTTCAGGATCTCAGTAGGATGGAGTGTACATACAAAGTCCCCTAGGTTGACCTCCGTCATCCAGACTGAAAGAACTTGTCTCAAAGGGTATTGCCCTGCGGGAGGCAAAGTATCCCCTGGGCCAAACTGAATACCCTGGGGAGACCAGGCCATTCCTCTCTGTCTGACTGGCAAAGAAGGGTACAAGGCTGGTCCCGTGGCCCTAGGATTTTGGGGGGAAGCCTCAGCATTACTCTCACAAAGTCACACTTCACACTGAGGAGGAATCTCAGGAGGATCCAGATGTAGAAAATCGAGATCATCCTTTGCCTCTGACTCAGGCGAGACAGGATTTTTGCTGTCCCCTCTGCCTCAGGCTCTTCCTCCTGAAACTTAGTTTTGGTTTAAGGACCCATTTTTAAGCCATTTCTCATCTGACTCTGATATTGGGGCCAAGCATTGTTACAATGCCAAAAAAAAAATCAATTTTTCTAAATATTGGCCATTTGAGGAATACATCCTAAAGGACTGAAGCCAGATACAACATTCCCCACAATTTCACAGTTACAAATCACATTTCAATGCATTGACAAAGAAATTTGCTTTTTTCTGTAACATATATTATGACAATATTTAACATCTTAAGATAATAACTAGCATTATTTCTTTATTTGAAAAAACTTCCCATGTAATTTTAATATCCTAATTAGTTTAAAATTTCTCTTTTATAAGGAGAGAATAAATCTTCAAGGCATTCGAAGGGCTCACTGGAATAACCCAAAGCCGTTTCCTAACTAAGAAAAACTCTCTTTTTAAAATTTGAACCCTGAGAAGTTTATCAAACATACTTGACCAAAAAGACATATCACTGTGATTCCTTTACCCAAAATGACAATACAAGATAGGTTACTTACCTGTTCTTAGCAAAACTTCAGTTCTTAGGTTCAGGCAGCCACGGTAATGACTTCCCACTTTGCAGGCAGTTAATGCAGGGCTCCTGTAACTTTAATCTAAAACAAAGACACACAAAACAAGACTGACACATCCATAATACAGTAGCTTAAATATTCTTTCAGATAAAGAAATCCAAAACCCTGGGACTCGAACCTGAACTTTGAGGGCCTCAGTGGTTGCAAACTTTCTTCCCACTGTCTCTCTAGGGTAGGACTGGAACCCACAAATCCTCAGGAGATTTTCAGATAATTTAGGCATTCACCCAAAAGTAATCTGATCCAGGGGCTGTTTCTTTTCTCAGAAGTGAAAGTAGCAGGAAGGAGCCTGGAGCACTTTGATGCGGGGGTGGGGGGCGAAGCGGGGCGGGGCGCCGGTGGCTGCAGAAATCCGGCAACAGAGAGCCTCTAGACAAACCGGTTTAGATCGTCAGAGTCAAACAAGGACACCTCCCCGCGCCCAAGGTTGGGTAGCTACAGAGCCTCGGGCAGGCAGTCACAGGGACCAAACCCCTGGTACTTAAATTGTTACCAAGTTTGGGCTCACTGCTTCACGCACATGGAAGCCAATAATATGTACTAGCTTTCGAGAAAAGAAAGGGGCTTTATTTGTAAGTCGACTAGTAAGGAGACAGGAGGCAAGGTTCAAATCTTAATGATCTAGGGTTTGGGGCAGGGTTTAGGGGTGGCAGTTTAAGGGTTCACAAGTGTTATTCATGAGTGATGGTTTCGTTCTGGGTCCTGTTAAGTAGGATAGGACCTGTTTGGTCTGGTCTACAGTTACCGTAGCAAGGTGGAATGGTGGGCCCAAGCATAATGTGTGCACTTCTCCCTCAGCACCTCCCTGTCTCCAGATGTATCCTATCTAGAAGGCATTAAACACACCTAATGGAGTTTTCTTGTATTTCCTTACAACCAGAAGCATTGCTGCTGGCACTGGCCTAACGGCTCACTGGGACAGCTGCCCTCTGTATGAAGTGGAGGCTCCAAAAAATGTACAGACTAAACGCATGTTTGAGAAACTGAAAGACCTTTAGCTTAAAGCACTGTCTCCACTGGGCCTTACACAAGTTTCTTTTCAAGGGCAATGAATTTTAATTGGGTTGAGCGTTGAGGTTATCTCAAAGGAATATCATGTAAACAGGGATTCTTTTATTTAATTAATTTCACTGCTACCAAGAGAAATGGCCCTGAGGGGGGGGGCGTGGGGGGGGGGAGGAAATGTACTTTTGTGAGACACTATTAGGAGTAGAGAGACTGTCTAGGCAATAATGACCCACACAGAAGGTTGCTGACTAAACTATGAGTACATGAAAGACGGGGAGCTTGAGGGGGGAGGCTGTGGGGGAAGTGAGTATTTTATCATTCGAGGCTTTGTTTTACATGTCATCCGGATATTAAATTTTACTTTCTGCATGGCTGAACGTTCTCCAAGATTCACATGTGTTCACTGTGAAAAGGAGCAAAGCTGACATTGGCCTAAAAAAAAGTTTAGAACACAAATGAAGTTCTGTAGCTCTTGCTCTCTGCCACAGCACCCATCAATACCTGTTCCTCAGATGTGCACATACAGCTAAAGGGACTACGCACTGCCCAGCTCCGGAGAGAATCATCCCCATAGTCTACAGCTGGACTAGCATTCTCTGGAATCAGACAGTGCAGTCCGCACAACCAATGCATCTTGTGCCCCACTAACAACCAGTGGGGAGAAAGGGAGTAAAGATAGACTAGCCCAAGAGAGGCCTCATGGGAAAAGGGGTACAACCGAATATGCCCCAGAATAGGAGGTCCAGATGCTGGCCATTCCATTCCCCAGAGGCATTCAGGCCACCAGCAGACAGGATCAGGTGCGCCTCTTGACAGGTCGCCAACAATGCAGAACGCTAGGCAAAGTGTCAAGGATTCCAAGAGGCAAGGACATGCTTCCTGACCTCTCCTTTTAAAGTTTACATGCCAGTGGAATAGCAAAATGGATATTATAGATATGTTGACAACAAAGTCAAAGAAAAAAGAAGAGAAAAAGGAAGATATATGCAGACCAAGCTATACAGATGACATTAAGAAGTAAAGGATTTCAAGGAGCCATATCCGAGGCGACTGAGGAAGAGGATTTAGCTATGCCTGGACCAGAGGCCAGCCTTAACTGAATGGGGAGGAGAGAAGGGATGTTCCAAGCTGTGTGGAGACTAGGAGGGGGCTGGCTCTGGGGTACCTCATGACCCCATTTCCTTGTCTTCTTCACTGTGTGGCCAGATCCTCTGCTGTGATTTTTCCATACCTGATTCTTTTGTAGTACACAAATGCTCCTATTTTAGGAACTCTGGACATAATGTTCACATTGTTAAGATGTGCCCTCTTGTACCAATCCTCAGGACACACTGAAGCTTTTCTTTAGCAAACATGAATAGAACGAGTTCGAGATTTTTAAAAGTCCCAAAAGCCAATTTGTGTCAACAACAGGTGAACTGACAATCCCTAATTCAAACCAGCAGATGTCAGGCTTTGTGCAGTAATCATTCCAACAGCCCCCAAAGATGCAAAATAAATGAGTTCGGGGTAAGTATGACCACCACACACCCCACCCTGCCTCCTCACCCATTTCTCTGTGTTTTCTGTAGCTGGGCCTGCACCCAAGGGCCACAAAACCATGAGCCTGGCTAGTCTGAAGCCACCCTGTTAATTCCTTGAATGTCAAGAGGATGAGCTTCAAAAAATAACAAATTTTCCACAGCAGCCCAGGGTCCTCAGACAGTTCTATTAGCAAACAGAGGTACTTCAGAAAAAAACCTTGCAGTCACTCCTGGTCCCCGCATCGGCCCCCCTGCACTGCATAGAAATTTGTGTCAAGACTATTAGATTTGCAACTGCTAATCAAAGGAAGACCTGAAAACATCTGTTCCAGGTTTAGGTGGTAGGAAGGTGGGAAGGAGAATAGCCGCTACTTTCATCACTAATTACATCCACGGCAAAAATAGTTGTCCAGTTTGCAGAGCTTTCCACAGCTGGTGAGAGCATCTTGGAGTGAAGACCACATAGTCAAAATGCTGCCTGATTTATGCCATACTTAATCCAAGCATAGCATGCTGGGGCAGTGTTCTCCATCAATTTGCTCACCTGGATCTTCTGTCTCATCCCATATCCACTCCCGTGGGATCATCGGTGACCTCAATAGCTCACATCATGTGCAATAATACCTTTGAACTCCAATCAGCCTGTTATTCTCCCCTCCCAACAACTCTCCATAGCCCTTAAAATATAATGCAGACGCTCTGCCCTAGCCTGCAAGGCACTGTGTGGTCTGGCCCCTGTGGATCTCACGCTACAGTACCCCCTCCTCTCTACCACGCACAATGGTCATTTTCCTCTTCCAAGAATAAACCAAATGCATTCTGCCTCAGGGTCTTTGCACTCATTGTTCCCTTGTCCTAAAACTTTATTACCGAAACTCTTTGTCTACTTGTTCCCTCCCTCATTCAGGTATCTGGAAAAATGCTGCCTTCTTAGACTGTGCCTGACCACCCTATCTAAAATATAACCATCCACTATCTTACCAAATCCCAGTTTATTTTATCCTCTCACCCTCTTTCATTTTTCTTTGTAGACCTGCTACTTTTCTTTGTGGAAAGAATATAGACATTCTTTCTTTGCTCTGAAATTATCTATTTATTTATTTGTTTGTTACCTGTCTTCTATACTAGAATGCAAGCTCACGAGGACAGGAACCAGTCTTTCTCATTTACTTCTGCCTTCCATGCTTAGAAAGTAGTGCCTAATGCACCCCATCAGTCTCATAATCGGTATTTGTTGAAGGAATACATGAGATTCATTCTTTTACCCTAAATGTTGCTTTTCTCCATCTGTTCATGGCAGTACCTTTATCCTCATCACACTGCAAAACCTGGGAGTATGTTTGACTGATCACTCTCTCTCATTCTTACGTTCAGTCATTGCCGAAACCTTTCTAGTCTTTCATGGATCCACTACTTCCTCCACCCCTCCCTTTCCCACAGATACTACCATAGACAACTGCCTTGTCATCCCATACCAAGACTATTACAATTACTCTCTCCTACTATTTCTACCTCCAGTCCATCCTGCCCATCATACCAGCTTAACTGTCACTGCCTTCAACAAATTATGACTTCCTATTACCCGATCCCACCTCAACAACAGACACATACACACACACACACATGCTTACACACCCTCTCAACGACCTGAGTTTAGAAACCAACAGAATAAAATCTCTACTATTCCTCTAAGCAAATCCCTTCTCTAGTTAATCCTGTCTCTCTATTCCCTGATTTTGCCTTGCCTTATCCCTGACTTTGTGTACACTGTTCCTCCAGAAATACCCTTCACTCATTACTCTGATTAAATCTCCTTCCTATTCTTCATATCCCAACCCAATGGGGAACTCCCATTTAAAGAGGTAGTGTCTCCTACCTCTTGTCTTTTGTCTATAAATCCCATGTGGTTCTAATTATTCAAGGCCTTAAATTATCTAATGCTTTTTGCAGACACACACATATATTCATTTAACATTGCTGGGCATCCTACCCACCTCCAAACATTAAAAAATTGAAAAAAAGTTACCATTTACTCTCTAGGCATATAAAGTTATAAAAGATAGGTTCTATAATTGGTTCAAGTCCCTAAGTTCTGGGATGAATAAACTGAGTTGCAAAAAGGCTAAGAAACTTATTAAACAGCACGTTGTCAGTTCTGATCATGTGACTTCTGTCTCTGGTTTTAGAATGACCCTCACATGCTCCATAATAATGCATTTACCACAAAGTTCTTTCTTTCTAGACAGAAGCTGATAGAATATGTGGTAGTTCCTCTCTCCAGCCTGCTGAAAAAAATCACCCGGGCCTTTTCAAGCAAATCTGCATGATGAGAAATGGAAAAAGACACATAGTTAGGTTTTTTTGCAACACTTAGCAGAAAAGTAATCAGACAGTGTGATGACCACTTACAGATGTCGATGTCAGCAGATGACAACTTGCCTCTGGCACAATAGTGCATTCTGGTGAATTTGCCCTAGGTAGACACAGAACATAGTCTCCTATTGAAACAAGCCTAACAGTTGCATTGGCTTCATTATACACTTTACTCTCACAGTGACTGCTTTCATAAAAGTTAAAAAAAAAAAAAAAAAAGAAGTAACATGGTTCTGAGCTAACATGAGTCAATGTAGGGAGGCAGCCAGGACAAACATCAGGACCAGCAGTGGTCCTGGATTCTAGTCTCAGATCTGCGGGGTGTTCTTATCTGCATTACTGAATCTCTTTGGACCTCAGTGTTCTTATCTAAAAATGAGGAAAATTATATCTACTCAGCGTATTCTTTCATTTATTCAACAAACATTCACTGAGCATCTACAGTGATCCAGAAAATCTGCTAGGCACCGGCGATACTGTAATAGAAAAATAGATGTGGTGCCTATACTTCTAGATTCTATGTGTAAGTGGTAAATGCAAGGGCTCTAATGTAGAAACATTTGGTGTGTCTTGAAATCCAAAGAAAAGCCAGTTGTGCTGGAGTTTATTGAGAAAGAGAGAAAGGGGCAATAACATAGACTCTGAGAGGTAGACAGACACTGGGCACCATATCCTGGGAACCACGTGGGCTCAGGAAGGAGTAGGGTTCTAGTATACATGTGCTTGGGAGACATGGGAGGTTTTAAGCAGAGAAGTTATGTGACATATGTTTCAAAACACCACTTTGGCAAAAATGATAGACGGGGCTCACTTCCTTCCTTCTCAATGAAAAGCGACAGGCAGGATGTAGAAAGATTGCCTGGAGGTGACAGAGCCTGCGTCAGAGTGCCCGATGTGGTCAAGGAGCCTGGCCGGTGACAGCCAGAGCCTGCGGGGTAAGGTGTTGAAGCTGGGCAGAGGCAGAAGGTGGAGGTCTGCCCGGGCAAGGAAGGAGTCTGGGCAGGACTGCGGCCTGGGAAGGGAAGGAGAGTGGCTGCATAGAAGGGGACTGAGCCGGTAAGTTAACAAATGTAGGAGAATGGGAGCCAAACATGCATATATACATTTATCCACATACATGCACATACATATATAATATTAATTGAAAAGCTCTAACCTGAATTTTTACATTTTTGAACCCCCTTTTCTCTCTTCCCTTTTCCCTTTTGTTCCCTTCCTTGCATTAATCTATCTTTGTTAATTTTCTTCTTCACTTCTTTCTAGCCTTCCAACCTTTTTCTTGTTCATTTTCATTGCTTTCTTTCCCTCTTACTTATCTTTCTTTCCACGTGACAGTCTTTTCTTTTTTTCTTTCTTTTTACTGTCTTTTCTTTTATTCATCCTTTTTTACCTTTCTTTTTTCCCCCTCCCTCTCTTTATTTTCCAGTTGTTTTTCTTTCAGATATCAGCAGAACATTCCTTCACATACTAACAAATCCCAAATCTAGCAATTGTTTTATGGACCAGTATTAACACCTGCTATGCAGCCAGACATTGCAAGTAGATGTAAGGCCTGGGATTGAAACTAGCTAAATTAACAGGAGACTCTTATATAATTATTCCCAGAGACTCAAACAGGAAGCCTGCTGCAAATTTCCTTGTAAATTATATAGTTGCTCCCTGCCATGCATTCTTGGCATAAAGTGGATTTGCGAAATTAGTGTTTGAAATCCAAATCTTCCCTCTATTATGGGACTGCTATAGTTATAAAAACCTACTGAAAAATATTTTTCCCCAATAAAAAAAAGTCCCCAATGAAAAATATACAGGGGTAGAGGTGACCATAGTCAGGAATAAAAATAATTGTAGTAAGTGAATTAGAAAATGCTTATTAAATTGATTTGTTATAAAAAGTATAGGAAACTGTGAAGAAGAAAGTACTTTCAAATTTGTAAAATATGATGAAATATTAAACATTATGAAAATCTGCTGGGTAAGCTTCCTTACTACTGTTAATGGAAAGAAATTTGAAACTATTAAAATGAATATTTTCTTACTGAAATTAATAAAATAGTAGAAGCTACTAAATAATTTTATGTAGTTTTAATTGTTTTAATGATAAAGCTGGTTAAATTTTTTGAGGAATCTAATATTTTAAACTTTAATCAAAGATCTTCTTTGATGTGCTAGAAATTTTCTTCATACCTATGGGCTCAGACATGAATCTTACTATTTGCTTAAAAATTAAAGACTCATATACTGCTTAATTGTGTTACTTACAAAATGAGAGGAGCTGTCATTTCTCAGGGTTTTGGCACATCCAAATGCTTCTAAAATAGGATTCACTTGTTTGATTGATCCTCTCTAGTCCCCTGGGATATGGGTAAGAGAAGCATGACTTACGAAGTTTTTAGCAGGATTCTGTACTGTCGCAAGCTCTCCATCCCCAGGTCAAATGCCATTCTTGCTCTGATAACCGGTAGTCAAGGCTGCTTCCAGCCCTGACCAGTGCAGCTTGGTTGGTTGGGCATTGTCCCGTGAACCAAAGGGTTGCAAGTTTGATTCCCAGTCATGGCACAGGCCTGGGTTGCAGGTTCGGTCCCCAGTTGGGGTGCAAATAAAAGGCAACCAATGGGTGTTTCTCTCTCACATCAATGTTTCCCTTTCCTTCTCCCTCCCTTCTTTTCTCTCTAAAATCAATGAGCCATGTCCTTGAGTGAGGATTAAAAAAATAAGCTGCTTCCAAATTTGGTGATGAAGTGTTATTTTAGAAAGAGAACTCAGAAAAATAAATAGATGAGAGACTGACAATATAAAATGCCCCTGTGAATATATGTGGGAGCTCATTTATTTGAAATGCTTCTCTTTTGGTTGGTGTTGGCCTGAGTAGGAAAAGAAAATGGGTATTTTACAGAATAAACCATGCCGCGACCTGCGCAGAGTGGTGGTCCCTGAGAGGGGGCGACAGGAGATTGAGAAAGGACAACACAACACAAAGACACAAAACAAGACAGTTTAAAGAAAGGCGGGGCCCAGGTGGGGCATTGTCCTCTGATGGAGAGACAATGACAATGACCACGGTCTCCGCGTTTATTTTATAGGGGTTGGTTAGATAAGGCTCTAGGGAGTCGTGCAGACTTGGGGGAACACTGTGGGCATGGACTGTTCCGTTCCCAGGGTATCTACAAGATAAAGCTTTCGTCTGCAAAGGTTGCAGTCGTCTTCAGCTAAAGCTTGCGGTTATCTACTCCCTTCTCAACACTCCCCCCCTTCACCGCCCCCGCCCCCCAGGTTCAGACTGTCGCCAGTTGTCAGCTTGCTCTGCCTTGCAAATACAAGCAGTTGAGCGTGGCCTTGCCAAGGGCTTAACCTGGCTTTTGACACCAACCTTCACTGTCCCCCACAGAACAACAAATACCAGAGTCTACTTTTAAACTTCATTCCATATATTTCCCCCCTCTGTTAATCTCACTCTCTTCCCATCTAGCCTCACACCTGAAATTTTGTCCTAAGAGAAAACGGCACACTCTTGGCATTATTAAATTATATTTTTCTTTGCTATCATTCCTAAGTAATCTAGAAGTCCATGTCAAGCAAAGACTTGTGATGGTATTGATCCTGAATTTGGAGGATGTGTACTCAGGCTGATGGACCAAAGCCAGTCATCTACACAGAGCAAGTCTTAATGACCACTCTGCACCCAAACTGCAATGGCTTTTGTCTTTCACGCAGCCTCAAAGACCTATTTTATAGGGGGAATTACAGAGTATATGTTACTCAGGAATTTATAGGTTTACAAATACTATATCCCTTGTAAAATATCACGGGTATACTTAAATAAGTAAAAGGGCTGTATGAGTAAAGATTTTTATAAAAGTGTTATGGGCTATGTATTGCGTTGTGTATTATCATAAGGCTCAATGGCTAGACCAAACAAACAAATGCACCAAACAACCTAAAATGTATGCAAAAATGAAGTAAGAGCTAATAGAGTTCAATGATACTTAAGGAAATGAATCAAATTCAGGAATTCGGCAATTGGAAAAAAACTTTTCATGGCTTGAAAATTGGACTAGATTGTTATTTGATATACTTCTTACTTTGCAAAAACAGCAGAAAACAACCAGGATTAAATTTAAGAAGCAAAATAATAATGTCAGACCTAGAAAGATGTAAAGCTCTAACAGCTCCATCTCTCATTGGTTTTGAGTTCCATTCAGCATTATCTAATTTTATTTTGCATACCATCTCCCATGGTCTAGTTATCTTCAAATTATTATGAAGCCCGTCAACCTGTTAATGAAGCTAAACAAAGTAAGCAAAATTAAAAAATCACCAAGGATACAGATAATTAACTAGAGAGAGAAGGTTAAGTCTTTCAGAACCTGGAAAGTGATTAGATTGAGGGTCTAGCCATCCCGTGTTTGAGATTCGATCCAGGTGTTAGTGGTAAAGGAAGCAGACTTCTACTTGTTGAGTAGTAGCATCTCACTATTCCTTTAGCTAAAGGAATTTGAAAATATCAAAAGTGGCCATTCCAGGCACTGATGACCCTAGCCTTTAAGGGAGGCAGTTTGGATCTTAAGTGCCTAATTTTTAGAGAGTCCAATTAACAAAGAGTTGGTCAGTATATGGCCCTAGAAGCAGGTCTGAAACAAATTATGTAATTTCATGTTTTGGGGATAACCCATACTGGTTTGGAGCCGTTGATTCTCTCAGGAGGTGAAATAAAAATGAGGAAAAAAGACTTTTCTATAATGTTTGAATTATTCTGTGGTTCTTTCCCCCTCCTTTTTCCCTATCAGTGATCAGGGCACAGCCCCCACGATCAACGGATCGGGCCACCGCACCCTTTTTGCCAAGGTATGTGAACACTTACCGGCTTTGCCCTAGATTCTCCCATGGTTGCTATGGTGGCAAAACCCTGGATAATGTGCTTGGTGTTCACAGTCTTTCCAGCACCAGATTCTCCTCTATAATTGGAAGTTCGATGGCACAGTTAACTGGTTCAGATTATAAATACAATGCAAGTTAAATAATTTCAGCCATATAGACTAAGGCAAGAAGGGAAATTTTTATGGAAAAGTGGAATGGAAGAGGGAATTTGAAGGAGACGCAGACATTTAATTGGTTGGGAGAAGAGGAAGGACAGCTCAGGCTGTAAAAACAGCATTAGGAAAAGTCTGGAAATATCAAAGACATTTATAAAAACAAGAAGCCTATGCATCATGACCCAGTTAACACAATGCTAAAGAGTACCTCTACTAATTAGAGATAGGCCTCTTCATTACTAGGCTTTCAAGACACTTTCAAATATTGAGGCTACCTCATGGTCAGGTTTAACCATCTCCCTCAGCAAAAGACCCGCCAATCAGTTCACCAGGCAGCTGGGCGTCAGACTTCCCTTTTACCTTTGGGAACCACCTAACTTTGTAATGTGGGGATAACACAATGATAAACTTACAGCCTTATCACCTAAAGCATCAAAGGATCAAGGCCTGCCTTTCCCCGACATGAAACTCCAGAAAATAGCCTACCCTCTCTGTGAAAGGCTGAACTCTAACTGCCCTTTTCAGCTCTAAGATTCTGAGAGGACATTATTATCACTATTATTATTATTATTATTATTATTATTGGCACAGCTAAAGCCAACGGAGAGCTCAACACATGACATGCGTCATCATTGCATAGGCAGACCAGGGACTTGGGCATTTCATGGCTGCTTGAGTCTCAGCCTATCCCCTCAGCCACCACGCTAATGGTTCACCTGGCCAGTCAATGCTCTTCCCATCAAAACTAACCTACATATTGTATCATTGCATGCTTTTCTTCCCTCCTCCTCATGCCTCTTTCTTGTTTTTCCAAGCCTCATCATCTTTTAGTTCCTACTGCTTAAGGTACCTTGGCCTGTCCCAGTCTGGCTGCAACAATAACACATTGTCTATTCCATGATCATCCCCTTGGATTTCCAGTCTCTCTGCCTAATTAGCCTGTCCAGAGGCCTTTGAAAATGATTATTTGAACAGGGAAGTTTCCTGTATCAAGAAGATTATTAAAACTAGCTTGCGCACTGTGGTTTCTAAAGGATATCCTAAAATGATGGAGGCAGTCTGGCTGGCACCATATTTGGAGTAATTCCCTGAGTACCTTATTCTTTCCCAGAACATAGTCTGTATTTAAAGAGCAAACAACTCATAGACAGCAAATTTGTGTTTTATTCCTAGTGAAATGTAGGTTTCTGTTTCCATTGAAACTCTCACTGCTGGCCAAAAAGAAAAAGCAAGGCAAACACTTACGTGAAGACTACAGACTGAGTCTCTTGATCTACAAAAGAGAAGAAAATGTCAGAACGTTCTTCTGCCAGAGCATCTATATATTGGCCTGAACTTATTCAAAAATTTCCTTGGTTGCAATTTGAAGTCAGATAACAAGGAAAGGGATTTGCTCCATATACAGTTAGGGGGAAAAAAGCCATTAAAATTGCATAGAGTAATAAAGATTTTTTTCCCCCTGCCCTCATGTACGTCAGTCATAAAAACATGAATTCTAGGCCTATTTTCCTGCTCCAAATACTAATAGCAACTGACTAAATGGTTGACATTTTTGCCATTTTAAGCCTTTTAAGAAGCAGGGTGTAATAATAACTACAGGAAAACTTCTTTAGGCCCGAAACTCTAGCAGGCATTTTATGTAATCAAAGAGGCCATCTACAGGGGGTTTACTCTGAGACAGCCACTGAGCTGAGCATTTTCAATGCATTATCTCACTTAATTTGATGTATGAACTAATTGTCCTCATAACCCTAGGAGGTAGGCTCTGTTTTGCCCACGTTTTATCCAGAAGGAAAAAGAGGCTTCAAGTGGTCAGGTAACTGTAAAGGCCACGCTCTGCTCACAATGCCTACATGCCTGTAAGTGACACAGAAGAAAGTAGATCAGATATTTTTACCTTTCATTTTGTAGGGCAGTCACTTACTGTGAAGCATATCGTGAAAGGAGTTAAAGGCAACGCCAAAGACATGAGGGGGGCCCTCTGATCGCCCCTTCCCTTTGTAGGTGGCCGCCACTTCTTTTTGATACACTGGAAGCCACTTATAAGGATTTATGGTCATGGGGAAGAGGCCCAAATATGTCTGAGGGAAGTTCAGGAAAGATTTCAGAAAACAGGTTAGAAATACTTCCAGGATTTTCAGCTCTTTCACTGCCAGGTAGCATTTGCTCAAATATTTATTTATAAGAGAACTAGAAGGAGAGAGCTTTTGGATTTTTGCAGAGAAAGGAGTTCTAACAGGAGGAGACGGAACCAGGTTAGAGCAACCACAGGACCTGGGATTTCCTCTTCCCCTGGGAGAACCTAACTACCCCCATGTCTGACACAGACACCCTTCAGATAGAGAAGATGCTAGCTAACAGCAGGCCTGCAGATTCTGCAGGCATTTGAGTCCAGAAGGGAATCTGTGCCTCAGCAAGATTAGGAACCTGATGTTTAAGGCCTTGAGGGGGAACAGATCATGCAAGTCACTCAGTCACTGTATGGTTTCACTGTGGCCACAAAAGATAGGTCCATGTCCTAATCCCCAGACCCTATGAATATGGCCTTCTTTGGAAAAAGGATCTTCTCAGAGGCAATTACGTAAAGGATCTCCAGATGGTATCCGGGTGGGCCCTAAATCCAATGGCTGCTGTCCTCACAGGAAACACACAGAGGAGAAGGCGATGTGAAGATGGAGGCAGAGATTGGAGTGATCCAGCTACAAAGAATGCCAATAGCCACCAGGAACTGAGAGAGGCAAGGAAAAATTCTCCACCAGAGGCTCCAAGGGGGTGTAACTCTGCTGATTCAATTTTGGACTCTGGCCCCTAGAACTGTGACAGAATAAATTTCTGTTGTGTTAAGCCTCCCAGTTGGTGGTAATTTTGTTACAGCATCCCAGGGACACATACAGTCATGCAGTAAATCAGAGAGCCAAGAAGCAAGCTGGCTGGCTGCATGTCAAGGTTTCCACAGTAATGGGTCCCAAATGCCATCATCTTAGCCTAATCTGCTCAGTGTTGCTTCTGCTGAATAGGTTCTGAGTAAATAAAAATCTCAGCAACCAACCATCTCCAATTTAATGATAAAGGAAAAAAAAATCCATTTATCGGTCACAAATGAAGTAGTAAGCACTGAACTACAGGCATTGCCTGCATTCTTTTACTAAATCCTCCAAACTACCCAGGAGAGACAGACATTATCCCACTTTACTCTAAAAGTGACTTCAAGATAAGAAAGATAAGGGCTGGTAAGTGACAGAGCTGGCATTTGGACACTCGTCTATCTCTATCAGGTTCCAAGCCTCATGCCTTTACTTTAGCAGGACAGCTCCTGGGAAGGGATATTAGTAGTGACAAAATATAACTGGGAAATGCTAAGATAAGGACCCGTCCTATGGGCATTCCTCAAGGGTTCTCCCCACGCGACTGGGCTTAAATTCGATCATATCTTTTTCACCTGAGGGAGGGCTGGGCCATTGCTGACATAAAGCTTTGGCGGTAAAGCCCATACGTGAATATAGATCATCCAACGGTCACAGCGCCTCCTCAGGGTGCGCAGCGCTGAAGCTTCGCTGAGGCACTGCCACATCTTCAACCACTTCAAACCTTGAAGGATTCATCTGCTGAACTTCCTCCTCCTCGACACTCAGACTCTGCAGAGAGAAAAATTTAAGCTATATTACCCTATTTTTTCTATGCTTATTTATTTTGTCATGTATTGCAAAGACTTTTCAGAGTCAAGAAGATGCCTCATTAGAGGATGGGGCCAGGAGAAGTTCCACCAACCTTAATGGAAGAAGCAGGTGCTCCTCTTGCCCATGTGTTTTCCTTGCCCAAAGATGAAATTTAAAAAAGTGTTTTTGTTGAACTGAAATTTCCTAAATTGCAGGGTCCTAATCCTATAGCTCCTCACAGGCTCTGACTACCTCTGAGGGTACCCACATTATAGTATGTGTGATTTGGCCCCTCAAGATGTCTTGACATATCCTGGAGGTTTAGAAGAAGGAACCGAGGAGGCAGACTAATGCTTTCAGACTTAGTTCAAGACATATCCTCATCCTCAAACCTTCTCCAACTCCCTCATTTTCTTTTTGTGAAGTCTTTTACCATATATACAACCTGTACTATCTTGCTATTATGAGCTCACCTATCATCTATCTATCTATTTTACTTTTATTAGTATTTATTTTATGCTGAATTTTATTATGGGTCATAATTTTTGTCTCTTCAGTTTTTTCTGGGATATCTCTTTCTGCTGTGCATCCTCCTCTTCTGGTTTAGGAAAAATCCGCTCTTTTTCAGCAGGACCATCTCAATGTGGCAGGGAGGGCTCATGTGGTGCTTAATCCGCCATGAGCTCTGTAAATTCTATGCCACTTCTTGGGAACTTTGATCCCCTGGATGTGCTCAATGATCAGAGAATCTACATCTAAACCCTTAAGTTCAGAATTACTCTCTATATTTTTAAGTATGTCCAGCAAAAATTCAGCACCCTTTTTGAGACCACTGACCCTCTGTCTAGCCCCACTGTTTGGCCTGGGCACATTTCCTAACTCTGTTATTATAATGATGCAATGGCATACATTGCTTCTGTGAAATGACATCCTTCAGGTACTTGGTGGCTTTTTCAAATATGAGTATCCTTGATGGCCTGGGCAGTTTCACCAGTGTTCTTAGAGTAAACACAGCAATCTGAACCTCTTGATTTGCATGATTCTGTGGAGTCTCCTGGGTCAAGTAAATAATGAATTATTTACATAGGTCACCTCTGGCTGCTTTCAGCAAGAGTTAACTCGTATATATTTTAATAATTGACTATGTTAGACTATTTCCCAGCTAGTTTATAAGCACCTTTAGAAGGCATTTTGAAGTATTTTCTATAGTTATTAGAATATGTATCACAATGCTATGGACATGGTAGGTATTAAATAAATATTCATCACTTTATTAATATGGGTGTATTGCCACTATCAAATAGTTGCATAGAGTTGCTCTCAAAAGTTTCCTAACACCATTTCCTATAGCCCTTTTCCTTGATTAATAAATATTGGCAACAGCTGATTCCAAATTGGTGACACCTTCTTCTTCCAACGTTCTCAAACTCTCTGTATTCTTGATCCAATTTCCACTCACAGTCTTCTTTGCAATTGTTCTAACAGTAATCCCCCCCCTCTTTTTTTAGTCTCTCCAATCTTTGTATTACCAGGACTCCTTGTCTTCTGTAGAACATAACCAAGGTTTTTCCATAAGAATTACTCGATTCCCACTGGCTTTACTGCCTCTGTTAAAGTTATAAAGACCAACAGTGATCGGAAGTGGAGTCACTTCTAACATCAAGAAGAGGAAACCTGGAGCCAGGGAGATGCGGATTGGGGTTTTGGGAATGGGACCTCCATTTTATGGTGGAAAAACAAACCATCTTTAGACTCCTCTTTCTACATCATTAACTTATCATTTTTATGCTCTTAGGATTTCTTTTGAAAATCATAGTTGCAACAATATTGTTTTTATAAATCACATTAAACACTATTGACAAGACAGTAGTTTTGGAGGCTCTGCTCCGAAGAGGTAAACCTCTCGTCTGGATGAGTAATATAATTGAGTTGAGAGGGGCTGGGGACTGTTACAGCCTTACTACATAGTCCCTCTCTGACCCCAACACTTGCCCCAGCCTTGGCTTTCAGAGGTCATAAGGGACCTCCTGCTTCTGAAATGCAAGGCTTTCTCCAGGTCCTTCATCTCTTTCCCTGGAATTTGACATTACTGACCGTTTCCACATCTGCAGGCTTCTCTGCCACTGCTATTCTTATTCAAATTATGTCTCTCTTTCTTGATCCTATCAACACAATTTGCTTCATAGTTCCTTAGGTCACTATTCCTTCCAGGGGGCACCTTAAAACCAAAGACAAAAAACTTGAAACATTGATGACAGAAGGGAAAAAAGTTGTGAGTTCTAGAGTCAATGATCTTTACCACCAGCAATCCGTTGACTCTGATTTATTCATTGTTTGTCATTAAATCTTTGACAGTAAGTGGAGAAGCTCCTGAAAGATGAATGAGTTTTCTCAAGGTTATTAGTAGCATCTCCTACCACAGTTTCTTAATTAAATTATTAGAGAAAATATTAATTATTTGTTTCAGTTGAGAATCTAGTCATTCCTGAGATGAAATGGTGATGCCTTTACCTTCCCACGTGTCGTCTCAACAATTGTTTCGCCATCATCTCCATTCCCTTTAACCTCGGCCTCAACATAAGTGCTCGTGCTGTTACAAATCCAGCATTTCTTCTTTTCTAGAGAGAAAAACTATATGGGTTCTACACAGTATATATATCAGACACTTTCATACTGATGGGTGTGACTTTGTTTCTTTTAATTCTATGTGTTGACTTGAAATTGCCAATATAGGTAATTGCAAAATTCAATAAAATCATAAAAGGTCATCCCAAAGCCACACCCACCCAATGACCCCATAGGAACAAGAAACACTTTGGGAAGCAGAGGCTGGGAACTTTCTCTGCCAGTTTGCTACTAGAAGGTTGCCTCCCCAGACCTCACCCATACCTCCCAACCCCAGCACTTACATCCTTCTCACAACTCCAGACCCTGGGTAGTTTGTGCAGCTGCTCTGCCCCTTCCCAGCTCCCCTCCAAAGAACTTCACTTAGAAAGATCTGGTTACAGCTAAGTGAAAATTTAGGTTAGTGGTCATGTCTGTCCCTCAAGATTAGACCTTAGTTTTAATTTTGGAATGGAAGCCTTCTAACAGAATTACATGGTAGAATTGGAGGAGGAAGTCTGAGGAGAGGAAATATGGGTTACTTTTGTCATGCAGCATAACTGGTTTATGTCACTTTTCCTGACATATAGGGTCTGGTCTGCTTGAGAGTAGTTGGTAGGGAAATAATATGGGTGTAATAATTTAGTTTTATTTTGAACATTTCACCTACAATGTCATATGGCGTGCTTGAATGTGATATTATGTTACAGAATTACATGCTTATGATTTTGTAATAAAAGATTTTGCAATAAAAAGGGGGTGTTATTTGTGCAAGACCCTGTATTATTTTTCTCCCCTCAGTCTCCTCATGCCCATTAACCACCCCTAAACAAAGCAGCCTACCACAAAGGGATTAACCAGTAAGAGTTTTCTGGTAAAATGAGCCAGAACTCTTATAAACACCTGAGTCACCTTCTCAAGTTCTTTCCCATCTGAAGCAGATAGCCAGGGAAGATGAATAAGAAACAGACTTTTAAAGCAAAATGAGTCTTACCAGAAACTCATAAAAGTCCCCTGTTACAGCTTCTCAAGTAGATAGGTGTGCGGGGAGTGGAGAGCATTTGTCTGGAAGCGGGAAAATTTGAACCCATGACACAGGTGAAACCCTGCTGCAGCCAACTCGGTCACCATCACCACTCCTCACACATGGATGACAAAAGCTAGGGAGTCCTCAGGCTGCAGGACGGGTGTGTTGCAGCCTCTCTAGGCTGGACAGATCCGCTCGGGGCTCAGGGAGATGGAAGAAGATGCATGGAGCCTTGGGGATGCTTGACAGGCCTTTATTTGGGAGAGTCACACAGGCCACAAGCCCATGTCCAAGTTGGTGCCCCGACTCCCCACCCCGTCCAAAGCTCCTATCCCTTAAGTACTAGCCCTAAACAAAGCAAGCTGCAGGCCAGAAAGGGAAGTAACTATCATGAGCTGCGCATGCGATCCTACTCAAGGCTACAGGGCAGTTTATTGCACCTGGGGCTCAAGGCCGTGAGACCAGGAGACCTTGGCTCAAGGCTGTGGGAACACTGCTTTATCAGACTCCATCAAGGTTGTGAGGAGCTGCTCCCTCCAGTTACCAATGCATCTGGGTGAGGGAGCCAGACGACCTCCATGTACCCTACAATGGGGCTTTCACCAGGGACAAACCTGGGGACAGAATGTGCAAGAAGGAGGTGAAGTTCGGCAGCATTCACCCCTTCTTCTGGCATGTTTGTCTCTGCAAAGAACTTTTTGCTCACCACCTTCCTGCCATCACCATCTATAACGCTGTGCTCCCTCCCCTGTTTCCCTGATTGCAACCAATTCACCACTAAAACTGCTGGGCCAGAGGATTTTTATATTCCTATTTGACTGATTTTGCTCTTGCTTCTTCTTTTCATTTGCATTGTAAATACTTGGTTTGCATTGTATTTATTCTCTTGGTCTTTTTTTATGCAAAAATGGATTTGCTTTGTGTTATTTCTATGAAAATAGGCTTGTTTATGAAAAGCACCCATTTTGCATACATTTTGTGAATTTAAGGTAAATACACTGTATTCTAAACCAAATGCTATCACATGAAAGAAACATGACTATCACCTGGCACAGATTCCCCTCTTCCTTTTTTCTTTTTAGGAAAAGAACCAAAGAAAAGAGATCCAGAGAGTTGTCCAAAGTCACATAGCTAATTAGTGGCAGTCATTAGAATACTGACTCTAGAAATTAGATCACTACCTCCTAAATCAGAGCTCTTGAGATACAATATGCTTCCTCTCCCTTGTATGCTTAGCTCTGTTTCCTCCACTCTTTCTCTCAAGCATTGGGTTAATCACCTGCCTCTTAATTAGCAATTTTTTTTTCTTGCCCTTGGAAACAGTGGGAGAGAAAAATTTTTGGAGACCCTTACTTACCTGAGGCCCAGTCCGTGATAAGGATATTTTTGAAGATGAAGTAAATGAACTCAGTCAACTTTTAATACTTTGCATTCATAAAAACGTGCAGAGATGGAAATGGAGACAGCAATGGATTCGAGTCAGGACACCTGGGATTTTTGTCCTGGTTTTCCTAGTAACAAGATATGAAGAACAGTCTCATTTCTATGGACTTTAGTTTTCTCATCTGTAAATTCAGAAGGTTTGTCTATATGATTTTGTACTTTTCGATGATTAAATACCTTTCCTAATATAATAGTAACATGTGTTTACTGGAGAAAACTTAAAAGTAGAGAAATGTATGAAGAAATTTTGTAAAAAATCACCTGTGATATACAACTCAGAAAACCACTATTATCTATGTGAAGCACTTCTTTCAAGTCTTTTTTCTAGGATATGGATCAAAATTGTAGTAATACTACATTCAGTTTTGTAGTTATTTTAAGTAGATTATTTGCCTATCCTTATATAAAAATCATTTACACTTTGCTTTGCGATGGTGTTTTGTCTTTATCTCTAAAAGCACACTTCCTCCCTGACACCCAGCAATTCTAGTTTTCTTTCCTAGACTTCACCCCGTTGCATTGTGTTTCTTTTTCCCGTTTATTGTCTCATTTGGTCCTCATGGAGGAAGACAGGCAGAGTATTATACAGTTTGACAGGTGAGGAAACCGAGGCTCAGTAAGAAGTGATTTGTTCCAATTACTCAGCCCAAGGACATTAAGGATAGGGAATTTGAACCTGAGTCTACTTGCCAAATACTGTTATCACACTGCTTTCACTTGGTCTGAGTTCAAAACCTATACTGCATTGTCTGCTGGCCCAGAGGGATGAAAAACTTTTGCTGACTCTCGTCTTTTTTCTGTCAGTGTACTTCTATAAGGAAGAATAATTTGGCCAAAGACATTAATTAAAAATTATGTGGTTGTTACATTTTAAGTAATTATTTAGAGTGCCGACCGAGTCTACTAAATGTATCATTCAATTATCTCTAGTGCTTTGACTCGGTTTTGATTTTCTCCCTGGCACCACTCACGGTTTTGTCTTTTGTTATCTAACTACCTGTGATAAGCTTCTGCACGACCAGTTCTGACCTCAGGGATAGTTCTGTTATTATATTTGATTTGATGGATTATAATTAGCTACTCTAAAATGCAATCACAGTAATAAAATTCAGTGACTGGAAACTGGGAACTGATCCAGAGTTGGTCTATGATGGAAATATAATGTCCTACATAACTGGCTTGAATTCTAATTGGTCATATTAAAGCCTAATGTTGACTAAATATGAGTACTAGAACAATGCTCAGTCAGTATTTATGTTGCACTATTGAATAATTTCAGAATTAAGATATGTAGGGGCTTGATGCTAGATTACACTATGAATCTCACTCCCAATCTCCAATTAGCTGATGTCCAGAAGACAGCCTTGCAGCCTGAACATGTAAAGGAAGAGGGGAAAATATTTATTTACAGATTTTCAGGTAGCACTTAGCCTTTATCTTGAAGCTGAATCCTCATTAACCTTTGTTTTTGCCTGTAACTACCAAGAAAGTATTAATCAGGGTAAGCAAGCCTCCCACTTATCTTTTGTTTAGTGTTTGGCTGAGTGATCCTACTGACTTAGAAGACATCCAGAGGGCAAAGTCCCAACATCAGTCAGTTCTGGAGACAGCCAGAGACAGCCTCTATTGTTCCTGCCTTCCCGCAGCCTTTTCCTTTCTTCTTCATGGTAAACAAGCCCAATCTACAGTCTAAGTCTCAGCCCCTCCCTCTCTTATGGCATTCACTGGGGTCACTCCTGCAGATATTGTGTTATACTTCTGCTTCCTGGAAGAGAAAGCATGTTGTAGGGCCAAGTAAGCAGGGCCTGCACCTGGGCCACCTCCCAGCACTCCTCCTCTTCTCTGCAAACCTCCATCCCTTCCCCGGGCACTCTGAGCTCCTCAGTTGCTCAGTCAGAGGTTCATAGACATGAGTTACACCTCAAGCAAATAAGTTAGGCTCCAGGACTGATGGTCCCTCCCAGCCAATCAATTATCTCAGTTGCCACCTGGAAGCAGTAAAATAAAAGGAAGCCAGCAGCCATAATGAGTCTTACCATCAAAGCCCATGGCCCGTAGCAGAAGCAGCTCAGCCTTGCTCATTCTGAGGAAGGTTGAAGCCTCTCCAAGCTCTGACACGTCCATCTTTCTTAAAGCATACACCCCATCGCTAGGCCTAAAAGGGAGCTGAAAGTGTTCACTCTTCAGTAGATAGATATAGGGGGAAAAAGTGGAAATGAGTAATTCCTCTTTTTAACTACCTCAATTACTCCTCTCTCTCTCACATCTCAAGTTTATGACAAAAACTGGACTCAAGAACACCTGACTCTAGCAGGGCCAACTTATCCACTAGGCACAGTGCCTATGGTCCAAGATACCTTGAGGGGCCCTTGAAAATATTTTAATTTCTTTTAAAATCAGAAAAATTATGAATATAATCTATATATAATAATGAATCTAGCCTGGGATATATTAATTAATCTTTATCAGCAACCCAGTTATAAAATCCAATTTTTAGGGGGTTTTTTTTGTGTGAGTGAAAGAAAATAAAAATGCCTAGAGTCCATGAAAATCATAATGCAACACTGAACTGCAGACTTCTGACCTTCAAAGGTGGGAGAGTGGGCCAGATGGAGACACATCAAACTGGGGGCACTAGGTTCCCTGCCAGGAGTGGAGGAAAGGCTTGCAGGGGTCTAGGTGCATCCAGATAGATGGAGCATTGTAATCAGATGGTGGCGACAGAGGGGAGGAGTTATTGTGAGAGATGTTCAGCACTAGCGAGTACAGGAATGAGAAGGTATCTTAGCAGAGTTGAGTGTCTGGGAGCAGATGGAATATGAAACCACTGGCAGACAGACATTGAGGGAGCTGGCCTAGGGCAGCAGTGGTGAGGCAAGTACTGGAGGCGGGCAGCCGGTTGTGTGGTGAAAGGAGTGAGCAGGTGTGAGCAGAGGAGTTCCTGGGCTCAAACATTTGCAGTTTGGGGGGGGGACTTGGTTGCTGGGCAAACCATCAGGGCTAAAGTCATCGAGTGTTCATTCGATACCACTTTACTTATTTTATCATTCATCTTCACACTTTCCATTTGATGACATGGAGGAGAAGCAATGGTATCTGGGCCACCACAATCCAAAATGAGAGGTTATTCTTTCTAACTGACAGAAAAGAAAGTCTTAGGCTTTGTCCTCTCTGCTCCAGCTTGCATGAAAAACATTATTAGCCCCACTTTATAGATGGGAAGGTGGAGGAGGGCTTGCCAAGTGTGTTTGTCTCCAGTGCAGCACTCAAGGATTCACTAGTGCCATGGTCTAACGCTCCAAAATGGACAGTAATCACTTTCTATCTCACACGTAATGGGGGTGATAATTAATACTCCAAATAATGTAATAATGTATTTCACTACACTTAATCTACTCTTTTCTTGTGGTGCCTTGGGTGTGTCCAGTGATGCTGTCTCTGGGATCTAAGGAGTATGGTTTAGAGCAAAGACTTAGTGGTCCAGTCTCAGAGTTAGTTTTATCTCTGCCAGGAAATAGGTGTGTGCCTGGTAGGAAATCACTTACCCCTCGAGGTTCAATTCCCTCACCCACTCAATGCAAGACCTAGTCATAATCTATGGGGATGTTTCCCAAGGCAGACAGGCGAGAAGGTACTTAAGAGAAGCACTTGAACAAATGCCGAGACATAGCACTGAGGGTAGCATTTCCCAGGAGAAGAAGATAAAATTGACCTTTCTGCAGGCAAGCATTCAGAATAATAATAATGAGCACTTGAATAGATAGAATGGAGCAAGATGAAAAAACCTCTGAAAGTTAGAAAGAGAAATTTAGAAACAGACTGCAGGAAACATTGTAGACTCTGGGCAGGGACCTGAGGATAGCAGTATTTTAGGAAAATGGCTCTGGCAGCATATTTGTGGTGGATTGAAACAGGGAGAAGCCGTAGTCAGGGAGACAAGTTGTGAGTCTGTATCTGTGGGAGAGCCGAACTGTATCTTCCTCTTCTCACTCTGCGTGGCTTCCTGGTGGCCCACACTCAGTAGACAGAAGGGCTCAGGAAATAGATTTTGGATACAGAAGCTACTCATAAATATGTGTGTGTATGTGTACAAATTTCCTGGATGAATACCTAAGAAACGGGTATCTAGGGAGTAGGAACAGGATATGAGTGGGAGAAGAAGACAGTTACCTTTCACTTCATACCATTCCGATCTGTTTCAATGTGTGGGCATGTGAATGTACTTCGACAGATTTTTAAAAGTAGTTCTTATTATAACTTTCAAGGAAAAAAAAACAATCGCATCAAAGCACAGTGCACACAGCTGTGTAAATCCCTTTGCTAGTCTGGACCACTTAGCATATTTAAGGGAATACAGGAAGCAGTATGTGTAGAAAGCAGCACTAGAGAGGAGGAGACTGCATGTGCCAGGAGCACAGAGGATCTGCCAACTGTTCGGAGGGAGGAAACTGAGACCAATAAATGACTCGTCTGAGCAAAGGAAGGATCAGAATCCCCCTTCCTCCTTGGTCTCCTCCTGCATCCATTAATCCCATGCCCCTACCACTCTCTGGGTCCCTTTAGTTTCAAGTTTCACACAAGACTTTAGAATTTTATAGAATAACACCTTTGTCACAGCACAGTCCTATCAATGCCTTAAAATAGAAAATTAAAGAGCCCAAACTCCCACAAGAAGCAAACAAAATTAACCTTCTCAGTAAAATAAAGAGGAGATATGTTTTAATCATGATAAAGAAACAGATGATAACAGAATTAAAGGTAGTTTTTGTAGGCTTAGGGTTAGAGTTAGAGTTAATCTATATATTGAGAGGAAATTAATTTGAGACTGGTATTTTGGAATCTTTGTCAAGAGATTCTGAGACCTATTGTAAACTTTTATCTGCTAGTAAATATATCAAAGAAGTAGAAGAGAGAAGGGAGCAGAGCTGGAAAGCTCGCAGAGGAGAGGAAGGGATGAGGCACAGGTTTGTCTGCACCTTGCTGTCACTTCCTCGTGTCTGGACCCAGTGGTAACCTTTGAATATCCAGGAGCTTGATTTGTCTGTTTGTACAGACATGATTAGCCTCTGAGAGTCAGATAGCTACACTCAAAAGTGTGGTGACCATATTATTTATTATTCACCCCTGGACATATTTTTTCATACAGGGACACTTTTGAGAGTGAAAGAGGGCGCTATTAACAACTAAATCTGGGCAACGGACATAATCTGATACCACCCCAAGCAAACAGAGGTTTGTGGACACCCCAGGCATAAGAGAATTGATGACTTGGAATGACAATTTATAAATCAGCAACAAAGGCACACGTTTTGGGTCACTATAAAGTTCAGGTTACTTGTCTCCATTACTCACACGGTGCTTAGACAACATTACTATCAGAAAGCTGAACTCAGAGAGAGGTTTAGATACTGACATGCATTGTCATTCTGTTCATAGCACAGCCAAAGGGCTCCTCCTGCTCTGTTCTAGCATTCACTTTCTCAGAGACTGAGTTCTATATGTACCACCACTCTCCCATTTGCACTGACACGGTGCGATTTCCAGAATTAAATGTATCATTGCTACCTAGCTAGCAAGATAAAGAGGAGGGGTGGGAAGGCCTTATGTGGAAGGGACAGTTGAGATATAAGCTTTCCACCTTGACCTGGAAAGGATTATGTTGGTCCAAATCTAGCTGCCCTTGATAAGAAATAAGTTAACATCTGCCACATGAGAGGTGACATCAGCTTAGGTGACCAACCATCCTGGTAGCTGGGGTCTGAAGCATTTCTGGGGACTTGGTACTTCCCATGCTCAAACCAGGTAAAGTCCCAGGCAAGCTGGGACAAGTTGGTCACCTTACTTTTAGATCTAGAGCTCTGAGCTATTTTAAGAATCAAATATCTAGTTTAAAACTTAGCTATTTTTTATGCTGATTGTAGTTTTGTGCTTCTCTCTCCCTCCAGGTATTTTGTGAATAGCTTTTTGAAAATGTTCATCTATTGTCCCATTAAATATATATTTATTGCCCATCAATAATTGACCTTGGGGGATGTGTACAATGATGGGCATTATAAATACACTCTGCCTTTTTAGATTTATAGGTTGGGCCTGGCTTGGATATGTTGGTGGGGGAGGGAGTTCTTTCTGTCTTAAAATATGGCTACACATTAGGGAAATTTGTTGAGAAAAATCTTTGCATCCTGGGAAGGGGCAGTGGTGGTCATGTGGCAGAGATCAAAATGAGGGAGCGCAGAGGGAACTGCGGAAGCCAGAGGAAGAGGTAAGTTTGTGCAGTTATGATTCTGGTTCACTACTCAGCCAAAACCTTAGTTCAGACCTTGTTATGTTTTTCTTGACATGAGAGACCTTTCCTTCACATTGTTCTTTCACAGGCTGCTCAACTCCGTCATCATCCTCTGCTTGCCATTTCAATGGAAGGGTTCCTTTTTGACCTTCTTCGTTCCCCAGTATAGAACCTTGGGAGTTATCTCCCATTTCTCCTTCTCTCTTGTGCCCACATTCAACTGATCACCAAGTTCTATTGATTCTATAATTATCAGATTCTTATCCACTTCTATCACACATGGTTTGGAGTGCCGGCTGAGCCCAAGCACATATCAGCAATGCCTACCGTCATCCGTGGACATTAACCACAAGCTGTCACGTCTATAAGGTGACAACTGGTGGCCTGGCCCCGCTGATTATACCAGGTGTGGGTACCCGATCCAATCAAGGAAAATCAGGCTACCTTTCCCTGGAATACAGATTTTGTACTTAGGGCACCTTGGCCTGGGATTTTTGCTTGAATGAAGTGATGCAAACCTGGGGGTTAGGGCTGACATTGTCACAGGGTGCCATGGCCTGGTAATCAGTAGAAGCTTCCGTAGAGGAAGAGTAGGAAGAGAAGTAGCAATGTGGGAAAGAGAGGGAGATTGCTTGCTTATGTTCCCAAAAGCTTCCCTAGCTATAGTACCTCTTGAGACTTAGATTCAACGCCTGCTTATGGTGTCCATAATATCTTTCAATAACCTTCCAGTAATTCTCATTTCCCCCTCAACTTTAAATTATCTCGAGTGAGTTTCTGTTTTTGCCTACACAATATCCTTAATGAAGACATTATGTCTCAGTCTTTGTCCTAATATAGGTTCTTGATTTCTCTCCCAGGATGATGTGAAGATTGTATGTAAATAAAAGTCAGCATAGTGTCTGGTGCATAATAAAATTTCAATCAACGTTAACTACTTTATTGCTATTCACCAAGCATTTGTTTAGTCTTTGAACACTGTGCTAAATATGCAGGATGGTTGCTTTGCTTTCTAAATTGCTTAGTGACTGAGGTCTGCAGAACCATGATAGAGGACAGCACCTTTGGGAAGTAGGGAGGGAAATTTGCAAAGTGAAAGCTGTAGTTGGGTAGACAGAGGTGAGACAACAGTGTCATCTACTTAGGCAGTGTCTATCCTGGGAGGTCATGCGGACTCCAGTCCTCTCACTGCTGGCCACAGTGAATCTGTCTTTAGGAAATCTTATCTCTTTCAGTCAGGGCCAGGCAATAAATTTCTGGAGGGAGGGGACACAAAGACTGTCTTCTTTGAAATCCATGTCATGTGGTAATTTTGTGCCTTGACTGTAAGCAGAAACCCAATCATTGCCTGTTAAGTAAATTGTTAAAAGAGTTAAATTATTTTCACTTTAGCAACCCCAACAGATTTTCAAGATGGTTTCGTCATAATTGATTAGATTTGCTTGAGTTCTTCATCAAGTTGGGTCATTATGCGTGTTTACTTTCAAAGTCTTCCGCTGCTGGGAAACCATGATGTGAGTAAGAAGAGCAAATATGAATATTCCTCTGAGTAAACAAATACAAAGAATCTCTTGACAAAGCCTCTTCCATTATTAAAACTGGAGACAAAGTGTCTGAAAATGAGAATGGATTTATCCAGATGTCAACAGAGGAGGGAGAGAATTGTCAAGCATGTAAATGATTCCCAACATGCTGAAACATGTGTCTCAAGGCATTACAGTGACATACATCTAGTTACAAGGCCCAGTGAACACCATGGATCTAGGGAAATGCCACGAGATGCTCTTAATTAAGGGTGCTACTGGGTAGACAAATGAGGCTGAATTTTCCTAATATTCATGCTGCTGGGATAATCTGTTACATGCCTCAACTCAGCAAGGTTTACTCAGTACAAAATTGTTTGGTCTTTGTGCATAAATCTACCACCCCTTAACCGGCTACAAATCTGCATTTTATTTACTTATATGTACTTTATCTTACCATAAAAGCAGGGACTTGAAGCAGATTTACCTCCTTAAGGAGAAATGTTAAAATGTTGAATTTAATTGAATTGCAAATCAAAGCGTTACACAAATGATTGACTATTGAAGCACTCACTCCAAGGGCAATTATGATGATGGCCACAGGCCTAGAGGCAATCCAGTTCACACCACTGGATTCTGCCTCTGACCGCTCTTCAGCTCCCTCCTCCCTCTGGTTGCCCTCTCCCAGTTTCCCGCGGCCCTTCTATCCTGCCCAGGACTAGACGTCCTATTCCTTCCCATCTCCCAATCTCTGATCGAAATTCCAGCTCTCTGGGCTGCTTGCTATTTACCCAAAGAAGAACTTCTGAATAAATTCTGGCATATGTTCATTCTTGAGTATATCCTCATAGGCTCTGTGGGCAAAAAGAGCAAGAAGATCTCATGAAGTTCCCACTCCAGAGGGGCTGGGCTACAGAGATGTGTATCAGCTGTTACCATTGATAATGGGAAAGGCTGTGATAGAGCTATGTACAGGATGGATGATGCAGGTCATGGAGGCACGACCCACTCAACTGTGATTGTATTTTAAAAATAACAGTCTGCAACTCGAAAGATGGATGCTCAAAATTCCCTGAAATCACACCTGTAGAGACAGTACCAACATTATTTTATAAGAGCAAAGAATAGTTGCCATTTCTGAGGGTTTATTATACACCAGTGCTTTACATATAACTTTTTTAACCTCACAGCAGCTCTATGAGGGACATATATAATAACCCATATTCTACAAAGACACTGGAACTTGGAGAAGCAGGAAGTGGCATCTCTGATTCGGATTCCAGGTATAAGTCATATTGATTCACATTTCTCCCTGCACCTTCATAACCAGGTATATGCCAACCTCTGTTGACTCTTTCTCCAGGTGTTGCTCAGAACCATCCACATCTGCAGTCCCCTGCCAGCAACCCGATCAAGGCCATCACCATTTCGCTATTGGCTTGTTGCTTTACTTTCTCAATTAGTCTTTTGACAGCAGGCAATCCAGAGTTACGCACAATATACAGGAACAATCATATTATTGTTTTATTTAAAACCTTTGCACATTTTACTTAAGACAAAGTCCAACATGTTAACAGGGCCTGCAGAACTCTTTACTCTCTGACTGGCCTATCTCCCCACTCCACCTCCCTTACTCTCTCACCTTCAAGCACGACCTGGTTAGTGTACCAGTTGTAGGCACCAAGAGCACTCTCTGACCTCTGAATGTTAACACAGAACATGACCTCTGCCTGGAACATTTAGCCCTGTCCCTCACCCGTGGCTAATTCCTAATCATGCTTTGTGTCTGCACGGAGCAACATTTCTATCAAAGGTGATCTCCAGGTTGTGTCTCTCTTAAATGCTTTCTTAGATCTCTTTTCTACTTGTATCATGGTAATTTTCACTCTACATCCTTATTATTTGTTTAATTGTCTATCTTCCTACTAAGCATAAGCAATCTTAGGGCAGGGACTAGGTCTGTTTACATTCAAAGCAGACTCCAATTCTTTGCACGGAGTAGGGAATGAACCAACAAATTTGTTTGTTTGAACAAACAAACAAGTGCCTCCTGAGTTCATTTTCCTGAGCATCGATGCTGTACTGCCTCCTGGCTGAGCTCCAGTGCAGGAGGGGTCATGTTCTTGGTTAGAAAGTGTTCTAGCCAAGATCCAACATGTCCTTGAAGATAACATGTTCTTAGTTAAGAAAGCATCACCACCTCATTCTCTAAGTTGGATGAGGAACAACAATCTAGGTATATGGTTCAAAAGGAATGTAATGAGGATAAAAATCAGCTGGTTGATCATATTAAGAAAACTGAGCTTGAAGAGATAAATTAAAATAAGTAGATTATTTTCTAATAAAAATATTTGTTAAGAAATTTAAATTGTATTTTACTGAGATTTTTGAATCCATGGAATTTAAGAATGAAAAGATCTTTAAGATCTGCTGTCTCAGTGCTCCATAATTTATAGGTTAGCATAAAAAGGACCAGCAAAATAAGTGCATGGCCCAAGTTCACCAGCCATTGACAGTGGAGACAGGATGAAAATATGGACAGTTTTGAGCCGAGTATAGGAAAAAATAGTCATGCTAGATCTGTGAAGAGGGACTAAAGAAAACTAAGATTAGCAGCTGTATCACTGGGCTTCAGAGTTGAAGGTAAATGTATTCTCACATAAAATACAAGTTAACATCATAGTCAGAGGGTAAATATTAGATGGAGTGGAATATTGTCATGATCTAGTAAAATAATACACCTTAGGATAAGTGACTCATGATCTGCATAATAGCTTAAGACCTAGTTTATAATTGCTGGTGCTATTATTCAGCACTAATGATTTGCATTAAATATAGCTAGTGATTCTAAAAGGTGATGTATAATGTAAAGCTGAGGTGTTATTTGTATTATTTTCATTGTTTTTGTATTTTTCTGATTGATAGTACCTTAACCCAGCATAATTATGAGTTTTAACTACATACAATCATAATTATGATAGATAGTCAAAGGTATGCCTACCTAAAATAAAAATGGTGCATTATGTATTCTCATTCAATTCATTTCACCAAACACTTTTTGAATAACCAGTAAGTGCCAAGAATTGGCAAAATACTCGGGATACCAGGATAATTAATACATGACTTCTACTCTCAAGATTTGAGTCTAGGAGGAAACAAGACTTGTCAATGAATCATTTTGAGTTAAGTGCAGTAATGGACATATATTCTCTAAGAAATTATAAAATAAAATAGTTAAAATTCTTATCTCAGAACAATTCCATTCTATATACCCATTGCTTTTTTTTTTTCCTTAAAATATTTCATTTCATGTAATGGATAACCCACACTCAAGGGAAAAAATTAATAAAAAATAGCAAATTGTCTTTCATACCTACCATTCAACATATTCATGGAAAAGGGAAAGGAAAAAACCTACCTTGGAAAGAACAAAAGAAATGAGCAGACCAGTGCTGAATCAAGACATTATATGCTTTTATCAAGGTCAGTGGTGACAACCTCAGTTGATTTTGTCATTGTTTCTAAATTTGTCTGCTGGTTTTTGAGAAATTGAAAGCATGGGCCTGGATTTGGCACTCAAAATGTCTCTGAGGCAAGGGTGTGAGATGCCAGAAAATGATTCCATTTCTGTAACCCAAATACACAGACTAATTTAACTCCTTCTCTAAATGTTTGCTGCATAATAAGATTAGACGATATTAATAAGAGAAGCAGTAATGCCCATCTGGTAACATTAGTTTTGGAGTCTTGGGTCCTACTGCTCTCTCTCTCAGTGACTCTGAACAATTAAGCTAATGGTCTTAACATTTTCCACATTGCCAAGAAAATAGTTAATAATAATTGTCTACTATTTATTTAGGCCATTCTTGGAATACTATAAAACAACACATATAATGGATTTTATTGTGTTCCAAGCCCTGTTCTAAGCACTTTGCATATTTAAATTTGTTTGAGCCTCATAACAACCCTATAAGATAAGACTTTTATTACTCCCATTTTACAAATGAGGAAACAGAGGTAGTGATGAGAAGCTAGAAATTTTTGGAATCAAGATTTGAGCCTAGGCTGTTGGGTCTCAAAATCTATTCTTTTAATCATTACAATATACAATTATTAGTTCATAATTCTGATAATGGTCTTTAACTTCTTCCCCACAAAAGTATGCTTGTTATCCAAGGAAATTTATTGCAATTTGCTTCTTCTAACAGCCAGGAAATTTTCTTTTGCTGCAGTCCAGGTGAAGCAAACAGCTAACCAATTACTGTAAAAAGGGAAACATCCAGTCAAAGCCGTTAGCTTTGAATCATTTTTCCAAGACTTGAAAGCCTTTGCAAAACCTGAAAATGTCTCCCTGGAGCAAAGGACTCTTTAAGCTGTTTAAAGTAACTTGGGAAATGATATTAAAAACTGGAACTCGTTTGGTTTGTAGGAAACAGTTCATGCAGTTTTCAGTACTGAGGGGCCAGTTCTGCATAACTCTTTTCTCAATTAATTCACCATTTCCCATCGAGGGAAAAAGAGAAGAGAGAGCCACCTATCCTGAAGCCTATTACAGCAGTCTTGTGGGCAGGAATGGGCAAGTAATGAGTGCTGAAGCAAGTACTGCATAATTATAACTAATCAGTTATGCTAAAATGAGCCAATATGGCAGCCTAATTGAGATGATGATCCTTGTTGCTTCTTACAGGAATGCAATTTAATTAGAATGGGTAAACTGACAGTCAGTAGTAACCTCATGGAATCCCAGGCAATATGAGATGAAGCAAGAGAAATATCACCCTGGCTGGCTTTCAGTTCATAAGAAATGGACATTAAAATTACCTATTTAGCCTTGGGAAACTGGAGGCCATTTTTCACGTGTGCTTAGGGCTTGAGCAAAAGACTGTGTTGTTGTATATGAACTTTTAAAAAAGAATCAGTCTAGATAAAGCAGACAAAACTGTTTAATTTGCATTTTCAGGAGCTCTAAGGATTCAAAATGTCCAAATGCAGAGAAAACTAACCAGATTGGGTTTTCGGAGGGGTCTAATTTGGAATAAATAAGAGGCATCTGTTAAAAGTAATAAATCTCTTTCTATTTTGGATAGTAATAAGGAGAGGCATGTACCAGCAAATTTTGAGAGCAGGTGGTGGGGAGAAAGAGGAAATGTATGTGGTAGGGAGGGGTATGTGTTATGGCTCTATTAAAAAAAAAAATCCCAAGAAAGAGCAGCATCTAAGAGTTGCTGGTATGGCTTAATTGACAAATCTAGAAGGTAAATAGGCATGGTAGCCCTGGAGATTCAAATTTGGTTTATGATATTTCACTATAACCCCAGTATAATTATTCCTCACTATACTGATGATGTTGTCACTGATAGATTCTGTGACGTTTAACAAAACCAATTTTACCACAGGCTAATTGATATAAACAAGAGTTAAGTTCCCATGGCATCTCATCAATATTATAACAAAATGACAAACAAAAGGATTTTGTCAAACAAAATGATTTGAGGACTTGCTGTAGTTGATCCAAAAGTCACTTATCAGCTCTTACAATAATAATTGCTGAAAATGAAATGTTTTGCAGCATTGACTACACAGTTGTTAATACGCCATTTGTGAATCAAAGAATTCACATGATGTTGCATTGAAATACAATTTATAACAAGTTATTCTTTTCTGTTCCAACCTGGATGGAAGGGTCAGTATCATAAAACATGTTAGGATATGTTAGAGGACAGAGAGAGGGATAGAAAGGGTCCTTCCTTCAAGCTTGCAGAAGATCTGCAAAGAAGGAGAACACGTCCAAATTCCCCCACTTCCAGGGTGCTAATTTTCTTCCTTTCCCAATTCTAACTGAGTAAACTAAGGAGGAACACATTTGTGAAAGGACTTAATGTATGGATATAAAATGATGGTTTTATGTTTGTTAGAAAATAAGATCATAAACTTATGAGAAAGAGAATTAATTATTTAACTTCTGACCAAGATGGAGGTGTAGGTAGATGCACTTTGCCTTCTCGCACAACCAAAAGAAGGACAACAACAAATTTAAAAACAGAAAACAACCAGAACTGCCAGAAAATAGAACTGTATGAAAATCCGACAACCAAGGGGTTAAAGAAGAAACATTCATCCAGACTGGTAAGAGGGGAAGAGACTGGCAGCCAGGGTGCAAGTATGTGCAGCAAGGTGGCAGCTGAAGGACTAGATGGGTAAGACAGTGGCTGGTGGTCCCACATTTTTACGCGGATGAACCAGGAAGAGCAACAGGGGAGCGAGACAGACTGCGTAATCCAGGGTTCCAGCAGGGGAAAAGGAAGCCTCAAAAACCTCTGGCTGTAAAAACCTATGGGGGTTGCGGTGGCAGGAGAAACTCCCAGCCTCACAGGAGAGTTCGTTGCAGGGACCCACAGGGTCGTAGAATGTACACAAACCCACCCACCTTGGAAACAGCACCAGACAGGCCCAATTTACTTGTGGGTAGCGGAGGAAGTGACTGAGAGCCGGCTGAAAGATGAGCAAGTGGCATTGTTCCCTCTCAGACCCCTCCCCCACATACAGCCCCACAACGCAGTGACATGAATTGTCCCGCCTTGGTGAATACCTAAGGCTCTGCTCCTTCCTACATAGCAGGCATGCCGAGACAAAGAAATATGACCCAAATGAAAGAACAGATCAGAACTCCAAAAAAAGAACTAAGTGATGAAGAGACAGCCAACTTATCAGATCCAGAATTCAAAACACTGGCAATCAGGATGCTCACAGAAATAATCGATTGAGTATGGTCACAAAATAGAAGAAAAAGTGAAGGCTATGAAAAGTGAAATAAAGAAAAATACATAAGGAACTAACACTGAAGGGAAGGAACACAGGACTCAAATCAACAATTTGGAGCAGAAGGAAGAAATGAACATTCAACCAGAACAGAATGAAGAAACAAGAATTCAAAAAAGTGAGGAGAGGCTTAGGAACCTCTGGGATGACTTTAAACGCTCCAACATCCGAATCATAGGCATGACAGAAGGAGAAGAGGAAGAGGAAGAAATTGAAAACCTATTTGAAAAAATAATGGAGAACTTCTCGAATCTGGTGAAGGAAATAGACTTCCAGGAGATCCAGGGGGCTCAGAAAGTCCCAAAGAAACTGAACCCAAGGAAGCACATCATCATTACATTGCCCAAGATTAAAGATAAGGAAAGAACCTTAAAAACAGCAAGAGAAAAGGAGACAGTTACCTACAAAGGAGCTTTCATAAGACTCTCAGCTGATTTCTCAAAAGAAATCTTGCAGGCAAGGAGGGGCTTATAAGAAGTACTCAAAGTCCTGAAAAGCAAGTACCTACATCCACGATTACTCTATCCAGCAAAGCTCTCATTTAGAATGGAAGAGCAGATAAAGTGCTTCCCAGATAAGGCAAAGTGAAAGGAGTTCATCATCACCAAGTCTTTATTATATGAAATGTTAAGGGGATTTATCTAAGAAAAAGAAGATCAAAACTATGAACAGTAAAATAAATGACAACAAACTCACAACTATAAGTAAGTGAACCTAAAACATAAACAAACTAAGCAAACAACTAGAACAGAAACAGAATCACAGAAATGGAGATCACATGGAGGGTTATCAGCTGGGGGCAGGGGGAGGAGGAGCTGGGGAAGAGGAACAGGGAACAAGAAGCATAAATGGTAGGTAAAAAACAGACAGGGGGACGTTAAGAATAGTATAGGGAATGGAGAAGCCAAAGAACTTTTATGCACAACCCATGGACATGCTCTAAGAGGAGGAAATGCTGGTGGGAGGTGGGGTGCACGACAGAGGGGAATAAACGGGAGAAAAAAATGGGACAACTGTAATAGCATAATCAATAAAGTGTATTTTGCTATGGGTTGTTAACAAAATTAGATCAAATTACATAGGTGTCCATGTCTTGCCTTTCTCACTCAGTTGAACACCTGCCAAACCAACTGCTAGAAGTATAATCTATTATTACAAAAGTTGTATGATATTCCACAGTGTAGATGTGCCATAATTTACTCAGCCATTCCCCTATTGAAGTATTTTTTTACAATTATGAAAAATGTTTCTGGCATCTTTAAACATGTATTATTACTCATAGTTTTATTTCTATGGGAAAGTGTCCCAGCAGTGTGAATGTGATAGAAAATGTATTTAAAACTTTAATAGAAATTGCCAGATTACTTTCCAAAAGGCAGTAACACGTTTTCACCAGCCATGTGTAGAAATATTCTTTTTCTCGCATCACTGAAAGCAATTGGCATTCTCATTCTTTTTAATTTTTGACAATCCTTAGGTATAAAGTAATATTTCATTGTAACTTTGATTTCCCTGACTATTAAAAAATTGGAGCATCTTTTCAAATGCTTATCATTTGAATTGATTCTTGTCTGAGTTGTCTATTCTGTTTATTTTGTCTATTTTTATGAAGTATTTGTTTTTTCTTTTCAGTTTGCAATTTGGATATTTTAAAGCTGACATAAGGAATTTATTTTTTAGAAAAGCAACATCCAGAGAATGCCACAGGCAGCCCTCATATGTCTGAAGTACTATATGTAAAAATAGTAATTGCTCATAATGACAGCACTGAAGCACTGAAAGATACCAGGCTACATTCTGAATCTAAGAAGTCACACTATACCCAGTCCTTATATATCAAAGTTATAACATGCCGATATTCACTAAACAAATTAACCAGATATTTAATCATGTAACTTATGGTGATACATGACTTGGCTATATCAAAGTCTTATGGCAATATATAAACTTATGCATACTCACCTGGTAGAGCTCCACACGAATATTTTAGAATTCCAGTTTCTTGGTCAAGTGGCATGTTGCTTAAACTCATTAAATATGTTTAGACTTCTCTATTATACAGTCAAAGTTAAATGTCCAACTAAATTAGTAAAAACAGTTTGGATTAGGATGTACCCTCATCCTTTATGTAAGCTCTATTACTGGTTTAAATTTTCCATATCAATTTTTCCCTAAATTTGTTTATAGTAACATTTGTCTTATATTTTGGCATAGCTAAATATATCTATCTTTTCTTTTTACAACTACTAATTTTTATCTAGCTTTGGAGGATTATAAATTGTTATATTTAGTCAGAATTTCTCGGTAGTCCCAGTATTGGTTGCCAAGGGGAAAAAAAAATAACAAAATTGCCCTTTGCAAATGAACAAGTTGGAAACAGAAAACTGCAAAATAACAATGACAGATAAGATAGAAGTTTATTTCTGTCTTGAAGTCTAGAAGGATTGAATCCAGGGCTTGTCTGCATGCCCCAGTGGATCAGGTTTCTTCATTCTTGATCATCTTCTGCTCATGGCCTCCATTCGCCAGCTCAACTCATGACTGAAAATTCCATTAGAGACCCACCATTTTGTCCATTTCCAGTTAGTTGAAAAGAAAGAGGAAGGGGAGGAAAAAAGGGCCATGCCCTCTAAATATTTTTCCAGAAATTGTCCAGTTTCCATTTATATCCCATTAAGAAGATAATAGCAAGAACTTAATTATACTTAGTAGCAAAAGATGGTTATATTTCCCTGGTGACTAGTAAAGACTGACCATAAAATAGTCTTGATTTCAGGTGACCTTGTGCTCAGCTGAAAATTGGGGGTTTCTATACGTTGGAAGATGGGTAAAAGCTCACCACACGAGTTTCAAAACAAGAATTACGTGAGATACTTTGAGACTAATGATTTTGGGAAAAAACTATACCTTTTATGAACTTCATATTATTCAAAGTAAATAGGTATACAAATAAATGAGGAATGAATAAATGAATTAAAGAGCTCACTTGTAATATTTTTCCAGTGCCCATTTACTATCACTTAACCTCGCTCCTCCAAGATAACCGTGTCCTGATCATCATTTTCTTCTCTAGCCAGGTGGGCACAGATGTTTTAGCAGATGATGCCTACTTATTTGGAAAATTGCTATCAACCAGAAGTGACCCAGCATCACTGCATAAAGAGGCTATTTTTCCTATCCATTGCTCAGTTCATCAATTGCTCATCCAAGGAAAAAACAAAACAAAACATTTTTCAGCTACAGAGTTAATGCTGCTGGGTGATTTTTAACGATTCGAGGGAGTAACTTCGGTTTAGATGTTCTCATGTCTAGCCCATTTTTAATAAGATTGCCTATTGCAAAAGAATATAATAAAATTTATCTTTGAAAAGCAGAGATAGATGAAAAGCAGATGCCATTGTTTGTTATTCTGGCTGCCTTTTGAACCTAAGAGATGAATTTCAAAACAAATTTCACCAATGCTTATTGTACATTAAGAATAATGCAAACTTTCTAAGCAAACCTGGTCTCCGGTTTTAAAATAAAATATCTGTATTATATAAAAAATGGTCAGAAATTAGAATTAGGGGCATATTATAGGCAGACACGTGTCTTCCAATTTTATTTTTTGACTGTGTCTAACAGTAATAAAAAGAAGAAGGAGGAGAGGAAGGAGAAAAACATCTGCTGCTGAGCTGCTCATTTACAATCCACTACTTCTGAAAACGCGTGGGTCTGTCATTCACCGGGATGACTTCTTCCCTCGTGACTGACACTGAACTCAAATGCGTGAAGTGGGCCGATAAAGTTAGACTCATATGCGGTGACGCTTTGATAAACAAACTCTCCATGCAGCACTGTATTAATCAATTCATGATACTATCAAGTATATTAAAATTATAAATCATGCAAATCAGAGCTACCTGATTTTGCAGCTGAGGCATAGACTTCTATGTAGAACTTCAATTAGTCCTCACTAAGCTGAAGATGGTAAAATTGTCAAGTCTGAAATCTGTTTTCTGTATTCTTCTTCCTGTTCCTATCTCTCTTCTCTTACTTGTGAGTTTAATGCTCTCTGACCTTTTTATTCATTTCCAGTTAGTTCAGCTCATGCTCTGTTTATAGGGCAGCGGGACACCGGGCTCTGTGCCCAGCATGGGGTTAAAGCCAGCGAACAAGGCAGGTCCCTGCCCTCCAAGAGCTCACACTGGAGCAGAACTGCACGGCCCTGGGCTGAGACCCATTGTCAATTATCTGAAACAGAACAACAATAACTGTAATGCTTATGTTTCTCAGTGATTTTTATTTAAGACTCTCTTTTCCTCCCTCCATCCTCTAACATATTCTGACATCTATTTAAAATTAGAACAGATTTTTAAATATCCATACATTAACACATATTATTTGCACTCACATATGTTTCTCCAGTAGAAGGGCCTAGCTGACACCTGGTTATAAACCGCAGCCCATCTGGTTTCTGCCACAGGACCTAAACTTTGATTTTAGGAACATTCATCATGTGTGTATGTGGCTAAGGACAGAGGTGAGGACTGCATTTATCTGGTGCACTTATTTCAGTAAAAAAGAATTTGAATACAGATCAAATGCAGTGGACCAAAATTCATCTACGTTTATCTGTAACTAATTCATCTTGAAGAGCTCTCAGCTATAGTCTTATATTCCAAAACTCTTATTTCTAACTGTAGAATTTAAAAAGTGTCCTGCTAGCAGTGGTTCTTAAAATTTAGTATCTAACACAGATTGCTCTGTGCCACCCCGAGTTTCTCATTCAACAGGTCTGAATGGGTCCTGCGGACCTACATTTCTAACCAGCTCCCAGCTGATACTGATGCTGCTGGCCTGGGGAATCTCCCTCTGAGAACTACTGTGCTAGACCAGCAATTCTCAATGTTTGTTTTTAATCTGAATGCACACATAAACTAATTCCTAAAATTTTGTGGTACACCAAAAAATATATTCTTTGCCGATCTGACAAAACTATAGTTATAATTTTGATTCATCCACACTGGACAGCTATTGCTGTGTTGGCTATTGTCATTCTTTTATTTGACAACATAAGGGAGAAGAGGTCCATGTCCCAGACTAAATAGTCAGGTACTGCCTGTTTTAAAAATTCTGGCAGCACACTGGTTGAAAATAGCCGTGCTAGACTAAAGGAATGTCCTACAATAAAAAGCAAGTGGGGAGATTCTGTTAAGCCACCAGGGGCTGTGTACCCCCTTAGACCTGCCAACCCACCTGGCCCTAAAGACAAACCTCAATTACCCTTCCTCTAGGGACTTAGCACTGGCACACACGAGCACTTCCCCATATTCCAAGGGAGGCAAAGCTTCCTCCCCAAGTGCACCTATGCAAGCACAGGTCTACCCGGACACATCCTTCACCACCTCTCACTACAGAGGACTCTCAGCTGTAGAGTCTATGTTTTATGAGACTATTTTTGTCATTCTAGATAGCTTTTAATTATTATTATTTTTAAATCATCACCCATCCCACCCTCAAGTAACTCTGGAATTCATTTCCATGACTCCTGTTTTGTGTTGACCATGTCCCAGGACTTCCCAGTAGTTAAACTAGCCAGGCCTCTTTGGAGTCAGACAAATATGTCACCATAGATAAAATCTCATCTTGGCTTATCAGAAGAGCACAGAAATTAAGTGGTGGTCTCTGAAGTCTGCCTGAGTGTGAATTCCCACTCTGTTCTTACCTGGCCAGGGGACAGTGAGGAAGTTCTTCATTCTTTCTGTGCCTTGGTTTTCTCATCTGTAGGATGTCTACATCATAAAGTATTCATTTGAAATAAAATAATGTCTCTACATATCTGGAAAAGAGAAAGCATTCACTAAATGACAATGCTTATTGTTATTACAAAAGAACTGTAATTATATTGGGGCATATATGAATAGAATTTATTTAATTTCTCACTAAGAATGGCTATATTCTGACAAGACTATAATAGGTAGATATAACGTATAATAAATATGTTTGGATCTTAAACTTCTTGCAATAGTCTTCTTGGTGAAACAGGCTGAATTCACAGATATATGGAAATTGAGGATAATGGCTAAGTCCTTCTGCACTCAGTCACTGCAATGGCTTTCCAACATTAGGTCATGGAATTATGTTCTTAAAACACAATGACCCAATTTAGGAGTATAAGGTGTATCTTATATCTCAATTCAATTCAAAAGTGGTAAACTCCCCCTGAATGTGATAGGAAGATCTCAGTTTCTACAAAACTCTGTGTGCTGGGTATAGTTAGCATCTCCTCTTTATAGGTGAGAAATTGAGGCTCAGGGAAGAGAGCTGGCTGCATGAGATCACAGTGCTAATGCCCGCAGACCCAGTACCCAAAGTCAGGCAGCCTGACGCCAGAGGCCATCCTCTGACCCACTCAGGTTCTTGTTTCTGGGTTGGTCCCATAGAGAGCTACTCTTAGTCAATAATTAGGATTTATGCAAGTTTGGTGTCATTAAAAAGAGAGAAGGTGACATGGCAATGTCACCGGGTACACCAGGTTCCCACCACGTACAGAGAAAAAACCTCATATAGTGGAAAATTTTAGCACCATGACCCCTGGTGTTTGAAAAAAAGGGAGTGAGAGGTTGGTGGTATTGGATTGAATATGGAGCACACAGAATAAATCACATGGAATGTTTTACCATCTGTCTGGATTTTTTCAAAGTAGGCTGACTCCATTTATAATGTCATATCATGATTACTCAGAAATTACAACAGAGCCTATTTTTATTCTGTCATATAGTAATTTGTGTGCTGCTGATTAAGACTAGCAAGAATAAAACTCCCTATAGGCTCCTACCGTCAGGGCATTCAGCATTCCATCAGACAAATAACAAACCCATGTTGAGTGCCCACTCACTGCCCAGTCTTTGTGCTAAGCTTTTGGGAAAATTATAAAATATCAGACATAGTTACCATCCTAAATGAACATATGACATTTTTGATATGATGATATAAACACAATTAAAATGATTATAGAAAGTCAGAATGATCAAAATAGAGGATCAGATAAAAGGGCAGTAGTCAGGAAGACGATGTTATGTTGACCACATGGGAAACCTGCAAATAAAGAGATGGAAGCATGCAAACTGTGCTTAGTCATTATGCCTGCAACAGGGCACTACACTTAAAATTTAGATTGAGGGAAGATTGTGGCTGGCCATTCCAGAACAAAACTCCGAATTACTCATGGGAATATGTATATGTCCGGGACCAACCAAGCTAAAACGCACAATGTCTGGCATCCAATTTAAAAATCAGCAAGCATTCTAAGAGAGAAAATATAGCTTAAGAGGATAAGAATAATCAATCAATCAAAACTGACTTAGAAATGCCATGGAAAATAGAATTATTATAATGGCATGTTCAAGAAACCAGAAAAAAAAAAAGATTGAACATAATAAGGTGAGCACAGAATAGCTGCTCTGGTTCAATGGATGTTAGCTCTAAGAGGAGCAAAATCATGTGGTTCAGTGAAGCAGTTTGAGAATTATCACTCTTGGCTATTGGAGCCATTGAAGACATTTCAGCAAAATTTGACAAAAATAGTGGTATTTTAGGAAGACTGAGCAGGTAGTAGTATTCAGGACGAATTGATGGGAAGACCAGGAGAAAAATTTCAGGCAGGAGGTAACTGTAATAATACAACAGGAAAATGAGATTTGGGCCCAAAAGAATGGCAGTAGAATGAAGTAAGAAAGTTTTTTTCTTTTAAATTTACATTTTGTTACTAAGAGCACCTACTGTTATACTCTTAGTAACAAAATGTAAATTATAAAGAAAAAAATAAACTCATAGCTAAACTGGGTATCTTAGAACAATGGATGAAAAGGCATTTTCTTTGATATTTCGTGAAGAGTGGGTCCTTTGTTTTTTAGAAATAAGAAACAGAATAATTTGTATTTTGTGTGAAACATTATAATGGTGCTGGATTTTAAGTATTGAATATAAGTTGATTAATTGAATGGGGTCAAACTTTGTGACAAGCCAAGTTATGAAGAAAAAGACTTGGGTTTAAGTAGAAGAAATTATATGAGCAAAGATGCCAAGAAGGCAACAACCAGCTTAGAAATGGAGCATGAGGAAGCAATGCCTAAAAGTAAGGTTGTCCAACAGAAAGAGAATGCAAGCCACATGTGTAATTTTAAATTTTCTGGCAGTCACATTAAAAAAGGTAAGGAGAAACAGGTTAAGTTAATTTACTTTATTTAAACCAAAATATCTGAAATATATGTTTTAAAATATTGAGAAATTTTATATATTTTTCATATAAAGACACATACATTGATCTAGTGTGTATTTTACCCTTAAAACACATCTCAGTTGGGACTAGTCACATTTCAAGTGCTCGGCAGCCACACGTGGCTAGGAGCTATTGTATGCAGCGATGGAGCCAGTGAGCCCTGGGCAGCCAGTGTTGCTTTCTTCTCCAATTTTTTTCCACCTCTAACCCTGTTGAGCCTCTATTAAGTGCAAGATACTTCCCCTACCCAAAGTACCCTGAGCAGTTAGACACATTAAATAGAATGGAGACCCATATCAAGTTGTTTTGTTTTGTTTTGTTTTGTTTTGTTTTGTTTTTGAGGTGGTATCTAGCTATTGCTTGTGAAAATAAAAGAGAAAATGGGTGAAGCAAGGCTGCAGGTGATTGTAATCCAGGGTCAAGGTAATGACAAATGTGTTCCGTGGAAACAGTGAGGGGAAGAACATAGGTAATTTGGTTCCAGTTTCTACTCTAATTTTGCAGCCTTGGGATCATTACTTAAGATCTCAAAGCATCAAATTTCTAAGTGTAAAATAACATGCAAAAAATACTTGGAATATGTAAGATGTTGTAAAATCAAAGTAATAATATTAATTCTCTCACTCTCAGGGCATTTTCTTCACAAAGTTCAGTAAGTCTCACTTGGAGAGAATGTTAGGGAAGCAATTATTGCCATTTTTTTTTGAAAAACGGGTGTGATGTGGGGACAGGTCCCAGGGCCTGATCGGCTTCCAGGTAATAACCAGCCTGCTCTCTGGATGCCAGCACCCTTGGCCGTCCCAACCTGCTCAGAGAAGTTCAGTAATTGACCTAAAGTAACTTGCTGGTGCCCGGATCTGTACCTAGGCGCTCTGTCTCCCTCTCCCCATCCCCTTCTTCCCACTCTCCCACACTCCCTCCCCAAGGAGGGAAACTTGAGATATGGACAAGGAAACAAAAGAGACAGCATTACAAAGAAGGAATTCAGGGTGCCACAGAGGCAAAGAGAGGAAAACTGAAAAATAACTGAGATTTGATAGGGGAGTTCCCCCCTTAGCAATTTCAGGGAGCTATAAAAACAGAACTTTATTTATGAGATAAATTTATGTTGTGGGTGAATTGTTCTTCCTTGTCTCAACTTATATCTTTTGTGACTGTCCTTTAATGCAACTCAGGTAGAGTGAAACAATAAAACATTTTGAAGACCTTTTTTTTTTTTCTTTTCCTTCTCATAAGTTCTGAGCGGGCAGAGAGGCAAAATGAATAAGACCAGTTTTATCTGGAGAGCACACTGCTCTAGAGAAGGTCCCAGCAGCAAGCAGGAAAAAGAAGTTCAGGCAGATGTATGTGGTAGAATTTCAGTGAAGTTGGGCACATAGGGAGAGTTAAGAAAAACAATACCGAATTTATGTTCAGAGGACCTGATCGCACATCATTGTTGATTATTTGCTAGCCTCTTCAGATATGCTCACGTGACCATATTTGATGATCAAAAAAGAAAGTGTATAAAAAGAGAGTGGTTTGTCAAAGGTCAAGTCCTGCACAGATATTGGTGAAGACAGGACCCAGGTGGCAGGTGCACAGCAGTCTGCCCAGCCTGGGGCAGGCAGGCAGGCTATGGGAGAGCCAGGCTGTAGTTCTCGGAAGACCTGGAAACTGGGTAAGATCGTAAACGTGGAGGAAATGGGGCTCTGTAGAGAAAACCAGAACACATAGGGCAGGTCAAGAATCCACTTGTTAGGACTTGGTTGTAAGGTAGGATTTACTTAAAAGGTGAAAGCCTAGGTAGTGGAATTTGGACATCCAATTAGAGCTGGATCATCAGCAAGTCCGCCAAGGTAAAATCATTCCTCTCCCTCCCCTGTAGGGTTTTTATTTTTTGTTTTTTAAGTCCTCACCGGAGGATATGTTTTGTTTTGTTTTGTTTTGTTTTTTAATTGCTTTTAGAGAGAGTGAAAGGCAGATAGAAAGAGAAACATTAATGTGTGAGAGAGACATTGATCGGTTGCCTCCCGTAAGTGCCCCTAGCCGAGATCAAACCTGCAACCTTTTGATGTACAGGATGACACTCCAACCGAGTACCCGGCCAGGGTCCTGCAAGGTTTTTTAAAAATGATAGCTGATCAAAGGTAGGAATGACTAAGTTGGTTGGGTGGGGATGAATGTACAGAGAGAGACCATGCATTCCTAGATTTGGTGGTAAACAGAGGTACTAGGGAGAGAGCCAAGCAAATTTTTACTACAAGTATTACAAAATAAAAAACTTACTCTGAAAAAAATAGGCTTGTAAATTGAAAGAGGTTTTTGAAAGATTCCTGCTTTCTATTCATGGGTCACTACCAGAGCATTTCTTGTCACTAAGCCAAGGAGTCCCATGAAATATATGATCCTTCTCCAGATGCTGCGCAAATGATCGCACTGTTCAGTAATAGAATGCTAATGAGATGCCTGGGTCCTTTAAGAAAGCTGAATGATAGTGATCATCGAAGTGCACATCAGAAAACCCAACTGTGTGTGATAAAACATGTCAGCCATATTAATTTATTTAACTTGCAAAGAGGAGATTAGACCCTTCTATTTGATGATACGTTATCTTCCAATAGGTTTATCCTTAGACGGATGCCTAATAGAAGCTCTATCAAACCAATGATATCCAAAACTAAAATCATTCAGTGTTCCATCAGCTAAAAAAAAGTGAGGTAGTCTATTATTAAACTGGAAACTGGTTTAATCTCATCTCTTAATTTTTATCAAAAAGTGATGTGGTAAGAAATACTGATTATGACTTGTCCTCTTTACAAATGGTTTCTAAATTTTAAAGAGATTGATACAAGGAATCGTCAACCAAGGTGAGAGAAAATCTTCACTATTCTTTTTGAGAGGCAACTTTTGATAATGTGCTCCTGACATTTGAGGCACTTAGGCATTCCTACATTATGAAAATTTAACATAATATGGTTCCTCACAACATCCTACATCAGCTGGGGTCTATTCCTTAAAATAGGTGTGTTAGAAGGTAATACAGCATTGATATTGTAAAAATAGCACATTTCAAAGCATGGTGTCCCCGTGAATGCCATTAGCATCCCCTGGGAACATGTTAGAAATGCAAATCTTAGACCCACTCCAGACCTACTGAATCAGAAATTGAGGATAGGCCCCAACAACGGGTATTTTAGCAAGTCTTCCAGGTGATTTTGGATGTACGCTCAAATTTGAGAACCATCTCTAAGGTACTAACAATGTGAGAGGCTAGTAAAATGTGCTGATATTTTTTGTAATTAAGGTAAGCGTATTGCAAAAAATATTGATGACTCAGAGTTCTTATTATAGTCCTATAATTTAAGACAGATAGGCAGAAAGCCTCAAAATCTGACATAATCCACCAGCCAAGACCTTCCCCTTCCCAATTCAAAATAGTTTGTAGGGGTTTTTTTATATAAGTAATGACATTTCCTCTGTTGTGTTTGTTGCCTCAACAAATAGCATTAGAAGACGCTTGCTTATGTAAGACAGGAAGAAGGAGGGGAAGGGCTGGTGATACCTGTGCTGTGTCTATCCCCTTTTATCATAAAAACAGAAGCATTTCAAGAGACAACACTCGCCTAATATATCTAAGGGTCAGAACCCTGGCTCAGGACAGCCCTGTGCATCAAAGGATGCAAGTACAGAATTCTGTTTTCCCACACTGTAGAGTCTGAGAAAACTCACACAGACACGGGTGACGGCCCAGGCAGTCTGTAAGGTTGTCCGTAGGAGATGTCAGTTACGGTAGCCACAGCTAAAGTATGTACAAGAAGTAGCTTTCCGCTGCAGTGAAAAAAGGGCAGGTGAAGTGTGTCAAGGCGAGATCCTGAGTCCCATGTCCCCAGGTTTCCAATGAGGGCCCTTCCCTTATACCAGAAGAAGGAATCGTCTGAGACGTACTCTTGGGGTACCTCAGCAATCACCCCCCGCCCCTTCTGGGAGGAGTGCCTCATCTGCCTGGTGAAACTTGGAGAGCCTGACACCATGGCTATGTCACTCTGGAGGCGGGGCAGTTTAGAAACATGCAGCGCAGGTATGTCTCTTTCCCTGGCACCTGTCCTTTCTCACGAGAAGCATGTTCTCCTGTTACCTCTCCCTTGTGGGGAATAGTGGACAGCCCTCCTCAGAGTGGGGATATACTGTTTTGTCCCTGAGGACTAACTGGGAATATTTAAATTGGGATAGGAGGAAGGCTGGCTTCTCAATTCCTGAAGATTATCTTTTTCATTATTAAGCTGAATCTGTATTTTGGCTCTGGCTTGGTGCTTTTGTTTGTTCTTAATTGAACAAAGCCCAGAGAAAAGAGAGGGTGTATGACAACTCCTCCTCCAAAATTCTAACAAAGAATAAAGTCACAGGGAGAACTTTGAAACCTACAACATATGAGGAATAAATGAACAATATTTAATAAAACAAAAATTTTAGATCAGAAATAATTTCTGGAGGTAGAAAGGTATATGAGTAGAATAGTCAGGATTCCACAGGAAAGCAGAACCACGAGCATCATGGAATAAGTGATTTATTGTAGGAATAAGTAAAACAATTATGAAAGATGGTCCTCCTCAAAGGGGAAGCTAGAGCCTGAGAGACAAGCTGCTAGCCTATCTGCTGAAGCACTGAAGCAAGTTGGGAGCTTGAAAGAGAATATGAGCAGCTGCCAGAGGAGACGGGGCAGAAAGGCTGGTGATTGAATGGAAAGCCACCACTCCAGGTGAGCCTGGGGTGCTGTGGGTCAGCCGGACTGGCGAGTGGGAAGGAGAGCGTATCCAGAGCAGGAGAGCGTATCCAGAGCAGGAGAGCGAAGAAAACCTGGAGTCCCCTGGTCTCTCTGCCTCTTTCTCTCACACATCTAACCATGAAGACCTTCAGAAAGTAAGGACAGCCGCTTTGTCTCTGTCTTCCCAATCTTCAGCAGTTTCTCTTTTGACTAACTCTAATCCTAAACCTTAAAAAGAGGTCCTGGGGAATACAGTTTCAGCCACAATCAACTTCCAAAGAAAGACAATAGCAAAATCATGCTTCCACTTAAAATGATTCATCTATCCCTGTACAACCAAAACATTCTCACCCTCTTCCCAGAGGATGCACAGTTCCCTGCATCACCTCAGTCACAGGTGACGCCCATCCCTCTTTGGGCTGAATCACACTATACCTTTGATATTCTGTAACCCAAATATTAGACAATAAGGTTAACCACTATTAACGCATTTTACGTTGGATAACAGAGGGATGAAAGATGGGAGGAAAACAAAGAAAAATCACTTAAATTGAATGAATATATTCATTTCAAACTTGAGATGAAATACTCAGTACTACTACAGTTTCTGCTTTTATAACTGGCTATGTGTTCATTGCTAGTATTTCTAACTTTCTTCTAGTGCTATCTATTCCATATCCCTTTGCCCTTAGAAACACTTCAGCTGGTCAGTTTCTTTCCTGCTGGGGGTGATACAAACTGTCATTCCTAAAAGGTCTGGGTCATGAGAAGTTAGTGTAGTTTTCCATTAACTATTATCACAGGCATAGAAGTACTGAGTCATTCCCGAGGCTCTCCTCTATTCTAGACATTCTCCCGCCCCCTCCATTTTACACTGTGCAGAATCATTCATTTCAGTTAGTCCAGTAATGCCTTCTTCTCTTGATGGTTCACTAGCCTTCAAAGCTCAAAGTAGCCATGTGCCAGTCTCCATTTCCAGTTTACTAGAATATTAGTTGTACCCTTTGTTGAAAGAATTTTGCATTGGGAACCAGAAACTCAAATCTCGTAGAGCCTAAGGTTGCAGGAACAGGAAGCTCAAATTCTGCTGGATCAATGGGAACAGAGGAGCCTATCCTATTTATACCTCTTGCAGAGAAAACATTTAATAAATTATTTAAATTCTTTTAAACTAAAAATAGAAACTTATTAAATCTCATAAAGTATTTCTAAAAAATACCCTACATCTCTCATACTTAATGGTGAAATGCTAATATTGTATCCTTCAAGACTGGGAAGGAGATAAAAATGTATGTTCAATGTAACATTTGATTGAAGGTCTTAAAAATGAAGAGTACAATAAAGTGATAAATGAATGTTAACTATAAGGATTGGGAAGAAAGAAAACTATCTTTTTTGTGAACAATATGATATATAAAAAAATTCATATGAATAAATGAATAAATTATGATTAGCAAGTTGGCTGGATCAAAGGATGATATACAAAAATCAACAGCATTTTAATAGGTCCAAATTCAGAAAATAATACAATGTCATTATGTTGAGTAAAAAGAGATACAAATGAATACGTACTTAGTGACTTTACTTATAAAGTTTAAAACCAGGTAAAACTAAATTGTAATTGTCAGCACTATGGTATTATCTTTGATGATGACGGAAGGACAGAACTCATGAGAAGCTGCATGAGGTGAACTTTCAACTTGGTTATTGGATCACTAGTGTTTGGCTTGGTTATACGTATCATAGAATAACATTACTTTGTGCACTTCTCTACATGTGCATATTTTTCACAATTAAAAAATTTAAAAATAAATTGAGAAATTATATAGTAATACATAGGAAAATGATAAATAAATGCATCCAAGAGCTGATTCTCTGAAATACATTAACAGATAAACTTCTGGTTGATGTAAAGCAGAAGAAAAAGATCAAGTACTTAAAATCAAAAGAGAGAATTGTGGCTGTAGAGAAAAATAAAAGTATATCAGGCATTTCTTTGTTCAAATGTAAGCAAAATAATTGAAGACCTGGAGTAAAAACAAATGTTATTTTTAAGAAAAATATAAATTATTAAAAACCCAGACTAGGGAGAAAAAACACTGAACAGATTAACATAGAAAAAAATACAGAAAGCCATCATGGTAATAACCCCTTCCTCTCCAAAAAAAGCACACTGCACCTAGACGGTCAATTCTATGAGCTTTGGAGAAACCTAAAACTCCTCTTCTTTTACAATAACATACAAGCATAAAAAAGTAAGTAAAACATACTTAATTCTTTTATTAATCTAAAGCAATACCAAACCCTGACAAAGAATGTACATATGAATGCACAAACTAAATCCTCTCACTTATGACTGTTACTGAAAAATTCTAAATGAAATGTTGCCAGACAGAACCTATTAACACATTTAAATTTTTTACGACTAAGCTCTATTTATTTGAGAAACTTAAAGATCACTAAAATTAAGGAATATATTAATATATTTTACCATAGATTAACTAAACATTTTCAGCTCTTTTCCAGAGGTATGTGGTAGGATTTCTCTTTTCCTTCACCTCATAGTTCCATTTGGCCATGTGATTTGCTTTAGTCAATAAAGCAAGAGCCAAAGAGATGTGTGCCCCTTCCAGGAAGAAGGTTTAAAAGTCAGCGACTGACTTGCCATGCTCTGTTTCCCTCCACTATAGCAATTTTAAATGCTCCTGAGTCTGGGAGTAAGGAAGATGTGGTGCCTCTATGACATGCAGCATGAGCAAGACATAAACCATGTTGTTTTAAGAATTTGAGGTTATTGATTACAGCATGAACTAGCATATACTGACTAATATACGAGGGGGGACCCAAAAAACCCCTGGAATTATCTTCTGGAGGGCATGCCTCTTGGAGGACAGGTTTTCCTCCACCAGGTGAGTATTCTAGGAGCCCAACTGTATCAGTGTACCAGCTGGTGTTGTGAGAGGCTACATTTGGCTTCAGTGAATTTTTTTTTTTTTAAGACTTTCAATACACATGCCCATTTCGTGATGGGTGATTTACAGGCTCACCTACCCAACCACAATGAATGTTCAGTTTTTAACAAAAAATGGCATGACTCCCATGCCCCCTCCTTTCTATTCACTCAATCTCACCCTGTCTTTTTTTTTTTTTTTTTTTTGGTTTGTTTCCCTGGATGTAAAAATTCCTCAAATGGAAACATTTTGTTGATGTGGAAGTGGTGAAACAAAAAATGGCAAGAAATGATGCACTAAAAGGCATCAAATTGACCACTTCAAACTGTTTTGAGCAGTGGAAAACAATGTCTTGGTATGTGTATTACATCAAATGGAGAATATTTTGAAGGTGACTGATGTTTAAACACTTAAGAATAAATACACTTTTTTTAATAAATAAATTTCATTTTTTGGGTTCCCCCTTCTATATTAATAAACTAAAAGAAAAGTCATGTTATCTTTCATAGATACCAAAAAGATAAACATTTATATCCAGTTTGGTACAATCAGTCCATTTCCAGTCTTGATAAAAATTCTTAATAGAAATGTTCAACACATTAAAGCATATATTTCTTAACTCAAAAGTTAGCATAAGAACTAGAAATATTTCCATTAGAGCCTCGGATGAACAAAGAAGTCCTTTATTAATATACTTTTAAAAATTGACCTGAAACAGAGAAATATATTATTTAAAACTTGGAAATGAAGATGTAAAATTTGTTTTGCTTATAGATGATATAAATAGTTTATTAATTACTTATAGTAGTGTTTAGGTGGTTCTCTTGGATTCCTTCAGGTAAATTCAGTAATGCTTTGGGTACAAAATATAAAACTGCTTAGATGCCCTGGCTGGTGTGGCTCAGTGGATTGATGCCGGCCTGCAAACCAAAGGGTCACCCAGTCAATTCCTAGGGCACAGGCCTGGGTTGTAGGCCAGGTCCCCATTAGGGGCACAAGAGAGGCAACCATACATTGATATTTCTCTCCCTCTCTTTCTCCCTCCCCTCTCTCTAAAAATAAATAAAATCTTAAAAACACCCTGCTTCCATTTAATCAGAAAATATAATAAATAAAAACACAAAAGAAGTTAAAATTTAACCATATACAAAAACTATATACAAATATTATCAAAGGTTATAAAAGACTTGAACCCATGGAAAGGCACATCATGTTTTAGAAAAGATGATTTAACATTATAGAGATTTCAACTGTCTCTTAAGCAATCTATAACTCTAACACACAAGCAAAAGTGTCAACCATTTTTCAAAAACTAGACAAGATGACTCTACAATACTATAAATAAAACAAGTATATTCTGAACAATTTTTAAAAAATGAGGAGATCTGTACTATAAAATATTAAAACATCAAGCTACAATAAAATTACCAAATTTAAAACAAAAAATTACACATAGAAAAAAAATACACCATAAACAAAGTCAAAAGTCAGTCAATTAAGTGGAAAAAATAATTTGCAACTTTTATCATAAGTAACTGAAATATTTCTTACTAAAGACTGCCTGCAATCCAATAACATGGACAACCCAAGAGAAAAATTGGGATGAAATTGAACAGTTATAGAAAGGAAACAAATATGTAATTCCTACACATATGGCAGCCATGAAAATGTTTAACACCATATGGTTGCTTAAGTTTGAATACAATAAAATGATGAGGATGTGGGCAAACATTACTGGTGGGATATTTTAAAATGCATGTGATTTGGACCAAGTAATTCTCCTTCAAATGACATCTTTATAAGGATAATAATTGCAGTATTTATTATTGCAAAAGATGAAAAAATAATGTGTTCATTAATGAGTTGAATAAACAATGGTGTATCTATTAGAGAAATATGAAATTTTCAAAAGTGATCAAGAAGCTCTGTCTGTTCTAATACCTTGGAACATTTTCCTAGATATTGTCTGGTGGGAAAGGAAAGGTATAGAATGATATGTGAGAATGCTTTTCTAGAACTCACCAAGAACATGTATATACACATATATCTTTCTATGTGATGCACATCTCTTTATGGCTACACAAACTGGTAACAAGGCATTGATTCAGTGGAGGGAAACTAGATGCTAGGAGAGAGGGATAAAGGAAATAATTATCACCATGTAGTTCTTTCTTTTCTACACTTAAAAAATAATAGACAATTTTGACTATAGATGTAGGTTTAGAGAATAAGCAGATAGAATCCCATATACCCATCCTACCCCGGGTACCTCTTTCATTTACACCTTGCATTTGTGTGGTATATTTATTACAGTTAATGTACTATTATCGATATATTAACCAGGGTCCACAATTTACATGAAGGTTAATTCTTTGAGTTCCATGGATTTTGACAAATGAATGTCATATTTTGAATGTCATGAATAAATGTCACAGTATCAACAACGTAGTTTCACTGCCCTAAATATCCCCTAGGCTCCACCTATTTATCCCCCTTGCTATCTCCTCCCCACCATCTGTCAAAGTTAATACTCTTAAAACAGTTTTGACTTTTCAAGAATGTCATGTAAATGGAACCATACAGTATGTAAGCATTTCCGACTGGCTTCTTTCAGTTAGCAACATGCATTTAAGTTTCCTCCATTTCTTTTCATGGCTTGATAGCTCATTTCTTTTTATTGCTGAATAATATCTATTGTATGGATTAAGAGTTTACTACATCACACTTGGTTGTGATTTATACCTTTCATACATAGTTGGATTCAATTTGCTAATTTTTGTTGAAGATTTTGATAGCTAGGTTCATGAAATAATGGTCCCCGGAATTTTTTCCCTGTATTATGGAGAATGTCTTTGGCTTATTTCAAAAGTGTTACTTTCCCTCTACCCCAAGCCAACCATGAGGGAAACTTTTATTCTGATCTTCACTATGAGAATCTGGTGGGGATCCCAGAAGTACAACTCAGGAAGTGTATAAGTATGAGGGCTCCCAGGAGTTTATAAATCTCAAACTAATTCACAGAGTAAAACAACCTCTAGGAATTCATCAAAGTTACCATTTAAGTGTTCCTACCACCCCTGTGCCTCAGGTAAATAAATCTATATTCTCTGTATTTATCTATTTTTACAGTTTTCAAAGTGGTGGTTAATCCTGTGACTTCAATTCTCTGATGGAGCTAAGAAAAGTCATTGATTTTTTGGTTTGCTCAGCTTTTTTCTTGTTGTGAGGGTGGGAGAGATAACTCCAAACTTTTTACAGGTTGGAGTGGAAAGTCTACATTTTTCTTAAATTTCAAATTTTGCATCATGAGCTTATATAATATATTCCTTACCCCCATCCGTTCCCCACATAAAGAATTTCACTCATAGTCGTTAAAATTAAGATGATACTCCTGGCCACAGAATGGGACAGATTCAAAAGAGACATAAATACATTTGATTAACATGTAATCGTCACTGAACTAATCTTACAAATAAACATAGCCCCTAGAAATTATTAGTAGAATGACCAGAAGTTGAATTCCCAACCAAGAACCATAGTAAATGATATATTTTACAACAATACACAACATCAATTCTTGAGTCTCTTATTCAGATTAGTAGGCAGGAATTTGAGTCATGGTTTCAATTATTCTCATCTCAAGGGTATATGCATGAAATGTCGCTCAGACTAAATGGTTCAGGGTGACCTTGCTTATTCTCTTACAAAGCTAGACTCAAACATCTATCACCATGTTATCTACCCTCTTAATTCTATGCAAATTTCTAATATTGTGACCCTTCCTTGATATTACAACTAAAGGCTTATATTTTCATTATTTCTGTAAAGACAATGTATAAATTTTTACTTTGAAACACATGGCCCTAAACATTTTTGGACATTTTAAAAAGAGGCTAACAAAAAAATGACATTTCTAAACAGAAATAGTAATATAGAATATAAAAACTCTAACTTACATAAAGTGGAAAATAGGCTATTACAAATATGTGGCTTAACTGGCCAAGTGTTTTCTAAAGATTGTTTACTGTTAATGTCCACTTGTCTGTTAAAAGAGCTAGGACTATAATAGGATATAAGTCTTAGACCTTTGTTTTATTAAAATTTAGTAAAGTTTTCTCAACTATGTCTTTTCCTCATAATCTCTTCCAGGGAATTAAAGAAATAACATTGCACAACTTTGTAATGAATTTTGTACATACATTCATCAGTTAGAAAAGGCTATGACATCCAAGAGAAGGCTGATTTAAAGTATGTAAGATGTGTCTTTGAAAGAAAAAAAAAGTTAACACTGCTTAGAACAGCTACTTAATAGAAAAAAATTAAGTAGAAAAGCAACCTAGACTAGCTTCAGTCAATAAAGTTGTTACCCTATGCCTAGACAAGAACACTTTGAAGCTCTGAATTGAAGACCTAACTCTTAGTACTAACCTCATCACCTTACTCCGCTCTTGAAAATGAAGAATCTTTACTGTTAATTTTACTTTCTACAACTGTCCATAAGTTTGTTAAGAAATAAGAAACCAAGGACAAATGAATAAAGGTTTCTATCCCATTCCCCTTTCAAAAGAAACAGTTACTGAGAAACTACTAAAAGCCAACAGCTTTATTTGTATTTTTAAAAAAATATAGCTCTAGTTGGTGTGGCTCAGTGGATTGAGTGCCGGCCTGTGAAACAAAGAGTTGTAGGTTTGATTCCCAGTGGAGTGCACATGCCTGAGTTGCAGGTCAGATATCCAGCAGGGGGCGCGCGAGATGCAACCACACATTTGATGTTTCCCTTTTTCTCCCTCCCTTCCCTTCTCTAAAAATAAAATCTTTAAAAAAACCCTAATACTATGAAGTATGTATTATTTTCATTTTGCAGATAATTGAGGTAGAGCCAGAAATTAAAGTTAGATGATTATAAAACTCATGTTTAAAACATGGTTTTAAAAAGTTAAAGTAACACTTATTTTACAAATTTAGAATGCAAATAGAAAACAAAATCAAACTTAATTTCATTGCTCAGAGGCATGGACAACAATCGGGTTGTATAGAAAGTAATCACGGGTGATCTAATCATAAATTCCTTAAGTGGTAGTTAGTCTTGCCCCTGGCATAAAACTTCTGTAAAAGGTTTATCTTTGCCTTAAGCAAACCCAGAACATTGTTGTGCGTAGGTTGATATTTTCAGTATGCCTTTTTCAGATACCTCAGAAGTGTAACCACCCTCAAGAGAGCACATAATCTCAAGTATCCTTTATCCAAATCCCTGCCTTGCATTCCCCCATCTTCATGCAATCTTCCTTATGCCTCCTTCTTAATTTCAAATGCATGAAACCGCGAAGCTGCCATTCTCCAGAGCATTTGAGATCTAGACTGCTAGCAATTGTTTGGCTCAAATAAATTTATATAAAAATTCTCTAAAGCTTTGCAGGTTTCTCATGTTGACACACTATTCACTGTTTTTAAAAGTTGTCTGCTTGCTTATATGTAGTTGTTTATTTTATATACAAACCATTTTATTCTCCTCTCTCCTTCAATTATTTTTGAATTGTATTTTTAATTGTTTTTCCATTACCATTCAATTCCCTATACCCACCCCTACAATCACTACACTGTTTTCCACGTCCATGAGCCATTTTTCCTCTTTGCTCAGTCCCCTCCCTGCCACCAATAGCTGTCATCCTGCTCTCTGAGTCTGTCTCTATTTTGCTTGTTAGGTCAGTTTGTTCATTAGATTCCACATATAAGTGAAATCATATGGTATTTGTCTTTTTCTGACAGGCTTTTTTCACTTAGCATCATGGTCTCCAAATCCACTCATGCTGTTGCATGTAAGTGTCCCGTAGTTGTTAGTTTTTTTGTATACATATGCATTTATACACATGTATGTATCTTAAAAATATGCAGATATGAGTCACTGTTTACAAATAGTTTGGTTTTCACTTAACATACCAGGAATCTTTCCATGTATTTACATATTTCAGTATCTTTCCAAAAAGGCTGCATGTTATTCTATTAAAATACTGTACCTTGATTAACCAATCTCCTCTTACTGTATATATGAATTGTTTCTAATTTTGTGCCATAATAGCTTCAATGAATATTACTGTATCTATTTCTTAGTATATACACGTATTCCCGTAAGATGAATTCCTATAAGAAAAATTGCCTATAATCCATGTTTATTTTTTAATCACATACCAGTCTGTGTTCAAATCATGAGGCCTCTTTTCTGAAAATGCAGTTTAAATATCTTTTTGAAATAGGAGGCTGGGTCACTTCTTAAAGCCTTCCATTTTTAACATGCTCTATTTAACTGTGTATTTTATACAAATTAGTTGGTAGTTGTCAATACTAGTCTTTATGGGTAAATGAAAACCCTGCCTAATTGAACATGAATAGTGTTGTCTTTTCCTAGGGCTAATCATAGGCTTTGTATTTGAAGTTTAAGAAAGAAACCAGGCTACTCTAATACATATTTTATCTTTTGGCTTTTTGAGATAAGTGAGATGAAATATAACACTTGGAAGAACAGTGTAGATAATGTAGTGGAGAAAGAATCATGTTCACTATTAAATCCCTGCCAAAGGCTCAGCTACTTAGTGGAAAATTAGTTTTTAATAACATAATGAAACTGTAACCCAATCTATTCTACTGACTGAAAATTCCACTCTCTTACGTAGCACTGGTTGGACTCTATATAAAAAGCCCGTTGCTGTGAATAGTGGGATTATCTATCTTTATTTTTCTGGGATACCAAGAGCAAATAAACACTAGATCTTGATGGAATTAGATGACTAAAAAAAGTACATTTAGTTGGGAGGAAAGATACTTCTCACATTTAATAACCTTTATGAAGGACTATATTGTAACTCAATGTGGAAAAAACTGGATTCTGAGAATTATGGCACCTCATTTATGGTGCTAAAATTAAGTTTTCTCTAGGGTATTTTTGAAATGTTTAGATGAACACAAGCATAAACACATAGGCCTTACGATCTTTGAATAACAGGCTAAAAGTTAGCTACAAAATGCTGAACAAAGACTATATAAGATTTCAAGGCAATCTGCAGAGTCAAAAAAAACCGAAGTTTTTTTAAAAAAAGTTTCCTTTCAATTTATGGATTATACAGGCATACAATTTCAAACACTCATCAGACTCATTACCCACATTATGAAAATCTGCCTTTCAAAGGTATGTATTTTTTCATTTAATATTTATTGGTGATCATTGAGAACCAAGGCAGTTGACTAAAACAAACAATTTACGATCTAAATGAACAATTCTCAAATTAGGGAGTTTGGAAAGGAAAATAGTATCTAAAGAGCCCTGTGGCTTGAAAAAAAAAATATTTAGTATGTTTAACATACCTTTTCATACCTTTCTTAACATACCTTTAAGAAAATTAAGATTTTCTTAAAGAAAGCAAATCTCAATTTTTTGGCTTATGAAAATACGAGGTATGTCCAGAAAGTATCCAACCATGTAATGTGAAAGACGTTCACTGAAGATACAAGAAACACAAAACATGGTGCATAGAACAAAGGAGGCACCTGGGATCTGAGTTTTCTCAATTACAATCAATTGCCCCATTATATTTTCCTGAATCTCATTGACAGTCTGAAATCTCCTCCCTTTAAAGGTGATTTTAGTTTTTGGAAAAGCCAGGAGTCGCAGGGCGCCAAGCTTGGGCTGTAGGAGATATAGGGTGCTTGAGTCACCAGAGTGATCTCGTATTTCACCAAAAGACTCTGCATTAGATGTGAGGCATGAGTGGGTGCATTGTTGTGATGAAGCTGCCAATCACCAGTTGCCCAGAGCTGCAGCCTTCTGAATCACCTGAATATAGTTTCTGTGGCGGAATGTTCAAGCTTAATGCAAAATTTGATGCAGATTGGTTGCTTGACTTGCTCACTCATTTTGATTGCCACAGCCACAGAGTACACATGCTCACTCAATGGCATCCACGGACCTCATGACTAGTACAGTCAAGTCATCACTGTTCATCCATGCACATTCCAGGCCACTCTTCTTGGTTACCAGGCTACATCAATGTTATGCAAACCATTCTCATGATATTAACAATGGCTGGACTTTTTCTGGTCAGAACACATATAACAATTTTGTCAGTGATATCATTCATAAGTGATGTAACTTAGATTGCTATTCACAGTATATCATAATATTACTAAAATGTTCAATTTTCTCCCATTACAGTAAAACAAAACAAAACCAAACCATTTGGCAACCATCAGAATAATAACTAATTCAAACAAGAATTATCAATGGATGCTAAAAATTAGTGGGCAAAAGGTGAAAGAAGTCACTTGCAATGTTTCCCCACAAGTTATTTGTTATTTCCAAAGCGGAAAATAGTAATGTTATACTGAAGATACTACTTTTGTGTTTATTATTGCATGCAAGTAGATAACTACATTATGATGCTGCAAACCAAGGTACTTCCATATACTTGTTTAGATAAAAAATTACAGCACTGGCTGGTGTGGTTCAATGGATTGAGTGCCAGCCTGCAAACCTAAAGGTCACTAGTTTGATTCCCAGTCAGGGCATATGCCTGGGTTGCGGGCTGGGTCCCCAGTTGGGGTGTGTGAGAGGCAACCACACATTGAGGTTTCTCTCCTTCTTTTTCTCCCTCTATCCCCCTCTCTCTAAAAAGTAAGTAAAATCTTTAATTAAAAAAATTACAACATTATTTTGGAGGTTAATAATATATAGGTATATGCATCAATTATAGATTAAAGGATAAAGAGAAGATAAATGGATAAAAAGAATAATCGCAAGGTTTCTACATTTTATATTTAGTACAATGTTAACTCCAAGTGGACTGTGAAAGTTAAGGACTTATTTGTCAAAACAAATTAAAAAATGCAAGACCCAACTATATGTTGTCTGTAAGTTCATGCCATTTATATGTAATGATACAAGTTCAAAGTAAATTGACAGAAAAAGATACACCAGGCCAAGAGAAAATGTTAAAAAGGCTAGAGTGTCTATATTGATGTAAATAGAACTCAAGACAAAGACATCAAAAATAAAGAGATGCATTTCTTAGTAAGAGAGTCAATCAGTAAGATACAATATCCAAAAGCAAAGCTCCAACTGTTTTTGTAAATAGGTTTTTTTGGAAGGCTATGATGCTAGACGGCCATGCCCATTTACGTAGGTAATGTCTATGACTGCTTTCATGCTGCAATGGCAGCGCCAAGTAGTTGTGTGTGAGAGAGACTGTATGTCTCACAAAACCTGAAAGAGTAAACCTGGCCCTTTACAGAAAATACTTACTGACTTCTAAAATGGAATTAAGTTACAAACAGGACAGGAGTTTGGTCCCACAGTTGGTAAGTCAAAAGCAAAGTTGTAAATGCAATGCATATCTATTTAAAAAGACAAAGATTCAATATAAGGTTATGAGTTTTAGGGAATGTACCTTGTTTAGAAGTACAGTACCTATAACATAGGTAAATGAGCCTCAGGTAAAAGTTGAAATTCAGATATGTTTTCATTTAACTAACAGTCCTAACGAAAACAGAATCTTGTTATATTCTTAACATAAATAACTAGTTTTTACAACACAGAATTAAAAGGGCACTAATCTGACAATTTTCCCCCAAAACACAGCATTAAGTTTTAATGATTATAATATTTTACCTTGACATTAAATGGACAGTTTAGTATAAATGCCAGTCAGCCAAATTTTAATATGTCTACATTTTATATTTGTTCAAGAGGCAAATATAAATGGTAAAAGGAACTGAGTTAATGTACACTTGAGTACAAATTCTTCACAGCAAAATTTTAGAGATTTATACAATTCTAATATAATGATGCATTTACTTAGTTTTGTTTTCTCCATTAGTAAATGGGCAAACACACACAGAAATCATTTGTAAAACTTAATGATGATGGCTCAAACTTGCTTAAATTTTTTTAAAGAAAAAATACACATACATTTTGGGCTTTTTTGTTTTCAAATCTGAGACATACAGGAGAGACACAGAACCAAAAAGCAAAAACAAAAAAAGAAAAAAAAAAACCCCAAAACCCCATGTATCCAATATACTTAGGTTAAGAAAAGTAATACAAAGAATATAGAAGACTCTACTAGACACAGAAAGACTAGGAAATACAGGAATAGTGACAAAGGATGATGATAAGTGCTCACCTTTAAAACTGAGGTATGCTTTTCCTTTTCTGAGAGAAAAGATTAACAAGTTAAACTTGTATTAACAAAAGGCTGTTGAAAAATATATGGGGCCGGTGTCTATGTAAGTCTTGAAGAATAGGCCAATTGAATGGTTTAAATAAATGCATACTTGCGAGAATCGCCTACATCTATACTCTAGTTGGATGGCAATTAGATAAAATTTTACCTCACACCTGTCAGTATGGCTATCATCAATAAATCAACAAACAAGTGCTGGTGAGTAGGTGGAGGAAAGGGAACCCCAGTGCACTGTTGGTGGGAATGCAGACTGGTTGCAGCCACTGTGGAAAATAGTATGGAACTTCCTAAAAAAACTAAAAATGAAACTGCCTTATGACTCAGCAATTCCACTGCTGGGAATACAGCCTAAGAATCCTGAAACACCAATTCAAAAGAACTTACGCTCTTATGTTCATAGCAGTGCTATTTACAACAGCCAAGTGGTAGAAACAACCCAAGTGTCCATCAGTAGATAAGTAGATTAAAAAACTGTGGTACGTTTACACAAGGGAATACTACACAGCAGAAAGAAAGAAGTCCTACCTTTTGTGATAGGATGGATGGAACTGGAGAGTATTATGCTAGATGAAATGAGCCAGTTGGCAAAAGACAAATACCATATGGCCTCACATAACTGGAATCTAATGAATAAAATTAACTAATGAGAAAAACAGAACCAGGGGCATGGAAACATGGAATGCACTGATAGCTGTAGGAGGGGAGGAGAGAGGAGGAAATGATGGAAGGGGAAGGGAACAGTGAAAAAATGTACGAATGGCTCATGGACATGGGAGCAGAGACAGGACTGACTTTGGGAGAGAGATGTGGGCTGGGTGGAGGAGGGCAAAAGGGAAAACAAAATTTGGGACAATTGTAATAGAATCACAATAAAACATTAAAATTAATTAAATTCAATAAAATTAAAAATTCAATTTTTCAGGTACATTAGCCACATTTTAAGTGCTCTATAGCCACATGTGGCTAAAGGCTATGACACTAAACAGTGCTGATGTAGAACACTTCCATCGTCAAAATTCTGCTGGGCAGCACTGGGCCTAGGCTCAGTGTCTTGAAGAGTGCCTCAATTATAAATATAGTTTGATTTTCCCTAGAGCTTTTGGTCTGTTTCTTTATTTTACAAAACTTTTTGTTTTTTATTTTATAGAGCCTTCTGTTCTTCAGTCATGTGTAGTCATTTAAACATTTTTCATATTAAATTAAAAATGCATGCAGTTGCACATTAAGAAATAGAATGCATTCCTTATAGAACAAGCAGCAATTTAAAATGTTATTTGGCACAATGCTCTTTTTTAAACATTTGAGTGCCTGAACAAAATGCACGCACATCTATAAAACTACTATAGTTTGATATTAGTTAATATAATTAGTGAATTACAAAAAATATGTTTAAGTTCTAAACATAAATTCAGATATATTATAGCTGAAAAATAGAAAAGCAAATCCAAGTTCACCTAAGTTAAATGGAGATATAAATAATGAAAAAAAAACACCAGGTATAATTAATAGTTGTAAAAGTATAACAATAAAATCAACCAAAATGTTGATATAAAAACTCATCTTAAACACTACTTGTAACATTTGATTCAAATGAAGATTACTGAAAACTTCCCTTGTATTAAAGAGAAACATGAAGAATATGTAACCTATGCTTAAAATTAAATGGCCACTTTTAAAAAGGATTTAACTGAAAGGCTATACATTACATAAAATTCACATCAGAATTAACAACAAATAAATTTCTTAATAGGTATTAAGGGTAGAATCTAAGGTATCCAATGTAAATCATACAAAATTCATAGTTAATTGAAATGATATGGGTGGGCCAACATACATTTTAAAGAATAAAACTAAAGCTATCTCATAAATAATTCTACAAGGTTTTTATATGTGACAAACAACAGTCGTTAATACATCGGTTATTTTTGAATTTTTATACATTATTTCTTTCATATTCATTGCATTGTTTTTTCAAATTTAGAATTTCTACCATTTGTCTTACTGCACTTTAAGTACGGTAATAAAATTATTTTAAATTCACTGATATTTTCTTTTGTGCTACTTTAGAAAAAAACTTCTCTGGCTATATCATGCCCTCTCTCTTTTTATTACCAATCACATTTTCAACTTATTAATCTTTACAATTGTTAACATTAAGCAAGTCTGATTTTAAAATCTAAATAATCACAAATGAGACTAAATTAAACAGAATAAAGTAGGAAGCAACTAAGAAAAAGGGAAAAAGTCTTACAAAAACAATAATGGAGGTTGAGAATAACATTCTAATGGAAGAACCAAAGAAAACTTTAAGCAATAAAAGCCAGAAATAGGAGGTAAAACTTTAAGACCAAATAAAACCATGTTATTAGATTAGGTTCTTTACTTAATTAATAATTAAATAATAATTTGTTATTTGTCTGAAGTCAGAAATTACCTTCCCCACCCCACCTCTGCCAGTAGATACAGAATACCTATAGACTGAGATTCACAGTTTCTGGATTTATTTTCCCGCCACTTAAACTGTGAATCATTGCTATCATATGAGAGTGCTTGTTCAATTCTTCTTGCTGAAGTTTCACTTGTGACTCTTTCTCTTCCAAACGACCTTCTAATTGGGACTTTTGAACTTCTAGGGAGGAAGCCTAAGAGACAGAGAAGAGGAAAATAAACAACTTTGCATTTTTCTCTTCACAGATATTTTAGGGTATCTCTATTTTTCATTTGTAAAACAACCCTTTCAAACAACACATTATAAATACGTATATTTTGGTTAACAAAATTATATGACTAGTTTAAGGTAAGTAATCAATAAGTAACAATATTAATTGCGAAGACACATTCTGTTTGTCTTTTTAAGTCAATCGTAGCAATTGAAAGTTTGCTAATTCTAAATTAAATTTTAAATTCTAATTACCATTTAGAATTACTATTAGAATAACTACATTAAAGCAGATTCAGGAAATCTGTAAATGTGGCATGGAATTTTATACCTCTTCTGTCACTGACGCTCTGTAGTTGTTCAAACTGTCTTTTAATCCTGGTCTGTTCTCATCTTTCTGGTAGTAGATGGACCAGAAAGCACTATTGATGGCTACCACACCAAGGCACCATGACAAAATACAAAGAGCAGTGGACTTATATTTAGAATAAGTCTACTATTCTACTCAACAACATGACTGTCCTTTAGCCAATAACTTAATCCAAGACTCAAGTTTTGTTCGTAGGATGAAAATAATTATTGCAGTCAAGATGGAGGCATAGGTAAACATGGCTCACCTCCTTGCATAATCACATCCAAATTACAACTAACATATAGAACCACCATTACTCAGAACCATTAGAAATGGACTTGAATGGAAATCTGACAACTACAGAAGTAAAGAAATCACATCCATCCTGATTGGTAGAAGAGGTAAAGACACAGAATGGGCTGGTCCAATGTCCACAAGTGGTAGATAAACATTCAGGAGGGATATCTTGGGAACGAGGAGTTCCAGCCCCATACCAGGACCCCAGCCCAGGGTTTCATTGCCTGGAAGATAAGCCCCCATAACTTCTGGCTGCAAAAACCAGTGGGGATTGAGTTGGTAGAAGAAACTTCTACCGAGCAGTTCTTAAAGGAACCTACACACGAGCTTACTCAGACTAACTCTGTCTGAGCTCCAGCACCAGGGGAGCACCTTGAAAGGCACCAGTGGCATATAGGGAGGAACTGAAGTGTCTGGCCTCAAGGCAAGAGTTGGGGAACAACTTTCTCTCAGACAGAAAGGCAGGCAGAGGCGAATGCCCCTTTTCTGAACCCTCCTCCCAGAGCCACAAGGCCACAGAGCCACCAGGCTGGTGCCATATCTGAGATTCCAATATCATGGCTAACACTGTTTGCCTTGCACAGAAGATCACAAGAGACTCCATCCCACCCAAATTATAAGCCCACCCAAACTGTAAACCGTGACTTTTCCATGTGAATGGCTGGTCTTGCTTCCTGCCTCACAAATTCCTAAATCCTACCAAACAAGCAACAGCTGGCTTCAGTAACCTCCCAGCCCCTGGATCTCTTGCTAAGTAGTGGCAGGCTCAGCACTAGGAGCAGCCAGCCTAGATTCACAGGTTGGCTTTGCCTGGGAATCTCTGAGCTCACACGAGTAACAGGCTGTTTTAATAGCTTGCTCAGGGTGGCCCTGAGCAGAACACAAGTCGGGGCTGACCCTGGCCTGCACCACCCGGGGAACATCAGAGCCCGCACACCCAATGGACAGCTACAGAGCACAGAGGACCTGCACAGGTGATCCTCCCAAGAGGGCAGAGCTTGGTGCTGACTGGCCTGAGTAAATCCCCACTACTGACCAGCCAATAGCAATAAAATGCAACTAAAAGAGAAGAGTGTACTCAGGCCACATGGAGAGCATCCCTCGAGTACCCATCTTGGGTGAGACGGGAGGCTGTGCCACTGGACCCTCTAGGACACCTACTACATTAGGCCACGCTACCAAGATAGGGAGTCATAGCACTTCTACCTAATACATAAAAACAAACACAGGGAGGCTGCCAAAATGAGGAGACAAAGAAACATGGCTCAAATGAAAGAACAGATCAAAACTTCAGAAAAAGAACTAAACAAAATGGCAAGAAGCAGTCTATTAGATGCAGAGTTAAAAACACTGGTTATAAGAATGCTCAAGGAACTTAGTGAAGGCCTCAGCAGCATAAAAAAGATTTAGTCAGAAACAAAGGATACACTAATTGAAATAAAGAACAATTTACAAGGAATCAACAGTAGAGTGGATGAAGCCAAGAATCAAATCAATGAGTTGGAACATAGGAAGCAAAAAACAAGCAATCAAGACAAGAAGAAGAAAAAAGAATCCAAAAAAATGAGGATAATGTGAACAGTTTCTGGGACACCTTCAAGCATTCCGATGTTTGCACCATAGGGGTACCAGAAGGAGAAGAGCAAGAAATTGGAAATCTATCTGAAAAAATAATGAAAGAAAACTTCCCTAACTTGGTGAAGGAAATAGACATGTAAGTCCAGGAAGCACAGAGAGTCCCAAAGAAGATTGATGCAAAGGGGCCCACTCCTAGAAACATCATAACTAAAATGCCAAAGGTTAAAGATAGAATCTTAAAAGCAGCAAGAGAAAAGCAGTTAGTTACCTACAAGGGAGTTCCCACAAGACTGTGAGCTGATTTCTCAAAAGAAACTTTTCAATCTAGAAAGGATTGCCAAGAAATATTCAAAGTCATCAAAAGCAGGGACCTAGAGCCAAGATTGCTTTACCTAGCAAAGCTATCATTCATAACTGAAGGGCAGATAAAGAGCTTCCCAGACAAGAAAAAACAAAAGGAGTTTATCATCACTAAAGTATTATTATATGAAATGTTAAAGGGACTTAATAAAAAGAAGATCAAAACTATGGACAATAAAATGGCAATAAATACATACCTGTCAACAATTGAATCTAAAAAACTAAGTATACAAGAAGAACAAAGACAGAATCATGGATACAGAGAGCTTTGGTTGTTGCCAGATGGGAGGGTTTATAAGGGAATGTGGGAAGAGGAGTGGAATTGAGAAGTACAAATAGGTAAATACAGAATAGGAAATGGAGCAACCGAAGAACTTAAATAAGTGACCCATGGACATGAACAATAATGTGGGGATTACCTGATTGAGTAGGGTGTGCTGGTGGAGGGGGGTAAAGGGGAGAAACTGGTTATATAATAGCATAACCAATAAGTATAATTAAAAAAAAACAAAAAAATTAACATATATTATTTGTGAAAGTGAGGAAGATCAAGAAAAATGGTTGAAAGAGTCCTTCGCAAATTATGACATCTAAACAACGTGAATTACTATTATTACCATCTCTCTAAGCAGTGAGAGGTGGCTATATGCCTATATACAGCTACCTGTATGTGACATAAAGAATGGGAACCCTTTTCTGTATTCCTTGCCCACTTAACAGCAGTTAAGTGCTGGCTAACAATATATATTTAATAAATGTTTGATTATCTTAGGAAGTACAGGTTTTCACACTGTGAGGAGTCCTCATAACAAAAGCTAAACCACTTTGAGATCCTAATATCTTCAATACAAAATTATACTAAAGAAACAGAATAATAATTTATCCAAATTTACCTTTTACACAAAATAAGATTTTTTCATTTTATGACAAATATGAACTCAACAGATTCTTACCTTAATGCTCAATTCTTTTCTTATATGTTCTGTTCTGGTTAATTCTTTTCTAAGAATATCAATGGTTTCTTCTTTATCTTCTCTTTCTTTTTGTAAGATTTTAATCTTTTCTTCTTGTACTTTTGCTTTTTGTTGTAAGTCTTAAAACAAACAAACAAACAGTCATCTGTATGTTTAGGGGTCCTATATTGACCTACTCTGAAAAGCTTTAGTAGCTATTCTGTCACAAGAGCAAAGAAAAACTACTAGGGAGACAATGAAATACCTTGCTGGAAATAAGTTTCACAGTATCTGATGAATAAAAAACACCATGTAACTCTTCCACTGTACTAGAAAAAAATGCCAAATCTCCATCTTCCTCTGTTCTGAAGATAATACATAGAAAGGAGGGGAAGGAAAAATTCTCAACTTAAGGGTTAAAAGAGAAAGGGAGAGAGAAAACTATGAAAAATTACATAGGTCGATGATGTCTGTACTCTAAGGCAACTGAGTTAGAACAAAAATGTTTTTGTGGATCACTTCAGAGTTAGCATTAAGAAGCTAATAACTAAAAGTTACCGAGCACTGCCACCTGCTGTTACATTCCTTTAAAATGTTTTATTTTAAAAAGGGCAATAATTTACTGTAACTCCCAGTTTTTAAAATCAGCTTAATTAAATTGCTTTGTGAATGTTATGGCAAGAAAAGGAAAGCTGTTTAGGATGTGATTTAAGGTTTTATAAAATGAGAGGTATTGTGGAAACTAATGAAAAACCAAAATAAAAACCACTCGCATTTTGATTTTCTTCCAACACAATGTATGTTAACATATAAAGAATTTGTTAAATAAAAAGCTACTTACTTGCCAGTTTACATTCTCTGTCTACTAGTTGGTTCTGTACTTCTTTTCTCTGTTCTTCTCTCTCTATTAATTGGGTAACAGTTCTGAAGTTATTTTAAAAAACAGAAGAAAACATCAATGAACCATAACATTTCCTTCTTTCCTCAAGTATTTTAAGAAAAAATTTCTAATAATAGTAATTATCCTTAAATTCTGCCAAATGTTTTATATCTAAAATAAGTTAAAATTCTATTAATTTATCTGTAAAACATAATGTTCTGTATAAAGGGAATCACTGTTTTGAAAATTCCAAAATAATTAGAAGAACTAGAAATTTTACTTTTCATTTTGTTGTTTGAGTGACTCATTCAACTTCTTCACTGTCTCAATTTGTTTATTTAGAGAATCACATGTGATCTGTAACTCTTTATTCTTCTTTTCAACAGCTTCATTCCTGAAAACACAAGATTAGTGATATTTTTATGCAAGAAAACACATAATGCAGAAAAGAATCTCAATGTTTTGTTTACTTTTTCTTCTAACCAAATTGCATACATGGCAGGTGAAAGGAGAAATGTTATGAACAAGCAGGACATAAGTAGAGTGAGATTAACTCTAAAAGGCAGTGAAGACATGTTTTGGCTGATTGAGGTGATAAAAATGACCATGAAATGTAAATTTGTGGGGTATTAACCTCATATTTATGAATACAGGTATTTTACAGGTAATATATATTCCATAATTTCCTATAAAATACATACAGTTATCTTTACAGTTAGATCAAGAAACTGAAACAACTTCTGTTAAGTTTTGTCATCATTAGCCTCTTGGGCATAATATATATTTAACTAAAAGTGTCAAATTAATGGAAAAGTAGTTGAGGAGTCTAAATTTCTCTTGACTTTTTAAAACTCTTCATCTAATAGTCCTATTCCTTTTACCTGCCAGGTAAACACAGAAAGAAATAATACTTTAATAGCCAACTATCTTAAGTATGAAAAGCTGACGTAAGTGGAGTAATTTTTAAATAGAGGTAGGCAGCCATTCCAGAGGAATTGCCTTGCATGTCTTTCTCCTTGAGCCTTTCCAATGTTTGAACTGGGCAATATAATGTTGGGACTGAGCCAAATTAACACTGTATTTCAAAAAACTGTTTGCAATCCTAACAGCAAAGCAGATAACTTGACTACCAAACTGAATATTAAAGACATTTTTTAGAATTAGTACCACCATGTACAGCTGAACAATAACTTTGTTTATTTGCACCTATTGAAATTCCTTTTTTTATTTATGTAATTATTTCCCTTCCCTTTCTCATAAAAACTCCTACCCTTTACTCACTAATTTGTACATTATTTGGGTTTCTGCCTGAATCAGTGCTTCCCAAATAGCTATTCTTTTGTGACCTCAAACACTTGCCTGCCTCTCTTTGGCCTTTTCTGTTTAGGTTATAAGCATAAAAAGTCCTTTTCACTTTACTAACTACTAAAATAAATAAACTGACTGGTACACTAGCCATATTTATCTGTCCTACACAGAATTTTTAAAATCTAAATTTAAATTCCTTAATATTACAGATGAGTTTTCCTCAGCCAGCTTCATTTACTTGTTACCCACCTGGCCCCTCAAGGCAGGAGTTTTATTTCTTGGCTCCTCAATCACTATCCAGAACATCAGTAGGTCTTAGAAATCACTATTTCTCTTGGCCTGCTTGTTTACTTTCTCTTATATACTGACTTAACACTAATAGTTCACTTTATCAGGGCTGCCTCAATCAGATTTTATATGAAGTTGTTGGGGGGAAATACCCTGTTTAGAAGTCACCTTGCCATTGCATTTTCCAGACGTTATACATTTTCCATCCTTCATTTTCACTGATACACAAATAAGCACATGGACCTTGACAAAATTAACCATTTTCTAGAACGCTTTATTAACAGCACAGAACAGCAGAAATTTTTCAAAACTTAACCAATCTTAAAGTACAAATTATATTTTACAGGAACCAGTTAACTAGAGTGTTTTTATTTTTCTATTGTTTAGTAGAAAATACATAATTTTTCCTGGTCTTCCTTATAATTCAGAAGTTTTAAGGTTGGCCTAAAAAATAAAAAAATTTGCTTCATAAAAAAGGAAAAAATCAGTCTTACACTTTGTTTGTGGGTGTATAAATTAGTATAGCCTTCTTGGAGGAAAACTCAGAAATCTATCAGAAATTTAAATAGGCTTTACAGCAATGTGCCTTTAAGAATTTACTGTACATATCTAGTCACATATAAGTAAATTGTGTTCAATGTCATTAAGGATAAATATTGACTAAAAATTTAGAGATTAATTAAACACTAACAACCAAATTTCCATTTTATTCAGATATGAAAGTGTTACTATTCAACCACTTTTGATTCGTAGAAATGACCAATTCATATGGTTAAACCTAATACAAATTGTGACAAGGGTCATTCAGTAATTACTTATGGAATGCCTAAATATGTACCAAGCACTGTTCTAGGACTTAGGGATTTGTCAGTGAACAAAATAGACAAAACTTGTCCTTGCAGTGCTAACAGTGCTAACATCCCAGATGACTGATGAACCAATGAAAAGAAGAGTCAACTGGAAAGAAAGCAAGCTACTTTCTGTTTCCAACCCTAATAATGCGTTTGAGTAAGCAATACTTTATTTCATTTTAACTAAATTTCTTGCTAACTACTTACCACCTATGGTATTATCAGTATATATAAATGCTTACCAAAAGATTGTAGGGCCACAGAAAAGAAGTGCTACGTGTTCTTTACAGATTCTAATCTTAAAGAGAAACATTTATTAATTTACCTCTGAAGAAGTTCCATGTAGGATTTTGTCAGTATTTCATGTTCTTCAGCCACGGACTGTAACTTCCTATTATGTTGGAAGAGATGCTCAATGTCACTCTGGGCTCTTTCTGATTCAGCCTGCTGTGACTTCAGCAGTACACTAAGCTCTTCATTTTTTCTCTCGACTTCTCTCAACATACCAGCGAGTGTCCGTGCCTAAAAGAAAGTGGCATAGAGACTTTTCCACTATCGTTATTTAATATGCTCAGTTTTTACAATTTAAAGGACTTACCAACTATCTAACAGACTAGCATCTATTGGGTTACTGAAATACTTATTAGTCATACATGTTTATTACTTAACTATAGTACCTCTAATAAAGCTGACACTACTTTAGTTTTTTATTTAATAGATTATTCTGACAAAACAATCTTACCAGACTAGATTCTGACCAGATTCATGAAAATGAACACAATTATAACAACATGAAGGTAGCTCGTCATACAGTATTCAATTAAAAGGGTATAGTCCCTGAGGCTAGCTGTCAATACTAAATCACAAAGTTTGCACACCTCAGTTTTCCCATTTCTGGTAAGAATTAATAATAAGATGTTAACTACATCACAGGTACTTAAGCAAACATTTAAATTTAAGCTATTGCAATCAACAAACACAACCTAGATTCAATATGGAAGTAATTGTTCCAAAAAAAATTAAAAAAAAACCCATTAAAGCAGGAAAGTAACTAGAATGAGAAATGAACCTTTCCCCCTTCTTTTGTCCAAACAAATACTACTTATTTTGAAATGCCAGATGAAAACCTAAGCTATTCTCTGCCTTGATGAGTTTGTAAAGCCGTAACGCATAATTATTTAGTGTTAGTTCTACAAAAAGTCTTCTCAGTAAAATGAAAAAAATATTAAATTCTCCAATAAAATTCAAGTCATGTCCACCTGACTGGATATAAGAGTGTGCTATGAGAAGGGAGGGGAAAAAATGACTTTAATATTACTAATTTTCTTTTTTAGAATTTATGAAAAACAATATACCATCATCAGTCAAGACAAATGAATCCATGCTAAAATAAGAAAAAAAGGAAAAATATGGTAATGTTTATATTTTTTAGAATATCTCTACTTGGAAAAGATTTAAAGGTACTGTACTTGTCACTAATTTTAATGTCTCTTTGAAAAGTCAAAGGTCTTTATTATAATGCATTACAAATTATATCACGTTGCCTAGATTCCATTTTTACTACACTATTTCCTACTACTACACTAAGTTCTCATCCATAATGTATACATTATGTACATATTCATATGTAGCACACAATGCCAACTTTCCCAGCACCTACTATGTGCCACGTACTGGGCTGAGGCCCTTTAGATACAGGAACAGTCTCTGACATCAAAAGTGGGGGTGAAGTCATACAATTTTCACATGGTATGAGAAGTGTTATAGAGAAGCGCAGGGTAGATATATAGAGGATCACTAAGCATGGTTTGGAATGAGAAGGTCAGAAATGCTTCCTGGGAAATGGAGGTATTTAAACTAAAATCTGAAGGATTATTTCAAGAGTTAGAAGGGAAAAGGTGTTCCAGTCATGGAAGAGCAAGTGCAATACCAGGGAAACCAAAGACTGTCAAGCTTCGGAAATTGCAAAGTAATCTAATCTAACATGGTTGACTGCAGAGAGTGTACAAAAATGCAAGGAGGTGTGGAATGAGAAGTAGTTAGAATATTAGTATGCCAAAATAAGGAACTTAAATGATCTGAGCTGAAGGTAAGACACTAAAGGATGTTCAGCACAAGAGTGATACCATCAGATTAGTGCATCAGGGATCACTGTGGAGGGAGAAGGGATGGTAGAATCAAGTACAACAGTAAGATGACTTTGTACGTAATGGATGGTTGAGAAGAAACTAGAGGTAGGAAACCTAGAGACTTTGCTATGATTTACATGAGAAATGAAAAGGCTTTGACCTACAGCAAATAGTGACAAGAGCAGAGATTAAAAAACAGAAAAAAGTAACATTTAGGTAAAATCAACTGGACTTGGCAAATGATTAATTGCAGAAGGTAAACTGTGTGATTTCCATGTTTCTTGTTTGAAAAACTTTAAGAACACTAGAGGGAATGGGTATACAAGAAAGAATACGTTTTTATAACAGAGCGTAGTAACTTCAGTACTGGTTATGTTGAATATATATTTAAATTGAGCTGTACAAAGAGACATTTAGTACTTAGGAAAAAAGGCACTGCATATAAATTTGGGGACATTAACATTCTGGTAATGATTGAACCATGGACCACCTAAAAAAGGGGGAAGGATAAATATTGAAAAGTAGAATTGCTGGATCATATGGTTCTCCAACTTTCAGGTTTTTGGAGAATTTCCATACTGTTTTTGATAATGGCTGGCCAATTTACACTCCCACCAACAGTATAAGAAGGTTCTCTTTTTTCCACATCCTTGATAACACTTATTTGCTGACTTTTTGATAATAGCCATTCTGACATGTGTGAGGTGGTATCTCATTGTGGTTTTGATTTGCATTGCTTTGCAAGGTGACAGTTGGTTACAGGACTTAGTGTGGTGATCACATCATAAGGTATAAAAAAATCACTGTATTGTACACATGAAACTAATATAATATTGTATGCCAACTATGCTTAAATTAAAAAAGAGGGGAAGGGCTTAGAACATAATCCTGAGAAACCCAACATTTACAGTTGAATGGAAAATAAAGGAGTTCATAGAGGATATTAAAAAACAAAACAAAACACGCACACACACCAAAATAAACAAAACAGAAGCAAACTCATAGATACAGAGAACAAATTGATCATTGTTAGGTGGGAGAGGGTGTGACAGGATGGATAAAAAAGGTGAAAGAGATTAAATATAAATAAAAACAGTCATAGGGAAATAAAGTATAGCATAGGTGACATAGTAATTAATATTAAAATATCTATGTACGGTGTCAGATGGGTACTAGATTTATCAGGATGATCACTTTGTAAGGTATATAAATATCTAATCACTATGGTGTACACCAAAAACTAATATGACACTGTATGTCAACTGAATTTGAAAATTAAATTAAAAAAAAAAAAGAATACACATTACAATCGAAAGAAAATCCAAAGATAACGATGTAACCAAAGTTAAAGGGAAGAGGATTTCAAGAAGGAGGGAGTAGTTGTGTGAAATGCTGAGGACAATTTACTTCAACCAGAGCAATAAAGATACAATAAATGTTTTGTACATATTTTTACTCCATTTAGTTTTCTACTAATCAGATGTGTCTTTAGATTGTACATACCTCTGTCTCAGCTTGAGTTCTTTGACAACGATATTGAGCAATCAATCTATCGGCCTGTGCAAGGGCTAGAGCTTTTGCTTCCAAGAGATCTTGTAGCCTGCTTTCTTTGCACTATTAAAAAAAAACCCCAAAAAACAAAACATTGCATTTATCTTCATCATTTACTGGAAAACGTCTATTAAAGCCTAACTGTTACACATAGTTAAAATAAGATTGTACTCACAGCTAATGTAGACAGTTTCATCTCATATACATCCATTATGTCAGATATTCTCACATCGTTAATCTGATCCTTTACCTAAGTTTTAATACAATAGAGTCAAAAATTGCAAAATTTTAACATCTGACAAAATAAAAAAAATAAATGCCCAATAGATGAGTGGATGAAACAACTATGGGACATTTACACAATGGAATTCTACTCAGCTGTAAAAAAGGAGAAAATTTTATCCTTCACAGCAGTATGGATGGACCTAGAGAACACTATGCTAAGTGAAATAAGCCAGAGAAAGGCAAATACCATATGATTTCACTCATATGTGGAATCTAATGAACAAACTGAACCAATAAGCAAAACAGAGACAGACGGATAGATGGAGAGCAGATGACAGCTGGTAGGGGCGGGGCAGTGGGGTGAGAGGTTAGGGGGTAGAAGGATTGAGCAAAAGGATCACGGACACAGATAAGAGTGGGGCGAGGGGAGTATAAGGGGACTAAATGGTAATGGAAAAGAAATATAATAAAGATTAATAAAAATAAAAAAGTAAATGTCTATTGGAAAACTAAATCATTAAAACTTAATGAATAACAAGTAAAAAAATACAAATGTCTTATCAGTCAATTCACATTTCACTAACCTTGTTATTGCATAAGAATATCTGGGTAAAATTTGGAATACATGTGGGAATTTAAAATAGAGGGTCTGGCAGAAGTAAGGCCTATTTGAGTGTGGTTGGTAGGGTGATAATATGGGTTAATAATTTATAGTTTTAATTTGAACTTTTCACTTAAAATGTTATATGGTGTGCTTGAGTGTGATATTGTTATGTTACAGAATTCCATGCTTATGATTTTATAATAAAAAGGGGGTGTTACTTGTGCCGGACTGTATATTTCTTAATCTGAGGATATGGAGGGCTGGTGGGCTGGCTGGGCAACAGTAGGGAAAGAATAATAGTGGTGTTAAAATATAGGAATTTTACAGCTGATTTTTTTTTCTTATTTTCACTTTCCAGAATACTGTTATTTTTATATTAGGTTTCAATGATCAAATCTACATCTAAAGTTATTTAAGTAAATGTTATAATCGGGGCCGATATTCATTGGTATGTAGCAAGCAAAATCTCATTTATAATGGCTATTTATCACTCACCACCGCTCCAGATTGAAGTTTCTCTATTAAGTCCTCAATGTTTGATCCAGGAACTCTATCTTTCAAAAGTGGAGGAGTTGGACATTTTACCAACGTTGGAAAACTGTGATTTAGTGATTGCAAAGACATTCTTCTGGGCAGATGTTCTGTTTCCTGTTGTCTGTAGGCATTGTTTGCTGCTATACTTTCTCCAAGTCTGAATGAGAATCAAAAAGAATAAGAAATAATTACATAAAAATAAAGCAAAAGGTAGAGTTAGTACAGAATTAGGGAATCTTTTAGAATGGGTCTTTCTGGTAACGTCTCCAAACACTTTTGAAATAATCTTGGAGTCTATGATGAAGCAGGATTTTAGGAAATACATTAATTTGCTGGAGGAAATTCTTTTCTATTTACAACCTTTTATAATAACTACTCCACCTCTGGTTTGGAGGCAACAGAACTAGTTTGTGAGTGTAAATATATTTGTAAAACTTAAATACATTACTGGTAATGGTAAGAATATTTTTACCACAGGCAATATTACCTGGCCTTTAGTGATGTCCTTCACCCTTTTCCTTTCTCCCTCAATGTATGTTCTCACAAACCTGATTTCTATTCTGCCTCTTCCATTTATCCCATCTTATTTCTGTCTCAGGGTCTTTGTACGTTGCTTCTTTACCTAGAGCACTGTTCCCAACAAGCTGCATACTGTTGCCTCCCTTATGTCATCAGGTCTCAATTCAAATTCACTTCTTTAGTGAGGTCCTTCTACTCATAAAGATGTGCACATTATAAACTTACCTTATCTCTCAAATAGAATGCAAACCTCATGACAGAAGGTCGCATGTCTAATTCACCGCAATGTCCAAAATGCCTAGAAGAGACTCTGGCACATAGCTGACGCTTATGAGATGTTTGTTACATGTTTAAATACAATTAACACATACACACCCACCCCCATATCCATCCAGCATGTAATTTTACCTTATTAAACTGTCTAAGATAATATAAACAAAGGCATAAATAGATATAAATAGACAACTAAGAGTTTCCAAAGAGAAAATTATACAAGTAAGACAGGGATGACTAAGACACAATGAAATGGTGGGAAGGCATCACATACAGAGAGAGAAGAGGAGACTCTCACTTTCAGTGACACTGAAGCTTTCTGTTCTGAAGTGTGGGGGTTTGCTTCATGTCAGATTGCCCCAGCTGAAGCAAGCAGGCCATCACAAAATGAAGCAGCTTTATAGACCATTTCTATCTGTGAACTTCAGAAGCTCCCTATTTGCCCATTTATTTCTTAAAAAATATTTCTTATAAAGGGAATTCTGATCATGTGATCTCTAGGTCTTATTTTCCATAGTTCTCTTAATGTATGACTATTTAAATTAATTCTAAAAATGAGTTTGCTAAGTTAATAGAAATAGCAGAGGTTAGCAAACTTTTCCTTAAAGGACAAGGCAGTGAGTATTTTAGGCTTGAGGATCTACAGAGTCTCTGTTACAAATTCCCAACCCTGATGTCATATCAAAGTCAACACAGATAATATGAAAATGAATGGATGTGGCCCCATGCCAGTAAAACCTAATTTACAAAAACAGGCTCTTGTCTGCTAGCTATTGTTTGCTGACCCCTGGCATGTGGAAATAGCTTGTCTACTTACCACTGCCTCAGTTTACTCAAACTACTTTTGCAAATGCATTTATATAAATCACTTAAACTTTTTAAAACTACATATAACCCAACTAAACATTTTATCAACCATTTTGTTTTCAAACAGCTCTGAAAATCTAAACTTTTTTTCAAAAATAATTGCAAATATTCTCTTAATGTTTGAAATTAATGTGTAGCAGATAATTTTTCCTTGACATTATCTATTCCACTTCCTGATAAAAATACAGAATTTTTCTTTGGGAATTTCCTTACCCCTTACCTCTCACCCTCTGACCCCCAGCTTCCAACCTCCAGTCCATATAGTTCTCATAGCTGAGCCCTTAGCATTTGCCAAGGTTCCCTCCTTAGCAAATGACCCAGATCTGGTCAATGATAGTGATGCTTGGGTTTATTTAAACAGTTGGGAAGGAAAGGCTATTTCTAGGGAGGAACTAAGCTGGTAAGATATAAGCTTAGTTTAGAAGCTACTACCTTAAAAAGAAGTGGTGAGAGACAGAGACACACTACCTGGATAACATATTTAATGATCTGGATCTAGCTTTTTCCTGAGTATACGCCTTGTCTTTTCAGTTGGAATCAAATTTTTTTAATTCTTGAAAAAATACTATTGCAATGAAGTATTGATTTTACTAATTTTCTGATCTATCTCTATTGAGGCCTAGTAAAGAAACACAGCAGGATAGTCCTGCACCATAAGATATACACTCAAATGATTACAACTCACACTAAAGCAGGGAAATCTGGCAGTGGAGCAGCTTCCAATAATATTCCCAGTCCAGACTGCACTTGTTCTCTATTATCTGATGTTAAAGCAAAAGCCAAGGGCGTTATCAGGCGTGGATCCTAAGCAAATCGGAAACCGGAAAACAAGAAGCAGAGGCAGAAATAATAAATAATGTCAGGGAGTAAGGTAAGTAAACAGAGCTAAATCATAAAATAATTCTAGGCAAATTCCAAAGTGTTTCTATTAGATGTTTGATTGTATATATTTGTCTTTATCTTATTATAACTGTCTTAGAAATCAATATTAACACTAGCTTTAAAAATCTGGCAATGACTTAGAATGCTTTTAACTGTGCCTATGAAAACCATGTCTTATTTTGATGAATTTAAAATATCATACACAACTGACTGAAGCAATTAAACAATTACACTTAACGTATAACTCCTTTATGTAAGTAAAAATTTTACATTAGTACTGTAAGCCCTAAATCACCCATTCTGAAAAACATCTAAGAACTGACATAAAGTCAGTTTGACTCAATTTTTAAGTTGAGTAAAAACTGAGAAAAACATTAGAACATGAATCCTTTGTAACTATCAACATTTTACAATGTGAGTGTTTTGCAGGTATTCAAAAGTATAGTATAATGCCGCAGAATCATGATACAAGCTGGCTTTTACCTTCATAACCCTCATAGTAATCCACCGTAACTCCTCCCATGAAGCGGGGGGTCATTATTTGCACTTTGTAGTCAGGAACCTGGAGCTCAGGGAGGTGAAATAACTTGCTCAAGTCTGCAGTGACTAATAAGTGGTGGATTCAATACCTGAACTCTGTCTCTTAAGCATTATGCTGTTAAAGCATACAAGTGGTCCCAGCCTAAGGTTTCAGTTTTGGCTCCTACCCTGTCTATAGAGACATGAGAACCATCTTTGCTATTATAGTAACTTTATTCACACACATTAAATATTTATTATAAACCAGGTTTTGTGGATATCAAGGTAAACATCTAGAGCTCTTTTTCTGCTACTATCATTAAAATTTGTGAGTTAGCTATTTTCTGCACACCCTCCCTAATCATATTATTCATAAATCAAGTCCTTTCCTTCCAAATGTCTCCCTATCCCCTTAATACCCTAAACTCATCAACTCCAACTAAAAACAAAAACCCCAAAACAAATACCACTTCCCTTATCACCACAAAGCCAATAAAAATAAGTGAAGAAAACTGAAGTAGGACTGACACACACACAAAAAAGGTGAGGAAGCAGTGTGACCACGAACATTTTGTATATTAGAACCAGGTGCACTTATGTTCAATTTCACGATACTATGTAAAATAACTATGTAGTGAGAATATTATAGCTACTTAAGACAATTAACAACTTTAAACTTTCTTCTGAATGCCAATTCGAAGAATACTGATCAAAAGGTAAGAATTTTAAAACAGAAACATACATTAGGAAGAATTTACATATGAATAAACTTAAATTATTTGAAGATTTTAAACTGACCTGAAGGATTTTGTAGAAGCTTACTTCCATACCAGGAACCAAAGGTTTAAGTTTGTTCATCAAATCAAGAGTTTTCAAAATTACATCAGCAGCAAGTTTGCTTTAAAAAAAAAATCGTATTTAAATTAGTTAACTCAAAAATTGCTTAGAGCTTATTTCTGTCCATAATTCTAAAAAAATGGAAAAAGCCAACATCTTTGTTTTTAAACCTCAAGAAGATACACTATTGTTTCTTTTGAGAAGTAAAATATCACTGAGGAGTAAAAATACTGTAGACAACCACATCCTATTAACCCAAAAGCCAAAGAGAACAAAACAAGCATTAATAGTTTAGATGGCAGTTCTTTTTCTATTCTTCAATACCACCAAGCTTCAACTTTCTGCTTCAAATTATCAGCAGCATTGGTAACACGACCCATTTAATTGTTAGCTTTGTCAATGGAATATCAACAATAAAGGGCAATGTGAGGCAATAAAAAATATCTAATATTTACTGAATAAATATACTAAGCTGTATTTTCAGCCACATACTGAAAACAGTGTACAATAAGTAAACAGATAATTTTTATTATTGGAGAATGCAATTCTGGCAATTATGATATAAAAATGGGAACAAATTATAGTGTTTAGCATTTAGCAGGTCCTAATAAATAACTGTTAGACTTAATTCATGTGGGAGGAGGGGGATAAAATAATCTTAGTACTATGCCACTTTTAACTGTAAGTCTTAACATGCTAAGGTAGAAAAGTTGTCTTTGTTATTATGAAATCTGCAGCAGTGACTCATTTCCTTATAATAAAAACTATCCCTGTTTTTTCACTTAAAGATATAAAATTAAATGAACACAAAAGTAATTACTAAGGCAATGTCAAAAAGGACCTCCAGAAAAAAAGTTGAAAACTATAAAAGACCCTTAGGTAATCACAATAAATTAAAACATGACAAAACAAACCTAAATAATGAAAAACAAACCACAGATGTTATTATCTTTCTTCAGAAGCATGTGACCTATGAATTGAATAAATTTTCTAAAAATTCATTATGAAAATATTTTTAATTCTCTGCTATATCATAATAGAACATACCCCAAGGATGAGCCTCCAAAAGGAAAGAGAATCACTGCATCTCCTGATTTTATTAAGTTTGGCCTTATCATTTTGCAATTTGGAGTACATATGCTTACCTCAATTCAGAATCTGCTACCTTTGTTCCAAACCCCAGATCAATCTTGCCATATGTAAACTGCTGTTCTATCAGAGCGGTGCATTTGATAGTAGTCAGAATTTTTGCAATATGCATTTTTAGAGTATCATCTCCACAGAGAAGTAAGTTTTGTTAAGGGACCTATTCTTAAAAAAAACTTGTATTTGTATAACACTTTACAGCATTTAGAATAATTGCATACAAATTATCTCCTCACTGCAATTCGGTGTAATTATTGTGACATTTAATTCAGTGACAGATTAGGAAACTAGAGCTCAGAGCATTTAAGTGACTGGTAAGTGGCGAGAGATGAGAGTGATACCAAAAGTTTCTGACTCAAAGGTAAAACAAAGTATCTGCTTCTCTACTAAATGTTAGTTCTTTGTTAACAGATATCAGAATAGCTCAGTAAATACTTGTTGAACTAAAGGAAGTTATTTCCTCATAGTTTGTATATTGAATAATTCTGAATACCATTTGAAAAGGGTCAAGTTTGGTGCCAATTCATGACAGAAAGCTGAATATATTATAGATATCTCTAAGGTCAAACAAAATAATCATGTCTTTATAGCAGTGGTTTTCAATTTTGGCTGCATGTCAGAATCACCTGGGTAGTTTAACCAAATAATCATAAACATTCCTCCCCTTTAGAGTTTCACATTACTCCAACTAAATTAGAATCTTTGGAAGTGACATTCTGGTGTCAATATTTTTTAAATGTTCTGGTGCTTCTAATAAATAGCCAAGGTTGAGAATCACTGCTGTAAAGGGAAGAGAAAATTAAGAAGCAGCAGCTGAGAGAGGAGGTTAAAGAGATGTGGAGTTTGCTCAAAGGCAAGACAAATTTGAACAAATTCTTCTTGCTCTAAGATACAAAAATACCTGACTAGGCAAATGTAAGAGATCTGGCTCAGACAGAGTGGCTCCTTGCTGATAATAACAATAGGAAAATATTAAAATAGCAAAAAACTGAGATTTGGACTTTTTAGAGGCTTATAATCAGCTGACCTAAAAAAAAAAAAAAAAAAAAGCTAACAAGGAAAGACCTAAGAAAATCAGTATACAGAAATTAAGCAGTGACACTAATTGTACTTAAGGGTTCTTTTTTGAAATAAATTAATTTGTCTTGATAACATATGTTTTATTACCAAGTATGATGTCACCTTTATTAAAAACATTTATGCTTAAAAAAAAATCCCACCGCAGTTAAAAATTACTGAACTAAAGTAATGACACAGTAACGAACATTTACTTATTCTGATGTACTCCTCCAAAGATAGCACCACAAATCATCCAGGAGCAGGAATTAGCATCAGAAGAGAGAGTAACAGGGCAGTTATTTTAGAATACAGCTCCAATCTCAAATTGTGATTAAAAAAATATCTAAATCACATTTAAAAAGCATTTCTGAAAATATTCTTTAGTTTAAAAGTTTTGCACAAAAATAAGGTAAAAAAAACTCTGAATAGCTTTTATAGAAACTCTTCATTGATAATTAGTTCTATAGTTTATACTTCAGTTCATTAAATTCTGAATAGATACAAGCATGAGAAGTTACAAAATTGCAACTAAAGACAAAAATGCATTAAATACAATGCTGAAAAAAAAAGTGAATGGTTATTTAGTTTCCATGTTTATAACAGTAAAGGATATTCAACAAAACTTCGATAGCTTTGACCATCCTTTCACATTTTTTTCTTATTAACGCCTCTTCTAGATTTTGCTCTGTGAACTGAAGCTGATCAAGGATTGTAGGCAGAAGAAGGGTCACAAAACAGTCAGCTGAGGAACTGTTAGCAGTATCTATGGCATCCTGGAATATTACCACCACCAGTGATTAAAATAAAAACAAAAGGTGAAATACAGAATGCAAAACTAGTCATCATGGAACTGCAATATTCTCTTTATTATTAGCACCATACTAGCCAACTGAGCTAACCAGCTGGTTTGCAATATTCTCTTTATTTTAATAATTTCATTGACCTCTATCTCCTTAAAATGTAACTTTTTATCCCGTTTTCAGGGCTATAATGACTTTTTCTCAAATGAAACAATAATATTTTGGGTTAATCAGCTGCAAACAAGACATTTTTAAATGGACTATATTTGTCATTTAAAAATTGTTATTAATTTTTTAAAAAGATCTTATTTATCTTTAGACAGAGGGGAAGGGAGGGAGAAAGACAGGGAGAGAAACATCAATGTGTGGTTGTCTCTTACGCGCCCCTACTAGGGACGTGGCCCAAAATCCAGGCATGTGCCCTGACTGGGAATGGAACTGGTGACCCTTTGGTTCGCAGGTCGACGCTCAATCCATTGAGCCACACAAGCTAGGGCTAAAAACTGTTATAAATTAAATGTACTAAAAACAAATATCAAGAATTTGCTAAATGTAATTACAATAATTAAATAGACACTAGTCTTAATGTTTTACAACCACAAATAATTCCCATCAAGAATCTCAAAGGGCTTTCTAAATGTTAAAACTGATTAACAGTCAAGACCAACATAGAACAGAAAAAACAACTTGTCCATAATTCTTAACAAATACATTTAATCATTCATACACATTTTTGTGCACAGGATACAGTAAGGAAAGGGAAAACATTCTAGGAAGATATTGAGGGTAGGCAGAATGGGTAAAAACAGGGAGAATAGTAGAGAATGCAAAATGACCCTGATAGTAGAATGTGCTAGAATATAATGGCCTTAACGGAAATAATTTTTGTCTGTATCCTAGGTGACTAGAAGTGTCTGGTATGCTCCATGCCATTTCACTGACTGAATCCAGAGTTCCTCTGTTAATCCATTCAACAGACTAATAAAGAGAGCAGACAGCATTTACTGAGACAAAATGTGATTACTTCAAAAAAGTCATAAAACAACAAAACATACAAGTCAAAAAACCTTAACTTATTACACTGGAAAGAGTACACACACACACACACAATTCAGTGAAAACAAAGAAAACACTAATATTTGTAACAGTAAAAAAAAAAATTTCATTAGCTAAATGGTACGGAGGCTAGTAATGGAGCTTTCCTAAAGTGTATGAACTAACTGGAAGTTTATTATGAACATTTTTGAAAACAAACTGTTCACTGAGAATCATAAAAGTGGAAAAGTCAAATTGTCAAATATTACCTCAAATATTTCCTTGAGCAACTCCAATGCTAAAATAGAACAGTTTTCTGATTCATCCAAGGGTTGGCTTGACCAACGAAGCAGAGCTATAGTAGGTTCTAAGCATTTAGAACGGCTTCCCAGAGTGGTGTTACCAGATGAAGACTGTTCAAATATCATCTGAGTGAGCACATGACGCAGCTGAGTCACTGAACAGAAGGCAAGAAGTAATTCTAAAACCTGTGCAATATAAAGTCTTCATTAAATGTCAATTTCATTAGACTGCAAGGCACAAAGCAATTAAATTATGAAGCTGAAAATGACATAGATTTTTAAAGAAAATACAACAAAAACTAAGAATAGCTTCCAAGTTTTCTTTCACTATTACTTTTCAAAATGAGTTAATATGTTCCACAGAGTTACAAAGCCACTTGGTGGTGGTGGTTACTCCTGATAAACATGACTTTGAGAACCAATGAAGGAAGGGCAGCTTCAACTAATGTTTATAATCAGTCCTTTATTTTTTAAAGCACAAATATGTTTTGTTTTTAAAATGAAAAAAAAATTAAAAATAATATTAGCAATTAATCTTTGTTGTCATGCTAACATTTAAGAATTGCTATAAAGCATACTTTAGGATAATAAAAATGGCATCTCAGAGCTTTAAAACCTTAAGAATGGCTATCTCCACACTACGTTTGCATAATGTCAGCATTATGCCCCTTTGCTCCTCTATTCTACTTCATTTCTTCTTTCCTTTGTAATTGGGCCTCATCCATTACATAACATCACACATCAACCTGTATATTATTAGCTATTAAGTTAAATTCTACCTTATTTCAAACACTACCAACCCACTGTAAAGAATTTTTTTTTGTATCTCTTAGCCTATCATGTATTTTCACCTTTGTTCCTTATAAATGTCATGTGATTGTGAGTTGTGCTTCAATCAACTTGAGAGTATCTAATTTTAATAGAATTCGGCCTATTAGCATTTACTATAAAACAAACGATAAGCAATCTCTGATTTATCCTCTTTTAAATATAAATTTTAGTACTTGTTTTTGAATAGGTAATACATTTCCTTGATTCCAAAGTCAAAGGTACCAGCCTGACCCCTAGCTACACTCTCTGGGGGCAAGCAATGTTACTAGTTTCTTATCTTACTAGAGGTGTGTTATACATACACAAGAAAATACTTTCTCAAATACACTTAACTCTTTAAATGTAACATACATGGAAGCAAACAAATCAATCACTAGTGCACAGCTAGGTGGTTTTCCCAAAGTGAACACATCTGTGTAACTACCAACGAAATCAGGAAAGAAAATGCTACCAGAACTCCAGAACCCATGTGTCCCCTCCTTAAGGCAGTGCAGAACCACTCCTCATCAGATTTCTGACAGCATAGATTAATTTTATCTTAGCTATTCTTGGATCTTTGTTACTTCTACATAACTTTTTCAGTTTACAAGTTTAGACTAAACAATCACATGGAACCTTATACAGAGTTGGGCAAAAGTAGGTTTACAGTTGTTCATATAGAAAATAATACAGTGATTAATAAACGCACTTTTGCCCCATCCTGTAGATAAGCAGAATCTTACAGCATATACGCTTATGTCTAGCTTCTTTAGCTTAGCACTGTGTGAGATTTACTCATGCTATTGCATTTCACTCATGTTCACTGCTGTACAGTACAGTCATGCACCACATAATGACATTTCAATGTTAGACCATATACACAATGGTGGTCTCATAAGATTATAATGGAGCTGAAAAATTCCTATCGCTTGTGTCATCTTATTGTCAGAGTAATAAAACATATTACTCATGTGTTTGTGGTGACACTGGTGTAAACAAATTTACTGCCTACTAGTTGTATAAAAGTATAGCACATATTATTTTCAGTATATACTACTTGATAACAAACAACTATGTTATTGCTTTATGTATTTACTATAGTATAGTTTTAATCATTATTTTAGAGTGTACTCTTTATACTTATAAAAAACCTGCTGTAAAACAGGATGCTGTTAATGTCAGTGTACCTTCAAAGATCTCATGTTTATGATGTTTCTTGATTGTACCATTTTTTTCTTGTGCTTGAGTTAATCTTGTGTTTTACACATTTAGGGTATCCTAAGTGTACAGTGTTTATAAAGTCTTAATTAAAGTACAGTAATGTCCTAGGATTCACTAATCACTCAGTCACTCACCCAGAGCAACCTCATTCATGGTAAGTGCCCTATATAGTGCACCATTTTTTATCTTTTATACTGTATTTTTACTGTACCCTTTCTATGTTTAGATGCATAAACACCATTGTGTTACAACTGCCTACAGTATCAAATGCAGTAAGATGCTCTACAGGTTTGTAGCCAGGAGCAACAGGCTACACCATACAGCCTAGGTGTATTAGAAGGCTATATACCACCCAGGTTTGTATAAATACATTTATGATGTTCATATAATGATTCTCTTCTTAGAAAGTATCCCTGTTAAGCAGTGCATGACCGTAATCCAGTGTATAAATATACTTTAGTTTATGTGCCCATTCCACAGTTGATAGCATTTGAGTTGTTTCTAATTCTTGGCTACTAAGAGCAGTGCTGCTGTGATTTCTATAATCCTCTGGTAAATACGTGTATTCAGGTTTTTGGGGTAAATGCTTAAGAGTGGAAATGGTTGGGTCCTGGTGTATGTGTGTGTTCAATGTTAGTAGATAATACCAGCTTTCATAAGTGGTTGTATCAATTTTTAGCCCATGAGTATTGCGATATTTAGGAATTTTTTACATTCTATGCTTGCTCTTATCCTTATTTTTAATTTTAACCATGTGATGGGTATGCAGTGATATTGCATTACTATTTACAGTGCATTTCCCCTGACTATTAATAAGTTGAGTAACCATTTCATATTTATTGACCAATTCAAGTTCAGTTTAGATATTATGTTCAGTGTTTTTTCTGATGTATATTTTCAAGTTTTTAAATAATATATTTTAGATAAGAGTCCTTTGTTGGATATCTGAATTATAGATAACTTTTCCCATGCTGTGAGTTGCCTTTTCACTCTCTTATTGGTGATCTCTTCATGAACAGAACTCTTTAATTTTAATGCAGTCTTACTTATCAACTTTTTTCCCTATATAATTGTTTACGTTTCTTGTTTCAGAAAATCTTTTTCCATTCCAAGGCTGTAAAGATATTCTGGTAGGTGTTTCTTCTAAAAGTTCATTGTTTTACCTTTCACATTTAGATCTACAATCTCTCTAGAACTGATTTTCACATTTGGTGCAAAGTAGGGGTCAAAATTCAGGTTTTTCCCATAGGGATATTCAACTGACCCAGTGGCATTTATTAAAATGACCATACTTTTAAGACTGCACTGTTATCAATCAGATACACAAATTATGGCTTTGGTTTGCACTGTATTCTGTTCCACTGGGTTAGCTATCTATACTTATGCTAACACTGCACTGTTTTAATTATTGTAGCTTCATATTAAATCTTGATATCTGGTGGTATTATAAACCATCCAACTTTGTTCATTTTTTTTCAGGATAGCCATGGTTATTTTTGGATCCATGCATAACCATACAAATTTTATAATCAGTTACTCAATTTCCACATACATAAAATAAAACAAATACCAAAACAAAAAACACTAAAACCTAGAATTTTGATTGACCTAACATTGTAAACTGTTCCAATCTATGAACTTTGATGTGTCCATATTTATTTATAGGCTTTTTATTTTTCTCAATGCTTTGTAATTTCATAGTAGAGGCTTTGCACATGTTTTGTTGGATTATCCCCTAAGCATTGACATTTTTAAAAAATCTGTAAATGGTATCATTTAAAAAATTTCATTTTCTATTTGTTTAACATTTTCTGCATGTATTTTGGTGAACTTATGGGCATGTCTATCTTGACTATGTAACTGAGAGTAGAACTGCTTTGTCATATGGTATATATATGTTCAGCAGGCATTGTGGAATAGTTTTCCAAAGGGACTATACTAGTGTATAAAGATTAGAGGAGGGAATCCTGAAACACCAATTCAAAAGAACCTATGCACCCCAATGTTCATAGCAGCACAATTTACAATAGCCAAGTACTGGAAGCAGCCTAAGTGCCCATCAATAAATGAGTGGATCAAAAAACTATGGTACATTTACACAGTGGAATACTATGCAGTACAAAGAAAGAAGGAACTCCTAACCCTTCGCAACAGCATGGATGGAACTGGAGAGTATTATCCGAAGTGAAATAAGCCAGGTGGTAAAAGACAAATACCATATGATCTCACCTGTAAGTGGAACCTACTTATCAACAAAACAAGCAAGAGAAATATAACCAGCAACATTGAAAGAAAAAACAAACCGACAGTAACCAGAGGGAAGGAGGTGGGTAATGGGGAAAAGAAGGGAAAAGTTTAGGTCAAGGAACATGTACAAAGGACCCCTGGGCAAAGCAAAGGGGAAGGATTGAGGGTGGGAGGTGGGAATAGGTGGGGCAGGGGAAAGTGGTGGCGGGAAAATGGAAACAAATGTATTTGAACAATTAAAAAAAAATTTTTTTTTAATTATTAGAGGAGGGTTCTAGGGTACTTGTAATGTTCTGTTTCCTGATCTAGACACTGATAATATGTCTGTGTTTAGTTTGTAAAAATTGAGAGAACTGTGTATTTAGACTTTTCCTCACATTATAATTTTTAAAAAGTTTAAAACAAAGTCATGTTTTTACATACCTTTGAAGAAGAATCAGGATCCTTTCCATTAAGAAGACCTAATACTTGCTTAAGACATGAAGAAAAGTGCTCATACCTAGGTTTGAAATAAAAATATACATTAAATGAATAATATAATAACAATGTATGGTGACAGGTGGGTACTGGAAATATCAGAGGAAACACTTTGTGAGGTATATTATTGTCCAACCATTATGCTGATACATCAAAAATAACTTATCTACAAAATAAATATAAAATTTAAGTGTATTTTCTTTCATCTATTTATTTTTGATGAGCTTCTAATAGAGAACAGTCTTTATAAAGTTTATACTTTAAACTTGAAACATATTCTACCACTATGATAGACATAAACTGGCTGTCATTTATAAAACTGAAAAAAATGACTCATGTAGCAATAAATAAATCATTTAAAATCTTCTGTACCTCAACAGCCTTTTTTTAAGGTTGTAAAATTCAAAGAACACTAATATGTATAGCTAATAAATTAGCTACTTATTTATGAATCACCTACAATTTCCAGACATTAAATTAGGCTCTGCGGATATAGAGGTAAAGAGCAGGGCCCTGTGTTAAATAATTCTAAAAGGTACTAGTGATACCACTCGTATCACAGTCTATGTGATCAGTACATCCTAGATTTGGGAGAACACTGTCCTGTCAGAGAACTCACAATCTAAGGATGGAGGCAGAAAAGCAAAAAATACAATGTAATGTAACATATGCCATAATAGAAATGCATAAAATGCTATGATACAAGATGGGTATTAAACCCAGGTTTTGTGGAATAGGCCTGATCAAGTGAAGCTTCCGAGACTTTAGTCTTAAAGATCAATGGAATAGAATAGAGAGCCCAGAAATCAACCCATGTAATTTTTTAAAAAAATTTATTTATTTCTTTTCAGAGAGAAGGGAAAGGAGGGAGAAAGAAAGGGAGAGGAACATAAATGTGTGGTTGCCTCTAGAGTGCCCTCTACTGGGGACCTGGCCTGCAACCCAGGCATGTGTTCTGACTGGCAATCGAACTGGCAACCCTTTGGTTCAGAGGCCAGCACTCAATCCACTGAACCATACCAGCCAGGGTCTCAACCATTGTTTTTATGGTCAATTAATATTTGACAAGGGAGACAAGAGCGTACAATGGAGAAAAGACAGTCTCTTCATAATTGAGCAGGTACATGCAAAAAAATGGAACTAGACCACCAACTTACACTATATACAAGGATAAACTCAAAATGGATAAATGAAAGTCACAAAACCATAGAAATCCTAGAAGAAAACATAGGCTATAAAATTTCAGACATCTTCCATAGTGATAGTTCTGCCAATATGTCTCCTAGGACAAGGGGAATGAAAGGAAAAAACAAACAAATGGGACTGTATGAAACTAAAAAGCTTCTGCACAGCAAAAAAAACCAAAACAAAACAAAACAAAAAAACACCACCAAAATGAAAAGGAAACACCATATGGGAGAACATACTTGCCAATGATACAATTGATAAGAATTTAATTTCCAAAAGATATAAAGAACTTATACTTAAAAGTTAAAGAACTTCCAATTGGATTGGAAGACAAACAATCCAATTAAAAAATGAGCATAGGACCTAAATAGACACTTCTCCAAAGAGGATATAGAGATGATCAAAAGACATGAAAACATGCTCAACATCACTAATCACCAAAGAGATGCAAAATTGAAACCACAATGAGATATCACCTTACACCTGCCAGAATGGCTACCATCAATAAATCAACAAACAACAACTGCTGACGAAGGTGTGGAGAAAAGGGAACCCTGGTGCACTGTTGGTGGGAATGCAGACTAGTGCAGCCACTGTGGAAAATAGTATGGAATTTCCTTAAAAAATTAAAAATGGAAGCTGTAGGGTAAACAGAGGCAGTCTGGCTTCTACCCCCAGGTGTCTGGGTAACTAAGGGAAGCAGTTTCTCACAACCTTGAAGGTGTCTGAGAAAGGAGAGTTCTCCTAGCCTTGAGAATGGATCTCATAGCCCTCAGACTGGATCCAATAAACGGTTCCGATTACATGCAGTGGGCTGGTATGTGCAGAATCATGCTATGTTACCTAACAATTTGGCCTGTAGCTGGCTTTGGTCCTTCTAGTACTTAAGAAGGTAGGGGCTTCTTAGTATGGGCTCAGACAGACACGAGTTTGTGGCCCGCGTGGCTCCCTTGAATAACGGCATGTCAAGCATCACCATGGCTCTGTGCATTTTCTTCTGTCTGCCTGGGTCTCGAGTGGACCTGCTTGGCTTCGACAGGCCACAACACAGAAGTCTTTTCACTTAGTGATCCCACTTGTGGGAACATATCCTAAGAATCCCGAAACACTAATCAGAAAGAATATATGTATCCCTATATTCATAGCAGTATTATTTATAATAGTTAAGATCTGGAAACAGTCCAAGTGCCCATCAGTAGATGAGAAAACTGTTGTGCATTTATGCAGCTGTAGAAAAGAACTTTTACCTTTTGCCACAGCATAAATGGGCCTGGAGATTTTTATGCTATGTGAAATAAGCCAGTCAGAGAAATATAAATACCATATGACCTCACTTATATGTGGAATCAAATTAACAAAATAAAATGACAAACACAATAGAAATAGAGGCATGGATACAGGGAACAGACTGACAGCTGTCAGAGGGAGTGGGGCAGGGGAGACTGAATGAAAGGGGAAGGGATTAACCAACCGTATAATGATGGCTAGAGGGAAGATGGGTGGGGACTGAGGGAAGGTGGGCAAAGGGGTGGGGACTGGGAACATCTGTAATAGTGTCAATAATAAAAATAAAGAAAAAATATTTTTAAAAATTTAATAAAAGAACATAAAAAAAGAATGAGTCAGACATATACAGGAGAAAGCATTCCAGACTTCCAAACAAAGCACTTCAGAGACAGTAGCACATGGATTCATGAAATGGCATTTCCAACAAGTTGGTGATTCTGTTTATTGTCTGAAATGATTATATAAAAGTACGTAAGAAAGAAAATGTGAAGAAATAAGACTGATACATGGCCAAGGACCAGATTTTGGAGGGTTATACTGAGAATTTGGATATTCACCTTGAAAACAATGGCAGATCACAGATTTTAAAAGGGACATATGGTAAGAAAAAGATGAAAGCTGGGCATATGTATAAGTCAAGGGAGTCAACTGAATGGTAGGCACTAAGGAGATAGAAGAAGCTGCTGATAATAGGAAAGAATGAAACTTAATGCACAGAATAATGGGATATGTTTATAAACAAAACAGGAGAGCAGTAAGTAAGAACTGGAATAAACACAGGTAACTTTGCTCAGGAGAACAAATTTGAGGAAATGTCAATTATAAGGGATTTTTTTGTTTGTTTGTTTCTCCTATAAAACAAAGGTTAAGGTCATTTTCTGAGTGAAAAATGGCAAGAGGAAAGTAGTAAATATTTAAAGGAGCCACTATAGAAAATGTGAAAGAAAGCTGACTGGTAATAAATATAAGAGGTGTTACCCAAGTAAAGTTAGAGATCACTAGGATGCAGTATATAAATTCATAAGGTTTTTTTTTTCAAGACTTGATAAGAAACCCAGGCATTAAATTAGACTTTGCAACAGATCCAGGAATCTTTTATTAAATGGTAGGGGAGATAATTAAAAGGACAACATAATTTTCTTTTCAGAGGGAATCTGGGGTTCTAGGCTAGATAGAAAATATATAATGCAACTGAGAGATATGCAGAAATGATTAAGCAACCACCTACTAATGTTAAATCAGATAATCTTTCTGTCCTCCTAGAGAGGTATACCCAAAATAATTTTTTTTGTTTACTCCAAGGCTGTTAAATAAGCACTGCTGTATTTAGTGGTTGAAATGGGTATTACATGAGAATATACTGGGAAGATTCTTAGAACAGATAGGATGGCTCTCTGTAAGACATTTCTCTTACCTGCTAAGGCTTCAGAGGAGGAAAGATAAAATGCCAATGTGAATGTTGTTTGGTATTTCTAAATATCAGTTGTCCATATGAGTAGTGGTCAACCTTGCCCTGGTGCTCAGCTTTGTTTTTTTAACTTCTATATTCTATGATCCTTAAAGGTTAGGAACTATGTTTTTGCATAACTTCTAGATTCTATACTCCTTAAAGTTTAAGGACTATGTTTTCATATCCCTGTCTTTGCTAATACTGACTCCTCCCCCATGCTCTGCCATCGCAGAGCTCAATAAACATTTTCTTGTTTCTGAATGATTCGTTAATTTAACTCTCTGAAGCAATTTCAACGATTTTCTAACTTAGGACCACAAAGCAGTTTAGACACTGGGGAAATTTAACTCAAGATGCAAAATGTACTTGAGCTCTTTGGAAAACAGCTGCTAATCAATGTCAAAACATAAATAACCACATGAAATGCCACTGTGATAGAATGGGTATATAAACATGTCTTCTCATTTTTACCTGCTAACACAAGTGAGGCTTCCACTTAAGGAAACATCCATTTTTTTATATTTAAAAAAAAAACAACAACCAAAAAACCCCCCAAAATAGGACACATTGACATGAATGTTCTTATAATAAAAATATTCTTTAAAAAATCATAATGTTCAAAATTTGAAACTAGTTTTGAAATAGATTAATCAAGATGCATACATTTTGGAGAATAACCTTCTTCATCAAAGACAAAGACTGAAACATATACACACACTCCCTTGTTATATTTTTATATTTCAGGCCAGGAAAGCAAAAAAGAACAAGAATAAAGTACATCAAAATATTCTTATTTAGTCTACTGTGAATCAGTAGAACTCAAGTTTACTAAATCTAAAAAGACAGTTTTATTTATCAGAAACAAATCTTTGTTTTTTTTTTTTTTTTTAAGTCTTAAAATTTGTCAGAGAGAGCCATACCTGGTAAGATAATCAGCAATTTTAGGATTCTTAAGGAGATCCATAAATAGATCAACTGAATACTTTCTGGTTAGTGTGCCGTCACCATTTATGAGAATATTAAATATTAGTTGAAAAGTCTGATGAATGTTTCGAGCATGGAACAGCTTAAAAACAAATTAAGAAAAGCATATTATACAAAAACAAAGTTAAGTTGAAACAATCCTAAAACTTAATAATGAGCTTCAATGACTTTTAAAGTACCAGAGAATATAAACTTCTGAATTATCTTCAAAACTAACAAAATCGTATTTACCTTTTCTCCAACCTCTTCACTTAATGTCAAACTGGATAATATTGAAAGTGCAAACACAACTAGAGTTAAACTGCTATGGGCCAAGAAGCTTATGAGAGTTCGATAAAAAGATTTCACATTATTCTGAGGAAGAAAAAATTAAAAAATAAATTAGAATGAAAAACTATTTTGTATGTTGGTTTAGAAAGTATATCTTGCACAAGGTAGGTAAACATTTATTAAACATCATTATCAGCTTAAAAGATCATTTCAAGGAGTGAGAGGGTACTTTTGTGTACTGCTTACAGTAGTATAGGCAACTACAATCTTGGTAAAGAGCTGTATTTAGATGCAGGATTATGAATAAAAGTTTAATTTATCAAACACATCCATGGTTCAAAATACCCTCCACCTCCAAAATAAGACCAGGTCAGAATAATCCAGCACATACATAAATGAGATATTATTTAATTTAAAATTAAACAGGTAATAATGAGCAGGGTCCGGAAGAAGAAACACCACTGATTGTGGTTGGTAGGGTACGTGAATGTCTCAGATGATATGGACAGCAATTTGAACATTTCACCTAAAGTGTCATATGGTGTGCTTGAGGGTAATATTGTTATGTTACAGAATTACATGCTTATGATTTTCTATCAAAAGATTTTTATATAATAAAAAAGGGGTAGTATTTGTGCCAGACTCTATATTGCACAGCAGGGAACTAGTCACAAAGCACCTTAAAGAATCAACAAACTCTCTTGATTTAATATATTTCTAATGGTGGGTCAGTTAACCTCATTAGTGTGCCTTTATAACAAATACTGGTATGATGCTAGCCATTTATTCATGAATCTTTCTGGTGGAGTTGCCATGGATTTTGTGGAAATATAAGACTGAGATAAACGGGAATGCCAGAGATATGTGTCCCTTCTATTAGCACAAAATAATTTAGCTTTTCTTGTGTTATTCAATACAACAAACAATGGGATGCTAACAGAAGGAAGACCTTTATTAGTCAACTTTTGTATCAACCCTAAACATCTTTAACACAACATATACTTAGGCTGTAATAGTTCAAGTTATTTGTATGTCATTCTGACTCTTCATTAACTTTGATGGCCCAGCCAGAAGAGACAAAGTGGATAAAATTTTCTTGAAGCACAGGGCCCACCACAAAACAAAGAGAAACTTCTTACCAAAGTCTTTATGTGTGTTTGAACAGAAAGATTGTGTCGACAAAGATTTGCCAATAATCCTAGACAAGGCATCGTTAACTCATCTTCAGAAGATTGACTGTTATTTTAAGAAAAATAATAAAAGATAAAAGCATGAGGTTTATTTTAAATTACTCAAAATTTACACATATAAATTCTTCTTTGCATACAAAAAGAAAAATCTGATTAACATGTGAAGACAGTCAAGCTTTGAATAGTACTGTCCATTTATTTCATGTTTTGAAACTAAATGATCCTATTCATTTAGCATGGAAATGCAGAAATAATTCTCAGAGTGACAATGTGCTATCTCATCAGGATATTATCCTCCCAAGAAGATTAAATATAAACATACAACTCTCAGTTTTCGATAATATTTTCCACTCAAATAAAGTCACTTCATACATTTTTGTTATGAAAAGTAAAAACCAAAGGGGAAGAGCTGAGGGAGGGAAGGTGGGAGGGGGCAAGGGAAAGAGGTGGGGGGGAGGCAGAGACAAATGTATTTAAAAAGTAAATAAATTAAAAAAAAAAAAAGAAAAAAAAAGAAAAGTAAAACTGCTTTACATCATTTGATCCTTAGAATCATCTAAGAGGAGTAGACAAGAATCAGTCTCAGTTTAAAAAAGATGGAAGAAATTACCTAAAAAAAAAAAAATTGAACTATTGCATGATTTTAGTTTAAAAATAAACCAATAGCCTTGGCTGGTGTGGCTCAGTGGATTGACTGGATTGTGAACCAAAAGATCACTGGTTCGATTCCGAGTCACAGCACATGCCTGGGTTGCAGGCCAGGTCCCCAGGAAGGGGCACGCGAGAGGCAACCACATACTGATGTTTCTCTCCCTCCCTTCCCCTCTCTCTGAAAATAAATAACTAAAATATTAAAAAAAAATAAACCAATAGATTATTTGGTTATATGTATGGTTGCATACTCACATATGATCTATCAGGAATGTAATTAATTCATCTATATTAGCACCAAAATGGAAAATTTTGATGTTATATGTTAACCTCTGCAGAAGTTGAATGCACTGAGAAAAAAAAAAATAATGACTATAAACACATAAAAATATATTGCATGCTTACCAAAAATGAACTTCTATGCATATTCTGGGTACATATCCATTTTAGGAGGCAGTTTAGAGCAAGAAGTTTTCCATTTCTTAAAATGGTTCTCTCTTTTTTAGAATACAAAATAGTACGACTACTAAGAAATTTAGGATTCATCTCCTGATTCACACATTCCTATACATCAGTCTCAAACAGCATTTTTTCATCAACCTGGTTTATTTAATCATCTTAAAATTCCATCAATCCTAAATATATATATATATTTCATATTTACCATCTTTAAAATCGAATGTCAGATTAACTGTCAATGCTTTCCATTCTTGTAAGTGTATTTTAGGTTCAGTAAAATATTATGGGTATAAGAAATTTGAGTCTATGCTAAATAAGACCAAATCTATGGCTTCCATTTTTATAGAATGTTTCCTTAACAAATTGAGACTAGATGCTAACTCAAATTACAATTTTAATGTGAATAAGTTAAATCTCAAAATATTGACATTTATGTTTATGTCTGTCAAAGCAGTTATAATGTAGATTTGTTTGTTCTTCAGTAATAGTGCTAGATGTGAATAAGTTTCCTTTCTTTAGAAACTTTTAAACAGCACTACATGTGTTATTAATCAGTTCTTACATTTATTAATGGAAAGAATATGCCTAATCATGCAGTATTATGCTGGCATATACACTGTAAGTTAGCAGTTTCTAATAGATATTATCAATTTTGATGTGAAAATAAGGAAGGAAGTACAACTACTAAGTGAAAAGTACTGTGCGCGTACGCATACCTGCAAAAACACTGAATCATTGTCGCAAGTGCTGCTCCGACATACCACTCCTGCCAGCACATTATTCAGGTTATATGTATTCTGAAGATAGTCTCTAGTTTCATTGTCTACAGCTATAATTTAAAATAAAATGGCACCAAATATATCAATTTGACATGTGGTCTTCATTGGTGAAAGAAATAACTTTAATTTCCATATTAAATTTGCCATTACATAAAAAATTAAATATGATACTGCTATTTTATTTACAAATACTTTCCAATACAAAAGGTTAGTCACAGAAATTGCATGACACAAAAGAGAAGAGAGTATGAGCTTTTCCTTTTTTACCAAGAAACAAATGATTTCTCTATGTGAACTAATTTCAAGGAAGAATACTGCAAAAATGAAATCTATTAACTAAAAAATAAATAAAAATTTAAAAAGCAAATATAAAGATCATCACTTTAATACACTTAAATGTTGAAAGTGACTGCCATTCTTACACAAATGGCTGGTGAATGTTAGAATTAGCATAGCCTTTTTTGAAAGCAATTTAGTAATGACTATCAAATTGAACAATGACCTTAAAATTCTACTGGGAATTTATTCAACAGATACATACTGATATTTGAGCAAAAGTACATAAAAATGTTCATTGTATTATTGATTCTAACAGTAAAAACTAAAAACAAACAAACAAAAAAAAAAACCATGAGTACATATCCCTAGTAGAGTGGTTGAATAAATTACAGTACTCTACAATGTGGTATAAGCAGCTATTAAACAGATACCATTATGGAAAGATAGCTAAGACATAGCAAATGAAAAAAGAAAAAAGTGGTGCTCTGCAACATCATTTTTGTTAAAAATAACCAATATTATTTGTTAATTTTTTTAATCTAAAGTTATTTGTTATAACATAGAAAAAGGTCTGGAAAGACATGTATCAAACCATTAAGAAAGATCCCCAATATCATTCCCCAAAGTGGAAATGAGGAGGGTGATGGTAACGAATAAAGGCTCATTTTATTTTACTCTCTATATCTAGTTGCTCATTTGGTAGCAACTAAGCCACTTGTCACTATTTAAATATAGATTAATTAAAGATCAGGTTCCTTAGTCTAGTACTCATACTCAAATGCTCAATAGTCCTACATGGCTTGTGGCTACTATATGAGACAACAGATACAGAACATTTTCATCAAGAAACTTCTATTGAATAGGCTGCTGTATGTTAATCCTTCTCGATCATTGTGATTTTTTAAAAAATAATAAGCATTCACTAATTTTATAATCACACACAAATATATCTTCCCTAAAGCCCCCAAAACAAATCGAAAGTAGCTATTAGATGAAAATTTAAAACAAAAGCTTAAGGTAGAAAAAAAAACCCCAGAAAAAGCAACATCTACGTTTTTACCCTTAGTCCTAAGTTCAGTGAAGTCTATCAAAAAAAGGATGACTTTTTTGATCATTAGCTATGATTCTTCTGAGTGCTGTGTTTTGTACTGGCATTATGTGAATGCAGTTTTTTTTAAATTCAAAGTAGGTCAACATTTCCCAAAGCACATTCTTATCTGCAGACCACTGAAATTTTGATATGCTTCAGATTCTTCATTCCAATAATTTTAAGAAAGGATGCATACAACATTCCCTTTTCAAGAGATCCGTAACACAAAATACCTAAGTTCCTGCAATGAAGAAGTCTTTTGAATGTGAATCATTCTCCTAAAGATCCTATAACTTTATCTGCCTCTTAAAAACTAATAAATTCATACATCTTTTAAAAAATGAAAAAGAGAAATTAAATAAATTACCTAATTGAGATAACAAACTGATGATACTGAAGATCAGTGGTGCACTTATGTTTGGATCTTCAAGTAGATCTACAAGGCAACTCAAGCATTCACTTGGTAATATCTGATTAGATGTAAACAATCGTGTGAGTTTCTGTCCGGAAATTACCTACAAAATAGTAATTAAAATTGTTAGTTAAAAATTGGCAATTTTTAGCTCTTTTCCATTTCAAACAAAAACTCAGTTCTTCCAAAGTGCCACTGCCACTCTCCTTCCCAATTTAGAAAATTCATACATGCTGTTCCCTCTGCCTGGGAGATTAATTACCTATCCCTTCTTTCATCGGCTAATGTAATCATTAGGGTCTCAACTTTAATTTGTTTCCTCCGGGAAGCTTTTTCTAATCTTCTTCCACCAACTATGTTAGGTTTGCCCATTATGTTATCGTACAGTACATTATACTTTTACTTCATAAACTGTCAAACTTTTGACAACCTAGCAATATATATCTTCCCTACTGGCCTAGTAATATTTATCTTTCCTACAACACTTAACACTCCATGAAGCAATCAACAACAAATCAATGCTCTACTACCAATGTATTTTTTGAATAAATGAATTCCAGTACATTCGTTGTACCTACTTTGAGGGAGTCAATAGAAAGTGAAAAGTAGCTAAATACAACAGCTTAGCTACAAGATTAACTATGTGATTATTCCTGATCCCTCTCAAAGACAATAGCTGAGCTGAGAAATTAGAAAAAAGATAAAAAAAAATTTTAAGTAGCCATATCAGGCATAGACAAACTTTATTTTTTGGTTATCCATTTTTTACTTCTCTTTTATAACCCTATAAAACACCCTCCCCCTTTCCACTCAAAAAGGTCAAGTTGGAATTGAAGGCTGAAAACAGTTGTCAGACAGCCAAGTATACTCAAAATGTTTTTTGAATGTTATTAATTAATAAGCGTATCTTTTCTATGAAAGGGGAAAAAGTTACTTTAGAATTAGATTAAATACGTTCTAAGTGTTTTTACTTTAAGAGATCAAGTCTAAGAAGGCTGCTTTAGCATCCCTATAATCTTTTATTTTTGTGTCCTTTTATTCCCTCACCCAGGTGTCAGTTTTTCTTCTAAAGCTTTGCTGGTAAGGGAGCTTCAGAATATCTTTTCCCAAGGATTTTGTATTTTAACATTAAAGTAAAAGTCTGTAAGACTGAAAAATGGTCCAAGGTGAAATCAGATATTGAGAGAAGATATTTTGTGGTAAGAAAACTTCTGAGCATTGCCGTTTTGCCTATTTATAAAGATAGCCCCCTAGAAGATTGAGACATTTCCTGCTTTAAATACTCTAACATGTAATAATTATTTGAGACAAGGTAAAATTAAAAAATTGCTGTATAAATTATATTCTTTGCTCATACAGATTTAACGTTTTATGCAAATAGAATTAATTTTAGTAATAACTAATATTTTAACACTTAACTCAGGTATATTATGTATGTTAATTCTTCTCATGTTCATAATAATTTCCATGGTAGGTGCTAACTATATTGCAGAAGAGTAAACCGAGGCACACAATGAGACAGTAGCCTAACTGGGATTCATTGTTTCTGAATCCATGCTCAAAATCACTATGTAAGATTAGTGCTATGAGAAACCATCAAGATTGAATATAACCACAGGCATGGAAACATTGGACAGTCTGACAGTGACCAGAGGGGAGGCAGGAGGGAGGAGGTAATGGTGGAAAGAAGGGGAAGGAACTAAACAAGGAACATGTATGAATGACCCATGGTCAAGGACAACAGTGTGGGAACTGACGGGGGCGGGGGCGGGGGGCGAATGGGTGGAGGAAGGCAAAGGGGGAAAAACTGGGACAACTGTAACAGAATAACAATAAAAAAATAGTCAGAAGTGAAAAAAAAAAAAGAAAATACATCAAGATTGAGACCAGTTCAGCTCTGCCAATCAAAAAGAATTCAAAGCTCAGGTTCTGCATGGGACTATAAAGAAAAATTAGCAGTAGAAGTACAGCCAAATAACAGAATGAATAATTAATTTCCTTTCACAGAACCACCATCTCTCTTTGTATCCTCAGGTGTTGCTCTCATGAGGTATGCACAAAGATATTTACCATTAGTATCATCAAAATGATTGAAATTTAAAAATCTGCGAATGACAGCAAATTTCACATATTGCTGGTAGGAGGGTAAAATGGTATAACTTGTGAAAAACTGCTTAACGGTTTCAAGTAAAACTGAGCATAAACAATACGACCTAACAGTTCCACTTCTATTTATAAAAGTATAAGAGAAATGAATGCTTTTATCTGCAAAAAAAAGTATGAACATATTTACAATATATTTATTGAAATTCTACCCAGAACTGGAAACAACTCAAATGCCCTTCGACAGACTATAAACTGGTGAATTTATAAAACAGAAATCTACACAGAAATAAAAAAAGAATATAGTGTGCAACATGAATGAATTTCAGATTATACTGAGTGAAAAGAAGCCAAATATAAATGTATTTTATAAATCCACTTATCTGAAATTAATGAGCAGTAACAACTGAAAAAATGTTATATGGGAGCCAGAAATATTTTATATTATGATACAGCTGGTAGCTACTTGAGTGTACATATATGTTAAAAGAAACTACCATGCTATTTAGTTAAGATTGCATTGTATTCACAGAATATCTATTATCTCTCTAAACGAAATAAGATTTTCAGTGAACCTCTTGAAAGTTTGGAACACAGTATCAAATCTTTAAGCCACAAATTCCTTGAAGTCTCCTTTAACTCATGATAAAATGGTGCTCAGATTCAAAACATACCTGTTTATTCTCAAAGACAGGTTATATTTAAAATTAATATTTAATACTTACCTCCTTTAGCTTAAGTAAAACTAACAGCCCTGTTTGTTCTGTGGCTTCTGGATCTACTAACATACCGTTCTATCCTGACTGAGAAGTAAAGCATTAGCATTTAACAACTAACACTATCATCATTGTTTGCAGAAATTTGTTGAGGTAATGAATGAAAAAAAAAAATGTGCTTAGGAGATGGGCACCTCAGTAAGGAGCTTGTTCCCTCAGTGAAGCTTGAGGGAACAAAGGCATATTTAAAGCACTCCAGTTTCACCAACTGATGTTGTTGTACCCGTAACAACTGTTTTCTCTTTGTAGTATTTTCCTAATCTTTGGTAATTTAACGTTTTATCACAGGGTTAACATTAAAAAATAGACTATATTTTAAAATTATGTTCAATTCTATGTTAATTGAAGCTGCAACAGAAAACATTAAAATGAGATTTGAGCTTCTTTGCCCTTTATTAAACTGAGGTCAATGTTGGTTGGAATCGCATGAATGCCTAACAAATGACAGCAGGTTAAGAGCCAAAAAGTTATAGCACAGAATAGGTACTCTAGGCACAAATCAGTGGGAACTAATGAAAACAATTCAGTACTTTAGGACTGAAAAACTGTGAACAATATATACTGGGAAAGAAAAAAGGTTATGATTACTGTAAATAAAATTACTTAGTTCAGAGAAAGTTGAAATAATATTTTTCAGGCTCGTGTTCAACATGAATTTTTAAAATAGAAGTAAGGAACGGGTTCAGATTGAAACTACCTAAGAGACAACGGATAAAACAAGTTTTAATCATCACTCTTTATCACTTTCACTCCCGAGAATCCCTGTATATTCCATCAGGGCTGTTACGATGGAAATACCAAAATAAAAAGCAAGGGAAAAGATACACGTTTGAACTTTCTTCTCTACCACCACAAACAAAGCCTAAATTCCCCAATTTTGTCCCAACCTTCCTCTTCCTAGGACTTGCAGCAGTCTCTCGTCCCTCCTCAACGCGGAGGACCTAGGGGTGGGAAAGAAGAGTGGACATTCAAGGCTGACACGCACCTACCTTCTTTACCAATACAAAAAGACAGCTGAGGAAGAGGGGAGCTGATCTTTCTTTCCTGAACTTGGGCCGCTACACTCCGGATGAACCGTGGACTAAATATTACTACAGGGAACATATCTCGTCCTCCCCGCTGGAGCCCCTCACCTCCAAGTGCCGTAAAAGCTGGGTAGCGTTCGCCTCCGACTTAACGGCTTTATACTGACTGATGGTCAGAAGCAAAGACTTCAAGCAGGCTGTGGAATCCATCGGGAACCGTCACAGGCCCGCCGGGGGGCAACCACCACCCGACGCAGTCAGGTCTCCGAATTTCGCCGCGCTTTTTTGATTTTCTTGGCCACACCCCCTCGCTTCCAGAAGCTTCCGGTTCCGGTCTATCCCCGGAAGTCCTTAGGACCGCTCTTAATGACGGGAGGGGATGGGGATAGGAGGATTGAGGGAAGGGAGGTACGGACGACTAGGTTGAGAAGATCAAAGATTCCGTGAAGGGGATTAGGAGCTGTCCTTTTAGACCCCTTATCTGAAAAGCCGCGAGGTTTCCGCTCCGAGATCACGCTAAGAGAGAAATCCCGCGAGAAATGCGATTGCTGCTCAATCTGCGAAGGGGCGGTTAGGCGCCAAGGGTCTTATTTCGTTTGTGCGCTGTATTTTCGTTTGATTCTTCGGGCTTCACCCTGGATGGCCAGTTTTTATTTGTGCCTCTTCCTCTACCCGAGAAATGGTCGCTTCCCCCTAGTCTAGATACGGTGAGGATCTCTGAGGAGAAACTTGGGATCTAGATTTTGAGGCGGCCTGGGAGGTGTCTCTTTTTAAAGTCTTTCATATTCCCCTTCTCTCCGGGATTGATTGTCTCTCCCAGTAAACCTGTAGCCATTGGGATTCTGTGTCAAGCTTGTCGTGCCTTTACAATTGTCGTCGTCAAACTTATTTGAGAAAGCTACCTGCGGGTGACTCCTGGGCTAGTTATTGCTTCGGGGGTGTCCTCATTAGCATCAATTTTTGTAAGTGAAGATGTCTTGTTTTATCTGGCATGATTGTTTTATAAATCCCTGTGTCTATGGAAATGGCACTGTCGTTTGTGGGTTTTGATCAGAGATAATATTATGCATGTGTGTATTATGAATTGGGTCGAATAGCTGTTTCTGCAGCTTTTTGTTTAATGTATACTACCGTGGAATAAAGCTTTAAAAACCAGTTTGAAGAAAACTGTAAAAATGGGGTACATATTATTGTAATTAAAGCATTTGTCAGAAATCATGTTTTGTCAATTCAAAAAATTTTTTTACATCACTGCATTTTAAAGACAGTATTTTTTTAATTAAAAGTCAAGTTTAAAATTAAATCTGAAAGATTAAATAATTAGCCAATTGAGAAATACATGTAAAAATCATTGGACAATTACTGTTCTTATGCATTTATTCATAACGCAAGTAATTTTTTAGGTGTAACAAGGGCTAGACGTTGCCAGTCAGAGGACAAAGATATAAAGTATCCCCTGCTCCAAAGGAACTGTCTAGTAAGGGAAACATCCTAATCAGCACCTATAAAATTTACATAAATTAAAGGCAAAATGCAGTTATGGTAGAGAGTGGAATCAGGCTGTCTGCTTACAAATCCTAGCTCTACTTTTACTGTATGACCATAGGTAGATTCTCACTGCTTCAGTCTCTTCATAAGGTAAAATCTTGCTAACAGTTATAGCTGTTTCATTAGATTGTTCATTCAATAAATAATTAAGCCTTCAATGTCCTAGGCACTGGTCTAGGCACTAGATTCGGTGAATAAAGTAAAAATCCTACAGTAAATAAAACAAACTTCTATCATGTTCTGGTATGGGAAAGGAAAACAATAAATAATAAGCAAAAATAGGAAAGTGAAATGGAAAAAATAGAACAACCATTTCTTTACTGTAATGGTGACTGAGAAGAAGGAAAAGGGAAGGTCAGGATAGAGAAAGCAACATTTGAGGAAATACTTCAAGGAGCCATGTTCTCTATGGGAAAAGATTTCTAGATAGAATGGCAAGTGCACAGGCCCTGAAGTGGGAGCCTGACACCCTGTGTCAGGAACAGCAAGGAAACCACTGTAGCTGGATTATGTATATTAGTAGAGATGAGGTCACGTCAGGTCCTGCAGACTGTTGCCTGGCATAAATACGTTCTCAGCAAATGTTAATTACATCTTAGGTCCTTGGCAAATGCAGTGATAACAGTTTGGTAGCGTTGGCCTTTTCACCAGTAATGACAAGTGTGTCATCATCCTCATCCCCATTTTGAGCCTAAGGAAAGGGTCAAATCTGCCTGCTGTGCCATCTTTCTATGAAATCTTGTGTTTTAACTTAAGCAGTCACACACATTTTGCACTGCTTCCATAAATTATTCATTTTAAAAAAATCATCTGAGGGAGGATATGTTTATTGATTTTAGAGAGGAAGGGAGTGGGAGAGAGACATTGGTTGCATCCATGCGTGCCCCCACCGGGAATGAAATCCACAGCCTGACTGAGAGAAACTCTCAACCTTTTGCTGCACCTGACAGTGTTCCAACCAACTGAGCTACCTGGGCAGGGCCGTAAAGTATTCACTTTAATATAAAAAAACCGAAAATTGATGTAAGTGTAATAGGGTGTACCATGATGATGGCTGTGAGAAACCCTAACATCTTTAGTCCCCAGTAATTGCATATCCAAGTATGGGAAACAGCCATATTTTAAACCTCCCAAACAGGGAAAAGGAGAAAGAGGAGGAGGAGGTGAAGCTGGGTGCACATGACTGAAGACCTTATTATTTGGACTCCATCCAGAATTCATTGGTGACCTCTGGTGTTACACTGGGGCCTGATCTAGTTAGGTTTGTATTTTAGATTGATTACATGGTGTGGCAGCTGGATGGGTTATGATTTTGAGGAGTGTAAGCCTACAAGTAGGGAGAATATTTAATTTGCTGGAGTCTTTCCAAAAGCTAATAACCAGGATAAATGAAGTAGAGACAGCAAAGGGGTAACAAATTTGAGAACTACTTATGGGGTGAAATATGCAAGATGTAATGACTAAGTTCAGACACGTAGAGCAAGACAAGGGATGAAACTAGGATTCCAAGTTTTGAATTTGTGTAGTTAAGAAGATACAGGTACTGCTAAGTAGTTGATAGAAAGTATTCAGGTTGTATTTTATGCTCAATGAAATTTTATATAGTTTCCTATATAATCGTAATGGCATTCTTACTAAGTTTATTCCCTGAGCGCTGTCCTGCGAACCAAAGGGTGGCTGGTTCGATTCCCAGTCGGGGCACATGCCTGGGTTGTGGGCAGGTCCCCGGTTGGGAGTGCACAAGATGCAATCACACATTGCTGTTAAAAAAAAAAAAGTTTATTCCTGAGAATTTTATAACTTTGGGGTTCTGTTTTTTTCCTATAAAATTTTAATTCAGCATTGCTCCTATAACACAAGATACTGAGTTTCGGGACATCTTTTATTCAGTCTACTAACTAAAATCCCATTAATTTTAATAGAGTTTTGCTTACTCTCTTATACTTCCTCGCTATTTATAATCTGCAAGTAATTCATCTCTTTCAGTATTTGTTGTTTTACTTTATTGCATTAGTGTAATCTCCAAAATATGGAATAATCATGGTGATACCAAACATCTTTGTCTTAATAATTGAATGGAAATGACCAGCATTTTGAGACAATATAATTTGTGCTATCAATGTGTGATATTCCTTAAAATATTTAGGAGATTTTGCCCTTTATATACCTGTTTTATTTAAAGATTTGCCAAAATGTTTGCTAAAAAAGTATTTAATGTTTACATTTATGTATCTTATTTTTCTCTTAAAAATGATAATGCCATGGGTTATGTTGCTTTTGTTCTTGGGATAATACCTTACTGAGCATTTGCCATGTGCCAAGCACTGTTCTGAGAACTTTATACTTACTATTTAATCTTTATAACAACTCCATGCTTTAGGTACTTAGGTTCTCCATTTTATAGATGAAAAAACAAAGACAGAGGTGTAATGATTTGCTACCACACAGGTAGTAATAATGAACTTATTTGCTATGCTTTCAATATTTTATTCAGGATTTTATATCTATGTTCATAAGAATTAAAAATTTTTTACTCTCAGAATTTGAGTTATATGTTACTTTTGAAAAATGAATCATAAGTGTTTCATCTTTTTTTCCTGTGCTATAGAATAGTGAGAATCACATAAGAATCATCTGATCCTTATGAGTTCTACACAGCTGGCTTATAAAATTAAGCATTATAGCTTATTTAGTGGTAGATCTTTAGAAAATGTTTGTATTTCTAATAGGGTTATTGATTTCATAATATTTTTGTCTTTTTTGGAGTTGATTTTGGAAACAACTAGACATTTTTTAGCATACCAACTATCTAGATTTAAAAAATGATTGCTATAAAGTTGCATCAGTATTCCAGTTATTCTCATTTTCTTTTCATTGTAGCTTTAAATTTGCTTTTTCATTCTAATGTTATGTATTTTTTTCTTAGTTGGGCTTTCTATTCGTCTATTTTATTCAGTTTCAATAACCCACTTTAGCTTTATTTTTTTTCAAAATTACTAATTTTAATTTTTAAAAATTCCATTCATATATGTACATTTTTCCTTTATTTGTTCTTTTCGTAGTTTTTTAAAAGTTGAAGGCTTAGTATATTTCCATACATTTTTTATGAAGTGCATTTATGCCAGAAAATTTTAAAAGACACTCGCTAAAATGAGCATCTGCATTTTATCAGTCAGGTAAATATATTTTTTAAATGCTAATACACATTCATTCATCAAATATTTACTAAGTACTAGTTCTCCTTCAGAGAGCTTAGAATTTGTTAGGGAAAGAGACAAACCAGAGTTAGTGTTATTAAAAGAAATAGAATATGCTATAGGAACACATTTTTTTTTTTTTAAGGGTAAAATACTAAGTGTCCAGTTCCTTTATTTTTCAAAGATTGGCACAAAATCCCTATTCCCTGTAAATTTTTATTCCTGTCTTTTATATTTTGTATAGGTATTTTTCCTAGTTTATAGTTTGGGAAAGACATTTAAAGGAGTTAAACAAAAGATGCTTGGGATCTTACAACCTAAGTGTAGGGTTGTCGAGCTCTTTTATTTCTTTTGGAAAAACTTAAAACACATATTCAATACTGAAGAGGAAAATGGAAATTTTTAATGACTCCTGACCAGGGTTTAAGTCATATTAGATGAGTCAGACTGAATGGCAATATGAACTATATTTTTGAGAAAAGTGCTGAGTTTATAGAATACCAAATGTTGTAATATGGGACTTAAACTAGAGCTATGAACGCAGCTCCAATTGTTCATTCATCCACTATATATGGACTGTTGAGTGGTAGGTACGATTCTAGGTTCTGGGGATACCGCAGTGATATAGCCAAAAAATTTCCACCCAAGTAGAGCTTTTATTTTAACTGGGGACATTGACTATAAATGAAACATATAAGTGAAATATATAAATGTTAGTGGTAAGTGCTGCTGTGAAGGAAAAGAAGGGGAAGTGGGATGGAAAGCATCAGAGGCAGGGTAAGTCATTGCAGTATTAGATAATGTGGAGTATTAATCAGTATTTGCTGTGAAACAATCACCTCAAAACTCAGTTAAAACCATGAGCATTTATTTCTTGCTCACAAGTCTGTGGGTTAACTGCAGTTAGTCTGATCTTGGCCCGATTTGGCTGGGTGGCTCTGCTTCAGCTATTTTGAGGGAAGGGAAAGATATGTAACGCTCTGTTTCAGGTATGTTGAGATGTCTAGCATATATCCAGGAGATGTTGAATGGGCTGTTGAATATATCATTTATAATTAAGGGAGAGGTTAAGGCTGGAAATAAAAATGTAAAGCCTCGAGACTAAATGGTAATAGGGTGAATATGGATAGAAATGATTGAACCAAAGTACTTAAGTATTTAGAGGTTGGGGAGATGAGGAAGAATCAACAAAGAACGCTTGAGAAGTAACTGCTAGAGGATGGAGGCCCTATTTTGACCCCGAGTTTATCTGCAAGGATCAGTCTTACTTGTAGCAATGGGCTGTTCTTGACTAATAAAGGAGGACTTAAGGTTAGTAAAGAAGGCAATCTTAATCTACACACAAATTCACTCTTCTGCTTTGAAAGGTTTTGAGGTGTGCAGAAGGATAGGAACCTTTATTTTTTAAATCAATATTGAGAGTTTAAAGGTGCCAGGTGTTCTGGGCACTAATGGTGTAATAAAGGAATTAAACAACTTTTTTCCTGACTTTGTAGAGCTTGCATTCTATTGGGGCATGAGACCAAATGTAAAAGTAGGAGGTCATTCAGTCAGCATAAACATTAGGTAGAACAAAAGTTCCATTCACCCAGGTTCCAAAGATTCAAGGCAAAGAAATTCAGTGGTAGAACTGGCAGAGGTCTAGGTGTGGAGTCATTTGGATACCATGTTCCGACTGTGACTAAAACAATTCAAATACTAATATTTAATTAATTTTACCTTTATGCAGGTCCAGGAAAAAAAGCCTGTACAATTAATGTCACCTAGTTTTAAGTAATGTCCTCGTCACAAAGCCAGAAAAGTTTATAAACCAAAAGTATTCTCCCTTTATAATTTTTTTTCTTTTTCCTTTCCGAACTGTCAGGTATTAAAATTCAGCTAATCTTGAAAAGATTTGCCAAACCTTAAGATAAACATTTTTACCCATTCAAAAAATTTCTGATTTTTTTTCTTTCTATTCATTTCATAGAAGTCAACTCTAGGTTAAAAGTACAAAGTTTGGATATTTTTGGTAAATGCCCCCTCCCCCCCATTTTCACCTGTAATTAGGAGGTTGCCATTTTGTTTAAACACAAGTACTATCCATTGTTTCTGAATCCAATTTTGTAGATATTAAATGCAAAAGTGACATACTTTTAAGTTACAGTAATCATTTTAATTATGGCTAATAGATATTGATGGTCTACTTTGTGCAAGAGGAGTCCTACATATGTCTCATTTTTAAATTTCTTATCTTTCAGAAAGTAGATATTAACAAGTTCTTGAAATGGATAGATATCTGTTTTGTGAATTAAAATGCGAAGATATTTTCTAAGACAGTGGTATCTATCCAAAGCAGAGTGTGCACATCTCAGGATATTTGAAACTGGCTTTTGGGGTAAGAGAACAAATATTGGAACATATTTATTTTAATCTCATTCTTTTTAATACTATAGTTACATATAATTCATAAATGAATTGCTATTCAGATGTTTTCAGTGTATTCTCAGGTTTACTGCTTTAGAGACATGTGGTCAAAATAACTAGAGACTTCCCCCAAATTTTTAACTTTGACAGAGTATTTAGACAAGGATTATTACTCATTTTAGCACTACATATAGTATCTGGCATTGTTCTGAATTGTTTTGTTGAACAAATGAATTCTCTTAGCAAAAACTAATGTGAATAGTATATTACAAAATATTAAGATAGCATGGTTAATTTTGCAGTATCATTTACTGACCAGAGCAGTCACAAAAATAGTGTTATTTCTGAGTGTTTGTCTGTGTGATTATTATCTAGTTCAGTTCCTAATTGCATGCTAAATTTATATGAAGTCAAATATCACACTTAATGGGACATAGTAGAAAGAATATGGAATTTCTGTTGGTGAAACTTGGGCATGAATTTCTACTCTTACTGATTTCTAAGCTTCAGTTTCTTAAGTTTTAAAATGGAACATAGTAACGTTTATCTTTCAGAGCTGTGTGAACATCAAATGTGTATTGATACATAGTCCAGAGCCCAGCATATGGGAGAAGTTGAAAATTAATCTTATTTTCACTGAAACCAAGTTAATGCAGCCAGTTAATTTTTATATGAATGGAAACTCTTCATAACTAAAAGCCTGATGTACCTTCTCACTTAAACCCTTCTTGCAAATGTATGTCTTCCTGAGATAATGAGGGGTGGCATTTTTCTCATATGGGTGGATCAACTTGGATCTGTGTAGGATAAGTTTTATTATTGGTGGTGATGGAGTCAAGTATATATTATGTCCTCCATTTCCTGCTTGATTATCATCTCTACATGTGTCATGCCTTAATATCCCATCTCATTTCCTTTTTTCATTATTGTCTAACAACCATAGTGTCAACGTGGTATTTTTAAGTTGCTGAATGTATTTCATTTTTGGAGAATTTGTTTAGGTAACACATGCTTCTCCCCACAGTTCCTAGCTAAAAATGTTTAGGAGAACTTCCTGTAACAAAGATTTATCTAGCCCAAAATGTCAGTCATGCCAAGAAAGAGAAACCCTGATTTTAGTGGGCATAAGAAAAGTTCTGGATAACTGAACTCCTTCCCTGAAAAGTATGAAGTATATTATTTTGTTTTCAAGCTAATAGTATTGAGAAAAGTGAGTTTCCTTTGTTTTTCTTTACACATTGATATTAACTTTTCTACTTGGCATTGTGTGATCCTAAGTACCAGAGCTGTCCAGGGTAGCAAATTCATGGGATATCCTCCCACACATTAAAATGTCAATTTGTTGGCCAATCAGAGCCTTTATGTGATCAGGTGGATTTAAAAACAATGTGCTTATATACAATTTAGGGAGGTGTTACAAGTCCTCACAGTAAATGTTTAAATAAATGATAAAAAAGTTAAAAACAAGAACTGTGCCTACTTTGGTATCACTAAACACAGCTTTAAACACAGCTTTACAATAAAATAAAAGTTTGTTATAATTTAATTCATAAGAGGAAAAGTGGGAGCTGGGAACTCAGAGCAGTAAAAAAGTATTTTATTGTTATCAAGGTACAAATGGTAATACCTTATTTTTCAGACAGCCTGCAAATAAAATCATTTTGGTTGGTAGATAAAGATGTGCTGTAAACTGACACTGAATTTCAACTTGCCCTATGGTCAACCAGCCAAAATCTGAATAGGTACCAGTGTAGGAGCAGTTCCTCAGTTCCAGGAAGGCAGAGTCAGATTTTAGTTTCCTACTGATAGGAAAAGTCTATTGAAATGACTAAACTAGAGGACACTAGGTTCACCCTTTTCCCCATGTTGCAGTTTAAAGGTTGAGGTTTAAAGGATATCTTCAGCATCTAGACAGGTAAAAACCTTTGGATTATTCTAGAAGCACAGTGGTAATGTTTCAGGCTAGCTACTTCCTTTCTGTTGCTAGGCACTTAGACCTTCCTTCCCAACAGAGGCTGTAAAGTGCTACTGCTGCTGCTGCTGTTGCTGGTAGGGTTTGCCACACATAATCCGCTTAGCTCCAGGGACAGCATGGGACTGATGATCTCTCCTGGGAAACCTGTCATCACAGAGATTCAGCTCAGGTTGTATTTTTAAGCAAGCTGAAAAAGAAAGCCATTAGCCTTTTAAAACTCTTAATTCAGGATCCAGGTATCTCCTGAATGATTAATTTTACACCCTTTTATTTTTCAAGCTAACCACTGAACAGCTTAACAGAGGCCTTCCAGCCTCTCTACTCTGTTGCCAGAGGATTTGCCTCCCTCTTTTTACCCTCCCTGTTATCTGTATTAACAACTAATGGCTAAATGAAAGATTATCGGGGGGTGGTGGGTATTCATGTCTGAGCTTTTAATATGTGGAAATTAAGGGATTGTTTATCTAGAAAAGGCTTACATTTGTTTGCTCTGGATATGAAATAAAACCTATTATTTTTTAATAAACTATCCAGGGAGGTTATAGAAACCATGGAAGACAACAGTTTGATTACCATCCTAAAATTCTCAAAGCCGTGTCCTTTTCTAGACAGCTGTATTAAAGAAATGAACCAGATCTGATTAAGCGTGAAAGAATAACAAGGTTTATCCAGCCTCTCTCTGCTTCGTTTTTAGCTTTAGGTTGTGCCTTTCATTGGTATTTGAATAGAATGTAAATTTAAATAGGCATATGTCTTTGCTTATTGAGGTTTTAAAATAAGAATAAAACTAATAAAATAGTTTACCCAGGAGAACTAGATTCTGCATAGGTTAATGCTGACAGCAAGAGTGTTTTGTTAGGGATGGGGGAGAAACTAAGAGGTGTTTTAAATGAAAAAATTTAGATAGAAGTCAGCATGTGTGCGAATCTTTGCATTTGTGTTTTGATTAAGAAGTATCAGCTAGCATAGAATTACCTTTGTCTAAAGACTTTCTGTGTAACTCAGACTGGTGTGAATCAAATACAGAATATAGGTAGTATTATAATTAGGGATACTTTTTTGGCAGGTGATCCTTTCAGGGCTTTTTTTAGCTTTTAGACCAGAATACTCAGACCTCAAGGCATATGAGGTTCAGGTCTTTCTTCCTCTCTACATATTGTCTTTTTTTTGGCTTTTGGGAAGACTGAACATAAAACAATGTTTCTTTGAGTAAATACAATCTGAATTCTTAATAGGTCATTTACAAATGATCTTGTGGAACATGTACTCTTGATTTGGGATTATCTATGCTGAATTACCTTTAGTAATGGCCTCCAAAATCTCTACCAATCTAATTTTATGGGTGTATATTAAATATACCTTTAGAGAAACTAGCTACATAATTGCTGAGGTAAGTAAGCAGTCCAGAGGCAACAGATGAAAACCTACCCAGTGTTGTGTTTGGTAGCAAGCCCGAGGCACTGTAGGTCTATTTCACTTATATTATTGCTGCCATATTCTTTTCTTTTTCCTCAACATTTCTTACTTTGCCCCAATGCACTGAGAAGTAGTTTTACATATGTTTGCTCTAACAATTCCTGGGCTTATGTACAATGGGATCAGAAAGGCAAGTCAGACTAGCAGAAGGCAGTGGAGTCTGGAGGCTTGAAATCTTGGTAACAGAGATCATATGGGACTAACTTGAGAGGAGTTGGTCCTGGGATAGTTAAGCAGAGAGCTAAATAAATTAATAATATACTAATGACACTATTCTATATTATTCCCCTTTGGTTTTCATTTGTGTTGCCTCGGTATTTTTTTTTTCTTTCAGGAAACATCCACAATATCTATTGATATTTGAGCCAGAGAGTATGCAAGAGTTCTTTACATCCTGCCTTTTTTAATTTTATGAAGATATAAGTTACACAACTTTGGGGAAAGTGGCTAAATGTTATTTTTAGACGAACAGAAAAGAGTAGTGCTATTGAGATTGTGTTAAACAAGAACTTTTTTACCTATTGGAAATAACTTAGTACAATCCTTTTCAGAAGCCATTTAGCAATGTACACGAGGCTTAAAATGTTAGCATGTTTTGACCTGGGAATTCTACATCTGAGATTTTCTTATAAGGCAATAATTATAAATACAGAGAAGGCCTTATGGTAGTGGAGTTTATCAAAATACTATTTATAATAAAACAATGAGAAACAATCTAAATGTCTAACTATAAAGAAATGGTCACAGAAACCCCAGTCAACCAATTGTTTTGTTGCCATTGAGAGTGATTACTAGAAATATAAAATAACAGGAAAGATGCTTTTCATATAGTGTTAAGTGGTGATGTAGTGTTCAGCATTGTCTATCAATATGATTACAGATTGGTAAAATATGCTTAGATAAATTAACTATATTAAAATGTGTACAGTGATTTATGTTTGAATGATAAAACTGTGATTTTTGTTTTTTTAGAGCAGTTTCAAAATTTTATTTAATGATCATGTACTACTTATATAGTAGGGAGAAAGAATGTAATCCTCCTACCTTTCCACTAAAAATACTACTTTCCTTACAGATTTAAACAGCAATAGTAAAAGTCAGTGTACAAGCATTGGACTTTTACAAAAGAATATTGTGCCTCATGGATTCTCTACCAGAAGAGTTTTTTGTGAGGTAAGAGATGAATTGACAAAAGCCAGCTGCATTTGTTGTATTCCGAAGACAGAATTTGTCTTTTCCATATAACTTTGGGAAGCTAGTGTGAATGACATGCCCTTATACTTCAACTTTGATTAGTGGAAGATGTAGACTGGGTAAAATCCAGTTTTAGAAAATTTCTTTAAGGATCACACCCTGGCTGAAGTGCTAAGAATTGAAAAATGTACCACAGCTTGTCATATTTAGGGCATCTCCACAAACTAGTATTTTATTTATCATTTAACAAGCACATACATAGATTTACTCTTTGCCAGGCATTTTTTAAAAATACTTTTACAAATGTTAACTTATATAAACCTCATAACAACTCTATGAGGTAGATGCCATTATTATCCTCATTTATGGAAGGTAACCTAAGCATAACACAGAAGACTATCTGAGTTGTTCAACTGGGTCCAAGCCAAGAGTGTGTCTGTCCCCTCCAATAAGGGAAAGTTCAGCCTTCCTATACCTCTCCCATATAATACAAAACAATAGCTTAGTATTGGAGATCTCCCTCCCACCTATAGCTATCTCATATAGTAAGCAATGTGATCTTTTAATTTATTTTACAAGCATTTATTAACCTCCTTGGTATTTAGGGAAGAAAGACCAAATAAAATTTGTGTATTTAGAATTATAATGTAGTAAGAAGATATATAAAAAGTTATTTTACATTTAGACAAAATGCATAAAAGTATTATATTAGAAATGTTGAAGCTATATATAGAAAGGAATATATAAATATTGACTGGGATGGAGTGGGTTTTCACAAGGTGATGTTTCAATGGAACTTGAATGGATAAGAAGCTTTTTGGTGGTTGTAAAAGCAGAGTGAATGGGAGGTCATTTGGCTAAGGAAATGGTAAGAAAAAGTACTTAAGACAAATTCTGGCAGAGCATTTTGACTTTCCTGCTAAGGAATTTAGCTTTATTTTGTGCAGAGCCATTGACATTTTAAGAAGAGAAATGAAATTTTACACTATTTTGGAAAGACTACCTCTGTTGGTAGTGGAAAGAGATTGGATGCAAGATACATTTGTAATTGCTGAGAAAGGAGCTGATGGAGGTTTGTAATAGTAGGAATAGGAAATGCTAGTAAGAAAGGAGAGATTCATAAAACTAGAACTAACTTAATTCTATGAGTGATTAAATATGAGAAAAGGGAAAAAGAGATGTAGAGATGGCTCAAAGGTTTCTAATGACCAGAAAGAAATTGGACCATTAACTAGTATGGTGTGTGTGAGAAACAAAGAGAGGACAGCTTATGAGTTCAGCTTTGGACATGAGGAGATTGAGTTGCTGCTAAGATATTCTAGTGGAGCTTGTAGAGTAGGTGGTTGGAAAAGTGTAGCTGTAGCTTCAAAGCAGTTGAGACTGGAGATAATAGATTTGGGAATCATTTGAATGGGTACTATTTGAGTTCTTGGAAGTTTACTCATTTATTTGTTTTGATATTTATTAATTCATTCGGTAAATATTTGAGTATCTACATTATGTCAAGATGTTGGATTAGATACTTGAAGTTAAGGTAATGAATAAGGACTTGATCCCTACTTGAGAATGTTTATACACAGCATAAATGAGATTGATTTAAGTAGAAAACATGGTATAAGGGGGGGGGAGCTGAAATTGGGACATTACTAGACACATTATGTGTATTTCAGGATATGTTGTTATAGCAAAATTTCAGTTTCTCCCAGCAGCAGATCAAAGTATACAGGTGGTAAAAGTAGCAGAATAGCAAAAGAAAAACACTAGTCTTGTGTCTAGTTTTAGCTTTGCTATTTTCTAAGTATATAACTTCAAACAAGTTATTTGTTGATAACAAAAGGAACTTTTTTGTGTTCATTTTTGGTGTGAGGCTTAGAAGTAAAGGAAAGGACAGTAAACAGGTTTTTCTTTTCCATGACATAAAGAGCACTCTGAATCATATTGTGAAATACTGTTTGTTTGTATGAGTCATCTTTTGTTGAAACTTTCACTGTGCGGCTAATGCTGTACTTTTTATCTATCCTGTTTCCCATCAGAAAAAAATCAGTTTGCATAGAGTATTTAGATAATAGAGGATTGAATTTAGATGATAGAAGATTATCTGTCAAATGAGTATATAAATGGGATAATATAAAGTACAATTCTGAGTAAATCAATTGATAGAAGTTTCTTACCACAGTTTTATCTCTTGCAAGTGTATAAAATTAAGATTCTATAAATCACATATGATTCTTTGTTGTAGTTCTTATATTTTTAGTCCTGTGTCATGGTTCTGTATATAGGCAAAGAAATTTTAAAAATAAATTTTCAGTTTAGTATATAATACTGCATATGTTCATCTATCAGGCCAATCTCAAAAGCAAAACTTGTCAGATTACTCCTCTTTTATAAAAATAGTTGATAACTTCTAAATATTTTTGAAAATTAGACAACTGTAAGGCCAGGAACTTAAAACAAAAAATAAAATGATCTATATAATAGATCCTTTCCAAACCTTTATTATCTGCACAAAGACATACACATGTATATACATAAAACATCAACCTTTTCAAAAATGTTCTTTCTTTACATTGAAACAGTGATATAAGGTTAATTTTACCCCATTATTTTGGTCTACTGTATGTCTGTTTGAAGATGAAGTTTTTCATGTCAGCTCTCTCTTATCTCTACCACAATACAATTAGGGCATGGCATAATTTCATTGAATCCCCTGAGAGATATGGCATCTACCACCATTTAACAGTCTTGTTACACAGTGTTTATACTTCTGAAACTTCCAGACAAAAATTCACTTTTTAGAGTTTTTACTAAATTTGATTGTGTTCTTTGTAAGGAGATGCTCTGGATACACCTTTCTTTTTTTACTTAAAATAGGGATTCTCCTGTGGAGGAGCAAACTAAGGAGAAAATTGAGAATAAAGTAGAAAAACCAACTGATCAACTGGTAAGAGGAGATTTAATTTTCATTAACTTTTAATAATGACTGATTATGTAATACTAAATATAATTAGTTCAATTATTTTAAAATTTTTGGGGTAAGTTCACTTTTGTACCTTAAGTAAAACTATTGTCATAATTAAACCTTTCTTTGATAATTGATACCTGTCTCAAAGTTATCATCCTATGCACAAATCCTCACTGTAAGGTAAAATTAATAGACTGTTGAATCAACTTGCCTAGAAACATCTCAGTAGTTAGTTTTAAGAAATCTCTTATTTGTCTTTTAAAAGCAAAATTCAAACGATATACATACAAAGAAAACACACACACACACACACACCATTTTATTTAGTGAAAAATTCACTGCGTTGTTACTGAAGTTAATTCTTTTCCCTGTTTCTATGATTTTACTGTTAGAATGTTCAATACTTAATGACTGAAAATAAATTATACGTTAATAGAAAGCTTTTATTGCCACTGATAATATACTTATGGTTGATTAAAATGAGTATCATGTGTGTGTATTTAATGACATCTAGATGAACAAGTGTTTGTTAGGTTTTGCTCAAGCAGCTTTTACCTTACACATAGTTTTATATAATGAATGATATCCATTTAATAAAGTTTATAAAGGTTATTCAGTAACTTATGAAGAGAAAATATATAAACATAAAATGACCATAGTATTTACTTGCATGAAGTTGTCACCATAAAAATTTTGCAGAGTAAACACAGTATGTGTAGATGTACATAGGGATGCACAGTTGAACTGGGGAGAATAGGTTCAGAAAAAGCATTTCAAGATTCAGATTTGGGAATACAGGAGGCAAGGGGGGTGGGAACTTTGACCTGATTTTGATTTAGCTGCTAAATCAATTTTGCAAAAATGAATTGAGCATGGAATATTTTGACAACTAACTTAAAAAAATAAAAATTACATTTATAAGACAAATTATATTTAACAAGCATGATGCTTATAGTATTGCCTGTTGAAAAAATTTTATTTATGTCATAACCTTGCTTGTGTATCAATTTAGTAATTAGTGTTAGGTGATTCTGCAGTGACTTCTGATGGCAGAATTGACCTTTAGTTTGAAATATATATACTACTGATAATAGCAATCTTTATAAGGGTTTGTCTAGTTACTTAATGGAAGTTCTTTTTTTAACTTTTTGAGAAATTTCAAACCTACCAAAAAGTTGTAAGAATAATACAACATGCACTTACACACCCTTCACTGATAAAAATGTTTTTCTACATTTTTGGATATAATTTTAATATAATGAAGCACTATAAAATGTAAGATGTATTTGTTGGGTATTGTTGAAGATGGAGGAATCTTAATTTAAGACTCAAACTCAGAAGGGGCGAGTGGGCAGATAGTTCCTCAATGGGTTTTATTGGTTCCTAGCTACAGTCAGAGTCAACCACACCAGGGTCATTTTCAGTGACTCGAGTCCTACATGCCTCTGCAGTAAGAAGCTCTTCTGATAATCAGAGGTCAGCAGAAAAATATTCATACTTCCAGAGCTTTAGCAGGGTATAGAAGCTGTGGTATCTTACTAAGGCTGAAAGAAGTCCATCATCCATCTGTTTCAGGCCCCTTATTCATTTATGTTGCCCACCCATTCCTCACAGCTAATGTAAAAACCACTCTTGGAAATATTTTTCATATTTTTGTGGAGCATAGTTTATGTAATATTTTGAACTTAGCATTTATTATGCTTTAAATGGAGCGATTGAATACATAGTTTGTATTTCTCAAGAGCAACTATTTTCAAGGCCTCACATTTAAGCCTAAAATTGTTCATGTTTCCTTTCCCACCACCCTATACCGAAAAAGGTGTTGTTATTCCATTCTTTGAATTTCTAGTTTGTTTATAACTTTGAAATGAATTTATAATGCCATTCCTGATATTAAAGCTTCTTGAATTTTTGTCATAAACTTCCTACAATGTTGTAAGTTCCTCGAGAGCAGGAAGACTGTCTTAAATTTATTTGGATTTTCTGTAGTCTGTCACAGTGCTGTACATATAGTCTGTTAAGGGCATTTTGTTCGTTTTTAAAAATACTTTGGCTGATTTTAATATTAGCCAAATATAATTGTGTAAATTTTTAATAATGTCTTCTAGGACAAACAGGAAAAGGACACACCTGCTGACCTGGTCCCTGTTAACCTACTATCAGAGGTGAAGAAGCTATTGACTGCAATTAATACTCTACCAAATGGTGTGATCCCTCACATTAAGAAGTTTTTACAAGAAAATTTTTCCTTCCAAAGTATGCAGGTGAGATAATAATTTTTTCTTTGAGGCAGAAATATAGCTTTCTGTATGTAAGTATCTAGGAAAACACTTTATATTCCCTTACTCTCATACTGCTACTACACTCACAACACTTCTGACACTAGATGTGTGGATTTATTCCCACACTGATAAATTCTCCAAGGCTAGCTGGGTGTTCTACAAGTCAATCCAATCCTGACACTGTCTACCTTGAGTTAACATCAGATCGCACAAGCTAAGGACCTATTACTGCAAGACTGCCCCCATTTCAGAAGTCATTTTCCAGTCCTAGGTTGTCCCCAGTATTTCTGACCAACTGGCTATACATTAGGCTTCCAATAACTCCCTCTTGGTTGTAGTGATTTGCTAGAATAGCCCACAGAACTCGGGAAACATGTTTACCATTTTATTACATAATATAATATATGATAAAGGATACAGATGAACGGCCAGTGAAGGTCTGGAAGGGTCCTGAGTGCAGGAACTTCTGATTTAGGAGACGTGGGGTATATCGCCCTCCTGGCCCATGGATGTGTTCACTCAACTGGAAGCTCTCCAAACCTCTTTTATGATTTTTATAGATGCTTCATCATGTAGGGATGATCAATAATCAATTCAAATTCTGGTCCTACTCCTATCTCTGGGAATGGTGGATGGGGCTGAAAGTTCCAAGTTTCTAATCTTGGCTTGATCTTTCTGGTGACTGACTCCTATCCAGGAGCCCACCAAGAGTCATTTCATTAGAATAAAGGACACTTCTATCACTCAGGAAATTCCATAGGTTTTAGGAGCTCTGTGTCAGGAACTATGGCGAAAGACCAAATATTAGCAGGAAGTAGGGGCAAAGATCAATATAGGTGTCTTTTTTTTTTTTTTTTAACCACAACAACACAGCTAAAGTCTTGAAATCTTCATCTTGTTGCTTGTGAAGGGCTTAGTATGAACCTTGACTGTAGACTTTTATTAATACAGTTACTTGGTGCTAGCCTCTCAAGAATAATGGTAAGAATGTTGGTTAGTAGTTTGTAAGATGCTGACAATAAGGTCTAGTATTTATTCTAATTCTATTAATTACCCATACCATGGTACTCTGGGATAGGATATGGGGGACTCCAGCCCACACAGTCTACAGTTTGCCACGGATGGAAGGATGAGTCATTCCTGTCAAGGAAAGGGGAAAGGTTATTCTCTCTGAGGGAGAATGCCCTGAGCCCATTTGCTCAATGGCTTTTATTGAGAGGGTTATAAGTGGGGGATAGGTAGCAGGAATGTATAGCTTAAATCAGTACATCAGTTATTTAAGCTTACAGAGAATAGGTGTTGCTTAAGAAGACAGTGGCAAGAACACACTGAACTGCTTGAGTCCAAGATGAGCAGACATTATGGCACCAGATGGGATTTGGGTCAGGGTCCAGGAATTTTGTAAATTTCTTTCCCAGCCTTGAGCTGGTTATCTGGTATAAGGTTAACAGAGCTTGAGGGAGAAACAAAGCATGCTTCAAGGAATGTAATTTACTTCTAGGCCTGATCTTCCCCGGGACACCCTCGGAGTTATTATCGGGTCTTGCCTATCAACCTTGCTACAAGTGTTCCAGGGCTTACGGGTGTTCTCCCAGTCCCTAGCTCGTGCGTGCGTGTGGGACTACAGTTCCCACTACTACTCAGAGCAGTCCCCTTCAATAGGGGACTGCGTTCAGTTTTTCTGATTTTGAAAATGTTGATGAATTTTTAAAAAATGAAAAATAAAAATAATGTCCCACACTTTTAGATTTATGAGTGAAATAAATATTCTAGAGAATATATTGTAAATTTCTATCTTGCAAGTAATAGCTTCCCTAGATAATAATTTGTGAAACTTTCTGAATAAGACGGGTATCAGTTTTTAAATTAATGGAGTTTTCCAAAGTTAAAGTGACCTACTCTTTGTAGCAGATAATTGGGAGGATGGGAGCAAAACACCATAGGTGTCTTGAAAAGGCCACATTTGCTTTTCTGTGAAAAAAAATCATTAATTATTTCCATGAAACAAATTAATACTATTATGATTTAAAAAGGCAAACAGGGCAAGCAACGCACCCAAAGAGCCAAAAGCAGGGAAAGCACACAATAGAAGACCCTAAACAGACCAGTGCCGGGGTACCCGCCGGCCTGGGGGGCCAGACGGGTACGTGAGGTCTCAAAGAAGCCCCCTGGGCTGCGGCAAGCACGCGTGAGCCCAGGCTGGTGGAGGATCCTGCCGGGCCGCGGAGTGTGATCAAGGAGCTGGAAGGAGAGTGCAGAGCGATCCACAGAAATAGTGGATCCCTGGCCAAAGGGGTCACACAGCTACCCAAAGCAGGACTCACACACAGACCATAGACTCCTGGAAGGCTCAAACAAACAACCCAAGGTCATATAGGTTCTAAAAGTGACATCATCAGAGGCAGGCCCAGAAAGAAAAGTAAAGCAGGTGGGGGGTGGGGGGGAATTAAATAAATAAATAAAAAGACCCGCTTACTACATTGAAGTTTAATCCACAAAGTCAGGAAATCTAGATGGCCCTATTGAAGCAGAAGCAAAAATAAATAAATAAATAAATAAGTAAATTACTTAACAGACTCTCACAAAAATGGGAAGAAAGAGAAGTTCCCCCCAAATGAGTGGAAAAGGGGACTGCCCACAGAGAGAGCTAAATGAAATAGAGGCAAGGGAACTATCAGATATTGAATTCAAAACAATGGCTCTAAGGAAGCTCGTAAGCTCAGCCAGCTCAAAGATAACTATGAGAAACTGCAGAGAAACTATCAGGATCTTACAGCAAACTATATCAACCTGGAAAAGGACATAGAAAGTATCAAGAAGACACAAGAGGATATGAAGAATACCATTTCTGAATTGAAGAACACAGTGGAAGGAATCCAAAGCAGGCTGAATGAAGCCGAGGATCGAATCAGTGAGATGGAGGATAAGGTAGAAAAAAGCTCCTAGAAAGAACAAAAAATGGAAAAAAGACTCAAAAAGAATGAAAAGGCATTTAGGGAAATTCAGGACAACTTGAAATGCAATAATATCCATGTAATAGGGATACCAGAAGGAGAAGAAGAGGAGCAAGGGATAGAGAACATCCTCGAAAAAGTTATGATGGAAAATTTCCCTAATTTGAGGAGAGAAAGGGTCTCATGTATCCAGAAGGCACAGAGGACCCCACTCAAGAGGGACTCAAGGAGGTCCACTCCAAGACACATCATCGTTAAAATGGCCACTATCAAAGACAAAGACAGACTCCTCAAGGCAGCAAGGGAGAAGGAGAAAGTAACATACGCCTAGGAGCTGACTTCTCAACAGAAACACTACAGGCCAGAAGGGAATGGCAACAAATATTCCAAGTCATGAAAAGCAAGGGCCTACAGCCAAGGCTCCTCTACCCAGCAATGCTCTCAATTAAAATAGAAGGGGAAGTATGGAGTTTCCCAGACAAAAGAAGGCTAAAAGAATACATCTCTACCAAACCAGCACTCCAAGATATGCTAAAGGAACTGGTTTAAGAAGATGAAATAAAAGAGTGAGAAAGAGAAAAGCACAGGTACAAAGAGAAAAAATGAGTAAGTTTCTTTCAGTAATAACTCTCAACGTAAATGGACTAAATGCCCCAATCAAGAGACACAGGGTAGCTGAATGGATAAGAAAACATGACCCACACATATGCTGCCTACAAAAGACCCGCCTCAGAGCTAAAGACCTACACAGATTGAAAGTAAAGGGATGGAAAAAAATACTCCAAGCAAATGGGCAAGAGAAAAAGGACAGGGTTGCCATACTTGTATTAGACAAAGTAGATTTCAAAGCAAAGGCGATGAAAAGAGACCCAGAGGGGCACTTTATAATACTTAAAGGAAGAATCTATCAAGAAGACATAACATTGTAAACTTATATGCTCCCAATATAGGAGCCCCCAAGTATATAAGGAAATTGTTGGACGACTTCAAAAAAGATACAGACAGCAACACACTGATAGTAGGGGATTTCAACACCCACTGTCAAACATGGACAGATCTTCCAAACAAAACATTAATATATTGTGGTGCTGAATGACACACTGAATCAAATAGACTTATCTCACATATATAGAACCTTACATCCCAAAAAGAAAAATACACATTCTTTTCAAATGCTCATGGCAGTTTTTCAAAGATAGACCACAAGATAGGACACAAAGCAAACCTCAGAAAATTCAGGAAAATTGAAATAGTACCAAACTTTTTCTCAGACCACAAGGGCTTGAAACTGGAAATCAACCTCAAAGAGAAACTTCAAAAACTTGCAAACTCATGGAGACTGAACAGTAGACTATTAAACAATGAATGGGTCAATAATGAGATAAGAGAAGAAATCAAAAAATTTCTGGAAAGAAATGAAAATGAACACACAGCAGTCCAAAACCTATGGGACACAGCAAAGGCGGTCCTGAGAGGGAAGTTCATAGCAATACAGGCTTACCTAAAAAAGATAGAAACATTTCAAATAAAAGACCTAACACTACAACTTCAAGAACTGGAGAAACAACAACAAATAAATCCCAGAGCAAGGAGAAGGAAGGAAATAGTCAAGATTAGAGCAGAACTGAATGACATAGAGACAAAAAGAACAATTCAGAGGATCAACCAATCCAGAAGCTGGTTCTTTGAAAAGATAAATAAAATTGGCAAGCCTTTAAGCAGACTCATCAAGAATAAAAGGGAGAGGACCCAAATAAATAATATCAGAAACGAAAGAGGAGAAATAAAAACTGATACCACAGAAATACAAAGGATCATCAGAAACTACTATGAACAATTATATACCAAGAAGTTTGAAAACCTTGATGAAATGGACAAATTTTTAGAAAAGTATAATCTTCCAACACTGAAGGAGGAAGAAACAGAAAGCTTGAACACATCGATAACAGCTAGGGAAATTGAAGCAGTCATCAAGAAACTCCCGGCGCACAAAAACCCTGGGCCGGATGGTTTCACAGAATTTTACAAAACTTTTAAGGAAGAGCTAACCCCTGTCCTTCTCAGACTATTCCAAACAATCCAAGAGGAGGGAAGACTCCCAGACTCCTTCTATGAGGCCAGCATCACCCTGATCCCAAAACCAGATAAAGACCCTACAAAGAAAGAAAACTACAGGCCAATTTCGCTGATGAACATAGATGCTAAAATCCTCAACAAAATGTTGGCAAACCGCATCCAGCAATACATTCAAAAGATTATCCACCACGATCAAGTGGGATTCATCCCAGGCATGCAGGGATGGTTCAATATATGCAAATCAGTAAACGTGATACATCACATAAATAAAAGAAAAGACAAAAACCACATGATCATCTCGATAGATGCAGAAAAAGCATTCGATAAGGTACAGCACCCATTTATGATCAAAACACTCAGCAAAATGGGAATCAATGGGGCATTCCTCAACGTAATAAAGGCCATATATGAAAAACCTACAGCCAATATCATACTCAACGGGCAAAAACTGAAAGCTTTCCCACTAAGATCGGGAACACGACAAGGATGTCCGCTCTCACCGCTTCTTTTCAACACCGTATTGGAAGTCCTAGCCACAGCGGTCAGACAAGAGAGAGATAAAAGGCATCCAGATAGGAAAGGAGGAAGTAAAGCTATCATTGTTTGCAGATGACATGATAGTGTACATAGAGAACCTTGTAGACTCTACCAAAAAACTCCTCAACATGATAAGTGAATTTGGCAAAACAGCAGGATACAAAGTCAATATTAAGAAATCAAAGACATTTTTATACACAGGAATGAAATAGAAGAAGAAGCAATCAGAAAAAGAATACCATTCGATATAGCAAGAAGAAAAATGAAGTACCTAGGAATAAATTTAACCAAAGAGGTAAAAGACCTGTATGCAGAAAACTATACAACTTTGAAGAAAGAAATTAAGGAAGACAGAAATAAATAGAAGCATATACCGTGCTCATGGATTGGAAGAATTAATATCATCAAAATGTCCATACTACCGAAAGCAGATCATAGATTGAACGCAATCCCTATTAAGATGCCAATGACATATTTCACAGAAATAGAACAGACATTTCAAAAATTTATATGGAACCATAAACGACCCCGAATAGGTGCAGCAGTTTTGAGAAAGAAACACAAAGTAGGAGGGATCACAATACTGGACATCAAACTCTACTACAAAGCCACTATGCTCAAAATAATCTGGTACTGGTGCAAGAACAGATCCATAGACCAGTGGAACAGAATAGAAAGCCCAGAAATAAGCCCAGGTCTTTATGGGCATCTAATATTCGACAAAGGGGCAGAAGCATAAAATGGAGCAATAATAGCCTCTTCAACAAATGGTGTTGGGAGAGCTGGATGGCTACATCCAAAAAGCAAATTGGATCATCAGCTGACACCATACACAAAAATAAACTCAAGATGTTTAAAAGACTTAAATATAATTTGCAACACCATCAAAGTCCTAGAGGAGAACATTGGCAGGAAACTCTCAGATATCCCACACAGCAATTTTTTCACTGTTATATCTCCTAAAGCAAGGGACAGAACAGGAAGAATAAACAAGTGGGACCTCATCAAAATAAGAAGCTTCTGCATGGCTAAAGAAAACATCAACGAAATGAAAAGGGAACCAACTCTATGGGAAAATATATTTGCTAATGATACATCAGATAGAGGTTTGATCTCCAAGATACATAAAGAACTCACTTGACTCCACTCCAAGAAGACAAACGATCCAATCAAAAAATGGGCAAAGGACCTGGGCAGACACTTGTCCAAGGAGGAGATACAGAGGGCCCAGAGGCATTTGAAAGGATGCTCAACATCACTAGCCATCAGAGAAATGCAGATCAAAACCACCATGAGGTACCAACTCACACCGGTCAGAATGGCCATCATAAACAGATCAACAAACAACAGGTGCTGGCGAGGCTGTGAAGAAAAGGGAACCCTAGTCCACTGTTGGTGGGAATGCAGACTGGTGCAGCCACTGTGGAAAGCAGTGTGGAATTTCCTCAAAAAGCTGAAAATGGAACTGCCTCATGATCCAGTGATTCCCCTGCTGGGACTATACCCTAAGAACACCAAAACGCCAATTCCAAAGAACCTATGCACCCCAATCCTAGCAGCACGATATACAATAGCCAAGTCTTGGAAGCAACCTAAATGCCCATCAGTAAATAATTGGATCAAAAAATTATTGTATATTTACACAATGGAATACTATGCAGCAGAAAGAAAAAAAGAACTACTACACTTCGCAATAGCATGGATGGAACTGGAGAGCATTATGCTAAGTGAAATAAGCCAGGGGGCGAAAGACAAATACCATATGACCTTACCTATAAGTGGAACCTAACCAACAATACAAAGATGCAAAAAAATAAGACCAGCAGCACTGAAAGGAAAAGAAACCAACAGAGACAAGAGGGAAGGAGGGAAGGGGGGCGGGGGAAAAGAAGGGAAGGGGAAAGTCAAGGAACATATAATAAGGACTCATGGACAAAACCAAAGGGGAAGAGTTGAGGGAGGGAGGGAGGGGGCAAGGGAAAGTGGTTGGGGGTTGGCAGAGACAAATATATTTGAAAAAATAAATTAATTAAAAAAATTTTTAAAAAAGGCAAACAAACTCTGAAAATATCCACAGACTTAAATACAATTAAAACCTTAACTGAGATAATGTACCACACTGTGAATTCTTGTTTGAACTTGATGGAATAATGCCACCATTTTCCTCTAATCTTTCGGAAGTCACCCAAGACTGCAATAAGAAATAGAAAGCAGTAGCCTTTTTTCTGCAAACAATAGTCAATTATAGGTAAAAATGAAAGAAATGTACTTATTTATAATAGCAACACAAAAAGGTTAAATACTTAGGAAAACACCTAAGGAATATATAAGGTTATAAACTATTATTTCTCAAAGTTTTTCCTAAGCCACCTACCTGAGACTATCTGAACCCCATACTAGTCCTAAAGGGTCAAAATCTCGGGGGGTAGGTTGGGAACGTGCATTTTAGCAAGCAGATACCCACACACACTGATTTTCTTGCGTTAAGTTTAGAAATCAATACTCTATTAAAATAGTAAATTAAAATCATTAAGAGACAAGAAGACCTGAATGAAAAGCAGTTATGTAGGAAGATAAAATATAATAAAGCTGTAAATTTTTCTGAAATTGAAATCTACAACTGTCATATAATTTAATAAAAGTGACAAAAGCATTTTTTGTTGTTATTACTGAAAGCTAATTCTAAAGATTAAATGGAAAATGAAAGGAAGAAGAAGCCAAGAAAATTTTGAAAGAAAAGTGTGGAGAAGGGCTTATCATTTGCCCACTGAGATATTAAAACTTACAGAGCTCTAATAATGAAAAGACTGTGTTACTTGCTCTTGACTCTACAGACAAGTCTAGAAAATGGAAGAGAAATTCCAAAAGTAGACCCAAATACATATAGAACTTTTATGTATGGTAAGATGACAAAAATTGATAATGCTGAAGAGGAAATGGATAAATCAATAATCCTAGTAGGAGAATTTAGCGTATCTCTTTGAATAACTGATAGAACATGGATACAAAATTAGTAGAGCTGTAGCAAACTTGATGTAACTGATTGACATGTATGTGTGTGTATATACACACTTCATCTAAAATATAGATGGAATATACAGTCTTTTTAAGTGCACACAGAACATTTTTAAAAATTGACCATATACTGGGTCACAAAGCAAGCCTAATCAAATTCCAAAGAATGAAAACCTATAGAGCATGTTCTCCAACTATGGTATAATTAATTAAAAAATCAATAACCAAAAGATAAACTAGAAAGCCATTATTTCTAAGTTAAACTATATACCTCTAATCTAGATAACCTATGGGTCAAAGAAGAAATCACAGTGAAAATAAGTTTTTGAACTGAATAGGGAGTATATATCTAAACTGTGTTACCAGGTAAAAGCTGTGCTTCAGGTATATTTATAGCTTGAAATGCATATATTAAAAAAAGATGCAAAGTTGTATACCAGTCATTTAAATATAAAATTCAAGACGTTAATGGAAGAACAGCAAATTAAAAACAAAGTCTAAAGAAAAATGTTTTAAAATTAACTAAAATTAATAAAATAGAATCAAACACATAGTAGAGAAGGTTAATAAAGCCAAAACATGTTTTTTGAAAAGAACAATAAAATTGATAAATGCCTGCTAAGAATGTTCAAAGAAGAAGAAAGAAGGCAAAAATAACCAAATCATGAATGTAAACATGAAAATATTAATACAAATTCCACAGTCATCCAATGGAAAATATAGAATTCTGCTACTTGGCAGTGGCTGCCTAGATTGGTTTAGAGCAACCTTCCTTCCAGAAGAACTAGAAAAACTGGCCAAAATATTTCTTAGTAATGCTTATTTGTGCTTTTCTGGCAAATCAGTTTATTCAGCTAAGATTGAGATGCTTTTAAGCTTTACTTTTGTTCTGTGAAGAAGGGTCTATTTATGGTTTACCCTTTGTAGCAGATGCTGTCAGTGCCTTGCCCATGCCCTTCATTTCTGTTGTTTCAGTATGCTGCGGGCAATTTTCAGTTTTCAGTGTCTACATCTGCATGACTCAGACTTTTCTTTCCCTGAAACTGCAGAAAGCTGTACTTTCATGGCAGTTTAGAAGTTTCAAGGAATTAATAATCCCCTTTCACCCCAGAAAGCAGTCAATTAATAAGCCTTGGGAGTTGTTCTATAAATATCCTAGTTTCCTTTACCCTTGAGTTGTGTAATACTGAGGTCTGTACTTTTTCTCAGTGTCCCTGTCATATTAGCCCCAGTTGCCAACCAGGTGTAACTGCTTTAATAACATAACCATTACTTGAAAGCCTGCTTTCCCTTCCCTCTGTCACTTCTCCACACCCCTACCATTGTTCTCTGCATGTACTAAATAAACTATGTGCACTCAAATCCTTGTGTTAGGGTTTGTTTCCAATTAGAATCAAAACAGACGTTCTTAGAGAAGGTTTCTTCAGAGTCCCAACCAAAAGAATGAGGTATTTACCAGGGTCCCTCTTCCAGCTCTTCTAGTTGTTGTCACTGAGAGGATTGATCTGAAACTATCTACACTGTTTGGCAGAGATGGAACTTCAGGGTTATGTTTTATATTCCTTTTCAAATGCAAGAGATATCATTGAGTAAGTGGTTGGATATATGAGTCTGGAATTCTGGTGATAGCTCTGAGCTGGAAATATAAATTTGGAAACTATATGTAGACACTGTTTAAACACATGACTATATTACTTTATCCAGAAAATGTGCTGATGGAGAAGTTCATTAAACTGTGTGCTAGGGAGACTAAAATAAAGCATCTAGTTAGCTAGGAGAAAAACAGGAAAGTGTTGTATACTGGAAACCGAATTAAGAAAGTGTAAGTTAAACTTGCCACACAGATAATGTATCATTAAACAGATAGTATAATTTAAGCCAAGTGCTTGTGGGCATAAGGCACTGGGGAATAGGCACAAATATGACATAGTTCTTCCTTTCATTTCACCCATGAATATCAAACTATGGTACAGAATAAATCATGTATTAGCTTGGTTCCAATCAGATTGCCCATAAGATGGCTTACCCTTGGTGTTGGTATTAAAGCTAGCTACCTGCTTACCACAGGTTCAGAGTTGGAAGGACGATTTTAGTTATGCTAGAGAACAGAAGGTATAAGAATGAAATGGGATTGCCATTTTCCTTGATGTAAGAGTGGATGTTGCCAACCCTTTGGCAGGTGTAGGAATGGTTTTTAGTGTTTTGAGGAAATAGTTAACAAAGATTTGCCAGACTACTTATAAACAAACAAATATAAGAAGAGTTGTATCTAGTAGTGTGGATTTTTTAAAAACCATCTTTATATCTATACTCCAGATTTTTAACAGTGAGCATACATTATTTGTATATTAAAAATATGTAGATATTTGTTCTAACCTAAGGACATTTTCAACTGAATAATTTTGCATAGAGAGAAGTTGCCACTAACAGCCAGAATGGAGAGGAAATTGTTCCTGCTTTGACTTTACGTTTCTTGATAACACAAGTGGAAGCAGCACTTAGGAATATTCAAGCTACTAATTATACCGTAAGTGTTTTCTTTTTGAAAGTTCAAAATAATGGACGTGGACAACGTTTTTCAATGAGAGAGTAGCTAATGCATGCTAACTTTAAAGTGGGCAATTTTTATTTTCCTCTTCTACCTCTAGAGAAAGGTACACATATATTGATTTCCTTCCTTTGTCTAGTACTTTCTTATGACTGCATCTCTTCAATAAGCCTATTCTAGTCCCTTTCCCCACCATAAAAATTGTTTATCTTAAAGAGAAACTTGAACTAGTAAAAATAAACTTTCTTAATTATAAATGGAGAGTCCTTCCCTTCCCCCTAATTATTAATCAGTTCCTTTTTTTTCCTTATATTTCTGTATTTGTCAAAATTGGTACTGCTGTTATCTGTCATTGAGTAATCATGTGAGATAAAATTGATAAGATATAATTACATGTTCAAGGTCAAATGATACTGTAGAAATAAATAGAAAAATCTGAGAAAAATAAATCTGGCATCAAAAATTAGAACCAGTAGTACAGCATGGTGAAAGGAAGAATCAGTTCTTTTAATAATTTGGATCAGTAAAGTAAACTAAGTTTTACACCCATGTAGATGATGGATTAGAGTTACCTTCAAGAAAGGACTACCCAGGTAACACAGAAGGTAGCATAAGACACCAAATTCTGTATTATAATGACATACAAACAAGCATGTGAAAAAAATCACTCTTATTTAGGACTCTCAGGACTAGGGTTCTAGAAGGTAGTGTACACCACCCTCGAGACGTCCTAGAAGGGTTCAAAAGAGGGGAAACAAAAGTGCAACAACATGTGAGTGTGTATAATGTTTCTGCCCAGGAAAACATGGTAGAGACTTGGTGCCCAAGGTTTTGACTGGAGGCTTGTCAGATAGGCACCCTTTGCATAGCATGTATAAAAATTCCAGACTCCCAGAAGAAACTTCTGCGTTTTCAGCATAAACCACATTGTTTGCACAAACAATTCAGGAACAGTAAGTCATCCTTGTCAGTCAGAGAAAAGTGGGAACACTTGTGAAATCCAGGTTCCCAGACACCAGTTGCAGGTGGGTCTTGCAAGCAAGGCCTTTCTAAGGATTGCAGTCCCAGGCCAGCTATGCTAACTTTTATGTGCAGTGTGTATAGTTCTATACCATTGTATTATAAATGTTTATATGACCACTACTGCACTCAAGATAAAAGATCTATCACATGACTACAAAAACCTCTTTTATGCTACCTCTTTATAATCACATGCACCCTTGCTTTCCTCTCCCAATTCACTAATCTTTTTTCTGTCTCTATAATTTGTCATAGACCATTTTTAAATGAAGGAAATATCCTCATGTTTTAATTTTCATTGAAGAAGTTACAAACTTCATGTTTATACTATTATAACAAAATGCATACATGACCAATTTGAGAGATCACTGAATTTTTTTAAGCTGCATTATAAATACCTGAAATATTATAAATGATAGAGTGAGAGAAGTTTTAAAAATTTTAATATAACAAATCTTGATAGCATTTGCTTTCACTTTTCTTCAATCAAACTCTCATTTTATTTCAGGATTATTGAAACTATCCTCTTCTTCTGGGTCAAATTATCAAATACATCTAAAATGCATTCTTTATAGTTATTATTAGATGATTGATAATATAATGATAATTTACTATTTTTAATAATTATTATATAGACCTAGGATATTTAATTAATTTTGCTAAAGTTAGAAGCAGCTTAGTCTAAATAACAAATTAAAATATATTTTATCTTTATAGGCGCATCAAATTAATATTGGTTATTATTTGACATTACTATTTCTATATGGAGTAGCCCTCACTGAAAGAGGAAAGAAAGAGGTATGTAGCATTTGTTATTTTCCCATTATAAATCTTTTTACATATACTGACCTTATTTTAACAAATTAAAATGTTGATTTTTGAAATTATCTAAAAATTGAAGTCATTCAGTGACTTTCATATATTTATTATATGGAATAATTATGCCAGAGACTATTTTGTGAAACTAAAAAATGTTGATAGGGGAAACATAATTTTAGCTTAGAACTTTAGTTATTTTATTTATCCTTTAAACACTTATTTGTGTAAAGCAGAAAATTGTTTAACATCTTTCACTTATACATTTTAATTTTTTTTCTAGTGTAGTTTAATCTCTCTGGTCCTAATTTTACACCTTTTGTAAACTACGAGTTTTACTTCAGATTCTTTGTTTAATAAAGTGCAAAAAAGTTAAAATCTGAGATTTAACTATGTGATTTCCTAAGGGTCCTTTTGAATCTAACATTCTCTTTTTATGGTTTTTAATGATTTCTCATATTTTCTTTGCAACATTGATAATTCCTTTACTTTTTGTCTTCAGAAATCTATACTCCCTACTTGCTATTTGAAAAGTTAGCAAGATTTGTTCTCCAATTAGAAGGAAAAATTAGCAAGAATTATAAATACATACTCCCAATAGTCATCAGAAAAGCCCTTATTTTAGCTAGTAATATTTGTCAGTTTTAGAAACAAAAATTATTGTTGTTTTAATGTTCACTTTGAAATTTTAGTTAAAAATATCTTGTTATTTTTTAAGTAAATATTTTAAGCACTGGATACATTATCTGTGCAATCACATACAGAGGTGCCAGGATTAGGGATGTGAATAAATGACCAAAGGACTGGATTGGTATTAACTGGAGCAGTATTCCCTCACTTCTCTAATTTGGGAAATGCTTGTTTATTGTAAAAGAAAAAAACCGCCTTTACATTAGCCAAACCTAGTTTTATGTTCCTACAGGATTATACGGAAGCTGAGAATAAATTTCTGGTGATGAAGATGGTGATCCAAGAAAATGAAATTTGTGAAAACTTTATGTCTTTAGTGTATTTTGGACGCGGTTTGCTTCGATGTGCTCAGAAGAGGTAAGAATTTCAATTAATAGGTAAATCTTCCCTGTCATTTTCTTCATTGTGAAATGAGAATAAAGATTGCACAGTATACCAGGGATAATGGCATTTGAGCTGGACTGATTTTTTTTTCTTCTTCACTATTTTTATAGATAATTATTTAAATACTTGAGAATATTAAGTATCAAACTTAACAGGTCCTGACAGTAGGAGGCAGTATAGCATAAACATTGGAACATAGGCTTTGGAGCCTGACAGACCTGGGTTCAAATACATTTTCTACCACCTGCCTAACCTTTGATCCCAGGAAACTTAATGTTGCTAAGCCTTATCTTTTTTTCCTATTTGTTAAATAGAACTAATAGTAGTACCTACTTCATAAAGATGCTATAGGTGATCAACATCCTGGCATTTTGTGCTCAGGACACAAAAATGTATTCCTAAGAAATAAATGATGGTTGTAGTTATTAATATTATCACCAATTGAAATAGGTGTTTAAGGCATAAATGAACTTACAAAGCATTGAAAGGGTCCAAATGCTGAGTTTTGGAAGTGTTGAGTATAATGTATTTAGTGAAATTGTATAGGGAAACTATATGGACTAGCAAGCAGTCTGTTCACTCTCTATTTGGGGATCCTTAGCCATTTGTAACATCATTCATTCATTTTATTTGCTAAGCATTTATCGTATTTTAGAGACTGTGCTAGATTTGGGGATACAATTTAGAAAATAGATCTTGTTCTCATGTAACTGATAATATTATAGATATTAATCAAAGAGTGAGTTATGCAAAATAATTATGAAATGTGATAAAGAACTATGAAGGAGAAGATAATGAACAATAAAAGACTACTGGAGCCCCAGTCTGGTTCTGGGAATCAGAAGTGTCTCTGAGGAAACGCTGTTTGGTGGAGATCTGAAGGGTGAATTACACAAAGTTTACTTGGACAAATCTTTATGAAGGATTACTGTTTTGGCCCAGCCATTGGATCCCTAAAAGCATCACTACCTAGTATTTCCCATTCTTTGGTTTATCTGCTATCCTTTGACATGCTTGTGTTTTACTAAGGTATCCAGAAGATTTCCCACTTCGTGTTCACTAGTATGATGTTATCAATAATACTAATGAACAATGTGATGTTTTCCAGAATGTTAGAATGATCAAAATTCTTTTAATCTATATTGTGGAGAGAATTAACATAGCTCTGAAACAAGATGAAGAATGTGTACTGCTGCCTTTCCCTCAGATATATGAACTACTTTTTATTTTCTTTACTAATGGGCATTGGAGAGAATCTATTTTTCCAGATCATTGACACTAGAAAGCCCAGTCATGTGGCATCATTTACTTTCATCCCTGACGTATAGAGAACAACCACCACTGAGCTGCCCTTCTCACTCTGTGTTTCTTATTTGTATTATGGATGGAGCCCAGGTCTTTCCAGGGCACACTTTCTGGTGGTAGGTTCTATAGTATTATGTACTATGTCCATTCTGACATCCTCACCTCTCCGAACTTTCTTTTAATACTCTGCCAAGAAATTTTCAGCATTCTACCTCAGTTACTATAGGCCATTGTTATGTCTAAGCTTCAGATAACCTTCTTAGCAAGATGTTGGGGCTGGTATCAGGTCTCCTTGCTAGGAAATTAAATCTTGATTATGGAAGAGTTGTCCCATGTCAATATACATTTTCTCTCCAGCTGTATATTTGTACACTGGTTCAACACTCTGAAGGTCCACTCGCACTCATGTTCCTGCCAGTACATACTACTCAAGTTCTGTAATTCTTCTGATGAATAAGTTTTTTCTTTCTGAACAGAATAAGTTCTGTTTTCCCATTTGGACTTTGCTTTTACCTGATCTGAAATCTATTAGTCTGTAAGCAATGAGAGGAGACAGGCAGGAACTTGGGAAGGAAGGCATCATTTGAGACATGCACCTCAGATGATATTTTCATATGGTCACTAAGTAAAAGAAATCTGCTCTCCTCTAGGAAGGAAGAGGTCCTTGTCCGCCAGAGGGTTCAGAGGAATTTCGGCACTCATTGTTTCTAAGCATATTCACCTAAATGTCCCTATTCTAGATCTCAGAATCTACTTGTTTCCTGTCAAAGCCCAGGTTTTCACATAATGGTTCTGTTGAGGCTGTGCTTTTGGTCTTTGCTGTTATTCTACCCTTATGATTAAGTACTGGGCTTCATTTTCAGCATAGTTTGTCCTTATGTTTAGGGTTGGTAAGGATTTTTATATGTTCCGATAGAGGCCTTTTATCCTGAGTTGATAGTGGAAGTCCTGTCGCGGTTATGCATTTTGTCCCTTTTATGGTTTGTTCCACCTTGTGATTAAATCTGGGCCTGATTTTTAACGCAGATTATCTTTATGGCTGCAGAAGATGAGGGTCTCTAAATGCTGCCATAATGGCCTCTGTCTTTCACAGTGTGTCCTGAGTCAATAGTTGGCTAACCTGTGCCTATCATTCTCTTTCTTCAAGGCTTCCAAGACAGTAAACAAAAGCCAACCAATTGTACAATACCTTTAATTACCATGGCCCCCATACTGTTCAAACTTGAGTTATTACATAATCTATTGTCTCCCTTTCCACCTGTATTCCATCCCAATCTATCACAGGTGAGAGTCAGTATTTACATTTCTATAGCATGCCGGAGGTTATCACTACCCTACTTATCACACACACACATACAAAATGGGTTACTTGTCCTATTTGTATCTATTTAGTTACAGAGTCATATTGAAACTAACCTTATTTAAAATGCCTTGCAGATATAATGGAGGACTGCTAGAATTTCATAAAAGCTTACAAGAAACAGGAGATACAAATGATCATTGGTTTGACATAGATCCTACAGAAGAAGATTTGCCTACAACTTTTAAAGTAAGCGATTATTTAAGAATAACATTTCATCTCTAATCAGAATCATTATTGATAAAGTACAGTTTATGTTAACTCTGTCATATTCTATAGCAAGCAGATTGTTTAACTGGATATTAGTTTTTTATTATATGAAACAATCTTGATTTCATTACATGGTGTGGAATGTGAGTATGATTCAACAAGTAAAAGTGAGGTGGCTGTGTTAGCCTTTCCAAATAACAAGAAGATTAAAAGATTTACTAGTCTAGTTTATTTATTTTTTCAAATTGTACTTACCATTACTTTATTTTTTATTTAAATTTTAAAAGTACTAAATGCTTCAGAAAACTGGAAAAATGTTAAAATACCTAAAAACTAAAATTTGTTCATATTTCTTTAAATGGAGAAACCATTGTTAGTATTTTCATTTATATCTTTCCAGATGCACATTCTGCTATTGAATATTTAGTTTGTCCTAAACACTACAGTTTTTCACTATTACGTAGTCATCGTTGTGCATTTTTTTACGTCATTTTCTTAGGATAAATTTCTAAGAGTGAAATTGTGAAGCAAATGTTCACACGCTTGTAAAGTTGTTGATAATGTATCTCCATATTTTCTCTGAGAAGGTTTGTACCAGTTTATATTCTTAAAACATACCTCTTTCCGAACTTTAACTTCAAATATTTCTAGATTCTTATATTTCAGCCAACTTTAAAGCTAAATGGAGTTCTCAAAGTAAAGAGAGACGTTTCATTAAAATACAAAATTCAATTTTCCAGGAAACTATAATAACTCAAAATTTGAATATACCTGATATTATAGCCTCAAAATGAATGGGACAAAAACTGATAGATGGAAGGAGAAATAAAAAACTCCTAATCACAGTACATTATTTTAATGTACCTATCTCAGTAGTCAATAGAACAAACAGACAATTTGTGGCATTTGTCAGGATAATACTATGACTTTAACTTTGATTTAATAAACTAATAATTTTATATATTTTTTACCTTTTTTTATTTTTAAGTCATGTTTATTCTATTACAGTTGTCTCAGTTTTTACCCCCGTTGCCCTCTCCACCCATCCCACCCCAACCCCCCACTCCCAAAGTCAATTCCCACTCTGTTGTCCGTGTCCATGGGTCATTCATACATGTTCTTTATCTAGCCCTTTCTCCTTCTTTCCACCATTGTCCACCTTCCCAGTCCCCTCTGGTCACTTTCAGTCTGCTCCATGTTGTCATGCTGCTGTTTTATTTTGTTCATTAGTTTATTTTCTTGTATAGATTCTTGTATAGGTGAGATCATACAATATTTGTCTTTCACCAACTGGCTTATTTCATTTAGCATAATCTCCAATTCCATCCATGTTGTTGCAAAAGGTAGGAGTTCCTTCTTTCTTTTTATTTTTAAATGCAGATTGATTTTATTTATTTAATTTTTTAAATGTCAAAAGCCATTATAAAATCGTAAAAAATTTAAATCCATTATTAAGTCTCAGCAATTAAAACAACATGCCACCAGCATAGAAATAATCAAGTAGATCAATGAAATAAAATGAGCATTCTAGAAACAAACGTATATAACAATGTAATATATGATTAAATTGATATTTCAGATAAATGGGGAAAATAAGGCTTATTCAACAAATAAGGTGCCTGAACCACTATTACTTGAAATAAAACAAATATAGAGCCCTATTTCACACATTATACAAAAAATATTCAGGTGAGTTAAAAATCCATATGTAAAATCTAAGGAGTTCTAGGAGAAAATACAGAATAATATTTTTCTTACCCTGAAGTACAATATCAAACTCCGAAGCTATGAAGTAAAATACTGACAATTTGACTATATTAAACATTTAAGACTCTACAGTAATATACATATTAAAAAAGCTAAGGGACAAGTAATAGAATAGGAAAGTATTTGCAACAGAACTAAAAAAGGGTTAATTGTTTGTTTTTTGGGGGGCAAATTCTACATTTTGTAAAAATATGGATAAAGAATACCAAAAAGTCATTTAAAGCTTTTTAAAAATAATAGAAATAGGCAAGAAATATACAAAAACAGGTTTAGTTTCAAAAAAAATAAAGTAACAATTAAAATAACACCTCATTGTCACGATCAGATTAATAAGTATTAAAAATATTGGTAATATCAAGTATTGGTGACTGTGAAAAGAATTGGGTCTTCATGGACTCTTTTTCTTCATCTTCTTAAACCAGTCCCTTTAGCATATCTTGCAATGGTGGTTTGATGGAGGTATATTCTTTTAGCTTTCTTTTGTCTGGGAAACTCCTTATTCTGCCTTCCATTTTAATGGAGAATCTTGCTAGGTAGCGCAGTCTTGGTTGCAGGCCTTTGCTTTTCAATACTTGGAATGTTTCTTGCCATTCCCTCTTTGCCTGTAGTGTTTCTGTTGAGAAGTCAGCTGCTAGCTGTACCAGGGCTCCCTTGTATGTTACTACCTCTTTCTCCCTTGCTGCCTTTAGGATTCTCTGGTTTGTCTTTGATATTTGCCATTTTAATGATGATGTGTCTTGGAGTGGGCCTCATTGGGTTCCTCTTGAATGGGACCCTCTGTGCTTCCTACACTTGTGTGGCTTTTTCTCTCTTCAGATAAGGGAAGTTTCCCATCATTACTTTCTCAAACAGGTTCTCTATCCCTTCCTCCTCTTCTCCTTATGGTATCCCTATTATCTGGATATTATTACATTTCAGGTTGTCCTATGTTTCCCTTAATGTCTTTTCATTCTTTTTGAGTCTTTTTTCTTTTTCTTGCTCTTCCTGGGAGCTTTTTTCTACCTTATCCTCCAGCTCGCTGATTCGATTCTCCGCTACATCTAGCCTGCTTTTGATTCCTTTGACTGTGTTCTTCAATTCAGAAATGTATTCTTCATTTCCTCTTGTCTCTTATTGATAGTTTCTATATCCTTGTTCATGCTGACATAGTCTGCAGTAAGTTCCTCGTAGTTTTGCTGTAGTTTTTGGTAATTCTCTCTGAGCTCACTGAGCTCATTGAGCTTCCTTAATACCTTTGTTTTGATATCTGATAGTTGACTTGCCTACATTTCATTTAATTCTCTGTGGGGCTTCCTTCTTTCCCTTCAACTAGTGGGTGTTTCTTTGTCTTTCCATTATTTGGGAGGTTCTTCTGTTTTGCTTCTGCTTCTTAAATTGATCTGTCTTGATTTCCTGACTTTGTGGCATGAACTTCTATGGTAGGAGACTGCTGTTTTTTCTTTCTGGATCTGCCTCTGATGATGTCAGATGTTGACCTTATCTGATCTTAGGCAGTCTGTTAGAGACCTCCAGGAATCTACTGTGTGTCTGTGGCTGTCTCCTTCAGTTGTTAATCTAGTCACTCTGCACTCAGGAGTCAGGCTTAGACACCACAGGGTGGGGCGGAGTCCCTCCTGGGGGCAGGGTTATTGGGTCCTCTCACACTGATGCCACTCAGAGGAGTGGTCTGCCTGAGCCTAATGACTGCTGCCGTATTGAGGAGGAGTCAGCACTGGGATCACACCAGCTACTCTCTTTGTTCTCTCCCCAAAGCTTCTGTCTCCAGTCTCTCAAGTGTCTCTAGACCACTATGCGCCCCCTATAGCCAGGGATCTACTATCTGTGGCTGCCGCTCTGTACTCAGCAGTCAGGCTTTAGCACTATGGGGCTAGGGCAGGGTCCCTTCGGGGGGCGGGGCTATTGGGTCTTCTCTCGTTGCTGCTGCTCAGGGGACTGGTCTGCTTGAGCAAAATGGCTGTTGCCATATGGGGGATAAGTGAGCACCAGAACCCCACCGGCTCCTCTCTCAGTTCTCTCCTCAAAGCCTCCTTCCCCAGTCTCTACTCAGGCGTCTCTAGCCCACTCTGCCCCCACCTTTGCTGGAGACCAGGGTAAGTGGCTGCAAATAAATATTTGTGCATTGGCCCTTTAAAAGACTCTGTGTCTCCAACCTTCTGTCTGTGGCAGAGAGCAATCATGCTGCTTTTCACAGCTGATTGTTATCTGTGTACATTTTGGGCCCTGGTGCTGTAGGCTGGAGATTCCCACTTATGGTTTAGACCCCACTCTTCTCAGGGGGATCCAACTGGCCATTTCAATATCCCTCTGGTGCCGCTACCCATGGGCACCTTGCCTGCCTTCTCGAGTCTCTACCACACTCCTTACTAGTTAGGTGGTACTGAAGCCGATTCTTCTGTTGTCTGAGGTTATAATGCTCCTCTCTCGCTGTTCTGTTGTTTGTTCCAGGTGATTTCTCCACAATTTAGTTGTGATTCCAGATTGGTCCTGGGAGGAGGTCAGTGTGACTTCCATTCACTCCTCTGCCCTCTTGATTTTTTCATTTTATATATTTTTTAAAAATAGTGAACTTCTGTGCTTATCTAAAACAATCCCTACTTGGTTTTGTTTGTTTTCGTCTTTTCCCTCCAGATTTTAAAATATATATATTTTTATTATCCAAGCTTTTGTAGTGAATTTTTAGGCAAAGTAATACATTTATGCAGTTTGTCAAATAATATTAAAAGGCTTAAGTATTAAAAGTCTGTATTCCAGCATCAATAATTGTAGTTTCTAACTAGAGGCCTCTTCTTCCATCTCTCTAGGCATTTTTCTTTAATATTTATGTATTTTTTAAAAAAGATGTACTGCTATATTAAGAATTTCTTCATTTTAGCCCTCTTTTGACTTCCACTGTAGAAGATGAGGGGCTATTAGCTTTCTTATACATCCCCTTCACACACACACTTCCCTGTCCCCATCCTACCAATAGTTACAGTTTATTTAATTGGCCTTCAGGTTTCCCTTATTCCTGGAAATGTCCTTCAACTCTCTCCTGTGTAGAATGCCGTTTCTTGGGTCTCAAGATTTCCTCTTTCTAGGTGTACTCCCTTGTTTTGGTGTTAAAATTCATCCAGCAACTTGTTAGAAAAGGGTGCTTGCTTGGGAGATGAATTTTTTGAGGTGTTTCAAATCTCAAAATAATTTATCCTATGTATACTTTATTTATATCTTGCTTGGGCATAGAATTATAGGTTGAAAATCATTATCTCTCATTTTTAAAAGTGTATTTTTAATTATCTTCTAGGTTCTGGTAATACTTCAGAGAAATGTAATGTCATTCTGATTCTTAATCTTTTGCTTGTAACCTGTGTTTTTTGTTTTTTGTTTTGTTTTTGGTTTTTTTTGTTTTTTCTGGAAAGTTTTAGCATATTGTATGTATCCCTAGTGTTCTGAACTTAATTATGTTTTTTGGTTCTGGGTCATTTTCCTGATTTATTTATTTGATGAGTTTTTCTACATTTTCTCTTTCTTTCTGAAATGTTTATTACTCAGATGCTTGACATCATGGACTAAATCTCTTATTTTCTTGTTTTTGTGGGATTTTTTTACTGTTTTTTAATATTTTGTCTTTTCTACTTTCAAGAAGATTTTATAACTTTCTGCATAATGCTGTTATTCAGCTAGTATACACTAATGTTATTATAATGTTAAATTATTTCTATACTGTTTCAAAAATGGTTGCTGCTGTGAGTTTCTTGCCTACCTAGCCACCATTCCAGCTGCCCGGGACACTCTGCCAGCCCTCTCTCCCCATATGTCTCTAAAATCCAATAACTAAAGGTTTAATGTCTGATAGAGAAAAAATAGTTCCATGATCCTGCCTTGGCTCTAGGCCAGCATGTTCTTCTTAATTTGTACCTTTCAGCCCACCAAAAGTCCTACTTCCCAGAAATTGTGATTAGTGCTTTTTTAGAAAACCTAAGAGGGCTAGTCTGTACCCCTTTATCTGACACTGAGGAATTCCAGGTGGGTACCACCAGAGGACTGCCCTGCTCCAAATGCTTCTGTCCTCACATATCTCCTTAAATGAACTTACCCTGGTGGGGGAAGACTGTACCCCTAAAGATGTTGACATTCTAGAAGGGCAATGTCCTTTCAGTGTTATTATTTTTAACATACCCTGTTCCTATCCTTCTAATGAACTTTAATTTCAGTGGTTATGTTAGCTGTTGTCCACCAAGAATTTTTTTTAATGAATATTTTCTAAAAAATAACATCCTGTTCTCTTGTCAAGAATGCATACTATATTAGAAGTAAATGTTAGCCATATCATGGAAAGCCTTATAAGCCAAGTAAGGGGCTCAGGTTCAATCTTGAGGGTAATATGAAACCCCTGAAGACCCTTAAACAGTGGGATAATATAACCAAATTATAATAAAATGGGATGTATGGAATTTATGAAATTGAATAGTTTCTATTTTTCAGATAAGGAAGGAAATAAGAAAGCTAAGAAAACTAATAAAATAGTTTCAAATTGCAGTTAGTGTTCTAAAGAAAAACAAGGGGCTAGGATAGAGAAAATGGGTAACACAGAGACACACATTCCTATACCTGCATATCTCCATAATTATGTGTATATATGCATAAATACGTCTGTATCTGTGTGTGTAGTGGTTAAGAAAAGCCTCTCTTGGAGGTGATAGTTAAGTTGGAACCAGAAGGTGGAGAGTGGGACTAGCCCTGTGAAGAGTAGGGGGAAGAGCATTCTAGGTTAATGGAGGAGTGCCAAGTTTGAGGAATTGAAAAAAATAGAACTATGTACATTTTATAGTGAGTGAGGCTAGAGATGAATTTGAAGAGATGTATCACAGGTGGTTAGATATACTGGGTTGAGATTTTACAGGTGCTGTAGGACCTTGCACTCAGTCCCTAGTAAAGGTTCTGGGTTTTGTTTTAGGTACCAGGGAAGCCATTGAAGGATTTTAAGCAAGAAACTGACATGATCATTTGCTTCTGTGTAGTGCTTTGGAGAAGAGTATTCAGGGAAGAGGGGGACCAATTAGGCATCTGTTATAGTCAGTAATGTAGGTAAGACAGAGTGGTATCAGTGGAGATAGAAAGGGAAGAATTTGCCATATACTTTGGGAGAAGATTCAGTAGTACTTCCTGATATAGTACATGTAAAGGTTGATTGAGTCCATATGCAATGCGGAGTTCAAGATTTCAGGCTTGAAGCCGAATGGTTAGTGGTAGATGAGATTAATGTCCATGAGGGCTAAGTATTAGCCTGCAAAGTTCACTGCTGTATCGTTAACATCCACAACAACCTGGCCCATAAGAGGCAGTCAGTAATATTTGTTGAATGAATGAATTCACCCAGAGACTGGGGGCAGGTAATGAAGAATAAGGAACAAGGAACAGATTTGGTAGGAGAATCAACAGATCAATATTGAACCATATTGAGTTTGAGATCTATGAAACTGCAGTAGTTATATACATGCTATGAGTCTTATTCTTTTGTTTTTGGCATTTCCTCTTGGCTATTGGCTATCCTGACAGGATCTACCACCTTTGTACTTATAGACCAGTCCTGAATGCTTCTCTTTCCTTTCTCTATTTAATACTGATATTGATCAATTTAAAAATTGGAATGCCATTGAAAGAATGTTGCAGATGTTGACTAGATTCATGAAATAGTCTATAGAGGCTTATTTATCATGTCATATACCTTCAGTATATTAGAAATAATACTACTTGAAATCTTGTAACACCATCCCTCTGATGGATAACTAGTAAGAATTTGGTCTAAGGACCAGTTTGACTTAGACTTGATAATGTGTTTCAACTGCATTTAGTCAGCATTTTAATACAGAACTTTTATTCTGAGTTGTAACTCTGAACATTGGAAGCATTTTTCTGAACCCTACTTGTGCTTATTAAGACAGCGAGTGCTGTAGTGCACCACTGCAGTCCTTTCACTGCCAGATATTCCCCTAGTTTCTGGTGATTTCTTGTCTCTCTGTATATAAATATCAAAGCAGGTAATTCTTGACAGGAATATGCTAGGAGTATGCTATAAGTTAGGATGGTGATGTGAGGTATAGCTTCAAATATAGACTTTTTTCCTTTTTCCAAGTTTGTGTTTAGTAGGAAGTCCAGTACTGTATCTCTGTTGTAGCACCTTCCTATCTGTTGTTTACTTTGAATGAAGAAAATGTATTCTATTGTGTTAAAGAAAAAATACAATGCCTTCAAAAATGTTATCATCAATACTTAAATTACTTAAAATTATAAAAGGTAAAATATTGGAAGTGATATAGTCTTATTATTACTAATTCATGAAATTTATTTTTATTTCTAAAATCTAGGACCTTCTCAATAATTTTATCAAGACAACTGAAAGTAATATAATGAAGCAGACCATTTGCAGTTATCTAGATTGTGAACGATCTTGTGAAGCTGACATTTTAAGGAACACCAATTATAAGGTACTATAATTATCAATTAACTGAATATTTTTAAAATGTAATTATAAAATTAAACTTAGATAAAATTATTATGTTATCATGCATCACAATACTGTTTAAAAAGAGTACTTAGTTTAATTACAGCAGTAATGCAGTTGATATTAAGTATTTCTGAGAATTTAGAATCATAATGAGTTAGAGTTATTTATATTCTGTGAGTCAATAAAAGAATGAATTGGTTTTGCTAAGGTTTTTGTAATATTCACATGTCTCTGAAGTTATAATTATTCTTGCTATCATACAGTGAAAATTATCAAAAATATCCTTTATAGTTAGAAATGTTATTTTATGTTTTATTTTAAATTTATATTACTAAGGATAAAGGTTATCACTCCTCAAATATTACGTTACTAAGTAAGTGATCATTATCTCTGCAATGGGCCTTAGGGGAGAAAAAAATATAACTAGCCTTGATTTGAAGAAATTCAACAAAGTACTTCTAGTTTAGTTCTCAGTGGATCTATCAAAATAAAATTGTGGGAAATCACAAGATAAAATGAGATGTGATTATCAGTGCAACTCTGACACCACTTCTATGAGGTAATGGAAATCTCAGTTGAAAGGCATGGACATCGGGAATGAAGCATGTAGTGGAGAGGGCTGCCTGAAAAACATCTGTTTGTGGGAATTACAGCGGGGAAAGCTTTTATGTGTTTTTTGGAGTTTTTTTGTTTTTGTAAAAAGGAAAACTCAGACTAAAAAAATACCTTTTATATATGGATTTTCACAAATAAAGATGGCTATTATAATGGCAAAAAAAAAAAACCGAAAGGCGGGATGTGTATAAAATGGATTAGGTGGGAGGAAGAGAAAACCAAGACCTATTCATTAGGATAAATTAGGAACTAGGAAAGTGGACCTGGTGAAGTACAGTGCTTATGGTGCGGCACTCTCGGTCTTGGTTTAGATGACATGGTGATATGGTTGTGGTTTCCTAGGGAGGCTTTAGGGCTTGAGTCACATTAACAGTATGTAGCGGCAGGAAGTCCTGGCCACGGAATTTAGATTTTTATCATCCAAGCAGTCTGCCTTTTTAAAGGAAGTGTAACTGTAGTGCCAAGGGAGGACGCACTGGGAAGGAAAAGAAACTTGTAACTATAAGTAGAATTCCTATTTCCATGTTAATGGCTTACTTTTATTCTTTTCCAGGGATTTTTTCAGTTAATGTGCAGTAAAAGCTGCTGTGTTTATTTTCATAAAATTTGTTGGAAAAAGTTCAAGAATTTAAAATACCCAGGTGAAACTGATCAGGTATTTTTTTTTCCTTCAAAACTTTAGTACAACATTTCTTCCTCTACCCTTCTCTTATTTCTCTTTTCCATTCATTTCTTCCTGTTAACGTCTTCCTCCTCTATTTGTCTTCCTCCGTGTTTGTTCTCTATTTGCTCTGATGCTTTTCTCCTTACTGTTCCTTGTTCATCACTACCATTTATTAAACAGATCTCTGTAGGGGATACTCTGATAGTTGCTTTGTGTAGTGATTTCTATCCATTTATTCCTTTCCCTTCTCTTAAGAATAGAAATATTGTTACATGTATTCACATGAAAACATAGAATCAAATAATAGAATTGCTTAATAAACCAGACAAAGGACAATTATATAATTTTGAGGATAGTTTCATTCTAAGGGTGGAGAAAAATGGTAAATTTTATAGTCTTCAAAACGTACTTGTGATTATTTATATTTACCTAAAGTCATATAACTAAGTTGAATTCTTTGCCATTAAAATTAAAGTAAAAATCTAAAGCCCGTTCTATATTTATTACTCTTTGGTGAGCTAATGATCCTAAGTTGGGTCTATAATATTTGGTTCCGGAGTGTTTACATTGTGCAAACAGAAAAGCCCATTAAAGCCATTGTGGTATACAAAAAGCATTCATTGTATATGGAGTTTGGATATCTGGGTTTAAGTCCAGATTCAGCCACTTACAGTTTTTTGTTTGTTTTTACATTAGGCTGATAATTTAATTGTTCTGGGGCTCAGTTTTCTAAGCCATAAAGGGAGGATAGTAATATCTACTTCATAAGGTTGTTGTGAGGACTAACAGATAAGAGGTGAACTTTCATTGTTTTACACTGTGAAAATCATTGTATAATGAAGCATTAATATTCATTCATTTAGGCATCATGTATTTTTTTACTTTCTCTGACTGTTAGAGCAATAAATATTGCTCAATTTTATAAAGAAAACTAACAAGAGGAAATAAGTTCAGAACCAGAGAAAGGGCTCAACATGTTTATTCTTTCCTTTTTACAAAGTTCAGTGTTCCTGTATATGCTTACCTAATTAGTACATTTTACTTGAAGTTGCTTTCCTTGTCCGTAGTGACTACATCTTAGGCAGTAATACAGCTACTTGAAGATTTTGAAGTAGAAGTGATGAGAGAAAAGTGCGGTCATGCATTTTAAATAGGAAATCTATTGATACATAAGATGGACTGTTATTGAACAGCTAACTCTCAAATATTTATTTACATCTTTTGTTTTACTTTCGAGCAACATCTACTTCTAACTTTTAAATATAGATTTGCACATCAGTAATTTTTTCTTTTTTATTTGTATTGTTTTTTTTCTATTGATAACTTTAGAGTTTTAGTGGAAAAAAATGTTTGAAGGAAGGATGTACAGGTGACATGGTAAGAATGCTACAATGTGATGTACCTGGAATTGTTAAAATTTTGGTGAGTATCTTTTTCTTACTTTTCTTGCTTTCTTTCATTGGAATGGTATTTTCTACTTTAGCACATTCGGGAATCATAATAACAATATTTTAGCCATATTCTTTTTGATGGTGACTAAATTCTGACCATTTTTTCCTTTGATTTCTCCAAAGTAGTATTTAAATGGTCCTTAAGAAAATTTAGAATACAAAGACATGCATGCATGCACGCACACATACCCAAGCACACAGACAAAGCAGGCCATGTCTGTACCAAAGGGAAGTCTGTCATGAACCAAGGATGATAATCTAATGATCTTTGCCACCTAGGGTTAAAATAATTTTACACTTCCTGACCCTCTTTTAGTCTAAGCATTTTCCTATGAAAATATCTATAGAGATCACATACAGTACCTGTTACATAAAATGTGCTCAAGTTGTATTCATTTTATTTTTTAAATTAATGAAATGCTTGTTGAATTTTCAGTTTATAAGTAAAAAAACCAAAATTGTAAATAGAAAGATATATTATTTCTTTCTTTATCTTTAGTTATGCTCTTTTGGTATTTCAGATTTGGCATTTAAATCCTGTAGTGACGTAAAGTAGAATTTCTTTTTAAAATCAACTCTAGTATATTGTTCGATTAAGATTGTTTATGGCTCACCATGTCACTTGTTTTGTTTTATATTTGCTATAGCTTCATTCTCATTGTCTTTTTACAAATGTTAAAGATAACTAGTAACATTAAAGAATTTTTAAAATTGAACTACTTTAGGGCTATTTTTTTCCATCACTTGCAGTTTGAAGTTGTGAGAAAGGATGAATATATAACCATTGAAAATTTAGGAGCAAGGTAAGCTTGAAATGAAATATATTACGTTTTTTCTGGAGCATGTATATATTTTTGAGTTGCTTCTTCTGTGTTTCTGTCACTTGTTAGAGCTCCATTAAATTTAAAAGTAATACTAATTTTGTGAAAAAAATATACATAACTGACATTTATCTGTCCCTCTCTCCCTGCTTTTAACATTTAAATACTAAAGCAGAAAAGGAGAAATTATGTGAATACATTTTCCTTACATATGAAAATAATCTTTTTCTAAAACCAAACATATTTTTAAGTTATTTAATAGGTTCTTATGATATAAAAATTCTGTCAGGCTTCTAAGCTTGTCTGACAATCAGAATTGTCTGGTTGCTTAGATGAGAAAACTGGACTGCAGAGAAATGCATATTATAAGCTGGGAATTCATAGAGATGTAGAATGTTACTATCGAAATTAGAAATTTCAATAACAAAAAGTGCCCTAACTCATTGATTCTTTTTTTTTTTTTTTTTTTGGTTTAAAGTGTAAATGTCTACCATTTTTCAATCTACCAGGGATACTGTATTGATATCTAAGGTACTAATTTCTTGTTATGAGCTAATGAACCTCAAATCTTTTTCTCTAGCATAGATTTTACTCTTAAAATGTAGACCTGTTTACCTGCTTGCTAAAGATACCCACTTTTTTGTTTGAAAAAAAATCCATAGTTCAGCATGCCTGCAACTGGACTTGCAATCTTTCTTCCCAACACTGCTCTGTAACATTTTTTAAGTCCAGTCAATTCAATTTCTTAAACATACGTAATGTAAGTACCTTCTTATTTCTGCCTCTGCACTTCCACTAAACTAAATGAAGTATTATTTCTCACTTGGAATTCTGAAACAGCTTCTAAATTGATCTTTCTTAACTTTCTTCAGTCTGTTGTTTACGTAGCCATTAAGAGCACTTTTCTAAAATGAAAATTGAAACACCATATATCAATTTTTTGCTTGAAAATCTTTCAGAGGCTTCTCATTGCTATTCATTAATTTCAGACTCCGTAACTTGGTTCTTTAGTCTGTTTGGTTTCTGCTGACCTCACTAATGTCATCTCTTGTCATTCTTTTCTTGTTATATATACACCAACTATACTGGGCTGCTTTTAGTTCTTGATTGTGCCATCCATTTTGCCTCCAAGCCTTGCCTAGAATACTTTTTGGCTTTGACTGTTTAAAGCTTCTGGAAAGCCTTACTTATATTAGATTAGGTGTTTCTGCCATGTAATCTTTCTACCTTGCTACTAAAACATTTACTAAGTTTTGTTGTATTTTCTTGGCTATCTTCTTCATTTAATGATAACCTCCATGAGAGCAAGAACTTTACCTTGCTTACTGCTGTAATCCCAGAACATAACATAATGCCTGGCATATAGCATATATCAAGTAAATACAGGACAGATGTAGACATTCTGAATTCCATTATTTTGCAATGGATATGTTATTTTTGTTTTGACAGGCAGTTAACTTGGTTAGATATGAACTGTGAACTCTTTCTTGGGTGGTGGTTCCAATGTCAATTTAGATCTTTTGCCTTTAGCTGAGCTGCTTTGTGTCAATTCCACACATGTGTAGTTCATCAGTCAGTCAGAGATATAGCTAGAAAGATTTTGGGATCTCTCCTTTCTGGAATTCTCCCACCCTCTTTAGCAGCCATGGTTTTAAGGCTTCAGTTACCTGGTTCCTTTGACCAAGGAGACCTTTGTTTTCCACCAGGCTATACTTATCCATTCTAAAAGCTCTAATATTGGTGAACATGCAAACTTATAATATAATCCTTTCCTCTGAGCATCTACCCTGCCATGAGAGTTGGCCTGTTTCTTCCACACACTAGTGCCTTCAGGGAGTTGCTTTTTGTAATTGGCCTAGGTTTTGTTATTATTTTTGAGAGGAGATTCCTCTGATAACTAGATTTTATTACCATAAGTGGAAGAACTACATGAATGAATGGCAATTTATTTGGTTGTTTTTTATACTTTAAAATGCTTTGTTGTTATTGAAATATATATAAAGAAAAGTTCACAAAATATAAATGCATAATTTAATAAATGATTATAAAGCACACACTCTTGTAGCCCCACTCAAGTCAACAAATAGCATTTTGCTATCACTCCAGAAGCACTCAGCATGGCGCTGTGCCCCAGCTTCTCTTCTCCCCAGGTAACTGTCATCCTGACCGTCTGTATTTATAAACTACAGCTTGGAAAACCTAACCTATGAAAAACTTCAGTGTTTAAAAATACACTTATAATTAGTACATTTGTAAGGAATAGTAAGGAAATTTCTTTATAAATGCATTTTAAACACTGAAGTTTTTCATAGGTCAGGTTTTTCAGGATGTGGTAATATGCACTGAAATTTTACTCTTTAAAAACAAACATTTAAATGAATTTCTTTGTATACATTTGAGTAATCACTACCATAATCAAGACATAGAATATTTCTGTTATCCCAAAAGTTTCCCCCCAAATTACTTCTATAGTTATATCCTTCCTCCAACCTCGAAATCCTGGTAACCGCTGATAAGATTTTTGTTCTGATAATCCTAAAAAAATCTGATGCTTTTTCCTGACTCTCCTGTAGTGGGAAAGCATTTTGCATCTGGATTTTTTTACTTAGCATGATGCTTGTGAGATCCATCTATGTTATTGCATGTATCAGTAGTTCATTTTTATTTGTTGCTGAGTAGTCTTTTATCATACATATAGATGCAGTTTCTTCATTCAACAGTTGATGATGTTAGAGTTGTTTCTGTGTTTTGGTTTTTTTTTTGCTATTATGAATAAAGCTGCTCTACATATTCATATATTACTCTTTGTGTAGACATATGCTTTCGTTTCTCTTGGGTAAGTTTCTAGGAACAGGATGACCGAAGCATATGGTATGTATTTAATATAATAAGAAACTACGAAACTATTTTCAAAGTAGATGTGCATTTTATCATTCTTGCCAGTATAGGAGAGTGTTGTGGGGAGCGTGGGGCATCTGGATCTGAGGGTTCCTGTCCAGGGGGCCAGCTGAGGTGGGAGCGTATCCTGGAGTTGTCACCGATGAGGGGAATAAACACACGTTGTGGCAAACACTTCTCTGTCTGCCAGGAGAGGGGGCATGGCTCTTCCCTCTAGTGGGGAAGGCCCCGAGACTCTTTGTCCAAAGGCTTTTATTGAAAGGGTTATCAGTGGGGCTAGGTAATAGGAATGTGCAGGTGATCTTATTACAGCAGTATGTTAATACTTACAGAGAATAGATGATGTTTTAAAGAAAATGAATGGCAGGAACACACCAATTTACATGGGTCTGAGAGGAGACTAGTAAACATGAGAGTGTAGTAAACATAAGAGCTCCAAGGGGTTTAGGGTTAGGGTCTGTGAATAATGTAAATTTCCTTCCCAGCATGAGCTGGCTATCATAACTTTTGAGGGAAAAACAAAGTATGCTTTAAAGAATTTACTTCTAGGCCTGATTTCCCCTGGGAACCGCCAGATCCAGTTTAGGACTGTCTCCAGTATTGTTTCAAGCTCCTGGCTGGGCTTCAGGGTTGGATGGGGTTATACCTGAATTCCATGAACTCTGAATTTCAGTGTTCAAGTGGGACTGCTGGACTCCCTGGTCAGGGGGGCTGGTGGCAATTTTCCACACTTAGGTAAGGCTACTAGTTCTGCAGTCAGCTCTGGTCAGGCAGGTTCACAGGCTTTGATCCTTGGCAAGGCATTGCAACCTTTTAGATTCTGTGATTGGGCAGGGCTGCTAGCTAAGCTCTGCAGTTGCTTATGGTTGGGTGGGACCTCAGGCTATGATTCCAGACCAGATTGGTACTGCTAGCTGGACTTCTCATTTAGGTGGGGCCACAGGCTAGTTTTCATGGTTAGAGGGGGCAGGGCTGCAAGCTGTACTCTGAAGTCGGGCAAGGCTGCAGGCTGTGCTTTGTGATCAGGGAAGCTGTTGACTGTCCTCTGCTGTTGGTTGAGGTTGCTGGCTTGGGTGATTCTTGCTAAATTTGAACTCTTGAGATCATGGAGAATGGTTAGGCATAGCTGAAAAAGAGCTCCGAGGAGCCTTATTAGGGCTTGGTTAGGGAGAGAATCTTTATCACTGGATTCAATTTTCTAATGTGTTTAATGGATTTCTGTTCAATGTTCCTAAGGGAAATTGACTCAGAGTTTTCTGTTTGTATTGTTTTTGACTGGATTTGGTATGTTTTATGGCAACGTTTACTTAGTGTTTAGTCCATTTAATACATTTTGCTACTTTTCCCTTAATTTAAAAAAAGAAATTACTTATAGTGATGTTATGCTAGTTTTTTCTTTCTTAAATCACTTGTCATTAAATGAACTGAATTTTCTTAAAATAATTATTGGCAAGACGATTTTGTGGTGGGGGATGGCTTGAGAGGTGTTCCATCCAGTTTTGGTGGCTTTTTACAATGGAAAGACTTTTTTTTTTTTTCCTGTTACTACACAGCCTTCTTGCAAATAAGCTAGTTGCTTGATTTTTTTTTTTACATATGAAATTTAGTAATTCTACTTTCCTCTTAATTTCAATGAAAATGACAATATGGAGTTACCATTGCTGATGTTTTTTGTTTGTTCATTTTTCTTCTTTGCTTTTAAACTATTTCCAGGAGGAGGAGAAGAAAATACTCACTTGCGTAGCTATGCTGATACCAGAAATCTTGATTGACTTTGGTAATAACTGTAACAATTTTTTTCCACTTGCAGTTATAAAAAGTTGATGTCTCTGAAAATAACTGATTCTGATATAAGACCGAAGACCAGTTTAAAATATAGTACAAAAGGTATTATTTTATTTTCATATACCTCGCATTGAAAAGTGTGTTAAAATTTTTGACTTACTCTATAGAGTATCATTCCATTAACAACCATGTGTTTTTTGTGTTTGCCATTCACTGGGCTTAGATTTACACTAGCAAGCACTAATTTGTGTGGCCTAGAAGTCATGGACAGAAAGATTAGCAGGTATATGGGTCTCATATTACCTTGGTGTTCTTTAAAGTGTTTTGCTAGTCTAGTGCATAGCTGTGACCTCCTCCCTTGTTGCATTCCCTGTTAATAGAGCAAAATGGAAGGAATGGACATTTTAAACTCAAGACCAAGTAGTATAAACTTTGTTACCAGCTGTTTAGGAGTGTGTGCTGGTAAATGCCAGCTGCTCATCCCTTGGAGACCTTAAGGGCTCCTGGTCCCATTGAAGAGTAGTTTAGTGACAGTCCTTCTTGCTAAGAGGAATGGATGTCCCTGATCCCAGCTAGCTCCTTATTTGGCAACCCAGAGAAAGCTCCCTGCATCCTTTGCTCTGCAACCTTGTTTGCCTCCACAGTGTATGGCAAGTATATCAAGCAAGAATATTAATTTAAAATTCTCTTGAAATAGAATCACGAAGGATAAAATAATAAAGCTTCATTTCATGATAAACATTTTTATATTCATACAACAAATATACTATCATGTACCACATTCCTACCACTTTCTAATTCATCTCAATTTATTTTCCTTTATTGGATGTGATAACAAACCAAAAAAATATAGAATAGTTATATCTCATACCTTGTTCCATTTTATTTATGAAATACCCACTCAATCATTACTCTCTTTTTTTGAGAGGGTAAGAACATGAGGTTCAGTAGATAGCTGTGTCTCAGACTTTAATAGCTACTTAAATCATCTGATGATTTTGTTAAAATGTTAGGTGCCAACTCAGTAGCTCTAGGGTGAGCCTGAGATTCTCCTTTTCTAACAGGCTCCCATGTGGAAGCTGATACTGCCAGTCCATGGCCTGCACTGTGTGTAGCAAGGCATTTTAGAGCTTTATGTTTCTTGAGCCATATGTGGCTATTTAAATTTAATATTAGATAAAATTTTAAACTCAAGTTCATTGTCAGACAAACAGCATTTTCAGTGTTCAGTGGCTAGGGAGCAGTGGAAATCTAAAACATTTTCCTAAGTTCTTTTGGACAGTGCTGATTAAGATAAAATATAATTGCCTAAGTAAAATACAATTAAATACTGGTAATTACTGTTCTTGACAATCTTCAGAATTGAAAGCCTAATACTTTTATGCCATTTGGTTGCCAAAGCTCATTTACTTGAACAAAACCCTGGGTAGTTGAAAGGCTTCTGTGGTGATTAGTCTTTGTGATTACTTTTGCTTGGGGACATAATGTTTTTGTTTGAATTTTCAACAGCTAGCCAGATAGCAGCATGCATATTGAGCACTGGCTATGGCAAAGTACTGTACTGTATTTCATTCTTTTGTACTAATCCCTTCCCTGCAAGAGCTTAGCATGTAATACAGAAGACCGTAGAAAAATAGCATTAATGTGGAATGTTTGACTTCTCAAAATTTATTTTCAGATGAAATGCCTATCTTCAAACTTGATTATAATTATTTCTATCATCTGCTTCATATAATTATTATTTCTGGTACTGACATTGTCCGGCAAATATTTGATGAGGCTCTGCCACCCCCTCTTTTGAAAAAAGAGCTTCATCTTCACAAGAATGTTCTGGAACCCTACTACAACCACCTTTGGACTAATCACCCTTTGGGTGGAGCATGGCATCTGCTTTATCCCCCAAACAAGGAGCTACCACAGTCCAAACAGTTTGACTTATACCTCCTATTAGCTCTCATAAAACATTTGAATGTATTCCCTGCACCCCAAAAAGGCTGGAATATGGAACCACCATCTTCTGATCTCTCTAAGTCTGCAGACATCCTGAGGCTGTGCAAATACAGGGATATCCTCCTTAGTGAGATTTTGATGAATGGTCTCACTGAGTCACAATTCAATTCAATTTGGAAAAAAGTTTCAGATACTCTTCTGCGCCTTGGAATGAAGCAAGAGGATATTGACAAAGTGAAGGAGAATCCCATTGAGAATATCTCCCTTGATTACAATCAGCTTTCTGTCTACCTAGGCATACCAGTACCAGAAATCATCCAGAGGATGTTATCCTGCTATCAACAAGGTACAAAATAATTATTTACTTCAGCCAGTAAGCCTTCATTGAGTGTCTGCTGTGTGCCAGGCACAGTGCTAAGGGCAGGAGATTCAGTGAGCTCACATTCTTGAGAGAATAGACTCATCAAGAAGCTAATAGAAATTGTAGTGCTAGAGATGCTCCAGAATACCATGGGAAATCCTAAAAGAGTCCCCCAAAAAACTTTCTGGAGAATATAATATTTAAGGAATTGCTAAATCACATGTAAAAGTTACCTAAATGAAGAAGATGGAGAAGAATGTTTCAAAAGGAATCAAGAATAAAGGTATAGAAACATAAAAATATAATTCAGGGAACTAAAAGTCTGGCCTTAAAGTAGATTAAGTAGTAATTCTTAAAGATATTAAAGTAGGGGAGTATTCATGGAACACATTCAAGAGGATTTCTGTTACCATGTTGAGGTTTGTATTATCAGAAAGGAATTGTTGAAGATTTTTAAGTAGAGGACTTTTATTACTTCTACAAAATTAAGGATGCCTAAAATCATGAAATGCTGGTACTGTGTGTTTCAAGGATACCCTTTTAGACATCATGAGTGTGTGTTTCTACTCCTTTCCAGCAGAATCTTGATGTTTATAAGTTTGGCAGCTGCCCGGTGGCCATGAGTAATTAAAAAAATTAGATAACATTTATGCAAGTATCTAAAGTCAGCAGAGGCCATTCCCAGGCACTATATTGATATGGAAAAGACTTCAGACCTTTTCTCCCACATACCAGGATAGCCTTTCATCATGCAAAGTGGAGTTCAAGGCACGTCAGCATCACTGAAACGCTTGTTGTGCTACTCTGGGTGACTTTTCCTTATCCCAAGTTATTTTATTAGTCATACTACCTAGTGAGCAACTGATGACCATACTGATGTTACTTAAATGTACAACATCCCAAGTTTCTTGGACTTGTTGAACAGGTCCAGGTGTTTTTTCAGATATGATTGCTAGGCCCCTATCTCATTCCTTTAAAGCTTCAGGATACCATTGTGTTTTCTTGCTTAACTTTTAAGAGATTTCTTTGAGCATAAAAGGAGAGAATGCCAAATTTGATTATACAAGAATGTCAGGCAAGGACCTTTGACTTATAGATTACAGGCTTTTTAAAAAATACCTTCACTCTATTAAGATTTTAAATAACAAAACCTTGTGAGAGTAAAGGTAGTATTTCGGAAAGTGGCTTGAGCATTAAATAAATTCAAGGCATTTCAAGAATTCTCATTCAGGTGGTCTGAAAAGCTTATTATTCAAGACCCTTTAATAGAGACTTTCCTAGCATCTTATATCTCTTCCCTATTAGTTATTAACAGTTGCAGTTTCCATTTGTGCATCTGATTACTTGATTAATATCCATTGTCCCTACTAAATGTCTATGAAGTTTGTCTTTTTTATATACCATTCAATCTCTAGAGCCTGATAGAATATTAATGGACAAGGAGGATGTAGTGCTGATCAGGATAATAAACATTGCTACAAAAGACTCAAACTTTCAATAGGAGTTTGCTTCATTATCGGGTATTAAATACTTCATGACCTTAAACTTTATAAATCATAACAATTTGCGGCTTGGTTAAAGTGCTTATATTCTAGGCATTATCTATCAAGAACTCTCAAAATTTTTGTTTACTTTTCTTTCTGTAATCATGGGTTTATAACCTTTATGTTATAATCTAAAGATCATGCCTTGTTTAAACTGGATTCATGAGTGAAGCTATTTTATAGTTAGTTATAAAATTATTTGGTGCAGTATAAAAACCTCCTTGCTTTTCTTAGTCCCACTTATATATTTGTTGGTTGCACTTACAATTACACATCTAAATGTTTTCTTTATGTATCATAGGAATTGCCCTACAGTCAATAACCGGCAGTCAATGTAAGTATGTTAAAAAAACAAAATGCCTAAGTTGACCTTTCAGCTTGGGAAAGCTAAGGGATCACTCACTGTAAAAGTCTTACTTGATCAGATAAACTGTATGGTAATTGTTAGAGGCTTGGAAAATTAAATGGTCAGATTACTACTGGTCAGCTGAATCTAAACTGAGCCTTTTTTACTCTGCCTTGGTCTTAGTGCCTGTGCCCCAGGTTTTACTCAGCATAATATTTTAACTTTTTGACACACAGCACACTTCAACAGGCAGAAATGCCCACCTGTTGCTCTCTCCACTCATATAATGTTCTGTTCAGCTTACGTAGTTTTTATCTGGTTAGCTATCAATTGTTAAAGCTATGTTCTTTTTTGCTGGATGGTTAATTGCTGTAGTTTTTTAATTTTTATTTTTGTGCTGTTCTTGTTTAATGTAATTATATTGTGCAATTAAAATTTACTTAAGAAAACAACACCATGGGTTTTGTTTGCAGTAAAACTATACTTAAAAACAGTGGGCTTTGTTTGGACCATCTGTGATCAGTCAGAAGAAATTCACAAGTTTGAGGTTGAAACTCTGGGACAATATCAAGGAGTATGGTGTCAAAGAAGTCACATAATAAGGCTGATAGCATTTCAAAATCTTTAGTTATGAAAAATAAGGAAAAAAGGAGGGGGAAACATCAACCTCTAGCTCTCTGTAAGTTTTAGAGTTGTCCTAAAACAATTCTACTTGCAGTATAGTACTAGAGTCAGTGTCAAGATACTCAAGAACATAATATTTAGAGTCAACTTAAGTTCTAAAATATCTAATAATTAGAGTTTACTTAAGATAACAGTAAAATATCTTAGTATTTGTGTTCATACTGATTGGCTATGGCTAGATTATGTATCTATTATATGGTCATTGATAAATGGGCATTTTTTATTTTCATCCAGTAATTGAACAGAGTAAGATGTCTTCTATTTCTATTTCTGGAATAACATTTTGGAGGGTAAATATATTTATAATAGTGATAAGAGGTTAAAATCGCATGCATCCAAATTTTGAGTGTTTTTAATATTTAGGTATTGAAATAGAAGAATTACAGAATGAGGAAGAAGAACTAAGTCCACCGCTCATGGAGTACAATATAAATGTGAAATCAAACCCTGGAATACAATTAGCAGAAATGAATAAAGATGGGGCATCGATACCCAGTGAATCTTCAACAGAATCTATTAAAGATCTCCAGGAAGTATGAGCTCTCATTAACATTTGAGTTAGAAGAACTTAATGATCAGGGCTGTTAGTTTGTTGTATGTGCATGCTGAAAGGATTCTAGACAATGTTAGTTTATATTTATCATAGTGTTCACACAAAACTTAAGTTCGAATGGTTCTTTCTGCAGTATTTCAACCATAATGTTTTCTGCCTTAATTGTTTATTTTGCCAACACTTATTGAGTATTTATTATGTGCCAGGCAACTATGCTAGACTTTTGAAAACTTTTCTTTATTCTCATTGATGGGAGTGTATGTGGGAGGTTAAGAAAGTAGATGAAAACATAGTTGGGAATAGGAGGAGAGAGAAAGGAGGAAAAACAGGGTATTTCAACACCATTTGCACAGAAGTAGAGTTAAAATCATCCAGGATGGAATATCTGTATTTCTTTATAGATAAAGGGTAACAGTTAGTATATAGTCACTAAATTCTTCCTAGGCTTATTTTTTCATCTTGTAGACCTGAGTATGTTGACTTTTGAAAAGTGCCTTCCTCTTTTGTTACTCATGCATGCACATGTAGAAGTGAGGATTTGTGATTTTTTTTCAGTGGGCTACCATTGACACGATGTGTATATGTATAATGTTCCATTATACATCATTGATTTAAGAACAGAAGACTGATATTAAAGTGAAAATTTTCTATAATATCTAGAAAGTATGATCTATAATATTAGAAGATAAAAAGTTTCAGTGGTTAGAGGAAATATATTTTGAAAAATAACCCATTGTGCAGTCTGATTTTGTATTAAATAAATGATTTTTTTAAACCTATCAGGTTAATAGTAAACCAAAGAAAAAGAAAAAGACTAAGAATAAAAAGGTAAGAGACTATATTAACATTATAATAGAGGAATGCCTAATTTACGAACACTTGGGTAATATGTGGATTCACTGTTAGAACTTACAATTAATCTAAGTAGACATATAGCACAAATGACTTTTAAAGTGTCAGTAGCTTATTGAGTATATGGTTACAGAGAAGTCTGTGTGTGTTAGATCCTGAATGAATTAAGCTTACAGTGTGCCTACTTCCCTTCCCTAAATCATAATTTATACATTTAAATATACAAATAAGAAACAGAACTTAGAGATCCCATTAATTTCTTCATACCACTCTTATTTTAAAAATGCCTTCTCAGTGTTCATAATTCTACTGAAATATTCAGAAGCATTTTTTAAAACCATAAAAAATTATGATTTCTTTGTATCTAAGAGTCTGCCATCAATGCAATAATTTACAAAAATGGTACAAATACAAAAGCTCTTTCATTCCTCTTCCTTGTTTTTTGCCAGTTGAAAAATAAACAGGTTACTAACTGTAGCACAGTTTTAGCAAGAAGCTTTTTAAGTGTTTGGAAAATGACAAGGAAAACTCAAGTCTTTTGGGGGAGACTTAATTTTTTATTCAGACTTTATTTTCAAATTAAAATTAAGGTGTAACTGCAACTGAAAATAAATGTAAACACCATAAAAATTCTCATACTCTAGTAGTAGTAAAAATTTCTTTTTAAATGTCTGCGACTGCCTGGGAATTTTTTGGTTTTCTTTAACATCCTAAGTTTTTTTTTCCAACTTATTTTATTAAAAGAGGTTGAAGTCCTTTAATATATTTTTATCAAGATAAAATTTGGACATTAGAAGAGCAATCTTATATCTTTTATCTAAACTTTAAAGTATAGAACCTAATAAAAGCTTTTTGCATATGATCATTTTATGTAGATTAGTCATATTCTTATACTCAATTGCTATTATTTCAAGTGGAAAGAACTATCTACTTGTAGTTAAAGCAACCACTAATAAAAATCAAGGGAGTTTAATTCTTTAATCACTTCTCCTCATGAAAAATTCTAGCCTACAGAAATTTGCTTGTGTTAATAGAGTGATAGCAAAGACCCTATTCATGAAATTGTATCCTTTGTTAATTATTTGTTTTGAACATCTCTATCTAGAGATAGCTGAAATCCTAAAAACACCTGTCAGGGGCTCACTAGAAAAAGGTGATAAAAAAGTAAAATTTGTGTAGCAAATACAATATAGAGTACAGATAACTTCTACCTAGTACATAAAGAGACTTTGTAGCTACTCTTTATGCTCCCTTTCTTCAGTTAGGAATTTAGTATGTAGTTTCTAATATATTCAAATTGTAAGTAACACTTTGGGGTTATTTAGAGTATTAATTATTCATATATTACCCTTTCATGAAGAGTATTAATTACTCTACCTAATTATTGTTACTTATGCTCCTATTCCTACCACCCACACAGGGGAATTAAGGTTCTGGAATAGAAAAGAGAGGTAAAGCAGATGGCAGAAAAATAGAAGGCTTTCTGATAAGGCTTGGAGACAAAAAGAAACATGGCAGAAAATAAACTGAGCCCTTCAAATTGGATGTCCTCTCTAAAGAAGGGAAGCTGCTGAGGTGCATCTAAGAAGACAGACTGATACGTGCATTGGCATAAAGTGATGGAAAAAACTAAAAAGGAGTTTCAGAAATAGTAATCAACCAAAGGTCTTTTCAGCTCAGTTATTCAGATACACTAGAACCTTGGCAGAAGTTCATAATTCTTAATTGTAGAATCAAACTGGCCCTGGACATTGATCAGATGCTGAAACACAAAAACCCTTTTAGTATACAGACAATAAAGCAATACAGATTTGTAAGTATTTTAATACATTATGGAATCTGTAGGGAAAGAGATTCTAAAGTTTCTTGTAAACAGGAGATGGTAGAAATTAATACTGTAACTTATGTAAGAGTAATTAATACTCTCAGTGGAAAGGTGGTACCTGAGAAATTAATACTCTAAATAATTTAATATGTATTAAGTGTCATTGGTATAACCTTTACCTAGTCTGTTGCCTTTATATTTCTATTTTAATGAACATAAAATTTAGGGCTTTATAACATTTTCTCACGATTGTGATTTCCCTAACATTTCTTTTTAAAAGATTTTTAATATACAAATCTGCTTTTTTACATGTCAGTCTTCAAGAACTTTTATATTTAGTGTAGGATTCCGTAAATGAAAATCCCATGTACCCTTTCCCAAGATATATCAGTAGGTACAAACTCAGCCCCTATATTCACTTCTAATATCTGAATCAGTGATTTTCAAGTGTGTTTCATTACTTGATTACAAAATTAATTTAGTGGATCACAACTACCATTTTAAAAAAGGAAATAGAATTAATAGGAATAAAAAAATTTCCAGAGGTCATCACCAATTGTTTTAGTCTGTCCGGACTGCTATAACAAACTATAATAGACTGGGCGGCATAAACAACATTTATTTTTCACAGTTCTGGAGGCTGGGAAGTCCAAGATCAAGGTATCAGCAGATTTGGTGTCTTGTGAGGGCCCACTTCTTAATTTGTAGATGGTTACCTTCTTGCTCTATCATCACATGGGGGGGAAAGAGAGAGAGAAAGAGTGTGAGTGAATGAGCTGGAGCTAGCATTAGCTAGCTCTCTGGTCTCTTTTTATAAGGATATTGATTCCATTATAAGGACTCCATAACATCATCTTAACCTAACTACCCCCCAGTGGCCCTACCTTCTATTACCATCACATTGGGGATTAGGGTTTTAATGTATGTATTTGGGGGAGGGTACACAAATATGCAGTTCATAACACATAATATGGTTTATGTATAAAGATACTTATGTAAGTGCATTATTATTATGTAAAATATATTTCTTATTATGGTTGTGGTCAAAAAAGTTTGAGAAACACTGACCTAAATGTAGTCAGATCATTATTCTGTATTGATAAAGTTGATATAGATTATTAATTGTTGATGCTGTTTTCCAGAATAAGGAATCAAAAGAAGAGCAAATGTAAGTATTAGTTTATTTACTTTTTAAATTTTTCTTAGTACTTTCAAAATGTGCTTTGACAGTGTGACCCAGCCATGCTTTGGGAAGTGTTTTCATTAAGAAAGGACAATCCCTTATATTAATAAGTTGTCACCATTTACAGAAAGTGACAAAAAGCACAAGTGTCATTTACTTTGGTAAAATATTATCTCTTGCCATTTTTCTGTAAAGCTACTAAAGAGTCAATCAATGCTAACCACTTGATTTGAGGACTAATTTGGGTCCAGCCTAAAATATTTTAAAATATAGTGTAGATTTGGCTAACCACAATTGAAGACTTGGCTTTACTAAATAAGACTTATTTACTAAGTAAGATTTAACTTTAAAGGACAGAATGTTGTTTGTCCCAATGATCCCTTTAATAAGAGTTTGTTTAGATTTTTTTAAATTTTGTTTGTTTAATTAACCTGAGGGGTTTTTTTTTCTTTGTTTTTTTAATCCTGGTTGTTAACAGTGAATTTTGAATATTTACTGAAAACCTTTTACTGTCTAAAGGTCACCGTGAGCTATGTTATTCAGTCATAGATTGGTGACAGTGTAGTAGAGGAAGGGAGTAGGGGATATAGTCCAAAGAAGAGATTATTACACCCACCAAAAATTTGTTAACTGAAATTAGTACCTTAACAGAACTCACTCTGAGAACATAAGTTATCTTTAAAATGGTAACAAGAACATATATATATTGATAACTTTAAAACTTTCACTTTCTCATTTCATTTTCCCATTGATAATCGATATTATCCACTTGGTAAGTAAATAGTTCATCATGCAAAATGGATTTTCACTTTCTCTGTGAACAGGTTGAACCGCTAAAGCAGTGATTTTCAACCAGTGTGCCACAAGAATTTTTAAAACATGCAATGCCCGACTACTTTAGTTAAGAGCATGGACCTCATTTCCCTTAGATTGTCAAATAAAAAAATGACAACAGCCAGCCCAGCAATAACTGTCCGGTGTGAATGAATCAAAATTATACCTATTTTTTTGTCAGATCAGCAAAAATACATTTTTTGGTGTGCCGCAGAATTTTAGCAATTAGTTTATGCGTGCTATGAGATGACGAAAGTTGAAAATTGCTGTCCTAGAGAAATAGTTTTTTTGTTGTTGTTGTTTTAATTTTCAGGCTGTGTCTAAATGCTATGAAAATAACTTACTAAAGAGTGAAATAGTGTTATCAATCATTTTGCTCTACAGTGTAGACCAAAACCTGTATGATCATCAAATCACACAGGAGCTTAGTTTTTAAATGAGAATTTTCAAATGCACACAGAAGTTAAGAAAATAATATACCTACATTAGTATATCTACCTATCATTTTGATTCAACAGTTACCACTATTTTCCACATTTGCTTCATTCCTCTGTTAACATTTTGTTCTTTGTTGAAGTGTTTTCAATCCCTAAGTTTATGTAATTTTACCACTATGTGTCTCAGTTTATCTCTCTTAGTAATATGAATATTTTCTTATAGTATCACAATGCTATTAATCATATCTTAAGAATTTAGGAATAATTTTTTGGAGCTTTTAAGAAGTAGAAATTCATCTATATTTTTACAGTTGTTGGGGTGCCTGGAAAATGTAATTTTTTAAAAGTTCTTCCAATAATTTGGAAAGTTAATTTTGTTTGGGAATCAGTGGTATGTACAAGCAGTTGATTTCATTGAACTTTCCAAAATGTTTAAATCATTCTACAATATGTCAGTGATACCAAATGAGTGTTTTATAGTATTTTACAAATTATTCTACAGGCATTAGATGTCAACTTTCTAGGTCTCAGTGGCATAAAAGAAGTAGTAATGCATCCAAGAGTTACCTTTTCTCTTTCTATTCACTGATAAAATCAAGCCATTTATGTCCTGCTATAAGTAAATGAGTAAAAGTACTGTTTTTTGTTACCATTCAATGAGATTAGGAAGGAAATTTATAGCTACTAAATAGTAGGCCAACTGAAAGAATAGTAACATGTATTTAGACATAGGTATAAAAGTAGGTTAATTGCCTTGTTACATGTAGTATTTTCATTCTTTTGCAATGGTTCCTAGTGACCAAACTCCATGGTATCACTGCAGTTTTTATATGGTCCTTTTACAAAAGAAACCTGTATTTAAAAATGTACTTTATGTTGCTATTTGCAGCCTTCTATTTAAATGTACAGTGCACCTAGGTGCTGAAGTTGACTAAACCAACCAACTTGTCAAGAATGTTGTGATAAAATAATATAGTAGGTGTGGAAATGCTTGTTAATATTTTCCAAAGTAATTGATGTTAATAGTTACGATTTGAAAAAGGAACTTCATTGTCTCATAGTTCTTGAAAACACTGGGATGAGCAGAAGAGTTGATTACTTTGGCTAAATACTATTTCAAATATGCTAAATTTGTTGTGCTCTTCAAGAGAAATAGCCCAGTCTGAGCACTGTCTAAACTTTCTTTGACTATAAGCCATTCTAATGCTGAGCATTTCATGAGACCAGTGCAATATTAATTTAGGACACAATAGTTTAGATGAAAAATGTATGCAGTTCTGAAAGATTGCATTGATTATGTCACCACTGTAGCCCAAATGTGGCCGAAAAAGAAGAGCAATTGAAGCAAGAGCAAGCAAGTCTATACCGAGTCAGTAGATTTATGAAAGATGATGCAAGTGATGTTCAAGAAGATTCTGCAACTGAAGACAAGATCTATAGCCTGGATGAACTGCATATTCTGGACATGATAGAGCAGGTAAGCCTGATTGGAGAGGATATAGCCCTGCCTTTCTTCTTCCAGAAATCATAGTTAAACCTCCCCATGACTCTTCGAACAGCATGTTAGCCTAGTGGTTTATGCTGTGTTTGTCAGGAGAAAGAAAAAAACAGAAAGGGACAGAGGGATGATGAAGGAAAAATGAACTTTAGGAGCTGAAACTTTTCACTTTAGCCCTCATGTCATTTCCTGGCTTTATTTATTGGGTAGAGTTGATTACAACAGTGTTCCTTGCAAAGGGTTTACAGCTACCCTGGAAGAAGGGGTGAAACTACATAATCCCATTGGATTAAATTTTATGAGAAAAACAGTTGTGTAAAACAAAGGTACTTTCATTGTTTTGGAATTAAACTTGGTTGTTACCATGAAATGTTTACAAAAAATATCAGTGTACAACAATATTTTCTTTGGTTTCTTTTCTGGTACTACTCATTGCCAGGAATGAGATACATATGTAAAGGTATCTCATATGAACATAATTTTAAGTACTCTACAGAGCACTTAATCAAACAAAGCATATGAAATATTTTTTGAAAAAACTTCTTGATTTACCTACCAATGAGAATTTTATACTGAGGTAATTTTATGATAACCTGTTCTGTGGTTTAAATATAATGATATATAGTATGTAGGAATATTGATTGTCTAAGGGTACAGTTAGCACAGTTTCCTGGCTGATAGGACAACATTCATGTAATTGTCATACTTTTTTTCTTCTTTCCAATTATAATATTATAATGTGTTTATTTTAACTGAAATGAAATATTCTGAGCTTTGGATGTCACATTGAAGTTTAAATGTGAGGCCTTTGGTTTTCATTTAATAGCCATGAAAATTATGAGAACTTGAAAACAGAATAAAATGTCATACACCTTTCAAAAAATGTCATACATCTTTTGAAAATGAATTCACTCTTTTACTCAAAAAATGTTTAGTACTTGCCTTGTCTTAAGAGTCTTGAGAGCTATGGTGTGACATTGTCTGTGTGACCATAGTGTTTATAATATAGTGGAGAATTTGAACATTAAGGTATGTCATGTAATAATATTAAGTGCTTGGACAATTAAGGCTTGTCCACTCACTGTCTGTGTGACTTTAGGCAAGTTACTAAGTTTTATCATCTCTGAAATGGGAATAATCATTGCTACCTCATATGGTTTTCTTGATAGTAAAAGTGCAGCCAAAAAAAAAAAATGCCTAAAAAATGGTAAGCATGCAGGTAATGTTATCCAATAGCAGCGTCAGTGGACAAGTAACTATGGTATTATTTAGTGAATTCTGTAATTAGGGAAAGGTTGGTTTTATCTAAACCAGTCAGAAGGGATGTTTGCACTGAGACCTGTAAAGCATGAATGGGCAATAATTAAAATATTAGTGTTTTTTTAAATGAGAAAAATAAAGGATGGATATTTCATTTGCTCAATAGGGCTCAACCAGCAAGGTATCTGCAGAATATGGAGAAACTGAAAAGGAAAAGCTTGCTCGACAACAGCAGCTTTATAAATTACACTATCAGTGTGAAGTAAGTACTTTTGCCATTAGATCTGAGGCAAGTCAGAGATAGTTCACATGTTTAACTCAATGGTATGTACTTTTTAAAGAAACTGCTTTTTTTCTTTCAATTTCTGATGAACAGAATTAACTGAAATAATATTTTTCTTTGAGCAGGATTTCAAAAGGCAGTTGAAAACAGTGACATTTCAGTGGCAAGAAAACCAAATGCAGATTAGAAAGAGAGACAAAATTATCGCATCTCTTAACCAACAAGTGGCGTTTGGAATCAATAAGGTTTCCAAGTAAGTACAAATCTATTAATAACAGAAAATTCTGGGTTTGCTCCATAAAGAACTCTATCTTTAAAAGATAATCCCTAAGTCGCCACTAGGTGGCACTGTGACTGCACATTAGGAACTGCCAACCATAAGACTGCACTTGCTTAAAACCCAACTCTTATTTTTGCCTTGCCAGCTGAATTGAGAAATAAGCAAATGATTACTCTATATATCAAGCTTTTCATGTATTAGATGAACAAGTGTGAAGATAATAGAATTTCATAAGAAAGATAATTAACTTTCAGATCATGACTCTGGTTTGTAAAAATGTGACCAATGTTTGGTTGTTTCTTCATAGCATATAATAAATACATTCCTCAAAGACACCATGGAATCACTTGCATGCTTTTTTTTTATGTTGTTCCCTCAGAGTATTTGTGTTCCAAACCCAAGAGATTAAAAATAAATCAGATTCCTAGAGACACATGACCCCTTCCAATTTCATTTCTCTTACAACTTTTAAGTATTAAGTTCCTAAGACTAAAAATGCTGACTTAATAGGGAAAAACAAGTGTCTTGCTTTATATTTTTCTAACAGTCACTGTCCCCAATGAGTATCAGCTGAAAGAATAATATATTTGTAACAAATTCTATTTTTTAAGATTGCATTTATTTATTTATTTTTAGAGAGAGGGGAAAGAAGGGAGAAAGAGAGGGAGAGAAACATCAATGTGTGTTGCCTCTTGCACATCCCCTATTAGGGACCTGACCCACAACCCAGGTATGTGCCCTGACTGGCAATTGAACCAGTGACCCTTTGGTTCTTAGGCCAGCACTTAATCCACTGAGCCACACCAGCCAGGACAGATGTAACAAGTTATTTTAATGCACAGTAGTATTCAAAGATACCAGTTGTCTATGAAGTCTAATTTGAAATCTTTTTTAGTTCCTAGACTGATTATAAGGAAAGTAGATAAGTTCTAGGAAATATATTAAAGTGAGAAGTCCAGAATACTAATTGTAAAATTGGAGAAATATTTGGCAGAGATTTAGGTCTTAAGTTTTCTCCCACATATCATATCATCCACCTAGAAGGGGTTTTTAATAAGAACTGAATATTATAGTTCTAGCAACATAACATCAGTTGAAAATATTTTCTGGCTTATCCCTGCTGGACTTAGAGATATCCTTCAAGTTCAGAGGGAGGCAAACTAAGCTGGCTGCAGTCACTTAAGAAGGATTCAAAATGTTATCTTTTAGCCTGGAAGATAATGACCAATCCAGAAATGTGTTACATAATATCAGAGACCAGAAAAGTAACATCATCCATGCAGATGAGTTTCCTCTTGCCTTTACTATCTAAGGATATCCCTTTTCAACTCTTGAGAGCAGACCCAGGCACCCTTGTGTGCTTGAGACTACAAATAGATCACTTTAGGGGATGCATATGTCTTCACTCAATAAGCATTTAGTGTTGCACATTCACCAAACATTTAAGTACTAACTGTGAGAAGAATCATGTAAGGCACATGTAGAGGATACCAAGACATGTTAGACATTGACTGTGAGCTAATAGAGAGTATAGATTACCATGAGGGGATTAAAATTACATATAACAGAGGGACTTGAGTTCCACAAGATGTAATAGCTCCATTAATTGCAAGTCCTCTTTTTTGCAACTAAAACTTCCAGGACCTGACTTCCAGTCAAGATGGAGGCATAGGTAAACACAACTCGCCTCCTTGCACAACCACTACAAAGATTGCAGCTAAACTACAAAACAACTGTCACCCAGAATCACCAGAAAATTGAGCTATATGGAAGTCCAACAAACAAGTAGGAGGGGTAGAGAAGTAGAGATGTGGAACAGACGGTCCCACATCCATGTGTGGTGGATAAGAAGCAGGAGGGATATCTTGGAAGCCAGGTATCCCACACCCACACCAGACCACCCAGACCAGGGTTCCAGTTACAGGAAAATAAGTACCTCTAACTTCTGGCTGTCAAAGCCAGTGGAGGTTGGGGAGGCAGAAGAAACTGGGATTCTTAGGCATCCCCTCTTAAAGGACCCAGAATGAACTTAGGACTTACAGAGATTCACTCCCTCTGGACTCGAGCACTAGGGCAGTATCTGGAAGGGCATCAGTGGCATAGGAGGAGAAACAGAAGTGTCTGGCATGAGGACAAAAGCCAGGGGACAGCTTCCTCCTGGACAAAACCTCAAGAGGCCAGACAGTGGCCATTGTCCCTTTTCTGAACCCTCTCACACACAGAGCCACAGAGTGGAGACACTGTATCTGAGACTTCGTCAACCTGGTTCACACAGGTTGCCCTGCCCTGGTGATTACCAAAAGCTCTGCCCCATCCAACTTACATGTGCACTTTTCTGTAATAGGCCACACTACTAAGACAGGGTCAAAGCAGGTCTATCTAATACACAGAAACAAATACAGGGAGGAGTACATGGCCCAAATGAAAAGACAGACCAAAACTCCAGAAAAAGAACTATACAAAATGGAGATAAGCAATCTACCAAATACTGGTTATTAGGATGCTCAAGGACCTCATTGGGTACTTCAACAGCATAAAAACAACCCAGGCAGAAATGAAGGTTACACTAAGTGAAATAAAGAAAAATTTACAGGGAATCAGCAGTGGAGCAGATGAAGCCAAGAATCAGATCAATGATTTGGAACATAAGAAAGGAAAAATTATCAGAGCAGAAGAAGGAAAAAGAATTTTAAAAAAATGAGGATGGGCTAAGGAACCTCTGGGACAACTTCAAATGTACCAACTTTCAAATCATAGGAATGCCAGAAGGAGAAGAGAAAGTGCAAGAAATTGAAAACTTACTTGAAAAAATAATGAAAGAAAAATTCCATAATTTGGCAAAGGAGATAGACATACAAATTCAGGAATCACAGAGAGTCCCAAACAAGATGAATACAAAGAGGAACACATCAAGACACATCATAATTAAAATGTCAAAAGTTAAAGAGAGGATCTTAAAAGAGGCAAGAGAAAAGCAGAGAGTTACCTACAGGGGAGTTCCCATAAGACTGTCAGCTGATTTCTCAAAAGAAACTTGGCAGGCTAGAAGGGACTGGCAAGAAGTATTCAAAGTGATGAAAAGCAAGGACCTACAACTCAGATTACCCTATCCAACGAAGCTATCATTTAGAATGGAAGGACAGTTAAAGTGCTTCCCAGGTAAGGTAAAGCTAAAGGAGTTCATCACCACCAAGCCATTATTATGTGAAATGTTAAAGGGACTTATTTAAGAAAAAGAAGACCAAAACTATGAACATTAAAATGGCAATAAATTCACAACTATCAACAATTGAATCTAAAAAACAAGCTAAGCAAACAACTAGGACAGAAACGGATTCATAGATATGGAGATCATTTGGAAGATTATAAGTTGGGAAGTGGAAAGGAGAGAATAGGGGAAAAGGCGCAGGAATTAAGTACAAATTGGTAGTTACAGAATAGACAGGAGGATGTTAAGAATAGCACAGGAAGTGGAGAAGCCAAAGAACTTATATGCATGACTTATGGGCATGCACTAAGGGAGGGATAGCCAAGGGAATGAGGGGTACTGGGTGGAGGGGACAAAAGGAAAAATTGGGACAACCGTATAGCATAATCAATAAAATATATTAAAAACAGTTCCTGGACCTTAAAGAACTAACAAACATAGGAATACTCAGAGGTAGAAAAAGAAAGTAGACTATCTAGAAACCAGTCTTTTGGACTTGAGGAATGATACAACAGTGATTTTCCTTATTGCTTCCCATATACTCTAGACAGAGTACTGCAGAAACTTCCTACAATTGCAAATAGTCACAGGAGGAAAAAACTCCAAGTAAAGCCTGTTCCCTCTAGCCAAAGGATCAAGAGAAGGAAATATATAACTATAACAACTAAAAACCTTTTGGTAACACCCACCTGCTTCACCCAAATACCAATAGCCCACACCACTCCTTAGAAGCAGGGAGTTTGCTCTGACAAATGCAGATGGCAGAACTCAGATCCCCCAGCTGGGTAGCAGTACTTAGCCGGCAGTTTATCTTCCATTCTCCACCAGGAGGAAGCAGGTAGTGGGCCAGTTCCAACGCTAGGATAGCATGAATGTGGTCCAGCTGCAAGCTTAGCCTTTACCTCTACCCAGTATCAGTGAGACTTCACAAACTGATTTGAGGAGGAGCTAGTCAATGTTAGGTTTTATTCCTACTCTTCCCTGGGGAGCTGAGTCTCCATCACTGAAGATAATTGGCACTCTCTTTTTTTTCCCTCTCCGCGATTGGTGCCAAAGAGGCCCACCTGGGAGCTCTTGCCTCTCTCCACCATACAGCAAAAAAGCAATGTGAGTCAGCCCTTCTACACTTCTCTTGAAATAGGAAAAGATCAATAGCAGTAGGCAATGTATGCATATTATAATATCTAATACAACAACTAAGAAATCTACACAGATACTCAAAACACTGTAAGTCAAGATGGAATCCTAAAAATTGTCCAAATAACCCACAAGAAGGTAAGAAAAGAGAAACAGAGGAAACAAAGCCAATAACAAAATGGCATACCTAATCACCAACATATCAATAATTACCTTAAATATAAATGGCCTAAATATACCAATTAAAAGACAAAGACAGGTAGAATGAATTCAAAGAAAAAAAAAAGTGATCCAATAATACGCTATTTACAAGACACTCACCAAGTTTGGGTAACATAGGTAGGTTGAAAGTAAAAGAATGGTAAAAGATATGTCATGCAAACAATAAAAAAAAAGGAGTGGCTATATTAATTAATATATGATAAAATGGGCTTCAGAGCAAAGTCATCTACTGGAGACAAAGAAGGACATTACTGATGATAAAAGGATTAATCTACCAGGAAGACATAAGAATCTGTGTACATACCAAATCTAAGTTGCGTGTATCAACAACAGAGCTTCAAAATACATGAAGCAAAACCTGATAGAACTGATAGAAACAGGAAAATGTACAATTTAATTGGTGACTTCAATACCCTAATCTCAGAAATTTATAGAACTACTAGACAGAAAATCAGCAATGATATAGAAGACCTCTACAATACCATTAACCAATAGGATTTGATCGATATTTATAGAACACTTCACCAGATAACAGCAGGCTCCATATACTTTCAAGTGTCCATGGAAATACAGAGAGAGAGATCATATCCTGGGCCATGAACAAACCTCAACTAATTTAAAATAATTGAAATTATGCAAAGCATGTGTTCAGATCTCATGGTCATACTAGAAAACAATAATGCCAAGATAACAGGAAAATCTCCAAACACTTGGCAACTACATAACACATATCCAATTCATCCAAGCAAAATAAAAATACACTGACCTGAATTAACATGAAAATACAATATACCAAAATTTGTGGCACACAGCTAAAGCAATTTTGAGAAGAACTAATGGCCCCAAATCTCAAAAGAGTAAGACCCCACCTCAAGAACATGGAAGAAGAAAAGCAAAATAACCCAAAACAAGCAGAAAGAAATAATAAAGATTAGAAATCATGAAATTGGAAACAGAAAAAGACAATAAAGAAAAATCCATGCATGAAACAAAGCTGTTTCATCGAAAGGACCAAAAAAATTGACAAACCTCTAGCAAAACTGACAAAAAAAAAAAAAGACACAAACATCACCATCAGGAATGAAACAGTGATATCTCCACATCAAATATCGTAGAACTCTGCTGAACGAAAAAATCCAATCCACAAAGCTTATATATTGTATGAGTCCATTTCTATAACATTCTTGAAATGCAAAACTTCAAAAATGATAAAAATGGAAAACAGATTAGTGGTCCCAAGGTTATAAGCAGATGGGAGTGGAAGGGAAGTCAATGTGGCTATAAAAGGGCAAAATGAGAGATCCTTGTGGTGATAAAACTGTACACTATCTTGAACTGTATCACTGTCAACATCCTGATTATTATACTGTCATTTTGCAGGATGATACCATTGAGGGAAAGGTTGATAAAGGGTCATGGGATCCAGCTGTATCATTATTTACACCTGTGCTTGAATCTATGATTATCTCAAAAAGTTTAACTTTTTAACAGCACATAATTGTCAAATGGAGCTATACTTCCTAGGGATTTAGTTGTGATAAAGAACTTCACTGAAGACAAAGTATTGAACCTAGACAGAGGATGTCTAGGCAGAGGATGTCTAGAAAAAAGCATGAACACTGTATGTGTTCTAATATAAGCTTTTGAGCATTTTTTTGCTTAACCTGATCATGTCTGAAGAGTATGTGATGAAAATATGGATACTTTTAATTGTAATGTTGGTTTCTTTCATCTTAGGATATGTTGTTTAGTAGGAAGCAAAAAAAGAATTTTTTCTTTGGCTTAATTCAATGCCAATCCTACAGTGAATGTTTGGTAAATATTTGTTGATTATACTTGCAGTTTTAACAAAGAAGATTTGCATAAAAGTGACATTTCATACAAATTATAAGCACTTAATAAATTTTAAGAAAGTTCTGAGAATAAAGTCCATATAATAAACTTAATAGACAGCCAGAGTAAACTTGAGAACTTTAGATCTTCTAGAAAAGAAAATCTGATTCTACCCTATCATGTTATTAATGAGAAAAATAGGACTAAGTTATTACTGCCTGAACATATATATATAGCTGGTTTATATCCAAGCTGGATGATAAGAACTATACATATTTAATCCTCTATTATTCACAAATCCAAGTCTTCTGAATTTCCTACCAGCTCTGTCAACTCTTACCACCCACTTTATACTGGAGCTGGGTAAAATATTGAAATGGTGAAGTATACAAAGGAAAAGAAGATGCCAATTTCAGGATTCTTACTACTTTTCAACTCTGTACATCCTCCTGTATACTACGATAACAAGGCTTGTATTTCTTGCTATTTACTTGGGAACATTACCTCTTTTGTATAAAAGGCACCTGGTTACGGTCATTACATTTTCAGACCAATAGGACATTTAAGATGAACATTTTAAGACTTAGAAGCTGTAACTCTACAGCTTCTAAGCTTAGAGTAAAGGTGAGTGGATAGTCTCAATAATCTAGTACTGAGCAATCCAGCCAGCAGTTAAAGTCATCGTTTTAAGGCTTTGCCTTTCCAACAATTTATATTAACCAATACTCCTATATATCTTGTGTCTCAACATGTTAGAAACTTAAAAAGAAATGCTTTTGCTATAAAACTCTTCATAATGAAACACATTAACCAGATGATGTTAAAGCTTGTTTGTAAAGAGATAGAAATATAGCCGCACAAGGGAAGAATGATAAAAATGGTATGTGACTATATGTTAACCAGAAAGTATTACTTTGCCTTTTTCTTTTCTTCCCTAGGTTTCATTATTGCTTTTTAAGTATATTTTATTGATTATGCTATTGTCCCATTTTTTTGCATTTTTCTTAATAACTTGCATATTATTTTTAAGGTAATCATAGGTTATGTTTTCTGATTTATACAACAATTTTATCCAGACTTCCCATGATTAGGTCATATGAGTGATTCCTAGTTTTAATTTATAGTTTTTATTAAAAATTCTATTTGTACGCAGTTCTATATTTAAGGTCAGGAATTTCTTTCAGACCTTAAGTCTTTAATAGTTTGCATGACTTGATAGATATAATATCCCTTTAAAGAACTTTAAATTCTCAATCCCACCACAGACCTAGAACATCAGAAGATGCCATCTCTGTTTTCCAGTGGGCAAACTAAATTATAAAGAATTAAGGACATTTTTCAGAGTCATTTTGCTGGGAATACAAGATAATTCTTCTCTTTGGCTTTCTAATTTACAACTTAGTTAAGACTTAAGTGGTTAGAACGTAGTTCTTTCTTTAGAAAGTCAGTAAATCAGACATCAGAAAAAAGGTAAATTTCAAAAGGACTAGGTATCAGAATTTAGTTACTTTTAGGCTCAACACTTGTAGCCCAAAATGTGCATACTTAATCCCTCCTCATCTGTAAGTAGATCCCTTCTGACTATATTAACGACAAATAATTTCTAACATTTTATGACTTTCTTCTTTGCTTAGATTACAGCGTCAGAGCCATGCTAAAGATAATGAAATCAAGAACCTTAAAGAGCAACTTTCCATGAAAAGGTACAAACAGCTGTTGCTTTAGTTGAGTGCACCTCCTCTGAAACTATGTATTCCACTCAGCTCATTCTAGCTAGGGTAGCCATATGATTTGTCATCCAAACTGGGGCACATGAGCCTGAAATTGAGCTGTTTTTGTAATTACACTGGGACAAGTATAAACTGGAAATGTCCTTGGAAAATTGAGAGGTATGTTTAATTTAGCTGCGGCACTAGAACACTGCTGAGACAGAAATAATCAGCCAAATTATGGTTACAAAGCACACTACTCTCAGGGACTGGAGCTTATTGAGTTCTAATATCTTTACCCTATTCAATGCAACTAAGTATGACTGATTTATGAAATGGGCTTAAGCTTTTGTTCTCATTTATAGATTTGTAGGTAATTTTTTTAAACAGCTCTTTTGAGATCTAAATCATTAAACATGAAATTTACCCTGTTAAAGTATACAATTCACTGATTTTTAGTATATTTACAGAAGTGTACAACCATCACTACTATCAATTCCAGAACATTTCTATCACCCTAAAAAGGATTCATTAGAAGTCACACCTCATTCTCTCTTCCCCTAGCTTCTGGCTACCACTAATTTATTTTTTGTTTCTGTGGATTTGGCTATTCTTGACATTTCATATCAATGGAATCATATAATGTTTGGTCTCTTATGATTAACTTCTTTTTTTCAAGGTTCGTCCATGTTGGAGCATTTATCTGTACTCATTCTTTTTTATGAATAAATAATATTCCATTGTATGGATATACCACATTTTGTTTATCTTTTCATCAATTTATGGACATTTGGTTTGTTTTCACTCTTGACTCGAATTACAAATACTGTTATAACATTTGTATACAAATTTTTGTGGGAACATGTTTTTAATTCTCTTGGGTATATACCTAAGAATACAACTGTTAAGACATGCAATTAACTCTGTTTAACTTTTTTGGGAACTGCCAAACCATTTTCCAGATCAGTTCACCATTTTACCATCTCACCAACAATGGGTGAGAGTTTTTATTTCTCCACATCCTCACCAATACTTATTGGATTATATGTCTTTATTTTTCCCAGTGTAATGGGTATCAAGTGGTATACCATAGAGGTTTTCATTTGTATTTTCCTAATGGTTATGTGGAGCATCCATTCTTTCTCGTGCTTCTTGGCCATTTGTGTATCTACTTAGAGAAGCATTTATGCACACACTTTGACCGTTTTTAAATTGGATTGTTCATGTTTTCTGTTGAGTTTTAATTATTCTCTTTATGTTCTGGATACAAGTCCCTTATCACATATTTGCAAATAACTTTCTCCCATTCTGTGGGTTGCCTTTTCACTTTCTTGTTTATGTCCTTTGAAGTACAAAAGTTTATAATTTGATAAAGTTCAGCTTTCCTATCTTTTCTCTTGTTCTTGTAGGCAAATTTTGTATTCTGTTCAATGGCATAATAATTCTCTTGGTTGAGTTAATATATATCCTTGAATATTGTGTGATTGTTCCCTTCAAAACTCTCTCGTTTTAATGGCATTAACAATATTTTGTTTTGTCAAGCTTCTCATCGATGTTTTCAGGTACTCAAGTATCCAGATGTTTCAAATAATAAAACATTGAGGATAGCTTTTGTGAAAGTTCCCCATTACTATGTTAAATTTCCAATTAGTTGTTTTCATATAAGACACTGGTTTGTCTAGAGTTCTGGGGCTCAAGCTGAAATGAGATGAAATAAGAGAGAAACCTCACAGGTAACCATTGTCCATAAAGTCCTTGATAAATAATGTCATATCATTATCTCCCTCCCTCTTCAGCTATAAGATTTGTTTTTATTCTGAGGTGCTGAGTGTAAGCACTGAAATAACCAGTAAAAACTATTTTCATGTAGTGACCTAGTTTTATGACACGGATAATAAAGACCTTCGCAGTTGCTGTTGTTGGGATACAAAAATGCTTATAGAAGCTTTATGTAAAATTTATTAATAACAATAGTACCTGACACTTATTTAGTACTTACTATGTACCAAACACGAAGTGCTTTATTTATATTACCTGAATTAATTTCACAATAGCTCTTTGAGGTAAGTAATACAATTTTCTCCATTTTTACATGTGAGGAAACTGAGGTACAGAGAAGTTCAGTAACTTGCCCACAGTTTCACATTTAATAAATTGTAGAACTCAGATTCATCCTCACACATCTTGATATCAGAGCCAAGTTTTAAATCATTACCTCTATATTGACAGCTTTAAAACTTCTACGCTCTTGATAGTAAAGGATAACAGTTAGTTAGGCTTAAGTAATGTCTTCTCTTGCTTTTATATGCTGTGTACTTTTTAATTGTTTTAATGAAATCATTAAGTATTCATTGAATAGCTTGTTATCTTTCCTTCTGAATAAGGTAGAAAAGCCTGTTCTTGCTGCAATGTTACTGACTCTTTAGTAATCATGTATTTCAGATCTCAGTGGGAAATGGAGAAGCATAATATGGAAAGCACAATTAAAACATACTTAAGCAAGCTGAATGCAGAAACTAGCAGAGCTTTAACAGCCGAGGTGAGAGAGAGAGATGGGTTGGGGAGGCAAGTTTTACTTGTATACTAATATACTAAAGAATTGAAAGAAGACTGTTTTTTGAATAAAAAGAAATAAGACATTTTAGGACCAGCCTGAAAATCTCAGCTCCAATCTTTGTGCTTCTTAGACTCATTGGCATTTTGTACATAATTACTTCAGTGTTGATGATCTTATGTTGTTTTTCCTCAAATGACTTCAAGAAATTGATCTACTTCATTATCTATAGCAAATGCAGATATCTTGGGAAAATTCTCATAAAGCCAGGTCACAAAGTTTAGTTTGGCCAAACTTCGAAGAATAACATTTCCCTGCTGCCATATCTCCCTTCTTCGCTACTTCTTACATAGATCTTCCAAAAGTACATACACATCATACAGTCCAATGTCAAAAACCAACTTATCTTCTGGACCCAGAAGGTTGTCCAGTTTCTTCTAAGTTAGCTTAGATCCCCAAAGCTAGGATCTCACAAAAGAAATATGATCATATATGGGTATGTAATTTTTGTTTTTGGATAACCAAACTTGATATACAATCAAATTAAAGTTTTGGAGAGCTTACTTAAAATCATTACAGATCTTTCCACCTCTGTCATAGTAAGTGCTACTTTTTAGCAGTGCTCAGAAATCCAGAGGTCAATAATAAGGAGTGATACTGGACCCAAAAATCTCTGGAGAGTAAAGTGTTGGAATGCTAGCTTTAACAACAACCACCATAAAACCTCAGGTTACTATATGAGCTCCAGTTTGTATTCTTTGTTTTTCACTGCTTTTAGTCAGAAAGTTCTTTCTACTTCCATTATTAATCTTAGAAACACTTAATGCTGTCTAAGAGAATAATAAGCTATTTTCAGTAACAGTGCAGAAGGGATTCCTGCTGTGGGATCGACATTGGACTCGATGACCTCCAAGGCCCAGGTTTGAACTGCATTGTCCTGTATGGTCTGATTATCTTCTTATCCCTTTGTGAGTTGGAGAACAAACAAATAGCAGGAATTCTTTTGAGTGTTCTTCACTTAAAACCTAGACTAGATTTAGTACCAATTAAATTATTATCTCTAGGACCAGGAGTCATTTTTTAAAGTTGGTTTAAAAACTTTTGTGATGGTTCCAATGTATGTGGAAGTTTGAAAACTAATCTTCCAGAATGTTTACAAACCCAGTAACCATTGCATAAAAGGTTAGAACTGCAGAATTGATCAAAAAGCTTTTATAATGTGTCATGGATGGTTCAGAAGCTCATATGCTGTTGGAAGAGACTGGAAAAGAGCTTAAATTTACTCCAAATGATTAAGAAAAGAAATGTGTTCATTTACAATGACCCCTTCAACTTCTTTTTCTTTCTCAAAAATCTGTAGGTGTATTTCTTACAGTGTCGTAGAGATTTTGGTTTGCTTCATCTAGAGCAGACTGAAAAGGAATGCCTCAGTCAGCTTGCCAGAGTGACTCACATGGCGGCAAGGTAACATTTCCCTCTCCCTGAAGGCACCTGATCTCAGAGATATTCACAGGTGGCTCCAAGGTTGAACATAATCTATGATGTGTTTTACAAATGTGACATCAGTCTTTGGAGTGCAGAAGCCCTTGTGTTTTTAAACCTCAAAAGTCACCTCGTCACTTTGATGCTTTTGTTGCTTCTGTTAAAGCACTGAGAAGTCTACTGAATGCAGTACTAGCTGCTGACAGGTTTTTCCCACCCTCCACAGTGAAATAGGTCAGAGAGCTCAGTCAGAGACATGTATAAAGATCAGATATTTACAAACCAAGGTGGATTCTAAGTGGAAAACTTTCCTAATTCTTTTGTCTTCAAAGGCTGGGTTTTAAATAGCTTTGGAGTATTTTGGGGGAAAATCAGTATTAACATCTAAAATCATATATTAAAGGCAATTTCCTCCTGTGCTATAAATGAATGATATTCAAATATTGGGCAGGTTGAATGAGACTCTCCTTAAAATTATAATTTTATGAGGTATTACTTGGAACTTCAAAAATTAAATTAGAATCTCTGGAACCAAGCATCATTATTTTTAATAATTATCATTTTCATGATTATTATCTTTCATATCTAAAGAATCAGAATCGCTAAGACTTAGTAAGATTCCCAGGATATAACGATGTGCATTCAGGTGAGGGAAGCACAGTTTTAAGTAATCAGTCTGTTTGCTTGCTAGAGGGAGAAAAGCTCTGTAAATTAAAATATTATCAAGCCTTTTTGTACTCAGATGATTCCAATGATAACTTGTTCTGCTCTTTTAAAGTTGTTGTACTGGGTGATACTGGGCTAGGAATGTTTTAACAGCATTTTGAAAGGCTTTTAAATCTCTCTTCTGCAGACGGCAGATTCTAAAAACTTCAAAGTTATTCTATTTAAGTTGTTTGGTGGCTATGTTTGGCTGAGCTGCTCTGCTTGTGCAATTTACACCTGCATAGAGGCAACAACCTAATTCATCCTTGCAGAAAGGGCACTTTCTGATTTGCCCTTCCAAACTGAATATCTTTCTCTAATTTGCAGAAGAGTCTGATAGGCCAACTGTGTGGCCTTGTGATGTCAGGTTTAACGTGAACATAGTCCAAAACCTGCTTCCAAGATGGGTATTCTCAACATTGTAGTGAATACTTCTACATTGACTGGCTTGGGCAATTTCCTTCTTTGGGTTTCACTGCCTTCCTACTTCAGTGGCGCAGGATTCCTGTGCAAGGTTTTATAATATGTCTTAAAAATTTGTCACCAAGCCAGAAAAAAAGAAACCTTGGTTTGCCAATGCAGAAGTTATATTTTCTCTTGGGGAGGAAAAAAAAAAACCAACCACAACCTTATGAGTTTCTAGTTGTTGTTTTTATGTTTAATAATAAGCTCTTCCATACAACTTCGTGCCCATTTTAGGTAATTGTTGGTGATGGAGGTAATTTTGTTGGTTTCCATTATTTACATATATGCTAGAGAACATATTGGAAATTTTTGGAAACTTAGTTGGCATATAAAAAGAAAGAATTTCCTCGTGTGTCTCCTTGTCTACACTAGCAACCTAGAATCACCTCAGTTAAAGGCTGCAGTAGACAGTTGGAATGCCATCGTGACAGATGTCAGAAACAAGATTGCATTCCTTAAGGTAAGTTGTGAGGTATACCTAGAGTAAATTGACTGAAAGTTGTAGGTGGTGTATACTTAAAGAACACATTAAACATTAAAAACAATTGCTAGAGAAATTTAAGGAAGTGCATGCTTTTCGTTTTAGTTAATGTTTATGCCTTTTTGAGGTTTTGTTACCTAACCAAAGTAGGGGTTTGGCTGCCTGCCACCACCAAGAGCCAAATTCTAGAGGCACAGGTTGGTGAGAAAGGAAAAGACGTTTTTATTCAAATGCTGCACAATCTGGGAGGATGGCAGACTCTTGTCTCAAAGCCCATTCCCTGAGAAACCAAGAGGAAACCCCAGCCACCCTCAGCCAGACCAAAACCAAAGGCAGTGTCCAGAATTCCTTCTCCCATTTAAAATAGCATCATTTGGGAACCACAGGTGTCCACTGAGTGGTCATCCAGGCAGCTGAGCTTTTCTCCCAGCCACTGTCAGGTCTCAGGCTTCCTCCTTAGAACTGGTGTGGGGCCAGCACCACCATTGGCCTCGTGGCTTCCAAGACCAGGAGGCCCCGCAAATGCACTGGCCAGTATGTTTGCGAGGTGGGTAAGAGCCTGTCCCTTCCTTCCCTTGGGTTTATGTTCATTTTCCTTGTGGTCTGGACCAGGTGCTTTCTCAGCCCATACTTGCACGAACCCTGGAAAGGTCCCCCTGCAACCAGTTCCTTCTTTTTCCCGCGTTAGACTGACAAGTTTCTAACATACAGCACCTCTTACTGCTGCCATCCTGACCTTTATGTTGCATGTGCCTACCTTCCCCTGGTCCCACCCCCAGTCAGGTACCAAAAGGGGGAAGAAGGGCTTTCCCCCCACATCCAGTTGCCTAGCTAGTCTTGAGCATGCTTGTTCAGTGCAGCCGGTCCTCCTGCCGCCATATTGCCTGGGGGCAGGGGATCTGCTGCCAGGCTACCTTTATCAGTTTGAGGTTACTTCTACATAGTCATAGCATCCTGTACTCATCCTGTTGTCAATCAACAGATACTTCTAAAAATACAACTATTTACATAGAGATTATTTAGTTTCTTAGTAAAGTAAATGCTAAACTCAAACATTGTGCCTCACACCTAATTTTTCTAGAAATCCAAAGATGTTTCAATCAGAAATACTAAATGTCTTAACTTGGTTTGAGTAATTGTGTGTTTACAGAATTAAAAGCAAAATCAAACGGACCCTTATTAGTTTTCAGTCTTAACTTCTTATGTAATTATTCCATAATGCAAAATAATAAATTTATAATTATTGGTTTAATAAAATTAGAACTCTGTTAAAGGTAATGTAAAGTGGTAACCCACTGAATGTTTAGTAATTAATCACTTGGTTTTGGGATATTTTTGTATTTATATCTTAAAGTTTATATATAATGTTGATTGTTTTGTGATTTCACAACAAAATGACATTCAGTTCTGAAAAGCTGCCTCAAAGTATTAACTGCTTATCAATTTTTTTGTTAGTGGTCTTGATTGTTTCTCTCCAGACTATTTCTGACTCAGTCTTTAGTGATGCTTAGCATTTCTGTTGGGTTTATTCAAAGTTCTGGCCTCAAAAGAGCTGCTCCTTATTTTGTATCCTTGTTTTCTTTCAAGCACATGTTGTCCTTGTGGAAGTTTCTAAATGTTGTGCTTCTTAAGACTTTTTTTGTCCTCTTGTGCATTGTTTATAAGACAATATACAAAGCAAAATGGGGACAATGCCAAAAATGTTAAAAAGTTGGTAAGCTTCAGAGGTTAGAGTCTTTTGGCAAAATCCAAGAGAATAAAACAAAGATGTATATGGAACTGGAGAAAGCTAGAAGTATAACTTTTGAGATAAACAAAATGTGAATATTTAATAAATGTTCCCTAAAATTTTTCCTCTAGATTTTAAAATGAACATTTTCAAGTAATTCAACTCTGTTACAGATACTTTTTCCCCATACTTATCAATCAGAATATTATTTACGGCTTTTTGAATCTTTAGACTCTCTTCATTTTATGTCAGTGGTTCCCAGTTTGGGGCTGAAAATTATGGAACCACTGGAGAATTATCATGAGGACCTGTGAATTATATGTGTCTCTTTTGTCAATCAACAGACACTTCTAAAAATACAACTATTTACATTCAGGGATAATGTTTTATAGAAATATTTTTATGTTAGAAATTGTTTTTATATTATTTCTGACGCTAGACTGGGAATCACTATTCTATACTGTATTCAAAACTACATTAAGTATTTTTATATGCTATTTTTTAATTTTTTATTGTATTTTTTCTATAACCATTTGGCCCCTTGTACTCCCCTCCCTCCTTTATTTTTTGAAGTTGATTTTGCTTTAAAATAATTGTTTTACTTTTTCTACTAGACACAGTACAATGAACAAATTAACAAGGTGAAGCAAGGGTTTGCCTTGAGTACATTGCCTCCAATTCAGCTCCCTCCACCGCCACCCAGTCCTGAGATACTGGTAAGAAATGTGACATTTTGAAATTTTCTCATCCTTGTCTGATAAAATGTTAAGAGCTATAAAACACTGCATATGCCGTGTGTTTAATGTGTATTCAAAGTGGAATAGGCACATAATATGCATCTCATTTGTAATTACGTCCATTTCTGTTACATCATCTTCGGATGACATAACTAGTTGGCAGGCTTAACTGAGGCCACTTACATAGGTTGTATCACTGGATTTTAGTGATGAATTGATATCTAAAGAGGTAGTGTATTTTTATTCATCCTATCACTCTCCTCTGCATCATGGGAGAAAACTGATGAATGCTCAGAATTTCCAGTGCCCTCAAGTTACCCCTCCATGACTGGAACACCTCAGCATAAGACCCTAGGTGACTGGACTTTACCCTTCCACACCTTCTTTAGACTTTCTTTTCCTTAAATTTTATCTTATATTCTGTCTTTAACAGCAAGGACACCTTCCATTTATGCCTCTTCCCTGTTTGTTGTAGGGATCAATGAGTCTTAATCAGAATACTAATATCTGTACTATACTATTTATGTTATCATTTTGGAAAATATAGTACCTTAACCAAGTAGACAGATGCAGCTTTCCAAAATACCTTTTAGGACAGAACCATTAGATAATAATTTTTATTATCATAACAGATCTGGGGGTAAAAAGAAAAAAAGGTGTGAGATATTTAGGGGCAGACGACTTTCAACATAAGCATTTATGCTTGTAGGAGAACTTTGCAATGTTATTTCTACAAATAGTTGAGTAAATTAAATAACTGAAAACATTATGTAAATTATATGGAGTTTCACTGTGTTTCAAAAGCAGAATCCAAAGGTAAAAGTATTATATGACATACATTCCGGTCTTTAGTTTAGAATGATGGAATTGCCTTTTTGGTCAATCTGCCTTTTATATTATGTCCATGATACATTATTATTTTAGGCTTGGAACACCATCAGACCCAACTACCCTGATAAAGAATGTGTTACGTACATGAAAGAGAAACCCCAAAGATTCCCTGTAATTCTACAGTAAGTTACACATATTCTTGGTAGGTTTCTAGAAACTCTGTGCCTTTTGCCCATATTCAAACTACTGCCTGTAGTTTTGTAACTCTCCCATGACTGTAAATATAAAATGGCTCCAGAGACTCAAAGCTAGATATATTGTTGTTTTGGAGTTTCCTGGAACCAGACCAGCATAAGCTGCCTAATACTAGTGATACTCTGTGGCTGACAGACATAGGCAAGCCTTGACCTCTACATCTTATTCCTTCAGAGACTGTTTTAGTTCTGATGTAGCTACACAGGTTTGATCAAGGGCAAAAAACCACTGGCAGTTAGGCCCTGTGAATTCATAAGAATCTTCTGCTAACATCTGAGATGTATAAGTGTGTCCTCTGTGCTATCTAATAGAATCACTGCTGCGCTTGATCAAAGCTGACAGTTGTGTTAAAATGCAGGCAGCAGTGACCATTGAGCATTAGTGGATCAGTTTGAAAGCATAAATGCTAGAAATATTATTTATTGTACTATAAATTAAGATGGTATTATACAATGGAGATATACTAGAGATCTGGGTTCAAGTCCTAACTCTGAAGAACTATGTTGGTCTTTAGAAAATGAGTTGCACTGGACTTCAGTTTTCTCATTTATGTATCAGGAAGCTGTCCTAGGTTATCTGATCACTAAAGTCCATCAGTCTCTGAGATTCTAGTACCATAAGGAATGATCACCAGGTTTTAACTATATAGTCGTTTAACCTGAGAAATCTATATTAATGGGTACTATTCCCAGTGTATCCTGATATTTTTTATGTTTCATTATATTTCAACTTTTGTACCCTGGCTATCTAATCCTCAAAGTAGTGTTAGGTAATAATGGTCCTCAAAGAGAGCAGGACTATTGATTCATTCATTCTTTAAAAACTTTACATTATACAAATTTTAAAACATATATAAAAAGAGAATAGTATAATGAAACTCAGTGAACCGAAGAACCAACTTCAACATTATCAACGTTTTGTCAGTCTTGTTTCATGTCATTTGTTCCTCCCCACTGGGAAATTTTAAAGTAAATCTTACATATCATATAATATCATCCATATATACTTTAGTATGTATTCCTAAAAGGTAAGGACTTATATTATTGGAAATAATCATTGTCCTGGCCGGGTGGCTCAGCTGGCCAGGCCAGGGCACATACCTAGGCTGCAGGTTTGATACCCCATTGGGGTGTGTACAGGAGGCAACTGACCGATGTTTCTCTCTCTCTCTCTCCCCCACTTCCTCTCTCTCTGAAATCAATGGACATATCCTCAGGTGAAGACTGAAGAAAACCCTCATTTTTCTTTTTTTTTCCCTTTTTTAATGTATTTTTTATTGTTGTTCAAGAAGAATTGTGTCCTTTTCCCCACAGTGCTCTCCCCTGCCCCACCCATCCCCACTTCCCACCCTCAGTCCTGTCCCTGTTTGGATTTGTCCATGGGTCCTTTATACATGTTTCTTGAAGACCCGTCCCCTTCTTTCTCACATTATCTCCCTCCTTCCTTCCTTCTGGTTACTGTCAGTTTGTTCTTTATTTCAATGTCTCTGGTTTTATTTTGCTTGCTTGTCTCTTTTGTTGATTAGGTTCCACTTATAGGTGAGATCATAGTATTTGTCTTTCACCACCTGGCTTATTTCACTTAGTGTAATGATTTCCAGTTCCACCCATGCTGTCATGAAGGGTAGAAGCTCCTTTCTTTCTGTTGTGTAGTATTCCATTGTGTAAATGTACCACAGTTTTTTGATCCACTCATTTATTGATGGGCACTTAGGCTGTTTCCAGCACTTGGCTATGAACATTGGGGTGCATAGGTTCTTTTGAATTGGTGTTTCAGGATTCTTAGGGTATAATCCCAGGAGTGAAATTGCTGGGTCAAAAGGCAGTTCCATTTTTAGTTTTTTGAGGAAATTATATACTGTTTTCCACAGTAGCTACACCAGTGCACTAAGGCTCCCTTTTCACCACCACCTTACCAGAACTTGTTTGTCGATTTGTTTCTGATGGCCATTCTGATTGGTGTCAAGTGGTATCTCATTGTGGTTTTAATTTGCATCTCTCTAATGAATAGTGTTGGTGAGCATCCTTTCACATGTCTCTGGACCCTGTATATGTCCTCCTTGGAGAAGTGTCTGTTCAGGTCCTTTGTCCATTTTTTAGTTGGATTGATTGTTTGTCTTCCTGGAGTGAAGTCATGTGAGTTCCTTATATATTTTGGAGATCAAATCCTTGTCCGAGGTATCATTGGCAAATATATTTTCCCATACAGTTGGTTCCCTTTTCATTTTGCTGATATTTTCTTTAGCCATACAGAAGCTTTTTATTGTGATGAGATCCCGTTTGTTTATTCTTTCCTTTATGTCCCTTGCTCTAGAGAACATATTGGTGGAAGTATTGCTGCGTGGAATATCTGAGATTTTCCTGCCTATGTTTTCCTCTAGGACTTTTATGTTTTCACAACTTATATTTAAGTCTGTTATCCATCTTGAGTTTATTTTTGTGTATGGTACAAGTTGGTGGTCAAGTTACATTTTATTGCATGTAGCCGTCCAGCTCTCCCAACACCATTTGTTGAAGAGGCTATTTTTACTCCATTTTATGCTTATGTCCCCTTTGTAAAATATTAAGACATGGGTTTATTTCTGGGCTCTCTATTCTGCTCTGTTGATATATGTGTCCTTATGCCAGTATCAGCTGTTTTGATTGCAGTGGACTTGTAATATAGTTTGATGTCAGGTAGTGTGATCCCTCCTACTTTGTTCTTCTTTCTCAAAATTGCTGCAGCTATTCGGGGTAATTTATGGTTCCATGTAAATTTTTGAAATATTTGTTCTATATTTGTGAAATATGTCATTGGTATTTTAATAGGGATTACATTGAATCTATAAATTGCTTTGGGTAGTATGGACATTTTGATAATGTTTATTTTTCCAGTCCATGAACTTGGTATATGCTTCCTTTTATTTGTGTCTTCCTTAATTTTTTTTCTTCAGTGTTATGTAGTTTTCTGAGTACAGGTCTTTTATCTCCTTGGTTAGGTTTATTCCTAGCTACTTTATTTTTCTTGTTGCTATAGCAAATGATTTTTTTCCTGATTTCTGTTTCTGATGTTGCACTGTTGGTATACAAAAATGTCTTTGATTTCTGAATATTGACTTTGTATCCCACTGTTTTGCTCACTTTTTAGGTCAGGTAGTTTTTTGGTGGAGTCTATAGGGTTTTCTATAGACACTATCATGTCATCTGCAAATAATGACAGTTTTACTTCCTCCTTTCCAATTGGATACCAAAACCCCTCATATTTAAAAAAAATAATCTAAGCATGGTTTATACTGTGTATTTGGCTGATGGTTCTGCTTTAAATCTGTAACAGCTATCCAACCCTTTCTCCTCCATTCAAGTCTTTTATTTGTTAAGACATTTGGTCACTGATCCTATTCAACTTCCTACATTACTGATTTAACTGATTTTATCCTTCTAATGTCATTTTGCATGTTCTACTCTTTCCTAAACTGATCATTAGATCTAGAGTGCTGGTTAGAATCAGGTTCAGAATTTTGGGTAAGAGTACTTTATAGGTGATGATGTACATGATGTATATGTGAAGGAACACAGTGTCTCTCCTTTAGTAATGTTAAGAATTGAATGTCAACCTCATCTGTTCATTATAAAATTCCTCATTAAACTTCCACCTATTGGTTTTAGGATCATTACTTGAGGGCTATACTGATATTTTTTTTAAAAAAGCAACAACAAAAATCAAATAGTTGAACTCCTACTTTATGCCTGTGCTAGACCTGACACATGGTAGATGCTAAATAAATCTGTCACTTTTGTAGTTCAGCCAATAAGGTATTCATCCCATTGGCAGATGCAAAGAAGGGCTTTCTTTCCACCACCCCATGGGAAGTGTAGTTACAGTTCTATCAGGTGGTACAAAATCCCTCCATTACATAACAGCAAAAGTAATATTACTTATAGACAACTTTAGTTCTTTAGTGGAATTCCTGAGTGTCAATATTGCTCATAAACAATGATAGTACTCATTAAGGACCTCCTTTGCATAGTTCTATAGTATTCCATTTGGAAGGGAACGTTAAAGGTAACTTAGCCCCACTCTGTTATTGGCATCCAAAGTTACCCAGCTAGGTGGAAAAAATGTGGGACTAGACCCCTGGTCCCTCCTCTCAGTGTTCTTAAGTATATGTCACTGTCCTTTGCTATTTGAATATTCATATATTTAACCAATTTTATGACAACATTGTTTCTATTGTGGTTTGTAACTAGATTCCAAATCATTGTTTTCCCCAAACATTGCTCTATGAGTTTAAATCAGTGACCATATGAATAGATGTGTATGGGTTTTTGTTTTTATTTTTTATCCTTTCTATTTTAGATGCAGCAGTTCTTGGGAAGACCCCTTGTGAAAGAATCTTTCTTTAGACCTGTGCTCCCTGTTCCTCAAATGCCTGCCGTTTGTCCTGGAGTCATCTCTGCACCTGGCCAACCTAGACCTGCCCTGGTACAGAGCTCTTCTTGGTGGAATAGATATTAACTAATTTTTTATCACTACAGTGGACTTCCAGAATGAATGTCTGTCTTTTCTTTGTTCATTTATTTGATAAATGATGATGACTGAAAGATAATTGAGTAAATAGTTTCACGTGAAGCACTGTGTTAAGGGCATTACACATATTATTTAATTATTTCATTAATTGATATTAGCTTAGTTTTTGGATACAAAGATAAATATATCATTATGGTAGAGAGTCCTTACAGTTACACTTTGCTTCTATAACAGGTAACAATGATGGATAGATTGATATTTTAATAGATAATTTATATTTAGCATAATTGTTGGGTAGATTAAAAAACAAAGAAGCCAAGTCAAAACAAATTAAATTATGCTAGAAAGCCAAAGAAAAATTTTATTTAAACACACATATATGTATGTCTAGTAAAAGTATTTTTCCATAAACAGACAATATAAATAGCATCACCTTGGAATGTATTATAAATTTTCATAGCTGCAAATAGCTAGATAAGCCTCATCCAAATCTAAAGAAGCAATAGAGAATTGTAAAATGAATAGAATTGTTAGTTCTAATCTTGGTTAAGTTAAACATTTTTATTAAAAGAAAAATAGTTTCCCAGAAGGTCATGTTAAATGTAATTTAACAAAAATATTTTCTAATTTTGACCTTCCTGTAAGCACATTCTGGTCAGTTTTTTTTGCACCTATATGTTGCTAACAGTCTCCCTTTGAAATGTATAGTCCAAGGGACTCTGCTTATTTTTGTAGTGGCTGCTTCTCTACAAACAAATATGCAATATTAACTAGGTACCACATCTTTTTATTACCATGATTTCACAGGGTTTCTCATGTGATTGGCTCCTGCACCATTCTCTAAGGAACTGTAATAAAATTTTATTGAGAAAACATTAAAGTACCTCAGCCTTCTAATAAGATGACTTTCTGATTGCGCAGGAAAAGCTTAATACCGAGATAAACCCAAATTTCTGGGCAGTATTCTGCTCCTCTCTGACTTACTAGGCTTGATATGAGTTATTCAAATGGCTGTTAGTAGTTGCTAGTTTTCATGAGTAATAACTTCATATTTGAAAATAACTTGTAGAGTCTTAGGTAAAAGATGAAAAAAACTTGTAGAATCTTAGGTAAGAGTTATAATTATCACAGTAATCAGATTAGCACTCCAAAAATATTTATTTATTGATACTAATTAACTAGAATCTTAATGGTTCTAATAAGCAACCACCATAAAATGTGGGGAGAATGTTGTTTGATGTGTTTGTGGCTCAGAGGTGTCACTGTAAGTTCCTCACCACCTTTCTAACATGAAACATTGGGCAGACATTCTAGTAGTATTTGCATCTTTATTAACTATTTTGAAAATTCAACTATATTTCTAATTATAAAAATAATTAGAAAAAGTAATTTGCTAATCATAAAAAGCAAATAATACAGAAATACACAAATATATACAAAATGCATAATAAAAAAATATACAAAGCAGAAAGCAAAATTACCCTGCAATTGAATTTTAGGAAATAATTACTACTTACAGATTGCTTTATAAAACTTAGAGGCCTTTTTCTGTACATACATTTATTTCTGTACATGTTTGCAGTTGCTGAAACTAGTATGTCCCGTTTTTAAAATAAGCATAATATGAACAAATAGAAATATTGTTGTGCTAGTTAAGAAAAAAACTAAAAAGGGAACATGTATGTCAATATCCCTCTTCTTTAGTCTGTGCATTATTGAGGTATGAAAATAGCATGTTGGCATGGAATGTTACTTCCTAATAATTGAAGCTGATCGGTTATAACTCTCTGTTCCTTACAGATGACTGGCATAGCCTGGACTGTGCCAGCAGCGGTGGGAGAGGCTGTGCCTTCCAGTGCAGGTCTGGGAAGCGATTCCCTAATGATGAATTGGGAGAAGATTACAGACAGACTGAAAGCTGCCTTTCCACAACAGACCAGGTACCTTAGTTTATATTAAGCAGTGAGAACAGTTTATACCCTCTAGTCCATAGCCATAATTACAGCAATGAAATATTTCAGAGAAACATCACACATACACGCACGCATGCATGCGTGCACACATGCACAGATATTTCCTTATCATGGCCTTCATAAGGAAAATAAAATGTATCGAGAAGGGATTGTGTTCATTATAAATACTAAACCTCTTCATTGAAGTTATTAGTGTTAAGACATGAGAGACTACATTTTTAAATTCAGTTTTGCTCATTTACTGAAGATACAACTAGTTGTAAACTTACCCAATTTTGTTACTACTAGCTGCAATAATTACCTTAATAACCTATTTCCAAAGTGAATTTTAAGTTGATAGTATGCCATATACAGCCAACCATGATCAGGTTTTACTTTCCTGATTCCTTAGTTTTATTGAGGATCCTTATAATTTCTTTATTAGGCAACACATTTAAATGTAAAAAATCATAATTTTACTGTTTTCACAGTTCTGACTTTCGTAGAAAGATAATTAATTCTCCCCTACCAGAAATGAAGTTTCTTTTATTTGTACTCTTATATCCAAGGAAATAATTCTAGTTTTTATCAGTATTTTTATTTGAAGAATAATACTTTTATTTAATATACATACTATTATGCTACAGGATCGATTATAGTTTTATAAATATTACCATGAATAGGCAAAGAAAATAGAACTGTAATACAGTTGTTATTATTGTACCAAAAATGTATGTGCCAGTTTTGTTTTGGATCAATGGACCCTGAGAATTGAAAAAGAACCTATCAGTTAAAATATTCCTAGGTTTTTTAAATCAATGTGTCTTTTAATCTTTGTTTTCACGTTCTGTTTAATATTTGTTTTCTGTATCTAAATTTTATAAAAGTAAACCTCTTAACAGTGATAGAGGAGAGAAAAGCCAATAGCAACAGAGTTAAAAAGGAGTATTTAGTCCTAATAAGAGAACATTGAGAGATATGATATAAAAAGCTCAGTACATAAAAAAGTAGATAACAAGTTTCACACAGTCTGCTTTCAAAAACAGTTAAAATATTTTTCTGAAAAGAAAATAAATGCTAAATGTTATCACTCATGGACACATTTAGTATCATTAATAAAAGATTAGGACTTTTCATTTTGGTTTAAGATAAATGCAGATGGACCTGTGATCACTGTTTTAGATTGGAGATCTAAAGGATCATGTTGATATGATAGATATTAATCATACAATAGGATTTATATCTTGTGTGGGGACCACATCCTCAAGTCAGTAAGGAAAATTGCCACTGCTCTTTCCTTTATCTTTTCCAGAAAGGAGCTTACAGATTTCTTACGAAAATTGAAGGATGCTCATGGGAAGTCCTTATCTGGAATGACACTTGATGAAATTGTTTACAAGATTTCTCAATTTATTGACCCTAAGAGATCTCAGGTAAAAAAAAAAAAAAAAGTGAAAAATCTATATCTCTCTGCTCTTATCAAGTTAACTGGTTTTTAAATATACATATATTTATATTGTTATTGAGGCATAATTGAAACAAGACAAACTGCACATATTTAAAGTGTATAGTATGATACATTTTGACATATGTATACACCCATAAAATCATTGCTTTAATCAGGATAATGAATATATCTATTACCCACAATAGTTTTCTCATCCCCCTATATAATGCATTTCTGCTGCCCCTCCCAAGACTCATTAGCAGAAGCACATTTCTATGTGATAGCTCTGTTTGAGTATCATAGAGATTGTTTTTTGAGAGGTACTTTACTGTCATGTAGTTTAAGGTGACTTTAGTATTTAGTTAAAAACATTAAGGTAGTAGTCTTGAATTCAAAGTTGTTTTTACTTCTGTTCTACATCTGAAACTAAAGATCTTTTTTTATTTTTTTTGAAACATAGTTGACTTACAACATTGTATTTGTTACAGGTGTGTAATATTTAAGTACCTTACAAAATGATCACTGTAAAGCCTAGTAACCCTCTGTCGCCATATAAAATTATTGCAGTATTATTGACTATATTTTCTATGCTGTATATTACATCCCCATAACTTATTTATAACTGGAAATTTTTACCTCTACTCCTCTTCAACTTTTTCACTCATTTCCTTCTACTTTCACCAGCAACCATCAGTTTGTTCTTTGTATCTATGAACCTGTTTGTTTTATTTGTTCATTTATATTGCACTTTAGATACCAGATATCAGTGAAATAATACAATATTTGTCTTTATCTGTCTGACTTATTTCACTTAGCATAACATCCATGTTGTCTCAAATGGCAAGATCTCATTCTTTTTTATGACTTAATAATACTCCATTGTGTGGGTGAGTTTTTGTATGTGTGTCTGTAGATCTGCATATGGATAAACACACACACCACATCTTTATCCATTTATCTGTCCATGAATGCTTACATTGCTTCCGTAACTTAACTATTGTAAATAACGCTGCAATGAACATAGGGATTGTTATATTTTTTCAAATTAGCGTTTTTGTTTTCTTCCAATAAATACCCAGAAGTAGAATTGCTGGATCAGATGGTAGTTTTATTATTTTTAATTCTTTAAAGAAACTTACACCAACAGTACAGCAGGGTTCCCTTTTCTCCACATCCTCACTGACACTTATTTGTTGTCTTTTTGATAAACCATTTGACAGGTATGAGGTGATAGCTCATTGTGGTTTTGATGTGCATTTGCCTGATGATTAGTGATGTTGAGCATCTTCCCATGTATGAGTTTTTTTGAAAAATGTCTATTCAGGTCCTCTGCCTATTTTTAATTGTTTTTTTGATATTAAGTTATATGGGTTCTTTATATATTTTGGATATTAACCCTTTATCAGATATAACATTTGCAAAAATCCTCTGCCATTCAGTAGGTTGTCTTTTTGTTTTGTTGATGGTTTCCTGTACTGTGGAAAAGTTTTTAGTTTGATTCAGTCCCATCTGCTTATTTTTTCTTTTGTTGTCTTCCCTTAAGAGATGCACCCATAATAATAGTGTTAAGATGTCAAAGTATTTACTAACTATATTTTCTCCCTAGGAGTTTTACAGCTTCAGGTTTTACATTTAAGTTGTTAATCCATTCCGAGGTTTTATTTTTTTGCATATGGTGTAAGAAAGTGGTTCTGCTTCATTTTTTTATATGTAGTTTGTCTAGTTTTTCAAACACCATATATTGAACGGACTATGTTTTCCCCATTGCATATTCTTTCCTTCTTTGTCATATAGGTACAGGTTTATTTCTGGGCACTTTCTTCTCATCCCTTGATCTATGTTTGTGTTTTTGTTAGTACCATACTGTTTTGATTACTCTAGGTTTGTAGTATAGTTTGAAATCAGGCTGTATGATATTTTCAGTTGTGTTGTTATTTCTCAAGATTGCTTTGGCTATTTGGAGTCTTTTGCTGCTCACTACAAACTTTTGGATTATTTGTGAGGTTCTGCAAAAAAATCCCATAGGTATTTTGATAGGGGTTGCATTGACCCTGTAGATTGCTTTGGGTAATATAGACACTGTAACAATAGTAATTTTTCCAATCCATGAACATGATATATCTTTCCATTTATTTGTGTCATCTTCAGTTTCTTTTACCAGAGTTTTACGGTTTTCAGAGTACATGTTTTTCACCCATTGGTTAAATTTATTTCTAGGTAGTTTATTCCTTTGATGCAATTGTAAATGGGGTTGTTTTCATAATTTCTCTTTTTGATAGTTTGCTATTATTGTATAAGAATGCAATAATTTCTGTATGTTAATTTTGTGTCCTGCAACATTACTGAATTCATTTATTAGTTCTAATAGTTCATGGTGGAATATTTAGCATTTTCTACGTATATTATATGACACCTAAAAACAGTGAGTTTTACTTTTTCTTTTACAAATTGGATGCCTTTTATTTCTTTTTCTTGTCTGATTTCTGTGTCTAGGAGTTCCACTTCTATGTCAAATAAAAGTGGGGAGAGTGGGCATGATTTTCTTCTTCCTGATCTTAGTGGAAAAGCTTTTAGGTTTTCACTGTTGAGTATGATGTTAGCTATATGTTTGTTATATATGTCCTTTATTATGTTTAGGAATATTCATTCTATACATACTTTATTGAGAGTGTTTATCACGAATGGATATTGAATTTTGTCAAATGCCTTTTCTGCATCTCTTAAAATGAGCATGTCATATTTACCTTTGGTTTTTCTTAACGTGGTATATCATTTTAATTGATTTGTGGATATTGAGCCATCCCTGCATCCCTGATAAACCCCATTTGATCATGGTGTATATTCCTTTTTAATGTTTTATTGAGTGAAATTTGATAATATTTTGCTGAGGATTTTTGCATCTCTATTCATCAGATAAGGTGGATTCATCAAAATCCATATTGGCCTATGGATTTTTTGTTAGTGTCTTTGTCTTTTTAATATTGGCTTCATAAAATGAGTTTGGAAGTGTTCCTTTCTCTTCAACCTTTTGGAATAGTTTGAGAATGATAGGTACTAACTTTTCTTTAAATATTTGTTAGAATTTACCCGTGAAGTTGCTAGTCCTGGACTAGTTTGTTGGGAGGTTTTTTTTTTGGTGTTGTTTCGTTTTGTTTTTGTTTTTGTTTTTTGATTACTTCTTCATTACTAGGAACCATTCTGTTCAGACTTTTGTTTCCTCCTGATTCAGATTTGGAAGATTGTATTTTTTTTAAAAAGTTTGTCCCTTTCTACCAGATCGATCAGTTTGTTGGCATGTAATGTTTGTAGTAACATCTTATCTTTAGTTTTTCTATGGTGTCAGTTGTATCTTCCTTTTAATTTCTGCTTTTATTTATTTGGATCCTCTCTTTTTTCTTCAGGAGTCCAATTAAAGATTTTTTAATATTGTTTACCTTTTCAAAGAACCAGTTCGTAGTTTCATGAATCTTTTCTATTGTTTTTCAGTCTCTATTTATTTCCACTCTGATTTTTATTATTCCTTCTTCCTACTAACTTTGGGTTATGATTGTTCTTTTTCTAGTTCCTTTAGGTGTAAGGTTAGAGATTGCTTGGGATATTTTCTTCTTCCTTGTGGTAGACCTATATTGCTATAACCTCCCCCCTCTTAGAACTCCTTTTGCTATAGCCCACAGATTTTGGATCATTATGTTTCCATTTTCATTTGTCTCAATGTGTTTTTGTTTTTTTATTTTCCTTTTGATTTCTTTATTGACCTATTGGTTGTAGTAGCATGTTGTTTGGCTTCTACATGTTTATGTTTTTTCTATATTTCTTGTAATTGAGTTCTAGTTCCATACTATTATAGTCAGGAAAAATACTTGATATAACTTCAGTTTTATTAAAATAACTTAGGATAAATGCAATTCTTTGTTTCTTGTAACAATCCTTTTTTAGTGGTTTTCTTTTTTTAAGGCTTTTTAATTGATAAATTTTTTAAAAATTTTTATTGTAATTTTCCTATTACCATTTAACCCCCTTATATCCACCTCTGCCCTGCCATTACCCTACTGTCGTCCATGTCCATGAGTCCTTTTTCCATTTGGCTCAATTCCTCCACCCCTAATCTCCCCCATCAATAGCTGTCATCCTGCTCTCTATCTCTATGAATCTCTCTGTTTTGGTTGTTAGTTCAGTTTGTTCATTCGATTCCACATATAAGTGAAATCATATGGTATTTGTCTTTCTCAGATGGCCTTATTTCACTTAGCATGATGTTCTCCATGTCCATCCATGCTGTTGCAAAGGGTAACATTTTCTTCTTTTTTTACAGCCAAGTATTATTCCATTGAATCTCCCACAGTAGTTTTATTATTCTTTCTTTTTAAAGTCTGTCTTGTCTGTTTTAAGTATTGCTACCCAAGCTTTTTTAAATTTTTATTTGCAAGAATATTTTTATGTCCTCACTTAGTCTATGTGTCTTGGGTGTGAGGTGAGTCTCTTGCAGGTACCATATATATGGCTCTTGATTTCTTTTATTCATTTAGCCATCCTATGTCTTTAGTTAGAGCATTTTGTCCATTTAAATTTAAAGTAATTATTGATAAGTATGTATTTATTGCCATGGGTGTTTTGTAGTTCTCTGTTTCTCTGTTCTCTTGCTGTCTTCCCTTGTGATTTGATTAATTGTTTAGTGTTATGTATGGACTCCTTTTTCTTAATTTTTGTGTATCATACGTTTTTGATTTGTGGTTATCATGAGGGTTGTATATAACAACCTATGTATATGGAAGTCTATTTTAAGTTGGTGGCACTTATATTTGCATGCATTTTAAACGCACTACATTTCTACCCCTGCACATACATTTTATATATCAACTGCCAGAGTTGACATATTTTTATTTTGTGTATCTCTTAACTAATTCTCGTAGAGATAGATAATTTTACTACTTTTTGTCATTTAATCTTTATACTAGCTTTATATGAGGGGGGACTCCCCAAAAAACAATTATCTTCTTCAGAGTGTGCCCCTTGTAGTACAGGGTTCTCCGGCTAGGTTTGTGTTCTAGGAACCCATCTGGTATTCCTAGTGTACCAGCTGGTATTGTGAGAAACTGTGTTTGGCTTCAGTGACATATTTTTGAGGACTCTTTCAAGGCGCTTGCCCATTTCATGATGGGTGATTTACGAGTGCACCAGCCCATCCCACACTGAGTGTTCAGCAGTTTTTGACCAAAATGGCACCCATGCCCCACCTTCATTTACCTGATTTTGCCCCGAGCAGCTTTTCTTTTTATTACCCCAGGTGAAAAAAGTCCTTAAAGGGGAATGTTTTGACAATGTGGAAGAGGTGAAACAAAAAATGGCAGAAGCACTAAAAGTCATCAAAATCCTTAAGTTTAAAAACTGTTTTGAGCAGTGGAAAAAACATCTCAATATGTTTATTGCATCAAATAGAGAGTACTTTGAAGGTGACTGAAGTTTAAACATGTAAGAATAATATACAATATTTTATATATAAATTCTGGTCTTAGGGGATTCCACTTCATATGTGGTTAATCTACCACATTTACTATTTATTTGCTTTCACCAGTGAGATATTTTCATTCATATATTTTTATTTTAATTATAGTTTACATTCAGTATTAGTTTGTATTAGTTTCAGGCGTACAGCATAGTGGCTAACAGTCATATACGTTACGAAATGATTCCTACCTGGCACCATACATAGCTATTATGTTATTGACTCTATTCCCTGTTCCGTACTTTACATCCCCATGACTGTTTTGTGACTGCCAATTTGTACTTCTTATTCCCTTTCACTTTTTCACCCAGCCCTCCTATCCCCTTCCCTTTGGCAACCACCAGTCTGATTTCTGTATCTATGGGTCTGTATCAATTTGCTTGTTTGTTTTGCTCTTCAGATTCCATATATAGGTAAAATCATATGGTATTTGTATTTCTCTGTCTAGCTTATGTCGCTTAGGTCCATCCATACTATCACAAATAGTAAGATTTCATTTTTTTTTATGGCTGAATAATATTCCATTGTGTATATGTACCACAGCTTTTTTATACACTCATTTATTGATGGACACTTGGGTTGCTTTCATATCTTGACTATTGTAAATAATGCTACAGAGAAAATAGGGGTGTATATATGCTTTAAAGTTTTTTGTGAGTTTCCTTGGATAATACACAGAAGTAGAATCACTGGACCATAAGGCAGTTACATTTTTAATTTTTTGAGGAAACTCCATACTGTTTTCCACAGTGGTTGTACCAATCTGCATTCCCACCAACAGTGCATGAGGCTTCCCTTTTCTCCACATCCTTACCAAACCTTGTTGTTTGTTGATTTATTGATGATAGCAGTTCTGTGAGGTAATATCTCATTGTGGTTTTCATTTTCATTTCTCTGATGATTGGTAAATTTGAGCATCTTTGTATATGTATATTGGCCACCTGTTGTCCTCTTTGGAGAAGTATCAGTTCAGGTCTTTTGTTCACATTTTAATTGAATTACTTATTTTTCTTTTGGTGTTGAGTTATGTGATTTCTTTATGAATTTTAGATATTAATTCCTTATCTGATGTATCATTGGTGAATGTCTTCTTCCATTCAGTAGGTTATCTTTTCATTTTGTATATGGTTTCCTTTGCTGTGCAAATACTTTTTAGTTTTATTTAGTTCCATTTGTTTATTTTTTTCTTTTGATTTTATTACCTGAGGAGATATTTCAGAATAAATATTGCTAAGAGAAATGTTAGAGATTTTACTACCTTTGTTCACTTGTAGGAGTTTTATGGTTTTGAGTGTTACATTTAATTCTTTAATGTATTTTGAGTTTCTTCTTGTGTATGGTATAAGATAGTTGTTTAGTCTCATTTTTTGCATACATATGTTCAATTTTTCAAACACCATTTATTGAATAGACTGTCTTTTACTCTTTGTATTTTCTTGCCTCTTTTTTCATATATCAATTGACCATATATATGTGGATTTATTTATGGGCTCTCTGTTCTTTTCCATTGATACATATGTGTGTGTTTTAGGCCAGTATCATGCTCTTTCGATTACTATAGCATTATAATATAGCTTGATATTAGGTAGCATGATACTTCCAACTTTGTTCTTTCTCAAGATTCTTGTGTCTATTCAAGGTCTTTAGTAGTTCCATGTAAATTTTTGGAATATTTGTTTTACTTCTGTAAAAAATGCTGTGGGTGTTTTGATAGGAATTGCATTGAATATATAGATTGCTTTGGGTAGAATGTATATTTTAATGATGTTAATTCTTTCTGTCCATAATCATGGTATATACTTTCAATTATTCGTATCTTCTTCAATTTCTCTCTTCAGTGTCTTATAATTTTCTAAGTACAGGTTTTTTACCTCGTTGGTTAAATTTATTCCTAGGTTTTATTTTTTTGATGCAATTCTAAATGGATTGTTTTCTTAATTTCCCCTTCAAAAATTTCATTATTGTTGCATAAAAATGAGACCAATTTCTGAATTTTTTTGTGTGCTTCCTGCTACTTTACTGAATTCATTTATCATTTCCAGTAGTTTTTTTTGGTGGAAGCCTTAGGGTTCTGTATATACAGTATAATGTCATCTGCAAATAAGACAGTTTTACTTTTTTCCATTTGAGTGTTTTTTTTATTTCTTCTTGTCTGATTGCTGTGTCTAAGACTTAGAGTACTATGTTGAATAAGAGTGATGAAAATAGATGCCCCTGTCTTGTTCCAGATCTTAAGGGTAATGCTTTCTTTTCTTTTTGTTTTTTTCTGTTGAGTACGATATTAGCTCTGGGTTTGTCATACATATATGGCTTTTATTATGTTGATATATGTTTCCTGTATTCCCACTTAGCTGAGGATTTTTATGATAAATGGGTGCTGGATTTTGTCAAACACTTTTTCTGTAACTAATGACCTGATCATATTTTTATCCTTTGTTTTATAAATGTGGTATATCACGCTAACTGATTTGCAGACATGGTACAAACCTTGCATCCAGGAATAAATCCCAGTTATTGTGGCATATGATCTTTTCAGTGTATTGCTATATTTGGTTTGCTAATATTTTGTTGAGGATTTTTGCATCTCTGTTCATCTGGGATATTGGCCTATAATTTTCTTTCTTTGTAGTGTCTCTAGCTCCTTTTGCAATTAGGATATTCTTGCCTCATAAAATGAGTTTAGGAATCTTCCTTCCTCTGGAATCTTTTGGAATAGCTTGAGAAGGATTGGTGCTAGTTCTTTGAATGTTTGGTAAAATTCACCTGTGAAGCCATCCAGTCCAGGATTTTTGTTTGGGATTGATTTCATTGGTTGTAATCAGTCTGTTCAGATTGTTTCTTCTTAACTCGGTCTTGAAAATTGTATATTTTAGGAGTTCACCCATTTCTTCCAGATTGCCCAAACTGTTGACATGTAGTTGTTTGTAATATTTTCTTATAATCCTTTGTATTAGCTTTCACTTCTTTATTCCTATTTTATTAATTTGTGTCTCTCCTCTTTTCTCTCTCTCAGCCTGGTTAAAGACTTATCAATCCTGTTTATGTTTTTAAAGAACCAGCTCTTGGTTTCATCAATCGTTTGTATTGATTTTTTAGATGTTATTACGTTCATTTCCATTCTTTGTTATTTTCTCCTTCTATTCATTTTGAGCTTTGTCTGTTGTTCTTTTTCTAGTTCATCTAGGTGTAATCTAAGCTTAATTGAGATTTTTCTTGTTTGTTGAGGTAGGCCTGTATTGCTGTGAATTTCCTTCTTAGGGCTGCTTTCACTCTTTCCCAGAAATTTTGTATTGTTGTCTTTTTATTTTCATTCATCTCATTTATCCTTTGATTTCTTTTCTTGATCTCATTGTTATTCCATTTGTTGTTTAGTAACATGTTGTTTAGCTCCTATGTTTTTGTGTGGTTCAGTTTTTTGTTATAATGTATTTTTAGTTTCATACCATTTGTGATCAGAGAAGATGTTTGATATGATTTCATTCTTCCGATATTTATTGAGATGGGATTTATGGCCTAATATGTGGTATATTCTGGAAAAATGTTTCTCGTGCGCTTGAAAAGAATGTATACTTTGCTTCTTTGGGATAAAATGCTCTGAAAATATTAATTAGACACATCTGGTCTAGTGTGTCATTTAAGGCTACTGTTTCCTTATTTATTTTGTGTATGGAAGATTTAACCATTGATATCAATAGGGTTTTAAAGTCTCCTACTATGACTGTATTACTGTCGATTTCTTCCTTTATGTCCGTTAAGATTTTCATTACATATTTAGGTGTTCCTTTTTTGAGTGCCTGGAATATCTTTTTACATTGCTTTTTTTTTAATAAAGATTTTATTTATTTTTAGAGAGGGGAAAGGAGGGAGAGAGGGAGAGAAACATCAATGTGTGGTTGCTGCTCGAGTGCCCCCTACTGGGGACCTGGCCTGCAACCCAGGCATGTTCACTGACTGGGAATCGAACCAGCAACCCTTTGGTTCACAGGCCGCATTTAGTCCACTGAGCCACACCAGCCCGGGCAACATTTCTTTACTTTCAGTCTGTGTGTATCTTTTGATCTGAAGTGGGTCTCTTGTAGAGAGCATGTATGTAGATCTTGTTTCCTTATCCATTCAGCTACCCTATTCCTTTTGATTGGAGCATTTAATCCTTTTACATTTAAAGTGATTGTTGATAGGTACATATTTATTGATGTTTTATTACATGTTTGTGCTCCTCTTTTTTTCTTTCTTTAAGAAGTCTCTAACATCCTTGTAATACTGTTTTGTGGTGATAACAACTTAGCTTTCATTTTATCTCAAAAGGTTTTTATTTCTCCTTCAATTTTAGGTTATAGCATTACTGAGTAAAGTAGTCTTGGTTGTAGTTCCTTGCTTTTCATCCCTTTGAATATTTTGTGCCAGTCCCTTCTGGCCTGAAGTGTTTTTGTTGCAAGCTCAGCCTACAGTCTTAAGGGAGCTCCTTTGTAGGCAACTAACTTTTTCTCCTGCTGCTTTCAAGATTCTCTCTTTGTCTTTACCCTTTGTCATTTTTACTATAACATGTCTTAGAGTGGGTCTCTTTGTGTTCATCTTGTTTGGAACTTTCTGTGCTTCCTGTGCTTGCCTGTCTTATTCTTTCACCAGTTAGAAAAGTTTTCTGTCATTATTTCTTTAAACAGGTTCTTGACCCCTTGCTGTCCCTGTTCTTCTGGTGCTTCTATGATGTGGATATTGTCATGCTTCATGTCTTCCCAGAGGTCCCGTAAAAATCCTCATTTTAATTTTTTTTTTCTTTTAGCTCCTCTTTGGGTGTGCTGCCCTGATGGGGTCTGAAGTCATCCACTGGGTGTATTGGTTCTAAGGCCTCTTGGGAAGGGTTCCAATGCAGGTCAATGTAAGAACCTTCCAGTGATCAGCCCTTAGCCACCTGTTAGGAGCTACAAGGTGATCCAGAGTTGGTAGCCACCTTTGCTGGCCCTAGATGCATGTTGCGGGACCAAGCTTTGTACCAAGTCTGGCTTTCTCCAGAACTCAGTCTGGGGCAAGTTTCCAGATGGCCCAAGACACCCTGAGACCTGGTTCTGTCTTCCACTGCCTGTTGGGCTTAGCCACTGAAAGAACCTTCGGCTGTATGTGAGTTACGAGGCAGGTTCTGAGTTGTTCAGTAGGGGCAATTGGTGTTCACCAGGTTGACACAGTTTCAATCTCAGCACCAGTGCTGGGGTCCGAGGCCACTCAGCAGAAGTCTTAGTGTATACCAAGGTCAGCTACTAACCCCCTGGGACCTTCAGATCTTTGTGGTAGGTGGTGGGGTCTCAGGGAGTCATCAGAGTAACACCAGCAGGGTTCATCAAGCTATAATAGAACAGGATTTGGCTTTGTGGGGAGAGCTCTGCACAGGGATGGTTGCCGTGGTTTGGGTGTGTGTGGGAAAAAATGGCTTTGCCCTAGAGCCACACAACCAAGTCTTTCCTTGGCCATCTCTGACATTCAGTGAGACTGCCTGGACCTCCTTGAGAGCCTTTCAAGGAAGCCTGCAGTGGGCCCAGGCTGCTTGGAGATTGCTGATTTCTCAGCAGGGTGCCAGCTTGACAGGGTGGGGCCATTACATCTCCATGGGCTGATGGATGCCATATGGAGGGGAGTGCGCTACCCAGGAATACGGTGTCTGTGGGCAGTGTGGGAGAGGATTCAACAAGGGGACAGTGGCGGCCGTCATTCTAGCCCTCTTCCCAAGCCACACAACCCAGTCTCTCCCTGTGTGTCTCTCATCATCTCAGAGCTGCCATCCCTCCGCTGGATCTAGAGTGAGTGCCCACAAATGAGATTGTGTGTGCTGGCCCTTTAAGAGGGTGTCTGGGTTTCTAGCAGACTCCTGTCTGTCCCTGGTGGTCAGAATGCCCACGGATTTTCACAGTCACATGTGCGGTGGGCTCCGCTTCTCTGCTTTTGTGCTCTGGGGTGAGAGCCTGGCATGGGGTTGAGACCCCTCGCTCCTCAAGTCAGACCTTTGCAGCTGAGATAATTTCTCTGGATTCTCAACTGCCATGCATGGGTGCTAGTCCAGTTTTTTCACATTTCCACCTTTTTTCTGTATGTCCTTAGTTATAAGACTTCTATTCAGCTAGTCTTCAGTTGATTATTCAGGTAGATTGTTCTATAATTTAATTTAATTCCAATTTGAACTTGGGAGAAGCTAAGTGTAACTCCCCCCTACTCCACTTCCATCTTAGATCTCTCCAGTTCATATATTTTCTTATTTCTAGTTATCGCCTTTTCTTTTTCCACTTAAGGAAGTCTCTTCAACATTTGTTGTATGGCTGGTTTAGTGGTGATGAACTTCTTTAGCTTTTGCTTGTCTGGGGAACTCTTTATCTCTCCTTTAATTCTGAATGATAGCCTTGCCAGGTAAAGTATTCTTGGATGTAGGGTTTTTTTTTTTTTCTTTTAGCACTTCAGAAGGGAGTTATATTGTGTAACTCCCTTCTGGCATACAAATTTCTGCTTAAAAATCAGCTCATAGTCTTACAGGGGTTCCATTGTTTGTTGCTACTTGCTTTTCTATTGCTGCTATTAAGATTCTCTCTTTAGCCCTGACTGGTGCAGCTTAGGGGGTTGGGTGTTGTCCCACAAACCAAAAGATCATCAGTTCAGTTCCCAGTTAAGGCACATGCCTGGGCTGTGAGGCCAGGTCTCCAGTTGGGGGCCATGCAAGAGGCAACTGATAAGTCTTTCTCTCTCCCTCTTCCCCTTCTCTAAAAAATAAGTAATTACAATTTTTTAAAAGATTCTCTCTATCTTTAATTATTTACATTGTGATTATAATGTATCTTGGTGTGGACCTCTGTGGGTTCATTTTCTTTGGGACTGTGTGCTTCCTGGACCTGGATGTCTGTTTCCTTCCTCAAGTTAGGAAAGTTTTTAGCTATTATTTCTTCAAACAAGTTTTCTGTCCCTTTCTTTCATCTCCTTCTGGGATCCCAGAATGCAAATATTAGTGTGCTTGATGTTGTCCCAGTGGTCCTTTAAACTATTCTCATTTTTTTTAAATTCTTTTTCTTTTTGTTACTACTTTTCAGCTTGGGTGACTTTCACTGTTCTCTTCCACTGTTCAATATTAGCTGACCTTTTGATTTCCTGGTGTATTTTTCATTGCAGTTTATTGTATTCTTTAACTCTGATGGGTACTTTCTTATATTTTCTATCCCATTGTTGAAGTACTCTTTGTTCGTTCATTTTTCTCTAAAGTTTGGAAAGCAACTTTATGATCACTTGCTTATCTTTTCCATTTAGTTCTTTTTCTAGGTTTTATCTTGTTTTCTTGTTTGGAATATATTTCTCTGTCTGCTCATTTTACCTAATTCTCTGTGTGTGTTTCTGTGTATAGGGTAGATCATCTATGTCTCCCAGTCTTGAAGAAGTAGCTTTGTGTGGTGACACCCTGTAGGCCCAGCAGGATAATCCCCTCTGGCCAGCAGAGCCAGGTGCTACAGGGCCCGCTGTTGGGCTGGTTACACCCTTCTGTCTCAGCGGGCTGTGATGGCTGGTGGCCTGCGGTGTGGGTGGGCTGGCTGTGTAGTGGGGCTGAAGTGTAGGAGCAGGCGGGCTTTCATCGGAGTGCCCACTGGCATTAGGAGGTTCAAGGGAAAATTTTAAATTGGTGTCTGCTAGGCTGGCATCAGCAGTAGATCATGAAAATAGCTTACCAATATGTTTCAGACCCTGGGGAGAGTCCCTGCTTCCTCCTTCCTCTTTGGAAGGCATTCCAGGAATATTAAATGTGTCTCCTTCAACTGTGGTCTGTGTCAGCAATTTTCAACCGGTGTGCCGTGGGACACTGCTGTGCTGCAAGAATTTTTAAAATGTGCAATACCATGACTATTTAGTCATGGGCACTGACTTCTTTTCCCTTAGATGGTCAAATCAAGAAATGATAACAGCCAACACAATAGCCAGCTGGTGTAAATGAATCAAAATTATACCTATTGGTTTTTTGTCGGATCAACAAACATATTTTTTGGTGTGCCGCAGAATTTTAGTAATTAGTGCGCCATGAAATGAAAAAATTTGAAAGTCACTGGTCTATGTGCTTTTCATCTGGTGTTTTCTCTGTGGTTTCCTGATCAAGTGAGTCTGTGCATGAGGCCTGTAAGAGTGGAATGTCTTTTCCTGGCAGTTCTATAGTTTTCCTGGATGTATTCCTCATTGTTTTTCAAAGCCAGGTGTTTTGTGGTCTCATCTATCTTTTTGGGATACCTGATGTGGAACTTGACTCCTTCGCTCCTCAAGGAAAAGTTCTGTACCTTTGAGATTCCTCCTGACCTTGGAATACTGCAGCTGGGGCATGGTTTTTTTTCTCTTAGTGAGACTCTATCTCTCTCCTACTCCTCTCCATGCTGTGTCTTACTGTGCTCATCCATTTCCATCTTGAATTCTTTCAGGCTGTTGACTCTAGCAGTTAGTTGTCACAGTTATCTCCATAACATGTTCAGAAGAATAATCTATAATTGTATTAATTCATCAATTAACAATAAAAAAATTCAACTTCAACTGGACAAATGGCATGAAAAGTCTTTTTGGGCACCCATACGGCCTGCAAGGGAGTGCACAGAGGGGCAAGGGCAGGCGTAAATTGACCTACCCGCCGCGATTGCGGAGCGGCCCACAAAATAAGTAGAGCTGCCCAGAGTCCCTGGAGGAGAGACCAGAAACAGGATTAACCGGAGAGTCCTAGAGCTGATTTCCTCCCATTTCCGTAGTCCCCATTTGGCGAGGGCAAGCAACGCACCCAAAGAGCCAAAAGCAGGGAAAAACACACAATAGAAGACCCTAAACTGACCAGTGCCGCGAAGCTCGCGTGCCAGGGAGGCCAGATGAGTACAGGAGGTCACAAATAAGCCCCCTGGTCTGGGGCAAGAACATGCGAGCCCAGGCAGGTGGGGGACCCTGCCACGCTGGGAACGCGCTCAAGGAGCCCGCATGAGAGCGCAGAGAGATCCCAAAAAATAGCTCAGCCCTGACCGAAGGGGTCACAGAGCTGCTCCAAGCAGGAGTCAGACACAGGCATTAGACTCCTGAAAGGCTCAAACAAACAACCCAAGGCTGTATAGGGTCAACAACTGACATCATCAGAGGCAAGCCCAGAAAGAAAAGTAAAGGACAAAAATATTTAACGGACTCTCACAAAAATGGGAAGAAAAGAAGTTCCCCTCAAATGAGTGGAAAAGGGGACTCCCCACAGAGAGAGCTAAATGAAATAGAGGCAAGGGAATTATCAGATATGGAATTCAAAACAATGGTTCTAAGGAAGCTCAATGAGCTCAGCAGCTCAAAGAGAACTATGAGAAACTGCAGAGAAACTATCAGGATCTCACAGCAAACTATATCAGCCTGGAAAAGGACATAGAAACTATCAAGAAGACACAAGAGGATATGAAGAATACCATTTCTGAATTGAAGAACACAGTAGAAGGAATCCAAAGCAGGCTGGATGAAGCTGAGGATCGAATCAGTGAGATGGAGGACAAGGTAGCAAAAAGCTCCCAGAAAGAACAAGAAATGGAAAAACGACTCAAAAAGAATGAAGAAGCATTTAGGGAAATGCAGGACAACCTGAAACGCACTAATATCCGTATAATAGGGATCCCAGAAGGAGAAGAAGAGGAGCAAGGGATAGAGAACCTCCTCAAAAAAGTAATGATGGACAATTTCCCTAATTTGAGGAGAGAAAGGCTCTCATGGATCCAGGAGGCACAGAGGACCCCACTCAAGAGGGACCCACGGAGGTCCACTCCAAGACACATCATCATTAAAATGGCAAATGTCAAAGACAAAGAGAGAATCCTCAAGGCAGCAAGGGAGAAGGAGAAAGTAACATACAAGGGGGCCCCGATACGCCTAGGAGCTGACTTCTCAACAGAAACACTACAAGCCAGAAGGGAATGGCAACAAATATTCCAAGCCATGAAAAGCAAGGGTCTACAGCCAAGGCTGCTCTACCCAGCTAGGCTCTCCATTAAAATAGAAGGAGAAATATGGAGTTTCCCAGACAAAAGAAAGCTAAAAGAATACATCTCTACCAAACCAGCACTCCAAGATATGCTAAGGGGACTGGTTTAAGCAGATGAAGGAAAAGAATGAGACAGAGAGGAACACAAGTACAAAGAGAAAAGATGAGTAAGTTTCTATCAGTAATATCTCTCAATGTGAATGGACTAAATGCCCCAATCAAAAGACACAGGGTAGCTGAATGGATAAGAAAACATGACCCACACATATGCTGCCTACAAGAGACCCACCTCAGAGCAAAAGACCTACACAGATTGAAAGTAAAGGGATGGAAAATAATATTCCAAGCAAATGGACATGAGAAAAAGGCTGGCGTTGCCATACTTGTATCAGACAAAGTCGATTTCAAAGCAAAGGCCATAAAGAGAGACCCAGAGGGGCACTTTATCATACTTAAAGGAAGAATCTATCAAGAAGACATCAATATTGTAAACTTATATGCTCCCAATATAGGAGCCCCCAAGTTTATAAGGAAATTGTTGGATGACTTCAAAAAAGATATAGACAGCAACACACTGATAGTAGGGGATTTCAACACCCCACTGTCAAAAATGGACAGATCTTCCAAACAAAACATTAATAAACATATCGTGGCACTGAATGAAACACTGAATCAAAGAGACTTAACTGACATATATAGAACCTTACATCCCAAAGAAGAAAAATACACATTCTTTTCAAATGCTCATGGCAGTTTTTCAAAGATAGACCACATGATAGGACACAGAGCAAGCCTCAGCAAATTCAGGAAATTGAAATAATACCAAACTTTTTCTCAGACCACAAGGCCTTGAAACTCAAAATCAACCTCAAAGAGAAACTTCAAAAACTTGCAAACTCATGGAGATTGAACAGTACACTATTAAACAATGAATGGGTCAATAATGAGATAAGAGAAGAAATCAAAAAATTTCTGGAAACAAATGAAAATGAACAGACAACTGTCCAAAACCTATGGGACACAGCAAAGGCGGTCCTGAGAGGGAAGTTCATAGCAATACAGGCTTACCTTGAAAAGATAGAAACATTTCAAATAAAAGACCTAACACTACAACTTCAAGACCTGGAGAAACAACAACAAATAAATCCCAGAGCAAGTAGAAGGAAGGAAATAGTCAAGATTAGAGCAGAACTGAATGACATAGAGACAAAAAGAACAATTCAGAGGATCATCCAATCCAGAAGCTGGTTCTTTGAAAAGATTCATAAAGTTGACAAGCCATTAAGCAGACTCATCAAGAATAAAAGGGAGAGGAACCAAATTAATAATATCAGAAATGAAAGAGGAGAAATAACAACTGATACCACAGAAATACAAATGATCATCAGAAACTATTATGAACAATTATATGCCAAGAAATTTGAAAATCTTGATGAAATGGACAAATTTTTAGAAAAGTATAATCTTCCAACACTGAAGGAGGAAGAAACAGAAAGCTTGAACAGACCGATAACAGCTGGGGAAATTGAAGCAGTCATCAAGAAACTCCCAGCACACAAAAGCCCAGGGCCAGACGGTTTCCCAGGAGAATTTTACAAAACATTTAAGGAAGAGCTAACCCCTGTCCTTCTCAGACTATTCCAAACAATCCAAGAGGAGGGAAGACTGCCAGACTCCTTCTATGAGGCCAGCATCACCCTGATCCCAAAACCAGATAAAGACCCTACAAAGAAAGAAAACTACAGGCCAATTTTGCTGATGAACATAGATGCTAAAATCCTCAACAAAATATTGGCAAACCGCATCCAGCAATACATTCAAAAGATTATCCATCACGATCAAGTGGGATTCATCCCAGGGATGCAGGGATGGTTCAATATACGCAAATCAGTAAACGTGATACAACACATCAATAAACGACAAGACAAAAACCACATGATCATCTCAATAGATGCAGAAAAAGCATTCTATAAGGTACAGCACCCATTTATGATCAAAACACTCAGCAAAATGGGAATAAATGGGGCATTCCTCAACGTAATAAAGGCCATATATGAAAAACCTACAGCTCATATCATACTCAACGGGCAAAAACTGAAAGCTTTCCCACTAAGATCGGGAACACGACAAGGATGTCCGCTCTCACCGCTTCTTTTCAACATCGTATTGGAAGTCCTAGCCACAGCGGTCAGACAAGAGAAAGAGATAAAAGGAGGAAGTAAAACTATCGTTGTTTGCAGATGACATGATAGTGTACATAGAGAACCCTGTAGACTCTACCAAAAAACTCAACCTAATAAGTGAATTTGGCAAGACAGCAGGATACAAAGTCAACATTCAGAAATCAAAGGCGTTTTTGTACACCAGCAATGCAATAGAAGAAGAAGAAATCAGAAAAAATATACCATTCGATATAGCACGAAAAAAGATAAAGTACCTAGGGATAAATTTAACCAAAGACACAAAAGACCTGTATGAAGAAAACTATACAACATTGAAAAAAGAAATTAAGGAAGACACATATAAATGGAAGCATATACCGTGCTCATGGATTGGAAGAATTAATATCCTCAAAATGTCCATACTACCCAAAGCAATTTATAGATTCAACGCAATCCCTATTAAGATACCAATGACGTATTTCACAGAAATAGAACAGACATTTCAAAAATTTATATGGAACCATAAACGACACCGAATAGCCGCAGCAATTTTGAGAAAGAAACACAAAGTAGGAGGGATCACAATACCGGACATCAAACTCTACTACAAAGCCACCATACTGAAAGCAATCTGGTACTGGCACAAGAACAGACCCATAGACCAGTGGAACAGAATAGAAAGCCCAGTAATAAGCCCAGGTCTCTATGGACATCTAATATTCGACAAAGGGGGCAGAAGCATAAAATGGAGCAATAATAGCCTCTTCAACAAATGGTGTTGGGAGAGCTGGACGGCTACATGCAAAAAATTGAAATTGGGTCATCAGCTGACACCATACACAAAAATAAACTCAAGATGGATAAAAGACTTAAATATAAGTCGCAACACCATCAAAGTCCTCGAGGAGAACATTGGCAGGAAACTCTCAGATATCCCACGCAGCAATTTTTTCACTGATATATCTCCTAAAGCAAGGGACATAAAGGAAAGAATAAACAAGTGGGACCTCATCAAAATGAGAAGCTTCTGCACGGCAAAAGAAAACATCAGCAAAATGAAAAGGGAGCCAACCTTATGGGAAAATATATTTGCTAATGATACATCAGATAGAGGTTTGATCTCCAAGATATATAAAGAACTCACTCGACTCTACTCCAAGAAGACAAACGATCCAATCAAAAAATGGGCAAAGGACCTGGGCAGATGCTTTTCTAAGGAGGAGATACAGAGGGCCCAGAGGCATTTGAAAGGATGCTCAGCATCACTAGCCATCAGAGAAATGCAGATCAAAACCACCATGAGGTACCACCTCACACCGGTCAGAATGGCCATCATAAACAGATCCACAAACAACAGATGCTGGCGAGGCTGTGGAGAAAAGGGAACTCTAGTCCACTGTTGGTGGGAACGCAGACTGGTGCAGCCACTATGGAAAGCAGTGTGGAATTTCCTCAGAAAGCTGAAAATGGAACTGCCTTTTGGTCCAGCGATTCCCCTGCTGCGAATATACCCTGAGAACACCAAAACGCCAATACAAAAGAACCTATGTACCCCAATGTTCATAGCAGCACGATTTACAATAGCCAAGTCTTGGAAGCAACCTAAATGCCCATTAGTAGATGATTGGATCAAAAAATTATGGTACATATACACAATGGAGTACTACGCAGCAGAAAGAAAAAAAGAAGTACTAAACTTTGCAACAGCATGGATGGAACTGGAGAGCATCATGCTAAGCTAAATAAGCCAGGGTGCGAAAGACAAATACCATATGATCTCACCTATAAGCGGAACCTAACCAACAATGCAAAGATGCAAGGAAAATATGACCAGCAACACTGAAAGGAAAAGAAATCAACAGAGACAAGAGGGAAGGGGGGGGGCAGGGAAAGGGAAGGGAAGGGGAAAGTCAAGGAACATATAGCAAGGACTCATGGACAAAACCAAAGGGGAAGAGCTGAGGGAGGGAAGTTAGGAAGGGGCAAGGGTAAGAGGTGGGGGGGAGTCAGAGACAAATGTATTTAAAAAGTAAATAAATAATTAAAAAAAAAATAAAAGTCTTTTTGGTATACCTCTGATCATTCCAGAGTAAACTGACCCTTCTGAAATTTACTCTAGGTTACCTTGAATGACTCTAAAGGAGAAATTGTTTTCTAATTTTCCACAAACATTCGTTTAAATTAAAAGATTAGGCAGAGACAAATGTATTTGAAAAAATAAATTAAAATTAAAAATAAATAAATAAATATTTAAAAAAAAAGACTATGTATAGTTATTTTTGTTTTACCTGGCTCTAAGTGTATACATAATAATACCAACATTTTATTTCAAGTGTTACCATTAATCTGATTGACCTTACCCTTTTGCTAATCCTTACTATCCTACATTCTGTGCTATTCTATTCATTTTTCCTGCTTTAGGACAATTCTAAAAAAATTAAGTATAATATTCTTCTTTCCAGGGTCAAGGAAAATCAGTGCCGAATGGTAGTTGTGTTTCACCCAGCCAGACTCCACCACAGCCTAATGCTGTCCAGCCCCCTAAACCAGCCTGGAGGCCCGTCGGTTCACAAGGTCCTGTCACATGGGAAAGAGCCAATAATTTGGTGAGAATGAAACTGTTGATTATAAATCAATTTAAATTTGAGAGAAAGAAATGAGCTGAACGCATCTTATGTGTATTTTCCCTAGGATGATGAGGAAGAGGAAGAAGAGCCTTGTGTGATCTGTCATGAGAATCTCTCCCCAGAAAACCTCTCAGTTTTGCCTTGTGCTCACAAATTCCACTCTCAGGTAAACTTTTCTTTTGAATATTTTACCATTAATCAACTAAGTGAGATTCGTACTGCCTTACTTGAAATTATTTGCATGGATCATTATCCACTGCTGTTTCTTGAGTTGCATTGGAAGGAATGCTGGGCTCTTGGGTACCACACAGAAGTATTTACACCTGCTTTCACATACCTAGCTATGGATTGCTTTGCGCTTTCTCAGATCTCCATACGCCTTACAGGAGAATGGGACAATGATGGGATTTAAATGACAGAGAGTAGGCAGTTCACTTGAATAGAACTGGGAAGAATATTGATTGACATGGCAATTTAGTGGCAGTTTAGCAATAGTGCCACTTCACCTTCACGTCTATAAATAACGCATAGCATCCTTTGTCCACACCTAATAATGGCCTCTACTGCTATAATGCATAAGCTTTACCTTAGTAGTTTGTGCAGGCTCCAGTATTTGCTTTTGAAGACGCTCAGACTTGAGTTTTGATGTTAGAAAAATGTGAGGCTGGCACATCTTTTGTTGATTCTTGTCATTCGTATAGATCAACTCCTGGTGGTGCTGCTGTGCAGGTGCTATTGATATACAATTTATGATCCAAGTGTTCTGTTGCAGAGATATAATTTGACACTGGAAAAGATAATATTACACAGAAAAGGCTTCTCAGGGAAATGAACAATAGCCAGCTCATTCAAGCTGTATCTGTAAAACATTGTTTCAAAGATATGTGATACCTGCTACAGAAGTATATTTTGCATCTGCCCTAATATGAAGAGATATGCACAGAATGGCTGATTTTTAAAAGATCCCCAGGACAGATACTTAGCCACCTGACTTTCCCATTTAAAGTTTTAAAAGTCCAATTCATTTGGAAATTAAAAGCTTCACAAAACTTACATCATTCTTTACCATTATGCACTGAATAGAAAGCAGGGAATTCATCCAGGTTACTTTTTAGGATTAAATTTAATGGGATTTATATATGGTGCCTATTCTTAATCCTCTCTCATCTGACCTGCCTCTCCATTAATCATACAGGTAAAAATTTCTTTTTGTGTAGTTAGGTTTCAAGCAAACAGCTTAACAGATAGTTCATAGTAAAGAGTACTACCATTGTCACCAAAGAGAAAGCAGTCTGAAAACTGCATCCATCATCTAGGGATTTTAACTTCACGTGCCACAAGCACTTGATAGAAAGTATTGGTGACTTTCGTATGTTTAGTTTTAATGTTTTCTGGATTATAAATGAGAATGATCTATGATAAACTAGAAAAAAAATATAGCAGCTCTCCTCAACCTTTTCGTTAGGAAGGACTGCTAATCATCCTGAATACTGGGGACAGGGGAAGGATCTTAGTAGAATAAACTGGTTGAAAAGTGTGCTTCTGTTACCAGCTACGTCACTCAGCAAACCATAGTGAAGGTGCCATAATTGCAGCAATTGGCTTGGCAATCCATCAGGCAAGGCTAAGACTTACTGATAGTCATTTTGGTTGACAATCCTGACATATAGATTAATAGTTGCCTCTGCTAGACTAAATCTGAGAGACTGACATGAATCTTTTTGCTCCTTAGTGCATTAGACCTTGGCTAATGCAGCAGGGGACATGCCCAACCTGCAGGCTCCATGTTTTGCTGCCAGATGAATTTCCTGGTCATTCCAGCCGGCACTTGCCCAAGATCTGATACAAGGGGTGACTGTGCAAAGGAAGTATTCAGACTCTGCAATTTAGTTTTTCCTTTTGTTATGAGCTTATATTGTGAGTGATGTGAAGCAGTACATTCAGTATTGTGTAAGAGAAGCCAGCTAATATCAAAGCTGTAGCCAAAGAGGACAGGACAAATCTTCTGGACTGTGAACTGAACTGAAATGGCTTAAGGATGATAGAATTTTAAAGGTTACATCATATTTGTACTTATCCCGGTAGGTATTTTCTTCCAAGTTAAACATGAAAACAGTTAGCATATATCTTAGGATGTTTTCCTTGTCATTTTTCCTTTTTACCCCACTCATGCTTTCCTTTCCTCCATTTTACTACATTTTAATTTCCTGGAAGAATTTTTTTATTGTTTTCCATTACAGTTGTCCCCATTTCCCCCCCATTACTCTCCTCTGTCCTACCCACCCCCACCTCCCACTACCCCGCCCCCTGCCCGACCCCGTTGTCTTTGTCCATGGGTCCTTTATACATGTTCCTTAAGGACCCTGCTGAAATAAATTTAAGCAAGAGAAAACTGGTATAGTAAAAAGAGAAGTAGGAAAATTCCACAGGTTTTAGTGTTTTTTTTAAACATTCAAAACAACTTACAAAAATATAATTACTTAAATTGTATCTGTGTCTTCCCCATCCTTCTCTGTTCTCTAAAATATGTACCCATGAAGAGACTGCGTGCTGCTTGAGTGTGTGGTGTGTTAGAGCTGGCTTATTTTAAAGTTTTAGGAATGTTGTGAGCCAGTTAGCTGACTGTTGGTAGCTTGAAATTTGCTGTAGTGGGAGTATCTTACCCCATAAAAATTGATAAATGCTATAATTGCTTATTTTCCTATCAAGAGCTGGTTGTTCAGCATTTACCAGCATATCACTGGGACTATGTCTGATCCTTCTTTGTGCTCCCAATGTCTTGCCCAGTAGGTGCTGCATACATATTCCTAGAATCAGAAATAAGGAATTAGTAAGAAAAGGAGTTACTGTACTAATTAAGTTAGTTACTTAGTTGAATAATTGCGATCTTATGTCCATTTGTAAACATGGTCTTTGGGCCTTAATCATTTATACTTTGTAGGGATATTGTTTTTCTGCCTTAATCGTCTAACTTCACTTTCTGATGCTTGGGGTGTGGGGGGAACTGTTTGTGTGTAGTTGCTTCTTGTGACAAATATGATACCCACTGGGCTAAGTTGTGTATCTAAAGCTTGTTACTGAGAAATTTCATTGTTAGAAGTGAAAAACCTATTTTGAAAATAGTATTGTATAAATGTGGAACTGTTTTACATGTCTCCTGTTACAAAATTAAAAGAATTCAGTTACCTTGTAAGACAAATGTTACTTGGTTCGTATTTGTTTTCCATAATTAATGGAAATAATTGAGACTATGAATGTGTTCCCTGACTCAGCAACTATTTCTTTATATTTCCTGCAAATGTATCTTGAAGTTACTTAAAATCTCTGTTTAAACCTGCTGTTTCTATAACGGTATGCTTAATGTTTTCTTCTGTAATTAGGACAGACTGTAAAATGTAAAGGAAATATCCAAAAATGAGGCAGTCATCTAGACATGTAAAATGCCAAAATTGTATCAGAATTGCAAAATTCAGAACTTACAGAGCCTTTACTAATTTTCTTGTCTAACACCTCAAAGTCATGGTCATATCGCAAATTACCTTGTAAAGCAAATGTTTCTTAGTTTATGTTTCAACTGTAATTTCACTTTCATGTGGGAAAGAATAAATGTTTCTTAGTTGAACACCTATTTTATCTGTATATATCTGTTTAAATCTCTGTTTTAAAGTCTATTTCTTTTTAATTGTGCTTAAACTTTTCCTTCTTTTATGATAAAGGGTAAGAAATTACCCAAGAAAAAGGCAGTTTACAAGTCATCTAGACTCTCAAAATGCCAAGGATGTCAGAGCTTGTAGGGTCCTTAATGATCCTCTAGTCTATCCCTTCATTTTACAGGTACATCTTAACCTAAGTTCATGTGGCTAAGTAGTGGCTGAGGCAGTCAATGCTCGAAGGTCCTGACACTCAGTCATGTGCTTTTTCTACAAACTCATGCTGCAAGATTGTCTTGGTGCTAAACCTACTATTCTTGGCTCCAAAGATGGGGCCGGAGGACTTGACATCACAGCTGATATGTAGTGAGAATGTAGGAGTACCGTGCTCCTGGAAGTCATGTCCACTTCTGTAGATGCTGAAGGTAATGAAACTGTTTTTTCTTTTTGAGTTATAATTTAATAATAAACACAGCTGTGATGTTCATTATACAAAATAATCATCCCTGTCATTTCTGTGAGTATGAGGGATCCAGAATACAATCCTGCCCAGAAATCCAATGAGAGAAATGGAAATATTAATTTCAAAAACACCTGTAAGGACCTAGTAATATCACTGCAGATTCTGTTAGAGAATGTCTTGTAACGTTTTCCTTCATATTTATTGTCCATGTATATAATGTTTTCTAGCTTTTATGGGACACCTTCAAATGTGTTTGTTACATAACAGTGAAGTCCATATTCTCCTCCTCATTTTACAGCTGATGAAACTGAGGCTCAAGTGAAAGGTAAATAATTTGTTTTAGGTCATAGCTACGAAGTAGCATTCTGGGACTTGAATGCAGATCTTTAGTCCCTTCGCTGGTGTTATCTTTTAGTACTTCAAGCTGCATCCCTATTTTGGATTGATTTTGTGCACACTAAAATGTAGGGTTTTTTTCCTTTCAAATAATATACTTCAGAATAAGAAAATGAAGCAGGTAGTAAACTTAGAGATTGTTTTGAACTAGGACATGGTATGGAATGTATAAAGCTATAGTATATTAGTGGTAGGACACTGTGAGGAAAGTTTGACTGACTTCTCTCTCACATGTCTCAGTTTGCTTGGGATGGTTCCAGTTAATGCCTATTGTCTTGACATTATTATTAATAGTGTTCCTTTCACTCTCAACAGTGTTCCGGTCTGGATGATGAATTATATCTTATGATTAATTCAGGGAAGGTAGGCTTATTTTTCTCCAGACTGAAATTTAACAAGAATCTTCTACATTTATAAAATGCTCCTGAAATTCTTTATCACATAGCCTCTTGGGTAAGAACTCTAGGACTACAGTAACTGAGGAGTATTCTGGTTAATAGCCAGATAAAAATAACAAATAAATACTAATTTATTATAAAGATATATGATCTCTGATTTTCTTGGACAGACAGTTTTCAGACCTAATGGGCTCTTTTCTTAAATAGGACTCCCAGGCCACATCCCATTTACACAATGTGTTTATGAAAATGCGTGTTCCCAAAGGCCATCTGGGTCCCTGCGTTTGGAGTGAGCATTCTGAAGCTTGTTCGAGTTTGAAAATCATTGGTATCAAAGTGGCTTTCTCACCCAAATCTAGGTTTGAATTATTTAATTCCATCTCTAGTATGTTGTGTGATCATAAACAAATTTCTTAACCTTTCTCAACAAATCCTTCTCTGTAAAATGAGAGAAACTATTTGCCTGACAGAGTTGTTATTGTTAAATAAATATAATATTCTTTGTTTCCAAAATTGGCAACTTCCATTAGTCATTTAACCTGTTTGATAAAGTTCTTAAAGGTTTTTATCTTTTACTACTGTTAGTAAAATGAAGGGAGGAGAGAGCGTAATCATCAGTCCTACCTCCAGTTTCATATGGCCCCAGAATCTTGAGCAGTAAATTTATTGCCTAAAATATCACCCTCTTATAACATTTGATTAATCTATTTGAACTACCTGAACTTTAATAATCCTTAACACTACCTAGCAGGATTGAAAACTGACAATGATCTAGGATACTGAAAGTTTTGAAGGTATGTAGGAAAGATGTCATTTCCATTTTGTAGACAAAGTCACACAACTATTGAGTAGTAGGGCAATGATGCTAAACTAGATTCCTGACATCAAAATTAGTGTTTTCTCTCCATAATACAATATTGCTTTAAAAAAAAATGAACTGATCACTTGAAAATCACCAGATTGTTCCCTTGGGTAAATGTGGAAATAAAAGGTTTAAAGTAGTCTTAGCACAAGAAGACATTTTTCAAATTCAGAATAAAACCAAAATTACAGTATTCTTACTTCCATGTTGACAGTATTTGATCAATATTTTTACAAGGCAAAGTAAAGACATTTCACCTTTTCTGTTTCGAACATCATATTGGTGTTTTTTTAGAACATGTCTCCAGGGTTGTATTATTTTCTTAAACTATAAAATTTTACAACCACTATTAGGATTCCATTATTACATAACACATTTCTGCAGTGTGATCAATCTTTGTCAGTGTCCTATCTCAGCTCAGGGAAAATAGCAATGGTGTAGGAACCTGGTTATCATGGGCCTTTGCCTTCTCTCATGAAATACTGTTGTATGACAAAAGGAAAGACTAATTACAAACTACAGTTACGAAGTTTTCATACTTTTAGTCTAAGAAGGACTTTCAATTGTAAAGGCCTAAGATGAAAGCCATTTCTCATCAACTAAAGGTGAAGTACTTTATTTGTAATTTCAATTAAGAGTGGATTGTTTTAATAAACTATGAGCACATTCAACATTATCAGTTCATTATAAAGGATACCTAATAAGTTCAAAACCAACATACATTTATGGGATATATTTTTAAAAATAGCCAGAACCTCTCACTAACCTTTGCCCAATTCTGCCTTTAGTTGATGTGCTCCTTGAAGGCCTGACAACAGCACAGATCATTATACCAGATAATGGTCATTGTGAGTGTTTATTGAATGCTTGTTATATGAGAGTAACATTTTGGACTTTGAGTATATCAAGCAGCATAGAGAAAGCTCCATGGCCCAAAGGAGCTCAGTCTTAGGTGGAAAGCAGACATCTCAACTTCTCAAGACAACTAGTATTATAATGCAACATATATTCAGTGCCAGATGAATCAGAGGAACAAGTGCTGTTACAAGTTTGGTCATTGCAAGCTGGAGGAATCAGAGCTTCTGACTGAAAATGGAGGAATGGAAGTGGGTCTTGCTGACAATCATACCAAGATCCTACCATAGATACTCTCCACCTAGAACATGGAACACTCTTTATAGACTACATGTTTCACTCTCCTTTCAGTTCTCTGCTCAAATGTGACCTCAGTGTAACTTTTCTTGACTATGATGAAATAGACCTCTTCCCCGACCACATATACCATTTTCCCTTTGTTATCGGAAATTCAGTCGTTTACTTTTTATCTTTCTTACAATTCATCTTGTATGTCTTGTTTATCATTGTCTATCCATTGCCTAAAACATTATCTGGCACAAAGTAGGTATTCAGCAAATAATAGGAGTTGGCAAAAGTGGGTTTATAGTTGTGATACACAAAACACAAAAATTTTTCCTATATTATTGTTTATTATTGTATTATTTTTATATTATTTGTCTTTTGTTCCTGTTATTATTTCATATCCTTATATATGATTTCCTTTCAGGTAATGATGCTGGTAATTTCACCAATGATCGATGAAACTGGATACTTAAACAAAACCTGCTTTTGCCCACCCCTGTATTTATTGAGTAAGTGGGTCTTGTGAACCAAGTAGAATTTACATAAGAGGACAGAGTAGCCATTCTAGGCAAGCACAGTGGCTTGAAAAACATGTGCTCTTTAGAAAGTTTTTATCCTAATCACAATCTATATGTGACTTTCAACTCCGTGGAAATTTCAGTAACAGCTGGGAAAATGATATCACTGATGGTACAAGTGATTGGGCTCGCTACTATAATAATAATCCCAAGTCAGTGAGTCTTTCCTGGGTCTGCCAATTATTCCTGAACACACAATAAAACCTGTCAAAAAGGACTTGGTTGAATCCCTAGAAATAAGGTTATTTATCCTCTACTCAAGCACTTCCAGTAATAGAGGACTTTCTACCTCACAGGGCTATATACTCCATTATTGTATAACCTTAATTGTTAAAAAGTTTTATGTTATCTCCAGCACAAGACATCTAGCTTTCACAGATTGGTGGTACTATCATATTTCTGATTTATGAGACTATATGAAAGAGACCTTCAACCCCTTTCAAAAGATAGCATTTTTGTTGTTGTTATCAACTATTGGAAGATAGCTATTGTCACCCTTTTCCTACATCCTGTCTTCTACATTGTAAGGATCGCCAGTTCTATTGCTCATTCATGTATGATATGATTTCAAGTCTCTTCACCATCCTGGCTCTTCAGCTGGTCAATAAACCCATTATATGATGCTTTGTCCCCTCCCTTATAACCTGTTCCCGTTCATAACTAAATCAGAGATTCACTCCTATTCACCACCCTAATGACTTCTTCCATTGAGTCCTTTGAAATTCCTATTATTTTGGATACCTGAGGTTATTTAATCCTGATACTCCAATTCCTAGGGTATGTTTACCCTCTCTTAAGTGTATTATAATTGAGTCATTGCTTCCAGGATCTTGCTCCTTCAATTGTTGGGATCGTGAGAGAAGAATGGATGATCAACTGGAACCCCTGTGTCATTCATATGTAAAATACTCTGTGTATTTGGACATAGCATGCAGTAATTAGGATGGGTTACTTCTCAAAGTGGTCTGAGTGTGTGCCAAAACAGATCAATCAAGAGGGTGAAAATACGATGGGACAGAACTAGTAATGAAGTTATTGACCTTACTATGAAGCTGGCTCCAGGCTTAATCCCATGGATTAAGCCTGGTCAAAAAAATTACGGCACAGGTCACCTGAGAGATACATTCATTACTAGTATGTGCTGAAATGCCAAAAAATTTTAAAACACTGTAAATTTGCATTTAATATGTTTAAATAAATTGATTTTTATGTATCTTCAGCTACAATATAGATATTATTAAAGATATAAAAACAATAAACATTTTTCTTTTCAAATAACAGAAATATGGATATTTAAAAAATACAAACAAAAATGTTTTTAACATTAATTAAACAGAATCTTCAATAGTTGGCTTTAGAAAACCTTTGTAATCATCATAAACAATATTGCAATGCTCAAGGCATAAATACTTTTCGCAACACTTGTAAAAATATTTTGACAAGCGACTCATTTTGGATTCATAACACCTAACACATCTTTTTCTGCTTATCAATGGAGCTGTATCTACATCATCATCAGAATTTCCTTCAATTTGTGTTTGAAATTGATGAAGTTTCAGGTGTAAAGGCTTAAGAACACTTGTAGAGATCTCTAAATGCCTTTTTATTTGTTCTGACACCAACTGTATTATGAGATTTCTAATAAGTATTCTGTCCCTTATTTTCACATTGCTGTTCAGCATATGAATAGCCTGAGCACTTATCCCTGCAATATTCAGAACTGTGTAGACTATAACAATAGTCCATCTTCTGGTGTTCCCGGCCACATTATATACCTATCAGATGGTCCAGAGTGTCAACTCCTGACTTCATTTGGTTGTGATATTCCATTTCAGGCTTTTGTAAATCTAAATTTACAGTGTCATCAAAATGCATACTTGAAACTAAAATTAGATTTTTTCCCTTTTTGGGTATATGAGGTAAAATATGCAATCTGCAACAAAACCAAATAAATTGGATTTTTGGGGCCTGTTTTTAGAAGACACAAATTCAGGGGGTAGTTGGGGTTTATTGTTATGAACAGTACCTACCTATGAAAGTCACTTCTATTTCAGTTTGGAGAAAAGATTTGTATCAGTGAACCAGTTATCTGCTGTACTATTATGTCCTGATGGGTAAATGGGTTCAGCAAGCCTCTTGATTATGTCTGCTGGTTTATTACTAATCAAGTAAGGACCTTCAGGCTGCTTACCAACATATTTCAAGATTTCCTGTATAAAATACTTTTGTATAGACCATAGCAAAAATTTTTATGCCATATTTCCTGGGCTTGGATGGAATATATTGTCTAAACCCACATTTGCCTCTGAACTCAGGTAACATTTCATCTATTGTTACATTTTTTTCCCATAAAGTAGAATAATTTACAATTTTCTACATGCTGAGGAATGTCTCTCATAGAAGCTCATTTGTCCACTTTCAGGCATTCTAAGAGGGGAAGTTTGTCATCAAACCTGATACTATTATGAATTAATCTAAATCTCCATAAAGATAAGTCTAAAAAGTTCAATCCTGCTATGGTCTGTAGCCCATAAATCCTGTAAATTTAGCTGCTTGCTGCAATGTAAACCAGCTAGACATAAGAGGCCTAAAAATGTTTTTAATTGTTTGTCTATTTGTTTAGCACTTCCTTCTCATGTAAACTGGCTCAAGATAGAATCGATGTATTTATCTGTATATAATAAGATTAGATCTAAAATATTTGTGATAAAGCAGTTCCAAATTTCAAGTTCTGTCTTGGCATTTTCTGCATTTGGCCAAACTAACAGGAAGTTGACACAAAATATTCTGTGGCTCTTTTCTAATTTTCTTACTGGATTTCCCCTCCATTTTGATTCTTTATCCTTTCCAAAAAATTACTCTTCATTCATATCTAATTCATTTTCACTTTCTTCACCAGAAATATCCTGCTTAGTAGCCAAATCTTCTGAATGAACTTACACATGATCTTCATCTTCTAAATCACTTTCATTTTCACATTTGATTCTATTAGTCCCATCATTGGACTTGAGTAGCATTCACTGATGTTATTCAACATCTCTTGAATTATCAGATTGATATATTTTTACAGCCATTTTCAATGGTAAATTTAAAAAAGCACACACAACACTGACTTTGAAGTTTACAAAAACAAAAAACAAAAACCTACACGAACACTGACTTTGGAGTTCGCAGTATACCTCAAATACAATTTACTATCAAATATCACACACCCTTACAAAACGTGTTATAGTTAAACTGATGGCTTAATAGTTAGGGTTTAACATTGGTCATGTACAAACGTGCAGCCATGATCTTGAACCTATGCACCTGAAGTGTGTAACCGTATTTAATAAAAGAGTTTGTATCTCTCAGATCAGCTGCAACCTCTGCAGGGTTAAAGGAGTGTTAACTCTTTGCCCAGTAAATATCCTATTAAGATTTATGTATAAGGAAATAATCAAAACTACACAAGAAACTTGTATAGGACAAGCATTCTCATTAGTAGTTGTGATGATTAATTTTATGTGTCAATTTGGCAAGGTTGCTGTACCCAGATTCTTGGTTAAACCAGTCTAAATGTTGCTGTGAAGGTATTTTTAGATAAGATTAACATTTAAATCAATGATCTTTGCATAAAGCAGATTACTCTCTGTAATGTGAGTGAGCATTATCTTATAGAAGAAAAAAGATTAACTCTGTAGAGGAAGAGGAAATTCTACTTGCAGCCAACCTTTGCTTTGAAATGAAACATTAACTCTTCCTTGTGGCTCTGGTTGGCCAGCCTACCAAACAGATTTTTGGACCTGCCAGCCTCCACAGTCATATTAGACATATGCCAATTCTTTACAATAAATCTCATTCTCTGTCCCAGTCACTCTCTCTAGAAAAGCGCGCGTGCGCGCGCACACACACACACACACACACACACAGTTCAATTTTTCTGGAGTCAGAGTAGAAAACAGAAAACTTTCTCAAAAACTACCGAAATTGGACCTCTTTTTCCAGCCAAGGTAGAGTAACGGGACTGAACTTATCCTCTTGTCCAATAAAACTAAATATATTTTTTTAAATCTTTTTTAAAAATTTTATTTTTAGAGCATTGAGGAGGCAAGCGAGCGTGGGTCGTTGCCCATCCCTGGTCCAGATAACAACTGTCCAGGGGATGGAGCGCGTCGCGGGGAGCGTGGCGCTCCAGGATCTGAGGGTTACTGTCGAGGGCCAACTGAGATGGGGGCACGGACTCTGAATCCCGCAGAGCCCGTCCTGGGGTTGTCACGGATGAGGGGAATAAACACGAGTCATCGCAAACACTTCTCTGTTTGCCAGGAGAGGGGGCGTGCCTCTTCCCTCTAGTGGGAAAGGCCCTGAGCCCCCATGTCCAAAGGCTTTTATGGAGAACCATATGCACAGGGTATGGATGGTGTGGATGCAAAGCTCATCGATCAATGTCAAAAGGCTATGTTTACAGAAAACAAAGATCATAGATAACAATTGAAGGAACACAAGAGATCTGCCTCAGGTCAGGATCTATGAATAATGTAAATCTCCTTCCCAGTATGAGCCAGTTCTAACTTTTGAGGGAAGAACAAAGCATGCTTAGAGGAACTTCTAGGCCTGATTGTCCCCGGAAAGGCCCAATCCAGTTTAGGGCTATACCTGCCTTTAGTATTGTTTCAAGCCTGAGCCAGGCGGGTGGAGATGAGATTTCTTTCAGATAGAATGAGACTCCGGCCATGTCCAAGCCGAGCCGAGGGGTGCGGGCCTTTTTGTCCTTTCTCCATGTCCCCCAAGTCCCTGTCTGCTGCCCATACCTGCCGATGTCTGTCTTAGGTCATTTCTCTTCGTGAGAAAACTTACCCGTCAACAACTGACCATTACATGGCCAAGCAGGGTGATGTGAGAGAGGCACGGGCTGCGCCCCTGCCAGAGGGACGGGTTTTGTCTCCTCAGCGACCTATTTTCCCAAGGCCTCCTTGATTAGCTCCAGCCTTAGGGCCCTCTTGCCTGTCGGTGAGGCTATAATTCCTGAAACCAGACAGGAATTTTCCCAACAACAGAAGGTAAGAGAGAGAAAGAGAGGGAGAGAAACATCAATGCGTGTTTGCCTCTTGTGCGCTCCTACTGGGGACCTTGCCCACAAGCCAGGCATTTGCCCTGACTGGGAATCGAACTGGTGACCCTTTGGTTCACAGGCCAGTGTTTAATCCACTGAGCCACACCAACCACTGCCTGAATATATATTTAACAGCAGCTCTTAGGACATCAAATAATGAAAAACAGTGATTGCTGAGAGATGTCAAACAAACAAGGTAAACTCTATAATTTCCCCCATTTTACTGCCTAAAAAGAGTTTTAAGACTATGTTTTGGGGAGAGGAAGCCCAGATAGAACTTGCCAAACTCCCAGCTTGGGGAGGTGGAGCTGGGATTCCACTGCCCAATCAATATAGGCAGCTGGATTTCACAATTCAGAAGACTTGAGAGGTGAGAGCTAGAAGCAGAGAGAACTCTAGAGTACTACCTATAGAGTATTCATCTGAGTAATAATTAGCTGATACATGTGAAGAAATAGTTTAAGGCTGGGAGAAGAACTGCCTGAAAAGATGGAATGGAATCACCTCCAAAACTCACACAGGGCTTGAGTAGAAGAATACACAATTCACAGGGCATAGATTCAAGTATTTAGAATGGTTTTACTTCAGGAATGGCTTAAATTTACCAATATAGGCCTTATTCTTGACGATAAAATAATCTTTGATAAATTAAAGAAGATACAAGTTATACAGAGTATGCTCTAGGCTAACAGTGAAATTAAATTAGAAATCCATAACAGAAAGATAAGAAAATCCTAAATATTTAGAAACTAAAATTTAAATTACCCCTGGATTAAGAGACAGAGAGAGAATGAGAGAAGAAAAAGTGTTTTTTACTGAATATAAAAATAAAATATCAAAAATCAGTAAAATGTTGAAAAACTGATGCTAAGTACAAATTTAGTGCTCAGAGGTCAATTTATAGCACTAAAGGCCTATATTAGAAAGGAGAAGGGTATCTATTGGAGTTAATGATCTCAACCTTTACCTTAAAAAATTAGGCAAAGAAAAGCCACAAATTCAAAATAAGAAGGAGAAAGGATATAAGATCACAATAAGAAGTGATGAAATGAAAAAACAGCAAAATAATAGAGTAAAATCAATAAAAATAGAAGCAAGTTCTTTGAGATCAATAAAATCCATAACCCTCTAGCCAGAGTGATCAGAAAAAAAAGAGAAAAGACACAGATTACCATTATTAGGAATAAGAGCTGACATCACTACAGTTTTTACAGATAATAAATAATAAGAGAATGCTAGAAACAACTTTGTGCTATTATATTCAACAGCTTAGATGAAATGGACAAATTGTTTAAAATACTAAACTACCAAAACTTCCTCAAGAAAACAGATGTAACAACCCTGTATCTATTTTTAAAAGTTGCATTGATAATTGTATTCCCACTAAAAGAATTTCAGGCCTAAATGGCTTTACTTGAGAATTCTACCAAACAGATTTGCCTAATACATATAAACAAACTCAGAGGTAGCCAAAAATGGGAAGACAAAAAAACAGGCCCCAAATGAAAGAAAAAGAGAAACCTCGGGAAGAATTAAACAAAATAGAGGTAAACAATTTATCAGAAATAGAGTTTAGCATAATGATTATAAGGATACTCAAAAGCACAAAAAAATACTTAGAAACCATAAAAAAGGACCAATCAGAAATAAAGAATACAATACCTAAAATAAATAATACACTGAAAGGAATAAACAATAGGTTAGATGAAGCAGGAGACTGAATCAGCAATTTTGAAGACAGGTAGGAAAAAAAACACCCAAGCAGAGCAGGAAAAAAAAAGGTTTTAAAAAAGTGAGGAGAGTTTAAGAAACTTTTGGGATAATATGACACATAACAACATCTGCATCATGGGAATACCAAAGAAGAGAATAAGCAAGTGATTGAGAACCTATTTGAAGAAATAATGAGAGAAAACTCCCCTAACATGGTGTATGCTGAAGGAAAAAAACAAACAAGTCCAAGAGGAGCACAGAGTCCAAAACAAGCTGGACTCAAAGAGGCCTACACCAAGACACCTCTTAATTAAAATGGCAAAGCTTACACAGAAGGAGAGAATCTTAAAAGCTAGAAGAGAAAAGCAGTTAGTTGCCTACAAGTGAGCTCTCATTAGATTTTCAACTTATTTCTCACAGCTTTACTGGCAAGTTTTGGCATGAAATATTCAAGGGGATGAAAAACAAGGACCTAAAACAAAGGTTACTTAACCCAGAAAGGTTATTATTTAAAATTGAAGGGCAGATACAGAGCTTCCCAGACAAGAAAAGAAAGTAAAGGAGTTTGTTAACATGAAACCAGTACTGCAACAAATGTTAAAGGGCTTGCTTGAAGGAGAAGGAGGAGGAGGGGACATAGTGGGGGAGGAAGAGGAAGAGGATGAAAAAACATTAAAATAGTTAAAAATAAAAGGGTAAAAAATACATATCTATCAATAATCATTTTAAATATAAGTTGCTTAAATGCTCCAACCAAGACATAGGATAGCTGAACAGATAAGAAAACAAGACCCATATATATGCTGCCTCCAGCAGACCCATCTCAGATTGAAAGAAATACACAGACTAAAAATAAAGGGATGGAAAAAGATATTTCACGCATATTGAAAGGAAAAAACAGTGGGATAGCCATACTTATATCAGACAATAAAGATTTTAAAACCAAGGCTACAGTAAGACACAAAGAAGGATGCTACATAATGATAAAAGGAACAATCTAACAAGAGGATATAATCCTGGTAAACACTTATGCACACAATATAGGAGCAGCTATATATGTGAAGCAAATCTTGATGGACATAAAGGGAGAGATTGACAGAAATACAGTCCTAGTCAGGTATTTGAACCCCATTGACTTTAATGGATAGATTATCCGGACAGAAAATCAACAAGGAGTCAGCAGCCTTAAATAACACACTAGGTCATATGTATTTAATTGACACCTACAGAGTATTTCATCCCAAAGCAGCAGAATATGCATTCTCACATGCACATGGAATATTTTCTAGGATAGACTTCATGTTAGGACACAAAACAAGTCTCAATAAATTTAAGAAATTTAAATCATATCAAGCATCTTCTCTGGCCACATGATGTGAAACTAGAAGTCAACCACAAGAAAAAAATGAGAAACACAAAGACGTGGAAGCTAAATAACATGTTATTAAAGAATGCATGAGTCAACAACAAGATCAAAGAAGAAATCAAAAGATACTTTGAAAAAAATGAAGATGAGAACATGGCAACCCAAAATCTGTGGGACACATGGAAAGCAATCCTAAAAGGGAAATTTATAGCATTACAGGCTTATCTCAAAACAAAAAAAAAAACACAAGAAAAGCTCAAACAAATAATCTAACTTTACACTTAAAGGAATTTAAAAAAGAACAACAAACAAAAACCAAAGTGAGTAAAAGGAAGAAAATAATAAAGATCAGAACAGAAATAAATGAAATAGAGTCTAAAAAACCAATACAAAAAAATCAATGAAGCCAAGTACTTTGAAAAGATGAACATGACTGATATACCTTTAATTAGGCTAATCAAGAAAAAAACAGAGAGGACCCAAATAAATAAAATCAGAAATGGAAGTGGAGAAATAACTACTGACACCAAAGAAATTAGTATTATAAAATATTATGAACAAGTATATGCCAACAAATTGGACAATGTGGATGAAATGAGTAAATTCCTAGAGACATACAATTTAAAAAAAAACTAAAACTAAATGAGGGAGAATCAGAGAATCTGAATAGACAAGTTGCATCTAGAGAAATTGAACAGTAATAAAAAAAAACTCTCAAAAATCAACAGCCCTGGACCAGATGGTTTCACAGGTGAATTTTACCAGACATTCTGAGAAGAGTTAACACCTCTTCTTTTCAAACTATTTCATAAGATTCAAAGGAAGAAAGGCTCCCAAACTCATTTTATGAGGCCAATATTATCCTAATTTCAAAACCAGATAAAGGCACTACAAAAAAAAAAGAAAGAAAGAAAGAAAATTATAGGCCAATATCCTTGATAAATATAGAAGCTAAAATCATAAACAAAATACAAGTAAACTGAATATAGTAATGCATCTAAAAGACTCTACTCCATGATCATAGGATTTATTCCAAGAATTCAAGTTTGGCACAAATTTGCAAATCAATAAATGTGATACACCACTTTAAAAAAATGAAGGCTAAAAACCACATGATCATACCAATAGATGCAGAAAAAGCATTCGATAAAATCTAGCACCCATTTATGATGAAAACTCAGCAATGTCAGAATAGAGGGAACATACCTAAACATAATAAATGCCATTTATGACAAACCCACTGCCAGCATCATACGCAATGGGCAAAAACTATCAGTGCTCCCCTTAAGATCAAGAACAAGGCAGGGGTGTTCACTTTCACCTCTCTTATTCAACATAGTACTAGAAGTTCTAGCCATAGTAATCAGACAAGAAGAAGAAATAAAAGGCTTCCAAATTGGAAAGGAAGAAGTAAAACTGTCTTTATTTGCAACTGACATGATAGTGTACATACAAAACCCTAGATTCCACCTAGAAACTGCTAGAACTCATAAATTAGTTCAGTAAAGTAGCAGGATACAAAATTAATATCCAGAAATCAGTTACATTTTTATATGCCAATAACGACCTAACGGAAATTAAGAAAACAATCTCATTCACAATTGCTTCGAAAAGAATAAAATACCTAGGAATACCCTTTCCCTTCTTTCCTCCGTTATCCCTCCCAAACAATAAATAAATAAATAAATAAACAAACAAACAAACAGCCAAAAAAAAAAAACCAACCTAAGAATAAATCTAACAAAGGATGTAAAAGACCTGTACTTGGAAAATTATAAGAAACTGAAGAAAGAAATTGAAGAAGATACAAATAAGTGGAAATACATACTGTATTCATAGGTAGGAAGAATTAACATCATTAAAATGTCCATACTACCCAAAGTATCAATAGATACAATGAAATTCCTATCGAGATACCAATGACATATTTCACAGAACTATAACAAATATTTCAAATTTTTGTATGGAACCACAAAAGGCCCTGAATAGCAATAGCGATCTTGAGAAAGAACAAAGTTGGAGGGATCATGCTACCTAATATATAACTATACTACAAGGCCATAGTAATCAAAACAGCATGGTACTGGCATAAAAACAGACACATAGATCAATGGAACAGAGTAGAGATCCCAGAAATAAATCCTCCCCTTTATTGTCAATTAATATTTGACAGAGGAAGCAAGCACACACAATAAGCTAAAGGCAATTTTTTCAATAGATGATGTTGGGAAAATTGGACATATGCACAGAAGAAATGAAATTAGACCACTTCCTTATGCGCACACAAGAATGAATTTAAAGTGGATTAAAAACTTAAATGTTAGATCTGAAACCATAAAATTCCCAGAAGAAAACAGGCAGTAAAATCTTGGACTTTGCTTGTGGCAGTATTTTTTCTGATATATCTCCTCAGGCAAAGGAAGCAAAAGAAAAAATAAACAAATGGAACTACATCAAACTAAAAGTTTTTGAATGGCAAAGGAAACCAGTAGCAAAATAAAAAGACAGCCCATTGAATGGGAGAACACATTTGCTGATACATCTTATAAGGAGTCACTATCCAAAATTTACTTGTGTAATCAAGTTACATAACTCAACACCTAAAAACAGTACAATCCAATTTTAAAATGGGCAAATGACCTGAATAGACACTTCTCCAGAGAGGACATACAGATGGACAATAGATGTGAAAATAGGGTTAATATTACTATTCATCAGAGAAATGCAAATTAAAACCACAATGATATATTACCTCACACCTGCCAGGATGGCTTTCATTAATAAATCAACAAGTAACAAGTGCTAGCAAGGATGTGGAGGAAGGAAAACCCTTTTGCACTGTTGGTGGGAATGCTGACTGTTGCAGCCACTGTGGAAAGCATTGTGGAGTTACCTTAAAAAATTGAAAATGGAAAATGTCCCAGTGATTCTGCTTCTGGCAATTTATCCAAAAAAAGCAGAAACAGTAATTCAAAAGACCATAAGCACCCCTATGTTCATTGCAGCATTATTTACAATCGCCAAGGTATGGAAGCAGCCCAAGTATCCATCAGTAGATGTTTGGGTAAAACAACTGTGGGATATTTATACAATGGAATACTACTCTGTCGAAAAAAAAAAGTAGAATGCTTTACCCTTTGCAACAGCATGGATGGACCTGGAGAACATCATGCAAAGTAAAATAAATCAGTCAGAGAAAGACAAATGCCATATAATTTTACTCATATGTGGAATCTAATGAACAAGGTGAATTAACAAGCAAAATAGAGACAGACTCATAGATAGCAGGCTGACAACTCTGAGGGGAGGGGATTAGAGGGTGGAGGGATCAGCAAAAAAGGAAAAAGGACTCATGGACATGGACAACAACAGTGTGGTGATTGTGGGCATGTATATAATGTGGGGAAAATGAAATGAAAAAACTACAATAAAAGAAAAATAAATTTAAAAATAAAAAAATTATAACCAATATTCCTTATGAACACAGATGTAAAAGCCTTAACAACAGTTTAAGAAATTTAATGCAACAGTATATAAAAAGTATCATGACCTAATGGGTTTTATCTTGAGAATGCAATTTTGAGCTGGCACATTTTCTTAATGATTTCAATCTTTTTTAAATTGTTAAATCATGTTTATTCTATTACAGTTGTCTCAATTTTTCCCCCTTTCCCCCCTTGAACCATCCCACCCCTACCCTCCACTCCCACAGTCAATTCCCACTCTGTTGTCCATGTCCATGGGTCATTCATGCATGTTCTTTGTCTAGTCCTTTCCCCTTCTTTCCACCATTGTTCTCCTTCCCCATCCCCTGGAGTCACTTTCAGTCTGCTCCATGTTTCTGTGCCTGTGGTTTATTTTGTTAATTAGTTTATTTGTTTAATAGATTCTAATTATAGGTGATATCATACAGTATTTTTCTTTCACTAACTCGCTTATTTCACTTAGCATAATATTCTCCAGTTCCATCCATGTAGTTGCAAAAGGTAGAAGTTCCATCTTTCTTCCTTTCTTCCTTCCTTTCTTTTCTTCTTTCTTTCTTTCTTTCTTTCTTTCTTTCTTTCTTTCTTTCTTTCTTTCTTTCTTTCTCTCTTTCTTTTTTTTTCTTTTCTTTCTTCTTCCCTTCTTAAATGCAGATTAATTTAATTTATTTTTTAATGTCAAAATCTATTATAAAATATTAAAAAATTTAAAACCATAAATTCTCAGTAATTAAAACAGCAAAACACAAGCACAGAAATAATCAAGTAGATCAATTAATTATAATGAGCATTCTAGAAACAAACATATACCTAACAATGTAATATATGATTAAATTGATATTTTGAATCAATGGGTAAAATAAGGCTTATTCAACAAATAAGGTGCATGGGCCACTATTGAAATAAAACAAATATAGAGCCATATTTCACACATTATACAAGAAATATTCAGGTAGTTAAAATTCAATATGTAAAATCTAAAGAGTTTTAGGAGATATTACAAACTAATATTTTTCTTACCCTGAAGTAAATATTCAGAATATGCTGTATATATCCAGAAGCTATAAAGTAAAATATTGAAAATATGACTATATTAAACATTTAAAACTATATAGTAATATACATATAAAAAGTTAAAGGACAAGTAACAGAACGGGAAAGTATTTGCTACACATCTAAAAAGGGGTTAATACTTGTTTTTTTGGGGGGAGTGGGGGAATTCTACAAACATTTAATTGATAAAAGGATAAAGAATACCAAAAAGTCATTTAAAGCTTTTTAAGAATAATAGAAATAGAAAAGAAATATACAAAAACAAGTTTAGTTTCAACACATAATAAAAGAACAATTAAAGTAACACATGATTGTCACAATCAGATGAATAGATATTAAAAATATTGGTAATATCAAGTATTGGCAACTCTGAAAGGAACTGGGTATTCAAAGAACTGTTTTCTTCATCTTAAAGCAGTCCCTTTAGCATATTTTGCAGTGCTGGTTTGGTGGACTTGTATTATTTTAGCCTTCTTTTGTCTGGGAAACTCCTTATTTTGCCTTCCATTTTAATGAAGAGCCTGGCTGGGTAGAGCAGTCTTGGTTATAGGCCTTTGCTTTTCATGACTTGGAATATTTCTTGCCATTCCTATCTGGCTCACAGTGTTTCTATTGAGAAGTCAGATGCTAGCTGTATCGGGGCTCCCTTGTATGTTACCACCTCTTTCTCTTTTGCTTGCTTTAGGATTCTCTGTTTATCTTTGATATTTGCCATTTTAATGATGATGAGTCTTGGAATGAGCCTCATTGGGTTCCTCTTGAATGGGACCCTCTGTGCTTCCTGGACTTGTGTGACTTTTTCTCTCCTCCAATTAGGGAAGTTTTCCATCATTACTTTTTCAAAGAGGTTCTCTATCCCTTGCTCCTCTTCCTCTCCTTCTGGTACCCCTGTTATACGGATATTACTATGTTTCAGGTTGTCTTGCATTTCCTTCAACTCCTCTTCATTCTTTTTGAGTCTTTGCTATTTTCTTGCTCTTTCTGGGAGATTTTTTTCTACCTTGTCCTCAAGCTCAGTGATTCGATCCTCGGCTTGATTTAGCCTGCTTTTGATTCCTTCGACTGTGTTCTTCAATTCAGAAATGGTATTCTTCATTTCCTCTTGCCTCGTATTGATGGTTTCTATGTCCTTTTTCATGCTTTCACATAGTTTGCAGTAAGTTCCTCGTAGTTTTGCTGTAGTTTTTTGTATTCCTCTCTGAGCTCACTGAGCTCATTGAGCTTCCTTAGAACCGTTGTTCAGAACTCAATATCTGATAGTTTACTTGCCTCTATTTCATTTAGTTCTCTTTCTGGGTATTCCTCCTTTCCCTTCAAGTGGGGTGGTATTTCTTTGTCTTCCCATTATTTGTGAGACTCTTCTCTTTTGCTTCTGCTTCTTAAATTGATCTGTGTTGATGTCCTGACTTTGTGGTGTGAACTTCTATGGTTGGAGACCACTGTTTTTACTTTCTGGATCTGCCTCTGATGATGTCAGATGTTGACCCTGTCTGACCTTAGGCAGTCTGATGGAGACTTCCAGGAATCTACTGTCTGTGGCTGTCTCCTTCATTGTCAATTAAGTCACTCTGCACTCAGCAGGCTGGCTTAGAGACACCACAGGGCGGGGTGGAGTCCCTCCTGGGGGCGGGGTTATTGGGTCCTCACATGCTGCTGCCACTCAGGGGAGTGGTCTCTGCCTGAGGAAGAAGGCTGCTGCCATATGGGAGAGGGGTCAGCCCTGAGATCTCGCTGGCCACTTTCTCGGTTCTCTCCCTAAAACCTCCTTCCCCAGTTTGTCCCCAGGCATCTTTATCCCCCTCTGCCCCTGCCTTTGCCAGAGACCACGGTAAGTGACTGCAAATAAAAATTTATGCATTGGCCCTTTAAAGGGGTCCTTGCGTCTCCAGCCGCCTGTCTCTGGCAGAGAGCAACCCTGCTGCTTTTCACAGCTGTCTGTTTTCTGTGTACTTTTTGGGCTCTGGTACTGTAGGCTGGAGATGCCAGCTTATGCTTTCAACCCCACTCTTCTCAGGGGGATCAAATTGGCCCCTTCAATATCCTTCTGGTTCTGTTGCCCATGGGCACCCTGCCCTCCTTCTTGAGTCTCTACCACACTCCTTACCAGTTAGGTTGTGCTCCTCTCTTGCTATTGTTCAGTTGTTTATTTCAGATGATTTCTCTACAATTTAATTGTAATTCCAGGTTTGTCCAGGGAGGAGGTCAGTATGACTTCCACTCACTCCTCTGCCATCTTGATTCAACCTTCAGTTGGAATTTTTAAATCAATCCGTGTAATTCATTATAAAATAGACAAGAAGAAAAACTTAATTATTGCAGAAAAGCATTTGACAAAATGAACATCCATTCCTGAAAAATATACTCAACACCTAGGTTAGAAGGAAACTAAAATCTGATAAAGGCCATATATTTTAAAAAATCCTATGGTTAACACTAAGCGGTGTAAGACTAAGTGCTTTTCCACTATGTTCTGGAACAAGGCAAGAATGTCTTCTGTCACAACTTGTACTCAACATTGTTTAGGATGTTATAGCCAGTGAAATAGGACAAGAAATAAAAGGCACTCAGTTTGGAAATGTAGAAGTAAAATCCTCTTTATACACAGATGACATTATTTCTTTGTATAAAATCTGAAGGATTCTACAAATAAACTATGAATTCAGCAAGTTTGTAGGATATCAAGTAAACATACAAAAATCTGTTATATTTTTATATAACAGCAATGGTCAATTAGAAATCAAAATTAGAAAACAATATATTCTAGTAACATCAAAATATATTAAATAGTTGAAAGTATTTAAATCTGACAAGTGATGTGCAAGACCTCTGGTAAAACAGCCACTGCTGAGAGAAATCAAGAACACCTAGATATATGAGGAGAAATGCCATCTTCATGGTTTGGAATACTAAATATATCACTTCTCACTAAATTGATTTATAAATGCAATACAATCTCAATGAAAATCCCAAGAGCCTCTCTTTTTTTTTTTTTGTAGAAACTTATAAGCTTATTTAGAAATTCAAAGGACCTAGAATAGGCATACAACATTGAAAAATAAGAACAAAGCTGAAGAAATTCCACTAACTGTATTCTGCACTAAATTTAAAGCTACAGTAATCAAGACAGTGGAGTACTATGTCAAAATACAAAAATACATAAATGGTAACAAAACAGAGTCTAGAAATAAATGCACACATTTATGGACAACTGTTTTTTTGTAAAATTCAAATGTAATTCATTGGGGAAAAATGTTTTCAACAAATGGTATTAGAACAATTAAGTATCCATATTAAAAAAAATTTTTTTTGATCTGTACCTTGCAACAGCATTGTAGATGGATCCAACTTAAAGTTGTAAAACCCCAAACTGGAAGATGGCAGCGAGGTACGTGGGAGCTGAACCCACTTGCTCATGCACCCAATTGGGACACCTGGCCAGTCTTCGGAAGAACAGAGGGAACACGCTACAGAATACCAGCGTATATGAAGTTTGGAGGCCAAACATTGCAGAGGACATTTAAAAACATATGGTAAGGAGATTTTATAGGCCAACAGGAAGGCCCCTGGGCCCTGTGCCCAGACTAGCTGCAGCAAGAGCTTTGAAGGAGAGCCAGGTCAGCGATTGTAACTTCACAGCTCCCTCCCCTCCCAGAGCAGGGAAGCCAGATGTGCCAGAAGAGACGTGGATGTTTGAAGTCTCTCGAGGAGTAAAGATGCAGTGGGGATCATAAAACAGGAGGTGATCCCTGGCTGGGATTGTGGTCTCCAGCCACGACAGTATCAGAGAAACTGGGGAGACAAATGACACATGGAGATAGGAGAAAAGTTGGGTCATGACTGGCCTTTACCCAGACAGTCTTAGGACTGGTCAGAGAGTTGGGCTGTATGAAAAGCCAAGTGCTTGTTAGGAAAAGCCTCCAGCAACCAAGGGGAATTCTCTCAAAAAAAATGCTCTCAGCCACTGTGCAAGGTCCTCTCGAGCACAGCAGTTCAGCTAGAGAAGGCGGTGGGGAGTTTGCTCCAAATTAGGGCTCCTCAAGGACTGATTGATGGGGCAACAGGGGCTAAGAGAGGTAGCTGTCCCCAAAGAGGCTGAATTTAATAGGGGAACTAAACTGTCCTGAAGGGACTTGGCTAGCCCGGCAGCACCCAGGCCTGCAAAGAGGGAGGTAGAGGGGTGTGAGTTGGTTGCACTCAGTGCACCTCACAGACTAATCAAAGGATTGCACAATGAGGTGGATTAAAGGTGCTGGCCTGGCTCATATAGACAGTGGGGGCCACACAGAGCTCTGAGGGCCCACGCTGAGCCCCAATCCTTGAAGAACCGCAGGAAAGAAAAAAAACAGACTCCAGTCCCACTCTGCCTGTAGCATCCAGGAAGATGAGCAGAACCTGCTTGGCAGGTTTAAATTCAGCAGGAAGCTTTTTTTTCCCAGTTGTAAGACAATAAAACATGAAGTTGTAAAAGGACCAGAGACAGATCTAGAGAGAGGTCAGAAGGTTAACGCCAACAACTGAGACAAATTTCACTTTGCTATCCTTCAGACATTGCATTTTATTTATTTATTTTTTGTTATTCTTATTTTTTAATTTTTTTATTTCTATCTTTCCATTTAGTTTTCTTTGTGTTGTTTCTTTGATTTCATTGTTTGACTGGTTTTCTTTGTTCTCCCTTTGCATTTTAATTTTTCTTCCTTCACTTCACTCATATTCCAATAATACACTACTCTTGGTCTTCTACATTTTATTCAGATTATATATTTCTTGTCATGTTGTTGTTCCAAATCCCACACAGCACCCTTCCCTGGTTTTGGTCCATTTCACTATCTTCCTGAGCTTTATTACTGTTGTGATTAACTATTCTCTCACACACTATGCCAAGTTCCTATCCCTTATACTCACTCTATCTCACCATCTAACCTCGCATAAGTGCTCTGCTTTCTGGAGTCAGCTCACGTTCCTTTTCCCCTCTGAGAAGTCGTATCTCTTTTTCACCTTTTATAAAAAGTGGCTAGCTGGGTGAGAAATCATGGTTATTGCTGTACTCCTTCAAAAGATCTCCTATCTGTTCATTACTTATTGGTTCTTTAAATCCCATGGAATACTCTCCCGCTGTCTTAACCCATTGTGCCTTCATCCTGCCCCTGATCACATACAAAGTAAGGTGGGAATTGTGAATATCAGTAAACCCGCTGTAGGAGAGAACCCACCAACAAAGAGGCCACCAGCAGGTAAAACCCAAGGACAAAAAGAGAGCTGAGACAAACAGAAGAAAGGGCAAACCTAGAATATCCAGACAAGGAGATCAAAGAGACCACACCATGGAGTCCCATAGAACTCCTACCATAGAAGTTCACCCTACGAAGATAGCTAGCAAAGCAGAGCTTTGGGAATTGCAGAAACAAATACAAGGAGTCACCTAAAATGGGGAGACAAAGAAAGAACCTGCAATCAAAAGCAATGGACAACTTTCCAATAAAAAATCTAAAGGAAATGGAGGCAAGCAAACTATCAGATAGAGAATTCAAAAGTATGGTTATAAGGATGCTCAATGAACTCAGAGACAACTACAAGGAATTGAGTGAGAACTACAAGTTTGAAAAAAGAAATAGAAAATAGAAACTATAAACAAGAACCAGGAAGAAATTAAAAACACAATTTCTGAAATAAGAAACACACTAGAAGAAATTACAAGCTGGCTGGATGAAACAGAAGGCTGAATTAGTGAGCTGGAAGATAAGTTAGAAAGAAATATCCAGGTAGAGCAGCTGCACAAAAAAAGGCTAAAAAAACCATGAAGATAGCTTAAGGGAACTAAAAGACAACATTAAAGATAACAAATTTGAATCACAGAAATACCAGAAGGAAAAGAAAATGAGCAAGGGATAGAAATCATGTTTGAAAAAATAATGACAGAAAACTTCCAGAACATGGAGAGGGGGAAAATCATGCGACTTTAGGGAGCAAAGAGAGTCCTAATCGAGATGGACCCAAAGAGGCCCCCTCCAAGACACATCATAATTAAAATGGCACGTTTTAAAGACAAAGAGAGAATCTTAAAAGAAGCAAGGGAGAAACAAGAAGTAACATACAAGGGAGTTCCAATAAGGCTAGCAGCTGATTTCTCAACAGAAACACTACAAGCCAGAAGAGAATGGCAATATATATTCCAAGTAATGAAAAGCAAAGGCCTGCAACCAATAGTCCTCTACCAAGCAAGGCTATCAATTAAAATGGAAGGCAAAATAAGGTGTTTCCCAGGCAAAAGAAGCCTGAAAGGATACAGCTCTTACAGCACTGCAAGATATGCTAAAGGGACTGCTATAAGAAGAAGAAAAAGTGAGCAAGAGAGGAGCACAGGTACAAAGGGGGAAAACTGAATAAGTACCAATCAATAATAATCTTAAATATTAATGGATTAAATCTTCCAATCAAAAGACATAGGGTAGCTGAATGGATAAGAAAATATGACCCACACATATGCTGCCTACAAGAGACCCATCTCAGGAAAAAAGACCTACCCTGACTGAAAATGAAGGTTTTGATAAAAATATTCCAAGTAAATGGACAGGAAAACAAAGCTGGGGTACCAATACTTATATCAGACAAAATAGATTTCAAAACAAAAGCCATAAAAAGAGACACTGAAAGATACTTCATAATACTCAAGGGACGAATCCATCAAAAAGACATAAACATTGTAAATGTATATGCTCCCAACATAGGACCACTCAAATACATAAGGAAAATCTTGGAGGAATTCAAGAGAGATATAGACAGCAACACACTGAAAGTAGGAGATTTTAACACCCCACTGTCAACAATGGATATATCTTCCAAACAAAATATCAACAACGATACTGAGGCATTGAACAATGCCCTAGATCAAATGGACTTAACTGGTATATATAGAACATTTCATCCCAAAGAAGCAAAATACACATTCTTTTCAAATCCACATGGAACATTTTCAAAGTTCGACCACATTATAGGACACAAAACAAACCTAAAAAATTCAAGAAAATCGAAATCATATCAAGCATTTTCTTGGACCACCAGAACTTGAAACCAGAAACCAACCTCAAGGAACACACTAAAAAACAGTGAAATTCATTGAGATTGAATAGCATGCTATTAAACAAGGAATGGGTTAATAATGAGATCAAGGAAGAAATCAAAAAGTTTCTAGAAACAAATGAAAATGAACACCCAACAGTCCAAAACTTACAGAATGCAGTAAAGGCAGCCCTGAGAGGGAAGTTCATAGTAATACAGGTCTACTGAAAAAAGATAGAAACATTTCAAATAAACAACCTAGCTCTACATCTACATGAAATAGAGGAACAACAACAAACAAAGTGCAGAGCAAGTAGGAGGAAGGGAATGATCAAGATCAGAGCAGAACTGAATAACATAGAGACTGAAAGAACAGTTCAAAGGATCGATAAATCCAGGAGCTGGTTCTTTGAAAAGATAAACAAAATCGACAAGCCTTACACCAGACTCATCAAGAAAAAATGAGAGAGGACCAAAATAAATAAAATCAGAAATGAAAGAGGAGAGATTACAACTGATACCACAGAAATACAAAGGATTCTAAGAAACTACTACAAAAAACTATATGCTGTGAAATTTGAAAATCTTGGTGAAAAGGACAAAATTCTATAAAAATATAATCTTCTAAAACTGAATGAAGATGTAGAAAGTCTGAACAGACCAATAACAGCTGGTAAAGTCGAAGCAGTAATCAAAGAACTCCCAGCACACAAAAGCCCTGGACCAGATAGTTTCACAGGAGAATTTTACAGACATTTAAGGAAGAGCTAACCCCTGTCCTTCTCAGACTATTCCAAAAAATTCAAGAGGGAAGACTCCCAAACTCTTTTTATGAAGCAACATCAACCTAATCCCAAAGCCAGATAAGGACACAACAAAGAAAGAAAACTACAGGCCAATATCCCTGATGATCATAAATGCTAAAATCCTCAACAAAATATTGGCAAACTGCATCCAGCAATACATTGAAAAGGTCATATACCACGATCGAGTGGGATTCCTCCTAGGGATGCAAGGATGGTACAATATTTGCAAATCAATAAATGTAATACATCACATAAACAAAAATCACATGATCATCTTGATAGATGCAGAAAAAGCATTTGATAAGGTTCAGCACCCATTTATAATAAAAACACTCAGCAAAGTGAGAGTAGAGGGAGCATACCTCAGCATAATAAAGACCATAAACAAGAAGCCTAGAGCCAACATCATACTCGATGGGCAAAAACTAAAAGATTTCTCACTGATATCAAGAACAAGACAAGGGTGATTGCTTTCACCACTTCTATTCAACATAGTATTGGAAGTCTTAGCCACAGTGATCAGGCAAGAAAAAGAAATAAAAGACTTTCAAATTAGAAAGGAGGAAGTAAAACTATAACTGTTTGTAGATGACATGATAGTATACATAGAAAACACAAAAAACTCCACCAAAAGACTACTTGACCTAATAAGTGAATTTGGCAAAACAGCAGGATACAAAGTCAATATTCAGAAATCATAGGCATTTTTGTGCACCAACAATGAAGTACCAGAATCAGAAATCAAGGGAAAAGATCCCCCTTACTATAGCAACAAGAAATATAAAGTACCTAGGAATAAACTTAACCAAGGAGGTAAAAGACCTATACTCAGAAAACTGCACAACATTGAAGAAATTAAGGAAGACACAAATAAATGTAAGCATATACTATGTTCATGGATTGGAAGAATTAACATCATTAAAGTGTCCATACTACCCAAAGCAATTTATAGATTTAACGCAATCCCAATTAAAATACCAATGACATATTTCACAGATATAGAACAAACATTTCAAAAATGTATATGGAATTATAAATGACCCTTGAATATCTGCAGCCATTTTGAGAAAGAAGAACAAAGTAGGAGGAATCACAATACCTGATATCAAACTATCTTACAAGGGCACTGTAATCAAGACAGTCTGGTACTGGCATAAGAACAGACACATAGACCAATGGAATAGTATAGAGAGCACAGAAACAAGCCCATGTATCTATGGTCAATTAATATTTGTCAAGGGGGGCAGAAGCATAAAATGGAGTAAAAATAGCCTCTTTAACAAATGGTTTTGGGAGATCTGTACAGCTACATGCAAAAAAATGAAACTCAACCACCGACTTATAACATGCACAAAAATAAACTCAAGGTGGATAAAAGACTTAAATATAAGTTGCAACACCATAGAAGTCCTAGAAGAGAACATAGGCAGGAAAATCTCAGATCTTCCACATAGCAATATTTTCATGGATATATCCCATAGCGCAAGGGATATAAAGAAAAAATAAAGAAATGGGACTTCATCAAAATAAAAAGTTTCTGCATGGCTAAAGAAAACAGCAGCAAAATGAAAAGGGAACCAACCATATGGGAAAATATATTTGCCAATGATACCTCAGACAAAGGTTTGATCTCCAAAATATAGAAGGAACTCACATGACTCCAATCCAGGAAGACAAACAGCCCTATTAAAGAAATTGGCAAGGGACCTGAACCAACACTTCTCCAAGGAGGACATACAGAAGGCCCAGAGATATATGAAAAGATGCTCAGCATCACAGCCATCAGAGAGATGCAAATTAAAGCCACAGTGAGATACCACTTGACACCAGTCAGAATGGCCATCATAAACAAATCAATAAACAACAACTGCTGACGAAGGTGTGGAGAAAAGGGAACCCTGGTGCACAGTTGGTGGGAATGCAGACTGGTGTAGCCACTACGGAAAACAGTTTGGAATTCCCTCAGAAAGCTAAAAATGGAACTGCCTTTTTGACCCAGTGATTCCACTGCCGGGATTATACCCTAAGAATCCCAAAACACCAATTCAAAAGAATCTATGCATCCGATGTTCATAGCAGAATAATTTACAATAGCCAAGTGCTGGAAGCAACCTAAGTGCCCATCAGCAAATGAGTGGATCAAAAAACTATGATACATTTACACAATGGAATACTACACAGCAGAAGAAAAAAGTAGCACCTACCTTTCACAACAGCATGGATGGAACTGGAGAGCATTATGCTAAGTGAAATAAACCAGGCAGTGAAAGACAAGTACTATATGATCTCATTTCTAAGTGGAACCTAATTAACAAAACAAACAAGCAGCCAAAATATAATCAGAGATATTGAAATAAAGAACAAATTGGTAGTAATCAGAGAGGTGGGGGAGAGGGATAATGGGGGAAAATAGGGGAAGGGCCGTCAAGGGACATGTGTAAAGGACCCATGGAGAAAGCCAGAAGGGTTCAAACGTAGGAGGTGAGGACAAGTGGGGCAGGGGGTACTGGTGAGGGAGAAATCAACACAACTGTACTTGAACAACAATGAGAAAAAACTAAAAAATAAAAATGTAAAACCCAATTTAAGTTTAAAACTAAAATTCTAGGAGAAAATTTTTGTGCCTTTTCATTAGGCAAAAGTTTCTTAGGTAGGACACCAAAACCACAACCCACAAAAGGAAATACTGATAAGCTGGACTTCATTTGAAAATAAAAACTTTTGCTCTTCAAAAGATGCTATTAAGACAATAAAAAGACAAGCTATAGACATGGAGAAAAAAATTTTAAAGCACATAAATTATATTTATCTAGTATGCACAGGAATGTAATAAAGGAAACAAAGGCAATAATAGAAAACAAATAACTCCATGCACATGCACACACTCCAAATAAGTATGCTGAATATCACCAGGGAAATAGAAATTAAAGCAGCCATGAAATGTTACTATTCATTGTCCCTATATATTTATTAGAATGTCTCAAAATAAAAAGATTGAACATACCAAGTGTTGGTAAATATGTGGAGCAAATTGTACTCTCTCACATGCTACCTTTAGGAGTATAAAATGCCACTTTGGAAAACAATTTGGAATTTTCTCAAAATTTAAACATACACCTTTTATATGACTGAGAAATTTCACTCCCAGGTATTTATCCAAGAATAATGAAAGTATATGACCATACAAAACTCATGTGGATATTCAGACAAGTTTTATTTGTCTTACCCCACCCCTGGAAATAATTCCAAATATCCCTCTGAGCTATTTTTATTCATTACACTTCTGCAACAAAAACATATAGATTTTTCCCACACCAACAACCAGTTTCCCATCTCTCAGAACACCATATGGGTATCCTGCAATTCAATTCTGATACTAACAACCTGGAGTTAGCACAGGCCTTAGATCAAGAACAGATCAAGAACTCAGACCCACAAAACTGCACCAACATCAGATGCCAATCCCACAATTCCCCAGCCTCCCATATTTCTGACTGACTGGCTATAAATTGCAGCTTCCCATGAGTCCATACTCAGGGTCAATAATTTGCTAGAATGGCTCACAGAATCCAGGAAAGTGCTTTTCTTACTATTACAGATTTGTTACTAAAATATAGACCTCAGAAACAGCTAAATGGAAAAGATGAATTGGGCAAGGTATGGTGAAAGGAGTACATTGCTTTCTTGCCCTCTCTGTGCTTATGACTCCCCTAGCATCTTGATGTGTTTGCCAATTTGGAAGCTCTATGAACCTCATCATTTAGAGATCTTTAATGGAGGTTCCATTGCATAGGTGTCATTGATTAAGTCGTTGGCTATTGGCAGCTAATTCAATCTCCAGTCCCTTTCCCCTCTTAGGACATGGGGGTGGGTGGATTATGGCTGAAAGTTCCAACATGCCTTGGTGTTTCTGGAGGTTAGCCTTCAACCTGAAGCTGCCTGGGTGCCTCTGAGCCAAGTCATTTCATTGGCATACCAGAGACACCTGTCCCTCAGAGCCTGCCAAGGGTTTTGGAGGCTGTCAGAATCTGGGAACAAAGATCAAATATATATTTCCTATTATATCACAACCTCTCACTAGGTAAATGGGTAAACAGTAAAAGGAACAAATGTTTGATACTTGCAACAATTTGGATAATCTAAAAATAATTATGCTGATTGAAAGAAGTCAGACCAAAAAGTAGTGTATACTGTATGAATGCATTTGTATAAAAATTCAGAAAATGTGACCATTATCTATATTGACAGAGAGTTGATCCATAGTCACCTAAGAGCATCAGAGACAGGAAAAAATTATTACTAAAAAGCACAAAGAAAAAGTTGGGGGGGGTGATATGTTAATGAGCATATCTTGATTGTGGTGATGTTTTCATGAGTATATACATATATCAATACTTAACAAATTGTATGCTTTACATAAGTGCATTTTAATGTGTATCTATTATATCTCAGTGAAGCTGTTGTTTTTTTTTTAAAGTGAGCTTTAAATTATACATAGCAGTATGCTCATTCCATCCTAAGGAGGTTACTTCAGTCACTAAAGCAAAGACGCTGAGACAAGGTCTCATCCAGAACCACCACATAACTGGGTGGATCTGGGCTTCTCTAGTTTTCTACTATAATATCCTTAGAAAGCTTAATGTTCCCTGTATTCCACTCTGATGATACTCATAGAATGACCATGGAAATGGCAATCACCCTATTTCTTCCTATCACTCCTGAAAATGTGCTATCACTTAAAAAACATATATCTGCTAGTGACACCTTGGACAAGCGGTTGAAAAAATAAATTAAAAATATATAAATAAGTAAAAGCAAAAGCTCGTGAAGGTAAAAAATATACATAATATATCTTGGGTGGCACAGCAGGAGAGGAGCAGTGGTATCTAGGGAGTGGAGGGTACTAGAGATTGACCTTTAGAGTAGGATGAACACCCCTACTAGCTACATAACCTTGGGCAAATCACTAACTCACTGAGCTGCAACTTGTTCATTTAAAAATATTTAACAAGTTTTACTTCACGGGGTTGTACTGAAGGTATATATATAAAAGAAGGAAAGAATGAAACAATGCCTGGCTGAATGAGGAGCTGGGTAAGGAAGGCCTCTCTTCTTTCTACTGTTTGAAGCCCCCGCCTTCCCCAGAGATTCTATGCATTTCCATCGTCAGCTTGCTTTCAGGACTTCAGCTGAAGCCTCAGGTGTAAACTGTAAAGAAGCTTCTAAGCTAGTTGTTCTCAAGGGTGGCTTCGTACTAGAATGATCTGGGGAGGTGAAAAGAAAAAACCAAACCAACCTGATGCCTGGGCTCTACTCTTAGAGGGTTTTTTCTTTGCCATTTTGTTTTCTTAATGGGGTCTTAGGAAGACCAAAAGTTTTAATTTTGATAAACACTACCTTATCAATTTTATCTTTTATAGTGTCCACTTTCTGTATCCTATATAAAAATCTTTGCTTGCCAAAGACCACAAAGATGCTTTCATATATATATTTAAATACTATTTTTATCTTTCAATTACAGTTGATATACAATATGATATTAGTTTCAGGTGTACAACATAGTGATTAGACATTTCTATAACTTACAAAGTGATCATTCTGAAGTCTAATACACATCTGACTCCATACCTCAGAAATAAACCCATGCCTATCTGGCCAATTAATGTATGGCAAATTAGGCCAGAACATACAATAGAGTAAAGACAAGCTAGTCAGTAGATGGTTTTGGGAAAACTGGACAGATGAATGCAAAAAAATGAAAGTAGACCACATTCTTACCATACACAAGAACAACCTTACATGTAAGTACTGAAACCATAAAACTCCTAAGAAAGAGCATGGGCAGTAAACTGTGACTTTGCTCTTAGCAATATTTTTTTGGGTATGTCTCCTTGGGCAAGGGAAAGAAAAGAAAAAACAAACATATGGGACTATACCAAACTAAAAAGTTTTTGCACAGCAAAGGAAAACATCAGCAAAATGAAAACACAACCCACTGAATGTGGGAACATATTTTCCAATGATTCATCTGATAAGGGGTTAATATCCAAAATATATAAAAAACATGGAGATGAATATATCTTTTTGAATTTGTGTTTTGGATTGTTTTAAATTGTGTGTCTCATACAACTTAATACCAAAAGAACAAACAAATTAAAAAAATGGGTAAAGGAACTGAGTATACATTTCTCCAAGAAAGACACACAGATGGCCAATAGACATGTGAAAAGATGTTCATTGTCTCTAATTATCAGAGAAATGCAAATTAAAACCACAACGACGTATCACTTCACACCTGTTAGAATGGTTATCATCAATAAATCAACAAAAAACAAGTGCTGGTGAGGATGTGGAGAAGGGGGAAGCCTCAAGTACCGTTGGTAAGTAATGTATATTGACGCTGCTGCTCATGAAAGCAGTATGGAGGTTTCTCAAAAAATTTAAAATATAACTACCTTTTGACCCTTTTCTGTATTTATCCCAAAGAAATCTGAAACACAAACTTAAAAAGACACATGCATCTCTTATTCATTTCAGCATTATTTGCAATAGCCAAGATATGGAAGCAACCTAAGTGCCCATCAATAGATAAGTGGATAAAGAAAAAGTACCTCTATATGACAGAATATGACTCAGCCATAAAAAAGGATGAAATCTTGCCATTTGCAACAACATGAATGGACCTAGAGGGTTTTACAATAAGTGAACTAAATCAGATAGAGAAAGACAAATACCGTATTATTTCACTTGCATGTGGAATCTAAAAACCAAAATGAATGAACAATCAAAACAAAAAGACTGACAGATATAGAGAACAGCTGATGGTTGACAGATGGGACGGGGTTTCGAGGTTGGGTGGAAAAGCTGAAGGGATTAAGAAGCACGCGTTGCCAGTTAAAAGCATTCATGGGGATCATGGGGGATATAAAGTATAGCACAGGGAATAGAGTCGATAATGTTGTACTCCCGGAGGTTCTGATTGGAGTCTGTGGCACAGCTGGACAGTGAGATATTTAAAAGCTTCCTAAGAGATGTTAATTTAGATTCAAGGTTGTGAAACAATGTTCTAATGCTTCCCAAATTTTAATGTGCATTGAACTACTGGGGATCTTGTTAAAATCCAGGTTCTGGTTCTGCATTTCTAATAAGTTCCCAGCAAATGCTGGTGCTGTTAGTCTTGGATGACGCTTTGAGTAAAAAGGCTCAATCCAGGTGAGAATCAATCACCTAGGGCTCTTCTAGAGCTGAGGATTCCCAGGCCCTGCAGTGGGATGAGGTCCCAGGTCTGTGCTTTTATATGTTAGCCAAATGAGCCTGAGGCACTTCCCTTACTGAGATCCATGGATTTAGTCTGACCTTTTACATGTGAGGACACTGTATCCCCAAGAAGCTGTGTGACCTTTGTCCTGATGTAACCTTCTCCCAGGAAAGTTCATTAGTGAGTGAAACATATTTTCAACCAGAACATTTTCCAGTGTATAGGTCCCCAGCTGCTGATTGGAGACTGCACTCTGCAGCATGAGTGGAGCATGACGGTCTCATTAACATACAGCTCAGAACCGAGCCGAGGAGCAGCCTGGGTGATGAATGGCGTCCTGGGTTCTACTTGAAGCATTATCACATAATATATCAGTTTTATGTCACATGAACTGATGGTTTTATGGCCTTTCTATTCAATTTGATAGGCCCCTTGTCACAGGCTGTTTTTAAGATGGCTAGAGGGCATTTTTTGGTGGTGATGTCACAGTGATTTATAAAACCCACTTCCTGCCTTGGCCACATATATGTAAATCAGAAACATTTCTTTCTGGGGAAAATTGTCATTGCCGTCATGTGATAAATAGGAGCATATTCACTGAGCATTCATCAAGACACAGATTTGTATTAATATTCCTACATACTACACGATCAAGCAATTATTAGCACCTTGTCTAGGAAATCATCTTGTGCAGCAGGATCCTTCTAAGTGGGGGACATGCAGCAACTGAGCTTGGTGCCAACTTGACCCTCACTATGCTGGAGCAAGGTGGCTGGGGACTCAGCTGGAGATACCAGAGCATCAGTCTGGAGGTGGAGGGGGAAGAAGAAAGGAAGAATTTTTTTAAAAATACCTAAGTTCCAGGATTGCAACATAACAATATTCTTTACCTTAAGTAAGGTAAATAAGTCCTCAAACATGCTACAAGATAGGAATTATTATCTTCGTCTTAAAGAGAGAAAATGCAGTGAAAAGACTCATCTGGAAATGGAAGCCAGGTCAGGCTGACTCGGAAGGCCGTGCTCCTTCTGCTACACTACAGTGTTGTCACAGAGGAGGAGCAGCCCCCTGCAGGTCAGCAGAAGTGAATAATGTCACCGTAATACCAGGTTTGTTGAGACCAGGACCACTATTTCCTGCATCTGTTTCCAGGGCCCAGCCTTGAACCTGTAGAGTGCTAAACCAGAAGTGCTAGTGCTATGGCATAAGTAGTTTAACAAAATGAAACTCACAAGAACTCTTGTTGATGGATGAAATCAAATTTGTTAAATATTCTTAGCTGCTTATGTGAAATAAAATTGTAACTAAATTTAAGACTTCCTAGAAATAATTGGTAACAGAAACACAAGTAAAGTACATTTGAAAGAAATACATTTTCTTTTCTTTTTTAATTTTATTTTATTTACTGTATTTTTTTAAATTTATAAATCATGTTTATTCTATTATAGTTGTCTCAATTTTTCCCTCTTTACCCACCTCAACCCATCCCACCTCCACCCCTGACTCCCACAGTCAATTCCCACTCTGCTGTCCATGTCCATGGGTCATTCATACATGTTCTTTGTCTAGTCCCTTCCCCTTCTTTCCACCATTGTCCTCTTTCCCCATCCCCTCTGGTCACTTTCAGTCTGCTTCATGTTTCTGTGCCTGTGGTTTATTTTGTTCATTAGTTTATTTTGTTGAATAGAGTCTACTTATAGGTGAGATCATATGGTATTTGTCTTTCATCAACTGGCTTATTTCACTTAGCTTAATATTCTCCAGTTTCATCCATGTTGTCACAAAAGGTAGCAGTTTCATCTCTCTTTCTTTCTTTCTTAAATGCAAATTGATTTTATTTATTTTTTTAAATGTCAAAGTTAATTATAAAATATTTAAAAAACTTAAAACCTTTATAAAGTCTCAGCAATTAAACCAACATGGCACCAGCAAAGAAATAATCAAGTATATCAATAAAATATAATGAACATTCTAGAGACAAACATATATATCTGTCTAACAATATATGATTAAGTTGATATTTCAAATCAATGGGTAAAATAAGGCTTATTCAACAAATAAGGTACATGGACCACTATTACTTGAAATAAAACAAATATAGAGTCCTATTTCACACATTATACAAGAAACATTCAGGTGAGTTAAAAGTCAATATATAGACTCTAAGAAGTTTTACAAGAAATTAGAACTAATATTATTCATGACCTGAAGTAAAATATTCAAACCCAGAAGCTACAAAGTAAATGTTGACAATATGACTATATTAAACATTTGACTATATAGTAATATACATATAAAAAAAGCTAAAGGACAAGGAATAGAAAAGTATTTGCAACACATCTAAATCATGGTTAATAGGGTTTTTTATTTTGTTTGTTTGTTTTTTTAAAAGTTCTACAAACCTTTAGTCAATAAATGGATAAAGAATACCAAAAAGTCATTTAAAGCTTTTTTTTAAATAATAGAAATAGACAAGGAATATACCAAAACAGGTTTAGTTTCAACAAATAATTAAGGAACAATTAAAATAATATCCATGTCACAATCAGATTAATGAGTATTAAAAATATTGGTGATATCAAGTATTGGCAACTCTGAAAGGAACTTTGTATTCATAGAAATGTTTTCTTCATCTTAAAGCAGTCCCTTTAGCATATTTTGCAGTGCTGGTTTGGTGGAAGTGTATTATTTTAGCCTTCTTTTGTCTGGGAAACTCCTTATTTTGCCTTCCATTTTAATGAAGAGCCTGGCTGGGTAGAGCAGTCTTGGAAAAGCAGCAGGCCTTTGCTTTTCATGACTTGGAATATTTCTTGCCATTCCTATCTGGCTCACAGTGTTTCTATTGAGAAGTCAGATGCTAGCTGTATCGGGGCTCCCTTGAATGTTACCACCTCTTTCTCTTTTGCTTGCTTTAGGATTCTCTGTTTATCTTTGATATTTGCCATTTTAATGATGATGAGTCTTGGAGTGGGTCTCATCGGGTTCCTCTTGAATGGGACCCTCTGTGCTTCCTGGACTTGTGTGACTTTTTCTCTCCTCCAATTAGGGAAGTTTTCCATCATTACTTTTTCAAAGAGGTTCTCCATCCTTTGTTCCTCTTCCTCTCCTTCTGGTACCCCTGTTATATGGATATTACTATGTTTCAGGTTGTCTTGCATTTCCTTCAACTCCTCTTCATTCTTTTTGAATCTTTGCTTATTTTCTTGCTCTTTCTGGGAGATTTTTTTCTACCTTGTCCTCAAGCTCAGTGATTCGATCCTCGGCTTGATTTAGCCTGCTTTTGATTCCTTTGACTGTGTTCTTCAATTCAGAAATGGTATTCTTCATTTCCTCTTGCCTTGTATTGATAGTTTCTATGTCCTTTTTCATGCTTTCATATAGTTTGCAGTAAGTTCCTCGTAGTTTTGCTGTAGTTTTTTGTATTCCTCTCTGAGCTCACTGAGCTCATTGAGCTTCCTTAGAACTATTGTTCGGAACTCAATATCTGATAGTTTATTTGCCTCTATTTCATTTAGTTCTCTTTCTGGGTATTCCTTCTTTCCCTTCGAGTGGGGTGGTATTTGTCTTCCCATTATTTGTGAGACTCTTCTCTTTTGCTTCTGCTTCTTAAATTGATCTGTGTTGATGTCCTGACTTTGCGGTGTGAACTTCTATGGTTGGAGACCACTGCTTTTACTTTCTGGATCTGCCTCTGATGATGTCAGATGTTGACCCTGTCTAAATTTAGGAAGTCTGTTTGAGACTTCCAGGAATCTGCTGTTTGTGGCTTTCTCTTTCAGCTGTTAATTTATTCTCTCTGCACTTAGCAGGCTACCTTAGACAGCTCAGGGCAGGGCAGAGTCCCTCCTGGGGGCGGGGTTATTGGGTCCTTCAAGCTGCTGCCTATAGGGGAGGAGTCCAAACTGGGATCCCACCAGCTACTCTCTCTGCTGTCTCCCCAAAGCCTCCTCCCCCAGTCTCTCCTCAGGCGTCTCTAGCCCACTCTGCCCCCACCTTTGCCAGAGACCAGGGTAAGTGGCTGCAAATAAAAATTGTGTGTTGGCCCTTTAAATGGCTCTTTGCATCTCCAGCCACCTATCTCTGGCAGAGAGCAACCCTGCCACTTTTCGCAGCTGGCTGTTCTCTGTGTACTGTTTGGGCTCTGGTGCTGTGGGCTAGAGATCCTGGCTTTTGGTTTAGACCTCGCTCTTCTTAGGGGGATTGAATTGGCCATTTCAATATCCTTCTGGTGCTGCTGCCCGTGGGTGCCCTGCCCGCCTTCTCAGGTCTGTACTGCACTCCTTACCTGTTAGATTGCGCTAAAGCCGATTCTTCTGTTTCCGAGGTTACAAGGCTCCTCTCTAGCTATTGTTCAGTTATTTGTTCCAGGTGATTTCTCCCCAGTTTAGTTGTAATTCCAGGTTGGTCCTGGGAGGAGGTCAATGTGACTTCCACTCATTCCTCCGCCATCTTGATTCCCATATTTTATTTTCTAAGTATGTGTGGAATTTGTTGAAGGGAGACCTAGAACATTTCCCCATGAACTTACTATTTTACATAAGAGCCAGCTTATTTAAAAAAAATAAAACTTTGTAAAACTTTTAACATTTGTAAGTCACTTTCACAAATATCATGTAAGCCTCATGGCATTTCAGGGATGTTGGTAGGTTATTTAATCCATTTTTAGATGAGGACATCAAGGTTCTGAGATCCACACATTGGGATCCCACCCTAAGAAACAGTCACACAACCAGCAATCAGGAGACAGGTCTCCCTCCACCCTCTACATCTCATAGGCCTTCCCACTGCCCAAGGAAATACCCTTTTGACTTTTCGAACTAATTTTTAATTACAGTTGACATACAGCCTTGTATTAGTTTCAGGTGTACAACATAGTGGTTAGACATTTATATAACTTATGAAGTGATCTCCCTGATAATTGTGGCACCCATCTGACACCATACATAGTTGTCATAATGTTATTGACTATATTCTCTATGCTGCACTCTACATCCCCATGACTATTCTTATAACTGGCAATTTGTATTTCTTAACCCCTTCACCTTAGAAAATATCTTTAAAACCTACTCTTCTGCTTTCCCAAATCTCCATATGAAAACAAGGAAACATTTACTCTAATAAGTACAGTAATAAACTATAGCCTTTCCCTCTTGGAAACATAAGAGATTAGTTGACTCATATATTTGGGGACTGGCTATATAATTTGGTATCCAGAATGTTATCCTGAATTGGATATTTCAAATCTCTGTTTTCCTCATTTCGTCATTTCTTTTTCTAAATGTAGAATCAAAGATGAATATTCAGAAAAAAAGCAGAGGCTTCTGATTTCCAAATTTGGTCAGAGAAAATACATAATGTAAACAGGATGTCCCATAAAAACAAATCAGAAATGGAGAAGAGAGATCATACCTGATGTCTTCAAGCTGGAAGAAGTGGCAAGGAGCATAGAGCTGAGAGGGCTGGTTTTGGGAAATGATTCTGGGACTTTCTTGATGTCATGGATATTAGGTGGTTTTATCCTGAGGCCTCAAGGTCACTGGGCGCAGTGGAATGAGAGTGTTTCTAGTCAATATCTTTATTATTGTTCAAATACATTTGTCTCTATTTTCCACCCCCACTTTCCCCTGCCCCCCCTACACACACCTCCCAGCCTCTAGTCAATATCTTAAAGGGAGTGAATTCAAGCTGTGTAGAGAGGAGGGGGAATGGTCTGAAGCAGCAGTTATCCAGAGCACACAAGAAAAAAGGAAACCCTTCAGGCAGTGGATAGTGGGGAGCTTGTCGGGAGAGTGACCACATGCATCTCTAGGAGAAGTTAATAGTGGTACCTGTAGTCCAGAGGTTCTAGGAGCAATCTGTAAACCATCTCTTTGTATGAGACATCAGGCTTCCAGTCTTCTCTTGCCACTATTTTCAGCCAAATGGATGAATAATAATAATCACAATATGCTACATTTAAGCCAGATATCACATGGATTTTCTAACTTGATTCCCATGACATATTTATGAAGTAGAATAATTACACCGCACTTTACAGATGAGGAAAGAAGCTTAGATAAAGAGGCTTTCCCCAATGTCTTGTGTGGAGCTGGAGTTTGAACCTAGGTAGTGTGACTGCAGTGCATTCAGCAGGCAGTCCTGAAATTGAGGCCAGACTGGAGAAATACACAGTTACTGTTTTTCCTCTATAACTTTTCTTATCGTAGGCCGGTGGCCTAGAAGATGCCTGTTAATAAGCAAATATCCATTTAATTGGCAAAAGCAAAGAAACAAGCCTATTTTCACACAGATAGAATGAAGTAGCTGTGAATACCTGGAAGAGCTACCTGGCTGGCTGGAGAGGCCCCGGATGTGAGCTGATATGTCTACAGGTGTAGCTATACATTGGAATACCTACGTTCTCTTTACTAGGTAAATTTACTTCCTTGAGAACCCTTTCCCAACCTCTGGTCAAGGTTTAATCACCTGGGTGTTTACTTCTTCTATAACATCCTATCCACCCACTTCCTAACACTCATCTTTCTTGTGTTTGTTTTGTGTTTGCAAGCAGAGCTATCTTTATTTGGTTCACCTGTGCCCCTATTGAGTCACATAGAGTTGTGTGTATGGTAGCTTTAAAGAAATGTTTGTTAAATTGAAATGGAAAATAATGTTTTAGAATTGTGGGGGAACTGGAAAATTTTGTATAATCATTAAGTGAAAGGCAATAAATTAGAAAACTATCTGATACTATGATCCAAATTTTGTAAAAAATTGTCCTGTAGGCATAGCAACACACTAGAAAAATATGTTATACACTATAACAATGGTTTTCTGGATGGTAGATTATAGATGTGCTTCATTTTCTTTTCTTTCTTTTTTTTTTTTGCTTGACTGTAGTTTTTTATGATTAATACGTTTTACTTATGTAGAAAGAAAATATCAATAACATACCATTTTTAGACCCTATAGAGTAGAACTGAGTCTGCTTCAAATGCGGAGAATTATGAATGAGTGCTCATCTGACCCTGTATGTGGATCTCAGGGAAAGAAGCGGGCTCCAGTGTCGGGCAGGTGAGGAGGAGGTAGAAAGGAGCAAGGAGAAAGAAAGGGAGGTGATAGAATGAAAGAAGGGGAAGAGCAGTAGTGAGGGAGGGTGGGAGGAATCCAGTTCTCTAGTAACCTAAATAATCAAGGGACAGAGTCAACCTCTCTTAGTAATTCTTAATGGCTGCAAAGATGTTTTGATTTGTTTTTAGATCATTAAATAAGGTCAGCTCAAGGCAAAAGTTATGGAGTCCTGTGACCTACTGGCCTTGTTAAATACCACTGGTGTCAACTTTTATCAAAAGGGCACACATTTTTAGAATGTGGTTCACACATCACATAGGAACTTGTGGTTTCTTAGCCTTCTTAATTAAAATTTGAAGACGAGGGGAATAACTTTCAAATACCACAATTTTTCCTAACATTTAGGGTTTTGCTGTTTAATCCTTGCATTTGCTATAGAGGACTTTTTGTTAGTGATTCTGAGCACAAGAATATGAAAAAAAATACACACACAAAAAAAGGTTCTAACCATTTGGTTAGGACACTAAAGCAAATGATGGTTTTTTCTCATTTGCTTGCCTATAGCCCCATTGTAAAAAAAAAAAAAAAAAAAAAAAGTCTGAGGAGAGACGAAAGCTCTCACTCTCATTTCCTTTGAAACAAGAGTCACAGGGGCCATTTTAAGTTTTCATCAATAAATGTAAAATCTTTTACAAATATATTGAAAAATGTTTTGAAAGAGAAATAGAGGTGCTGAAAGTGGAAGTATAAATCCCATCTTTAATCACCATGTGATACCTGGAACCCTGTGCCCACAAGTTTACCTAATTAATGAGAAAATGATTAGAGCTCCTGCTAATTGAGAAGCTACTATGAGAGAGACTTTATACCAATTGCCTTAAGAAACTTATGTTGTTTCTCATAATCACAACTGCTCTTTCATGTGGTGAAATCAATGATGGATCATAGTCAATCACTATAGAAAATTTCAAAAATTGGTAAAGGAAAAAAAATCTATAGTCACTCAAAATTTTTCTTCTCCTTAAGACAGTGAACTCCTAGACAGGAGAGATTTTACTTTGTTCATTAGCTGTAGAAGGTCTCATTTTCTTCGAGATTCTAAGAGATATAGAATTACTATGGATATCTTGCAGTTGATCAGAAAAGAAGGGAGAGGCAGCTGGCACCTGGCAGGAAACGACATTCGCCTTCCTAAAGCATGCTCATGTTTTAGCCCCATATTTTACGCCTCCACTACAGGGACCTGATGCCCAGGGAGTTTAAATAACTTTTCAAAGCCAAAAATTAATCAGTGGCAGAGTCAAGACTAGAACTCAGATCTTTTGTCTTCTTATTAGTTTATCATTATCTCTTGTAACCTGTGTCACCTCAGAGATGAACCCAAATGATGGCTTTTATTTGTGAATTTGCTCTTTGTTCTCCAGTTGAATTACTGTCCTTGGGTTGATGATAGCTCTCCAAGCAGATTTTCAGCACTTTCAGAAAAGGAGACATGCTCTGCTCGGTGAGCCTTCACTCTGTGGTGCCTAACATGGTGTTGCCAGGCCAGCAAGCTTCACTAAGTACTTGCTTGGGGGAGGCCCTGTCCATGCCAGCTGCTCTGAAACCCCTCACAAATCTCCCAGCCTGTTGCTTTTTAAAATATCAAAAATCAGGCACTTTTCCAGTTACATTGCTTCAGAGCTTTTGTTTCTCTGTTTTAATCAGAATATTAGGAAAATATTTGTTCTATGCCATTAGTTTATTTTGAACTTTAAGGGAATTGGGTATTCTTCTGTTGAGGCCTTTCATCAATAGTGACTGGGTGATCTGGAGTGCACTCAACTTGGTCTGAGCTTCATTTGGTGGTTTTTTTTTAATTAACATTATTAAAATCTATAGTATTTTTCTTTAGAGGGCAATTGATTGAAAAAAAAAAATTCCTCTTTCCAGTCACTAACAAGACAGTTTAATCTAAAACGAAAGAAAATTTTTTTTCCACTGTAACCAACACTGAAAAGCAATTCCAATTTCCTTCTAACACTGTAGACCTACATTTAAATTACCAAAAGATGCAAACTTCCCGTAGAAGGAGGAATGAGAAAGCTAAAAACCACCAATGAGGGGTTAGAAACACTTCTGCTAATCACAATTGCTTTTTCTGTGGAGAGAAAAAGAGCTGCCTGAGAACTACCCCACACCAACAATACGAAGTATGACCAGAGAATTTCCTGTTAGCATTCTCATTTCTCGTTTCTCACCTGAATCATATGACAGATTGTCACCGGATAAAATACCTGGAAGTGGTTTAGAATGGTCATTGCTTCTTCAGCAGCCTTGATTTTGAGTGTTAATTCTGGGATCTCCGCCATCCACCAGGCCCTAGCAGATAAAAAAGCACCATTATTCTTCATTTCTCAAAGCCCAGGTATAAATCCTAGTCTTGGGGAGCTTAGATTTATAGGCGATGTAATTTAGAATCCTAGGCTCATGAGTTAATGCTTCAGAAATGTCTTCTTTATTTTTCCTCCAGTGATAAATGTGAAGATCCCTGACACAGCTCTGCCTCTCCTTGCTTGATCTCCTGGCTATTGATGAAGGCAGAGATCCACTTCTGTTTGCAGTAGGAAAGGTGATGATTTGTTATCAACAAGAAAGAGAAGATTAATGTCAATGGCAGAGCAATGTTTTTGAAGTAGTACCTTTGGTGACATAAGTAATACTCTAGAGCACTTACTATATACTAGGACCTGAATTGGTACTTTGGAAAATAATATCTTATGTAAACAATTAAAGATAATATTTATGTAACTATTTGCATAAATATATTTACATATTTATGTACTAAGCATACATATTTATATATGTATTTTACATATATTATCTATTTAATTCTTTCAACATCCTCATGAAGTAGGTATTATTATTATCCCCATTTTATAGATAAAGAGTCTAATGTATAGAGTCATCATACAACTATCTCATATCTTTATGCTTTTTCATATCTTTCAAATCAAACACATTTGAAAGAAACTAGTTTATATTTTTATTTATGTTTTATTTCAGAGTAGTCAAAGTGAAATCCCTTGTTCATTCTACAGGAAAACCTTAGTTATGATTTTACAGCCAGAAAATTATTTCAACAAGGCCTGAGGCCAAAGACTTACAGCGTGACAAAGAATTAAATCATAGGATAAAGCATTCATAACAAATATGAATAAGAGGCATTTATCCAAGCCAGGGTGCTACAGGCATTTTACCAAGCCCAGTGCTTTTTGTTCACTGGCATTCTTTGTTATTGTCAGATGTTTCCAAATACATTTGGTGGTCATTTCTGTTGCTCTGCTCTCAACTGTGGTCTGGTCACTGAACTGAGAGTGACCAGGAGAGGGATGTCTGGTATCCGTTTTTACAGTGGTAATGTTCTGTGGTCACAGAACTTTTTAAGTGTGTAGTATTTCACAAACTGACGAATTTCTGCACCAGAGCCCATTTTCATCTGAAGGGCTACCCATGGCTATGACTTACAGCCCGGGGGCGATTTCTGCTGTCCAGGTACCTGAGAGCATTGCAGAATTTGATGCTGCTCAATTACCTAAATCCAGCCGTTTTTCTGAGGCAACTGGGCTGGAATCCAGTCAGCAATTCACCTGCCATGAACAAGTTCATAGTTGAAAAAGAGACCTAAGCACTACTACTTTACCTGAACACCCTTATTGATAGGGTTGGTATCATTTTATGTTCTGTGGTACTTATTACTCCCATACCTAAAGGAAACATTATATGAATGCCATCATACCCTCACAGCTAAACATTCAGGCAATCTTAGAGCAGGTACTTACTTAAATTTTGCCCCAGTTTTTCAAGTGTCATGACAACCAATTCCATCCAATTCCTGATCAGTCAGGGCATTTGAGAAATTAGATCAGTACCCAATAATATAAATGTTTTAAGCTTAAAAATATGGTTTAAATATATTTGAGTCCAGGATCTTTCAAGTTTACCTATTCAGAAATGCTTTGCTGTGTTCAAATGCCAATCACCCCTCCTCTAAGATGGGAGGGCCAATGGAAATACTTAACAGTGGTGCAGATCATGAAGAATTCCTTCAGTGAATATGCCAGGCCCAATATATATTAGGCCTTGATAAATCCTATCACTTTTAGCTCTGGGTAATGGCTTGTGTTTATTCTAATAAAGTCCAGTCAACCCTATACTCTAGCATCTGCATTTGTTTCAGTCAAGATTATTTGTTGCTTGTTGGGACCAAACCATACGTTTATTTAGAGGGCCCTTGTAACCACGGTGGAAGTCTTCAGTGTTCACCAGGCCACTTTTGGTGATTGGTAAAAGTAATACAGCAGAGTGAGAATTTTCCACTGTGCTGATCCCAGATGGCTGTCTTATCCCATGGCCACCTTCCAATTGTATTGTCCACATAGAAACTGGATGTGTTTTAAATGATCTCGAAGATCTATTCTACCAAGTAAGCAGCCCCTTTATTTGAGGCCAGGCTACAGGAGGGCCCTCAAAGTGCCCATGCAGTTAAGAGCAAGATCTTTCAAAGACATCCTATCTCACCTTAGATGGGTTCTAATGTCCTTGGTGTTTTGGTCAGATTTTCATGCCCCGCATATTAGCTAAATCATAGGTGAAAAGTTGTGCTATGCTAGTCTGCAGCTGGATCCCATGAATTCCCTGTTAGTCTCATCATCTTTTAAAGAGCAGTGTATTTTTTCTTCCATCCTGAAAGTTTGTGTGAGTATTTTGTACTACCAGTCAGACTCAAAGACGCCAGTTTTGGAAGCCAAAGCTGAGAGATGATCACTTTGTTCTAAGGCTGCATTGTCACTACACCTGTATTGGGAGTTTTCTAGGCATAAACGTTGTTTTGGGTGATTAGTTAAAAAATATATTGATTACTGCAGTGTTGAATTTTCTCACATATCCCAGTTTATATTACTTTAAACCTTCGCCAGTAGCTGTCTATTTGAGGTAAGCACAGACTGCACTTCCATTAGTCTCTCCTTTCTGTAAATCCCATTTCTTGCCTGTCCCAATGCCACGTAGGGGCTTTGTAGGCTACTTCGATCCTTTCCTTGCTTTGTGTACCCTCAAGTAAACCTCACTCATCAGAGCATTTCCCACAGACAATTTCCCCCAGGCTGTGTATTGGGGAAACCTACTCTTTTCATATATTTTCATTATGCACACTCAGTATCAAACAAATCTCAGAGCACTAAATGTACCTTGACTACCCTGGTCCTTTTCTCCCAAACACAGCTTTACTTTCTTATGTTTTTCATTTTCTGCTCCACAGGGTACCTTCTCTCAGGAAGTCTGTGCCTGTAAACATCATCCCTTCTTCCTTCTATCTTCTCGCTTCCAGGGCTTGGCTCCATGGTTGACAGAATAAATGGTGACATAAATAAAATTTGCCTTTGTGATTTTTTTCCCCTGTAAGTTCCACTGCCTTTCTGACTATACACACAACACTGTTTGATAATGCTTAAAGTAGATATGTGCATTTAGAGAGCTCAGAGATCTCTAGATACATCCAAATTAAACTGATGCAAGAATCTGAGCCAGGAAACACAAGAACATTTGAAGAGAGATTTTTTTCTGAATCCCTCACATTATACCACTGGTCATGAACTAGTCTTTGTTCAGAGAAGTGGAGTCACTGTGGAGGTGTAAAGCTATTTTTTTGTGGCCTCTTTCATCAGTGAAGGAACACCTAATCATAAAGAGTGATTTCTAATTCTTCTCTAGCTCCTAAGGGATTGTGTCCTGGTCTTTGTAACTTAGATATACTGCTGTCCCTACAGACCATGTGGCTTGATTTTTTTTCTTAAGGATTCAGCAAAAGGTAAAATAGCAACTACCTATCATTTCAATAAGAAAAGAATTATTTAACACAAAAGGCATTTATTACAACAGAAATAACGTGTCAGCTGAAGATAAAACACAGCTATGGCTGGTAGAGTATCAGGACCTTCTCAAATACTCTGTACTTCTTTAACTTAGTTATAATTCTCAATATGTATAAATGGAATTTGAAGAAGTCACCTAACTTATCAAGATGCCACCTAATTTATTGAGAATTCTTTTTGGAGAAAGTTCTAATAATTTTTCCCCACAAAAAAGAAGCAGATGTTTAAGTTTCCAAAGATGAGTATGTTTTTCCCCCAGAATGTATTATGAATCCAAGGTGATTTTGTGTCGGTCATGATATCTCAGCCAGCAGAATGTTTTGATTTATTATGTAACATGGACTATTTAAGCAATTAGATCCCCACTCTTCTATTTGAGTCTTTGAAGGACATGAGCCAATGATGGTTAAACTCTACTTCTAACATAACAGCCTAGAAGAGAGGGATTTATTGGAGAAATGACATTGGACTGATGGCCAGGAATGCACATGATGAGGTTGAGGAGGAGGGACAAGTACTGTAAGAGACCTGAGAACAAATCAAGGACCAGGAATGACACACAGCTTTCCTCCCCCAATGACAACCCTCAGGATGATGTCCTCAGACCAAACTTACTCTCAAGTTCTTTTCAGTATATGAAAAACAGGTACTTGAACAATAAAAACTTAGTCTAGGAGACAACAAGACATGCCTCAATCACATTATTCAAAGAACAATGTAGCATAGGACATTACACTATAAGGATAATATGTTTGCTTTTTTCATGACAGAATATAGACATGGAGCATCAATTTTTGGTGAAACTCTAGGAATAGACTTGGCTTTCTATACAAAGAAAGATTTTTGAATTTGGTTTAAGTTTTTTCACAAAGTTTTAATTTTAAACATTATCTTCTTCCCAGGGATTCAAATAAGTCAGTTTTCAGACTCAAATCAAAGCAATGACTCCATTGATTCAATGGGTGGGAATCTATGGGAAAGGTAGGAACTATCTATTACTGAGAGCAAAAATAGATTTAATTACTCAAAAGATCTGCTGCATCAGCAAACTTTTTTATTGTCTTCATAAATTATATGTGTGCTTTATATGATTAAAACAGCTATTATTATGAATTTTAAGACTATTGAGCTCTACCTTAGTCTTAAGGGTAATGATTCTTTTAGAGGAGACCACACCCCCGTAGTTTACTGATAAGTGTTTTTCTTTAGAAGTCTGAAATTTTACACACTCAGTAACAATTAATGAGTTACTTCCCACTAGATGTGGTAAATGACTCACAGCAACTGTGCTTTTCTTAATTACCATAAACTTCTGATACTAATTCTGGAACACAAGCATATAATTAAGTGGTACTTTGTGTCTGTCCCTTGTGAACCCTGCTGCTTGTCTGTCCTAATCCTGCCAACCATATGCCAATGAGGGCTACATGAATCTCTCCTCTCAGGGTTTTCCCTAATTAGTGAAACCCCTAAGCCTCACTCATAATGATTTTTCTTGAAAACCAACTCTCAGGCTATAGTGGGAGGAAACCTACCTTTTTCATCTAAGCACTCCTAATATTAGGCAGCCTTCAGCCTCTCATCCCTTTCCTTTCAGCTTTTCTCTTCTGACACCCCCACAAACACATCCTCATATCCCCACTGTTTCTACTATTTACTCCTCAGCTATAGTATCCTCTTCCAGGTAGACCTTAGTAGTAGAAAAACTCTCTTCTTCCTCCTACTCTCCCCGTCTCAGCTTGAGTTCCAGGACTGACTTCAGCTTAAATAGGGTGAACTTCGCCTTGTTAACTTTTCTACCTTAGCTTCCGTTGTCCCTCCTCCTCTTACATAAACACTGTTGGGTGAGGCTCAAAGTGGGACCACTTCTGTGGGTGTGTGTATTTAAATTAGAAGGCTCAGAGATTTCTGGTTACCTTTACTCTCCAAAGTAATCTATTGATGGCACTTGAGGCAGGATAAACAAGGGCATTTTAAGAAAGGGAGCATCCTTAGAAACTCTTAAATTATATCACAGGTAAATCAAATAATGATCACTTATCAGACAAGTACTATTATTGTAAAGCCATAGATTTGTTTTCTTGGGTTTTTTTTTTCAATCTATTTAGTGCCTGAGTGGAGTTTCTATTCATAATCAGGGCCCTTCTATTCTATCTTTATTACATGTACTAAAGGGCTTAGATCCAAGTCTCAGTATTAACATATTCTTCCCTTTACAGATAATGTGGTGATATTTCTTCTATATGGGATTTGCACAAAAGAAAAATAACAATTCTTCTCACTTAATTAAGAGATTTATGTAACTAAAATAATATTTAATACTTCAAAAATAGTGTATGTGATGCTAAGATAAAAGCTCTGTGATGGCTTACTGGATAACCATTGTCTTCCCAACTGGTCCACATTATGTTTCTGCTGCACAAATGTGCAGAAGCTCTGGCTTCTTAAATTCAGAGGGAACATAAATAAATAAAAGGAATTGGCATATAAGTTTATAACACATGGTACACTGGTAGCTCCAATGTCTTTCTATCTTAAGGTCAGTTTTATGGTTTCTATAAACTAGAAATCTGTCATTCAAAATGTCTTCCAGATAGTAATTCATTGGTCAGTTAAATGTGTGTAAGAAATGTGCTTCTAATTGCTAGTGTGTGATGAGGAAGTATTAACATCTGCTGTGAGGAAAGCTGAGGTTCTGTATTACCACAATGTCTTGATTTAGGTAACAAGCAGTGCCCTTGGGAATTAGGAAGTGGAGATACATATATTTTAACTTAAAATAGAGATACCTAGAAGAATAGAATTTTTACTATTTCAAAGACCCACCTCCAGTATTCTCTTTGAGTGATAAATAAGGCTACCCACTGGCAATAGAAGCCCACTTTCTAGCTCAGGGTTTCTTATTCTTGGCACTTCACTTTTTGCATGGAATAATTGTTGTGGGAGACTTTCCTGTGCATTGCAGTATGTTTCCTAGTATCTGTGGCCACTAGATGCCATTATAACCCCACAGCTATGACAACCAAAAAAATTTCCAGACATTTCCAAATCCCCTGGTTGAGAATCACTATTCCAGTATAAAAAGTGGGTGGGACAAAAATCTTCAATAAAATATTAGCAAATTGAATTGAACAATGTATTAAAAAATTACATACCATGATGAACTGGGATTTATCTCAGGTATATAAAGTGGTTTAGCTCTTCCTCTCCACGCAATGGTTGAGATCGGCCGGCCTATACAGCTCGTCCTGATTGGTGCCAGGGAAACTCCTTAGTGATGCCAGTTTGGAACCAGACGCAGCCATGGGAAAAGTGGAGATACAATGAAAACAAAATGAGAAAAAATGTAGGAAAGAGAAGCCAAAACCTAATAAAACTGAAGAGGCAGCAGAACAAAAGGAAGAAGTTATTTCCTCGAAAGATAAAAAAGTTAAGAAGAAAGCAGAACCTTCTGAGGTTGTCATGAATTCTCCTAAAACCAAAAAGGAAAAAAATAAAGAGGAGCCATCTCAAGATGATGTGATTTCTCCTAAAACCAAAAGTGTAAAAAAACCCAAAGAGCCTATGGAAAAGAAAGATGTTTCTTCTAAAACCAAAAAAGTTAAAAAAAAATGAAGAGACTTCTGAAGAAGAAGTAGGTGCTCCTAAGCCCAAGAAGATGAAGAAAGAAAAGGGAATGAATAGAGAAATTAGGGAGAAAAGCTCCAAACTAAAGAATGGATTCTCTGATTCTGGACCTAACTCTAACTCCACCAAAGCTGCCAGTGAAGAAGGTAACAGTGAGTTGGAGCAAGAAATACCTGTGGAACAAAAAGAAGGAGCTTTCTCTAATTTCCCCATATCTGAAGAGATGATTAAATTTCTCAAAGCCCCTGGGGTGAACTTCATTTCTCCTATACAAGCAAAGATGTTTCACCATGTGTATAGTGGAAAAAATTTAATTGCACAGGCATGGCCAGGAACTAGGAAAACATTCTCCTTTGCCATCCCTTTGACTGAGGAGCTTCTGGGAGAATTGCAAGACTGGAAGAGAGGCTGTGCTCCTTGGGTACTGGTTCTTGCACCCACAAGGGAACGGGCAAATCAAGTAAGCAAAGACTTCAGTGACATCACAAAAAAGTTGGCAGTGGCTTGTTTTTATGGCGGAACTCCCTATGGAGGTCCAATTGAACGTAGGTGGAATGGGATTGACATCCTGGTTGGGACACCGGTTCGTATCAAAGACCACCTGCAGAATGGCAAGCTAGATCTCACCAAACTTAAGCATGTTGCCTTGGATGAAGTTGACCAGATGTTGGATTTGGGGTTTGCTGATCAAGTGGAAGAGATTTTAAGTGTGGCATACAAGAAAGATTCAGAAGGGAATCCCTGAACACTGCTTTTTTCTGCAACTTGCCCTCATTGGGGATATAACGTTGCTAAGAAATAAATGAAATATGCATATGAACAGGTGGACCTGATTGGTAAAAAGGCTCAGAAAACTGCAATAATTGTGAAGCACCTGGCTATTAAGTGCCACTGGACCCAGAGAGCAGGAGTTACTGGGGATGTGATCCGAGTGTACAGTGGTTTTCACAGGTGCACCATTGTCTTCTGTGAAACCAAAAAGAATCCCAGAAATTGTCTTGGAATTTGTCCATAAGGCAGGATGCCCAGTCATTACATGGAGACATTCCGCAGAAGCAAAGGGAAATCACCCTGAAAGGTTTTAGAAATGGTGATTTTGGAGTTTTGGTTGCAACCAACGTTGCTGCACAAGGGTTAGACATCCCTAAGATTGATCTGGTTGTACAAAGTTCTCCACCAAAGGATGTGGAGTCCTGCATTCATCGTTCTGGGCGAATGGGTAGAGCTGGAAGGACTGGGATTTGCATTTGTTTTTATCAGCACAATGAAGAATATCAGTTAGCACAAGTGGAGCAGAAAGCAGGAATTAAATTTAAACAAATTAGTGTTCTTTCTGCAACAGAGATAATACAATCTTCCAGCAAAGATGCCATCAGGCTTTCGGATTCTGTTCCTCCCACTGCTATTAGTCACTTCAAGCAAATGGCTGAGAAACTGATAGAGGAGAAGGGGGCTATGGAAGCCCTGGTGGCAGCTCTGGCCCAAATTTGAGGTGCCACATCTGTAGAGCTATGCTCCAATATCAACTCAGGTGTGGGCTTTGTGACCATGGTCTTGAAGTGCTCAGTTGAAATGCCAAACATTAGTTATGTTTGGAAAGAACCTAAAGAGCAACTAGGTAAGGAGATTGATCCAAAGTGAAGGGGGTGGTTTTTCTCAAAGGACAGCAAGTTGTTTGCTTTGATGTCCCTACTGCAGCAGTAACAGAAATACAGGAAAAATGGCATGATTCACAGCACTGGCAACTCTCCGTGGCCACAGAGCAACTGGAGCTGGAAGGACTGCGGGAAGGGTACTGAAACTTCAGGGGCCAGCAGGAAGGCATTGAGGTCATCGAGGGCAGCGGGAAGGAAACAGAAGCTTCAGGGGACAGTGGGAAGTAAATAGAAACTTCAGAGGACAGCAATCAGGTGGTGGCAACAGGAATAACAGATTTCAAAACAGAGGCCAGAAATGGAGTTTTAGTAAAACATTTGGTCAGTAATTGATGTAGAAAATTTATATGGCAAAACAGAACTGTGTTTGGCATCAGAGAACTGAACATTTTTTTTCATACAAAGTTAAAAGTACATTGTGTTTCCTTCCTAACCACTTTTCCAGGCCCATCTCTTCTAGAGACAAGCTTCATCCAAATTATTTCATCTGATGATTGTCATTTATTAACTTTACTGTTACCTCTGTATCAGGCTTTACTTTTGAAAAGGTATATGAGTTTATTACATTTTTATTCTAATATATTTTTATGGATTATAAAATAAAGTTAAGCCTGTATTGCCTACACTTTTAATTTTTGTTCTGTAATTGGCACTCCTCAACCACCTGCCTAACAATTCCTCATGTGGTCCTATAACATGTCTTCTGAGAATTAATACTGAGCAATTTTTTGAAGCAAGCTTTCAAATTTAGCTTGGATGTAATAAAGTTTATGCCAGTATATGCTCTAGATTTGGGGGATCATGATGCATTTGATAGGAGACATTGTGTGGATTAGCCATCGTTATGTGCATTTTGATACATTTTTAGCTTCCCAATATAAGGCAATTTGTACTTCAGTAAATTCTTCACAAATATCATCTATCTATCTATCTATACACACACACACACACACACATATATATAAACAAAATATTTTAATAGAAAGCAAGTATATTTAAGGGATTCCAAATGTATATGATGGCCCTATAACTTCCTTCTTATGGAGGCTGGATAAATGGGACTTAATGATAATGTATTCCACTTCCTATTAGAAGATAATATTATTTTCCAGGAAGGAATTAGGAGAGTTAGGGGGCAGAGATTTGCATTGCTGAAGATTTAAAAAAAAACCCATTAAAAATATGTTTCATATGCGAGAAGGAAACCTCTATTGAGAGCAAAGAGAAAAACAAGTGAAGATGCATGATAAAGCATTCTTCTAATGGTGGAAACTTAATGGGTCATTAATGATGCCAAAGGTTAACATGTAATGGGCAACCTGAAATTTTTTAGGTAAAATTATGTGGATTAGTTTCTCAAAGGCCTAGATCCTGTAGCTATAGTATAGGAATCTATTAGACTGCTATTCTACTCCTACTCCTACTGGGAGGTTTTAGTTATTTAGGAAACTTTTTTTCTTTTTTTTAAGACAAGCTATGTCATTATTTTAAGCTATTGTTTTGAGGGAACTGAAGAACTTGATAGAGCCTCTGGCCAGATCAGTCTCTGAGTTCTCAAATATTACTTCTCTGGGAAACTTTCTGCATGGTCTAGGAACTTAAGAGTGCCATTGTCTTCTTGCTTTAATTTCTAGAAATATCTGTACTGGGAATCTCGGAATAAACTATGATGGGAGAAGTTAAAAAAATAGACAAAGTGGGTTAACAATAAAAAAATCCACTAATATAATCTATCATATCAACAGGTTAAGGAAGAAAAATTACATAATGATCTCAACAAATACAGACAAAGCATTTGAAAGAATTCAAAGCCCTTTCATAATAGAAACTCTCAGCAAACAAGGAATAGAGGGAAACTTCCTCAACTTAATACAGAACATCTACCAAAAAAATGTATGGATAACATAATGAATGGTGAAAAACACAAAGTTTTCCTTCAAAAATCAGGAACAGGTCAAGGGTGTCCCCTTCTTTTCAACATCATACTGTAAGTCCTAGGTAATGCAATAATACAGGAAAAGAAAATAAAAGGTATATAGATAGGGAAAGAATAAAACTGTTCTTTGTTTACAGATGACATGATCCTCTATGCAAAAAATCTGACAGAATTGACAAAAATACTCTTGATAAATAAACCTTATAAATGATTATAAACCTTATAAATGATTATATACTAAGATTTCAGAAAGTTAATATACAAAAGTCAATCACTTTCCTATATACAAGTAATGATATTTTTACTTTGGAACGAGAGTACAGGAACACTCGTTCATTGTTTTTGGGAAAGGAAAATGATACAGCTGATTTGGAAGACAATTTGACAGTTTCTTATAAAACTAAATAAACTTTTACCATCTGATCCAGCAATCGTGTTCCTTGGTACTTACCTAGCAGTGTTGAAAACATGTGTCCACACAAACAATATACAAACAATACTATTTATATTAGTTTCCAAAAATTAAATACTTAGGTATAAATCTAACAAAATATTTACAGGAATGTCTTAGTCTGTTTAGGCTACTATAAAAAACTACCATAAACTGGGTACCTTATTAAAAAAACCAGATACTTAGTATCACAGTTCTGGAGGCTGAAAATATGAGGTTAGGGGGCCACCATGGTTGGGTTCCAGAGAGGATGGCCTTCTAGGTTGCAGACGGCCAAATTCTCCTTGTATCCACCTGACAAAAAGACAGGAATCACCTTCTCCCATGACTCTTAGAAGGGCACTAATTCCATTCATGAGGATTTCACCCTCATGACCTTATCTAAGCTTAAGTAATTCTCAAAAGCCATACCTCCTAATACCATTACATTAGGAGGTAGGAGATCAACATGAATTTTTGTGGGACACAAACATTCAGTTCATAACAAAGATCTATAAAAGGGAAACTACAAAACTGATGAAAGATATCAATGTAGAACTGAATAAATGAAGAGATATTTTATGTCCATGAACAGGAAGACTTAATATTGTCAAGATGATAATTTATTCTAACATGATCTATAGATTCAATACAATCCCAATCAAAATCTCAGCAAGTTGTTTTGTGGGTATTAAACTGATTCTGAAGTTTGTATGGGAGACCAAAGACCCAGAATAGTGAAGAACAAAGTCAGAGGTCTGATACTACTCCACTGTGAGACTTACTGTAAAGCTATAGTAAACAAGGACAAGGCAGTGTGATTTTCATGGAGGGATTTTTAAAAGATCAATAAAACAAGCCATATGGTCCAGAAACAGACTAACATAAATTTAGTTGAGTGATCTTTGACAAAGACACAAAGGCAATAAAACAGAGAAAAGATAGTCTTTTCAACAAATGGTCCTGGAACAACTGGACATCCCTATGTAAAATAATAAATCTAGACACAGTGCTTACAGTCTGCCTCAAAATTCACTCAAAATGGGTCACAGACATAAAACTTTTAGTAGATAACATAAGAGAAAATTTAGTTGATTTTGGCTATAATGGTAACTTTTTAGATACAACATCAAAGATACAATCCATAAAAGAGATAATTGTTAAGCTGCATTTCATTTAAATAAAAAACTTTGGGTCTGTGGAAGACAGTGTCAAGAGAATGAGAAGGCAAGCCAAAGATTGGGAGGAAATATTAACAAAAGATAAATTTGAAATAAGACTCATCCAAATTATACAAAGAACTCTTACAATTCAACAATACTAAACAGCCCAATTAAAAAAAGAGCCAAAGACATGAACAGACACATTACTAAAGAAGATAAACAGATGGCAAGTAAGCACATGAAAAGATGTACAACAGCATATTGCATTAGGGATTTGTCAATTGAAAAAATAAGATATCAGTTAATATCCATGAGAAATGCGAAAATCCAGAACACTGACAACACCAAATGCTGACAAGGGATGTGGAGCAACAGGAACACTCGTTCATTGTTTTTGGGAAAGGAAAATGATACAGCTGATTTGGAAGACAATTTGACAGTTTCTTACAAAACTAAATAAACTTTTACCATCTGATCCAGCAATCGTGTTCCTTGGTACTTACCTAGCAGTGTTGAAAACATGTGTCCACACAAAAACCTATTCACAGATGTCATAATTAATCAATTTAATCATAATATAGAAATTAGGTGGATGGAGGAAAAGATGGCGGAGGAGTGAAAGGGAGTCACGCTGACCTCCTCCCAAAACCAAACTGGAATTGCAACTAAATAATGGAGTAATCACCTGGAAAGCAGTGGAGCGATAGTGGGAGAGGAGCCTTGGTGCCGCGGACAGTGGATTCGACTCTCACACATCCCAACGGGTGAGAATTGCGGTGGAGGCTCGAGAGGGTGGGCTGGGTGCCCACAGGCACTGGCACCAGAGGGACATTGAAACGGCCACTTAGCGTCCCCCCGAGAAGAACGGGGTCTGAATCATAAACAGGAACCCCTAAACTACAGCAGCTAAAGCCGAGAAAATACAGACAAAACGCAACCCCAAAAAGCTTAGGGGCACTCTCTGCCAGAGACAGGTGGCTGGGGATGCAAAAAGACATTTAAAGGGCAAACGCAAAAGTTGCAGCGGCAGCCGCCCTCCTTGATCGCTGGGTACAGGCGGCAGCAGGGTGGGCTGGTGCCTGGGAAAAGACTGGTGAGGAAAACTTTGTGAAGAGAACTGACACTGCGGCCTGTGGAGCCCGGGTGATAACGCACTTCCCACTCTGCAGCTACCATCTCGCTCAGGCATAAGGGAATCAATTAACCTGCCTTTTGTGCGCTCCGCACACAGCTTGTACGCCTGTGAGCTACGGGGCTGAGTGCAGACTGGCTGGGAGAGCCTTGAGGAGAGACTGGAGACGGAGGCGTTGGGGAAAGAATGGGAGGAGGAACCGGGGAGTCCCGACTCCCTCCCCGTTCGGTAGTCTCCATTGTGGGCTGGAAAGGCGCGACCCCAAAGAGGCAGAAGCGGGGTGCACATGAACCAGACTGCCTGCGATTGAAACGCAGTCCGCACAGGGGTTGGATCCTCGGCCGAAGGGGTCACAGAACTGCCCAGAGGCCCCTAAGGGGAGACTAGAAACGGAGGCATTGGGGAAAGAACGGGAGGAGGAACCGGGGAGTCCTGACTCCTTCTCCTTGCCGAAGTCTCCATTGCACGGGAAGAGGCCACACCCCCAAAGAGCCAAAAACCGAAAAGCAAACATAGAAACCCCCAAAACACCCAGAGCAGGCGCGCACACTTGTGCCGAGTGACTGGCGAGGGTTGGCGAGCGTGTGTGTGACCCACGCGGGCTGGCGAACGCTTGCACCTGCCGGCAAGGCCTCATACAGACTGGCACCCATACGGCCTGCGAGGGAGTGCACAGAGGGGCAAGGGCAGGCGTAAATTGACCTACCCGCCGCGATTGCGGAGCAGCCCACAAAATAAGTAGAGCTGTCCAGAGTCCCTGGAGGAGAGACCAGAAACAGGATTAACCGGAGAGTCCTAGAGCTGATTTCCTCCCATTTCCGTAGTCCCCATTTGGCGAGGGCAAGCAACGCACCCAAAGAGCCAAAAGCGGGGAAAACAACCACAATAGAAGACTCCTAAACGGACCAGTGCCGCGAAGCTCGCGTGCCAGGGAGGCCAGATGAGCACGGGAGGTCGCGAATAAGCCCCCTGGTCTGGGGCAAACACATGCGAGCCCAGGCAGGTGGGGGACCCTGCCGCGCTGGGAACGCGCTCAAGGAGCTCTCGTGAGAGCGCAGAGATCCCAAAAAATAGCCCAGCCCTGACCGAAGGGGTCACAGAGCTGCTCCAAGCAGGAGTCAGACACAGGCATTAGACTCCTGAAAGGCTCAAACAAACAACCCAAGGCCCTCTAGGGTCAACAACTGACATCATCAGAGGCAAGCCCAGAAAGAAAAGTAAAGGACAAAAATACTTAACAGACTCTCACAAAAATGGGAAGAAAAAGAAGTTCCCCTAAATGAGTGGAAAAGGGGACTCCCCACAGAGAGAGCTCAATGAAATAGAGGCAAGGGAACTCTCAGATATGGAATTTAAAACAATGGTTCTAAGGAAGCTCAATGAGCTCAGCCAGCTCAAAGATAGCTATGAGAAACTGCAGAGAAACTATCAGGATCTTACAGCAAACTATATCAGCCTGGAAAAGGACATAGAAACTATCAAGAAGACACAAGAGGATATGAAGAATACCATTTCTGAATTGAAGAACACAGTAGAAGGAATCCAAAGCAGGCTGGATGAAGCTGAGGATCGAATCAGTGAGATGGAGGACAAGGTAGAAAAAAGCTCACAGAAAGAACAAGAAATGGAAAAACGGCTCAAAAAGAATGAAGAAGCATTTAGGGAAATGCAGGACAACCTGAAACGCACTAATATCCGTATAATAGGGATCCCAGAAGGAGAAGAAGAGGAGCAAGGAATAGAGAACCTCCTCGAAAAAGTAATGATGGAAAATTTCCCTAATTTGAGGAGAGAAAGGCTCTCATGGATCCAGGAGGCACAGAGGACCCCACTCAAGAAGGACCCAAGGAGGTCCACTCCAAGACACATCATCATTAAAATGGCAAATGTCAAAGACAAAGAGAGAATCCTCAAGGCAGCAAGGGAGAAGGAGAAAGTAACATACAAGGGGGCCCCCGATACGCCTAGGAGCTGACTTCTCAACAGAAACACTACAAGCCAGAAGGGAATGGCAACAAATATTCCAAGCCATGAAAAGCAAGGGCCTACAGCCAAGGCTGCTCTACCCAGCTAGGCTCTCCATTAAAATAGAAGGAGAAATACGGAGTTTCCCAGACAAAAGAAAGCTAAAAGAATACATCTCTACCAAACCAGCACTCCAAGATATGCTAAGGGGACTGGTTTAAGCAGATGAAGGAAAAGAATGAGACAGAGAGGAACACAAGTACAAAGAGAAAAGATGAGTAAGTTTCTATCAGTAATATCTCTCAATGTGAATGGATTAAATGCCCCAATCAAAAGACACAGGGTAGCTGAATGGATAAGAAAACATGACCCACACATATGCTGCCTACAAGAGACCCACCTCAGAGCAAAAGACCTACACAGATTGAAAGTAAAGGGATGGAAAATAATATTCCAAGCAAATGGACATGAGAAAAAGGCTGGTGTTGCCATACTTGTATCAGACAAAGTAGATTTCAAAGCAAAGGCCATAAAGAGAGACCCAGAGGGGCACTTTATCATACTTAAAGGAAGAAACTATCAAGAAGAACATCAACATTGTAAACTTATATGCTCCCAATATAGGAGCCCCCAAGTTTATAAGGAAATTGTTGGATGACTTCAAAAAAGATATAGATAGCAACACACTGAGAGTAGGGGATTTCAACACCCCACTGTCAAAAATGGACAGATCTTCCAAACAAAACATTAATAAACATATCGTGGCGCTGAATGAAACACTGAATCAAAGAGACTTAACTGACATATATAGAATCTTACATCCCAAAGAAGAAAAATACACATTCTTTTCAAATGCTCATGGCAGTTTTTCAAAGATAGACCACATGATAGGACACAAAGCAAGCCTCAGTAAATTCAGGAAAATTGAAATAATACCAAACTTTTTCTCAGACCACAAGGCCTTGAAACTCGAAATCAAACTCAAAGAGAAACTTCAAAAACTTGCAAACTCGTGGAGACTGAACAGTACACTATTAAACAATGAATGGGTCAATAATGAGATAAGAGAAGAAATCAAAAAATTTCTGGAAACAAATGAAAATGAACAGACAACTGTCCAAAACCTATGGGACACAGCAAAGGCGGTCCTGAGAGGGAAGTTCATAGCAATACAGGCTTACCTTAAAAAGATAGAAACATTTCAAATAAAAGACCTAACACTACAACTTGAAGAACTGGAGAAACAACAACAAATAAATCCCAGAGCAAGTAGAAGGAAGGAAATAGTCAAGATTAGAGCAGAACTGAATGACATAGAGACAAAAAGAACAATTCAGAGGATCAACCAATCCAGAAGCTGGTTCTTTGAAAAGATTCATAAAGTGGACAAACCTTTAAGCAGACTCATCAAGAAAAAAAGGGAGAGGACCCAAATAAATAATATCAGAAACGAAAGAGGAGAAATAACAACTGATACCACAGAAATACAAATGATTATCAGAAACTATTATGAACAATTATATGCCAAGAAATTTGAAAATCTTGATGAAATGGACAAATTTTTAGAAAAGTATAATCTTCCAACACTGAAGAAGGAAGAAACAGAAAGCTTGAACAGACCCGATAACAGTTGGGGAAATAGAAGCAGTAATCAAGAAACTCCCAGCACACAAAAGCCCAGGGCCAGACGGTTTCCCAGGAGAATTTTACAAAACATTTAAGGAAGAGCTAACCCCTGTCCTTCTCAGACTATTCCAAAAAATCCAAGAGGAGGGAAGACTGCCAGACTCCTTCTATGAGGCCAGCATCACCCTGATCCCAAAACCAGATAAAGACCCTACAAAGAAAGAAAACTACAGGCCAATTTCGCTGATGAACATGGATGCTAAAATCCTCCACAAAATGTTGGCAAACCGCATCCAGCAATACATTCAAAAGATTATCCATCACGATCAAGTGGGATTCATCCCAGGGATGCAGGGATGGTTCAATATACGCAAATCAGTAAACGTGATACACCACATAAATCAAAGAAAAGACAAAAACCACATGATCATCTCGATAGATGCAGAAAAAGCATTTGACAAGGTACAGCACCCATTTATGATCAAAACACTCAGCAAAATGGGAATCAATGGGGCATTCCTCAACGTAATAAAGGCCATATATGAAAAACCTACAGCCAATATCATACTCAACGGGCAAAAACTGAAAGCTTTCCCACTAAGATCGGGAACACGACAAGGATGTCCGCTCTCACCGCTTCTTTTCAACATCGTATTGGAAGTCCTAGCCACAGCGGTCAGACAAGACAAAGAGATAAAAGGCATCCAAATAGGAAAGGAGGAAGTAAAACTATCATTGTTTGCAGATGACGTGATAGTGTACATAGAGAACCCTGTAGACTCTACCAAAAAACTCCTCAACCTAATAAGTGAATTTGGCAAAACAGCAGGATACAAAGTCAACATTCAGAAATCAAAGGCGTTTCTGTACACCAGCAATGCAATAGAAGAAGAAGAAATCAGGAAAAATATTCCATTCGATATAGCACGAAAAAAGATAAAGTACCTAGGGATAAATTTAACCAAAGACACAAAAGACCTGTATGCAGAAAACTATGCAACATTGAAAAAAGAAATTAAGGAAGACACAAATAAATGGAAGCATATACCGTGCACATGGATTGGAAGAATTAATATCCTTAAAATGTCCATACTAGAAAAAGCAATTTATAGATTCAACGCAATCCCTATTAAGATACCAATGACGTATTTCACAGAAATAGAACAGACATTTCAAAAATTTATATGGAACCATAAACGACCCCAAATAGCCTCAGCAATTTTGAGAAAGAAACACAAAGTAGGAGGGATCACAATACCGGACATCAAACTCTACTACAAAGCCACCATACTCAAAACAATCTGGTACTGGCACAAGAACAGACCCATAGACCAGTGGAACAGAATAGAAAGCCCAGAAATAAGCCCAGGTCTCTATGGACATCTAATATTTGACAAAGGGGGCAGAAGCATAAAATGGGGCAATAACAGCCTCTTCAACAAATGGTGTTGGGAGAGCTGGATGGCTACATGCAAAAAATTGAAATTGGATCATCAGCTGACACCATACACAAAAATAAACTCAAGATGGATAAAAGACTTAAATATAAGTCGCAACACCATCAAAGTCCTCGAGGAGAACATTGGCAGGAAACTCTCAGATATCCCACGCAGCAATTTTTTCACTGATATGTCTCCTAAAGCAAGGGACATAAAGGAAAGAATAAACAAGTGGGACCTCATCAAAATAAAGAAGCTTCTGCACGGCTAAAGAAAACATCAGCAAAATGAAAAGGGAGCCAACCATTTGGGAAAATATATTTGCTAATGATACATCAGATAGAGGTTTGATCTCCAAGATATACAAAGAAGTCACTCGACTTTACTCCAAGAAGACAAACTATCCAATCAAAAAATGGGCGAAGGACCTGGGCAGATGCTTTTCTAAGGAGGAGATACAGAGGGCCCAGAGGCATTTGAAAGGATGCTCTGCATCACTAGCCATCAGAGAAATGCAGATCAAAACCACCATGAGGTATCACCTCACACCGGTCAGAATGGCCATCATAAACAGATCCACAAACAACAGGTGCTGGCGAGGCTGTGGAGAAAAGGGAACTCTAGTCCACTGTTGGTGGGAATGCAGACTGGTGCAGCCACTATGGAAAGCAGTGTGGAATTTCCTCAGAAAGCTGAAAATGGAACTGCCTTTTGATCCAGCGATTCCCCTGCTGGGACTATACCCTGAGAACACCAAAACGCCAATACAAAAGAACCTATGCACCCCAATGTTCATAGCAGCACAATTTACAATAGCCAAGTGTTGGAAGCAACCTAAATGCCCATCAGTAGATGACTGGATCAAAAAGTCATGGTACATATACACAATGGAGTACTACGCAGCAGAAAGAAAAAAAGAAGTACTAAACTTTGCGACAGCATGGATGGAACTGGAGAGCATCATGCTAAGCGAAATAAGCCAGGGGGCAAAAGACAAATACCATATGATCTCACCTATAAGCGGAACCTAACCAACAATGCAAAGAAGCAAGGAAAATATGACCAGCAACACTGAAAGGAAAAGAAATCAACAGAGACAAGAGGGAAGGGGGGGGGCAGGGAAAGGGAAGGGAAGGGGAAAGTCAAGGAACATATAGCAAGGACTCATGGACAAAACCAAAGGGGAAGAGCTGAGGGAGGGAAGGTGGGAGGGGGCAAGGGAAAGAGGTGGGGGGAAGGCAGAGACAAATGTATTTAAAAAGTAAATAAATTAATTAAAAAAAATTTAATCATAATATAGAAATTAATTCATAGTTGCCCAAACTTAGAAGCAACCAAGATGTTCTTTAATAGCTAAGTACATAAATAAATTAGTGCATCCAGACAATGGAATATTACTCATTACTAAAAAGAAATGAGCTATGAAGCCATGAAAAGACATGGAGGAAACTTAAATGTATATTACTAGGTAAAAAAAAAAAATCTGAAAATCTACATATTGTATGATTCTAACTATAAAACACTCTGGAAAAAGCAAAACTGTGGATACAGTAAAAAGATCAGTGGTTGCCAAGAGTTGAGGGAGGAAATAATGAATAGGCAGAGCAGAGATTTTTTTAGAACATGAAACTATTCTATATACTACAATGCTGAATACATGTCATTATACACTTTTCAAAACTCACAGAATGTATGACATCAAGAGTGAACCCTAATGTAAATTATGAACTTTGAGTGACAATAATATGTCAATATAGGTCAATTGATTATAACAAATGGACCACCGTGGTGCAGGGATGTTGATAGAGGGGGACTGTGTGTATGTGGGGGCCAGGGGTATATGGGAACTCTCTGTAACTTCTTCATAATTTTGTTATGAACCCAAAAACTTCTCTAAAAATAAATTTTATTGATTAAATAAAAAGAATGTAAACTATCCTTTTCCAGGGATCCAAAGGACAACATGTGAAGCTTATGTGGGGTGTAGTTAGCATTTGAACAAAAATTGTGGAGAACAAAATACCCATATACAGACACACATTTTGACTACTTCACTTTTCTTTTTCTGTTTTCTGTTAAATGTTGTTCCCCAATCTCATCTTATGACTAATAAATGGTAAAAGATCACTGAATAATGCATAGGTTTCTGAAAAATGTCCTGTTCTCTTTGTGATCATGGTATTTTAGAGATTTGAGTAGTAAAAATAAAACAGTGTTCAGCCTCATTTGGGGGCCTTTTTTCCCCATGTGCAATATTTTCTCTTCCAAAGGCAAAAGTTCAGAGAAAAGATGGTGTGTTTTGACTTAAACATGAATAGGGAATTTTGTATTGAATTACATGATAAAGCCAGTGGGTAAAACATTTAGGATATTTGTCATTAAATGTATATTTTTCAATGGAGTTTTTGACATGAATAAGCCAACTCTTTTCTAAGGGAGAAATAGACTTTAGAGGAGGAAGAGCTTGGTGGTAATGGTTATAGTGGGTGTCAAGGTAGGGAAGAGAGGAGGGAGCAGCAGTACACTGTCCAACTCCTGATCCCATACCAGGTCACCACATTGGTATTGACATCCTCTTATTAGAATGAGATTCTGAACACTAATCATACTTGTTTGGTTCTTCCAAGCACAGAGAAGACGGTGGCCTGGTCAGTGGAAGCACGATCTGAAACATTACACAGTAAATGGTATAATCTATTGCCATTTGGAGGGAAAGCATATGCTGAATTGTGAGAGTATTACATGCTGGATCCATGTGGGAAATGATCGAAACATTGGATGTTGGTTACGTTTTTATCTTTTTACTTTTGTTCATACATTCAGGAACTAAGAATCTTCTATTTTGTTTTTAAGTGCCTGATGTAAAATTGAAGAGGACTGTCTAAAAATTATGGGTGCTAGGTTGTATGGTTCCATAACAGTGGATGACTTGTTTTTCTTTCCAGAGGCATTGGGAATTGGTCAGCCCAGGACAAATGACTGAATATTTCAAGGAGCTGGGGCTCAGTGGTCATTCATGCTACAGTTAGAAGCAGGTTCATTTATTATATGTTAGATATTACATAAGGCTTCCACTTGGCTTCTCCAATGATAAAAGCCTCTTCTGTTTTGTTTTGTTTTGTTTTTTCTGGGTGTTTCATGGCACTGATCACAGGGTAATACAACTCACAGAGACACCTAAGACAGCCTCTATGGCCCAGAGCCTGTGGAAATTGTGTAAACTAGTTGATCCAAGTTTACACAATGGGTGAGGCTTACCCTGCCTCACCCATTCCTTCTGTGGAAACCACAATAGAATGTTCTTGCCTGTCTATCCCCCTCTCACTCCTCCACCTGGCCTCAACTACAGATGTTGAGTTACTTGATCCTGGACACAGTGACTCCTTTTTATGCACGTAAAGGTGATGTGGGGTTTAAGGAAACAGTCTGGCCAGTTCAGGGCCCAGCCCTCCTGCCTACCAGCATCATTAATGAAAATAGTCAGTCATTCTGCCCCTCAGGTTAAGTAGTTATATAAAGAGAAGGTGTTTGCTCACCCAAAACCTGTCCTCATGCTCTTGGGCTTGGGCTACCAGCAGGTCCTCAATTTCAGAACTATAATGTTATTAGGTTAAATCACGACTCCAATACTGATAATTTCCTCTCCATTCTTTCTCCCCAAGGGACTGTTTAGACATCTGAGGTTTCTTTCCACTCTTTCTCCTCTTCTTTGATCTCACCTACTGCAACCTTTCCTTTCCTCCAATGCCTTGCCATGTCATCTACCTCTCACTCTATCTATCCCCTAATCTAATCCCACATTGTTTCTGCCCCATCAAAAAGGAGGAGACAAAGGGTAATTAGTGGAAGGCCTCTCAGAATCTGAGGGCTGTTGTTTTCTGTCCCTACCCCATGCTGTGCAGGGTACATCATCACCGGAAGCTCATGTGGCTACACCTGTGGCTCCTGAGATATACAAGGGGAAACCACATGCTATTGCCAGTACAATGGTGAAGGGTGGACCACTGCCCACCCTGCTGCCTCCTCTAAGTAAAGGAGGCCAAGATCTGAGACTGGGGATTATGAAGGCAATAAACTAGGAAACCTCTACCAGTTCTCATTCAGACGATAACTTCTCAACTCAAGACCACTCTGTCTGTGATACCCTCCTTCCCACATAATACAGGTGTCTTTGCTTATGTCTTTGGTGTTCCTAACCCCTGACCTGGGTCTTTTCTCCCTACAAGGTGTCTCCCTGCTCCAAGAGCTCCAAAATGTGCTGAAATGGGGAAGATATGGAGAGGAACAGAAGAACTGTAACCAACATCCCACCTCCACTATCATCACCTCATACTTCAACAAGCATTGAGTCACACTATTCTGGGCTCTGTTTTTGGAAATAGAGGTATAGGGAAGTAAAACCACATGGTTGGAAAAGGACATTCAGAAGACATGACCACTGGTTTGACTGGCAAGCTGGACCCAGGTATTTGAGGCTCTCCACTTCCTCCCTGTACCTGGAATGTGCTCTCTGCTAGCTTCCCCTGTGCTGGAAGCTGCCCAAGGACACAGCCTTGAGATAGTGACGTGGTGATAAACATGGGTGCATGACTGAAGCTTGTTAAGCTTTCCTGTGTATGTGACTGTCCCTAGTTAAAGCGTTCATATAAACTTTGAAAATCTGACTGGTAGGCACAGAAATCTATTAGTCTTATAGTCGCCTGAGGCAAGTCTAATAAGTATGTTTCCTTTTTCACTAAATCTGAAGCCTACCAATCTAGAGTGGTCTGTCTTTTCTTTGGTTTCTCCCTGCCCTCTGAGTTCGGGGGCTGGTTTTTGATTACACCCAGGAAGCTTCTGAGGAGGTCGCAAGCCAACACACACACATGCCCCAAGAGTGCTCACCATCTAGACCATTCCTTAGACATCAAGGCACATATGTGTTGCCTCTGCTTGGGAGCAGCCTTGGAGGTCTAGTGGTCACTCCTTTGATTACTACCATTACGTAGGTATGACAAGGCCAACAAATCAGGAGATGGCTGCACTGAAAAGATATTTTCTTATACTTACAGATCCAAGAAAAAGGGACATGACATGCCACACCATGGCAGGTGGGGAGGGTGGTGGGGCATACAAAGAAGCCCTGGGATTGGCCAGGTGGTGGAGTGAGAGGGGGATGGACAGGCAAGAACATTCTATTGTGGTTTCCATAGAAGGAATGTGTGAGGCAGGGTAAGTCTCACCCATTGCATAAACTTGGATCAACTAGTTTACACAATTTCCGCAGGCTCTGGGGCATAGAGGCTGTCTTAGGTGTCTCTGTGAGTTGTATTACCCAGTGATCAGTGCCATGAAACACCCAGAAAAAAAAAACAAAACAAAACAGAAGAGGCTTTTATCATTGGAGAAGCCAAGTGGAACAGAAAGTAGCAGGTGCCAAAGAGAGTCAGTAAATTCTTCCTGTAGCATTCTGGTATCTCCAGGGCCAGTCCCTGAGTGCAGGGCCACTCTACAGAGGAAACCTCTGTGCCATTGACAAAATTATGTAACTTTCTGGAATCTCAGTTTCCTCTTTTGTAAAAATGCAAATAAGAGTGCTCACCTGATAGAGTTGTACTAAGGAGTTAATAAAATAATAATGGAACACTTAACAGTGCCTAGCACACAGAACATGCTCAAGAGTGTTAGGTGTAGGCTTCCTCTCTGCATCACCAGCAACTCTGAGCACCAATTAGGCATGGAGAGGACAGAGGCTTTGAGATGAATCTTCCAGTTAGAGGTTGTTCTCTGGAGATAGGGTGGGAAATGGGGTGGGGTGTAGTAGCAGGACTGAGCATCAGAGATAAAACTGCCCCCTATTCCATCACCCCCTCCAATATCAGCCACCCAGTTCACTGAGAGATGCTCTTATCTTTTTATTCATAGCAAAATCTAAGTGTTCAGCAGCCCCTGAGCTCATCAGCTGGAGAAGGGCAATGAGAAGGAGGTGAGAAGAAGGTGTCATCCTGCAAGAAAACAGCATTCTGTGAGGAAGTGAAAAATGGGCAGAAGATGAAAAATAACTCCTGGGTCCAGATGAGAGGGGAGGACAAGGAGGAAAGAAAGTAGAAATAGGTGTTCTTGGGAGCAGGGGAAGGGGACCAGCAGGGCCAAGGCAGCCTGGATCTCTTTGCAGCACTCTCAGGAAGCAGGTGACAGGGAAGAGAGTTGTGCGTCATGCTCACCCAACCAGGTTCAGGAAAGGGCCTCTGAGGTTGGGAAGTCAGGGAAGTTTTACACCCTGGCATCATGTCATAAAGGTATTCCCTTGTCTTCACCAATAAGCACAGCCAGTACTTGGGATCTAAGATAGCTGTGGAGGGTAAACCTTCAGAAAGAGCCTGAAACAATCCGCAGTGTGTGTCTGGGGGGATACTAGCTGCCTTTGCTCTGGTTCTCTGCCTAGGCAAGTTGTTTTGCCTTTCCCTGTTTCCCCTATGCTCTTTCTTGTCAGCCCTACAAGCCTGGCAGCTACCCTGCCAGGAATTGCCAAGTTTGCTGACAACTCTCATTATAGACCTTTTGTTCATTCTTTCAACAAGAAGAGGTAGGAAAAGTGTGGTCCAAGAGCCCTGGTTGCCATCTGCTCAGATACCATTACATTGCCCTTAACTAATCCTGTCCACAGGGAAGTAATAAAGATCTCTGCTGGTAAAGGCTTAAAATTAGAATAGAGGTTCCATGAAGACAGTAATCCTTGTGCATTTTAGCATCTTACTATATATCCCAATACCTTTCACACAGCAGAACTCAATAAATATTTGTAAAGTAAATGTACACAAACATTCATTATCTACTTACGAAGAAATAAGGTTCAATGACTCTAAACTTTGTTCAGTGGCTGAATAATATTATTATGGCCTCAGATTTTTTTCTCTGTTTCTATTTCACAATCCTTATAAATTTTACCTCAAAAGTAGCAAGTGATTGACTAACTCCCTGGTGACAACTCCAGACCTTACATCCTCATACCAACATCTAAAGCAACAAGGGTTATGGATAATTTTGAATCTCTGGTTTTTATTCAGGAAACAAACTTTCTCTCATGAGCTCCAGACATCTTTTCTGTCTTCTTGGCCTGATTTTGGTCACGTGTCATAACTCTACTTCATACAAAGGTGTCTAGGAGGTTGGTTATTGGTTTAAATGGTAATTATCAGCCAGGACTGGACACATGATCACCCTGAATAAAATAAGGATACTTTTAACACAGAGAGGGAAAATTTGCCACTCAGTGAAAATGAACTGTGTCGGCCAGAGTTACAGAATCTGATTTCTGCTTCTACTGTTGGCAACCCCTCTATCCTCCATCACCTCTTTTTTGGCTCTTTCTTTCAAAGAGATGCTGCTCCATGATGTGCAGTTATTTCTTCTGCAGTCTCCTTGAGAATGGAACCCAGGGATCCATTAAAACAATGTCTGTCTTTCAGTGACCAAGGTTGAGGTAAAGGAAAAGTAATAGAATACAACAAAGAAAGTGGACTAGGACCCAGATTTGGACTAGGTAGTAGACTAATTCATCGTTCATTATAGCTCCTCCAAGGGGCAGGCACCGGGGATTCAATGACATGCAAATTAAAAAGGTTCCAACTTTCATAGATCACATATCCCAAGGGGGGATGTAGTTAAACACTGACAGATAAATATATATTATAATGTCACGACTGAGAAGCATCTAAAAAAGGGGGAGAACAAGAGATAAAGCATGATGGGAAGGCTTCTTGGAAAAATAATGAGAATTGAACTTGTTTGTGGAAAACCATGTAACCATTGAGGGGACACAGAGTAGAAAAGCCCTGAGGTAGGAAGGTGGTTATAACTCATAGGAATGCCAAGTGAGCAAGGATCAGGAATGAGGTCAGGGATTCAGCCAGTGGCTGGATATAACCATGCGGTTTTCTTGGCTATGACAAATACTGGTGATTTTATTTTATGTGTAAGTATCAGTCATTAGAAGAGTACTTTGGATAGGAAAGTGACATAATTTGGTTTAATTTTTTAAAAGTCACTCTAGCTGCCATAAATAGGAGTACATATTAATTATTACAATGAATAGTAATACACAGTTGGACAAAACATAACAAATTGTGATAAATATTTAATAAACACAAATGGCATCTTTTATAAATGTATTTCTTAAATGAGAGAGATGAAGCTGCTTCCCCCCCCCAAGTATTTTATATACCCATGAATAAATAATTTCAGAGAAAAATAAAGTTTAGAACCAATTACAGTCCTATTTTTTCTTTTCATAGCTATAAGCTTTGAAACTACTTCATAGTTATGTACATAGGAAGGGGAAATTTTATTATAGTAATGCCATTCAATTTGTTTTAATTCCTTTTGCATTATTAGTTAAAATCCACATTACAACTTATTATTGAAAGTTATTTTTTATGGTCTACCCATTAATAACTAGATTATGTCATTTTTCAGTGTTGAGTCAAAACCTGGAAGCTTCCCAACGTGTGAAAGACTTGTTATCCAGTCACTGAGCCGCTCAACATTGGCAACGTTTTGAATCATTTTTTTGACATTCTGCTGATTTTTATACCCCAGGTCAGTGAACCATGGGAAGATTCAATGACAAGTAAGGGCTCATTTTTCTTTTGTTATGGGGGAGAAACATAATGACAAATGTATCGCCTTGATCAAAGCGCGTAAGTTTAGAAAATAGTACATATACAAATCAAAAATCTAGAAAATTCATTATTTTAAAACTTCCATGGTCCACCTCCCTGCTGGAAAATTCTGCCTGAACATAGTTTGGAGCCCACTGTGCTAGTTGCTGTGGGCCACAAAGACATCCGTGTTATTTTCTTTCTTTGTACCTCTACTGCCAAGCAAAGTGCTTGGCACAAAGTGAGTATCCTTTTGTTAAATATTAAAAGAACTATATTGTCCATCTCAGTTTCCCCCATTTTCCTCATATTTTTCCTAATCCTTGCTAAGATAGAGTTATTGGGATGCTAGAAACAGTTTCTGGGTAGAGGAGTCCAAAGCCAGAAGTGGTAACATCAAAAATATGTACACAGAGAGATGTAAAAGTTGCCTTTACTACCAAAGAAGCTGTGTTGTAACAAATGAAGGGGCAGTTTGAGTCAGGTTTCCCATTTGGGGTCATGTTTTTATCCCAGTCATGGCCACATAGTTGGGTACTCATTCTTGTCCTTCTCAGGTCAGGTGGCAGCAGTGGGCAGTGGTCCAGTCTACCTTGCTGCACTGGCAGTGGCACATGGTTTCCCCCCGGATATCCCAAGAGCCACAGGCATAGCCACAAGCACAGCTGGTGACAGTGGTCCCTGCATGGGCATGTGAGACAAGGATGTTGGAGTCTGGAGATTTTGAGAGGAGGAAGGTCCACCCACAACCATCTTTCATCCCTGCATGGCCCAGGAGTAAATCTAGGTTTTGTAGGGACTAAAGTTAATTTAATTGTGAAGGTCCTCTTCAAGAAAAAAAAAAAAATACTAAAACCAGTTTTGGTATATGACCATGGAGAAGATCTGTGAAAGTGAAGGACCTAGGCGTTTCTGTTCCTTCAGATTCATGGTAAATGCACCTCATGCTGCTGCTTCTATCTATCAAAATAGAGCAATAGATTGAAAAAGGGAGATAAATGACAAGGGACTTGGTAGGTGATAGAGCTATAACAGGACAATTGAGAGGAAGGGCTTACACATTAGGTCATGGAAGGATGGTAGGAAAGGAAGTGGCAGAAACCCAAGATCCCTCAGTAGCTTCCTGAAGGGAAATGAGAATGGGTGAGCCATCTCTGGGAGCCAGGAGTCAGGACTCAGCTGTGAGCGAATACCAATGTGGCTAGAGGGACAGTGAAAGTGCTGAGGATAGACAGGGGAAGGCATACGGCATTTTTCCCACCATCCCTCCTCATGGCGTTACTCACCTGCAGGGCAGGAGGCCAGTTTGCCAGAGCTGGTGATACTGGTACAAAAGATCTTTGCTGGGGGAGAAGGATTGAACTCCGAGTAGGAGAGAAGAAAGGATATTGCCCATGATCTCCGTTTCCCATGATGCTCTTCTAAATCCCCTTCTTCCTTAGAGATGTCCCTGTGTCCATAATCAGGCTACTAACTAGTGTTAGTGTTTCATTTCCTCATTTTTAAAATGAAAGTAATCGTTGTAATTACCTCAGAAAGTGAAAATTAAGTGAAGTAATCTATATAAGGCTTTTCATCATACCTCATTCATAATGAGTATTCATAAATTATTGTTATCTTCCTTCTCCTCTCCCTCATCACCATCAATCTCATTATCATCAAGGAAACCCAAACTTTCAGCCAAGAGTCCAAAAAGGGATAGGGTAGTCGGAAAGCCCTGAGCAGGAGTCTTGGGCTGGAGCGGACTGATTAGAGGTTGGGATCTGGGGATGAGACAGAGGGGAAGCTAGGGTTTAAAAGTAGGAGGCATGATCAGGGGTGCAGATTCCTGTCAGTTACCCAGACCTTGGAGAGCTTCATTTATCTTTGTATCCACAATGGAGTCTAAGGAACACTGGGTGCTCCCTGCACTCAGCTGGAGAAGGAAGATGGGTACGAGAAGGCAGCAAGAAGTAGGCTTCATCCTGTAGAGAGGCAGTGTCCTGGGGCTGGGAGGAAAGATTGGAAAGAAGCTGAGATCTCTTAGCTCCTGTGATTGGGAAATAAGGGAGAAGAGAATGTGGAGTCTCAAGGTAGTGCACATGGAGAAATGGCAGAGTCCATATGGAGTCTGGATTTCTCTAAGAAGTTTGGAGAAGCAGGGAAGGTGGCTGCACAAAAGACTCACTTACCAAAATAATCAGAAAAGTTCCGCAAAGACTCTTCAGGCAAGGATGTTTTATAGCTCATGGTGTTGACCTGGGCACCCTTTAACACACAAGCATGGACACACATACAAAGACACTCCCTTGTATTTTCAGAGAACTGTGCCAGCTGGCGTGTGCCACAGAACAGTGGTAAACTTTGTTTGCTTTTGTTCTGCCACTTAAGTGTCAAGGGGAATTCCCCTGCTTTTCAGTTCCTCCCTCTTTTCTTCTTGGCCACATGATGAGGCCAGCGCCTGGACTTTCTGTTGAGTGGCCCATATTATAAGCCTCTTGTTTGATTCTTTATCAGTAAAAGTTATTTCATGGTCTGCTGACCTCTTAAGACATCATTTCATTGTCCCTGGCTAATCCCATCTGTGGGAAACTAACAGAAAATCTGTTGACCACTGATTTACAGACAAGAAAGAAGAGTACTATTTACTTAATGAGAAGCCTGGTGCTGGATTCCAGAGTTCTTTAGGAGGCTCACAAGGGTCATTACCAACCTGGCTTTTTCCCCTTTTCTTTACCATTCTCAATTTATTGGCTTTCCGTCCTTGATCTTGTCTCATTGTGGTCACAAGGGGGCAGGCATCACATTGTCAGCGGAGACCCTGAGCAGGGAGGGAGGACTGGAAAACCGCCATTCTCTGAGGGTTTCCCTTTCATTTTGGAAGTAAGACTTTCCTCTAGAAGCTCAAGCAGATTTTTTGCCTACATTTCATTGTTCAGTTCTGGGTCATGGGACTTCCTTTTCCACCATGTATGGCTGAGAAATCAAGTAGGGACTTCATAATCCTTATTTAAGGCCCCTGGGCCCAGATGTGTTTAAGAGCTCAGAATTTTTTCAGGTTTTAGAAAGGAGAAAAGTATAAATTATGTATACTATGCTATACTACTAAGCAGGTTGAGGAAGCATCCTGTAATCAAACATGTTAATAAATCTCCTGCAAAAATGTATGAATATTCACGAAACACATGATAAAGACCATAAATAGCCTGAGACCAGGCCATGTCAGGTTTCGCTGCCAAAAGACTTAAGTTTCAAACTTAGGGAAAATATTTTAGGCTCACAGAGACTTTAAGATTTTGGAATAATGAATAAAGGATTGAATCTCATGATTCAAGAGCAAGATGAGGAATCAGAGGCCAGATATTGGAGGCAGGCAGAGGTGGAAAGCCTGGCTCTGCCCCTGCGCTTCCAGGTTCGCCCCCGCCCCTTCCCTGGAGATGGCCTCTGAGACAGAGTTATTTCTTCTACCAATCTCTTTTGGGAAACTTTGAGAGTGGGGCTCAGTGATGGCAGCAAAAAGGCAAGGATACTTTCTTAATTGCCAGTTAGAAGGTGAAGGAAGGGCTGATTGAGGAGAGCAAGAAGGAGCACAGACTTGGATTTGGTATAGAAGTTGGGTAGATTAATATATTGGTTAATTCAATGACTATTTATACAACTTCTCTGTAGCACTTCTAGCTCTGGTGACTCAGCAATGGGCAACATAGGCAAAGCCCTTGCCCTTTTGAGACCACATTGTAATGTGAGAGATAAATATGTCATATGTCTTATATTTAAAAATTCCCTGAAAAAAAGAAATCAAGGCAAGTGTGTACTGTTGTACATAATGCATTGTGTTCAGGAACAGCATCTCAGAAAAGGTGACCTGTGAGCAATGACCTGGTGAGGTGTGCAGTGAGACAAGGGAAGAGCTGGAGCAAATTCCAGGCTATGGTGCAAACCCGTGTAAAGAGCCTACGGCAAGGACATGTTTGGCATGTTGCAGGAATAGGTACAAAGGCAGTGTGACCAGAGTAGTGAACAGGGAAAAGAAAAGTTAGAAAAGAGGTAAAAAAAAAAAAAAAAAATTACAACCAAGGCCAGATTATACAGGGCTTGTGAAACCAACGTAAGGGTTTTGGACTTTATTGTAAACTTGAAAGGTAATTACTGGAGTGTTTTTCTCATGAGACTAACACAAGATGATTTATGTTTTATTAAGCTTACTAAGGCCCCTGTTGTGGAAGAGAAATTGGAGGAAAAACAGGTAAACCAGGAAACCAGGCAGTGGGTTTTTGCAGATTTCCAGTTCTCAGATGGTGGTCAGGGAAGGAGTGAGAATTGGATGTGTTTCAGTTAGATATAGAAGGCTGAGCCTCATTAGGGTTCACTGATGGACAGGCTGTGGGGTGGAAGGGAAAGAGAGTAGAGAAAGATGAAGGCTATGTTCTGAACAACTTGCTGAAGACCGATGCTACTTACTGAAATGGGGACTCCTGGGGAAAGAGTATATATCACAAGAATGTTAAATCTCATTTTATGATGATCAACTTAATGTGCCTATTAGACATCCAGACAGAGATGTAGCATAAGGAGTTGGGTATACAAGTTCAGGGTTCAGGGGAAATGTGAAAGTCAAAGATACAGATTTGAGAGTAATCTACACACACATGGATATAATAGCATACAAAATAAAAAAGAGAGAGAGAGAAATCAAGCCGTGGTCAGGTGGCTCAACTGGTTGGAACATCGTCCCTACATCTAAAGGCTGTAGGTTCGATTCCCAGTCAAAGCAACTGTCTAGGTTGCAGGTTTGATCTCTGGTCGGGATGCGTGCAAGAGGCAACTGATCCGATGTTTTTCTCTCACATCAATGTTTCTCTCTCTCTGTCTCTAATTAGTAAAATAAATATTAAAAAAGAGAAATTAAAAACAGGTGAGGGTTCAAACAAAGAAAACAATAGACTGGGAAGTGGATGACTAGAAGGACATTGGTTTACAAATATGAATTGAGTTGCACTGAATAATGAGTTTGTTGAGAATGGCAGGGAAAGAGAAGAGAACAGGGTCACACAAGAGTGTTCTTAAACTGAGCCTGGACGGCAGGGATAGTGACCATCACCTGGCTAACACTTGTAGTCAGTGGTATGCCTAGTGTATTTGACACTCAGAGGGGATCGTTTTGTTTTTTTTTAATCCTCACCCAAGGGCATGCTTATTGATTTGAGAGTGGTGGGGATGGAGGGAGGGAGAGAAGGAAAAAAGCATCAATCAGTTGCTTCTCGCACAAGCCCACAGGGACTGAACCCACAACCCAGGCATATGCCCTGACCAGGAATCCAACGTGAGACCTTCTGGATTATAGGATGATGCTCCAACCAACTGAGCAACACCAGCCAGAGGGAATCACTTTTAACACCTGTGTCCTTTATATAACAAAATTATTTCCAGTGATTATCATGCAATGATCAGTAATAATCATTATTTTTATTCATTATCTGGTGTTAAAATAAAAAATAACTATTAAAAGAATGAATGTGAATTTTAAATATTGCTTAACATTTAGTATAATGTTTTTGTGTGAACTAAAATTTACATTTACCAAACAAAAATATTATACTTCTCAGTTTTGCATGCCCTTTGAATTTATATTTTGAACACAAACTCTTCATAATCATATAGAATGACCCAATTGATGTAATTCAGGCTCTGTTAATTTGTCTTTACAATCTCTGGGCTGTCACTGCTTATTCAGAATCTCTTATTTAACTGCAATAATATGCAGTGGCATAGGTATTGGTGACACAAATGTTAACTTGAATATTTCTAAACTGTTTAAGAACTAACTTTAAAAACGAAGACATATAGCTAAGGTTGGGTATGTGGGGCCCACTAAATAAGTGTAAGTTCTGAGAATTAAATTCCATGTAGAATACAATGCTTATTAAAAGATAAGTACTAAAAATTGCTAATTTGAAGTTTATAGGACATTATCAAAATTCTACAGTAATCACAGCAATTGTTTAGACCAGTGTTTTGGGGGAAAAGTATTTTACCACTGACATTATTTAGAATTGCCAGTGTATGATAATAATAAAAATCAAGTTGACTGTTATGCAGATTTATTGTTGCTTTTAAATTTTCTATAGACAATGCACTGTGCTTTGAGTCTGCAGGCCACCCTTGGTAGTCTCTGCTTATGGTATGAGGATGTTGCCTGGAATCAGCCACTGCCTGGTAGAGCTTCCACCTCAACGTTCCTGGACAATGTTTAGAAAATCTTATACAGAGAGGAAGGAGGAAAGATATTTGCTCCTTCAACATGTGTAGATAAACTAAGTGAAGTCTTTAAACATTTTTCTCTCCCTAGAGCTATCCCCTTCCTAAGAGTGCACTCCTTTCCTAATGACCCACATGTGGAGGTATAATTTTTTATCTTTCTTACCTCCATTTCCCAAGCCAAGCCATTTTCCACTGATTACTTTGTATTTTATTTTATTCTATATAAATAAAATTTGAAAAGTTGGTAGCATAGGGAAGACGCTGCAAAAAGAAACAACATAAATATGGCTAAAAGTAACTGGACAATTAAAACAATAAAGGTATGAAAGACGAGCCTGGGGCTAACAGCATTGTCTGCTACAGGAAAGGGTTAGGCCAGTGCTGTTTTCCTTTGACTTTCTTTGTACACAGGAGCTGGGATCTTCAATGTGGAACCCTCATGGTACAAAAGGTGATCCATTGGGTAATAAGAAGTAAATAGCAGAGCTTTTATTTTTATTTATTTTTTCTTATTCTTTAATATTTTCTTTTCTTTGAACATATGCCTAATTTCTGAAAACCCATGGTGCATCTGAAAAAAATAATAAGAAACCAAGAAAATCAAGAGCCACAGGAAGCTTGCACATGTTTCAAACAGAAGTTTCCAATTCTCTTTTTGCTAGAGTTGGTGAGCTCTCTGATGAAACTCTGAATGAAGTATTGCTATTTCATCTTGTGGATTTATATACTTTAGTATATGAGAAATCACTCAAGTTGGTATTAGATGTAAAAAGTGAGATGCAGATAAAAATTGAGAAGCTTACCTGCCCTGAACAGAAATTAATCATGGATTTTCTTGGAGATAGAGCAAAATGTCCCTCAAAAATTATCTTGAAATGTGCTCAAAGTTTATATAGGTACATGATTAACACTGTCAAGTACTGTATCATTAAGCAGGGGGGAAAATGATTCTTTAAAACTTGATTAGTTGATGCTTTCAATTAGCTCTGAAAACATACAGGTTCCTTACTCATCAAGGTTCCAATCAGGCACAAGTTAGTTAAAAGAAGAATATTTGCAGCCCTGACTTCTGTGTCTCAGTTGGTTGTGTGTTGTCCTGCAAAGCAAGAAGTGGTTGGTTTGATTTCTGATTAGGGCACACACCCAGGTTGCAGGTTTGGTCCCCAGGCCTGATGCATATGAGAGGCAACTGATCCATATTTCTCTCTCACATCAATCTTTCTCTCCCTCTCTTTCTCCCTCTCCCCATATCTCTAAAAATAAAACAAATAAAACCTTTAAAAACTCCAAATTTGCATTCCAATAGCCAAGGATTGTCCTGAATAACAGAGTGATTAGATTTGTCCAAAGCTGTTGTCCTTTTGGATGCTGGGAATATCAAATGAAGACAACATTATGTTCTTGTTATTATTTATTGTAAAGTTAGTTATGGTAACACTTGGATGATAGATTCAGCTGTTGAGTGTGGAGAAAAGCAGAGGCAAGAGACAGAGATACTGGGTGAAGAATACTTACAAGATAGAACACTGGGAAGGGGATAATGAAAACAGAGCTGGAGAAGGAGATAATAGAGAAGAGTAAGTGAAAAGGATGAGGATGAGCATGGTGGGAGCTAGAGGAGCCACAGACATGTGGATTTTCCTGGAAGTATATAGCGTTTCAGTGGAGTGGTTTAACAGTGACATAGGTCATACCCGCATCAACAGATTCATCCTGGAATCACCGGCCATGACAGCCATCCTAGCTCTGTGCTCTTTTCCCCACCTGTTTATTCTATATCTCTGCCTGTGTGTGATTAAGAAAGAAGATGGGTCCAGGGGAAGATTGAGAGGAACGATTGTAGAAGAAGACACAGCCCCATGCCCAAAAGGAGGAGATGAAAGGTAGTGGGCTACTGAAAAGTCTTTTGGTAATATTGCTCTTGCCATATTCCTGGGAGTGGATGCCAAGCCACTTTGCTCTCAAATCAGTGGTTTTTCTGAAATAACTGCTAAATAACTGTTGTTAAATGGAAGGTAGGGTGATCTCTCTACAATATCTCAAGCAGCTTAGAAACCACAAAATTCTATTCTTCAAAGCTATAAGAAAGCTGAACTAATCAGGGACAAGCTGGGAGGCCAGAACATACCTGTATACATGTCTTTCTATCTCTCTATCTCTATATGTATATATTGAAAGACAAATAAAACCTATGACAAAGCTTACAACAAAATTTATTTGCATATAATTTAGTACCATAATTTTTGTTGTGCTATCTGATAATTGGTAATATATGATAAACAGCTGACATACATGATTAATATATATGGCTTTGCAGAGCCTAATCAAGTTTTTGGGTTTTGCTTTCTATGTATTTGGCCAGCTATAATAAAAGTCCACATTGATGACATTTCTTGATACCAGGTTCTGTATAATTCTCATCATAATCACTGAATTAAATGTAACTGGTAAATCATCTGCATGTACCCAGAAATAGAACATGATTGGGGAACATCTTGCTATTTTTTAATTCACTCTGCTCTCGAGATTCCTGGAATGCAGAACTAATCACTAGGAGAAGGGAGGCACATTTATCAAGGGGCCAAAGAGATTTCTGAGAGAAAAAGGATAGAGAGTCCAACACATTGACTTTGAAGTTCAAACTCTTTAGACTCTTATGTTTAGATCAGACTTTCATGACTGAGATGATTCTTTAGACTCAAAGTTAGAGGATTGAGATGGTCCTGATTGAGTTCTGAAAACACAGAAGGACACCACGATCCCAAATATGAACTCATTATGGAGGAAGAGGGAGTCTGGATTGGGTGGCCTGCTCCACACCAGAAATTAGTTTCACAGTGAAGGCTGGTTCTGGAAAAGCCTGTGGCAGGCCCAGGAATCCTCTTTGATATTGGTCATGATGAGAACAAACAACTTGGAAGATTCTGGATCGGGCTGCTTAGCTTAAGTTATGCTTTGGGGGAAGAAAATGGCATGTTTCTGACTTCTTTAATTCTTACTAGTAGAGTAAACTAAATGCCACAAACACCTTAAAGTGCAAGAGCCTCACTATGGGCACATCATAGATTCATTATCTGCATAATTAGACATGAGCAGATGTTTGTTCTCTGGCTAGTTGCTTCTTTTAGCAAATGTCTGATGCCTTACAAGATTTTAAGTTGCTTTGGAAGAGTAATTTCTTATTCTTTTCTATACCTTCAGCACCCAGTGTTCGGGATTTTGTGGGTGTTAGCAGTTGTTGGCTGGTTGGTGAATAAATAAATGGATGAATGTTAGCCCAATAATTTATTTTACCTTTTTATAGTGTTCTATCCTGCCTCAACCTGAGGGCCAAACTAGAGTTTCTCATGATGTTGAAATATGCCATGAGGATTCTGGACCTTTTTACATTTTTAAAAAGACAGTCACTGAGTTAAGGTTGAACGGGGTCAATCCTGGCATAGCCCAAGCAGTAATGGGTTGCCCAGTCTCCCTGGTTCTCAAACCCCATGTTTCCTCATCTAGCTCCACATAGACATCCAGCTAGCATTAACTTTTTACACCTTCCTGACCTATCTCTGATGATAAAATTATTTCTAGCTTCCTTTCCCCACCTCTCTCTGTCATTCCTTGAGTCCATAACTTTTTACCTTTCTCTTTTCCTCCACCTAACTTTTCCATCCTGCATTCCTTTCTGCCCTCCTTCACGCCTTCTCTTCCTTCCTTCCTTTCTTTTCCTCTGCCTCACCAGATCTGGTCTCTTTGACTGGTGAGCTATAATTCATGTTACCAATTTTAAGCACTTAACATTTACAGTTTACTTGTCTATAGGAAAAAGACTAATATGATGGAAAGGGTTTTCCATTAAGACTCCTTCTCCATATTCTCCCATTGATATTTTCCAGAAGGAGAGACAAGCAAATGGCTAATGAAAGTGGAGAAAATGTGAAGCATTATTAATTGACAATGATATAATTCAAATAGCTCTGAATGTCAGTTTTCACCTCTCAGGTTCACCAGGGTTAAGAAAAAGGAGAAAACAAGGATTTCTTATATTCTTTACCTGGAAACATAAAATTATTTTGCATTAAAAATTTTTTTAAAAAATTTTCTTATTGTTCAAATATATTTGTCTCCATTTTCCTGCCACCATTTTCCTCTGCCCCACTCACGTCCATCTCCCACCCTCAATCCTTCCCCACTTTGGCTTTGTCCTTGGGTCCTTTATACATGGTCCTTGACTTGACCCTTCCTCTTCTTGTCCCCATTACCCCCTCCCTCCTTCCTTCTCATTACTGTCGGTTTCTTTTTTCTTTCAATGTTGCTGATTATATTTTCCTTGCTTGTTTGTTTTGTTGATTAGGTTCCACTTATAGGTGACATCATATGGTATTTATCTCCACCCCCTGGCTTATTTTGTTTAGCATAATACCCTCCATTTCCATCTATGCTGTTGTGAAGAGTAGTAGCTCTTTCTTTCTTTCTGCTGTAAAGTATTCCATTGTGTAAATGTACCACAGTTTTTTTATCCACTCATTTATTCATGGGCATTTAGGTTGCTTCTAGCACTCGGCTATTGTAAATTGTGCAGCTATGAACATTGGGGTGCATAGGTTCCTTTGAATTGGTGTTTTGGGATTCTTAGGGTATAATCTCAGCAGTGGAACCACAGGGTCAAAAGGCAGTTTCATTTTTAGCTTTTTGAGGGAATTCCAAGCTGTTTTCCACAGTGGCTGCACCAGTCTGTGTTCCCACCAACAGTGTACTAGGGTTCCCTTTTCTCCACAACCTCGCCACCATTTATTGTTTGTTGATTTGTTTATGATGGCCATTCTGACTAGTGTGAAGTGGTATCTCATTGCGGTTTTAATGTGCGTTTCTGTAATGAATAGTGATGCTGAGCATCTCTTCACATGTCTCTGGACCCTCTGTATGTCCTCCTGGAGATGTGTCTGTTCAGGAGCTTTGCCCATTTTTTAGTTGGATTGTTTGTCTTCCTGGAGTGGAGTCATGTGAGTTCTTTATATATTTTGGAGATCAAACCCTTGTCCGAGGTTTCATTGGCAAATATATTTTCCCATATGGTTGGCTCCCTTTTCATTTTGCTGATATTTTCTTTAGCCACGCAAAAGCTTCTTATTTTGATGAAGTCCCATTTGTTTATTCTTTCCTTTGTGTCTCTTGCTCTAGGGGACATATTGGTGAAAATGTTGCTGCGTGGAATATCTGAGAGTTTCCTGCCTATGTTCTCCTCTAGGATTTTTATGGTGTCATGACTTATATTTAAGTCTTTTATCCATCTTGAGTTTATTTTTGTGTATGGTGTAAGTTGGTGGTTGAGTTTCATTTTTTTGCACGTAGCTGTCCAGATCTCCCAACACCATTTGTTGAAGAGGCTATTTTTATTCCATTTTATGCTTCTGACCCCTTTGTCGAATATTAATAGACCACAGAGACTTGGGCTTATTCCTGGGCTCTCTATTCTGTTCCATTCATCTATGTGTCTGTTCTTATGCCAGAACCAGACTGTTTTAATTACAGTGGCATTTTAATGTAGTTTGATGTCAGGTATTGAGATCCCTCCTACTTTGTTCTTCTTTCTCAAAATTGATGCAGCTATTTGGTGTCATTCATTGTTCCTTTTAAATTTTTGAAATGTTTGTTCTATATCTGTGAAATATGTCATTGGTGTTTTAATAGGGAGTGTGTTGAATTTTTTACAGGAGGTCTTTGGCAGAATATCTCAAAATTTTAGAATACAAATTTCTTTTGACCCAGCAATTCTACTTTATGAACTTAGTCTTTTAAGTATATTTTATTGGTTATGCTATTACAGTCGTCCCATTTTTTTCTCCCCTTTAGTCCCTACACCATGCACCTGCCCACACCAGCATTCCCCCTTCTAAGTTCATGTCCATGGGTAGTACATATGAGTTCTTTGGCTTATTCATTTTCTGTACTATTCTTAACTTCTCCATGTCTATTTTGTACCTACCATTTATGCTTCTTATTTTCTGTACTTTTTCCCCCTCTCCCTCTCTCTTTTTGCTTATAACTCTGCATGTGATCTCCATTTCTGTGATTCTGTTCTTGTTCTAGTTGTTTGCTTAGTTTTTGTTTTTGTTTTTGTTTTTTAGGTTCAGTTGTTGATAGTTGTGAGTTTGTTGTTATTTTACTGTTCATAGTTTTGATCTTCTTTTTCTTAGATAAGCCCCTTTAACATTCATATAGTAAGGGCTTGGTAATGATGAACTTCTTTCACTTTATCTTATCTGGGAAGCACTTTATCCACCCTTCCATTCTAAATGATAGCTTTGCTGGATAGAGTAATCTTGGATGTAGATCCTTGCCTTTCATGACTTTGAATACTTCTTTCAAGCCCCTTCTTGCCTGCAAGGTTTCTTTTGAGAAATCAGCTGAGAGTTTTATGAGAACTCCTTTGTAGGTAACTGTCTCCTTTTCTCTTGCTGCTTTTAAGGTTCTCTTCTTATCTTTAATCTTGGGTAATGTAATGATGATGTGCATCGGCGTGTGCTTCCTTGGGTTCAGCTTCTTTGGGACTCTTTGAGCTTCCTGAATCTGCTGGAAGTCTATTTCCTTGGTCAGATCAGGGAAGTTCTCCTTCATTATTTTTTCAAATAAGTTTTCTATTTCTTGCTCTTCTTCTTCTGTCACCACTATGATTCATATGGTGGAACATTTAAAGTTCTCCCAGAGGTTCCTAAGACCCTCCTCATTTATTTGAATTCTTGTTTCTTCATTCTGTTCTGGTTTAATGTTTATTTCTTCCTTCTGCTCCAAATTATTGATTTGAGTCCTGGTTTCCTTCCCCTCATTCTTGGTTCCCTGTATATCTTTCTTCATTTCACTTTGCATAGCCTTCATTTTTTCCTCTATTTTCCAACCATACTCAACCATTTCTGTGAGCATCCTGATTACCAGTGTTTTGAACTGTGCATCTGATAGTTTGGCTATCTGTTTATTCCTTAGTTCTATTTTTGAAGCTTTGATCTGTTCTTTCATTTGGGTCATACTTCTTTGTCTCAGTGAGCCTATTATGTAGTAAGGGGAAGAACCTTAGGTATTTGCCAGGGTGGGGCAACCCAGGTTGCTGTGTTGTGGTGCTGAATGTGGAGGAAGGGTCAGAGAGGGAACAATATCACTTGCTTGGCTCTCGCTGGTTTTCAGTCACTTTCCCTGGTACCCATAAGCAAATTGGGCCCTTCTGGTGCTGATTCCCGGGTGGGCATAATTGTGTATGTTCTAGGGCCCTGTGGGTCTCTCCAATAAACTGTACTGTGAGGCTGGGAGTTTCTCTCACAACTGCAACTCACACAGATTTTTACAGCCTGGGGTTTTGAGTTTTTATTTTCCTGCACTGGAACCCTGGGTTGTGCAGTCTGTCTTACTCACCAGTTGTTCTTCCCAATTCATCCAAATGCAAATGTGGGACTGCCTGATCTGCTAGCCACTGTCTTGCTTGCCTGGTTCTCCAGCCACAGCCTTGCCACATGTCCTCTCTGCCCTGGCTGCCCATCTCTGCCTCTCCTACCTGTCTGGATGAATGTTTCTTATTAACTCCTTGGTTGTCAGACTTCCATACAGTTTGATTTTCTGGCAGTTCTAGTTGTTTTTTGTTTTTAAATTGGTTGTTTTCCATCTTTTGGTTGTGCAAGGAGGCAACACATGTCTACCTATGCCTCCACCTTGGCCAGAACTCCTGGACTTTGTCTTAAAGAAATAATCAGAGATATGCACAAAGATTTATATGAAAAAGTTTATTACACTATTATTTATAGTGGTAAAATAGTTAAAATGTTTAAATAAATTATGGCACATTAAATACATGAGCTATTTGGTATATCATGAAAAAATATTTAGGACACACTTTCGGGTTATAAAAACTAGGGCACAATACAGTATGTGTTTTAGACTTGATGTAAAGATGTACAAAAAAATTCTGGGAGTGTATACACTGATTATATTAACAGTCATTCTGGGATAGTGGGATGAAGGGGGATTTTTATTTCCTTATTCATAATTATTGATACATTCTACTTTTTCTATGAGTATAATGTCTTACTTTCTTCCTATTTTAAAAGCCTTTTGTGGTTGATAGAGGTGAAGAGGGCTGCAACCTGCCCTCCAATTCCTGCATACATGCCTCTTTGACTTTGCTATGCCTCCCATTAGGAGAGAAAGTCTATTTTCCCACCTTCTAAATCCTAAATCTGATCTGACCAGTGGATGTAGCAGAAGCTTTAGTGTTGTACAACTTTTGAGGTTAGGCCATCAGTAATGAACCTTACAGCTTCTACTTTTTTCCTCAAAGTGCTGCCTTGGAACTGCTGTGTAAGGAAGCCAGTCCAGTTTTCTTGAAGAGAAGAGGCCTCAGAGACAAAAACCAAGGTCTCTCAGCCAACAGCCAGGATCACTGCCAGACATCAGTAAAGGCATCAGGGACCTTTGAGGCTAGCCAACTCCCCAGCTAAATGCAGCATTATGAGTGAACACAAACCTTCCCATCAACTCACAGAATCCTGAGAAGCAATAAATTGTTGTTTTAAACACTAAGTTTATGAATGAATTGTTACTCAGAAAATTAAAACAGCAACATAAACATTAATTTAAAAAGGAAGTCATAGGCTGGGTATGGTTGTCAATATAGCTTCCAAGGAGCTTGAAAATATTACCACAGAAGTTTAAATGGAAGCTTTATGCCTGTCTTGGTTTAGTTTATGGTTTGGAAGAATGACTGATGAGAAAATACCAGATGGTCTGCAGTGGGTCAGCAAATAGGTAGTGAGTATGTTTTTGTATGTGTGCAGCTTTTCCTCATTGAAAGAGCACAACTTTTGCCAAATGTCTGCAGATGGCTCACACATACAATGTCCCTCAGCAGGCAGTCAGTAAAGTTCTTGGATCCTCCTTTCTAACAGTGCATGGCTGCATTCCCACATCTTTCAGAGCATTCTTACCCAGAGGGGCATCCAAGCACAGAGGAGAGGCAAGGTTCTATACGATTTCTGAAGATATTCTCCAAATCATTATATCCTGTACGGAGAAATGAGAAATTCCTCAGGAACATTAAGCAGAAATGGCACAAAGATCCCTGTTAACTTTATTCTCTGAAGTCCATGTCTTCCCAACACTTTACCTTTTAGTGACTCGTATCATTACAGGAATAAAAAAAAAAATGAAGCCCATGAGTCTGTGTCTCAAATGTCAGCCCAAGTTCAGCACCAGACTTTTAGAGCTTACCAGGGACCTTGGAGATTGATCTAATTCTACCCCTGCATTCAGAGGAAAACTGAGTCTAAGACTAAGACAATCGCTGTGGCTTATCTCAGGCCACAAATGAGTGACTCTGTAAGCACAGAGCTGGGAGTACGCCAAAGTGTCTCTACTTCTCTGCATTGTACTTTGTACGATGTTGTACCACTTCTCCAAGCCCAGATGAAATTTGAGGGATGGGATGAGACTTGGCCTTTGCTAATTTTATTTTATTAAATATTTTATTTATTTATTTTTAGAGAGAAAGGAAAGGAAGGAGAAAGAGAGGGAGGGAAACATGTGTGAGAAGAACATAGATCTGTTGCCTCTCACAGACCTCCAATTGAGGACCTGGCCTGCAACCCAGGCATGTGCCCTGTCCAGGAATTGAATCTTCCAGTTTGCTGGCCCATGTTCAATCCACTCAGCCACACCAGCCAGGGTGGCTTTTGCTAATTTTAGGTAAATTTCACATTTTGGTGGGATCATTGGTTATAAATGAGGGAAGTCCTGAAATTATACAGCCTGAAATTATAAAAAAAAAGTTTTATACAATACTGTAAATATAACCATAAAATAAATTAGCAAAGTGATTCTTTTCTTTCAATGCAAGACTGCCTGATACCACCAGAGGATGGAGGCTGTACAGATTCACCTTCGCAGGCTGTGTTCTCCTCAGCAAAGTGCTTTCCAAAGCCAGGTGTTCGGTAATGAATGCTGATTCTCTCTTCTCCAACTGGGTAATTGATATTTATTATAAAACTAAACAGGAGCTTGTGGGCTTTGGGGAAAGAATTCTGACAACTGCTAGTTTTAATATTCTATTTTCACAGCTCATCTCCCCTAAGCATAATCCTCATGGATGTCACACTCAGACATATTCCTCTGCAATCGGTCTCCATTACTGTTATTTTGTCTCCCATGCCGAGCCCTGGCCAAAAACCCTGAGTTGGGTATGAGGTTTCGAAGCTGTGTTAGCAAATATAAGAACAATGATCTATTGTCAACATGCCCAAACTTGGCAGTCCTGCCCATAGATCCGAACTTAAGGGTTAATCCTGCTCTGAGAACCCCTTCTTTTCCCTGCTGTACTTCCTTCCTAGAATTAAGTATTTCTTACCTAGAATTAGGGAAGAATTTAAACCACTGGCTCCTTCTGAAGCTTTCTGATGCTGACCGAGACCTCTGGGGTGGGATCTCTGCATTCCCTCTTGGCATCAGTTTTGGCACAAGGCTCCATGATGTCTAAGCTTTCTTTAGTACTGACAGCCTCCAATTTTTGTTGGTCCTCTGAGATCTCCTTCATCTTACTCTTCTGCCAGCAAGACAATGCTTTATGCTTGTACACATTTGACAAGAGCCCAGGATATTTTGGGAGCTGTCACTCTTTGTTGGTACAGAGCGTTGACCACTTGCCCTTTGTGGTGCTGGGATTGGAGGTCTGAGCTAAATGTGAATCAAGAGCTGGAAAGCCTGCTAACTTAACCTAGCCCTTGCTTTTGGAGATAGTTTTCATTAATTCAGAGGAATTTATGGCATTTAGAACAGGAGTCAGAACCCATGAAGTTATGCTTGAGTAGACCTATAAAGCAAGATTGGGAGCAACGAAAGGTCTAATAATACAAATGATGCAAATTTTGATTGAGGAGCTTGGCCTGCACAGTATTTTGAAAAAAAAAATAACAATAGTTGTTCAGATTTAATAAGAGAGTATATCACATTCAAATGATTCCCAATCACATTCAGATTTGCATCTCCTGTTGAAGCATCTTTAGGTCCTCAGCCCAGATATGGAAAGGGTATCCCATCTGGAGCTTTCTCTCCAACCACTTAACTTATCCTATAGGAGAATGTTCATTTCAGGTTTGCTCATTCAATGCTCCTTTCTTGGTCTTCATTGTCCATTTTCTTCAAAAAACATTGCATAGGGTACAATGGATGCAAACTGCCCTTTCCTGTGAGTTTTCTTCCTGAAGACTGGTTCATTGTTTAAATCAAGGACCAGTACTCAAGAAACAGAATGCTGACATTTCTGATGCTGCCTCTGTTTCATGCTATGATTTTTTTATTCCCATATACTTCCTATAAATCATATATTTGAACCTGTCCTTGAGGTAAAAAATGTTTGAAAGTCCTTGCCTGGCCTTAGTGTCACCATTTTAAGAGTCTAAAATAGGTTTCCAAATAGTTGTTGGTTTTTTTTTTAAAAAGGACCCCATTGGTGCCTTGGGACTTTTGCTGACCTGCCCCCAGGCCCAGTGCTTGTAAAAGCTGGCCTTGGTGTACAGCTTATTCCTTATAACATACAACCAGACCCAGAAGAGGCAGACATAAACTGTGACTTGTTTGGGGGCTCTAAACAGGTTGTCCAGAGCCAGTCACTGGCAGCATCTGATATCAATCCCTACCAGAGTCACGTCCAAGAAGCCCCAGAACCAATAAATCAAGTGGCCAGCTTCAGACATCAGAGCAGGATCCAATTAGAATCACAAGCAGCATATACAAAGGGAGATCTTATCAGGCACCAGACCCTGCTGAGGTGATTCTAATGAGTGTGGTTGGCACCTATATAGCCGCTTGCACATTGTGGTTGAGGTTGACTCTCACAATCAGCCATCCTGAAGGTCAAACCCATGCACGAACAGAACAATAGAAATCAAGACTCAATTACAACAGGAGGGCTCACATAACCTATACAGGAGACACTCCTGGAGCCCCCAGGTCAGGTGATTAAGGAGACTCACCACTGGGTCCCACAAGATACCTACTATCTAAGGTCATCTTACCAAGACCAGAAGTCATAGCATGTCTACCTAATACATAGAAACAAACAAAAAGAGGCAGCCAAAATGGAGAAACAAAGAAACATGACCCAAATGAAAGAACAGGAGAAATCTCTAGGAAAAGAGCTAAACGAAATGGAGGAAGGCAATTTACTAGATAGAGTTAAAAAAATGGTTATAAAAGTGCTCAAGGAACTTAGTGAGAATTTCAACAAAGAGAAAACCAGCATAAATGAAGACATAAACCATAAAAAAGAAACAGTCAGAAATGAAGAATACACTAGAAGAAATAAATGGTAGGTTGGATGAAACAGATGATCAAATCATTGATTTGGTAGACAAGATACCAGAAAACACCCAATCATAGCAGCAAAAAGAAAATAGAAATTTAAGAAAGATATTTTAAGGGAACATTGGAACAACATGAAGTATAACATCCACATCATAGGGGTACCAGGAAGGGACAAGGGAAAGCAAGGAATTCAGAACCTAGTAAAGAAATAATGACTGAACACTTACTTAACCAGGTGAAGACATACAAGTCCAGAAAGCACAGAGTGTCCCAAAAAAGATGAATCCAAAGAGGCCCAAATCAGGACACATCATATTCAAATGCCAGATATTAAAGACAAAGAGAGAATCTTAAAAACAGCAAGAGAAGACAATTAGTTACCTGCAAAAGAGCTCCGTTAAGACTATTAGCTAATTTCTCAACAAAAATAATTTAAAAAAAAAATAATTATCAAAATAGAGTTTATTTCCAAACTAGCAATCCAGAAAGGATACTATTCCTTAGAGACGTTGTGGTTTAGTAGCAGCAATGTAGCAGTTTTGTTTTTGTTTTTTTTTTTTAAGAGCGGAGACTTTAGAATAAACAGTCCTGGGTTAGAATTCTGGCTCTACCTCTTTTAAAAAATGTTTTAAAATCTTTGTTTAATTGTTCAATTACAGTTGTCCCCATTTTTTCCTCATTATTTTCCTCCACCCTACCCACCACCCACCTCCAATATTCAGTCCTCCTGCCTGTTGTCTTTGTCCATGGGTTCTTTATAAATGTTCCTTGACTTGACCCTTCCTCTTTTTTCCCATTATTGCCCTCCCTCCGCCTCTGGTTACTGTCAGCTTGTTCTTTATTTCAGTGTGTCTGGTTATATTTTGCTTGCTTGTTTGTTTTGTTGATTAGGTTCCACTTATATGTCAGATCTTTGGTATTTGTCATTCACCACCTGGGTTATTACATTTAGCATAATGCTCTCCAATTCCATCCATGCTGTTGCGAAGGGTAGGAGCTCCTTCCTTCTTTCTGCTGCATAGTATTCCATTGTGTAACTGTACCATAGCTTTTTGATCCACTCATTTATTGATGGGCACTCAGGCTGTTTCTAGCACTTGGCTATTGTAAATTGTGCTGCTGTGAATATTGGGGTGCATAGATTCTTTTGAATTGGTGTTTCAGGATTCCTGGGGTATAATTCTAGCAGTAGAATTGCTGGGCCAAAAAACAGTTCCATTTTTAGAATTCTGAGGAAATTCTGTACTGTTTTCCACAGGGGCTGCACCAGTCTGCATTCCCACCAACAGTGTGCTAGGGTTCCCTTTTCTCTACAACCTCGCCAGCACTTGTTGTTTGTTGATTTGGTTATGATGGTTATATGAGGTGATATCTCATTGTATCTCTCTAGATGCTGAGCATCTCTTCACATGTCTCTGGGCTCTCTGTATGTCCTCCTTGGAAAAGTGTCTGTTCAAATTAGATTGTCTGTCTTCTTGGTGTGGTGCTGTGTGAGTTCTTTATATATTTTGGAGATCAAACCCTTGTCTGAGGTATCATTGGCAAATATATTTTCCCATACGGTTCATTCTCTTTTCATTTTGCTGATGTTTTCTTTTGTCGTGCAGAAGCTTTTTAATTTGATGTAGTCTCATTTGTTTATTCTTTCCTGTGTCCCCTGCTCTAGAGGACATATCAGTGAAAATATTGCTATGTGGAATATCTGAAATTTTCTTGCCTATGTTCTCCTCTAGGACTTTTATGGTATCATGACTTTTATTTAAGTCTTTTATCCATTTTGAGTTTATTTTTGTGTATGGTGTCAGTTGGTGGTTGAGTTTAATTATTTTGCATGTAGCTGTCCAGATCCCCCAACACTATTTATTGAAGAGGCTATTTTTACTCCATTTTATGCTCCTGCCTCTTTGACGAATACTAATTTACCATAAAGACATAGGTTTATTTCTGGGCTCTCTATTCTGTTCCACTGATCTATGGGTCTGTTCTTATGCAAGTACCAAACTCTTTTGATTATAGTGGTCTTGTAATATAGCTTGATGTAAGGTATTGTGATCCATTCTACTTTATTCTTCTTTCTCAAAATTACTACAGTTATTTGGGGTTGTTTATGGTTCCATATAAAGATCAGGAACAAGACAGGCATGTACACTTTCACCACTCTTATTCAATATGGTATTAAATCTTCCCACAGCAATCAGACAACAGAAGAAATATAAGGCATCTATATTAAAAAGGGAGAAGTGAAACTCTCACTATTTGTAGGTGATACATGTATACATTATACTGTATATACAGAACCCTAAAGATTCCACCACAGAACTACTAGAACTAATAAATTAATTCAGTAAAGTATAAGAAAACAAAATAAGTATTCAAAAATCAGTTGCATTATTACACACCAATTATGAACTATCAGAAGGAAAAACTAAGAAAACAATCCCATTTAATTACATAAAAATTACCTAGGAATAAATTTAACCAAAGATGTGAAATTCCTGTACTTAGAAAATTATAAGGCAATGAGAAAGAAATGGAAGAAGGTACAAATAAGAAGAACTATATACCATGTTACTGGATAGAGAAAATTAACATGATTAAAATGTCCATTCTACCCAAAGTAAGCTATAGACTCAAAGCAATTTCTATCAAGATACCAATGGCATATTTCACTGAACTAGAATAAATATTCCAAAAATTTATATGGGATCAGGAAAGACCTTTAATAGTCACAGCAATCTTTAGATAGAAGAACAAAGTTGGAGGAATTGTACTACCTGATATTAAACTATAGTACAAGATACAGTAATCAAAACAGCATGATGCTGGCACAAAAACAGACACAGAGGTCAATGGAACAGAATAGAAAGCCCAGAAATAAACCTTCACATTTATGGTCAATTAATATTTGTCAACAGAGGCAAGAACATACAATGGGGTATAGCCAGTCTAATAAATGGTGCTGGGAAAATTGGACAGAGATGTGCAGAAAAATGAAACTAGACCATCTTCTTACACCATGCACAAAAATAAACTCAAAATGAATTGAAGACTTAAGTGTTAGACTAAAAACCTTAAAAATCTTAGAAGACAACATAAGCCATAAAATCTCAGACATTTCTTGTAGCAATATTTTTTCTGTTATATCTTCTTGGGCAAGGGAAACACAAGAAAAACTAAACAAATGAGACCACATCAAACTAAAAAGTTTTTGCACAGTAAAGGAAACCATCAAGAAAATGAAAAGACAAGCCACCAAATGGGAGAACATATTAACCAATGTCAACTCTAATAAAGGGTCAATATCCAACATTCATTAAGAAGTTATAAAACTCAACCCCCCAAAACCAAATAGTCTAATTTAAAAATGGGCAAGGGACCTGAATAGACACTTTTCTAAAGAGGACATACAGCTAGACAATAAATATATGAAAACACACTCAATGTCACTAATAAACAGAGAAATGCAAATTAAAAACACAGTGAGATATCACCTCACACCTGTAAGAATGGCTACCATCAATAAAACAACAAACAATAAGTGTTGGCGAGCTGTCAGAAAAGGGAACCCTCATGCACTGTTGGTGGATATGCAGATTGGTGCAGCCACTATGAAGGACGGTATGGAGGCTTTTTAAAAAATAGAAAATGGAACTGCCTTATGACCCAGAAATTCTACTTCTAGGAATATATCCAAAGAATCCTGAAACAATAACGCGAAAAAATATATGCATAGCTATTTACAATAGCCAAGATGTGGAAACTTGTCAAGTGTCTATTAGTAAATGAGTGGATTAAAAACCTGTAGTACATTTACCCGATGGAATACTGCTTGGTCTTTAAAAAGAATGAAATCACATTTTGCAACAGCATGGATGGATCTGGAGGATTATGCTTATAGAAATAAGCCATCCAGAGGAAGACAGATACCATATGATTTCACTTATATGTGAAATCTAATGAACAAAATAAACAAGCAAGATAGAAACAGACTCATAGATAAAGACAAGACTGACAGCTGTCAGAAGAGAGGACATTTGGGGGGCTTGAAGGAAAAAAGTGAAAGGATTAAGCAAAAAGAAAAAACCCTCATAGACATAAACAGCAGTATGGTAATTAAAAGAGGGAAAGGGGACTTGGGGGAGCAGAAGACAGAAAAAAGGAGACCCTTTACACTTCCATTATAGTTGTCATACTTTCCAATATCCATTAAGAACATTTTTTTCATATTCATTTATCAAAAAAAATTATTGAGTGACTATAAAGGAGCCAGGCTTTGAGCCACGAACAGAATAAACATAGTCTCTTCCTTCATGAAGATTATAGTCTGTTGAGGAGAAAAACATAAAATATTAAATAATTATTCACAAAAATAGCTACATATTTACCATTTTTTAAGGGTTTGGATGAAAACCTGGAGGGGCATTGCCCCTGTAAAAGTGACATTTAAGTGACTTGAAGATGAGTACAAACCTGGCGCGGGGAGGTGAGTGTAAAGGCCCAGAGCAACAAGCAGGCTCCCCCACGGAGAGGCTGCAGAAGTGAAACAGGCCGTGCGGGCTTAGGAAGGACAATATTTTACTTGGATATGGAGAGAGTAGGTGTGGAAATTCAGGTTTGAAGGCCCATGGGCAGAAGAGTAGCATTACATAATGATTTTATTCTGTCAAGTCTAACTCATTCACTAGAAGAATTCAGAAAGATTTGGCTTGTTAGAGATTTGCATTTAGAAAGCATTTCTGGCTATCTTGTGGAGAACGAATGGGAAGGGAGCAAGAACACACGCAAGGAGACCCTTAGGAGGAGCACCATCCTTGGTGAGAGCTCGTGGCAGTCTGGAGGAGGGGCAACAGCAGGGAGGTTGAAAACATGTGCAGACATAAGAGATGTAAATATAAGTACATAATAAAACTGCTTATGAATTTAGTAATACTTTTACATGTTTATGTTTATTATATCAGCATCCTTACATGTTTGAAGAATAGCAAAGCACTTTGTTTTGTTTCAGTCCTCTGAGCTGTAGCTGCTAAAATGCCATTAAACACATAGGATTTTTTTTTTTTTAATGGGAAAGGCCTGAGGAAGGGAAATAGGAAAGGGGAGGCAGCCTGGGGGAGCTGTGACCTCAAATGCAAGTCTGAACTGGAGTGAAGGAGAGAGGAAGAGTGGGGTGAGTGGCAGTGTCTTCAAAGGCATTGCAGCTATTGAGGGGTCCCGGAGCTGGAGTTGGCCACCAAGGAGGCTGGGTCTCCCAGGGATGGGTCTGTCAATCCCCACTGTACACGGCCTCGGGTTTAGGAGCCCGTGGGAGGCTCAGCATCAGCCCCACACACTGATGAATGTCCAGGTCTAGCAAAGGGGTACTTAGTGTATGACTCTCTTTGGAGCAGGAGGCCTGTGAGGACATTCTGAAGGCCGCCATGTACTTACTGATAATATGTACATTTTATTATTTAGGCTACAGATAGACCCTGAGGATCTTGGGGAATGGAGGATCTCTGCAGTAAGGGAGGTCTCCTCATTGCAGTAACTCAGAGACTCTGAGTTGGGAGATATTGAAGCTGTGTAGGTGTCGCTCTTCAGTTTTCTCTTCATCTAATTAATATCCCTGCATATTATCCTGTCTTCCTATGAGTCACTCTCACTTCCAGCATATCAAACTCACAAAAATTTTCTCTTTGCACAAAAAATTTCGTTTCTCAATTTTCTATTTTCTGACATACTTTCTTACTCTCCTCCCACCCCAGCCCTTCCTGTCTGCCTGGCCAGTTTCCAGTATTCAAGTACTGTATTGCTTTCTCTCTTTCCTGAAATTGTTGGTAAAAACATGCTGTTCTATTCTACGAAATATTGACGTTGAATAACTCTTGTTGACCTTCCTTAAGTCATTTCTTGGTGATAACTTATCCCTCAAGATGGCCTTAAATTTCCACACTGTATTCAGATCTCAAAATACCCTTTGATTCTACCTCAGAAGAAGACATCACTTCACTTTCCTGGCTGTGAGACAAGGACTTACATATCCTCTCAAGATCTTAGTTTCTTCATCACAAAAATGGGAAAATAATGGTTCAAGGGCTTTAATGTACATAATTATCATGGAAGTTTGTTAGTCATTATTATATCTATTAGTAAATTATATTATCACAATATTATCCTCTTCTGAATCATATTTCAATAAGCCAAGCATTTAGTTAATAGGTTATTGGGGCTGACTGTGCTTATTTTGAAGATAAGCTCTTTGCACTCAGGGTGCTAAATTTGGTTTGAAAGATGAAGCCTCAAAATATTGCCTCATTTTAGTATGTATCTAAGGCTCAGACATTTAATAAATCACACCCAGTCTCATATCTAAATAATAACCTCATACAGCGCATGCATTCTTTCTTTCCAGAAAGTACTGCTAAAATAAAATGTTCCTGGTCTTTACATTCATGCAGTGTAAATAGCAGGAGAATCTAGTCACATATTTAATTTTCAGTTCTTTCCTCTATGCTGGTATATCATTTACTTTGGGTTTAAAAAAACAAACTTCATTATTCAGTGTTAGAAATGACAACAATGAAGTAGGAAATGATTCCTACTTCAGTTTTCCTACTGCTGCTCTAGTCACCTTAAGAACTAGCTTTTGTCTTAGTAATTAATATCAGACTTTCCTCATTTGGTCTTATTTATCCCTGTTTCTCTCAGACAAATTTTTCTTGCATTTAGAGTTTTCTCATTGTCATAAGGAAAGGATAGCAAATACATACAGGGAGAGGGAAAAATATTGATTAAGTCATTTACTCTCTGTCTTTTTTCTTCCTGGTTTTAAATTTGGGCACACAAGTTTAGTTTCATTCTAAGTCTCCGCTCTATATTCAGAAATATGTTTCTGTTTATTGACACCTTTATTGGTTTTCTTGGGCTGCTGTAACAAAGTACCACAGACTGGGTGGCTTAAACAGCAGAAATTATTCTCTTTCAGTTTTCAAGGCTGGAAATCTGTGATGAAGGAGCCGGAAGGGCTGTTTTTCCTGACGCTTCTCCCTTTAGCTTGTAAACAGCTGTCTCCTCCCTCTGTCTTCCCATGGTCTTTCTCTCTGGGTGTTTGTTCCATGATCTCCTCTTTTATAAGATCACCAGTCATGATCAAATGTTACTTGATTACCTTCAAAGCCCTATCTTCAAATATTGTCACATTCTGAGGTACTGAGGATTAGGACTTCAACATTTAATTTGGGGAGGGGATCACAATTCAGCCCATTACACCACTATTGGGGAAAATTGAGAGGAATGTGTTTTTATTAAAAGTGAATAATTGTTATTGATCAGATGGGGCAACCGGGTAAGCAACTCAGTGTGTAAACTATTGAATGAAGAATCTTTCTCATAATGTAGTATAATAAAATTTAAATTTGATACTTTAAAAATGTACTATAAAAGTTTGTTTTGAATGCTGAAGCAGGACAATGAAAATAGCAGACAAGTTGGTTGTCAGAAGAGGAAGACACTGTTGGGATAGCAAAATAATTGGAAGAATGTTTTATTTGCTGATACAAACATTTTTCACTGATATTTCAAGTCTTAGAAGACAAAATAATGAAATATTTATTCTGAATCAGTACTGTTCTCTAAATTTCAACCAGGAAGGACTTCTGCGAAGCTATGGGTACTGACAAAGGGTTGAAGAGTCTTCTTCTGCAATCATTGTTTTTCTGAAACTGAAAAAGATTCCAGATTAGTTTTAAGTGAAGTCACATCCTTTCATCTGTGGGAGAGAATTTTCTGACTACTTAAAAGGAATCAATATTATCAAAACATCTGACTATTGTATTCAATGTCTGTCTCCTCTCCTAGACAATTATTTTGGTGTCTTTTTCCTTGTCTGTGATATCATAATTTTTGCACATCTTACTTAGCCACATATCACAGTCTTCCTGAGGATTGTTATTAAACCATTTAATTAATAAAAGCATAGATTCTTTAAAAAAAGGAAGGACATTAAAGCTTTAGGCCAATTCCCTCCTTGATTTGAAATTATTCACAAGCACAGTGTTTTACATTAGTACTCATTCACATTCACTATCTTGGTCTAATCACATTACCCTTGATAAACCTAAAAAACACTCTCTAACACTCACTGTAAAAATGGTTTATCTTTATTTATGGTAAACAGGTAGGATTTGCATATTGTGCAATTGTATTTAAGTCATATAAAATAGGTATGCAATTATGCCAGACGATTATTATCACATATTTAAACAAATAGAACATGTAATTCTTGCACTGTTTCTGTAAAAATCATTTTTTTAGCCAACTATGTCTGATTATTTTTTAACATTACAAATCTAGGGTAGCACTGTCTGATATAACCTTCTTTGATGAGGGAAATTTTCTATAATGCCTGTATTGTCTAATACACAATAGAAAAATTGAGAGAAGTGAGACAAACTTGACTGTCTCATTCATTCATCAAACATTAGCTGAGAGCCTTGTTTGGCCCAGGTAGTGTGAGTAGGCACTACCAATGCAATGGCAAACAAGATACAGCTCCTGCCCTGAAGGAACATGAGAGATGACAACCAACCAAACAATTACAATACTACACAATGAGTAGGTTACAGGGTGCTGAGGAAGGGCAGAGAGACACATAACCCAGCTGGGTGAGGGGCTGGGGATTCACAACTTGAGGCATGTCCTTCAAAATAAGGAAATTTAGTCTTAAAGGGCTCTGTGATTTACCTAAACCCACATGAAATTTACCTAACCAGATAACTTTAGTTGCAAAATTCATAGGCCTTCCACTGCTCTCAAAAAATGCCAATCATCATTTCTTCAAAGAAGCTTTTAAAATCACTCAATTTCTGTGAGTTATAAAAATAAAGAAGATATTTTCAAGTAAGATAAGAGTAGTGAGGCAACTACTACAGTATTCTATATTAAGTTAAATCCACAAATGATTAGTTCACAGTATACATAGAGGCATATTATTTATGGTTGATTAATTATTTTGTTTTTGGTTAGTTTATCAAAAATAATGGATACTATGTACTTGATTAGAGACTGTACTTCAGCTTAAGTAACTTCTACCCACAGACTACTTCCTGGAAATTTGAGGTACCAAGTTTTTCCGTATGTCATTACAGCATTTTCCTCAGTACCAGGTTTCCATATTTCCTCATAAGAACACTTACTCTGGCATTTTATGAGAGTCTCTGGTGATATTCCCTAAATCAGGTTTATTTTCTTTCAACTTTTTCATCTGCTATCTAAACCTCATCGTATGTATAAGGAAATGGTATACAACTTGCTCATTATTTAACTGACTAAATGAGACTGATACTCTGTTAAGATTTTTTTAAGAAGTGAGGAAAATATTCAAATTATCGGTACATTTCACTTTTGCTAGGAAAGCATCCTTTCTTATCAAACTAGGCACATGTACTATTCATTATAACATGTCAACAAAAATTATGTGAATGTACTGAATCCTTATCAAACATCCAATGACTGATTGTGGATTGAATAGAAACCTAATGCAGAATGGAAAACACTCTTTATAAATATTTGCTGAATGAAAAGTTTCAATCTCTACCCTACTTTTCACAGGTTTTTTTTTTAATTAAAATCCATAATGATATCCAATAGTTGTTTATGTGTATAAAATAATGAGTTTTTTTTTCTCTATGGTAGTGCTTGTGCAAGTTTCTGATATTGAGGACATGACATGTAAGGACAAATTCACCTGCATTCTACCTAAGTGCTCTCCTTTCATACCTGTACCCCTGAGGAGAGGTGAGTTCATGGGGCTCAATTCTTGAGTTTTGCAAAACTATATGATGAAAGAATTTATTAAAACAGGTGTTTCTTCAGCAACTTCTTAGAAACAGAGCAAGACTTGTAAGGTAAATAGAAACCACAGATATTGAGAACAATCTTTGAGTGTCAGAAATCAAGTTTCTAAGAAAAGAAAGTGGGAGGAAAGGGATGGAAAAAGAACAAACTTTTTTGCACTTGTCATATTCAGAAAACTAAGAAATAAAGGCACATTGTTTCAGCATCTATGGGGCTACAACTAGTGATATGGCTAAGAATGCTACCTAGATTTATTATCTCTCATGTTGAGCTAGGTGGTTCTTACCTGGGGCTGCTCATGTAGTTGCAGCCAGATGGTAGTGTCTGAGGGATCAGCTGGGCTGAGTCTTCAAGAGGGCTCACTCACGTTGCTGGCTGTTAGCTGGCAGCTGTGATGGAACTGTTAACTGCAACACTATCAGAGCCTGGGTTTTCCTCAGCATGGCAGTTGGACTTACAAAAAGGGTTTCACAAGTTCGAGTTTTCTAAGAGACCTAAGAGGAAGCTGCAAGGCTTCTTCTGACCTAGCCTTAAAAGCTCATGTCACTTCTACCACCTTCTATTTGTTAAGTAAGTCACTGAAGTCAAACCAGATTCAAGCATAGGGAAACTGAGCTTGAGGGGGGGAGGGCGACAAGGTCACATTACACAAGAGGGTACTGACTAGATGGAGCAAGCACGAGGTGTCAGTAGGAAGGCAAATCTTACTACATCCATTTTGGAATATACCATTTGCCACAGTCTTCTATCTGGCCACAACAATTTACATCCTTCTTACATGCAAAATACAGTGACTCCTAAAGTCTTATGGGTCCCAAATTCAGATGTTGTCATTGATACCAAATCCAGGGAGGATAAGGATCCTCAGCTTAGGATGCAGTTCTTCAAATGCAACTCCTGGGGAACAGTTCTTTTCCAGCTTAATCTCCTCCACCCACGTCGGCCCTCCAGCTGCTCATTATCTAAGCTCTCTAGAGTGAGAGTACAGGTAGGGAGAAAGGCAAAGAGGGTCAGAATGTTTACGTCTACTACTCTCCTAAGAATGTTTCGTCTGCTCCAGGCCTGGCAGATGTCTAATGCTGCCGTATGCACTCAGTGGAGACCTTGGTCTCCTGGCCTGGGCCCTTTGGACTGCCACTCTTGTGTCTCAACCCCTCACAGACTCACTTTACTGGTATCATACTGTCCTCCTAGCCAGACGTCTTGGGCAGGTTTAACATGGAGGGGCTTCTAGCCTAGTTGAATTAAATAACAATTATTGTCAGCCCACATGATCCAACCTAAGTGATAAAGGGGCTTATTCATTTATGAATGGAGAAAAAGTATAAGCATACCTTCCCACTCATTTTCCCATCTCTGGTCCCATGATGGTTTCACTGAAGGAACATTCTTTCCCTTGGAGAACATATTGTTTACCAGGCATCTGGGAAGTGTTAATGGTTTATCCTAGACAATAATAGCTCAGCTCTATAGGGTCCCACATTTCATACTTCTGAAAAAGTAGTGGAGTGCATCTAGATTTCAAAGAAGTATCGAAAAGGAAATGATTGTCATACTAACTGTATGAGCTCTGGTGTGTGTCTGGGACTCCAAACTGTCAGAGTTTTCCCCTCTTCTACTGTTTCTCTAGTTCCTGCACACCAGCCCACGTCTGCACAGATCACTATCCTCAAGGCCAAAGTATCAGAGGCTGGGTTCATCTCTCATTGTCTTATTCCTTCTCAAGGTGCAGGCAGAATGCTGGGGCTCAAGTATTATAGATTCAACTAATTAATTTAATGAAAGTAATTTAACAAATTAGACAAAGTGGAAATTTAAACCCAAAATGAAGAATGGTTTAATTTATATTCATAAAAATGCACTCCATCAAGAAGATAAAATAGTGATGAAAATTTAGATACTGATGAACACAGTATAAAAATATATAAAATTTTTAAAATGAAGAGATCTAAAAGAAAAAGTGGAAAAATATACCACACTTGGAGTTGGGGACACTCCTCTATCAGAAGCTGTCATTTCAAATGAGAAAATAATAATAATGATGATAATATTAAGGTTTTGAAAAATAGTTACTACAATTGATTTAGCAGCTCTATTTATAGAATTTAGATGCCATGTTCTTTGATGACTCTTTTTTTTAACTTATATCGTTTCGTTAGTTTAGAAAGTCCTTCCCTGCTTTCTCTATGTATTCATTTTTAAGTCCTTTCTTAAATGACTATTTCTTAGTGATGTCTTCTTTTCACTAGGAGTAAGTCTGACATCTTCCATATGTCTCTTCTGAGACTTTTTCATTGTGACTAGCTATTTTTATGTCTAATTTCTGGTAGATCATAAAGGCAGAGGTAATCTCATCTTTGTATACCTCAAGTTTAGCACCATACATGGTGTCAGTGAGTACTCAGGGAAAAATTGCTGAGAGAAAGAATAATGTGTCAATGAAGGCATAGCCCACTTTATCAGTATAAAGCAAGGGCAGCAATAAGACCATTCTCTCATCTGTTAAGGCTCATTAACACAGGTGAGGCACACCTGGGGAAAAGTCGCTGTCTGCTCAGTGGCTAGCCCTTCTACCCATAGCAGGACCATTCTACTGAGATGATTTAATTCCTTCTCAAAATAGTACACTTACCTGACCTGCTCTATCATTCCTCATCTGTGAAGGAAATGGCATCAGAGAGCAAAGTTAAAAGCAACCAAGTGGAGAATGTAGTGGGTTCGAGGTATTTCAAGAGTGGGTTGACAAGGGGAGGATAAATATAGGTACAACCACAAAGCATATTGTTATCCTCCCGCTCCTGACTATAACACGGATCCAGACAAGCCACTTGGGCACGTAGGCACAGACAGCCTCTACTTTCCATGCTGGTGTGGTTTGAGGTGTGTCATTTCATGCCCACTTCCCGGGAGTGGTCCCACGCAGCTGAGAACCAGCTGGCCCGATCGCACTGCTGCCCGTAAGGAAATGGAGCCGAGTAGCCTGCCTATGCATGTGCTAGGCTGAGGTCCTGCCCTTCCCCCAGAGATTAGTGTTGGGGAAATGTCTTCTGAAGCTTCACTTACCACAGTTAGTTTTGGACAGGCTTCTGAAAAGCAACTTGTCACTACGAGAGAGGAAGGGGAGACATTTCTGGGTTTATGCTGCTCCATGTCTAATTTAGCCAGCAAGTGTGAGCAGCCCACTTACCTTCTGATTTTCCTCTTCTACCGTGGTGGTGACAGATGGAAATATTCATGAAGAATTTTACCAAAAACCTAATATAGAACAGATGAAAAACAAATAGAGGGAGCATGATAGCAAAAGGCAGATGAATATAAATTTGAATTAAGTGATTCATTTAAGAAATATTTATGGAGGACCTCCTTGTGATGAGCTCTCCCTAAAGTTCTCTGAGAAGGCTTTTCAAAAACAAAAACAAAAACAAAAACAACAAAAACAAAAAAGCCTTGGTGGAACCACTCAATGGAATGGAAGGAGTTTGGTGATTTGGTATAGTCAAATGGAAAGTAGCTGGTGAAGAATCAGGCCGTTGCCAGATTTGGGGAGAGTTTGTTCTTCATCATTTCCATTCTTTGTTGTGATTCATGTGCAAAAAAGCCTTGAATAATATTTGCATGAAGTGATCCCTTCTGAAGGGACATTTAAAAATCAATTTGGTGTAAATCAATCCAATTCTAGAGCCCATATTATCTGGTTCTGGCAGCTAAAAGTAATTTAAAAGATTTAATAATTTAATCAGTCTCTCAACAGACCATGTAAGAGGAAAGTCCATTTTAAAGCAAAGCAAGCAGCTTTAGAAACCTTTTATCATTACTCTCTCCTCTGTATTCTTTATCCAAAATATGTCTGCTCTCTTCAGTCCTCTTTTTCCCATGTTCAGTTCTTCCAGACTACTCCCTCCCCCAACTCTTGGAACTTCCCCGAAATACATACAACCTTAGTTACACCTTAGTCTCTATTAGATGTGCCGATGCTGAATTCTTTGACTTCCTCAGTACTCCCTCCCATTCACCATTCCTTTAGAACAAAGAAGTACCCAAAAGGTGACTAAGCATGTTAAAAATTTTTGAATCCTTAAGAAAGGGTGAAAATTGAGAATGTTAATGAATTAATCATTTGTTCATTAGTAAAATTTCTGTTTGGGGGAAATAAAAGAAATCTTAATAATTAGTACTGCCATAAAATACACCATTAAACAATAGAATAAAAGGGACTGATTTTTTTCCCTTAAACTCAATTTCAGGGTTACTTTACTAGATGGACCTCATATTAGAGGAGAAAATCTGAGGAAACATTATGAGTAGATAAGGCTCGATTTGAACAAGTAGCTGAGAGACAAAGGTGAATTTGATTCTTTACCATGTCGCCGGATGAAAATACAAGCATTAGTGATTTGGTTACTTGTTTTTACTACATTTATGCTAGTAACATCTGAAACAAGGTTAATTTATAATGTAGTTGATGTACTTGAATGCAAGGTAGGTACAGATATGGGGAAAGTTGGAACCAAATCTGCAAGAACAAAACTCCCAGCTGGTGGTACAAATGACCACTAAGCCTCCTGAATGTATAGTAGCAAGACAGTTTGCATCAAAGTCAGCCTTTGCATGTTCAACAAAGGGGTAAAAATCATCAATTTAAAAGACATATAACTGTTTTAAAAAAAGTATTTTGCTGCTTATATACATTTTCTCAGCCAGGGAAAGTTGCTAAATTTTTAAACTGAGGGTTGACTATTTTTTTTTTCTTCATTAATAAAAAAAAAAAAAAGAAAAGAAAAAGATACCATGGCAAAGGGTGAGACTAGGAAAAAGTATATGAATTCTCATTTTAAGGATAAAAAGTCATTCATAAGTTCAACTTTTTTGGCTAATAATTTATCAAGGCTGAACCTTCAGTGCATAACTTCAGGAGTGCACTGTGCATATATAATGGAAGAAGGCAAAACAAATACAAATAAGAAAACATTTATGATTTGGCAAAGAGTTTTGGTAATAGAAAAAATGGATAATTTAGGACTCATTTTATTTACAGATAGCATAAGAAAATAGATACTACCATTAGTCACCTTTTTGCCAAAAAAAAATCTGTTGAAAAACACTTTTTTGAAGAATTGAAAAAAAATGATCAATGGTTCAACAGTAAGCAACTCTCAGCCCATCATATGACCCAGGCAAATTGACTTCTCAGTAAAACGCCATACATCCCAATTTCTATTAACAGTTTCCTGAAATCTTTGCCTTCAGAATCTTGTGCTTTACACACACCATAGGGATGTTTTCTGACCTTTTTTATAAGCACTGAAATAAATACTGACATATATTGTATCAGTATTAGTTAGCCAGGGCTGTCATAACCAAGCACCGCAGACTAGCTGGTTTACACAAGAGAAGTTTATTTCCTCAAGGTCTGGACCACACATCAAAGTGTTGTTGGCACCCTTGATTTTTTTTTTTTTGAGGTTTCCCTTTAGATTGTACAATAGATGTCTGTCTTCTCCCAGTGTCTTTACATGGCCTTCCTTCTGCGTATATCTGTGTCCACATCTCTTATTTTATTTATTTTATTTATTTTAATTTATTTTTTCAAATACATTTGTCTCTGCCTATCCCCCACCACTTTCCCTTGCCCCCTCCCTCCTTCCCTCCCTCAGCTCTTCGCATTTGGTTTTGTCCATGAGTCCTTGCTATATGTCCCTTGACTTTCCCCTTCCCTTCCTTTTCCCCGCCAGCCCCTTCCCTCTTTTCTCTGTTGGTTTCTTTTCCTTTCGTGTTGCTGGTCTTATTTTCCTTGCATCTTTGTATTGTTGGTTAGGTTCCACTTATAGGTGAGATCATATGGTATTTGTCTTTCCCTCCCTGGCTTATTTCACTTAGCATAATGCTCTCCAGTTCCATCCATGCTGTCACAAAGTTTAGTAGTTCTTTTTTTCTTTCTGCTGCGTAGTATTCCATTGTGTATATGTACCATCACTTTTTGATCCAATCATCTACTGATGGGTATTTAGGTTGCTTCCACACTTGGCTATTGTAAATTGTGCTGCTAGGAACATTGGGGTGCATAGGTTCTTTTGTATTGGTGTTTTGGTGTTCTTAGGGTATAGTCCCAGCAGGGGAATCCCTGGAAAAAAAGGCAGTTCCATTTTCAGCTTTTTGAGGAAATTCCACACTGCTTTCCACAGTGGCTGCACCAGTCTGCATTCCCTCCAACAGTGGACTAGGGTTCCCTTTTCTCCACAGCCTCGCCAGCACCTGTTGATTGTTGATCTGCTATGATGGCCATTCTGACTGGTGTGAGGTGGTACCTCATGGTGGTTTTGATCTGCATTTCTCTGATGGCTAGTGATGCTGAGCATCCTTTCAAATGCCTCTGGGCCCTCTGTATCTCCTCCTTGGAAAAGTGTCTGCCCAGGTCCTTTGCCCATTTTTTGACTGGATCATTTGTCTTCTTGGAGTGGAGTCGAGAGAGTTCTTTATATATCTTGGAGATCAAACCTTTATCTGATGTATCATTAGCAAATATATTTTCCCATACAGTTGGCTCCCTTTTCATTTTGCTGCTGTTTTCTTTAGCCGTGCAGAAGCTTCTTATTTTGATGAGGTCCCACTTGTTTATTCTTTCCTTTATGTCCCTTGCTTTAGGAGACATATCAGTGAAAAAAGTGCTGCGTGGGGTATCTGAGAGTTTCCTGCCAATGTTCTCCTCTAGGACTTTAATGGTGTTGTGACTTACATTTAAGTCTTTTATCCATCTTGAGTTTATTTTTGTGTATGGTGTCAGCTGATGATCCAATTTCAATTTTTTCCATGTAGCCGTCCAGCTCTCCCAACACCATTTGTTGAAGAGGCTATTATTGCTCCATTTTATGCTTCTGCCCCCTTTGTCAAATATTAGATGCCCATAGAGACCTGGGCTTATTTCTGGGCTTTCTATTCTGTGCCACTGGTCTATGGGTCTGTTCTTGTGCCAGTACCAGATTGCTTTCAGTATGGTGGCTTTGTAGTAGAGTTTGATGTCTGCTATAGTGATCCCTCCTACTTTGTTTTTCTTTCTCAAAATTGCTGAGACTATTCAGGGTCATTTATGGTTTCATATAAATTTTTGAAATGTCTGTTCTATTTCTGTGAAATATGTCATTGGTATCTTAATAGGGATTGCGTTGAATCTATAAATTGCTTTGGGTAGTATGGACATTTTGATGATATTAATTCTTCCAATTCATGAGCACGGTATATGCTTCCATTTATTTGTGTCTTCCTTAATTTCCTTCTTCAATGTTGTATAGTTTTCTGCGTACAGGTCTTCCGTCTCTGGTTAAATTTATTCCTAGGTACTTTATTTTTCTTCTGGATATATCAAATGGTATTTTTTTTCTGATTTCTTCTTCTTCTATTTCATTGCTGGTGTACAAAAATGCCTTTGATTTCTGAATGTTGACTTTGTATCCTGCTGTTTTGCCAAATTCACTTATTAGGTTGAGGAGTTTTTTGGTAGTGTCTACAGGGTTCTCTATATACACTATCATGTCATCTGCAAACACTGATAGTTTTACACCCTCCTTTCCAATTTCAATGCCTTTTATTTCTTTTTCTTGTCTGACCGCTGTGGCTAGGACTTCCAATACGATGTTGAAAAGAAGCGGTGAGAGCGGACATCCTTGTCGTGTTCTCGATCTTAGTGGGAGAGATTTCAGTTTTTGCCCTTTGAGTATGATATTGGCTATAGGTTTTTCATATATGGCCTTTATTTTGTTGAGGAATGCCCCATTTATTCCCATTTTGCTCAGTGTTTTGATCATAAATGAGTGCTGTTCCTTATCGAATGCTTTTTCTGCATCTATTGAGATGATCATGTGGTTTTTGTCTTGTCGTTTATTGATGTGATGTATCACGTTTACTGATTTGCGTATATTGAACCATCCCTGCATCCCTGGGATGAATCCCACTTGATCTTGGTGGATAATCTTTTGAATGTATTGCTGGATGCGGTTTGCCAACATTTTGTTGAGGATTTTAGCATCTATGTTCATCAGCGAAATTGGCCTGTAGTTTTCTTTCTTTGTAGGGTCTTTATCTGGTTTTGGGATCAGGGTGATGCTGGCCTCATAGAAGGAGTCTGGGAGTCTTCCCTCCTCTTGGATTGTTTGGAATAGTCTGAGAAGGACAGGGGTTAGCTCTTCCTTAAATGTTTTGTAAAATTCTCCTGTGAAACCGTCCGGCCCTGGGCTTTTGTGTGCTGGGAGTTTCTTGATGACTGCCTCAATTTCCCCAGCTGTTATTGGTCTGTTCAAGCTTTCTGCTTCTTCCTCCTTCAGTGTTGGAAGATTATATTTTTCTAAAAATGTGTCCATTTCATCAAGGTTTTCAAATTTCTTGGCATATAATTGTTCATAGTAGTTTCTGACAATCCTTTGTATTTCTGTGGTATCAGCTGTTATTTCTCCTCTTTCATTTCTGATATTATTAATTTGGGTCCTCTCCCTTTTTGTCTTGATGAGTCTGCTGAAAGGCTTGTCAATTTTATTTATCTTTTCAAAGAACCAGCTTCTGGATTGGATGATCCTCTGAATTGTTCTTTTTGTCTCTATGTCATTCAGTTCTGCTCTAATCTTGACTATTTCCTTCCTTCTACTTGCTCTGGGATTTATTTGTTATTGTTTCTCCAGTTCTTGAAGTTGTAGTGTTAGGTCTTTTATTTGAAATGTTTCTATCTTTTTTAGGTAGGCCTGCATTGCTATGAACTTCCCTCTCAGGAACGCCTTTGCTGTGTCCCATATGTTTTGGACAGTTGTCTGTTCATTTTCATTTGTTTCCAGAAATTTTTTGATTCCTTCTCTTATCTCATTATTGACCCATTCATTGTTTAATAGTCTACTGTTCAGTCTCCATGAGTTTGCAGGTTTTTGAAGTTTCTCTTTGAGGTTGATTTCCAGTTTCAAGGCCTTGTGGTCCGAGAAAACGTTTGGTATTATTTCAATTTTCCTGAATTTGCTGAGGCTTGCTTTGTGTGTTATCATGTGGTCTATCTTTGAAAAACTGCCATGAGCATTTGAAAAGAATGTGTATTTTTCTTCTTTGGGATGTAAGGTTCTATATATGTCAGTTAAGTCTCTTTGATTCAGTGTGTCTTTCAGCGCCACGATATGTTTATTAATGTTTTGTTTGGAAGATCTGTCCATTTTTGACAGTGGGGTGTTGAAATCCCCTACTATCAGTGTGTTGCTGTCTATATCTTTTTTGAAGTCATCCAACAATTTCCTTATAAACTTGGGGGCTCCTCTATTGGGAGCATATAAGTTTACAATGTTGATGTCTTCTTGATAGATTCTTCCTTTAAGTATTATGAAGTGCCCCTCTGGGTCTCTCTTTATGGCCTTTGTCTTGAAATCTACTTTGTCTGATACAAGTATGGCAACCCCAGCCTTTTTCTCTTGCTCATTTACTTGGAATAATTTTTTCCATCCCTTTACTTTCAATCTGTGTAGGTCTCTTGCTCTGAGGTGGGTCTCTTGTAGGCAGCATATGTGTGGGTCATGTTTTCTTATCCATTCAGCTACCCTGTGTCTTTTGATTGGGGCTTAGTCCATTTACATTGAGAGGTATTACTGATAGAAACTTACTCATCTTTTCTCTTTTTACCTGTGTTCCTCTCTGTCTCATTCTTTTCCTTCATCTGCTTAAACCAGTCCCCTTAGCATATCTTGGAGTGCTGGTTTGGTAGAGATGTATTTTTTTAGCCTTCTCTTGTCTGGGAAACTCCATATTTCCCCTTCTATTTTAATTGAGAGCCTTGCTTGTTAGAGCAGCCTTGGCTGTAGGCCCTTTCTTTTCATGACTTGGAATATTTGTTGCCATTCCCTTCTGGCTTGTAGTGTTTCTGTTGAGAAGTCAGCTCCTAGGCGTATCGGGGCCCCCTTGTATGTTATTTTCTCCTTCTCCTTTGCTGCCTTGAAGATTCTCTCTTTGTCTTTGATAGTGGCCATTTTAATGATGTGTCTTGGAGTGGACCTCCTCGAGTCCCTCTTGAGTGGGGTCCTCTGTGCCTCCTGGATCCATGAGAGCCTTTCTCTCCTCAGATTAGGGAAATTTTCCATCATTACTTCTTTGAGGAGGTTCTCTATCCCTTGCTCCTCTTCTCCTTCTGGTATCCCTATTATGCGGATAGTATTGCATTTCAGGTTGTCCTGCATTTCCCTAAATGCCTCTTCATTCCTTTTGAGTCTTTTTTCCATTTTTTGTTCTTTCTGGGAGCTTTTTTCTACCTTATCCTCCATCTCACTGATTCGATCCTCGGCTTCATCCAGCCTGCTTTGGATTCCTTCTACTGTGTTCTTCAATTCAGTAATGGTATTCTTCATATCCTCTTGTGTCTTCTTGATAGTTTCTATGTCCTTTTCCAGGTTGATATAGTTTGTTGTAAGATCCTGATAGTTTCTCTGCAGGTTCTCAAAGTTATCTTTGAGCTGGCTGAGCTCATTGAGCTTCCTTAGAACCATTGTTTTGAATTCCATATCTGATAGTTCCCTTGCCTCTATTTCATTTAGTTCTCTCTATGGGGAGTCCCCTTTTCCACTCATTTGGGGGGAACTTCTTTTTCTTCCCATTTTTGTGAGAGTCTGTTAAGTATTTTACTTATTTATTTAGTTATTTTTGCTTCTGCTTCAATTGGGCTGTCTAGATTTCCTGACTTTGTGGACTTAACTTCTATGGTAGTAGGTGGGTCTTTTTATTTATTTATTTATTTATTTATTTATTTGTTTGTTTGTTTGTTTGTTTGTTTTTCCCTTTACTTTTCTTTCTGGGCCTGCCTCTGATGATGTCAGTTGTTGACCCTATATGACCTTGGGTTGTTTGTTTGAGCCTTCCAGGAGTCTACTGTCTGTGTCTGACTCCTGCTTGGGGCAGCTTTGTGACCCCTTCGGTCAGGGCTGGGCTATTTTTTGGGATCACTCTGCACTTTCCCGCTGGCTCCTTGAGCATGCTCCCTAGCGCGGCAGGATCGCCCCGCCTGCCTGGGCTCACGTGTGCTTGCCCCAGACCAGGGGGCTTATTTGTGTCCTCGGGTACTCGTCTGGCCCCCCCTGGCCAGGCAAGCTCCCCAGCAGGGTCAGTTTAGGGTCTTCTATCGTGTGTTTTCCCCGCTTTTGGCTCTTTGGGTGCATTGCTTGCCCTCGCCATCTGGAGTCTACGGAAATGGGAGGAAGTCAGCTCTAGGACTCTCCAGTTAATCCTGTCTCCGGTCTCTCCTCCAGGGACTCTGGGCAGCTCTGTGACCCCTTCGGCCCCAATCTACTAATTTTGTGAGCCGCTCCGCAATCACAGGCCTGGCGGGTCAATTTACGCCTGCCCTTGCCGCTCTGTGCACTCCCTCACAGATCATTATCGGTGCCAATCTGTGGGAAGCCTTGCCAGCCGGTGCAAGCGTTGGCCAGCCCATGCCGGTCACACCCATGCTCGCCAACCCTCACTGGTCACTCGGCACAAGTGTGCGCGCCTGCACTATGTGTGATTTTCAGCTTTTGGCTCTTTGGGTGTGTGGCCTCTTCCCGCACAATGGAGACTACAGCAAGGAGAAGGAGTCGCGACTCCCCAGTTCCTCCTCCCGTTCTTTCCCCAACGCCTCCCTCTCCAGTCTCTCCTCAGGGGTCTCCGGGCAGTTCTGTGACCCCTTCGGCCAGGATCCACCACCTGTGTGGACTGCGTTTCAATCGCGGGCAGTCTGGTTCATGCTCCCCCCTCTTCTGCCTCTTTGGGGGTGCGACTTTCCAGCCCACAATGGAGACTACGGAACGGGGATGGAGTCAGGGCTCCCCAGTTCCTCCTCCCATTCTTTCCCCAACGCCTCTGTTTCCAGTCTCTCCTCAGGGGTCTCCAGGCAGTTCCATGACCCCTTTGGCCAAGGATCCACACCCTGTGCATTTCAATCGAGGGCAGTCTGGTTCATGCGCACCCCGCTTCTGCCTCTTTGGGGGTGTGCCTTTCTAGCCCACAATGGAGACTACAGAACGGGGAGGGAGTCGGGACTCCCCGGTTCCTCCTCCCGTTCTTTCCCCAACGCCTCTGTCTCCAGTCTCTCCTCAAGGCTCTCCCGGCCAGTCTGCACTTAGCCCCCCAGCTCACATGCACAAGCTGTGTGCAGAGCGCACAAAAGGCAGGTTAATGGGTTCCCTTATGCCTGAGCGAGATGGTAGCTGCAGAGTGGGAGGTGCCTCATCACCGGGGCTCCACCGGCTGCCATGTCAGTTCTCTTCACAAAGTTTTCCACACCAGTCTTCTCCAAGGCACCAGCCCACCCTGCTGCGACCTCTACCCAGAGATCAAGGAGGGTGGCTGCCACTGCAATTTTTGTGTTGGCCCTTTAAATGTCTCTTTGCATCCCCAGCCACCTGTCTCTGGCAGAGAGTGCTCCTAAGCTTTTCAGGGTTGCGTTTTGTCTGTATTTTCTTGGTTTTAGCTGCTGTAGTTTAGGGGTTCCTGTTTATGATTCAGACCCTGTTCTTCTCGGGGGGATGCTAACTGGCCGTTTCAATGTCCCTCTGGTGCCAGTGCCTGTGGGCACCCAGCCCACCCTCTCGAGCCTCCACCGCACTTCTCACCTGTTGGGATGTGTGAGAGTCGAATCCACTGTCCGCGGCACCAAGGCTCCTCTCCCACTATCGCTCCACTGCTAGCCAGGTGATTACTCCCTTATTTAGTTGCAATTCCAGTTTGGTTTTGGGAGGAGGTCAGCGTGACTCCCATTCACTCCTCCGCCATCTTAATCTCCCTCCACATCTCTTATTTTAAAGACAGCAGTGAATTCAGACCCATTCATTTTACCCTAATTATGTCTTTAAAGGACACAATTAATTGAATTTACTAGCACATTAAAAAAAAGACATTGTGGCCAAGTGTGATTTATCTCCAGAGCACAAGGATCATTCAATATTAGGAAATTTGTTTATATAATTCACCGTATTAATAGGTCAAAGGAAAAAATCATTTGAGTGTTTCCGTACATGTTAAAAGATCTTGAAAAAACCATATATACATTCCTGATAAAAAACACTCAATAAAATAGTAATTTAGATACTTCCTTAACATGTTACAAAGTATAAAACAATGGTACTTAATCACTTTATTAAGTGGAAAAATGCTAGAGGTATAATCTCAATAAGGTTAGAAATGATTTACGTATGCTCACTATTTCTGTTACCATTTATCATTACATTGGACATTTTAACTAGCAATATTTTATTAATGTAGGTAGCTACATGTGTAATGATTTTACAATCACTTTCTAAATTGTACATGGGTTTTGTACACTTTTTTGTATGTGCAATTCATAATAAAAAGGTAAGAAATGTAATATAAGGAAACCACTTATACATACATTTAAAGAAGCTGTTAGAGATAATTTATGCTTATTTGTTTACTTTAAGCAGAAAGAAAGGAAGCCCTAAGTGTAGGCTTCATTTCCAACATTTAAAGAGCTTAGAGGTCATAACTCCAAACTCAAAGAAAAAGTTGGACAAATTGAAGAAAGGACACCTTTTCTTGGATCTGTCAGAGTTGAGTTTGCAGTGCAAAATACTGCCCTGAAATCTGGAGAGGTAGATCCAGCATCACAGTGGATTTGCACACCCAGAGCAGAGAGTGCTGAAGGCATAAACTGATAGAAATACTTAATAGTAATTTTAATGAATTGTTGGAGGCTGACTATGGACTAGAGTGAGAGTGACTAACCTTGGGGGACTAAGTTTTAGGGGGTACCCACACTTTATGGACTTCACCTCCAAGAAACCCAAGTTCTCATTGTGAAAAATGTAAGAAAGATGGACTTTTTGATTCTAGCAGATGGAGAAGAGCAGTAATTATTGTGAAATGCATGTCTGAAGCCTCCCTCCCTCATAACAAAGGCCTGCTTTTCCTGGGGAAAGACTTTATCAGAGTGTTGTTCCAGAGCTGTGGCAGAAAGGCATGCCTCTCATTCTAGCCTTGTCTAGCCCTCCTGCCTTGCTTAAGGGGGTTGGAGAGAAACTATACAGAGGAGTCATTTATGAAAGTCATAGGCCAGAAACACAAGCCCACAAAAAGGCTGAGAGGTAATTGGAAAAATTACAGAATGCCTCAAGCCCCCACCCCCACCTTACCACATGGTTCCAGTATAATAGCAGGGGATTACAACTGAGAGACCAATATGAAAAAGATTCCATCATAAGAGGAGTACTTACAGAAGCCTGAAGTCAAGGTCTGAGATGAAAAAAATGAAGAAACTAGAGAAATTTGAAGCCTCTGTCATTGATAGCTACAGCAAACATTAAACAAAAACAAACTCCTAGCCAGATTAACATAAATCCTCACACTGCTGGCCTATTAAATTGAGTTTATATTTCCCAAAACAAAATATCTGGCTTTCAATAGGCATGATAAAGTCAAGGAAAAAAAGTCTGAAAAGACAAATCACTAGAACCAAACTCAAATATGACACAAATGTTGTAATTATCAGACAGAAACTTATAAAATAACTATGATGAATATGTTAAGAACTCTCATGGGAAATGTAGGCAACATGCTAGAACACATGGATAAGACAAGCACAGAGATGAAAATTCTTGATATGGCTGCAGGAAGAATCAGTGTGTCTGAACATAGGTAATAGAAAATCCCCAAACTGGAAACTCAAAATCAATCACAGGGAAAAAAAATGAACAACACACAAAGGCATAGAAGCTGTATAATACATTACTAAAAAATGAATGGTTTAGAAATGAGATCAAGGAAGAAATCAAAAGATAAAACAAATGAATATGAGAACAGAAACACCCAAAACCTATGGGACACAGCAAAAGTAGCTCTGAGATGGAAATTCATATCATTACAGGCCTATCTAAAAAAAATAAAAATAAAAAACCCCAAACCTCAAATAAACAATCTAACTTTATACTTAAAGTAACTGGAAGAAGAACAACAAATTCCAAAGTGAGTAGAAGGAGATAATACAGATCAGAGCAGAAATAAGCAAAGTAAAGTCTAAAAAATATAATACAAATAGTCAATGAAACTAAGAGCTGGTTCTTTGAAAAGATAAGCAAGATTGACAAATCTTTAACCAAGTTCATAAAAAAAAAAAAAAAAAAAACAGAGAGAAGGAGGATCCAAGTAAAAATAAAAAATCAGAAATGAAAGAGGAGAAGTAACAACTGACACCAAAGAAACACAAAGGATTATAAAAAATATTATGAACAACTATATGCCAACAAATTGCACAATCTGGATAAAATGTATGAATTCCTAGAAACATACAACCTCCCAAAACTGAATCAGGATGGATCAAAACATCTGAAAAGACCAATTACAACCAATGAAATTGAAGCAGTAATAAACTCCCAAAAAACAGAAGTCCTGGATCAGATGGATTTGCAGGTAAATTTTACCAAATATTCAAAGAAAAACTAACATCTATCCATCTCAAATTATTCCAAGAAATTCAAGAGAAAGAAGGACTCGCAAGCTCATTTTATAAGGCCAGCATTATCCTAATTCTAAAACCGGACAAAGACACTACAAAGAAAGAAAATTATATACTAATATCACTGAGGAACATAGATGCTAAAATCCTCAACAAAATATTAGCAAACAGGATCCAGCCATATGTTCAAAAGATCATACACTATTATCGAGTATAATTTATTCCAAGGATACAAGGTTGGTTCAATATCTGCAAATCAATAAATGTGATACACCACATTAAAAAAAAAGGATAAAAGTAACATGATTAGATCAATAAATGTAGAAAAAGCATTTGATAAAATCTAGCACCTGTATATGACAAACACTTTCAGCATTGCAGGAATAGAAGAAACACACCTCTGTGTAATAAAGGCCATATATCACAAACCCACAGCCAACATCATATTCAATGGGAAAAAGTAAAAGGGTGTCCCTTAAAATCAGGAACAGGACAAGTACAACTGCTTTCACTACTCTTAATCAGCATAGCACTGGAAGTTCTAGCCACAGCAATCAAATAAGAAAAATAAATTTTATTGGCATGCCAATTGGAAAATAAGAAGTAAAACTGTTATTATTTGTGGATAGCATGATTCTGTACATGGAGAGTCCTAAAGACTCCACCAAAAAACTTCTATAATTGATCAATGAATTTGATAAGGTAGCAGGATGCAAAATTAATGTTCAGAAATCGGTGGCATTTTTATACATCAATAATGAACTATCAGAAAGGGAAATTAAAAAAAAAATCCCATGCACAATTGCTTCAAAAAAAGAATAAAATACCTATAACTAAGTCTAACCAAGGATGTAAAAGACCTGTACTTGGAAAATTCTAAGACACTGAAGAAATAAATTGAAGAAGATATGAATAAGTGAGAGCATGTACCATGTGCATGGACAGGAACAATTAACATCATTAAAATGTCCATATTACCCAAAGCAATCTATAAATTCAATGCAATTCCTATTAAAATACCAATAGTGTATTTCACAGAACTAGAACAAATATTCCCAAAATTTATATGGAACCACAAAAGACTTCAGATAGCCACAGAAATCTTGAAAAAGAACTGCAAAGTTGGAGGAATCACACTACCTGATATTAAACTACACTATAAGGCCATAGTAATCAAAACAGTATGGTCCTGGCATAAAAACAGATATCAATGGAACAAAATAGAGAGCCCAGATATAAATGCATGTCTTTATGGCCAATTAATATTTTTCAAGAGGCAAGAACATACAATGGGGTAAAGACAGTCTGTTTCATAACTAGTGTTGGTAAAATTGGACAGATATGTGCAAAAAATGAAACTAGATCACCTTTTTATACCATACACAAAAATAAGCTCATAATATATTAAAGACTTAAATGTTAGACTCAAAATCATAAAAATCCTAGAAGAAAACATAAGCAATAAAATATCAGACATTTCTCATAGTAATATTTTTTCCAATATATTGCCTTGGGCAAGGGAAACAAAAGAAAAAAATAAACAAATGGAAATACATCAAACTAAAAGGTTTTTTCATGGCAAAGGAAACTATCAACAAAATGAACAGACAACCAACAGAATGGGAGAATATATTTGCCAAGGATACATCTGATAAGGGGTTAATATCCAAAATTTATAAAGAATTTATAAAACTCAACCCCAAAACAATAAGCAATCCAATTAAAAATGGGCAAAGGACCTGAGTGGACACTTCTCCAAAGAGGATATACAGATGGTCAATAGACATAAGAAAGAACCTTAATGTCACTAATCATCAGAGAGATACAAATTAAAACCACAATGAGATATAACCTCATGTTGGGAAACACTCTGTCTGGTTTCAGGAACTGTACACCTGCCGACATGCTGGAGGGTCCCAAGGCTGGAAATAATCCGGAGGCCTTGGAGAAACAGGCTCCTGAGGAGACAACCTGGAGACAACCTGTCCCCCCTTGCAGGGATGTAGCTCCTGCCTCTCTGCTTTGCCATTGATGACCAGTTATCAAAGACAGGTAAGTTACCTCACGCTGAGGTATACAACCTAAGACAGATGCCGATCTAATATTGGCAGCAGGCAAGAAATTGGGGAACACAGAGAAAGGGCAAAAATGCCCACACTGCTCGGCTTGGCTTGGCTTTGACATGGCGGGAGTCCTCATGCTATCAGAAAGCAGTCTCCTTGTCTCTTGGCAGCTCCCTCCCCCCTGAATCAGTTCTAAACTAGATCTGGTGGTTCCCAGGGAAATCGGGCCTTAAAGTAAATTCTCTAAAGTGTGCTTTGTTCTTCCCTCAGAAGCTCTAGCCAGCTCATGTTGGGAAGGAAATTTACATTATTCACAGACCCTAACGCTATATCCTTGGGCACTGTTATATTTACTATGCTCTCACATTTAGTTGTCTCTCTTGTTTACTAGTCTCCTCTCAGACCCATGTAAATCAGTGTGTTCCTGCCATTTGTTTTCTTCAAAACATCACCCATTCTCTGTGAACATTAACTTACGGATGTAATGAGATAACGTGTGCATTCCTGTTACCTAGCCCCACTGATAACCCTTTCAATAAAAGCCTTTGGAAAGAGGGGCGAGGGGGCCTCTCCTACTCGAGGGATGTGCCACGTCTGCTCCCCCGGCAAACAGAGAAGTGTTTGGGACGATTCATGTTTATTCCCCTCATCTGTGACAAACCTGGGACAGGCTCTCCAGGATTCAGAGCCCTGCTCCCATCTCAGCCGGCCGGGAAGGTAACGCTCAGATCCCGGGAGTGCCGCACTCCCTGCGATGCGCTCCGTCCCCCTGATGTGGCAGTTGTTGCCAGGGCTGGGAGGAGCTGCAACCCAGGTGGCATTTCCCTGTGGCGGTGCTCCCCACCTTGCCTTTGCCTAATGCGATAACCTCATACCTGTCAGATTGGCTATCATTAATAAGTAAATTACAATGCACTAATTAAAAGAGGCTGTGAGGATGGATTAGAAAACAATCACCAAATATATGTGGTCTACAAAAATTACTTTATGTATAAAGACACTGATAGCTTAGAATTAAAGGGATAAAGAAATACACAGCATGCTATCACTCATTAACTGTGACCAATGTAATATAGGATGTTAACAGGAAAAAATAGGTTTGAGGCATATAGGAACTCTTGGTGTTATCTTTGTCGTAATTCTATAAATCTAAGAGTGTTCTAAAATCAAAAGTTGATAAGAACAGATGGATAATAAATTATTTGCAAGAGAAATAAGGCAAAACAGTTAAATGTAGAGTTAAAAATAAAATAGCTTTGAATTAAAAAGGGAAGCTGCTTTGAGATATGCATCTTAAAAATCATAACATCTCTTTAGCTTGCCATGATGCCCTGAATGATAAGTGGTAAACATATATTAGACTGATAAAATAAATAATTAAAAAACAAATCTCCTATAAAATTTGCTTATTGTTCATCAAGAACTTACACAAACTTATCACAACTGAATTTCAGGAAAGATAAAAATGTAAGAGCATGACACAATGAAATTCTTCACAATATTTAAGTGTAAAATGTGGATAAGTCACTGTTTAATTTAGGACTGTGGGTTTACCAGTTTGATTTAACGTTATGCCATTCTGTTAGTAAATAAACACTGAGCCCCTCCTATGTTCATTGGAACTATTTTAGGTGTTATGAATAATCACACAAATATATAAGAAATAGTCTCTACCCTAAGAAGTTTACATAATACAGTTTAAAGTCCTTTATATACAACTTCTGTAACATTTGTCTTTTCCTACAAATCCATATTTTTTTCTTATACCAATAGAGTCAGTAAATAAATTAGGTCTTTACCTCACAGGGTTTTGCTGAACAGTGAGCTTGATTCATCTGTAAGGGAGGAATGGTGTCAATTTCTTCTCAACCACATGACAGCTCAGTTGACATTGGGCTAATTGTATGTGTTTAATTTTTAAAAATCTATCTGCATTTCCTTACCTGACTGAAACTGTTTTTCCATTTTTCTTTTTGACACAATTAATTCAGTGTTATTCAAATAAATGGCAGTTCCCAAAACAGCTGTGAAATTTCAATATTTATCCTTAGCCATGATTCTCAAAATGATTTATTAGCCTCTTATTTTGCCTGGATAGTTTTTGGTGCTTCAGCCTCGCAGCTCTTTGGTATCAAATGAGAGCCTGGATTTCTGAGCCAAGTGATATTCCTATGCTGCCATCTCTTCCACCCAAACAGTTTTGCTTATTAATAACAGGGTAATATTGAGTTTTCATATAAATCATTCATTGCTACTAATTAGTTTTGATACATTGGATACCAAGACTTCATCGCTGATAAAAGAAAGATGCAGACAGATAGACACAATATGTATGAATATTTACTAAAATAATTTAGCAAGGGGAGTCTCTCAAGAATAAAAATTAAAATAAGCAGAAGAACCTTTTTAAAAATGTAATTTTTTCCATAGTGAAACAGGCTGAAGTTGAAGGGCTTGTACCAATGTATATAGAAAGCACCTCAATAAAACTAAACAAATATTACCTGTATCCAGAACACTTATATGCTTTTTCTCCTTTTTGCCTGGAAATATATATGCTTTAAAAATAATTATTCTTATTATCATTGTTTGCTAATCCTGCAGAGCTTCCTTGGAAATGATGCCAGTTAGGACGCAGTGGCAGGAGAAGGAAGGTTGGGGCAGAGTAGTGGTTTCCCACAGGAAATCCATCTTATAGGAAAACTGACTTCAAGGGCAGGTTAATGAGATTACGCCTTGCTAATTATCCTGAAAGCCATCATTTGCCATTTCCAAACAAGATGGCAATTACCAAGCAGCTTTATCTTGTAATACCAAAAGCCTATTCAATGCTGCGATTGAAATTTTATCTATACATACAGTGAACAAAAAGTTTGGGAAACTGATTATATTTTCCAGCTATGGATTTAGAAGCATGGAACACCAACACTAGTCTAGTAAAAAAAAAAAAAAATTACAAAACTGTGCAGTGTTTTTGGTGCATTTATTGCAGATGAAGCCATAGGGAAAACCCCTTCTCTCAAAGTATACTTGCCATTCTATTCAGTAAGTACTTACGAGAATACTGTGTGAAAGGCTCTGAGTTGGGCAGTTTGAGAGCTATGAAGATAAGTAAGGTAAGATCTTTATGGACAAAGAGGAACAATTAAATGATTTGCAGGAGTAGATAGAGAAATTGTCATATATGCAAGGTGGAAAACTTGTGCTTTTGCTGTTTTTTTCCCATACCCTTGGCTGTCAGATGGCATTTTGTCCAACTCCATAAATGTCTGGTGACCACACTGTCCAAAGTCTTCCCCTGGAGAGCCACATCTAAGCCCAATATCACTGAGATCCAAAAACAGTCCTCCATCCCAAACAGTTCCTCTCTCTTCATTGCTAACAAGACTCACAAGCACTAGAAGAAAACCCAGTTACTTTATTCCTACTTATAGAGTGCTTCAGCCACATCTCCCTAAACATGCTTAGTTCTACAGAGCTGTTTCCACTGGTGTTCATGTGACCAACGCTGACTGCTCCAGTCTTGGTGTTAACAACAACATCCTTGCTGAGTCATTGAAGTAGTGTTTCTGGATAATTGGCATAAGTAGGATACTGAGTTGGACAAATTTCAGTTAAAATCCTTGACTTTTGAAATCTCTTAGTTATATTAAGATAATGACAGTCAAACTTCCACTCAACAGACAAGCTTATTATATTGTGTCTTTCCACATGTTTTCCACATATGGCTATCAATAAATATTTGTGAAATGAATAAGTGCACAAATGAAATTCAAAAAGCAACTGGACTACCCTTAGAAGCTGTAATAACAATGTTATCCTGCAGGCTAATTTGAAGGAAGCGAAAGAACACTGTTTTTTTATGTGGGAAATTTATATTGCATGTGAAGCTAAATGATTGGAAGTCATTTAGGAAAACTGATCACAACTTGTTATTTCATTAAATCAATAAATATTTGCTGAGCATGTACTATGTACTGTCACTTTCTAGGTTGAGGGGAAGAAGTGCTGAAGGAGATAGACACAGGGCCTGATTTCCTGGAGCTTAGCATCTTGTGGAGGTAATTAGACCATAATCAAAAACAGAAGCAAAATAATTTTTACTTTATTGTGTTATCCAGGAAACAGGATATGCTAGAGTGGAGTGTATCTGGGGAGATGGGTGCCCTACTTTAGTTTAAAGAAAGGCAGTCTTGAATATTTAGATTTGAGCTGAGTCATTGAGAAGATGGAAGGAGTTTTATGAAGAAACATTTTACCCTCTCCAAGCAGAGGGGAGGGCAAGTGCAAAGGCTGGAGTTGATAAAGCATTTATCTTGATGGAGAGAGGAAAGGAGGCAAGTGAGACTTAAAGAAGTGGTCAGCATAACTTTCTCTACAGGGTCTGATAGTAAATATTTTGGGCTTTTGGGGCTATATGTTCTCTGTTGAAATATTCAGCTGCGCTATTGCAGCATGAAAGCAGCCATAGATGTACATAAATGAATGAGTATGGCTGTGTTCCAATGAAACTTTATTTGCAAAAACAGGTGATGGGGTATATTTGGTCCATGGACCATAGCTTGTCTTGCTCCAGATCATAGAGCAAAACAAAAAATGTTACATGTTGAAATTGGAAAACTGCTGTGACCAGACCATGTGGGGCCTGAGGGCAAAGTAAGGAGTTAGAATTTTATTCTTAATGCAGTGTTCAACCATTGAGAGTGCCCATTGAGCAAGGAAGTGCCTTAGTATAATACACTTTTTAAAATATTAGTCTGGATCTTCTGTGGGAAAGAGATCAAAAAAGTCAACAGTATAACAGCAGAAAAGCTCTTTGCAATGGTCTGGGCAAGAGATGATGATGCTTGGCCTACATGGGGGCAGCAAAGAAGTGGTGTGAATGAATAAATATGCCTTCTGAAGTCAGGAAATGAAAATAAATTGGATATGAGCATGAGAGACATGCCAAGGCAGCAAGGATAATGAGTTCTAGGTTTCTGGCTTGAATTAGGTTTCTGGGTAATGATAGTGCTGCTTTCAAAATGTGGAAGATGGAGAAGCAATCAAAAGTTCAATTTCAGAAAGTTTTAGTTTGACATGTCTGTGAGACATTCTGAGGCATCCTTCAAAAGAAGAATGACTGAATAAGTAACTACAAGGAAAAATGGACCACTTTTGAAGAAGGTCAAAGAGAGAAGCAAGACTAGTATCCAGCCCTTCACACTAGAATGCCTTTGGTGGGAGTGTACCAAAATCCCTCTGTGAAGATAATGATATCATATCTATAGATGCCAGGCTCTGAAACTATGTGCAAATGCAACGCAGGACTTTTGTTAAAGTGGCCATGACCATTTCTTTCTGCATCAAAATAGAGAACTACCTCCTTCTGCAGCATGGAAAGCTGGATGCCTCTACCTTACGCCTCTGCCTCTGCGCTGTCAATACTCCACACAGGACTAAAAGGGGCTGATTGCAGGAGGATAAAAATAACTAGTGTGGAGAGACACAGGATGTTAATTGTGACCAGCAAACAGTTTGCATGTTAGCAGTGATCTGCAAATATGTTACACATGTTTCTCTGTTGGGCTTTGACCACATCCTAAAACACAATTCAATATGTCAATTTTTCAGAGCTAGCTAGTTTGCTTGCTTGAGAAATCCGGGGCAACCAGGTTTTACAGTTTTTGCCTAATTCAATTTAAACCGGTTGCTCCTAGGAACACTGCTGCAGAAAATAATCATAGAAACAGGGAAAAAGTTAATGAAATATGAATCAGAACACATGCTAAATAGTATTTCCCAATCTAGTCTATATTAGTGGGTAGAGTTTTACTAGGTATTTTTTGGTTTGTTGAAGTAGCTTTATTTATGGCAGAACATCTTAATGCAATTAATTAATATAATTCAGGCTAATATGCAGTATGAAATCCTGGAAGGAAGATACAGTATTTGGTGCTTTCAAATTTATTGCAAATACACCACAGTTTGGTAAGCGCACAGACACACATACATACATGTATTGACTATATATTTTCAATACAGTCATCATCCTATCTTATGTGGTTCTTGGTCCAATTTGGGCTATGCTTTGCAGCCAGGGACAAAATATCCATTTTAGCTACTTAAACAATTAGGGGTTATTTTTCTTAAAGAGCAAGAAACCCAGAAATGATTTTGTGGCTTTAGTCAGTTTAGTGCCTTACAAATATTGGAACAAACTCGTAACAATTCTGTTGACCTTTTCCTCTCAGTTGCAAAATAACGTCTGTGGCTACCAGTACCACAGCTGTGTATAAGAATAGGAAGAGGGAATTAGGAGCGGGTGAGTGGGTATCAGCTTCATCTGTTTCTTTTAACAAAGAAAACAAAATATTTTTCAGAATTCCCATAGCTGACATTTCCTTAGGTCTCATTATCTTATTATCATCAGGCTACTTGCTGCTGCCACAGCAGAGGGTGGGAAGGCTGGTAGAGGCTCTAGGAGGCAGAGAACAGGGTTCTTGTAATTAGTTTAGACACTCATGTTACTTCACCTGACCTAGGCACGTCACTGCTTCAGATCAAGTAGGCCGCCAAGAGAAGATGAGTCTTGGCCAGGCAACTAATAGCATTTGCTATACAGATTGTGTTAAACACAAACTTAGTATAACTCATTCATCATTTTCACATTGTGATGAGCACTGTAATGTACTGCCCTCATCTCCCTTTAGGGATAAAGGCCTGATTACTCAGCTTCTGGGAGAGTTGCTCCAAAGCAGGCCTCAAGCTATCAGTTCCCTTCAGCTATTGCCTGAACTAAAGAGAGTCACCTTAGCAATGACATGGCCCCTTCCCAGGGATGGCTTAATCAACCGGGGCCTGGAAAGGCCCTAACCCATTGCTGTGAGCATGTATTTTGCGATGTAGTCTTTCCAGAAGCCAGATTTCGGTCTTCGCTCAAGTAGTCTGACCAAGGGCCTTAAAGAACTAAAGTTCTGGGCTGCCTATGAGACTAGTCCTACGGGTGATGTCGGTATGAAGGAATAACAGTGAGTCCACGCAGTGAGTCAAAACTGAATGCTATGCATTCAGTTTTTATTAATGCAGATTCAATCCAAATCCATACTAACATAATAACAGTAATAGTCACTCAGAAACGATCAGTAGTAACATCGCACAAGAGAACTGGGAGTAACAAAACTGAGTCCCAAGGATCCAGATCAGGTCTCGGTTCAGGAGGCAACCGGCTGGCCAGTCAGAGTCCTGCAAGGTAAAGTCAGAGGGACAGAAACACAGCATAGGTCTTTCTCAGGGCTGAATGTGCAGGACTTCTCAAAGTGACTCGCTCTCTGGATGCGTCACCCATGGTCTGAAGTCTTCTGCTTTTATGCTTTTTTTGGTTGCCAAGTCATGTTGGTTTGCACAATTTCTCATAAACATGTCTTTCTTACGTTGGATAAACACATGTTATTTTCCATAGTCCCAATAGGCACATGTCGTATGCATCAGTTCTGATAGCCACATTGTTCTGTGCAACCTTGATAGGCACATGTTGATTAGGGTGGTGTTATCCTTCAGATAAGTACATGTTGTCTGCCACGCTGTACTGTGCATGCTGAGGGTTGTTTCATCCCTGAGTCATTTCTTTACTGCGCATACTCTAAACATGGCTTCTAGTCCTGCTCACCACACCAGTCCTCTTCCCCTTCATTCTCTTTCCCTTTTTCCGTTCCTTCTTCCTCATCTTTTAGGAAAGGCCTGCAGGTCATCCCATCTTTAGAGCTGAGACTTCTGTTGAGACTGCATTGCAGCTTGACTTCTCCCTTTGCCCAGTCCAGCTTTCTTTTGTCCCTTGTCTTCCGCAGGTACACTTGATCCTAACAACACTCCTAATAAACCTCCTGCAAGGTAACGTTCATCTCAGAGTCTTCCCGGAATCCCAACCTGCTACAAAAATAGAATAGGAAATAGAACATACTCAAAACATGTTCCTTCCTCTTTTAGTTTCAAAGCTCATTTGGAATTTTGAAGTATTTTTTAATTAGAGTTATTAAAGTTAAAATGTAATTTTTAAGACTGCCACATGACAATGAAATTCTTGTCAACATTGGCAAGTATGAAAATATTCACCATCTGCACCAACTGTTCATTTCCCCAATTGCACAAATATTTGATTTGTTTAAAAATTTACTATTTTTGGAAATAGCTTTATTTTTCTGAATATAAAATTATGTAGTGCTCATGGCAAAGTTACAAAACAGGTGAAAGTTTAAATATGAAAAACATTTTTATAATCTTAACACATACTGTTACTAATCTTTGAGTGATATTTGTCCAGACTTTTAAAAGGAGTTAACAGCTGTTTCTGTGAACTTCTTTTAGTCTCAGGAAAGTCTGAGGATTTGACTTCTGTTCAATCCTCCTTGCAATATTAACTGAAGAATATTCAAAAATTTAACTACAGAAGAATCATATTAAAATAGTATCTGGCCAGGGACTAGGAACAGGACCAAACCATACATTTCTCATTATTGAGACTGAGAAGTGAATAATTGGGATTTAGGTGAAGCAGCTGTGCCAGAGGATTGAGCATAGTCACATGCACTTGAGAGAGCAGTGTCACTAACTAGGAATAAAAGCTTAAGGAAATTTGTGCGGCAGAGACAATATAGTCAATAATATCATCATAACTTTGTGCAGTGACAGATGGTTAGGAGACATCATGCTGATCACATCGTGGTTACACAAATGCTGAGTCATTATGTTGTACACCTGAAACTAATATAATATTTTATGCCAACTATAATTAAAAAATATATATATAAATTTAAAAACAAAAATTTAAAAATCAAAAAGAGGGAAACTGAGTCACTACTGATTTTTTAAAAAGTTTAAGGGACCCTAGAGCTGACGATTCCCTGAGCTCTCATACCCTAATATTAATTTCCCCATTTTCAGCTTCACTTCTTGTTACCATGCATGCTGTATAAGCATTATGACAGGAACACTGCAAGTTGTGCCTGGGAGGGGCAGCTTCAGGGTTATGTTGTTGTTGTATGTACTGGGCTATTTCCTGTCTGCTTTCTTAAAACTAAATGAACTGGGTGCTGGATGAAGTCCTGTAAGTTTAATTATTAAGCTGAACTCTAGACAACTACAGCTTGCAGAAATATCTATTTTTATCATCACACAAATAATTCAGCACTATATTCTCATTGTAAAAGAGTCAAATAATATAGAATTTTATGAAGTCCCTTTCCTTCAGTTTCTCTTCCCTTATTTTTAATTACTAATTTAATTTCCTCCTCTTGGTAGGTCTATTCAAGTTTTCCATTATTTCTCAGTTTTGGTAATTTTCATCTTTCTAGAAATTTATCTATTTTATCTGTGTTTACCTAATTTTTGGCATGTAAAAGTGTTCATGTTTTCTTATGATTTTATTTTCTATATTGACTCTTCAGAACAGATGAAAGAACCTAATGGAAACTGTAGAGCTGTTCTCTACTTATGTTCATCAATTTTATTGACCTTTACACAAAAATAGCTCTTTGTTCCATTGATATTTTCTGTTGTTTCTATGTTTCTATTCTACTGATTTCTGATTTGATCTTTATTATTTTATTCTAAGTTTGATTTCTTCCTTCTTGCTTGTCAATTAGAAGATTACTGATTTAGACTTTCCTTCTTTACTTATGTAAACATTTTATGACCCAAATTTCCTTTTAAACTGCTTTACGTGCATCCCCTAAATTTTGGTATTGTTCTGTTTTTATTTTCATTCAGTTGCAATTTCCCTTGTGGGTTCTTCTTTGAACATTAGTTACTTAGAAGTCTGTTGTTTATTTTCAAAATATTTGGGGATTTCACAAATATATTTTTATCATTGATTTTTAATTTAATTTCATGATGGTGATAAAAATACTTAGTGTCATTTCAGTCCCTTTAATTGTCATAAGACTTGATTTATGAGATAGTTTATACCACTCTATCCTGACGATTGTTCCATGTCTGCTTAAAAATGATGTGTATTTTGTTGTTGCTATGTGAAGAGTACTCTTTACATGCCAATTAAATCCTTTCAATGATGGTGTTCAAGGTTTCTATGTTATTATTTATTTTCTCTCAACTTCTATATATTGCTGCATCAGGAGTAACTAAATCACCAACTATGGCTGTTTTTTCTTCCATTTCTCCTTAAATTCTATTGGCTTTTGCTTCATTTGTTTTCAGGTTGTATTGTTATAAGCACATATACTTATAATTTTATATGTTTCTGACATATCAACCTTTTTATCGTTAAGAAATGTCCACAAAACCATCACTAGTAACATTCTTTGCCTTGAGGTCTATTTCATCTCAGATTAATGCAGCCACTATCTGTTACAGTTACTGTAAGCCTACATTTTTGTCCCATGCTTTTAACCTCACCTACTTGTATCTTTGAATTTTAAGTATTTCTTTTGTAGATGTAGAATAAAATCTTGTTTTTTTAAAAACCATTTAACTTCTGCCTTTTGAGTGTACAGCTCATTCACATTTAATGTACTTATTAATATAGTTGGACTTATAGTTGCCATTTTGCTATTCATTTTCTGCATATCTTACTTCTTTTTTTCCCCTCCATTTCTCTATTACAGTATTTGTGCTAAGCAAAAACTGGTATTTGGATATAATTTTAATTCCCCTGTTGCTTATTTTAGCTGTATTCTTTGAGTTTTTTTGTTAGTTACTCTAGGGATTAAAATATTCATCTTTAACTTGCACAATTCACTTAAAGTTAGCACTGAATTTATTTTAGTAAAATATATAGTATCATTAAAGCTCCATCTCATCTCTTCCCCATCCTTTTGTGTTGTTGTCATATATATAAAAGCTTCATATATATTATAAAACTAATAATAATGTGTTAGAACTATGGCTTTAAGCAATCTCCTGATTTTAAAGAAATTAAGAAAAAAAAAATTATACATACACACACATAGTCTTTTCATTTACTCACACACTTCTTATGACTTCCATTTTTTTCCTGTGAATCTGAGTTACTATCTTGTGTGATTTCCTTTAGCCTAAAGGATTTATTTTATTTTCCCTAGTAAGTCAGGTCTGCAGTGAATTATATCAATTTTTCTTTATCTAGGAATGTTTTTACTTTGATATTTTTAAAGGATAATTGCACTAGGCTATAGAATTCTTGGTTGACTTTTTTTCTTTTTACTTTGAATAAGTCATTCCTTTTTCTAGTGGCCTCCATTATTTCTTATGAAAGCTTAACCATTAATCACATTGTTGTTTCCTTCTATACAATGAGTTGTTTACTCATGCTACTCTCAAGATTTTCTCTTTTCTTTGGCTTTCATGAATCCAAATATAATGTGTCTAGTTGGTTTTCCTTTTGTGTGTATATTTACTTAGTGTTCATTGAGTATTTTGGGTCTGGAAATAAATTTTTTTTTATCAAAATGGAAAGTTTTCAGCCATTATATTTTAAATAATTGTCTGTCCTTTTCTGTGTCCCCCTTTCATGTCCCCCCAATAAATATGTGTTAGAATTATTAAAATTGTCCTGCAGATCTCTGAGGCAATATTCTATTTTTCCTATTTCTTTTATTTTTATTCTTTGGATTAGACAATTTCTATTGATCTATCTTCTAATTCACTAAGGCTCCTGCTATTTCAAGTCTGGTGTAGAGTCTACCGTGGTAAGTTTTTTATTTCAGTTATTGTATTTTTCAGCTCTACAGTTTCCATTAGGTTCTTTCATCTGTTCTGAAGAGTCAATTTCTATCAACTACTTTTTCCTCCTGAGTATGGGTTGCACTCCCTGTTTCTCAGCATGTCTTATAATGGATGTACGAAACTAAAAATTTTAGGTAATTTATAGCACCCATGCATTCTGTTTTATCTTTCTAAAGCTTACTGAATTGTGGGGTTTTGTTATGTTTGTTTCTTTGTCTTAGTAACTTGCCTGGACTTAAACCACAGAATCTCTCTTCTTCTGAAACCAACAATGTGTCTGCTCAGTTTTTCTTTTCCACTTAGGAATCCTTTTTGGGGGCATTCCCTCTGTCTGCATAGTTAAGTGGTCAGCCAATAATTTGAGCAAACCCCTTATTCTCTCTCTTAAATCCCCTTCTAATGCTTTCCTAGATGTTCTAATTGAGGTACAATATGTGTGTGTGTTGAAAAATGCCTTCAAAGTTGCAGTCAGCTCTCAAGTTCTCATTTTTCCCTGGCTCATCTTGATATTCCAGACACCATGCATATACTTTAGCAGTCAGGCATGGGTGAGTGAAGAGCTTATCTCAGTGCTATTATGGTTCTCACCATTAAATTTGTGCGACACATCATTCATTCTAAATCAGGTCTGCAACCTGGCTAGCAAAGTTGTGGTCTCTCCATTCATTCTGAAATGAGGCTGCCACTTTAAGCCAGTGATGTATGGGATTTTCACACTAATATTTCTACCCCACTTTTCTCATACTGCCCCCCCCCCCAACATTGAGTCTTCCATGTTGGCTTTAAAGCTGTTGGTTTTGCTGCCATTTTCAAGCCTGTAATCTATCAAACAACAAAAGGGGAAGGAGGAGAGGGGGATGAGAGTGGCCGAGCCCAGAAAACCATGGACTGCTGCCAGTCTGACATGAAACTGTAGTAATTTTCTAAGACTAAGCATTTCTTAATATTCAGGTGGTAGTTACAGGCATTTTTCCCCTTTATACTTGTTTTACACTTGTTCCATTGCAAAGTAGAACTCTATAACCTCTTCATCTCACTGCCATAAGATCTCCATCTGACTTTTAAAAGAACACATGTTAGATTTTGATAAAAAACACAGTCAGATGATTCAGATAATTCTTTAACATGATAATATTCCAATATCTTTTGAATCTTGTCTCTATATTTTGTCTCTATAACTAAATCTATATCTAATTATATATCTATACCTCTACCTCAAGGCAAATCAATAAAATGTTCAGTGTTGAAACACTAGAAGCATTTCCTATAGTAAAGGGTTGGCATTTTTTTCTGAAAGAAATTTTACAGTTTTTTCAATTTCTTGAGAATTTGGCCGTTTAGACTTCTCTCAGTTTTGGAAATCTATATTTTTCTATAAATCATATCTTTCAACTAGTCTTCAAATATATTTGCTTGGAGTTAAACACGAGTCTTTGTAATCTTCTCAATTTCCTCCATATTAGTAAGTTATTTTTCTATTCTTCTTTCTTTTTTAAAAAAATTAATTAACTTATTTTTCCAAATACATTTGTCTCTGCCTTCCCCCAACCACTTTCCCCTGCCCCCTCCCCGCTCTCCCTCCCTCAATCTTTCCCCATTTTGGCTTTGTCCATGAGTGCTTGTTACATGTTCCTTGACTTGCCCTTTCCCTTCCCTTTCCCCCGCCCCCTCTTCCTCCTTCCCTCTTGTCTCTGTTGATTTCTATTCCTTTCAGAGTTGCTGGTCTTATTTTCCTTGCATCTTTGTTTTGTTGGTTAGGTTCCACTTATAGGTGAGATCACATGGTATTTGTCTTTCACACCCTGGCTTATTTAGCTTAGCATAATGCTCTCTAGTTTCATCCATTCTGTCGCGAAGGGTAGTAATTCTTTTTTTATTTCTGCTGCGTAGTATTCCATTGTGTATATGTACCATCACTTTTTGATCCAATCATCTACCGATGAGCATTTAGGTTGCTTCCAACACTTGGCTATTGTAAATTGTGCTGCTAGGAACGTTGGGGTGCATAGGTTCTTTTGTATTGGCGTTTTGGTGTTCTTAGGGTATAGTCCCAGCAGGGGAATCACTGGATCAAAAGACAGTTCCATTTTCAGCTTTTTGAGGAAATTCCACACTGCTTTCCACAATGGCTGCACCAGTCTGCATTCCCACCAACAGTGTACTAGGGTTCCCTTTTCTCCACAGCCTCGCCAGCACCTGTTGTTTGTAGATCTGTTTATGATGGCCATTCTGACCGGTGTGAGGTGGTACCTCATGGTGGCTTTGATCTGCATTTCTCTGATGGCTAGTGATGCTGAGCATCCTTTCAAATGCCTCTGGGCCCTCTGTATCTCCTCTTGGACAAGTGTCTGCTCAGGTCCTTTGCCCATTTTTTGATTATTTCATTTGTCATCTTGCAGTGGAGTCGTGTGAGTTCCTTATATATTTTGGAGATCAAATCTCTATCTGATGTATCATTAGCAAATATATTTTCCCATACAGTTGGCTCCCTTTTCATTTTGCTGATGTTTTCTTTAGCCGTGCAGAAGCTTCTTCTTTTGATGAGGTCCCACTTGTTTATTCTTTCCTTTATGTCCCTTGCTTTAGGAGACATATCGGTGAAGAAACTGCTGTGTGGGGTATCTGAGAGTTTCCTGCCAATGTTCTCCTCTAGTACTTTGATGGTGTTGCGACTTATATTTAAGTCTTTTATCCATCTTGAGTTTATTTTTGTGTATGGTGTCAGCTGATGATCCAATTTCAATTTTTTGCATGTAGCCATCCAGCTCTCCCAACGCCATTTGTTGAAGAAGCTATTATTGCTCCATTTTATGCTTCTGCCCTGTTTGTCAAATATTAGATGCCCATAGAGACCTGGGCTTATTACTGGGCTTTCTATTCTGTTCCTCTGGTCTATGGGTCTGTTCTTGTGCCAGTACCAGATTGTTTTGAGTATAGTGGCTTTGTAATACAGTTTGATGTCCGGTATTGTGATCCCTCCTACTTTGTTTTTCTTTCTCAAAATTGCTGAGGCTATTTGGGGTCGTTTATGGTTCCATATAAATTTTTGAAATGTCTGTTCTATTTCTGTGAAATATGTCATTGGTATCTTATAGGGATTGCATTAAATCTATAAATTGCTTTTGGTAGTATGGACATTTTGATGATATTAATTCTTCCAATCCATGAGCACGATATATGCTTCCATTTATTTGTGTCTTCCTTAATTTCTTTCTTCAAAGTTTTATAGTTTTCTGTGTACAGGTCTTTTACCTCCTTGGTTACATTTATTCCTAGGTACTTTATTTTTCTTGTTGCTATATTGAATGGTATTTTTTTCTGATTTCTTCTTCTTCTGTTTCATTGCTGGTGTACAAAAATGCCTTTGATTTCTGAATATTGACTTTGTAGCTTGCTTTTTTGCCAAATTCACTTATTAGGTTGAGGAGTTTTTTGGTGGAGTCTACAATGTTTTCTATGTACACTATCATGTCATCTGCAAACAATGATAGTTTTACTCCCTCCTTTCCAATTTCAATGCCTTTTATTTCTTTTTCTTGTCTGATTGCTGTGGCTAGGACTTCCAATACTATGTTGAATAGAAGTAATGAAAGTAGGCATCCTTCTCATGTTCCCAATCTTAGTGGGAAGGCTTTTAGTTTTTGCCTATTGAGTATGATGTTGGCTGTAGGTTTTTCATATATAGCCTTTATGACGTTGAGGAATGCCCCATTTATTCCCATTTTGCTGGGTGTTTTCATCGTAAATGGGTACTGTACCTTATAGAATGCTTTTTCTGCATCTATCAAGATGATCATGTGGTTTTTGTCTTTCCTTTTGTTTATGTGATGTATCACGTTTACTGATTTGTGTATATTGAACCATCCCTGTATCTCTGGGATGAATCCCACTTGATCATGATGGATAATCTTTTTAGTGTATTGCTGGATGTGGTTTGCCAATATTTTGTTGAGGATTTTAGCATCTATGTTCATCAGAGAAATTGTCCCGCAGTTTTCTTTCTTTGTAGGGTCTTTATCTGGTTTTGGGATCAGGGTGATGCTGGCCTCATAGAAAGAGTCTGGGAGTCTTCCCTCCTCTTGGATTTTTTGGAATAGTCTGAGAAGGACAGGGGTTAGCTCTTCCTTAAATGTTTTGTAAAATTCTCCTGTGAAACCGTCCGGCCCTGGGCTTCTGTGTGCTGGGAGTTTCTTGATTACTGGTTCAATTTCCCCAGCTGTTATCAGTCTGTTCAAGCTTTCTGTTTCTTCCTCCTTCAGTGTTGGAAGATTATACTTTTCTAAAAATTTGTCCATTTCATCAAGGTTTTCAAATTTCTTGGCATATAATTTTTCATAGTAGTTTCTGACAATCCTTTGTATTTCTGTGGTATCAGTTGTTATTTCTCCTCTTTCATTTCTGATAGTATTAATTTGGGTCCTCTCCCTTTTTGTCTTGATGAGTCTGCTTAATGGCTTGTCAATTTTATGTACCTTTTCAAAGAACCAGCTTCTGGATTAGTTGTCCTTTGAATTGTTCTTTTCATCTCTATGTCGCTTAGTTCTGCTCTGGTCTTGACTATTTCCTTCCTTCTACTTGCTCTGGGACTCATTTGTTGTGTCTCCAGTGCTTGTAGCTGTAGTGTTAGGTCTTTTATTTGAAATGTTTCTATATTTTTTAGGTATGCCTGTGTTGCTATGAACTTCCCTCTCAGGACTGCCTTCGTTGTGTCCCATAGGTTTTGGACTGTTGTATGTTCATTTTCATTTGTTTCCAGAAACTTTTGCTTTCTTCTCTTATCTCATTATTGACCCATTCATTGTTTAATAGTGTACTGTTCAGTCTCCATGAGTTTGCAAGTTTTTGAAGTGTCTCTTTGAGGTTGATTTCCAGTTTCAAGCCCTTGTGATCAGAGAAAAAGTTTGGTATTATTTCAATTTTCCTGAATTTGCTGAGGCTTGCTTTGTGTGCTATCATGTGGTCTATCTTTGAAAAAGTTCCATGCGCATTTGAAAAGAATATGTATTTTGCTTCTTTGAGATGTAAGGTTCTATATATGTCAGTTAAGTCCATTTGATTAAGTATGTCATCCATCTCCACAATATCCTTGTTGATGTTTTGCTTGGAAGATCTGTCCATTTTTGACAGCGTGGTGTTGAAATCCCCTACTATCAGTGTGTTGCTGTTTATATCTTTTTTGAAGTCATCCAACAATTTCCTTATATACTTGGGGGCTCCTGTATTGGGAGCATATAAGTTTACACTGTTTATGTCTTCTTGATAGATTCTTCCTTTAAGTATTATGAAGTGCCCCTCTGGGTCTCTTTTTGTGGTCTTTGTTTGAAATCTATTTTGTGTGATGTAAGTATTACTACTCCTGCTTTATTCTCTTGCCCATTTGCCTGGAATATGTTTTTCCATCCATTTACTTTCAATCTGTGTAGGTCTTTTGCTCTGAGGTGGGTCTCTTGTAGGCAGCATATGTGTGGGTCATGTTTTCTTATCCATTCAGTTACCCTGTGTCTTTTTATTGGGGCATTTAGTCTATTTACATTGAGAGTTATTACTGATAGAAACCTATTCATTGTTTCTCTTTGTACCTGTGTTTTTCTCTTTCTCACTCTTTTCCTTCATCTTCTTAAACCAGTCCCTTTATTATATCTTGTAGTGCTTGTTTGGTAGAGATGTATTCTTTTAGCCTTCTTTTGTCTGGGAAACTCCTTATTTCCTCTTCTATTTTAATTGAGAGCCTTGCTAGGTAGAGCAGCCTTGGGTGTAGGCCCTTGCTTTTCATGACTTGGAATATTTGTTGCCATTCCCTTCTGGCTTGTAGTGTTTCTGTTGAGAATTCAGACACTAGCAGTATTGGGACTCCCTTGTATGTTACTACCTGTTTCTCCCTTGATGCTATTAGGATTCTTTCTTTGTCTTTGATATTTGCCATTTTAATGATGATGTGTCTTGGAGTGGGCCTCCTTGGGTTCCTCTTGAATGGGGCCCTCTGTGCTTCCTGGACCCATGAGACCTTTTCCCTCCTCAAATTGGGGAAGTTTTCTATCATTACTCATTCAGAGAGGTTCTCTATCCCTTGCTCCTCTTCTTCTCCTTCTGGTATCCCTGTTACACAGATATTATTGTGTTTCAGGTTGTCCTGCATTTCCCTAAATGCCTCTTCATTCTTTTTGAGTCTTTTTTCCCTTTCTTGTTCTTTCTGGGAGCTTTTTTCTACCTTATCCTCCATCTTGTTGATTCAATCCTCAGCTTCATCTAGCCTGCTTTTGATTCCTTCTCCTGTGTTCTTCAATTCAGAAATGGTATTCTTCATATCCTCTTTTGTCTTCTTGATAGTTTCTATGTCCTTTTCCAGGTTGATATAGTTTGTCATAAGTTCTTGATAGTTTCTCTGCAATTTCTCATAATTATCTTTGAGCTGGCTGAGCTCCTTGAGCTTCCTTAGAGCCATTGTTTTGAATTCCATATCTGATAGTTCACTTGCCTCTATTTCATTTAGCTCTCTCTGTGGGGATTCCTCCTTTTCCCTCATTTTGGAGCAATTTCTTTTTCGTCCCATTTTTGTGAGAGTCTTTTTCTTTTTACTTCTGCTTCAATCGATCCATCTAGATTTCCTGACTTTGAGGATTAAATTTCTATGGTAGTAGGCGGGTCTTTTTATTTATTTTGTTTTTTCTTTACTTTTCTTTCTGAGTTTGCCTCTGATGGTGTCAGTTATTGACCTATCTGACCTTGGGCCATTTGTTTGACCTTTCCAGGAATCTACTGTCTGTAGATTGTCATGTCTCCTGTGAATGTCAATCTGGTCACTCTATTCTCATCTGTCAAGCTTAGGCACCACAGGGCGGAGCAGTGCCTCCTAATGGCAGGATTATCATCACCTTATAGGCTGCTGTCACTCAGGGGAGTAGTCCACCTAAGCAAGATGGAGATCATGGACTGGGGAAGAGTCAGTTCCAGGACTCCCCAATGCCTCTGTCTCTAGTTTCTCCTTGAGGGTCTCTCGGCAGCTCTGTGACCGCTTCAGCCAGGGATCCACTATTTCCACAGACTGCATTGTAATCGTGCACCTTCTAGCTTGCATGCCTGCTTCTGCCTCTTTGGGGGCACAGCCTGCCTGAGCAAGACGGGGACTATGGAATGGGGAGGGAATCTGCTCTAGGATTCTCTGATAATCCTCCAGTTCTTTCCCCAACCCCTCCATTTCCAGTCTTTTCTCAAGGGTCTCTATGCAGCTATGTGTCTCCCTTGGCCAGGAATCCTCTATTTCTTCCAGCCAGTCTGCACTCAGCCCCCAGCCCACACATGCACAAGCTGCATGCAGAGCACGCAAAAGGCAAGTTAATTAATTCTCTTATGCCTGGGCAAGATGGTAGCTGCAGAGTAGGAGGTGAGTTATCACTGGGGCTCTGCCGGCCGCCATCTCAGTTCTCTTCACAAAGTTTTCCTCACCAATCTTTCCTCAGACATCAGCCCACTCTCCTGCTACCTCTACCCAGAGATCAAGGAAGGCAGCTGCCACTGCAAATTTTTGTGTTAGCCCTTTATATGTCTCTTTGCATCCCCAGCCACCTGTCTCTGGCAGAGAGCACTCCTTAGCTTTGCAGGGTTGCATTTTGTCTGTGTGTTTTCCTGGTTTCAGCTGTTGTAGTCTAGGGTTCCCTGTTTATGATTCAGACCCTGTTCTTCTCAGGGGGATCCAACTGGGATTTCAATGTCCCTCTGGTGCTGGTGCCCATGGGCACCCAGCCCACCCTCTTGAGCCTCCAGTGCACTTCTCAGCTGTTGGGATGCGTGAAAGTTGATTCCACTATCTGTCTGCAACTCCGAGGCTTCCCTCCCTCTATTGTTCCATTGTTTTCCAGGTGATTTCTCCACTATTTAGTCACAATTCCAGTTTGATCTTGGGAGGAGGTCCGCGTGACTCCCAATAACTCTTCCGCCATCTTTTTTCCCCCTCTTTTTTTTTTTTAGTAGCTTCTACCCCTCTAATCACTTCACTTTTTTATTGTTATGCTATTACAGTTACCTCAACCTTTTCCCCTGTGCTTCCTTCCACCCGACCCCACCTCTACTCCCTCAGACACTATAGAGTTTCCTAAAAAAATTAAAAATGGAATTGCCTTTTGACCCAGTGACTCCATTTCTGGGAATATAACCTAAGAACCCCAAAACATCGATTCAAAAGAATATATGCACCCTTATGTTCACAGCAGCATTATTTACAATAGGCATTCTTATTTCTTATTTTGTGTAAGAAATATACAAAATAGTCTTCATTTTAAATAAATTCAGATAGTCAATAATTTATCTATTTTACTACTGAGGTTTCAAAGATCTAGCTTTTAGATCTATTTATTAATTTGACATTTTTGGTTTTCCAATTCATTAATTATTGTTTTTATCTTAACTATCTTCTACATAATTTTTGGATTTGTTTTATAGTTATATAACTTATTGATTTGGATATTCAATTCACTTAATTTGTTCTTGTTCATTAATACCTTAAAGTTATACATTTTTTCTGAGCTCTAGTTAAATGGTGACCCATAATTGATAGCACAAAGAAATCTTGTACATGCCGTGGCCTGGTGGCTTAGTTTGTTGATGTGTCATGCCATGCACCAAAATGTTGTGGGTTCATTTTGACCTCCCTGACCAGGAGGTCAGAGCACATGCCTAGGTTGCAAGTTCAATCTCTGGCCCAGGCACATGTGGGAGGCAACCCATCAATATTTCTCTCTCATATCATGTCTCTCTATCTTTTCTCTCTCTCTTCCTCTGTCTCTAAAATCAATAAACATATCCTCAAGTGAGGATTAAAAAAAAACTCATATGCCTTTTATTCAGATACACCAATTGTTAACATTTTCTCCCTTTGCTTTACATTTATCATTTGCTTGCTCTCTTTTTCTTTGTATCTGGATTTGTAAATTGACTGTAAATTTACAGATATTATGCCCCTTTACCTCTAAATACATTAGTGTATATTTTCTAAGATCAGGTCTTTCTATTCTATAAATGTAATACTATTGTCAAAATCAATAAATTTGACATTGATACAATATTGATATTTAATTTATAGTCTATTTTCAAATTATAACAATTATCCAAATAGCTTCCTTTATACTTACTTTTCCCCAAATCCTAGGATCAAATGCAGGATCATGTGTTGCCTTTACTTGTCATGTCTCTTTAGTCTGCTGTAATCTGAAATGTATTAATTAGAATTTCATTTTCTTTCTTGACCTTGATGTTTTTGAGGCCTAAGAGCCAGTTACCAGTATATTAACATTATGCCTCTCAGTTTCAGCTTGTCTTATATTGCCTTATGAATGACTAAAGCTTTACATTTATCACAAGAATATGAAAAAAATACACAGTGCACTATAGTAGAACGTTTGTGATTTTCATTTGCTCCAGTATTGATAATATTAACTTTGTCACTTAGGTAAGGCTATATCTGCAGTTTCTCCATCAAGAAATTTATATTTTTCCTTTTAATTTATGGTTAACTTGTAAACATTTTTCAAAATTTGTAATTTTGAGATAGAGAAATATCCCTTTGCTCATCAGTCATTGACCTAGTAATTTATCATCTATTGACAATTTTTTCTGAATCAGTTATTAATTTTACAGTTTCAAAATGGTGGTTTATCTAGCTCCATCATTCCTTCCACATGTATTACTTCACACACTAAGAAATAATTTTCCCTTTTTATTTATGCATTTGTATGTTTATCAACATGGACTCATAGATTATTATTTTTCTCTTTTCTATCTCCAAATTTTTAAAGTTAGGAATGTCAAGATGTATTTTACATACAGTCGTTTTTCTTTTCTGCTCGATCCGTTCACCCTCTAACCTCCCCCTCCACTAGCTGTCATCTGCTCTCCATCTACAAGTCAGTCTCTATTTTGCTTGTTAGTTCAGTTTGTTCATTAGATTCCACATATAAGTGAAATCACAATGTATTTGTCTTTCTCTGACTGGCTTAAGTCACTTAGCATAATATTCTCCAGGTCCATCCATGCTGTTGCAAAGGGTAAAATTTTCTTCTTTTTTATTACCAAGTAGTATTCCATTGTGCAAATATACCAAACTTGTTTTATCCATTCATCTATTGATGGGCCCTTGGGCTGCTTCCATATCTTGGCAATTGTAAATAATGCTGCAGTGAACTTAGGGTGCTTATGTTCAATCGAATTAGGGTTTTGGGTTTCTTTGTATATATTCCCAGAAGTGGGATCAATGGATCAAATAGCAAATTCACCTTTAATTTTTTGAGGTATCTTCATACTGTTTTCCACAGTGGCTGCACCAGTCTGCATTCCCACCTACAGTGCATGAGGGTCCCTTTTCTCCACATCCTCATCAGCACTTTTTGTTTGTTGGTTTATTAATGATAGCCATTCTGACAGGCCTGGGGTGACATGTCATTGTGGCTTTAATTTGCATTTCTCTTTGAGCATATTTTCATATGACTATGGGCCATCTGTATGTCCTCTTTGGAGAAGTGTTTCTTCAGGTCCTTTGTCAATTTTTTAATTGGATTGTTTGGTTTTTTTGGAGTTATAGGTTTTTTGTATGTAACCTTACTATGTTGAAGAAGTTCTCTTCTATTCCTTGTTTTTTAAGAGTGTTATTATTTTATTTTGGAATGCATGTTAGGATTTTGTTAAATAATTTTTCTGCCTCTATTGAAATGATCACATGGTTGTTTTTTGGTTTGGATTTATTTTTTAGCCTGCTAATATGATTGCTTACAATGATTGATTTTCTAATGTCAAACCATTTTTGTATACCCACTCTTTTATGATATATTTTTAATATATTGCTGGATTAGATTGCTAAAATTTTGTTAAGAATTTCTATATGTTTTTATAATGAACAATTTTTCTATAGTTTCTTGTAATGTTTTTATTCAATTTTATCAGTTTAATAATGACAGCATCAGCATCTAGTACTGAGCATTTCACATGTAGCAGATACTGTTATAATTTGAACATATTTATAAACTTTTACATTTGACATAATTTCAGACTTTACAAAACAATTGTAAGGATAGTATGAAGTATTCTTGTCTATTTTTCATTTAGATTTTTCCAGTATTAACCATCTGTCACATTGGCTTTACCTCTCTTTCTGAGATATTTTTTGCTTTAAAGATTCATACCTTCCTTAAACTCTGGGGCATTTTAACATACAGTTTTCTTTATTGTTTCTTCCATTTCATCATTTTAATACAATCTCTGGATAAATGTTATCCTTACCTTTGTTTTATTATGACAGAACAAACAATATTATTCAGGACATTTCAGGTCTTATTTTAGGGTCAAAAAAATTGCATTGATGAGCCTAGTTAAATTTCTCAAAATGAATTGATCTTATTTACTCTTCTGTGTTTTGGAGAATAAGTATGCTTATAAAATTATAAAGTTCAGGTTTGGCAGGACAGATAGTGCCTATTAAAATTAAGTTCATTCTCAGCACCTCTTATGTGAATATATTTATCTCTCCAGAGCCCCTCTCTGTTCTTCAGCCCCTCTTTGACCCACGAGAGGCTGGCTTCCATGAAGTGCAGTATAAGTGCTGCCTTTTCCTCTGATGCCACTGGGTTTGACCAATAAGGTGGTTTGACACTGGGTGGGAGACTGAAGGACAAAGAACAAAATTGGGGTATTTTTCCACAGCTCCCTCCTTGTCTGATCATAACTGGCAATGGTTATGGGTGTTGTTGTTTTTAAATGAAAGCCATGGTTCCTGACATGCAGCCCTACTTACAATTATATATTCTTTGGTTTCCAGCAACCAGATACACCTCTAGTACTTCCAGGCCAAGGAGTTGTTATGGGCTTTCACTGTTGTTAATATGAAAGTGCTTCACTCTCCCTTGTTCCTCCCATTAGCCCTGCCTGCACATTGTCTCTTCATTAAACTCATTCAACCCCTCCCTTTGACTGTTGTATCTGTTTCTTGTCAGAATTCTGACTGGTGCGTCACTTCTTGGTGTCCTTGCTTTCATTGTACATTTCTGGTCCCTAGGGCCCTCCAGCTACAGGTTGCCTTTTAGAAATGCCCTAGTCCCAAACCTCTTATTGTGACAGAAGTTTAATCTACTGCATGTCTTATTTGGTGCATTCACTAGAATTCACTAGAACTAGTATCGCTGTGTAAGTGATCCTGAGGATGCTAACTGTGTTACCTGCCCTGAGCATTTGAATTTAAGGCTCATTTCTTTATAATCTCAAGCAAAACATCTCTAGAGATGGAAATTCATATGTAGGGGGTAAAGTTGATACTATTTTGGGTGTCCCTCAAGTAAAATCAGGTCCTGAATATGGTAGGAGTTCAAAAGGTAAGAGCTAGTTCAACGGGAAGATAAAATTGTTTGATCCAGTGTCCTGCAAAATGCTTTGAAAAAAATAAGGGTATGTTCTTCTAGTGCAATAATTTTTGGGAATGCTGAATAAAACATCCTCCTCTATAGAAGAGAAATTGCATATTAGCTCATTAAAGCTATGAAAATCCCTATAGTAAATACACCGATTTTAGTTTGTTTGAGTCAGTTGTATGTCAAATAAACAAAATTTCTCAGAATGCTTGACTTTGCTAACAGCACTCCCTCTAGGACATCACATAAAAATCTTTGTAACAGGGAAAATTGTTTTCTTCCAGAAAATGTGGATACTTAAACCTTTCCCAAGTAGGAAAACAGACTGTACCTGCTATTAGCCATTTCTTTGTCTTGTTTCTAAATTTTTATAACTTATCCTATTACTTTAGTGTTTGATTTTTAAAGATTTTTTGCTTTGTAAAGCTATGATAAGTGTAATAAAAAGATCTAAGAATTTTATGCCAAATATATGCATTGTTCTATTGCTTTTAACTTGTTTTTTCCCTTTTCTATCTGAATAATTATTATGTTTTATGAAGGATCATATAGTGTAAACAAGGAAAATATGAATCATCAATATAGTCTAATCAGATGTAATTGTAACACCATAATTAATTTTGAATAATTTCACATTTTAAAACAGCATAATTGAAAGCACAGTGGACCCTCCTCTCCTGTCTGGTTTTTTATTTTGTACTAGCTTCAGCCTTAAATATTTCACCCCAATAAAGAAAATTCGCACAGAGAAATAAATTCTGTTTCTATAAAACAAAGGTATTCCAGAGAGTCTTTAAAATAAGGAAACATCTTTTATTACAACTATAAAAGTCATGCAGTTATTGTAAATAATTTAAACAATATCTAAATACATAAAAAGTCAAGTCAAAGTCCCAGGTAATCCCTTGCTAATAACTATTCTTTATAGTTTGGAACCTCTTGCATTTAAAAAAAATGAAGAAAGACATATTTGAGTGTGTGTGTAATATATATATCTCTGAATGCATATATATGAATGTAAAATACACACAGGGTAATAAATACATATGCTATAGTGATAAAGATTAATCACATAAATAACAAATAACCATAAAAAGAGATTTACAAACTGGGCCTCCTTTTATACTCTATGACTCATTTTTTCTGAGTGTGGAAGCTCTGACTGGCAGCTGCCATTCTGATCTCTCTCATTTATTTTTAAAACAAAACCTCAGTTTTGTGGGCCTTAATATTCTCATTGTTTGACAGGTGCCTATCAAAACCACATACTTTCTCCCAAAATTTCCCACAATACTTCTAACTGCTTCAAGTTTGTCAGGACAGTTCTGCTTAGTCTAGCTATCTTATAAACTTCACTTTGATAACCCATCTCATTAAAAAATAATACAGAAACCTCATGTTTATTCATCATTTGAACATGGCTCATGAAGCTATTATTCAAATCTCTGAATGCACTTGCTAATGTATTGTATAACAAACATATATCCATAGGTTTTTAAATGTTCTCATAATGTCTAAAAGTGCTCAGTCATCTATATTTCAATGAAAAGCTGTCATTTTTTTCCCCAGCAAATTTCAAACATCTTGGAGCTATCTAATTCACAAACACAAACTTTCTGTATGGCCTTGGGCAATCTTGCTCTGTCTCCTGATTACATAAATCTGTGGAATGGGGGTCATTAGAATGTATGAGGGGGACCCCAAGAAAATAAACCTGAATTATCTTCTGGAGAGCAGGCACCTTGTAGTACAGTCATCCCTGCTAGGTGAGTGCTCTAGGAACCCATCTGCATCCGTGTACCAGCTGGTGGTGTTGTAAGAGGCTAAGTTCAACTTCAGTGAATTTTTTGAAGGCTCTTTCAACATATTTGCCCATTTCACAATGGGTGATTTACGAGTGCACCTGCCCACACTGTGCTGAGTGTTCAAAAATGGCATGACCAAAAATGGCATGACCAAAAATGGCATGACCCCCAGGCCCCAACCTCCCTATTCATCTGATCTCACTCCAAGCAACTATTTTTTGTTTCCCAATAAAAAAAGTCCTCAAAGGGAAATGTTTTCACCAATGTAGAAAAAGTGAAACAAAAAATGGCAGAAGCAGTAAAATGCATCAAAACTGACACGTTCGAAACTGTTTTGAGCAGTGGAAACATCTCAACAGGTGTACTGCCTCAAATAGAGAGTACTCTGAAGGTGACTGAAGTTTAAACATGTAAGAATAAAAACACAACTTTTTTTGTAAATAAATTCCTTTTTATGTATCCACCCTTATAGATCACTTTTCAAAATATAATAATTGGAAATTGTGAAATTGTGGTTAGAATTTATCATCCTAGGTTTTACTATTTTGGAAATACCAATCATGTGTCATGTTCATTAACTCTTTCAAACCATTAGGTAATCATTCAGTGTGTACCACAGACTATCTATTAACCTAAAGATGGGGCATACACCCTTTCTCGGTCTCTACCAGTCTCTTCTTCCCTTGCCTTCCCAGATATCACAGACTTGAGGCAGGGAAGACCCTAAGCAGCTTCAGGCACTGTCCCAACTGGTGGATTTAGTTTGAGTCTCTCTCCCTGTTGGGCTGTCTTGAGAGGTACAGCTATCTTCTGGGCTAACCACAGAATTCCTGCATTTTTACCTGAATCATTCTTACTGAGTCTGACCTTCTCTGCAGCTAAAGCCAACTACCAAACACCCTTATTATTTCTGGATTTGTATTCTATGGAACAGCTAGGATGGGGGCATCCTTGTTTCCTCTTATTTCATCCTCTGCACTGTTCTCGTTCTAACAAGGGGATGCTGCATCTAAATTTCCAGTCCCGACACCACCTCTCTCCTGGGTATATCCTCTGCTTGTCCCAGCTGATATAAGTGAGCATCTACTTTGCCCATATTCCAAGGTCCTGTTTAGGTAACCTATGCAGTTCCCAGTTGAGACTAGGGCTCCTGTTCTCCTCACCTGTTACCCTACTTCAGGACCACGGCTCAGCCTCTCAAGGCCCCACAGCTGGGCCCTCTCCTCTTAAACTGACGTCTCAAGTGTTCTGAACTACCTGAAGTCTGGGATTCGGCTTTGCAGCAGTCTCTATTCCTGTGTTCTACCTAATTCTTGGATGAGTCCTTTAAATTCTTTCTTGTCCTTTGGTCCCTACATGAACCTGAGACTTCCATCCCTTTGAGCTTTTGGTCTGTGGGCAGCCTGGCCTGCTTCACACAACCTGTCACCCTGGTAATGGATGGCAGCCAAGCAAACAGTTTTCCGGTCAAATAGATTTAGAACAAGCTCTGTTAAAATGATTAGTCAGGTTTTTTTTCTGTGCAGGATTTACCAAGCCTTTAATATGCTTGCATTCACAAAGGTGAAAATAATACGTTGGAAGAACATCTGTATCCAAATGTTTCCTAAAGGCCTAGTGTTACACAGAACATATTTTGAAAATACTTTTAAAAAAAATATAGGATTGGATGAGGGACTCTCCATGGTCTCTTTCAGTTTTACAGATTCCGATTCAGTGATTCACAAGAAATGTTTTTGGAGAGAGTTATTGAAGTAAAAAAAAATCTGTTAGTGTTTAGTCAACTCTGTCCAAAGAATAAAGAAGCCTTGTGTTAGTTACTAGGGAGCTGTTTTCTGCAATGAAGCAAGGAGAAAGCAGAAGACTAACATTTCTTTATTTATTCAGTCATTGAGAGAATATTTATTGAAAACTACAATGTGCCAGGCATTACTCTGGAGGCTGGAATTTTAATGATGGATAAGATCAATACTCTTCCTGCCTTCAAGAACCTTAGAGAAATCAGCTAGAGCAAAATGTCCTGCAAGCCATCTAATATCTTTGCTCTGAGTCTATGAGTCACCTCATTTTTTATTTTCCCTCCCTTTTATTATAAAAGTCTCCTTTTATAATAAACTAGGTTCAAGTTTGTCATTCTTCTATAATTAAAGAAAATGGGTGGACTCTATAAGCACACAATATGCAGCAGATAAATACATGCACAGGACCACATACAAACCATATATGTAGATAAAGAGACAATCTTTATCTGACTAATGTTAAAAATAAAATGCTATCATTGATATATGTATGAGTTTTCAGAGCATTGTTCAGAACACCTGTATTAAAATAACCAGGGGGTGCTTGTGAAAACGCAGGTTCCTGGCTCCACTCCAAATATTCTGATTTAGAGGATCTCAGGAATATGCATGTTGAATTAGTACCGCATAAGATACTTAGGCTCACTAACACTTAGAAACTTTGACTATTGAGGCTCCGAGATGGGGATTGAGAGCTGGAGCTTGTTGCCAAATGGGCCTGAATTGATCAGAGGCACCCACGTGGGCTGAGGTGAGGGTTGGCAGGAAAGGAGGCAGGCACCCTTTCTCCTAGTGGGATAACGTCAACAAGCCCCTTGACATATGGTAGTTTCAAAAAGTGTTAATTCCCTTTCTTCTGACATGCCTCAAAGAAAACACAACTGACAGCTTAGCACACCTGGGGGCTTCTCACTGTTTCCTTCCCAGTTTAGTACAGTTCATTTTATTTCCATATAAACTCACTAATGAGGATATTCCTGGATTCTTTCCAGAAAGATTGGAGATCCCTCCTAGATTAATTTATAATTTGGTTTCATTGTTTATTTTTAAATTAGGTATAGGTATTAATAAAAAAAAAACCAAATAGCAGAGTACAAAGTATTGTGGGATTTTCTCACATTACACAAAAATTTAAAAGCCTACTAGTTTCAGATCAAAAGTCTAGAAACCTCCATCACCACATTTCCTGTTTGTAACTGAACTAAGTACACACAAAAGATTTTAAGAAACAGAAGAGAGAAAAAACTGAGGTAGAGATAAAGACAAGCTGTACTGTCATACTTACTCTAACATAACAGCAAAATTACTTAGAAACAAAAGTTTGTGGGAGCATTTTTAAAACAGGTGTTTGCCTTATGGCTACATAAGGATTTCTTGAGAACAAGAAGCATGATGGGTAAGTAGAATTTTTAAGTTTTTTGTTTCATTGCTATGCCTAAAATTTCACTTAATAATTTTTTGAGTCTCCAGCAAAGACACTTAAGATTTGAAAAATAAACTAGTTTATACATTATTTTTAAAATGTGAGATAACATTTAATGTAAGTGTATAAATGACTATTTTCTCTTAAAAGAGAAAACTGGGAAGTGTTTTACAATATAAAACTAGTTGAACCTGTTCAGTGTTTTTCTTTAATAATTGTGGCATGTAAAGGAATTGTTATTTTTAAAGAAACTTTCAGTGACCACACATATTCCTCTTTTGTTTTGTTCTGTTACAAAACAGGTTAGGAAATCACATTCTAATTCCTTAGAATTTAGGAACTAGACTATATCCCGAGGCCAGTGGGAGTTCTATCACCTGTGGAATGGGTTGTGACAGTTGAATCCACATTGATTAGCTGTGTCTCTTCCATGTTAATGGTTCATTCCTTTTTTATTCTTTTATGTACTTTTTATTTCTTTAATAAATGGGGTTTTTTGTGGTAAGAGAAAATACATATTTATTAAGGGTGAGAACTGTGAAATATATATGAAAAAGAAAAAAATTACATAGTTCCCTTCTCCTTAATAAAACAAAAGATAGTTCATTGTATTTACCCCCAATTTTTGTTTCAGTATATTCTACATGGCTTGTTTTTCATAACTGAAATAATAATGTACATAAAATCGTAATCCAACTTTTTTCACCAACATTTTACCATAACTATTTCCCTTTTTACAACAACTTCTGCCTAATTATTTTACGTGAATGCACAAAATAACATCTATTGGGTTAATTATAGTTTACTTAGTTACTAGTTTATTGTCAGGCATTTATGTTGTACCCAATTTTTCTTATGTTTTAAATGACAGAAAGATGAGCATCTCTATAGCTCATCTTCTAAGAATTATTTTTTAGGAAAAATTTCTGGAATTGGAATGACTGAGTAAGAGGTCATGGACGTTTTAAGCCTCATTATTAACAAATTGCTTTTCTGAGAGTGATGCCAGTTTCCTCCCTTCCTAGCTGTGTTTCCGCTTAACAGGCTGATCTAATTTTTTAAAAAAGAAATCTTTACTAAAAAAAAGCACAACATGCTAACCCATTGTTTAATATGCATTACTTTGATTATAATGAGGTCAAACATTTTTGCATGGGTTTTTAAACTGTTTATAATTCTATCCCTTGTAAATTATCTGATTATGTCTTTTGCTTAATTGTTCTGCTTACAGTACTTTTAATGTTAATATGTATGAACTATTTATAAAGATAGTATATCTCATAATTTCTGTGAATTTGCTTCCAGTGGTTTATTTGCTGGATTTTAAAATCTATTGATTGGATTGCTCACACAGGGAAGCATAAGCTGACGTACAGTTTCACGCTTCTCCTTCTTTTCCAGGTTTCATAGATTAGCAAAGAATAAAAACAATTGTTCCAGTTTTGCCAGTGACCTGCACGAAATGAACATAGCAATACTATGAACAATTGCCATGAGTTAATGGCGATGGGGAATTCGGGAAGGCCAAAGTCAGTGAATATGACATTCAGCGCTTTCCAGTATTAAGTAATTCTAATTTTATAAAGGATATGATAAAATCTCCTCCACAGCATTTTGTAATTTAGATTTTCCCTTCAGGTGTAATACAGGAACTCCTCCATTGTCAATTAAGACCTTCTATAATTCCACAGAAGAGACAAAAATAGATTCATCATGAAGCATTACAGGCTTTAAAACAAAACAAAAACCTTAATGTGAAATAAGACAACAAATCAGATGGTAATATTTTTTACATTGAGGTAGATGAAATAAAAAAATGTTTGAACATAACAAAAATGTAAAATTCCCAGTTAATTAAAACAATCTATGAAAAGAAAACCCCAAATCTTTCCTTTTCTCCTACTGATATGACTTCTAGTCACTGCATCAATAAATGTGTTGGTATCATAATTCCTACCGTGTTTCCGCAGTCACACAAAATCAGTATGAGCTAAGCCAAGTGGCAGAAACATCTCCTTCAGGCTACCATTAATTTCATTTAAACAATGACTCACAATGTAGTTACATTGCTATTTTTCTAAAAAAAGAATTTTCATTGTGTTTATTCAGTTTTCTTTTCCTTTGAGCCTCAATCACCTTTTTGAGAACAATGAAAGTCTTTCTTTTAGAAACTAGATAGGTAGGATTGATTTAAGAATCATCTTTTAAATTCAGATGTTCTTTAAAATAAAGGTAGGTTACAGATCATATTTGATTATTTAATTTAGATAGTTTGGTAGTGATTTTAAGGAAAGTTAACCCAGGAAAAATTGTCACTTAAAGGTCACAGCTGAGAAATAAATGTCCACAAATTGCTAGTTAATAATAAATATTATAGATCACTTTTCCAGGCATTTTAAATTTCATTTAATTTTCTCAGCATTCCTGAATTAAAAAGAAGGAAGAAAAATTAACAGACCTTCTTGGAACAGTTAAAAAAATAAAACCCATAGTAGTGAAAGAAGTTCGTTAGATGAAGGTTTCCCTATACCCATGCCTTCATCGGAGGCCCTCACCAAGGTGTCTATCCAATAGGAAGTAATAGGTACGTCCATAAAGGGACAGCTAAATACAGGTGAAGAGAGGTTCATCTGAAGTAGGGATTTTGCCATTACTTTAATTCCAATAGGATTTCTAAAGTTTACCAACCACAATTAAAGTTTAATTATAAAAGTGACTACAGGAATCACAAAATATTGTCTGAAAACCTACCCTCCACCTCATTCACATCCATATGCTTTCCTTGATTAAATTTAGTAAGTATTGGTTAAGGGCATTCATGATGTACTGAAAAGAGGGATCTTGACGTTATGAAGAAGGGGGTCTGAACTCCCCTTTTAGAAGTGGTTAGGGAGTGAGGTTCAATGATAAGCAGAATGTCACACGGCTAGTATGTGACTACACTCATTCCCTTTCTCCACGCTGTTTGAAACAGACATTCCAACGTGCTATATGGCTATTGTCCTTCTCTCCTTTGTGTCCTCTCTTGGACATACATCAGTCACTTCTCAAATAGCCCTTTGTTTATAACAGATATTTAAGGTTGGCAGGTTTTTATTTTTTCAGTAAAAGCATTGTCCTATCTACTTGAAAGCCTGGGGCTGGATCTGAGAGCCCCGCCCAGTGCTCCTATCTCTCTAATGCCTTCTAGTGCTGGGCAACAGGGATGAATTGTGGGGGTGGGCTCTGTGTGTAGTGACAACATGCCACGTTCAGAGAGTCAAGAATGTGCCTAGTTAGGCACCAAACCATCAGCACAGAAGAAAAACTCATGAGTTGAATCTATGGGGATTGTTATATCAGACCTTTTTCTTTGAATTTTCTGGGGTGTGTAAAATAAATACACATACACATGCATGAATGCAAGGAAGAGATAGTCACTTCTCGGACAGAGTTTGCAAGCCAAGGAGAGAAACCATCAAGAAAATCCATATCCTGTGTATTGTAAACTCATACACTTGTCTCAGTTACAGAATCCCTGAAGGAGAAACAAAGAAGACATTATATTTATTACTTTTCTACTGTTACTTGTTTAAGTAAAGGCTTCTGTAAGAATCAAGCAGAAAGACATGACATTCGCTTAGCTGAGTTTCCTTCCAGAGCACATGGAATTGTGAATTTTAAATACAGTGCCTACCAAGTACTATTGGTTTTAAGGGAGCCAGAGGTGTTGTAATTAAACCTATCTCTATTAGCCTCTGGCAGTTGAAAGCTAATAGAAACTTAAATCATGGCTTTCATGGTTGTCATTGCCTCACTAATGACTTCTTGAGGCCTTTGGCTTCTTAACAGTGTAAATAGCTAAATTCCCATTATGTGGGAGTTCTTTTTAAATTGACAAAAGCTATACAAATGAAAGTAATTACAATTAATGAATAAAGATACTGAAGATTACATTTGTTGGGCAGGAATTTTTAAGCACTTTGTACATACAATATAAGAACAGGCACTGTCTCTACTGAATAGATACCCACATGGATCTGGAAATATTCATATTGTGCATGGAAAATAACTGAGTCAGGGAAGGATGAAGTGGTGTGTGTGTGTGTGATCTCCCATTCAAGTTGAAAATCTTTACCATGTAGCTACTCAATATCTTCTCATCTCTGTGTGTTTTGCTTTGTTTTTCAAAATGGGGGTATTAATTGTTGGCAATCAAAGATTTTGAAAGATCAAAAACGTCATGAAATACAAAGCTTCTAAATAAAAATCCTCCTATATAAAACTCAAGTCACAGTAGCAAAGGAAAAAAACCTTGGGAAAAAGGGGTTCAGTAGGAATAGACTCCTAACATCAGGGGAAAACTAGAGACCATGCTAAACCAACTTTACACATTAGAAGTTAGCCTGTGGTTTAAACTGGTTATGTGAAACAAATTTACTGTTACAGTAAATGATAAACCCAGCCCTAGAGGAATGTACATTGTGGTCCAAGTTTTTGCCTTAGTGTTGTTGACATTTCATGAAACGTATAAGGTCTTTCCTAAAAGTTTTTATAGGAAATGTTGGCTTGTGAGACTGATTTAGCTGTTTGTTTATAGCTGAGAGGGAAGTTATCTTATTGCAACAATAAGATAAGACTAGTACAACTTTTTCAGTGCTTCCTTTAATTAAAAAGGTGAAGAGAAACTTATAATTGAAATATAATTTTGTGCAATGATAAGATAATGTATAGATAAAAAAATCAGTGTATTTTAAAAATAAGATTAGGGATTTCTGCTTATTGCCTTGAAGTATGCTTTTTTTTATACTGTGCTATATTTTATTTACCCAAACCACAACTATGTATTGGATATATGCTAAATACTAGATGTGAAAAATAGAGGAAAAAAACACTAAGTAGGAAGAAGTATGATTTTATTAGTTCTCTCAAGAACGATAAATTCTAGAAGCTTGTTATTATTTTCTATGTATTTATTTAATCTCTTACCCTTCCCCCAGAAAGAGAGGTATTGGAAATACGGAGAACAATATAAAAGATAACCAAATAAATAAAGGCAAAAAGAAACTAAGCAGCAAAACATACAATTAGTTCATAAAAATGAATATCATCTAATCCTTGAGAAGTATGATAGATTGTATAAAATACAAATACAGACACATGACCAATGACAATAGTCACATAGACTATAAGCATAAAGATGTTCTAGATTTTGAGGAGATCTCAGCTTCTTATATGTGAAATTACCCAATGATGTATCAAACAATATCTTCTAGTTCATAGCATCCTTATAATTAACTAATTCAATGATGTTTCATATAGTTGGTTCTGTTCCTTAAAATTAGATTTATTTTGCCCTGATAACAAAGACAGAAAATATAGAAAATGAAAGGAAAAAAAAAGAGAGCAGCAAAGAGTTTTAATTTTTATTTTCTGAATACAACCCAAAGTTTGGGCCTCTCTTACTATTTTAAGGCTGATGGTCAGCTAAGATGGAAGGGAGTGTGATATACTCTTAAGACATCTTGGGAATGTAACTAGGATATGCCCTGGTACAGAAAGTCATTGAAGCCAATTCTACCTTTATTCAGAGGTAGATACAGGGAGAAGCTATGGGCAGGGTTAAAATTTCCTTCCAAAATTAGTTGTGCATCTTTTCAGTATGTGTATGAGTGAATGGTCAAGGTCCCAAAGCATATGTCATAGAGATTTGATATTATAATTTCTACACTGGACTATTTCTAAAGCAAGGTTACAAATCACCCAATTTGGCTAAAGGTAAACTATTAATACATTTATTAAATGTTTAACTTTAAGCAACACAACTTTCTGGTTAACTCCATAGTAATAAATTAGCTGTGAAGTGTTCTTAAGCAAGTTATACAACTCTGTGCTATGCTACACTATACCATGATTTATAATTACTAGGCTGAAAGAAAATGGACATCTGCCAAAAACAGCTATTCTTTCCTTAATAATAGCTAGACAGAACAACTATTTCATGACTGCATTTATGAACATAAAACCATGTTATCGGCGTATAAGAAAAATCCATTTTTCTGTTCTCATAGTTGAAGGATGTACATTTAACAAGTAAAAATAAACATATTAAGTCTTTTAGGTAAACATTGAAAAGAAGAGAATAAAAGCACATCCCATTTTAAGCTTCTTAAAATTATTATGTGGTCTGTGAGGAGATTATTTCTGCTCACCCTGACACATGTTATTAAAACCTTAATTTTATGCAAACATATATTTCCCAGGGTTATGAGTGAGCTCATACAGCTTACTTCAACTAATGGTATTTCCTAAATTTCTTTTCCAGAGATTGTGCTCACTCTACTCAAACTCCCCAAATAAATTCTTTTATTTATAGTGGTGACTACTCCCATAAATCTAATCAGATAGCTAGCTAGCTGTTGGCACCAACTTTCTTGTATCATGCTTCCTGAGAAACAAACTAATTCTCAGTAGGTTTTTTTTTTTTTTTTTGTAAATACAGATTCATAGAAGAGAGGATTAGGGTTTGTTCATGAGAACTTTCACCAGAGCCACAGTGGCCCAAAGTGTTCCTCTTCTCTTGTAGTTTCTATTTCCCAGCTTTTGGGAGGAACGTCCTTACTCAATGGCACTGAAGATAAATGTAATAGAATCATCAACATGTCTTTCTTGGGTTGTGGATGTTTCTAGACCTCACACTTGGTCAGAACATTCCTGTTGGCCCATCATTACATCACCCTTCTTTACTGCACTTCTCATTTATTTAGTCAGTTGACACATGTTTAATGAACACCTACTTTGGGCTGAATAGGTTGCAGAAATTATGGTAGGAGCCTTATTAGTAGTAAGATAATAATAAAAAGAAAAACAATAGCCAATGTTTATTGAGCATTAAATATTAGTGAGAAACACTACTCTCTAATCTTATAACATATTTTAATTCATTTAATCCCCATAAAATAGGTACAATGAAGAAATGAGGAATGAAGTTGAAGATGAATATGATATTCTTTCTGTCCTTTGGGGAGTTAAGAGACTATTGGGGATAGAATTTTATATATAGATGATTATGTCAATACTTTTTGAAATATAGAGAGATATATAGGATGTAAGTTGACGGGGGACAGGAAACATGGAGCGAACACTTCAGAGAGAAGGTAGACTTGACAGATGGTTAGGAATGGGTAAGGTGAGAGTATTGCAGACAAAGGAGCAAGTACACAGAGACATAAAGAAACAAAATGGTAAATATGACAGCTATTGAAAACTGCAGGTGACTCAGAATGATTGGAACATGGTGTATTATTGGGTGGGCATAGCAGGCAAGTCCTAAAAGACTTGTAACCTAAAGAAACCTAAAATAACATTTTGTAGAAATAGATCAAGGTAAGGGGAGAAAAGTGTGATATCCTCTATATGTAGGGCAGAAATAGGAACCAGCATCTTCTTTTGAAAGACCTATGTCATAGAGCTCAGAAAGAAGACAAAAGGACAACCTTCTCCAGAAATCACGGAGGAGGGGAATATATGAGAACAGTGTGTGGAAGGAGAGAGCTAGATCCTGAGTGGCAGCTGATGTAGTGTGGATTAAACAAGAGTGATAAATATAAGGTCAGGGCCAATTGAACTAATATGAAAGGGGGCAGACTGACCTGAGAACAGTTTGCTTAGTATTGTTTTAAAACCTTGGACATTGAGGTATCAAAATCCTTTAAAACATGTAGACCCAACAATTCATCTTGAAGAATTTTTACCTAAAAAGAAAAACTAAGATGAGCATAGAGTTTTAGCTAAAGATATTCATCTCAACATTGTGTATATAACCAAATATTAGAAGCAACTTAAATATCTTACACTAAGGAATTATTTAAATAAATTGTGTAAAACCCATGCAGTGGAATGCAAAGCCACTCAAAGAAATGGATGCATAATTTTTAGAGGAAGAGCAGCACACAGGAAAGTAAATAACACTATAGTCAGTATAATTGAATCCTATGTCTCCATCTGCAACAATTTCTACACAGAGAATAGTAAATTTGGAAGTAAATTAAACAAAATGTTTACAGTGATTGTCTCTTGATAAGATTGTGGTTGATTCTTATCTTTTTGTTATTGCTTATCTGAGTTTATTCATTGTTTCATAGCATTCAACATGGATGATGTAACAGTTAAACTTCATTTATTTAAATTCCCCACATACAGTAACTCTAGAGAGTGAATGAATACAGTCTACTTTGGCTTTCTGAATAACCTGAAATACTTTTTCTGTATTTCTGTCCTTTGGGGAGTTAAGAGACTATTGGGGACAGAATTTTATATATAAATGATTAGGTTTCTTTAGGTTACAAGTCTTTTAGGACTTGCCTGCTATACCCACCCAATAATACACCATGTTCCAATCATTCTGAGTCACCTGCAGTTTTCAATAGCTGTCATATTTACCATTTTGTTTCTTTATGTCTCTGTGTACTTGCTCCTTTGTCTGCAATACTCTCACCTTACCCATTCCTAACCATCTTTCAAGTCTACCTTCTCTCTGAAGTGTTCGCTCAATGTTTCCTGTCCCCCATTTTGAGGACATATAATGTGTGCCCTCAAATTGTATTAAAATATGAAAGGACTTAGAACTGTACCTGGACTGTGGTTCCCTAAGTGACATGCACAAGAAGAAAAGTCTTTATTAATAAAAATCATTAATTTAATAATAGAAATCAGAAATTAATTTTTCTGTAAAGTTGCTGTATTGTGAGAGCAAAGAGGGAAACTGAGACCCATCTGACAAGTGAGATAGCATGCTGGCTCCATTTTCCACATGTTAAATCAACCATCTGAAAAGGATTATTACCAAATGCGAGATGGGGATCAGTCTCTCCCTGAAAGAGTGCTTTAAAAATTCCCTTTGACACAGCAATTCTATTCTCAGGAACCTCTTCTAAAAATAACCCATGTGTGCATAAAATGTCCAATGCAGTTTTTTTGCATTTTGTTTATAGGAGAAAAAGAGTTTAAAACATCAGAATGTTCCTCCTAAAGAAATGAGTAGATGAATTATATTACAGCAAATACTGTGGAATTCTATGCAGGTGCTAGAATTTACATACTAGCATGGGAAATATCCCCCAAATACAGTGGCGATTTTTTTAAAAGGCCAATTAGTTTAATATTAGTGTCCCACTTATGTATTAATAAGGGACCTTACATGTTATTCTACATTCCAGTGTTGCTGGAATTTTTAAAATTTACACTCAGAAGACACTTGTGTTTTTTTCAAACTAATTAAACATAAATAGTAAATAAGTAATTCTAGGAATATATGCAGTATAATACAAAACCCAGAATTACTATATTTAAAATCATTAACAAATATTATGTTGTAGAATTCTCATAAATATTTATAGGATTATGTTCTTGATTAATAAATTACCCCCCTCCAAACCTTAGTGTTTTTAAACAAACTAATTGGTAGTTCCATTACAGAAGATGAAAGACTGTTCAACTCTTCTCGATTTTCTTTTACTTTATGTAATATTTAAGAAAAATTAAAGAAAAGAAATTCACACATTTCCCTATGATTATCAGTTAATTTTTCCCTTTTATTAATTAATCCTTGAAAATCGTTTATAAATCATATATTCTATGTCTGGCACCGCAGAGTAGAAGGCAGGAATCACCCTACTCTTTGTGAAACTTACAGTATCTTGAACTAATGTGCTACAAACTTAAAGAGGAGGCAGCAAACATTAGTGGGCAGATTTTCTGGTGTTATAAGAGCCACAGACTAGTTCAAACAAAAGCAATGTATATAAGAATGTGATAGGCAAATTATATGCATATGTACACCTATATCATGAATACATATGTACATTTTATATTTAATCATCTGCATGCCTAGAAAGCAGGTGGACAACAGCGTGATGATTGCAGAGTTGGAGGGTACAGGGGAAAAGTGGTGGTGGACGGGGCCTTGACTTGGGGTGGTGAACACAATACAGTTCGCGGATGATGTGATGTAGAATTTTGCACCTGAAGCCTGTATAAATTTGTCAAACGGTGTTACGCCAATAAAGTAAACAAAAGTTAAATAAATAAACCAACAAATAAATAAATAAATAAAGCCAACCAAAATACACAAGACCACTACAGGCAGTTCAGCAACCACGACAATGTCAACAGGTATTCGAAGGAGATGATCAGCAATTCAAATGTCAAATTTGAGATAATGATTGTAAGTAAAACAGAGCAGCACAAAGAACATTTGGGTTTGGGTATTCTTTATTGGATGTTTTAAGTACAGATTAGGGAAACAAAACTAATTTTCCTCCTATTAAGGCTTTGGTTTTTCTATTTATTGTGTTTAACGTCAGTATTTGGATTTTTTTGAAAGGGCTTAAAATGGTTTTGTATTTTGGGTAGTCACAGAGAGTTGGGATTAGAAGGTACACAATCCCTGTTGTGGCTATTTACATTGCATTTCCTGAATTTTTAATTATGTGTTTACACATCTATGCCCCTTCCCCCCAACCCCAACTAAACAGAGAGTTCCTTGAGAGCAAGATGCTGTTTTCTTTATCTTTGGTGCCCTAATATAGGGCATAGCTTCTGGCACAGAAGAGATGTTTAATTAATGCTTGTTGATCACACAAATATACAGTATTGTAGAATCACAAGTTACTTCTCTGGGGTCAGCATTCATATGGGTATATGACTACTAAGATAATTAACCCAAATATATATATGTATATTGTAATATAAAAGCTTATTATAACTAGGCTCATTTATATTAGGTTAATATATAATTAGGCTAATATATGCATATACTTATATATTATATATAGATATAACTAATTTTGTATACAATAAGTTGTATAACAATAAGTTGTATGTATTATATTATATTATAAATATATAAAATCAAGCTAATTATCTTAGTAGTCTCTCATATATGTGTAAAGATTGCCATAAATAATCAAGGGCAGCTGATAGGCCATTATATCCCACAGAAATCCCTTTATGGCTCAGGAATTAAAAAAGAAGGCTGCACAGAAGAGAAAGGAAAGCATAAACAATTCTCTATTATCCATTCATGGGGATCTAAGTAACATGGGAAAAGCTCTTTATGGCCAGTGTTGACAAAGCTGCATTTCTGTGATTCCAGAATTACTGATTTATCTTAATACATAGTATACTACTGGGAATAATACAGGGAATAAGTAGTTTTACATAAATAATAAAAGCAAGCATGATTATAGTCTAAGGATGAAAGAAAGGGCAAAAATATAGCAAATTATTATTCTGGGTAATTTGGATATTCTTGATTTTGAACCAATGTTTTTATGATCAGTCACCAGCTGCCAAATTTTAGTAGCTAGACTAAAAATATCTTCTTTGTCATTAACACTAAGAATGCCTCCTTTTGCCCATGTTGAATGTAGGAACTTTTACCAATATCCATTCTGAAATCTATAAGAAGTCTTTGTCATTCAATGTTAATTTCTTAGCAGAGGATTTGTCCTTTTTTTTGTGGATAAATACAATAGTTTTAATTGTGAAAATACCCAATTCGAAACATAGGTAAGCAGCTACTATATACATATTTGATTTGACAGCACATTTTACTTTATTTATTTTTACTTTTCATTTACAGTTGACATTCAGTATTATTTTATATTCATTTCAGATGTACAACATAGCAGTTAGACATTTATATAGTTTATGAAGTGATTCCCCCGATAAGTCCAGTGCCTACATTAAGGGTATGTTTGCTTTATTTTACAGCAAACACTGGATGCCAGTTTTATGTCTGGGCAATTCTAGTCTCCTTGGTTTTAGCTCTGGTTATATCACTGATCTTCAATGTTTCCCACTATCTGGAAAAGCAGCGACAAGGTAAGACATTTTGAGAAGTAGCCATATGGGGCCTGCTTGAATTGAGATAGATTCACTGGAAAGCCACAGAAGAAGACAATTTTATAAAATGTTATCCAACAGGCTATTTTTATCTGTAGAAAATCTATTTGATACATTTTTCACCCTATTGGTCCTCTTAATTTAAGAATGTAATCATATTAGAAATGTAAAAGATTCCCAATCTTACTTTATCTCTGCCTTAAGTTACTGAGTAGGAAGAAACTGTCCTGATAAAACATATTTTTCCTCTTCCAATGGAACAACCTATAAAATTAGTCTATTCTAGAACAGCGATAAAGATTGTCTCTGATGTGTGATGAGACAATTGAAGACTAGCTCCTTAACCTTCTACTCAAGCCTACTCAAACTTCTCAGCATCAGTCAGGGCCTCTAAAGAAGGCTCTTTGAGGACAAAAAGGAACCTGAAAAAGCCATAGACGGAAACATGAGCTTGTTTTTAAACACTCCCAAGGTCCAGGAGGGCAGGTCAAGGGGACCTGCCACTGTCAGCTTTTCTTTTGAACAAGCAGGACAGCAGTTTTAACCATGAATTTTACCCTCACTTGCATTATTGAAATAGTGTAATGCCCAGTAAAAGCTCAACCTTTACACAATGTAAGCATTCAATATATATACAACGAATGCATGAATGGATTGGATGGATGGATAGATGATGGATGAATGGATAGAAAAATGATAGTGCCCATCAGTAAATGAGTGTATCAAAAAACTAGTACATTTACACAATGGAATACTATGCAGCAGAAAGAAATAAGGAGCTCCTACCCTTTGCAACAGCATGGATGGAACTAAAGAGGATTATACTAAGTGAAATAAGCCAGGGGGTAAAAGAAAAATACCATATGGGCTCACCTATAAGTGGAACCTAATGAACAAAACAAACAAATGAGCAAATAGAACCAAAGACATGGAAACAAGGAACAAACAGACAGTGACCAGATAGGAGAGGGGAGGGCAATAATGGGGGAAAGAAGGGGAAGAGTCTAGTCAAGGAACATGTATATAAAGGGTCCATGGACATGAACAACAGTGTGGGGACTCACTGAGTGGGGGCAGGGCAAGGGAGAGCAACAGGGAGAATTGGGACAACTGTAATAGAACAACAGTAAAAGAGAAGAAAAGAAAAATGAAAGGTCAACAATTTGGGGGAGGGGTCTTAATACTCAAGAACCAAAAAAAAAAAAAGAATAATAAGGGCAGAACATTTAGGTGGTAATAGACAAATAAAAAATATAAGTACATTTTCTCTTAACAGATGAAAAGAAAGAAAATGAAGTTAACTGAACTAAATTAGACCCACGTGACCAATAGAATTTGCATAAGTCTAATTTAAAACAATGGTCGGATTCTGGGGCAAGTGCTTGGGTCTCAGGAGTGTCTTCTTCAATGCTGATAATGCTAACATAAAGTATGAAGAAGAGCGCATCATTGTCATGTGGGTTTGAAAGAAAATGAGGGACACCAGAAAGGTAGCATAACTGAGGTCACACATCTATTTAATAGCAAAATCATGGATATGTCCTCAGTTTTTCTAATTCTCTGTCCGAAACAGTTTCCACCAGCACGTGCTGCTTTTGCATTTTTGACCAAATGTCCTCAATCAGGAACTCAACACTCTTTTAGGGTCTCTATTATATCGTTTCTATGCCTAAGATAAAAGTTTAGGCAAACAACACTTTTTCATTAATAATGACTTTAGCAATCACTTTAAAAAAAATTTGTTAAAGTTTATATCAGATGCACAAATGACCCATCATCAGGTATCTTTGAAAAGTTTCCTTCCTTTATAGGAAAAGAATGGGCTAAGAGCAGTACCCTTCTTTATATAATCACTTAAAATGAATATATTTAAAATTTTAGCGAAAATAATTTATGAAGGCAGATAATATTTTCACTAGAGTTAAAAAAGGTGAATTGAGAACTATAGAGGTGAAATAATTTAAGGTGTAAACCAGGACAACAATAAGCATCTGAACAATGTTCATTCTTCCATTGATTCTAGTGATAATCATTTGGAGATTTATGTAGGGTCAGGAAACAAGTGAGTTTTCCAATTCTCATTTTTGATCATTTGTATATTGAAATTTATTTATGCATATCCATACCATTTTTCCACCATACAAACTCCTTTGAGGAATTGTTTGCTTATAATAAATGGTTAGCTGATCACTGCTAAAAGACAGTAGCAGGATTTTAATTTTTTTTTTTAAGACAGATTTCTTTCTTTTTTTTTTTTTTGTCAGCTGTACAAACCATTATTGCCTCTGGCATACCACAGTGAATATATTGCCTATAAGCAGTATAGAGGGAAGTGATTTTTTTATTGTTGTTCAGTTACAGTTGTCCCAACATTTTCATTGTTACTCCCCTCTACCCTGCACACCCCTGGTCCCTCAGCCAGTCTGCACCCTGTGGTTCATTACAATGGGTCTTTTATACATGATCCCTGACTAGACCCTTTTTAAAAACAGAGAATAATAAATTGCATTCATCGATGTATTTTTCAAAATCAGTTTCAGTTCTCTCAATTGTTTTTAACATCATGGCTTTTGAAGTCAAGCTGACATTGAATTAAAACTCTGCTTTTAACATTTACCTGGGAGATCTTATACAAGTAGTATAAATTCTCTGAGTTTCAGTTTCCTTATCTACCAGTTGTTATAAATATCACCTAGACTATAGGGTTCTTGTGAAAATCATATAAATACGGTAGTCCCCCTTTCCAATGGGGGATATGTTCCAAGACCTCCAGTGGATACCTGGAACTGTGGATGGTACCAAATCTTATGTATACTATATGTTTTCTCATATGTATGTACCTATAACAAAGTTTAATGTTTATATTAAGCAGGATTGGAAATTAACAACAGTAACTAATAATAAATTAGAATAAATTACAATAAAATAAGGGTTACTTAAACATAAGCACTGCAATACTGTGACAGTTGATCTGATAACTGCGAGAGCTACTAAGTGACTAGTGGGCAGGGAGTGTTTACAGTATGAAAGGGCTGGACAAAAGGATGATTCACTGATTCACAACCCAGGTGGGACATAACGAGGCAGCTCAAGATTTAATTCTGCTATTTAGAACAGCATAAGCAATATGAATTGTTTATCCTGGAGTTATCTATTTAATATTTTTAAACCACGGTCGACCATGGATAACTGACACAACAGAAAAGAGGTACTGTTCTGTACCTCTTAGAAAGTAGTGGGGACTCAGTAGGTCAGTCCGGGGCAGGGTACAGCCCACATCACCATTCTTGGTGGCCCTGGTGCTTTCTACCCTCATTCCACAAACATCTGTTAAGAACTCACTTGGCTACATGTTATCCTATTTAATTTTAATGTCTGTAATTTCAGTGAACATTAGTTCCTCTGCCTTCTCCTCTACTCCCACCATTCCTACGTTCTCTAGGCCCCATCTCACTTCCTGCCCTCATCTCTATTTTATTTAACACACCTGTACAATCACGTCAGTTTTAGCAACAACTGTTGTTCATTTAAGTCACGTAAAGGTTCATTTTAGAGGGTTTTCTGTAAGCTTTCATGGAGTTGATTCTAAACATTAACCTATTGTAAATTATTTTATTTGAGATGTAGTGTATTCTCCTTAGGTGGTACACACAACCCTGGGTCTTGCACTTTATTAGTGTGCAAACCTAAGATTAGCCTTTGAGCAGTGTTTACTTATCCTGTCCCCTTCATTCCTGTCCTCTCCACCTTTTCTCCCTGCTGTCCTTCCCATCACCCCAGCTTCTTCCCACATCTTTTCCCAAGTATTAGTAATAACTGCCTTCCTTTCTGTTACATATGAGCAAAGAGCACTATCTTTCTTTCTCACCCAGGGATTTCAGGCGGATTGGGGATTACCTCTGCAAACTGACTCCTTTTTTGTCTTCTTGAAGATTCCTCCCTGCTTTGTCTCTGCTGGACAGGCCGGCTAGAAGAGATTCCATCCCATTAGCCAGCTTTTCTGCTGCTTGGCCTGGGAATGCAATACTCCTCTACCTGGCCTTATGTAACTTTTTATTTTTGCATCTTTGTGCTATTCTTTGTGGTTAAGAAACTTGCAAGATATGACTCCACCTTGGCAAACAGTCAGTGAGGAAGCTCTGCTTGTGTATTAAATAGCTTACAAAGACAGCCTCTATCCCAGCAACAATGTAGTATCTTCACATTCGATCAGATAGACAAGATAAGCCTCTCCTTGATGTTTTCTGTAGCAGTGCTAAGTAGAAGCTTTGAAATGCAGTTCTTCTTTCCCTCCAAAATAAATCTTTCCTTTTTTATGTGATTGTTGGTCCAAACCTGATCTTTAGGAAGATGATGTTTATTTCTTTTTTTTTTTCTTATGGGATTGCATTCATTTTATCTCCTTTAAAGCAAAAAACAAAAAACAAAAACAAAAACAAAAAACCCCGAAACCAAAAAACAAAAAAAAATCTTCATCCAATCTTTCTTCTCTGCTTTGAGAAGGTTAAAACAAATGTATGCTTTGCTCATACATCAAAGTCTTATCAGTATATCTCCTATTCACTAGAAAATTATGGCATGTTTTTTCACATTAAAAATGTATCAAATCTTTTTTTTTTTTTATTATGGAGTTTCAGCCATGTGCTGTTTTTTCTTGTATTGTGTATGGAAGGATGAACAACTATAAAGGGGAAAACATAAAAGCAAATGTTTGCTCACACCTTCTTAACCATGAACCCGAAACAAACAAGTCTTTGCATCTGAATCACAGGAGAGGCTTTTGAAAACTCACCCAGCTCTTCTCAAACAGAGTCTTGCAAATGTAACTGCATTATAGCTAAATAAGAACTGCTTTTATTGTTTTACTGATTACCATTGAAATGATTAGGGAGCTTTTAAATCATTCCAGTTATTTGTAAATAAACTTGTAAACCCTTATGTCAGAGCAAGCCCTTTTCAGGAGCTGGGCATGCTGACCTTTCTCCATAGCTGTAACCTTTAGACTTCATTACTACTCCCCTTTTTAAGGAGATCATATTCTATCAACTTTTTATAGTAAATATTGTAAAATTAAAACCACACAAGTCCCAAGCATCCAACTCTAGATAGCGCAGTTAAGTCCTAAGAATAGCAAGGAATGTGGTGGTGTCCTTGAACTTTTGAGTTCCCCCCTTCACAGTGCTTCTTCAGCATAGTTGGACCTGCTATATAATTTTTTTTACCTGTTACTCATTTTTATCTTCACACTGTTTTAGTTCCTTTCCTTTTACCTAAGCATTACATTAGTATATTGTATCCTTTACATAATTGCTTCCACTTCTTTTTCTTGCAAATCTTTTTGGTCTAAAACTCTCTTTTGCTGTTCTCCGGTGATAGTACATCCAGCTACCCTTTCCTTCTATAGAGCTGTCCAGTCACCCGTTGCCCCGGCATACTTTCCAGGCACCAGCATTCGCACTCCAACCACCGCCATGGAAGATCCATGTTGTTTCTTAAAAATCTTTGGGGAAATATTTTTACTCCATACTTATTTTTTCTTATTCTATTTAAGTAATGTCACTCTTTATTTTTGTTTTCACTTCTTTATTCTTTACCTTTTCTTTCTATTTACTGTTCAGTTGGTGACAATTCCTCTGCCAAAGGTGAGATTTGGTTATTTCATCCTATATCAAGATTTACTTAAAAATATTTTATCGTTAAAATAGCATCATAATTATATCAATTGTTTTCAGCTGACCCATTTAATGAAGAAACTTTCCAATTCAAATCAGCACAATTAAATCATGGCTTGTTATGTGATATGGATTTAGAATATAGAATATTAAATATTAACTTTGCCATTTCTATGACATTTTTACAAAAATTGCTTTATTTATCTTCTACATCTACTTGCCCAATGTAGACATTTTTGTCCTTACATATGGGTAAACTGAGAGTCAGAGTTTTAAGGTGATGCAAATGCATCCAAGAACTGCTGCCTAAATCCCATGTCTTCTGAATTCTCAGCCTGAATTTGTTCCATGATACATCAAGTTATTCTTGTGTATGATAATGCACTTTAATTCCAGACAAAGCTGAATAATTATTGATTACCTGAGTATAAACATTTCTGTCATGCCAAAAAACACTCCACATATTTGATATTTTCCAGAGTACAATTTTTTGGTCTATATTAACTAATATTTATTCTCATGCTCATTGATATTGTTTACCTTTCTCAAGCTTCCATTAACTTGTTTTGTGCAACACCAGACATCTCTACACTTCTCCCTACATCTACGTGCTTTCATATTCACAAGACTGATCTGAAGGTAGTTGAAAACAACTGCATTTTTTCATATGCAGCTCATGGTAGGGCGTTTCCTGTTGGCTAGCAGAAGAGTATTTTAGATATACCCCCAGTGGATTACATTCATCATTTTAGGTTGCATAGCTGCTCTGTGTATACATTCTGCAAAAATGTCCCACATTTGGTTCTTCACAGAATTATTCAAACACATGGACATGGGACATGTCCACTGTATCTTCCAATGTGATGATTTTGATATGTTATTCCAATAATGTTTCTCTAACAGTTAATGATCTCTCTGGAGAATAACTTAACTCTGTTGCACATAAATCTACCAAAAAATAATCTTCGAGGTTATTTGATGATTTATTCAATTATTTGGAAATATCTGTGCTGGTTCCTTACCAATACAGAGTGTTTTTCACATGTTGAAGCTGAAAGATCTCTGTTTGGTTACTATTGTGTCTGAGTCATTGTCAGAGACTTAGATAATATTGGGCTTCATTTTTATAAAAGTAAGTTCTGCAAAATTTTGGCTTTAATTTAGTGCCAGATTAAATAACATCTAATCAAAATAAAATAAATATAACATTAGATACATCCATCCAGTTCAATATCAAAGAAAATTTATTCATGACCAGGTAATACAGACTTCTTCATAATATTGGTCTTAATTATTGAAACTGTACTCTGAATTTTCCTTAATGTCCCTCAATAATTCATTATAAATCTATTATTGCCTTTCATTTAAAAAAATGTCTTGGAACTATTTTTTCAATTTTGAAAACATATATTTAATTTAAAATAAAAATATTTTCCTTCCACTTGCTTCTGAACCATCACCCGGGTTCTTTCTTTGAATCGGCACGTACTTTTTCATGGGTTTACAGTCCCACATCTACTCTCATCAGCCTTGTTACTGCAGAGCCCCGGGCTCTTTTTAAGAGTTTCTTTTAAAAGCCATTTTGCTATTTTTTAAAAAAATATTAAATTTATTGAGGTGACAGTGGTAAATAAGATCATATTGGTTTCAAGTTTATTCCTACGTATTTTATTCTTGTGGTTGTAATTGCAAAAGAAATTGGGGTTTTTTTTCATTTCTTTTTCTGAAGTTTAATTGTTAGTATATAGGAAAGTGGTAGATTTTTGTACAGTGTTTGGTATTCCGCAACTTTACTGTATTTGTTTATTGTTTCTAATAGTTTTTTGGTGGAGTCTTTAGGAATATGTCATCTGCAAAAAAGTGTCACTTTTGCTTCTTCATCCCTCATTGGGATGACTTTTATTTCTTTCTCTTGCCTGATTGCTTGGTCAGGACTTTCAGGACTATGTTAAATACAAGTGGTGAGAGTGGGCATTCTTGTATTGATTTTAGAGAAAAAGCTTTAAGTATTTCAAAATTGAAGATGTGATATTAGCTGAGGGTTTATCATATATGGTTTTTTTTATGGCGAGGTACTTTTTTCCACACCCATTTTATTGAGTGTTTTAATCATAAAGGAATGCTGTACCTTATCAAATGCTTTTTCTGCATCTATTGATAAGATCATATGATTTTATCCTTTCTTTTGTTAATGTGGTATATTACATTGGTTCACTTATGTATGTTAAACCTTCCTTGTGTCCCTGGAATGAACCCCAGTTGATCATGAAATATTTTTTTAACATATTGTTATATTTGATTTGCTAGTATTTTGTTTAGGATTTTTGCATCTATACTAACCAGAGATATTGGTATGTAGTTTGTGTGTATGGTGTGTATGTGTGTGTGTGTGTGTGTGTTTATTGTTTGTTATCCTTGCCAAGTCTTTGTGCTACGGTTACATTGGCCTCATAAAATGTGTTAGGAAGTATTGCCTTTTCTTCAACTTTTTGGGACAGTGTGAGAAGGATAGGTATCAAATCTTTGAATGTTTGATAGAATTCACTAGTGAAGCCATCTGGCCCTGGCCTTTTATGTTTGGGGAGGTTTTTGATGGTTGTTTAAATTTCCTCATTGTTGATTGGTTTATTTTGATTTTCCACTTCTTCATGATTCATTCTACGAAGGTTATATACTTCTAGGAACTTATCCATTTCTTCTAGGATTTTGAATTTAGTGGCATATACTCAGCCTTTCATAGTATTTTAGTATGATCCTTTGTATTATCTGTAATATCTGTAGTAACTTCTCATTTTTCATTTCTGATTTTGTTTATATGAGGATTTTCTCTTTTTTTCCTTAGTGATTTTAACCAGGGGGTTGCCAGTTTTATTAATCTTTTCAAAGAACCAGCTCTTTGTTGTATTAATTTTTTGTATAGTCTTTTTGTTCTCTGTTTCATTCAATTCTGCTCTAATTTTTATTATTATTTTTATTCTGCTGCCCTGAATTTCACTCCCAAACTACCAAGAGAGTAAATAAGTTATGATTGGCCCACATTAGAGATGATCATTATCTCTAGTTCAAATAATGGTAACCAAATGTTTTGATTAAAAATGTTAACTGATATTGTTAACTGTGTTAAGTTCCACTCACAACCCTTTCTAGAAGATTTAACAAATATATATCAAAACTTCTTCTCATTTGTCTATTCTGAATATCTTTCAGGTAAAATATACAGGTACTCTGAAGACTACATTCCCAGGTATGTAGAAAATAAGTTATGTATTATGATTCCCAATTAATAAAAGAAAGTAATAAATGCTATGTTGCTGATAGGTTGGGCTCAGGGATATAGTATTTGGACTAAAAATAAATGAAAAATGAGTTGTAATTACTTTTACTCTCATCTGAAAATTATAAGCTATAACATTATTATCTGCCCTAGTTACTTACTCATCCTGAGTCAATGAGAGGGCTGGTAAAGAATGGAATGGGACTCTAACTTGTTATCTCTAGGAGTAGCATCAATTTCCAGAGAAAATTATACTAGACTATGATTCAGCTTATACTGTAAAACTGTAGTCTAATTATATATAGAGTTGTATGGCCCTTAAGCATCAAGTGTGGAAAGAAATCTGGCAATACATAATAAAAGTAAAGATATGTTTACACGCATGCATTGATTAGGATACTTTGTGGTATGCTGTTTCTAGGGATAATGTCAACCACTAGAGAAATGTGATAAATCAGCTCTAAAATAATGTGCAGTTATAGGTACAACTTATTCTCTTGAATACTTATTGAGCTAGTTGCTGAGAAATTGTATAGTGCGATACTTTTTTTTTTTTTTACAAAGGGTTTATGGTGTGAGTCATAGTGAAGAAGTTTGATTTTCTTAGGCAGTATATTCTGGCCCAAATGTTTCATTAGACTGGAGATTTCTCTTTTGGATAAAAAAAATCTAAATACAGAAAATTTTACTTCTCCATATCTTTCTGAAATGGTAGACTGATAGACTTAAAGATCTTTCAAAAACACAGAGCTTTCTCAGTCAGTAGGATAAGATTATAAACCTCTGAAAGGTCTGTTGTTTTTTTCTTCTCCGTGTGGAAATGTCTCTGGCAGTTTCAGGATCTGGGCTACAGGCAGATGCACACACACATGCGCGCACACACAACTTACTTTTATAAGTACTCTTGACCTTGGATTCTATAACATAATTTTCAAGTCATTAGCTCAAATCAAGAGTAATTTGCTGACTTGGTTACAAAAATGTAACAAAGAAAATCTGACATAATTATATATAAATTAATCTGACAATTGATTTGATACTTGTCACTTGAAGGGCAATTAAGATGCAATATGATAGTCTCATGATTTGATCATTTTGCTGAAAATTGGGTTGGTAGTTCGGGCATGAAGATGGTAAGAGTCAGAAGGGAAAATTGATAAAATACCCATCTCAAAGCGAATAGCCTCTTAGCTGTAGGGCAAATGCAAAAAAAAGAGGTTGGCTCTTTTACAACATTTAATATAATTCATTCAACAAATAAGAACTTTGCTAAACATAGGGATACAAGGATGGAAAGGTGCGGATTCCCTTAAGGGTTTAATAATTAATCTATTGTAATGAATCTCCATTTAGGCAAAATTTGATTATACAATGCAGATATTATCTATAAAAAGCAGTTGGCATGTTAATTCACACATTCGTGTATATACTTCACAACTTGTCTATTTCTGATTATGTACTTTGAGAGCCAAAATTAGTAATGGCTTTAAATAACATTTATTCACTCATGGAGCCCAAACATATATCTGCTGATTCACAGAATGTATATTAAGCAAATCTAGTTAACACTTACCCAAACCAACTTCTGGAAGACCCTAACCTTGCTCTTTCCTCAATATGACAACTTTCCAGTCCCTTAAAATACCTTTACTTTTATAGAAGTATCTTTCATTTTTATTTGGATATTAGAATGTTACATTTATATCATATAATTTGGGAACTGAAAAGAACAATAGGAATTAAATAGTTTAATTTCCTTGATTTATAGACAAGTATAATACTTACTTGTATCAGAGAATTTATGCCCAAAGTCACCCAGGCAGAAGTAATGACTTTTTAAAAATTGAATTTAATTATTTAATATACTTAGATAATAAAATATGAAGACATTTTTCTAAAAAAGACTTCACAATAAAATAATAGTAAAATATAAATAACAATTTTAAAATATAAACTAGAGAAAATATATGTAAAAATAGGAAATTTGGACCCTAGTAAAAGACAATAATATTTTAAATTGTGGAGTGTAATTAAATGTGCTTATTGGTTAGAGGACTATTTCAGACAGTCTCTGAGCAATGGAGAATCTGATCTAGCCCAAAACTCAGAAGTGCACTGGCCTCTGGGATCTAAGCTTATTTATGAATTTATTTTTAATGATAATTAACCTTCCATGTAAAAACACTGCCAAACACTTGTGCTTGGAATTTATTAAATATCTGCAATAGACTGAAGCTATTTGGCATTTATAAATATCATATATATAATAAGTATCATATATATACATATATTAATTTATTAGGTAAGTGCTTCTGAATAATATTTTATTTGAGATGATTAATCATCTGAGACCTGCTTGTAGACTCAGGACACTGCATTATAAGTCACATCTTATTTTCATTCATAAGGAAAGAAATGATATTCATTTTTTCAACATGATTTATCATTTGCAGATTGTATCTGCTGTCTGTGTGGGCTAGGAAAATAGATGGATTGCCTTATTAAAAATTCTTTACCTTTTGTTATTATATTCTCTGCATAGCCGGAGGAAAACCATGAGCAGGGTCCCTTCCGTATCACAATATTAAGCTATATTGAAATACAGATAGAAAGAAGGGGTGCGAATGAGTTCCTTTGTTATAAGATAAGCAAAACACAGGCCCGCATCTGGGCTTTTCAATCCATTTTACCTAGATATCATTTGATCTGTAATTTTTTTAAGGACATCTACTTGCTATTTACATTTACTGTCTTCTTTCAGAAGCATGGCTAGTAATATAGATGGTACGCCTTGAGCTAAGAGTTCTTTTTTCTTTTGTTGCAATTCCTACCAGCTGTCGGTGATACGTGATATCAAAGTTAAGGCAGTTTTCTGAAATGTCACTCTCACTACCTGATGGGTCTCTGTTCTTACACCGCTATTGTGAAAGCTGGTCTCCAGGACCAATTTTGCTGTCTTGTGACAACGGTGGGATGTGTGCTGTAATCCTTAAAGGATTACTCAGATGAGGCTGTAAGGAAACTTAATCAAACATCAAGAGCAAGTAAGATTCAGGGCCTTAGGGCCAGACTTGCATTACAATCCTAGCACTGCCAGCTACTGTCTCTGCGTCTTTGGAGAATTTACCTCTGTGAACTGTGAATTCCTTATATGCACAGTGGGGATAAAAACAAAATGCGTCTGAGGGTTGAATGCACATGGGCATAAAGAAAAGCTTTAATAATTGGTAGATAATGTTGATATTATGCATAAGGTTAGGGAAAATACGCTAACCTGTCTGAATCTTAGGCTTCTCACCTGTAAAGTGGGGAGTGATAATAGTATTTTGGTAGAATTTTGCTGGATCTTTGATATAATGTATGTAACTCAGCACAGCATGAGTGTAATAGGCAATCAATCATTTTATTGCATCTGCCAATATTTCTTTGGCTTTTTACTTTTTATACATCCCTGTCAATTAATATTTACTTTGTAAACATAGTTTTAGGGGATTGTTCGGAGTGAAAGTCTGGTCAAGTAAAGAGGCAGTACATCATGTAGTAAAAGCACAGATAACCTAGGTTCTAATCCCAGTTCTGCCCGTTACAACTCTCATGAACTTTAGCAAATATATGACCTCTCTGGGCCTTAGATTCCTTGCCTTTAAGATAGGGATACTTTAGTGCTTATTTGGTCAGATTATTGTAAGAATTAAATAAATGAATATATAAAATTCACTTCAGGTAGCAACTGACAAACAGGTAAGTACTAAATAAGTACTTGCTATCATTATTTCCTGAGAGAGTTCCAAAAAATAACTAACACTTCAAATTCATACACACCCTGATGCAGCCATGCTCTCACACTTGGATTCACTCAGTTGTGCATAAACATATCTACCTTGATTGGCCAAGGCTGAACAAGAACAAGTTTACCCAATGTCAAATTTAACTGAGAAATTAGTTAAGAACTATGTGTAAAGTGGGTTCTAATGTTATTTTTCCTTATTATAGGGAGGATGAGTATTATGCTGAAGACATACCAATATATGGTAACTTAGATAATGTGGTGGTCCCAGGTAAGTTTCATTTATTCAGAAATTAATTTACCTATAAATCAATACACGCCTCCCCCCCCCCCCCAGTTAATTCCACAAAGAATTTGAGGTGGCTTATTTTTGTCATAATATCATTTAAATATTCCAAAGATAACCATAAATTCAAGTATGTTTAGCATATCATTTAGTATGTATTTCCAAAACCACACATCATAAATGTGTCACAATATTAGGTGTAAATTAACATCCTGTTTCTGTATGCCTTCCATTTCACTCTAGTAGTAATGAGAACACAGGAAGACTCTATTACATGAATTTTGACACACATAGAATTCTCTGAAATACTATTTCTAGAACAGAAAATAACCCATCCAGGGAAACAGTGCTTTATGCACCATATACAAAAGCAAATCTATAGTGAAATATCTAAAATAATAAATACATTTTCTGGTTTCCCTTGTTTTAACTCATTCTCTGTAAGCACAGAACCTGGGGCTATTTCTACAGTGGGTAGGGAGAGAGAAGACCTAAATCATCCCTGAGTGGGTTATATATTTTTGTTCTTAGGTGACAGACACTCATCAATTCCCAACATGTTATTACTTGAAACATCCCAACCACCCCCAAAAAATACCCCACATTCCTCCAAACAGACAACTGCAATCTGATCCCAGAGCTCTGATGAGAGAAGCCGGGAGGGTAATGCCAGCATTTAAGGCCACCCTTGCTTTACAAACACCTCACTTATTCCACAGCAGGAGAACTCGGGCTGAGCCCCTGTGGATTTCTGAGTCTCCAACACAGAGGTTTCCAGGAGTGGACTAAACTGATCTGACTCTCCATATAGCAAAACAGTGTGGAATTCTTTTGAAGTTAGGAATGTGAGAGTGTTATAGAATTCAAGAATTTATAGAATTATTGTCTATCTTCCATTGTCAAGTACCCTCTAATCCCTGCACTCTGAAGAATGAGGAACTGCTTTTCAGGAATGAACTATTAAAGCAAATTTGCCCTCCTGTTTCACCTTGCAGAATCACGGCGCTCCCCTATAATATTTGAGGACTCCCTTTCTTATGTACCCGGTGCCTTGAAGCCCGCCATACCTGTAATTATCTCCATATTCAAGTGAGCACACAGGTCACTCCTGCAGGTTCCGATTTAGTATGTGTAGGATAAGGCGTAGGAATCTGCCATCTAACAAACCTCCCAGGTGATTCTAATGCATGCATTCCACGGACTAGGCTCAAGAAATACCATCCTAGGGACCCTTTCTTTTGTGGTGTTTTCAGAAAGGGTTGAATAATGATGAGGTACCTTGTATTATAGTAAAGATACTATTTTTATTGTGTTCAGATTGGGGCAGTTCACAGTTCTGCCAGGTTACTGGCCATCCTACCAGTCACTAACTCTCTATCCTCTCCCTTTTAAATACATGTCTCTGGGGTAAGAAAGGCATGAATGATTCAATAAGCGCATCCTCACAGGCTGAAACGAGTGCCTGTCTGCCGGCTTGTGGACACTGCACAAGATCTCCAAGTACTTAAGAGTCAGCATGAGACAGCCCGCCTTCAGAACAGACTGGCTGGACTGTCCTGTCACTGATTTATGGAACAATTATAATCTAGACCACATTTTTCAAAATAGGACTTAAGTTTCAGAATGCTTCGGGGAAGTTTCTTGTTCACAGAAAAACACTACCAAATTGTATGTAATCATCAATGCGGGCACACTATGCATTATGCTACCATGCATCATTTGCAATCATACTTAAATAGAAGAGAACACAGGCAAAAATTTAACTCATGGGATCTCTAAAATATCTAAATGGTAGTTTGAGATTGTCATTGCCTACAAATGACTATGGTCTAGTCCTTATCCCAAGTGATCTCCTTTTGTCTTACTGTTAACACTGTGGGGCAAAGACTTCACCATCTGACCTGCAGAGAACAGTTAGTGCGTCCTTATCTCTTTGCATCTCCACGAAAAAGACAAATTAAATGATTTTTGTGAATTTCACATTTACAGCTAAATATTGTTCGGGTCATGTATTTTTACTTATGCCAGCATATTTTGTTTTTCCATTGTGAATCATCATCTTTTCAACTCCTAAGAACCAACGGATGAAAATTGCTATGAACAAATGAAAGCCCGCCCAGAGAGATCTGTGAATGAACTGCAAGAAGCCACCCCACCCGCACAGGTTAGTTCTGTTTTCTATGTCAGGTGTCAAGTTTAGTCTAGAGCACAGCACAGCCACAGGTGTTGAGAGCAGAAAAGGAATGCGTTCTGATGCACAACTGAAGCAGCTGTTAGGAAGTTTGCCACCTGAATGTGTTGTGTTCTAGGACCTGATCTCTAAAGGGAAGCTCAAAGGCAGGTAAACATTACTTGGACACACATTCAAAGAGTCAAAATTGAGTGCAATTACAAAGGCAATAGATTTAAATGGAAAAGTTGATTCTCTTCCTACATAATCAATTAAGCATTTTACTTTCAGATTGAAAAAATTGTGTCACAGAGATAAATATAAAAGTTGACACATGTATAATGCTTAAAGGCCTAGATGTTAGTAATTTATGGGGAAACAGGGAGAGAGAGAGAACTTTAGTTCAATGGTAAATTAGCTGGATAGAAAAGACCATCCTTCTATTTAACAGGGCATGAGCGTAAATTTTCATACAAGTCCTATGTCTTTGGTCTTGCAGCAAGAGATTTACACACAGTAAGTGGGGATAAGCAGAGTGATAGTTTAAACAAAAACATATAAAAGCCCTAGAAGAAATGAATGGTTTCTTCTTTTTCTACCACAATAAGCTCAACCTTCTCAGACTGACTTCATCAAAAGCCTTTCACAATTCTTAGTCTACCTGCTGCTAAAGTATAAGTTTACTTAAAATAGTTCTTATTCCTTCTTCTCCTCTCAGATTTTGTTCCTTCAATGATGTGCACTCTTGCTACCATCTAGAAATAGCCATGGGGCCAGTACTTCCAATGCAGTTGTTATGTGTTAGGCCTCGTTTTATGTCTTTATATGCATTATCTTCTCAGATTCCTATGAGGGACGCAGCACTATTGGAGTTGCTTTATTTGAGTTGCATTGAGTTATTACTAAAGTGGAAATTTTGCAAAACCTGAAAATGTCTTCAAGTCTGCTATTTTATAAATTACATCATCAAAGATACTCTAAGGGGATTAGTTTTTATTCTATTACATCCTCCTCACAAATTTAGTTTCACAGATTAGAAGTAATTTCTTTATATTCGCTTAATTCCATTTTGTTAGAATGATCATTATCTTCAAACATACTGCCCAGTTTCCTACTCCAATGCTTACTTTGTTACTATAGTCTGTTACAAAAGTATCAGGAATCTGCAATATTGTGCATAAAGCTTGATGGATGAAGTGTTTGTTGGAAAAATGGAAATAAGTTTCTTGCCCTTCGAAAATAATGTGTACAGTTCAGAACTTGTAATTTCAGTATCTCAATCTTCTTTTAACCCGGAAGAGTTTATCAGCAAACCTACTAATAAAATGAGCCCACAAGCATTCTCATATCCTAAAATATTTGAGGGACACAAATGTGAGCTTGGTCCTTTCCTCTTCATGTCAAAATCTCTCATCAGTCTCTCCTTTCCCTCTTACGTCAGAAATACGCTCTCTCCTTTCTAAAGCCAGTACTGCTCCTTATGCTCTTGACCATTTCTCTCATTTCTTTCAAGGTCTTAAACATTAAATTATTTATCTCCATTTTTCACTTTTTAAAACTATTTTTCCATGGCTGGGTGGCTCATCCCATACACCAAAGAGTTGCAGGTTTGATTCCCAGTAAAAGCACATACCTAGGCTGCAGGGTTTGATCCCTGGTTGGGGGCATATGGGAGGCAGCTGATTGATGTTTCTCTCTCACATCATTGTTTCTCTCCCTCTGAAATCAACTTTTTCAAAAAACTATTTCTATATACCTACCAACATGCACAAATCACCCTAATACTTAAGAATAAAACAACAAAATTTGACTTCAACTTGTTTATCTCTCTGACTCCTACACTGATTTTTACTTTACTGTTTTCATTTCTCTCCACAGATAACCATTCTTTTACCCCTCGCTATATATATTCTACCCATGCCCTCAACTAAAGTAACTTTGGAAATCACAAGTGACTGTGCCATGTACAATTTGTAGTTCTTTCCCAGGAACACAGTTTTTGAACTCTGCAGCACTTGACAAAGTTGTCCAACTGTTGATCAGATGCTTTAAGTTATAAGGGCAGAAACCCAATTCAAACCACTTTAGCATACGAAGAACACTGCCGGCTCACATGACAAGGAGCTATATAAGGGTGTATTTTGTTTTTGAGGTGACCAACTGTGAGGACTCTCTTCGTACCTCCTCCCTCCCTGCTTCCGTCTGTGACCTATTTCGTTCTTTTCTTTCACCACAAACTCCTCCACTGAGGCTGGGCAAGCCACTGCAAGTCCCAGATTTTCTTCCTCTCAGCTCCAGGAAACAACACATGTTTTATTCCTTGCACCTGTACATCAACCCCAAATGTGCCATATAATTGGTTCTCCTGAAACCACATGTCATCTATTCTTGGGCCAACTTCTGTTGCCAGGGGGAAGGATGGTGTGGTTGGTTCCAGCCTAGGTCACATGCTTAGTTCTGTGCTGGCCCTGCAGCACTTTAATCTAGGACCAGCTAAGGGTGAGGAATTTCCCAAAGGGAGATGAAGGGAAAATTTTTTTATATTAAAAAAATAGAACAAAGTGCTGGACAGACGCAACAGATACCTATCCCTTTGCAATGCTGAGTGTCTTCTGGTTATTTCTGAACATCCGTGACATCTCCTTCTCTTTCTGCCTGAGCAAAGACAAAGGAGTTAAATGCACAAAGTGTATTCAGGGAGCAGTGAATTGTTCAGTTTGCCTGACATACAGAGTTTTTGCAGGGGAGTAGTAGGAATCCAAATTTAAAAGGTGAAGCAGTATCAAGCATGGAAAACCTTCAATGTCAGGACATGAAATTCAGACTTTAGTATATAGGGTAAAATTTTGGAGAGAGGATGGTCAAAATATGAAAATTTTGCCGTACGAAGATAATTTGAATACAATATATAAGTTCACTGGCAGAGGGAAGAGACTAGAGCAAAGATACCAGTTAAGCAGCTATCACAATTTTCTAGAAATGGTTATTTTAGGAATAAAAAGTCAGCCAAAAATATCAGAGAAATTGTAAGTACAACCATCTTTTCTGCTTGGTAGAAAATATAACACATTTAACATTTAACATGAAAATGAGTGGAGGAGGGAGAGTTCAGTTAATCCAATGTTGCTTCCTTACCCCTGCCCTCACAAATTGATATAATTTTGGCCTAATCATAAAGATAAATCCTTAATACAGAAACTTTTGGTTTATTCAATAGCTGTCCCAAAGTTTTATCCTGTAAATTCTAATAAATATAATCCCATACCTTACTTTTGGACAATGGTTATAGCTTCCATATATATTACCTTTATTTACTCATAACACTGTAATTTAGTTGCTTTCATTTTATAAGCAAGAAAATTGAGACTCAGAATAGTTTTTTAAAACAGCCCAAGATCCCATGGTTATCACATTACAGAGCCAGAATTCAACCCTCAGCTTTCCATCGCCAAATTCAAGGTCTTGCCTTTCAGCCTATTGTTTCCCCAAGTTTCCCTAGTCTCTAGCTCTTCCTGTTCTAGTACTGACCCAGCACTAGACCAGAGAGAACTACCAAACCCTCTTAGATGTAAATAAATATCTCTAAGGCCAACCCAAAATAAGCTCAAAGGGAACCTGAGGGGTAAGCAGAAGGAAGAAAATAATAAATATGGGAAATGTACTTTTTGCCAAATACTAGTCATATAAATCGACACTATTATTTTTATAGTTCTGAATCTCAAAACTGTAGAATAATTGGGGACTTTTGTGGAAACCATTAAATGACCAATTATTAAGTTACTTGGTAAGAGCAACTTAGGGCAAGCGCTCCCTAAGGTAAAGGAAGGGGAGAGGCTGGTAAGAGTCCATCTAAGTATAGGAAAGAAATAAAACTACACAAGCAAAAAGTTTATATAAGCACTCTTTTCCACTAAAAAGTCTTGAATTGACTAATACTTTTTATCATCATTCTGACAAATTTGTCAGAATCAGGTAGGTGAAGTCCAGAAAGCAATCTTCTTGCTTTTCATAGTGTTTTCCTATGAAAAGTGTTAAAAAATGGACTAACAATGAAAAACTAATATGCTTTTCTTTTTAGGCAATCAATGAAACACAGATGTTTTACGCCCAACTGAATCACAACTATGAAGGGAAGCGCAGAAAGCCCAGGAAACAAAATACTCATTTGTCAGAGAAGAATGGAGAGGAACTGTTACATGGAACAAATGCCGGCCTTCCTAAGACTAGCCTGGTAGACAGTTTCCCACCTGACAGCCAGGCAGTAGAGGAAAACATTCATGATGATCCTATTAGACTGTTTGGATTGATTCGTGCAAACAAAGAACCTATAAACTAGCTGGACTGTGATTCAGCTCTTAGTGAAGAAGATTGTGAAGGAAAACAAGATCTCTACATATGACACAGCATGATTTGAGAGAATAACAATCCAACCATTTGTTGGTGGGATGGTGGTGTCCCTCTCATCCAGGGCTTACGTTCTTGGACACTGAATGTAATGTCATGAAAATTGTTATTTGAATTAGTTATTTGCATTCACTTTTAAAAAGTATAACAGAAAAACGTAAAATAAAATCAAGTTTGTAAACTGAGCTTGATAACGTTGCAGCTTTACCAATAATACTTAATGCTCAGTGAAATAAAATCAAAAATATATTTCAAGCATTAAGTGTGTTCTGGACCATATTGGAAGAAGAATAAAAGTCAATTTTTAAAAACAATTTTACTTTTCTAACCAAGTTGAAACATGCTAAAATTGGAAGAAGTTTCTTTTTTATCTTTTAATTTTTATTGAATGAATTGGGGAGACATTGGTTAATAAAATTATACAGGGCTCAGGTGTACAATTCTATAATATATATCTGTGTATTGGCTGTGATGAACACATACCAAGTCAAGTCTTCTTTCATCTCCATTACCCCCCATTTACCCTCTTCTACCTCCCCCCACCAACCTCTCCCTCTGGTGAACATTATACTGTTGTCTGTGTCTATGAGGGTTTTTAAAAATTCCTTTCATTTTTTTCATCTTGTTCCCAAACCTCCACCCCTCAAAGAACTCTCAGTTTTCTGTATCTATGAGTCTGTTTCTATTTTGTTTATTCTGTTCGTTAGATTCCACATATAAATGAAATCCTATACTACTTGTCTTTCTCTGACTGGCTTATTTAACATAGCATAATACTCTCCAGATCCACCCATGTTGCCACAAAAGGTAAGAGTTCCTTCTTTTATTACAGCTGAGTAGTATTCCACTGCGTAAATGTATTAATGTATTACATCTTTTTTATTTGTTCATCTGCTGATGGGTACTGGGCAAATCTTGGCTATTGTAAATAATGCTGCAAGGAACATAGGGGTGCATATACTCTATCAAGTCAGTTTTTGGGTTTCTTCAGATACATTCCCAGAAGTGGAATCACTGAGTCATAAGGTAGAAGAAATGTCTGACTGAAAGGCATGGGAGACATTCAAATACATTCCTAAGAGAAGTGGGTTCATCTTCTTAAGAAGTATTTTTTCCAAGTAGAAATATATTTATTAGTTTTAAAAATTATTATAAAATTAATGCATGTTTCTTGTAACAATAAACAAGCACAGCATAAAAATATTTAGAAATTCCACTCTTCAGAAATAATCATATGAGCAGTATCTTATATATGCTTCTAAATATTTTTCTGGGCATGCCCATGTACGCATATCAATTATTGTTTTAAACAAAAAGGGGAGTGATTACTGTACACATGTTATTTAAAATTTTTTCACTTAACAATATATTGTGAATTTATTTTCACTGTGATTTTTAACTATAACTTAATACAGTCATATATTTTAATTTTAATGTTTGCATAGCATCTCATTGATGAACATATCAGAATTTATTTAAATAATTTTGAAGTACGTTTAGCTAATTTCCAACTTCTGTTTTCTGAGTTTACAAATGATATTGTAATGACAACGCATCTCCACACATGTCTGGTTGTCTGACTTCTTGTGTAGGAAAGGAATTGCTGCTTTAAAAGATGTGCCTATTGTGAATCTCTATAGAATACATTACTGAAAGGTCAACAGTTTGGTCAAAATATGTGTTCAGTTTAAGTTCTGATAAGCACTCCCAAATATCCCTCCAGAAAGTTATTTTAAAACATTTATTTTCAGTTATCTTTCTCCATTTGGAATAGGAGTTTAATTGGGTCTCAAATCATCACTAACCAGGATAATTGGGCTGTCAGTCTTGCCCTCTGACCAGAGCTTAATGGATTTTAACCATTCTTTCTTCAATTCTGTATTGAGCTCTCACTGTAACTTAGGCATGAAGTTAGATACTGGTATGTAATGATGAGGGAAACTTATAGAGACCCTGCCCCCATGGAACTTGTAGGCTAGTAGAAAAGACGAGTATCAGGTTAACAAAACAAGTGTAGCTACTAGTAGTAAAAATACTAGTAAGAAAACAGAAGGATGAGAAATAATAATGGGGAGAAAAGCCACCTCTGAAGAGGAAAAATTTAACCTGAGAACTGAAGAATGAGAAGGAGTCACCCATGTAAAGAGAGAGGAAGGAAGGGCACGGTGTGTAAGAGTTCTATCCACATTTGTAAATGCCTACTTCAGTCAATAATTGTTTCCCTTATGAATCTGTATAAAATTAAATGCCAATAATTTAAAGTAAAATATTTGAAGTTGTCCACAATGCCATAGGAAATGCAAAATATAGTAATATCAAAGGGCAGAAGAAAAGGAATCACTTTTTTAATTGCAGGGAAGAACCAAAAACACCACAAGCTATAGAATTAGTAATTAATTAATAATGACTTATTGACTTTAAGTTTTCCTCTCAAATTAAAATATTTTGCTTTCATATGTTTATATTATTTTATTTCTCTATATACCATCGTTCAGTGAAAATAAAGTTTGATTGTATTTTCAGCAGTTATTTTTTCCTATAAATATTTTACATCATTCACTTACATTATTTTCCTAGCCCCCAAAGATATTTAAATTTTTTGCTTCTGGTTTATACCATTTAAATTCCACTCAATAACATTTTTAGTTTTATGTATTACGTATATCTAATGCTGATAATTGGGATGGTTTTTAATTACAAATTTAAATTCTATAATAGATATAAGGCTATTCAAGTTATCTGTTTCTTATAGGGTAAATTTTAGTACTTAGTGCCTTTCAAAGAATTTCTCTCTCTTACCTATATTGATAAATTTATTGGTATAAAGTTTTTCAAAATATTTTCATATTATCCTTTAAATATCTGTGGAATCTGTAGTGATTTCAACTCTGATACTAGCAGTTTGTTTCTATTTTTCATGATCTATCTGGTTTTACCAATTGTATTGATTTCCTCAAAGAACCAGTTATTGTTCATATGATTTTTCTATTGTTTTTGTATTTTGCTTCATTGAATTGTCCTCTGATCAACATCATATTTTTCTTCTGTGTATTGTGTGTTTCATTTTTAAACATTTTTTAGCTTCTTAAGGTAGAAGTTGAGGTCATTAATATGAGACGTTTCTTCTTTTCTAAAATAATCATTTAGTTTCATAAATTTCCCTTTTTAAAACCATTGTTGAAATTTTCCAAGATGGCACAAGAGTAAGTAGAAGCTACACTAACCTCTTCCCAGGGCCAATCAGGAATTACAACTAACTTGTAGAGAAATCACCCTGTACAACCAACTGAATACTGGCTGGACAGTGGCTTTATGACCAGAGACAGACAGACAAAGCCACTTCACCAGAACAGGAATGGTAAGGACTGCAGAGAGGGCACCAGAGGGCTTGCAGGGCTTCCACTGGCAGCAGCTGAGGTTCCAGAGGGATATTTCAAAAGCCAGGAGGTTCCTACTGAGACCCTAATCTGGGCTCCACAACCTACAGCACCAGAGCCGGAAAGGAACTCCGATAACATCCAGCTGTGAAAAGCAGCTAGATTTCTCTCTGCCAGAGAGAGGTGGCTGGAGATGCAGAGAGCTTATTAAAGGGCCAACACACAAAATTTCATTTGTAACCACTCACCCTGGGCACCGGTAGAGGGAAGGCAAAATGAAGTAGAGATGCTTGGGGGCATTCTGGGGTTGGTGGCTCTGGGAAAAGAACTGAGGGAACAGCCACCAGGATCCCTGTGCTGAGTCATTCCCCACACTGCAGAAGCCACCTTTCTCAGGCAGAGCACTCCTCTCTAAGTGACATCAGCCTGAGGGGAAGCAATAGCTCTGCCCATAGGAATTAATCTGTCCCAACCTGTGGAGCTTAAGCTGTGCTGGTGATTACAGTTTGTTTAGTTTAATGACTAAGGTGGAAAATACAAAGAATCAACCAAAATGGGAAGACAAAAAGACTAAACCCCCAATGAAAGAACAAGAAATTCTCCAGAGGAACTAGATGAAATGGAGCCAAGCAATTTATCAGGAAGTGAATTTAGGGTGATGATTATAAGATTAATCAAAGACATGAAAAAAGACATAGAGACCACAAAAAAGGACCAGTCGGGAATAAATAATATAATATCTGAAATAAATAATACACTGGAAAGAACGAACAGTAGGTTAGATGAAGCAGAGGATCAAATCAGTGCTGGGGTAGCAGTACGTATATCTGATGAAATAGACTTTAAAACCAAGGCTCTACTAAGAGACAAAGAAGGGCACTACATAATGATAAAAGGACAGTCCAAGAAGAGGATATAACCCTAATAAATATTTATGCACCAAACATAGGAGAACCTAAATATGTAAAGCTAATCCTGATGGACAGAAAGGAAGAGACCGACAGAAATACAGTCATAGTCGGACATTTTAACACCCCATTGACTTCAATGGATAGACTTTCAAGGCAGAAAATCAACAAGGAGACAGTGGCCTTAAATGATACACTAGATCAAGTGGATTTAATTGATATCTTAAGAGCATTTCACCCCCAAACAGCAGAATATACATACATTTCAAATGCATATGGAATGCTTTCAAGGATAGACTACATGTTAGGACACAAAACAAGTCTCAATAAATTTAAGAATATTGAAATCATATCAAGCATCTTCTATGACTACAATGCTATGACACTAGAAATCAATCACAAGAACACTGAAGAACACACAGACATGAAATTTAAGTAACATACTATTAAAATATGAATGAGTCAACAATGAAATCAAGGAAGAAATCAAAAGATACCTTGAAAAAAAATGAAAAGAGGATACAACAATCCAAAATCTGTGGGTAACTGTGGGTAACTAGGAAAGCAATCCTAGGAGGGAAATTTACAGCATTAGACATATCTCAAAAAACAAGAAAAAGCTCAAATAAACAACCTAACTTTACAATTAAGCGAACTTCAGAAAGAACAACAAATACAGTCCAAGTGAGTAGAAGGAAAGAAATAATAAAGATCAGAGCAGAAATAAATGAAAGAGAATTTTAAAAAAGTGATAAAAAAGAACAATGAATCCAAGAGCTGGTTCTTTGAAAAGATAAACAAGATCGAAAAACCTTTAACCAGACTCATCAAGAAAAAAAGAGAAAGGACCCAAATAAATAAAATTATAAATGAAAGAGGTAAAATAAGAACTGACACCAAAGAAACAGAAAGGGCTGTAAGAAAATACTACGAACAACTATACACCAACAAACTGGAAAACCTGTATGAAAGTGATAAAATCCTAGAAACACACTATCTTCTAAAACTAAATCAGGAAGAATCAAAGAATCTGAATAGATAGATTATACCTAGTGAAATTGAAGCAGTAATAAAAAAACTCCCAACAAACAAAAGCCCTGGACCAAATGGCTTTATAAGTGAATTTTACCAAACATTCTGAGAACTAACACGTCTTCTTCTCAAACTATTTTATAAAATTCAAGAGGAAGGAAGGCTCCCAAACTCATTTTACAAGGCCAGTCTTATCCTAATTCCAAAACCATACAAAGACACTACAAAGAAAAGAAAATTATAGGTCAATATCCCTGATGAACATAGATGCTAAACTCCTCAACAAAACATTAGCAAAACAAATACTGCAATGCATCAAAAAGATCATATACCATGATCAAGTGGGATTTATTCTGGGAATGCAATATTGGTACAAATTTCACAAATCAATGAATGTGATTCACCACATAAACAAAATGAAGGATATAAAAGACATGATCATATCAATAGATGCAGTAAAAGCTTTTGTTAAAATCCAGTACCTATTTATGATAAAAACTTCAGTAAAGTGGGAATAGAGGGAACATACCTAAGCATAATAAAGGCCATATGTGACAAACCCACTGTCAGCATCATACTCAGCAGGCAAAAACTACAGCATTCCCTGTAAGACCAGGAACAATACAGGGATGTCCGCTTTCACCTCACTTACTCAACTTAGTACTGTAAGTCCTAAACTTCGGAATCAGACAAGAAGAAGAAATAAAAGGCATCCAAATTGGAAAGGAAGAAGTAAAACTGTCTTTATTTAAGAAGACATGAGAACAAAAACCTAGATGGAAAAAGATGGCACAGGAGTAAATGGGAATCACACGGACCTCCTCCCAAGACCAAACTGGAATTGCGACTAAATAGTGGAGAAATCATCTGGAAAACAATGGAACGATGGAGGGAGAGGAGCCTTGGAGCTGCAGACAGACAGTGAAATCAACTTTCACACATCCGAACGGGTGAGAAGTGCAGTGGAGGCTCGAGAGGGTGGGCTGGGCGCCCACGGGCACCAGCACCAGAAGGACATTGAAATCCCAGTTGGATCCCCCAAGAAGAACAGGGTCTGAAACATAAACAGGGACCCCTAGACTATAGCAGCTGGAACCAGGAAAACACACAGACATAACACAACCCTGAAAAGCTTAAGGGTGCTCTCTGCCAGAGACAGGTGGCTGGAGATGCAAAGAGACATTTAAAGGGCCAACAAAAATTTGCAGTGGCAGCTGCCTTCCTTGATCTCTGGGTAGAGGCAGCAGGAGAGTGGGCTGGTGCCTGAGGAAAGATTGGTGAGGAAAACTCTGAAGAGAACAGAGACGGTGGCCAGTGGAGCCCCAGTGATAACTCACCTCTCACTCTGTAGCTACCACCTTGTCCAGGCATAATAGAATCAATTAACCTGCCTTTTGCGCGCTCCGCACAGAGCTTGTGCACGTGTGAGCTGGGGGATGAGTGCAGACTGGCTGGAAGAAATAGAGGATCCCTGGTCAAAGGGGGACACACAGCTGCACAGAGACCTTTGAGGAGAGACTGGAGGTGGAGGTGTTGGGGAAAGAACTGGAGGATTATCGGAGATGCCCGGAGCAGAGTTCCCCCCCATTCCTTAGTCCCCATTTGCGTAGGCAGGTCACGCCCCCAAAGAGGCAGAAGCGGGGAAAGCACACAATAGAAGACCCTAAACTGACCAGTGCCAGGGTGCCTGCTGGGTGACAGGCGAGTCCAGGCCAGGTGAGGATGCCCACCTACCCAGGCCGGAAGCAGGTGCGCCCCGGCTAACAGGGGATGCTGCCTGGGCCAGGGAGCACGCTCAAGTGAGCCAGTGTGAGAGTGCAGAGCGATCTGAAGAAATAGTGGATCCCTGGCTGAAGGGGTCACAGAGCTGCCCAAAGCAAGAGTCAGACACAGACAATAGATTCCTGGAAGTCTCAAACAAACGACACAAGATCAGATAAGGTCAACTGACATCATCAGAGGCACCCAGAAAGAAAAGAAAAGATATAAAAATAAATAAAAAGATCCACCTACTACCATACAAGTTTAATCCACAAAGTTAGGAAATCTAGACAGATCAATTGAAGCAGAAGGGAAAATAAATAAATAAATAAATAAATAATAGACTCACAATAATGGGAAGAAAAATAAGTTCCCCCCATATGAGGGGACAGGAGGAATCCCCACAGAGAGAGCTAAATGAAATAGAGGCAAGGGAACTATCAGATATGGAATTCAAAACAATGGCTCTAAGGAAGCTCAATGAGCTCAGCCAGCTCAAAGATAATTATGACAAACTGCAGAGAAACTATCAGGATCTTACAGCAAACTATATCAACCTGGAAAAGGACATAGAAACTATCAAGAAGACACAAGAGGATATGAAGAAAACCATTGCTGAATTGAAGAACACAGTAGAAGGAATCAAAAGCAGGCTGGAGGAAGCCTAGGATCGAATCAGTGAGATGGAGGATAAGGTAGAAAGAAGCCCCCAGAAAGAACAAGAAATGGAAAAAAGACTCAAAAAGAATGAAGAGGCATTTAGGGAAATGCAGGACAACCTGAAATGCAATAATATCTGTGTAACAGGGATACCAGAAGGAGAAGAAGAGGAGCAAGGGATAGAGAACCTCTTTGAAAAAGTAGTGATGGAAAATTTCCCTAATTTGAGGAGGGAAAAGGTCTCACAGATCGAGGAAGCACAGAGGGCGCCACTCAAGAGGGACCCAAGGAGGCCCACTCTAAGACACATCATTCTTAAAATGGCAAATGTCAAAGACAAAGAGGGAATCTTAAAGGCAGCAAGGGAGAAACAGGGATTAACATACAAGGGAGCCCTGATACGGCTAACGGCTGACTTCTCAACAGAAACACTACAAGCCAGAAGGGAATGGCAACAAATAGTCCAAGTCATGAAAAGCAAGGGCCTACAACCAAGGCTGCTCTACCCAGTAAGGCTCTCAATTAAAATAGAAGGGGAAATAAGGAGTTTCCCAGACAAGAGAAGGCTAAAAGAATACATCTCTACCAAACCAGCATGACAAGATATGCTAAAGGGACTGGTATAAGGAGATGAAGAAAAAGAGTGAGAAGAAGAAAAGCACAGGTACAAAGAGAAGAAATGAATAGGTTTCTATATAACTCTCAATGTAAATGGACTAAATGCCCCAATCAAAAGACACAGGATAGCTGAATGGATAAGAAAACATGACCCACACATATGCTGCCTACAAGAGACCCACCTCAGAGCAAAAGACCTACACAGATTGAAAGTAAATGGATGGAAAAACATATTCCAGGCAAATGGGCAAGAGAATAAAGCAGGAGTAGCAATACTTACATCACACAAAATAGATTTCAAACAAAGACCACAAAGAGACCCAGAGGGGCACTTTATAATTCTTAAAGGAAGAATCTATCAAGAAGACATAAACATTGTAAACTTATATGCACCCAACATAGGAGCACCCAAATATATAAGGAAAATCTTGGATGACTTCAAAAAAGATATAGACAGCAACACACTGATAGTAGGGGATTAAAGCACCACGCTGTCAAAAATGGACAGATCTTCCAAACAAAACATCAACAAGGATATTGTGGAGCTGGACAACACACTGAATCAAATGGACTTAACTGACATATATAGAACCTTATATCCCAAAAAAGAAAAATACACATACTTTTCAAATGCGTATGGAACTTTTTCAAAGATAGACCACATGATAGCACACAAAGCAAGCCTCAGTAAATTCAGGAAAATTGAAATAATACCAAACTTTTTCTCAGACCACAAGGGCTTGAAACTGGAAATCAATCTCAAGGAGAAACTTCAAAAACTTCCAAACTCATGGAGACTGAACAGTAGACTATTAAACAATGAATGGGTCAATAATGAGATAAGAGAAGAAACCAAAAAGTTTCTGGAAACAAATGAAAATGAACTTACAACAGTCCAAAATCTATGGGACACAGCAAAGGCAGTCCTGAGAGGGAAGTTCATAGCAATACAGGCTTACCTTAAAAAGATAGAAACATTTCAAATAAAAGACCTAACACTACAACTTCAAGAACTGGAGAAACAACAACAAATAAATCCCAGAGCAAGGAGAAGGAAGGAAATAGTCAAGATTAGAGCAGAACTGAATGACATAGAGATGAAAAGAACAATTCAGAGGATCAAACAATCCAGAAGCTGGTTCTTTGAAAAGATAAATAAAATTGACAGGCCTTTAAGCAGACTCATCAAGAATAAAAGGGAGAGGACCCAAATTAATAATATCAGAAATGAAAGAGGAGAAATAACAACTGATACCACAGAAATACAAAGGATCGTCAGAAACTACTATCAACAAGTATATGCCAAGAAATTTGAAAATCTTGATGAAATGGACAAATTTTTAGAAAAATATAATCTTCCAACACTGAAGGAGGAAGAAACAGAAAGCTTGAACAGACCGATAACAGCTGGGGAAATTGAAGCAGTCATCAAGAAACTCTCCGCACACAAAAGCCCAGAGCCGGATGGTTTCATAGGAGAATTTTACAAAACATTTAAGGAAGAGCTAATCCCTGTCCTTCTCAGACTATTCCAAAGAATCCAAGAGGAGGGAAGACTCCCAGACTCTTTTTATGAGGTCAGCATCACCCTGATCCCAAAACCAGATAAAGACCCTACAAAGAAAGAAAACTACAGGCCAATTTCACTGATGAATATAGATGCTAAAATTCTCAACAAAATATTGACAAACTGCATCCAGCAATACATTCAAAAGATTATCCACCACGATCAAGTGGGATTCATCCCAGGCATGCAGGGATGGTTCAATATACGCAAATCAGTAAACGTGATACATCACATCAATAAAAGACAAAAACCACATGATCATCTCGATAGACGCAGAGAAAGCATTCGATAAGGTACAGCACCCATTTATGATCAAAACACTCAGCAAAATGGGAATAAATGGGGCATTCCTCAACGTAATAAGGGCTATACATGAAAAACCTACAGCCAATATCATACTCAACGGGCAAAAACGAAAGCTTTCCCACTAAGATCAGGAACACGACAAGGATGTCCATTTTCACTGCTTCTTTTCAACATCGTATTGGAAGTCCTAGCCACAGCAGTCAGACGAGGGAAAGAGATAAAAGGCATCCAAATAGGAAAGGAGGAAGTAAAGCTATCATTGTTTGCAGATGACGTGATAGTGTACATAGAGAACCCTGTAGACTCTACCAAAAAACTCCTCAACCTAATAAGTGAATTTGGCAAAACAGCAGGATACAAAGTCAACATTCAGATTTCAAAGACAGTTTTGTACACCAGCAATGCAATAGAAGAAGAAATCAGAAAAAAATACCATTTGATATAGCAAGAAGAAAAATAAAGTACCTAGGCAAAAATTAAACCAAAGACGTAAAAGACTTGTATGCATAAAACTATACAACATTGAAAAAAGAAATTAAGGAAGACACAAATCAATGGAAGCATATACCGTGCTCATGGACTGGAAGAATTAATATCCTCAAAATGTCCATACTACCCAGAGCAATTTATAGATTCAACGCAATCCCTATTAAGATACCAATGACATATTTCACAGAAATAGAACAGACATTTCAAAAATGTATATGGAACCATAAATGACCCCGAATAGCCTCAGCAATTTTGAGAAAGAAACACAAAGTAGGAGGGATCACAATACCAGACATCAAACTCTACTACAAAGCCACTATACTCAAAACAATCTGGTACTGGCACAAGAACAGACCCATAGACCAGTGGCACAGAATAGAAAGCCCAGAAATAAGTCCAGGTCTCTATAGGCATCTAATATTTGACAAAGGGGGCAGAAGCATAAAATGGAGTAATAATAGCCTCTTCAATAAATGGTGTTGGGAGAGCTGGATGGCTACATGCAAAAAATTGAAATTGGATCATCAGCTGACACCATACACAAAAATAAACTCAAGATGGATAAAAGACTTAAATATAAGTCGCAACACCATCAAAGTCCTAGAGGAGAACATCGGCAGGAAACTCTCAGATATCCCACGCAGCAATTTTTTTACTGTTATGTCTCCTAAAGCAAGGGACATAAAGGAAAGAATAAACAAGTGGGACCTCATCAAAATAAGAAGCTTCTGCACGGCAAAAGAAAACATCAGCAAAATGAAAAGGGAGCCAACCATATGGGAAAATATATTTGCTAATGATACATCAGATAGAGGTTTGATCTCCAAGATATATAAAGAACTCACTCGACTCCACTCCAAGGAGACAAACGATCCAATCCAAAAATGGGCAAAGGACCTGAGCAGACACTTGTCCAAGAGGAGATACAGAGGGCCCAGAGGCATTTGAAAGGATGCTCAGCATCACTAGCCGTCAGAGAAATGCAGATCAAAACCACCATGAGGTACCACCTCACACTGGTTAGAATGGCCATCATAAACAGATCAACAAACAACAGGTGCTGGCGAGGCTGTGGAGAAAAGGGAACTCTAGTCCACTGTTGGTGGGAATGCAGACTGGTGCAGCCACTGTGGAAAACAGTGTAGAATTTCCTCAAAAAGCTGAAAATGGAACTGCCTCATGATCCAGTGATTCCCCTGCTGGGACTATACCCTAAGAACACCAAAATGCCAATACAAAAGAACCTATGCACCCCAATTTTCCTAGCAGCACAATTTACAATAGCTAAGTGTTGGAAGCAACCTTAATGCCCATCAGTAGATGATTGGATCAAAAAGTGATGGTACATATACACAATGTAATACTACGCAGCAGAAAGAAAAAAAGAACTACTAAACTTCGCGACAGCATGGATGGAACTGGAGAGCATTATGCTAAGTGAAATAAGCCAGGGAGCGAAAGACAAATACCATATGATCTCACCTATAAGTGGAACCTAACCAACAGTACAAAGATGCAAGGAAAATAAGAGCTGCAACACTGAAAGGAAAAGAAATCAACAGAGACAAGAGGGAAGGAGGGAGGGGGGGCAGGGAAAGGGAAGGGAAGGGGAAAGTCAAGGAACATATAGCAAGGACTCATGGACAAAACCAAAGGGGAAGAGCTGAGGGAGGGAAGGAGGGAGGTGGCCAGGGAAAGTGGTGGGGGGTAGGCAGAGACAAATGTATTTGAAAAAATAAATTAAAATAAAATTTAAAAATAAATTTAAAAAAAGACTACATCAAACTAAAAATTTTTGCACAGCAATCGAAATCATCAACAAAATAAAAAGACAACCCACAGAATGGGAGAACATATTTGCTGATACATCTGCTAAGTGATTAATAACCAAAATTTATAAAGTACTTACAAAACTCAACACACACACACACACACAAAATAAACAACCCAATTAAAAAATGGGCGAAGAACCTGAATACGCACTTCTCCAAAGAGGACATACAGAAGGCCAATAGACATATGAAAAGATGCTCAACATCACTAGTCATCAGAGAAGTGCAAATAAAAACCACATTAAGATACCATCTCACAGCTGTCAGAATGGCCATCATCAATAAATCAACAAACAAGTTCTGGTGAGGACGTGGAGAAATCAGAACCCTTGTGCCCTGTTGGTGGGAATGCAGACTGGTGCAGCCACTATGGAGAGCAGTATGGAGATACCTCAAAAAATTAAAAATAGATCTGCTTTTTGACCCAGAAATCTCACTTTTGGGAATATATCTGAAGTAACTCAAAACACTAATTTGAAAGAGCATGAGCACCCCTTATGTTCATTGCAGTGTTATTTACCATCACAAAATATGGAAGCAGCCCAAGTGTCCATTAATAGGTGAGTGGATAAACAACTATGGGATATTTACAAAATAGAATTCTACTCAGCTATAAAAAAGAAGAAAATTTTACCCTTTATAACAGTATGGATGGACCTGGAGAACATTATGCGAAATGAAATAAGCCAGTCAGAGAAAGACAAATACTATATAATTTCACTCATATGTGGAATCTAATGAACAAACTGAACAAAGCAAAACAGAGACAGACTCATAGATGGAGAGCAGGTGACATCTAGTGGCGGGGGGCGGGGTGGAAGGGGAGGGATTGAGCAAATAGGGAAAGGACTCATGGGCATGGACAACAGTGCGGTGATTGCTGGGGGAAGGCTGTATAAGGGGACTGAATGGTAATGGAAAAAAATATAAAAAAAGATTAAATTTTTAAAAATTATTTAAAAAATAAATTGTATTGAAGGATTTTTAGAATCTGAAAAGATAACACACCCATTCATGACTTCTACGTAATCCCAAGCTAAAACCCAGGGTTTGTGTCCTCCTAGATACTTAGCACAGGAAACCCTGAGTCTGGGTGCCCTGAGACCTATGGCTGGGTTCTGAAACACTTTTTGATAATCCTTAGGCTATTGGGTGCAAGGTTTAAAATCAATGAATTTAAGATGTTTTGCTTTAAAACCTACTTATGAAACAACTTTTAGGACCATCTGTATTATCAATCAATTGCTCCATAAGAAGAAAAATACAATGAAAGGACAAGTAATGAATTATGAAAGGTTTCTTTTAACTTTCATTATCACATTTAAAGTCTTGCGTAGGAACTATGCTGCTTATTTGTCTTTTTAAAGACTGTTTATCAAAGAACATAGCCTGTCTACCTGATAATATTAGAAAACCGATATTCATGCTAAATGTTCTTGGTTACATGTTGTCATATTTTAAAATGTCTTTTGGAATTCAGATAGTTTGGTAAATATTATCTCAGAACCTTATCAATCCCTTTCAGGTGATTTCCTATATATTGTCTTCCTATTTTTATGGAGCAGTTTCTTTGGGTGAGGTGTGGTGGAGAGATGTTATAAATACCCTATTTACTGGAAGATTTGGGAATGGAACTTGAAATTTCTTAAATTTTCAGTCCTGTGGCCTAGACTCTCTGGCTTTATTTAATTGTGTCAACCGAATTCAATAATGAAATTCTTAGAAACCATAACGCCTGACACAAAGAAAGTACTCATTATATAGTAGTTCTAAAAATGTCTTTTATAGCCAGTTCCAACTTTGATTTTACTGAAACAGTATGTAATTGCAAAGGTGCAAAGTCATATTATAAAAACACACCTCAGGACGAGAGAGGCACTGAGGACAAACCCATGAGCCTGCTCTGAAGTCTCAGTCTTCTTACTCCCTTGCTTAAGTTGTTATATAGTCCACGTGTGCCACAAATGCTTGAAGAGAAACATGTACTGAAATGCTTTCTATCAACTTCATCTTATAGAAAGGAGTGAAAATACATTATAATGGCAAGTCCAGAAGCCTCATGTGCTCCACCCTCACAGTCACCTGAGAACAAGCTTTGCCTCTCACAACATGGATAATAGTTTGACAATAATTATTTACTTACCTACTTTAAAATATTTAATTTAAAGCAAATTTTATTATTTTTTAGAGTCTGACTATAACAATAACAAATTTAGACACAGCAAATGGCATTATCAACAGGTCACTACCAATGCTAGGAATAACTGTAAGTCGTCTGCAAGACTATTTTTAGTCAAAAAAGCAACTTTGATTTTTGAAATGTATGTGTGTTTATAATACATTTTCCATCTTAAGACAGCTGATTATTGCCCTGGCTCGTGTGGCTCAGTGGAATGAGCACTGGCCTGTGAAACAAAGGGCCATTTGTTCGATTTCTCATCAGGGCACCTGCCTGGGTTGCAGTCCAGGTCCCCAGTAGGGGGCACATGAGAGGCAACCACACATTGATGTTTCTCTTCCTCTCTTTCTTCCTCCTTTCCCCTCTGTCTGAAAATAATAAAATCTTTTTTTAAAAAATACAACTGATTATTATAGATATGAAATTTGTATCTTATCCCTCCAAATTTAAAAATTAAAGGCAGAAAAACTATATTATTAACCTATACATAGGAGTTATTCTTGTAGTCTCATTTTTAATTGCACGTGAATTGAAAGTTATAGCATAAAGATATTAGGTTATAATTTTAGAACTTTATAACAACATATATTTTTACTAGTATGTATGTATGTGTGTGTGTGTGTGTGTACACAATTTTCATACAATTCTAAATAAGAGATTCTAACCTCCTCTATTAACAGTTCTTTCTGTATTTTCTCTCTTGATTCCTCCCTGGTTATTACCCCAGGCCTCAGTGTCAGTATGATGAATCCTAAATGTTTTGTTGTAAATGTTGACATAAAGTTCTCCTGGCTAGATGCTACAGCTCCCAATGCAGGTCTTGCAAATTAGATGGCTAATTCCTCTTGCGAACCCTAATAGGAGACAGGTTCTGAATAAGACCATGGATGTGGGGGCATGGGAGTTCAGGTGGACTTTTGCTTTGAAGTGTCTGTTCCTGTATGTTTTGGTGGCACTGCTGTGAGTTGTTGAAATTGTTTTCACGAAAAAGATAGGTGCAGTTCAGGAGGAGTTTGAATAAGGGAAAAGAAAGGGAAAGTTCAGGTGGGCAAACCTGCAGGAATCACTGCCCAGCACTGCTCCTTCTACAGGCTTCTAACTAATGGGAAAATGCCTTGCTGTTATGACACGACATGATTATAAGATTTGTATTTAAGCTGTGTCTCACCCAATAGTATAATAACGCCCTTTAAAAATGCAAGGCAACCAGAATTTGGCATAAGGCAATCCATGATTGATGTTCTGGTGGACTTAAATAATATATCTAAAATAAAATAGAATTCATATGCACTGAGCGAAGCACCCCTTTGCATTGATTTCAAACCTACATGATACACATGCCTTGAATAAGAACTACACCTTGGACAGTAGTTTTTGGGATACGTTTAGGGAGAATGATTGATGATACAGCTCATTTTATTTCATGTTCGTGACTTTGCTGAAAGTGATCAATCTCAGCAGACCAGAAAAATTTTCTGTTTTAATGGAGAACTGGAGTTTTTCACACACACACACACACACACACACACACACACACACACACACACACACTGCCCACCCCCTACCCACAGGGAACACAGGGAGTCATCAGGTACATCGCTGAGGACAAACTCCCCCCAGACACTTCATGTTTTTTATTTGTTTGTTTATCAATGTTGAAATCTTTGTAAAAGTCAATTGCAATAAAGTGATAAAATCAAGTAAATTCTTAAATACATTTATATTAACAAAGTCTGTTAATATAGACAAAAGAATGAAGATGACAACCTTTAGGCTTAGGGCAGCCTCTGGCCACATGGTGGCTCTAAGAAACGCTACTGCAGTTTTTAAGTGCTGTCCATTCTCAATTGCGGACTCACTCCTGGCCATCCTGGAAATGTGCTTGTATTTTATTGCTATCATGGTGGAAGCTCTTCTTTTTTTTTTTTTTTTTTTTTTTTTTGCTTTAAAAAATGGGAGTTGCTGTGAATCTTGTTCTGAAAAGAGCCCTGACACCACGTTCATGGCAGTTGAAAGGGAAACATAAGAGCTCACATGTTACGTCCACTAGTAAGTTGAAAAGGGATGGAAGGGGATTTTCATTCTGTTCTTCAACACAAAATCCACAGCACAAGGTCTTTGGGAATTCCAGGGAAGGAAGTCATTTAAAGCATGAAAATGCCAAACAAGTCATTTGGCTGCATTTTCCCACCACGTACTTACTATTTTGCACTTTGTTTCTAGTTCCTGGGACAAGGAGCCTTCCGCTCTGATCACTGTCTGATAGGACCCCCTGCCAGGGGGGCAGCGGGGCAAGGATCAGGGCAAGCTGCCACAGGCTCTGGAGTAGACCTGGCTCTGAAACCCCCAGGAGGCAATGAAACATCAGGTAAGAGAGGATAGCAATTCTTGACAGACTTAGCCCCATTATTTGAAACACATTAACTGCCCATGTTGACTATAATATTTACTTTTGTCCTTATCAGACGGGATAACAGAGGGGTAAGCATTTAAAAAAAAAATGTCAAGCTCAAAGGGATCAAGTTATTCATCTAAGTTGTACAGATCTAGTTGGCGTCAAGGCAGAAACTAGAAAACTTGAAATAATCTCAGATGGAGAACGGAAGTCAACACTGTACAATGCACCGACGGATCTGTGCCTTCCACACAAAGCAACAGCCTTCAACATTTTTTTCTCTTTACTTTTTTAAACTCTTTTGCTTGGGCAGCTGCCTTCTGCAGGGTCTCGCCAGCAAGAGCACCCTGATGTTTACTCAGCAGGCACGGCCTTCTTTATCTGGAAGCCCCAGGAGAGCGGCATGCCGGGGTGATATCCAAGCTCGTGGTAAGCTAGGTTCGATGACACCCATCACCATCAGCCTAAATCTACATCTGGATTTTTCTCCATATGGGGTCATGAACACCTGTAAGACCTTACACAGAGCCATGTTCCGGCCACTGCCTCAGGGGCCCCAGGACTCTACCTTTCCTTCCACGCTGGGGTGCCCAGAGCTGCAAGGCCAGTTTATCCTGAAGTCCAGGCACCCAGCCAGGCACCAGCAGAGGATAGATGAGCCCTTCCCTTCCCGCAAGTGTCTCCTCTTGGCTTATGCCACAAACCAACTCCACTTTTTAAACAAAGTCATGCCATAGAGCCCATTCTCTATGTGGAGATGGGCGAGGGACAGTACTGGTAGAGACCAGAACCCACCCAGAATCAAGGTTAGAGGAACCTCAGAGGTCTGAAATCAAGACCAAAGTCAGTTCTAGGAAGAACTGACCCTGAGTCTGATGAAGTCTCTGAGTTGAACTACCAGTTTTTGTAGAATATGGGGGAAGAAGAGCACATTAATGTCACAATGGTGCAAAGAGCCAAATTCAGAATGTGGGAAATTCTACCCAAAAGTGACTCAATCTCTCCATCCTCTAGAGTCACAACAAACAACCTTAAAATAAAAATGATGGAAGTAAGATTAAGTGAATTAAACTACTACTACTAATGATCTCACTTCTTCCTAGATCTGGGTCAGAAAAGAGGCAGCATAAGGTCACTTATAACACCTCTCTTCTGGCGGGGCCCTCACTGTACTCAGGACAACCATGTGGTGACTCACCACCTGCAAAGCCAGGACAGCTCTTCGGAGCTTCTCTCAAAAACCTATGTGAGGATGACACCCTGCCTCGCCCTGTTCTGGTAGGTCTCATTTTGGTCTTCTGGAGCCCCCTGAGCTTGGAAGGTCCAGTGTTCTCACCTAAATCTATCCACAAATAGCTGTCGTTAGGCAGTCCCTGGCTTTGGCTAAGAAGTTTTGTAAATATTATTTGGAGGAATAAAATTAGATTCAGTTTTCATAGAATCATAAGGCAGGTCCAGCCGGAAAAGACACTCTTGTCTATCCCACAGGATTCAGCAGAGACCCACGCTTACCAGTCAGACCAGTCAGGATGGGTGTATGTGCCGAACCCTGGAATCCACCCCGCCTCATGTTCTCCTTCCTTGAAAGCCACATTCCTCTCATGTCACCGTTAATTACATCTTTAGCTGAGTCTATTCAGCTTTACAACTCAAATATCTCCCATGGATTTGATTTCTAGTTCAAGTGCTTACATATTAAGTCTCACCCTCAGGCAAATAAGAATCCATTTATCCTAATAGTATGTGTTCAGAAAAAGATCCAGCATTTGGCTTTTGTTATCTCAAGTTGAATCCTCAGTGTTAATATTTATTGAGTGTCCTGAGTCTCTCCAAGTATGATACTAGATAGAGGGAATTTTCTTCTAGAGATGAAGAAGTTTGTTATGTAGGTCCATGCTAGCTATGACCGCAGGCCTTGCATCTTTCTCAGCAGTTTTAGGGGGAGCTCTGATTAACATCACCTCACTTCACAAATCTAAAAGTGACGCCTCAGTGAAGTATGTACCATGCCCAAGGACACGGAGCAAATGAGTAGAATAATAGGTTTGACACCCATGGATTCCTGACTACAGCCCCACAACCTTCTATGCTGTGAGCAGAGGATAGGAAGATGCAGCAAAGGAAATGAAAGACGGGTGGGAGGGGAATGTAACCAGAAAAGAGAAGGGATTGTGAGCCTGATTTTAAAAGAAAAAGTGGTCTCCAGTCACTTCACAGGGAATAAAGAAGTGGGAATGAGTATTTAAGTTGTTTCCCCGTATGAACAGAGAACAGATTATTGGTTAGAAAAAATCTATTAAGAGACACCAAAAGAAAAATCCAGTTTTTCATTAGGTCCTGAACTCCAGCACTGGGCCTTCCTTCACTCAGGTCTGCCTGTCAAGGGGGAAGCTTGTGTTCAAGGCCTGTGGATACTAAATGCCATATACTTTTTTTTTTTCCTATAGGAAATGCTTTTCCTTACTAATCAAAGAGGGCCACTCACAGAAGCCATCTTCAGAAAATCAGCCAACAAGTGTTCATGCAGAGTCCTAAAGAACAACTGAATTCTGGGGACAAAGTGAACCTGCACAGTGAATCTGTGCTTGTCATAGCATCTGTCCTAAAGGTAGGGAACCTTCTAGAATTATCCACACACAACATAACTCTAAAACTGCAAGACTGGCTTCCTTCACCATGGCTGTCCAGGAACCATAATAGACATAAGAGGGTAGGAATCTGAAACACTGAAAAACACTCACCAAGTCAAAATTTCAGGGATCTCCTTTGATATAGAAAGACCCATTTGTTAGACACACTTTCCTTTATCACACACACCACACTCCCCCTCTTTACTCCTAAACACTCTGTGGACGATAATAACAACAATAATATTAATAATAATAAAAATTTCAAAATACACATACATACAGAATGTTTAGCAAAACAAACATCCTGCTTTCAATGAAATCCTCATCATCATACTAATGAAGCCAAGGGTCCCAAAAGGAGATGCACATTAAATGTTTGAAAGAAGTCATAGGAGTTTGCCGTAGTTAGCAAGCATTTGTCTTATGATGAATCAAAAAATGCGTGATGAGGCCACCGGAAGCCCTGTCATCATCAGTGGCCATCCCTCAGCGCCTTTAGTTGGAAAGCCGTGCAGGGATGAGTCCATCACTGCGGCCTGCTTTCACCTTTCCCAAATTAACTTCCTTTCTCAGTAGTTTTGAGGCTTCACTCACCACCCAGGATTATGGTTACCTGGTAACCAGCAGTCAACACATGCCTCTTCTTATAAGGCTGACTTTCAAAAAGTTGATGCAGCAAAGTGCAGCAACCAAAATTAGTTTGGAATTCTGTAAATTCAATAGATTTATACCAAAAAAAAAGATAAACTATGAAATGACACTGTGAAATCACAAGCATCCTGTTATATTTCCAAAAGGGGAATAATAGACCAGAGAGAATTTAATCAGTCCATGCTGGTACTTGTAAAGGCACTGAACAACAATACGGTAATGTAGAAATGACTTCAAACAGGTTATTAAAATTGTCTTAGACTCTTGGTTACATGAGTCTTTCCTTGGGCCCCATTAATGTTGACCTGTATGATGCATCGTGACAGTTCAGAAATGACTTAAAGTTGAGCCCATACCCTGTGACCAGTGATGTAAACTAGGTATGCAAACAACAGGCTAGGTGCTGCCCTCTGGAAGGTGAGCGCATGGAACAGCCTCTCCAGCGAGCAGGGTGGCCCATCTGCAGGCTCTTGCCTATTTTTGCGCTAGGAGTACAGACTTAGGAAGAGAGTGGCCCCTCATGGGTACAGTTCTAGACATTCCAAGTTTTCCTAAAGTTGACTGATCTTGGTGGGGTCACACTTGGTGACAATGGCTTTGATAACGCTATGTCAAACTAACTAAAGAGCTGGGCTAAAAGCAGAACAAAATATTTTATCAGGACCACAATGACTTTGCCATGGAGCAGTCTATAACTGAGGTCCAACAGTGAATACCCTTGGCATGTTCCCCTTCAGTAATGTTCTGGCACCACCCTACTCAGCCACACCAGTGGACTCCACAGCATAGGTTCCAGGAAACAGAGAGAAGACACATGCCCCAAGAGTGGCAGGTTGGTCATATCAGACAAAGGTACTCCTAAACCTGCCCCAACCACCAGAAGTCAGCCGGAGCCAGGTGCTTCCTCTCTGCACATCCGTTGGGACCACTCAATAGGAAACAGTGACCCACTCTAACTCCCATGGATGGATATCATACATGTAAGGTAGGAGAGGACTGGAACTTTGCCTACCTGCTTCCCTGCTCTATCCCTAGTCCTCAAAACAGTGCCCACCACGAACAGCTCTTAGTAAGTAATGGGAGTGAGCCATGACTGGGTTATAATCATGATAGCTGCCTGGAGGATTTCCTGACCAGACTACTATTAAGAGAAGTCTTGGGCCACTTTATGAGACCAGTGGAAGCAGAATGTGCCTTTGAAGCTAGCAAGGCCATGTGACAACTTCCCCTCAGTCTTAGGCAAAAAAAGTAAAGATTCATAAATGTTCAGAGGCCCACTGCTATGGTATTAACACTTGTTCTTCAGCCGCTCACAGAGACCAAGTTTCCAGGCCTCCACCCAGGAAGCTTATATTTGTTTCTCTCTACGTGGGATATTCATATACCTGAAGCTGTGATCTACCTCAATTTTCATTGTTTCTTTCCGGGGATGATATATTTGTTCCACTCAAGGGGTTGCCAGGGATAACGTGTTGTTACCCATTGGGGATTCGGATATAGTTCACACACTTGCTGCTTCCAAGTCCACAGAACTGAACTTTCTTCATACTGAAACAAAAGGAAGAATAAAGCTAATTTGAGAGTAGTTTTCTCCCAAGAAGCACCTATACCTCAAGTCAGAAAGCCCGGTTCCCTCTTCTGTGTGCAATAGTGCATGGCTGTGTGTATGCATTTCAGAACTTCCCTTACTAGGAAATAAGAGCGAGCACTGTGTCTAACCAACCTGCACAAGCACAATGTGGGGTGGGGGTAGGATATTTCTTTTCAAGAAACTAATAGGATTCAGGCAACTTATTACCAGACCCTGTGGGTCTATAAGAGCTAGCTAACGTGTACACACAGAGGAAGAGCCAGACGATAGAAGGGGCTCCTCTTCATTCCCACCACAGCCCAGACTGTGATTTTGAGCTCATAAATTTAGCTGGAGGTATCCAGCACCTGTCTCTGGGCATGCATATCAGTGGGGAGCTGGACCTGTGCCCTTTGGGGGGCCACAGTCGGAAGGACTATGAAGGAAGTGGGGACTGAAACTGAGTTTTTCAATTGAATGTTCTTTTCTGTAATGTCTCCAGTACACATTTACCATCACAATACTATTACTGTTTATCTATGTAAGGATTTCCTTCAAAATATCTGAGGTAGTATTTTCATGGGGTATCTATAATAAATGGCTTGGTGTCATTGACAAAGGGAACAAGAAGGAGAAAATCACTGCATCTCAGAGGTAAGGATGTGGTGATGACTCTACTTGGTCCCATGTCCAAACACAGCCAACATACCCTTAGGAAATTACCAGTTTAGAGTTTATAGCCTTGGCCTCTAAAATGATGGCCAATGCCGCCGGCTTCTTTTTAACACGCCCCAGGGAGGCCAGTTTAATCACAGATGCATATCTACCGCTGTTACTAATGTCTTGTTTTTCCCATCATCTTATTAATATGGAATCCATGACCATCTAATACCTTCTGCATATGTGACACTCACAGGAGATTAAACCCACTGGTCCGAGAGAGGCTAGAGGGGCCACTCGGCCAGTGGTAAGCTCTTAGCTCTGTCAGACGCTTACCAAACCAGGTGTATGCATTCCCGCCTGGAGCCTGCTGGCCTCTTAGATCATAAGTAATGATCAGGCTCTTACCACGACAAGGCCTGCCCACATTGCTACCTTAAAACTAAAGGAGCCTGTATTACTTAATCGTGGTTTAATTTAATCAATAAGCTCTTAGGTGCTTTAGCTGAGCATATTCTAAAATGCTTAAGAGTTTTAAAAATAGACTTATATTAAATTAGATATTAATCAGTTTTGCCCCACCCCCAAATAAAACACATTACAGGAGGCCCAGGGAAATATTTCAGACAGCATTTTCATGAGACATATTTCTACATTACTTTGCCTTTTCACTGGGCTTTGTACACAATGTACAAAGTCCATGTTTCCAGCTTCCCAAGGGACATGGCTGGTCTATAAAGTGTGTTTTTCTGTCCTTAGGCTTTTGGAGCAGCTGCCCAGAGCCCACGCTGTTCTCCTGCAACACCTTTTTGGACCGTTGCACCACCTCTGGCAACACTTTTCTGCCAATCACATGACAGCGTACAACCTGTCCGTATGTCTAGCCCCCAGCATTCTTTGTCTGCCCAGTTCCTGTAGCTCAGAATTAGAAATGGACTTGGAAAAAAGGTAATGAGATCTCTCACTTTGACGCCCTCAGGGCAGGCTCCCCACTTGGAACCGCAGATTTGCATATTAATTCTGAAGGACCAGTTTTTTGAAATGCACACTTCAGCCACCGGCCTCCTAGTGGCAGAGTCATTTAGCCAACCCCCAAGGTGTATGGGAAGGTGGGTGGTTTAGGGGCAAATCGACAGCCCTTGAGTCCCTTCACCATTCTCACCCAGCAGACACAACACTAGATGACTGAACAACAGAGAGATGAGATACGAATCTCATAGAAAGAACATGGCATCATAGAAAGAACATGGGCTTTGGAGCTTGACAAGCCAAGTTTAACTCTCAGATCAGTCACCGAGGCATGTACAACTTTGGGCACAGTTCCCAAGTGCTGGTTTCATCATTATACAGTAGTGACAACACCAGCTCCCTTGGTTCTTTCCTGGCACATCCTCGGTGGCTTGGGAGATGTGAGCACCCATGGCTCCACCCACTTGCAACTTCCAGCCAGTACGGCCCATTGAGAAAAATATGTGGCTACCATTGTGCCTCTGCTCTGGGTGAGGAAACTACTGTAAGAGTCCAGAGCCCCTCATAGAGCCACAACAGGCCTGAGAAGATCACAGCTCTTCCCCAAGCTCGCCCTCAAGCAAGTGTGAGGCAGGCAATGCATGAGGACCCACTACAGACAAACGGATATGCTTTTCCCCAGCTGCTTGCTTCTCTCACAAAAATACCACAGAAATCTCTGCTTCCCAATTTTCAGATACTTCTTCCTTTAGGAAGTGAATTTCACAGGTTTTGTCTATTGGATGCTTTCTTTATAAATTTTAATAAGATGCTATCTGTTATTTATACCTCAATAAAACTGGAAAAAATTTAAAATTAGAAAAATAAAAATAAATAAATTCAAGTTAATAAGAGAGCATGTATCTTCACCCCAAACATTTCATGTGGGTTACTTGGAAAATTATCTTAGTTTTAAAGATAAAGCCATTGATATAAAATGTTAGCTATTGAACTAGGCCACAAATGATAACTTTAGGCCACTGATTAATAACATTTTAAAATATGTTCCCAAAGTACTCTTGAAAGTTATTTCTTTGAGAAAACTGGTTTAAATATTTTTTATCCAACTCTGAATTTTTCTCAGAATTTTTTCCCATTTTGTTAGATCCAGGATTCATATATGTCACTTACATGTGATTAATGTGATGCCCGTTTTGCCCTTCGCGTCCCAGATTGCTCTCTTACAACTTCTCATTGAAAACAGCCCCAAGACCTTTGGAGAAGACATCACCTCCCTCTGCCGGGAGAGTCCCATGAGTCGTGACAAAAGTGAGGAGGCTGCATTTGCTGCGGACAGTTGAATTGGCACCAAGGAGGAAAAGACCCCAAGGCAGCGCGGGGGTGAGGGAGATGCTCAGACGGCACTGCTGGGAGAGCAGGGCCCTGGCTCCGAACGCCGGCGCCCTGGTCAGGGAGCTGTCACACTGACCTGAGACTGAAGGGGAAATGACGCGAGGCGGCAGGTGAGGCAGGACAGTTAGCATAGGGAACAGGGAAATATTCTTTCAAAATGTTTGAATTTGGATGAAATCTTCCAGTCCTGTCCAGAAATAAGTGAATTTTTCTGCGGAAGAATGAACACGAGGCACCTTAAACTAAGCCCCTTATATCATTTTTTTTTTTTCAGTTAGAACATTGTGAAAAGGAAGCACCTTCCAACTCCCCAGCTCATCCCACTTGAGTTTCTCTATTCCTTGATCCTGTTTTTTTTGTTTTTGAGAAAATCTTCCCATACTATGTACTTCTATTTTTCCTTCCTACCCTATTATATATATTATTTTATATTAGTTTTTGAATTGTATTTTATTGTAAATTTTTATATCGATGCAATAAAAGTTCTTCCATGACTCAGTGGCCAAGACACCCAGTTTATCTGCTTACAATTCATACTCACGCTTTGGTAGGTGCTCCTTTGGGCGGCTCCGGTCTCAACGGAGGTCACATGTGCAATGGCAGCCAGTTGCCAACTCAGCTGGAGTGCCCTTATGTGTCTATTAGCCGGTGCTGGCTCTTGGTCAGTCCTGATTTTAGAAACAACAGGTTGTTTCCAAAAAACCCTTGTTTGTTAATGTATTTTATGCACTTTCTAAATATTACCATTAAATTGTTAAAGACAATATCACTTACTGCATTTTTAATTACCAAGCTGATACTAGTCTGACCAAATTCACTCAACCCAGCAGTCTCCGGAAGAGAAGTTTCCAGCAAAGATGTAAATCAAATGGCCTGTGGAGTTCAACTTCAACACAGGTTAGAGGAGAGGAATGGAGAAGTGCAGTGATCAGTTTCTAACCAGGATGCAGGTCTGCAGACTCTTGTAGGGGACTTAGGAGAACAAGGAAAGTTGCTTCTCTGGACAGGAATGCTTCGGTTTCCCCTTCTCTATAAGTTTTTAAATTTTTGATTACATTAAGAAAGGAATACCTTTACTGGTTGGTGTCTGTTGACATCTTTTTGTCAATTCCACCATTCCTGAATTCCTTGCATTCCATGATAAATAGCACATTTCTCATTTGCAAAATCAGAATGTGGAAGATTAATGCTACCTGCACCTTCCTTCACTGTTAATAAATAAATCTCATTTATTTCTTATTCTATCTCTGAAAATAAAAATGAGGTCTTAGACCTGCTTTTTTCTTTTTATGATAAATAATAAAGTTAGCAGAGTCTTGTCTTTTTAAAGAAGTACATTTTCATAATTACCAAAAACAGTCTAAAAGAGATATCCACTCTCTCCTGAAGTTACAAAGATAGAGCTTTCTGCATCATAAAAATACATTCAGATGGTCTGATTTGATAAGGTATTAAATTAAGAACATTCTCAAGAATATCAATCTTGTTACCTCTGCAACAAGGGGACTTGTGTGAATATTCATAACTGTTACTAGCCTGTACTGTTCTATTAATATAAATTTGTCCTTGGAAGTATCATTTGGGAAAAAAGATTATTCTTGTAAGACTTTAAAGAGTTTAGAGGTTGTTGCCAGGCCCTGCAACAATAACCAAAAGAAACATTCAATTCTGATCGGTTATCATTCTTAGCTTGGTAATATTATTGTAACTGACGTCTCAGTGTTTTTAAAGAACATATGAGTAAATATTTGTAAGATTTGTAGGTCTTATCAGAAGAGAATCACTGGCATTTTCCTCTTCTCTGACAGGCATGATGAAAAGAAATTAAAGGCTATGACTACAACTTTTGTTGTTTTAACAAGGGAGATTGAGTCTACCAACTTATCAGGAATATATTTCACAAATATTGTGAAAAGGCAGGAACAATCCACCCCTATGCTGCCTAACAGTAGTATACCTAAAACATAAAGATACCAAAGTTGAATACAAAAAGATAAAAATATATAATAGGCAACTTATATAATAAAGCTATATAGCTATATTAATTTTCAGCAAAATAAAAATGAAAACAGCAATACAATTGCAGCTTATTAACTGGAATAAGTTGAGTTAACATTTACTAGGAATATATAATAATTCTAGTTCTTATGTACCTAATATCATATATAAAGCCAAAATTTGCTGAGCTACAAAAAGAAAGTATGCAAATAAGAGACTTAAAACACAACTATTTTCTGTAATTCATAGATTAATAATTTAAGGAAGATTTGCAAAAAGTTACTAATATTGACCCAATGCAAAACTTATAAGCTACTCAGCTTTGGCAAAGTGTTACATGTGGAGTGTTTCAAGTTGGCCCAGGCCCTGGTTCCTTCTCTCCTGGGGATAGCTGACAGTGGGCTGGGGGCTTGCGCCTTGCAGATTAGTCTAGACCAACCTCAACAACCTCGTTCATTTACCACAGTAAAACAAAATATGAAAATGTTTAAGAACTGGGATAATGGACTTGTACAGGAGACTGTATTCAGTAGCTGGACATTATTTTCAAGAATACATGGAGCTACTTGAGAAACCAAGATGGCAGTGCAGTAGGTAGAAGCTATATGAACCTCCTCCTGGGACCAAACTGGAATTACAACTAAATTATAGACAGATAATCCTGAATAACCAACTGAACACTAGCTGGAGAGAAGCCTTATAACCAGGAACTAATGGAAGAAACCACATCACCACATCAAGAATCGTAGGGAGTAGGAGGCATGAGAGGACTGATTGAGCTCATGTGCATGGCCGCTGAAGTTCTGGAGGCATATTTCAGTGTCTGAGGGTTTCTCCTAAGAAGTAAAGGGCCAGAACCACAAACTGGGCTCCCCAACCTAGAGCACCAGGACTTAGAAGGGAACCCAAATGCCATCTGGCTGTGGAAACTAGTGTGGTTTTTGTCCACCAGGGAGAGATGGCTAATGATGCAGAGAGCCTCCTAAGGGGCCAACGCACAGAATTTCATTCACAGACACTTACCCTGGGATCCAGCAGAGGGAGAGAAGAACAGACTAGAAACACATAGGGAGAGACTGGGGTTGGTGTCTCTGGGTAGAGAGAGCTGAAGGGTCAGCCACCAGGACCCCTGTGCTGAGTCATTCCACATACTACAGAAGACATCTTTCTCAGGTAGAGCACTCTCCTCCAAGTGGCATCAGCCTGAAGGGAAACAATAGCTCCACCCACAGGAATCCTTTATACCCCACACTGTAGACCTTAAGCAGGGTTATTGAGTACAGCTGGTGGCTCTTTAGTCATTAAGCCTAATAGCTAAAGCAGATCTTTGGAAGCTCTGAGATTTTAGCAGACTCTCCCCCAGGGCTGGTGCTGGGAAAAGCCAGCTTAGGTGCACAGCTTGGTTCTTTCTGCGTACATCGAGGCCCAGCAGAAGAAGCCACAAGCTGAGGATCACTGATAGCTACAAATAGGCTGCCCAGGGACAGTCACAGGCTGTGTCTGATATAGGTCTGAACTAGACTCTTTTTGGATCTACCTAACACATAGAAACAAACGCAGAGAGGCAGCCAAATCAGAATACAAAGAAGTAATCCCTAAGTGAAAGAACAAGAGAACTCTACAGAAAAAGAACTAAGTCAAATGGAGGTAAGCAATTTATCAGCTAAAGATTTTAGAGTAATGATTATAAGGATACTAAACAGCTGAAAAAGACATAGAAACAATAAAAAAGGACCAGTCAGAAGTAAAGAAAGCAATATTTGAAATAAATAATATACTTGAAGGAATAAACAGTAGGTAAGATGAAGCAGAGGATCGAATTAGCAATTTAGAAGACAAAGTAGAATAAAACACCCAAGCAGAGGAGCAAAAAAGAAAAAAGAATTTTAAAAATGAGGAAAATTTAAGAAATCTTGGAACAACATGAAACATAACAACTTCCACATCATGGGACTATCAGAAGGAGAAGAGAGTGAAAAGGGATCCAGAACCTATTTGAAGAAATAATGACCAAAAACTTCCCTATTCTGGTGAAAAAAAAAGACACAAAAGTCTAGGAAGCACAGAGAGTCCCAAACAAGTTGAACCCAAAAAGGCCTGCACCAAGACGCATCATAATTAACATGGCAAGTCTTAAAGAATACTTGGAGCATTTATAAATATTACTGACCATATTCTAAACAAAAAATAAGCCTCAACAAATATCTAGGATCACAATTACACAGACATATTCCATGACAATTAAAGGAAGTTAGGAAACTTAAAAAAAAAGTTAAAAATTCATAAATTTAGAAATTATAAAAATACATTTTTAAATTTTAATCCATGAATAAAAGAAGAAATAATTAAAGTTAAAACTGAAAGTTAAAATCAAACTATAATTCTACCTACTTGTGAATTGTAGTTAAGAGATACTTAGAAAGAAATGTATAGCCTTACATAATTGTTAGGGAAAAAAAGGTGAAAACTAAAGTGTTAAATATCAATCATAAAAACTTGGAAAGTAAACATTAAAAAAACTAAATAAGGGAAACAAATGTAAAAGCAGCAATTAAGCAGAAAAATAAATGTAAAAGCAGCAATTAAGTAGAAAAATAAAGTAATAGAATTTAAAAAACCAAAGTTCATCCTTCAAAAAAGGTCTGATATGACAAAATTTCTAGATCAGTTGTTCTCAACCGAGAGCACTTTGGCTTCCCTCTCCCCAACCTTTCCCAAGAGATACTTGGCAATATCTGGAAACATATTGTGACTGAAAATACAAACTGGAATGGGAGTGATACTGGCATGTAGTGGACAGAAGCCAAAGATGCTGCTAAACCTCCTAGAGTGCCCGGCACAGCCTCCCACCTACCACCAACAAAGAATCACCTGACCCAAAATGTCAAGATTGAGAAGCCCTGACTAAACAGATAGATTAAGAATCAACAGAAGCCATTAGTAAACAATAATTAGGAATAAAAAACGGGTCATGCCTGCAAATACAGAAAGAGAGCAAATGCAGAAAGAACAAATATATGCAAAAAATGTGTAGACATTTAGACAAAATGCATAAATTCTTAGAAAAGTGCAAATTACCAGAACTAACTGAAGAAAAAACCAGAAAAACTAAAAGGTTCTATAACTGTTGGAAAAAAAAGTTTTACTCAATAGTTTACGGTCCTCCTACTGAAGACAGGCATTCCCACACTGCTGGTAAAGATGCAATACAGTGTAATTTGGCAACATTTGTAAAATTTACAAAATTCAATTGCAATTTGACATGGCACTCCCATTTTTAATAATTTATTCTGTAAATAAATTAGAATATATCAAATGAAATTTCTACACAGAATATATGGCATAATTTCAATAGCAGAAGTTTATAAACAATAGGAATCTGGTTCAATAAACTCTGGTACAGCCAGTAAATGGAATACAACAAGGCCATAAACAGGAATGAGAACATGCTCTGCACATTGATGTGGAAGGGTCTCAGGAGATAGGTTAAACTTTTTTAAAAAACACAATGTGTAACAGTGTGTAATATATGTGACCTTTTGTGTAAGAAAGTCAAGGTGGAGGAATAAGAAGATACATATATTTCTACAAATATAACTGACGCTCTCTAAGGAGGTGGAGGGGCCCCCAAAACACCGAGATTGAAATTCATACAACCTTGACCAATGAAGGTATGAAGCCAGAATTAATTTTATTTACACACATAAAGCCATGTACCATTTCTTTATCTCAGAGTATTGTGAAAGAATTACACACCTTCTATACTATAACGGTGCATTAACATTTTCCATAATCAATTGATTTTACATGATCTTATTTAAAGACCATCCCCCCTTTGGATCATACAAATAAGAAACTTAAGATTGAGAGAGATTTCATATTTTATTCAAGGTCATGTAGTTGTTCCCAGTTGCCACCTACACATACCCATATTTAGAACACCTGATATATACTCAAAAAATATCAACCCACATGTGTAACACTTCTCATGCACTTTCTTACCACTGCTCTATTTTCTGGCCCTCCTATTTTATACTAGAGAATTGATATAAAGCCTTTCTTAACGGAGAGAAAACATCAGAAGAAAAGACTGAGTATTATAATGTAAATTGAGAACTAGAATTCATTCATGTGAGTATGTGCTTTGGCCAGAATTTGTTTGCCTACAATATGGCAGGCACAGTTATGATGCAGGATGAATCACACGTTCTCTACCCTTCAGAAGGTCTGGATTCAGTGCAGTACCATCTACGCTGCATCACTGAATTACATCTAACAAGCCCGAAGTCCTCATTAGCAGAAATTGGCAAAACTGTAGTCTTCTTTCATTCTGTCTGCTGGACAACTTGGCATTTCATTTTTCAGGAATTTACAGCCTTACAGTGTTGTTAGAGCAAGAGGGAAGGGGGAAAGGCAAAAATATGGAGCATGACCTGTTTCAAGCATTTGTTTAATGGTCGCCCCACATCGCCCTTGCCTCAGCAGATGCCTCTGACAGTAAGTGCACTAAGCATGAACAAAGCAATATAGTAAAAGTGACTTTTTCAGTGTTGACATTGTGATGTCCTGATTGTTTTATTTAGCTGCTGTTTATCAATATAAGCTGTACTAAAATGATACAAATTCATTTTGTCTTAAAAATTTTATGGCCTCATGTTCTAATGAGGGTAATTAAACAAGTAAGGATAATTGGGCAAATTATAGATGAAAAAGGGATGGTAATCACTTGTCATTCTATGCTCATCAGAAGAAAATTCATCTAGCTCAGACACGCTACTATTTAATCTACCTCCTTTAGATTTGGATAGTGTTGCATTCTAATCAGGGGAATTAAAAACTTACTTGCTTATAAAGGAAAATTTCACAAGGTGGGAGAACAGAAAAAAAGCTGAACTGTTTGTCTGTGTCTTTTGCTTAAAGCACCTCCTTATGTGTCACCAACAAAGGTCAAACCCCAGCTCTACTTTTGGAGGTGTTCAATGAAAAGTAAATAAGTGTTTGCTTAATAATCAATAACTTGTGCTCAGTGAGGAAAAGGAAGTAATTCTGAAGAAAAGGGAAAACAAAATGCTTTGATGAAAGTTAAAATCAGCTTAATTTCTCCATAATTAAATATACTTATATTAAATCATTCCACTGGTTCTATGAGCTTTGATAATTTCATCATGATTTATTGGTAATAGCTTTATCCTTTTATTTCTGGACATAAGGGCAGGGGAAGCCCACCAAACAATATAAGAGCAAAGAGCTTTTAGATGTGACAGACAATTCCTAAGAAAGAAAATATGTTTAATATTATTTTTCTCATTTTTTGGTTATATTTTATAATGTATTTATAAATGTATTTATCATGTCGCATCAAAAGTGAGAGATTATGCAATGAGCTTATTTATGCCCTGTGTATTAGAAACAGTTTTTCCTTGAGTAATGTTTCTCAGCAAAATCCTACCAAAAACCCAAACTCCAAATCTGCATTGATTCCAAACTGCTGTCTCTGCCTGTCATGCTATGAAGCAGTTGGTTCTGATGTTTCTCCTTCGCTTTTGAACACTTCCAAGAGAGTTCAGAAAAGCACTATAGTGGAGTCATACAATCCACCATATAAGAGACGCAGGACCCCTCCCATGCTCAAGAACTCTCAAAAGGTTTTATGAGACCCTTCTGTCATTTTTCTGACAATGTATATACCCAAGAAAGTCTTCCTGCCCATTCTCTATTGAAATTCAATTTTATTTCAAAATAAAAGATGAGATAAACCAAAGTTTTTTGCAATTTATTGCATAGATTCTTAACGTCTTCAAAATGCTGTCTTTTACCAGACAGAAAGTCAAAAAGTCAGGGATCCCTTTAATAAAAACTAAATAAAAATTGAGTCATGATTTTGTTTTCATTTTTCTATAATGTATGTAGAGTATGTTGTTTACAGAATGAACAGTCAAAAGTAAGATTTGAGGATTTTGTTTTTAAATCTATGAAAATTTTTACAAATCTACAGAGTTGCCTACCATATTAGAGAAGAAGCTACTCCTCTCTGGGCCTGTGCCTTGTCTACTTGCTGCTTGTGAGAGAAGTGCCCTAGGCAATTTGTCCAGCAGAGGTGGTCATACTTGACCTCCACTTGACCTAAGGCTGACCCTATGCCTGTAATGTGATCTGGTGTAGGATTTTGCCAAGCCAAGGTATGATGACAGTTCACTGGACCAATCTTGCTATTTTTTTAGGCTAGAGATTATTGAGAGAAATATGCTATTGGTAGTGGGTCTAGAATGGGAAAGGCAGAAGGAAGCAGAAGGAGAAGGAATATGTAAGAGATATAGTAGCATAAGATGGAACGTGAATGCATGTCTAATGTCCCTGAAAAAACATCTACTAAGGTTCATCTGTGACAACAGAGCTACTGTTTATCAGACAACCAGAGCTATTACGGTGTCATGAAAATATTTGTCTCATTGAAGCCTGAATATGTAGGTCAGTTATTCATTTAACAGATATTTATTAAGTATTTAGTATATGTCAGACACTCTTCTTCATGTTGATAACAAAACAGTGAAATAGCACACAAGATACCATGTACATCGTGGTGCTTATATTTTAACGAGGAGAGGCAGAAAATAAACAAAACAAATTAGTAAATTGTATAGTATATGGGAGGGAAAGGAAATTGCTATGGAGAAAATAAAGAAGGGAGACCGTGATGGGAGGAGGTGATAGAGAGTTGCAGTTCTGTTTTTTTTAATTTATTGATTTTTAGAGAGAGGGGAAGGGAGGGAGAAAGAGAGGTAAACATCAATGTGTGGTTGCCTCTTATGCACGCCCTGCTAGGGACCTGGCCCACAACCCAGGCATGTGCCCTGACTAGGTATCAAACCAGTGGCCCTTTGGTTCACAGGCCAGCACTCAATCCACTGAGCCATGCCAGCCAGGGTGAGAGTTATGGTTTTAAATATGGTAGTCATCGAAGGCCTGAGAAGGTAATGTTTGAGCAAAGATCTGCAGGAGGGGAGAGCTAACCATAAGGGTATCTGGGTCAAAAACATTCTGGACAAAGGAAAGAGCAAGTGGTATTATGCCCAATGTGAGAAGAATAGCATGGAGGCCAATATGGCTGCATCAGAGTGAGTGAGGGAGGAATAGGGAAAAATGAGGTCAAAAAGTAACAGGGGTGCAAGATGTGCAGGGCCTTGGAGGCCATTGTAGAATATTGGGTTTGGTGCTGAGAGGCCCTTGAAAGGTTTTTAGTAAAAAAATAAGACTAATGTCTTACTAGAGTTTCACTGGCTGCTGTATTGAATATAGACAGTCAGGGACCCAAATGGGAAGCAATAATGATGTTACTGCAATAATTCAGGCGGGAGATAGTGGTGGTTTGGGCCACGGTGGTAGCAGTGATGAAGGTGAAAAGTTTGCTCTTGGGATGTGTATTTTGCGTGGGTCCATGTTCCTTTCTGAGCTACTTAGACTCATTTACTGAACTTAAGAAGAGAGCATTTGGTGAATAAAAATATACTAATCAAAAGAAATTTATTCACTGGCTCTGCTTCTAGGGAAGTGGAGTAGACACACTTTTACCTATTCCTCTACTAAATGCAACTAAAACCGCTGGGTACTCTATATAAGACAAACAAAAGAGGACTTGAAAGGTAGAGAGAATAAACAGACCAGCTAGGAACCTGGAGTCCCAAGGCACAACAAAGTAGAGAGTTCTTGGGTTTTCTTAATACTGCCTATGTCTCACACTTTAAGAAGATAGAAAACCCAAAATGCCAAAAAGTGCAACCAAAACAAAAGCCAGTGCTCTCTAGGCAAAGGACCAGGAAAGGGACAGCCCAGTGAGACAGAGAGCTTTTGGACAATAACTGCTCAACTCCAGTCAAAATAGTGTGAAATACTTCCCTTCCCACTTCCACTCTTGCAAGCATAAGTCAAGGGAGGAGACTAAACTTCCACATTCACGAGGCTGTAGGAAGCACTATAAAACCCCTACCAGGCCAAATAGGTAACTAGGATTTTTATTTCCTTACCACCCCAAATTGTAATAATGTCCTCCCCTCCACCCCACAGTATCAGCGGAGATCATATGGGGAACTTAATTCTACCTCTCACCCAGTCATAATGAGGCACCCTTGCCCCTCACAACAGGCAGTACCAGAGGAGGCCTAGCTGAGAGTCAGGACACTCAGCATTGCACAGCAGTAATGAGGCTACTCTCACTCTAGTGTCAGCAGTGACCCTTACAGAAGCCAAAACTCACCCTACCCACCAGTAACAAGGACTCCCCAACCGTCTGCTGGTGTCAACGGAGGCTGAGTAAAGAACCTAAATTCCTACCTGCACCTAGTAATAACCAGGCAATGCCCACCCCAGCCCCCATTGCTAAGACACTGAGAGAGAAAACCAGTGAAAATAGAAGATTGAAATAAGATCCAGAATCTCATAACATAATACCAAAATGTCCAGGTTGCAATAAAAAAACACCACCACCATCATGCAATGACATCTCGAGTGAATGAAATAAGACAATAAACAGATGCCAACACTGAGATGACAGAGATGTTATAATGATCTGAGAAAGATTTTAAAGAAGCCATGATAAAAGTTTCAATGAACAATTATAAATATGCTTAAAACAAAAAATAGAAAGTTTCAGGAAAGAAGCAGAAACAAAGACAGACTCACATACACAGACAACAGTATGGTGATTGCCAGAGGGCAGGGGGTGGGGGAGGCACATGAAGGTAAAGGGAAGGTAAGTGGTGATGGAAGGAGACTTGACTTGGGATGGTGAGCACACAATACAATATGCAAATGGTGTATTGTGGATTATACACCTGAAACCTATATGATTTTATTAACCAATGTCACCCCAATAAATTCAACAAAATGCTAAAAAAGAAAAGAAAAACCAAAGAGAAATTTTAGAGCTGAAAAATACAAACTTCAAAATGAAACTTCAGTGGCTAAATGAGCTCAACAGCAGAAAGGACAGGACTGGAAAAAGGGGACAGGATAGAAAACTGGAAGACTGGGCAATAGAAATTACCTAGTAATATTTAAACAAAAGAGAGAAAATAAACGGAAAGGAATGAACAGAGTGTCAAGGATCTATAGGATGACAACAGAAATTGAACATTAATGTAATTAATATCCAAAGAAGAGTAGGGAAAGCCCAGAGCTGAAAAAGTACTACGAAAAAATAATGGCTACAAACTTTCTAAATTTGGCAAAGACAGAAACCTATATATTTAAGAATCTGACTAAAACCTAAACATGATAAATCCAAAGACATTCATGCCGTAAATGAGTATTGAATTTTGTCAAATATCTTCTCTGAACTAATTAACCTAATTATTTATTTTATTCATTAGTCTGTTAATATAGTGAGTTACACTAACTGATTCTTTGAATACTGGACTAAACTAGAATAAACCACACCTGATCATGGCTTACAATTTTTTTAATACCTCTATTTGCTAATATTTTACTGAGGTTTTTACATCAAAATTCTGGGGGAAATTAAAGTTCCTGCAATATTATTTTTTTAGGTATAGACGAGTTTATCCTAAAATTTATGTGAAGAGGAAAGTAACTAGGTATAGCTGAAACAATTTTAAAAACAGTGAATAAACTGAGTGTGATCATTTTACCCAATATCAAGATATATACAGCTGCAGTAGTTAACAAGGGCATGGCCACATGGAGCAGACCGGCGGCTCCATGGTGGGGCGGGGGCAGAATGAAAGAAGGGGAAGGGACTAGCCAAGAACATACACGCCTAACCCACGGACATGGATAACGGCGCGGTGGTGGCAGCGAGAGGGAAGCGGGGCGGGGGCCAGGTGGGAGGGAGCAAAGGAGGGGAAAATGGGGACATCTCTAATAGTATCAATAATAAAAGTAAAGGAAAAAAAGGACTGTGTGGTATTAGAAGAAAAATGAATATATACCAATGGAACAGAATAAGGAACCCAGAAATAGACTCACAAATATGCCTAATTGTCCTTTGACAAAGTTGCAAATGCAACTCAATAAAAGAAAGAAAGCCTTTTCAACTAAAGACTTTTCCAAAAACAAACAAACTTGACCTAAGTCTCATATCTTATATAAAAAATTAACTCAAAATAGATCACAGACAAGTTAAAATATAAAACTATAAAACATTTAGGAAAAAGTGTAGGAGAAAATCTTGGAATTTAGGGTTAGTGAGAGAGTTCTCAGATGACCCCAAAATCACTGTTCATAAAAGAAAAAATTGACCAATTACATTTCAACAGATTAAAAATATTGTGAAAGACCCTGTTAAAAGAATGAAAAATTAAGCTATAGACAGAGAGATTTTCAAAACAACTGTCTGATAAAAGACTAGTATCTGTAACATAAAGTATCCTCAAAGTGCAACTGTTAAAAAAAAATCCAGTTGAAAAATGGGCTATCAGGATGTGCAGATGACAAAAAAAGCATATGAAAAGATCTTCAGTTATTAGCTATGATAGAAATGCAATTTAAAATTACCACTACATACCTATCAGAATGGCTAAAATAAAATACAATGGCAACACCAAATGCTGGGGATGTGGAAAAACTGAATCACTCACATATTGCTGGTGGGGATGTAAATGTTATAGCTACTCTGGAAAACAGTGTAGCAACTCCTTTAAAAATTAAACACGCAATTACCATGTAATTCAGCAATGGCTTCTGGGCACTTATCCTGGACCTGTGAATGAATATTTAGAGCTAGCAGCTTATTCATAATCACCAAAAACTGTTAACAACTCACCTGTCCTCAGTGAGTGAATGGATAAGCAAACTGTGGTACATCCATGCAAGGAATACCTAGTGATAGAAAGGAACCGGCTATCAATACATACAATAACCTGAGTGAATCTCTAGAGAACTGTGCAGAGTTTAAAAAGCCAATTCAAAAGGTTACATATTGTATGGTTCCATTTATATAATATTTTTGAAATGGCAAAATTTATAGAAACGGGGAACAGGTTAGCAGTTGCCAGAGGTTAAGGAGGGCCTGGAGGATGTGGTGGGGCTGGGGGTGCTGTGAAAACGTAGCATGAGGGATCCTGAGCTGGTGAAAGTATCTTGTAGCTTGACTGTATCAGTGTCATTGTCTGGCTGTGATATTGTACTATAGTTTTGAAAGATGTCATCACTGGGGAAACTGGGTAAAGGAAGCACAGAATCTTTCTATATTTTTCTACAACTGCATGGGAATTTACAATTATCTCAAAATAAAAAGTTTAACAAAAAGCAAGAACTATGTGAAAATCAATATGGAAAAAGAAATTAAGGGCTAGTATCCACTCTGATTCCAAGGTCTGAGAAGTTGTGTTGTGCCCAACATTAGTAAGTAATTGTAATTAATTAAAATATTTTTCAAAAAAACCCTCTTATTTTCTTCCAGGTGATAGAAAATCTACATAGTTCCACCTCCTTGTGCTTTTGCAGCAAATCAACCACACAGCCTTTCCAGAAATAAGTAAAGGGAATGCATATACCCTTCCCAAGATCTCTAAATGTATTCTGAAAGTTGCCAATGTCCTTCACGGCCACTGAACTGGTAATTGAATTAACCACTGTTTGTAAAATCCTGTACTGAATTGGTCTTGCTCTCTTTCATACCACGTATCAACATTTGTAATTTTATATTCATAATGTGATTTATTTAGTTAATATCTCCTACTGGTTTGTAAACTCCAAGAGGGCATGGTCCATGTCTGGCTTTATTTACTTTGTCTCCTTGGTGTCTTATCTCATAGAGTCTGGCAGGTAATAGGTTCACAATATTTCATAAATTAAATAATAAATTAATGAAAGACTCTGTCTCTGCCCACTTCAGTTCTACTATCCCAGCAGCACAAACCCTACAAGACTTATCTTTCTGCCTACATATTTCACAGAGCAAGTAGGCTCAAGGGAGCTATGGTTAGAGAGACGTAGATGTAGATTTTCCACTTCATTTCAGTTCATAAATTTAAGGGGTATCCAGCTCTACCTGGGAAGGTGGTTGCTACTACTGCCTCCTATTCCTGTTAGGAGTGGTTAAAAAAAAAGAAACAAAATTTGAGAACTTGGTATGTACTCAGTTGGCAATGATGCAATTGTGCAAAATAACTTTGTACTCTAGTTCCTATATTTTAGTTTTGGTTAAGAACTTCCTTTTCTTTGAGCTACAAAGCCATTAGTCTGGTTTCTTTTTTTTTTTTTTTTCTTACGACTTCTTCAATCAAAAGGTTAGCCTAACAGGCCATAGAGAAATTAGTTGATTTTCTACTATAGTCCTTGCATTCCAGTGTTTTATGATCCAAAATAAGTCACACATTCTGCTTTTCTTACTTGACATGAGCTTAGCATTTTAAACTGCTATTCAGTCCGTATACAAGGCATATTAGCTGTGACCACACTAGCCTTGTTGAAATACATTTCTGCCTAAAAGAATGGAGTTAAAAAACACTGAATAATTTTCAAAATAGAAAACAAGCAGAGTGTATGTGTATTTTAATGGACAATCTTGCCCTATGTAGACAATGTAATACATTCCCTAACTTTAATCAGAATGGAAGGCAATGTAGAGAACTACTTGTTTTTATTTGTATGGACACCAATTATTTTATACAGGGGTCATGGAACTGTCTATAAGATGTTAATTATGTTGGGCATTCACTGTCAATGTACAAATTTTACATTTTTTTTCCACAACAGTCAGGGAATCTTGGAGCAAACAACAAGGGAAAATAATAGCAGTTTAGGCAATTTAGTATTATTATATAAGAATTGCATTTCTCACACTATTACCTTGATTATCTGTGACCCCTCCAACCATCCCACAAAACCCATGCCTCCAAAACCCAGTCTTCCATTTCTACTCTTAACCTTAAACCTTGATCACCTATCAAAACCCACCTCATTATAAATTGGAGGATAGATTCCTAAAAAGAGGATCTGAACACTTAGACCCTCAAAATTCATGGCTGGATCAGAAACTACCTTTGCAAATTACTTCAGGAAAAACCCAAATAACAGAAATAACATTTCAAAATCAAACTGCTTTGCTTTCAACAATATCCTTCTTAATTATTGTAGAATAAATTGCCATAGCTTCTTTATATAATGCTGCATATGTTTTTTGCCTAATGAAAATATAAACCACCAATATAACCTTTCCTCCAAATAAACAATATTGAAAAAAGATTCAGGTGACCAATTGTTCAGATGGCGTTTTATCCATTTTTAATTCTATTTTGTGTAATTGCTTATTTGCATACAATTTTCCATATCAATAGTTGTATATAGATTTTTGGTAATATAGATTGTGTTATTATAAACAAAATGTATCATAAATAAAACACCTGCTTCATTTTTTTTACTTTAAGTTATTATCCTATAAATGTACCTATTACTCCTTAGTTTTACCAGCTAGAATTATATATCCAGAAAAAGAAATTTGGGTTGGCTAGGTTATAAACTGTTCATATTCAAATTGCCATCATTTTTTAGGATTAAGGTTTTTTGTTTTGTTTTGTTACCAATATACAAGATTATTATTTAAAATTGTTTCAACAGAATGTCTACTAATACATTTCTAAAGAGGCAACTGGTCAGAATAAACATCTTCTGAATATTAACTATCAGTAGGGTTTCTAAATGTGTTGTTGAAATGAAATTGTACTGAGAAAACATCACCAATCATGAAAATTTAATCAACAATTTGTTTAAGCCTGCCTTAGATAGTTAGATTAACATATCTAATTTCCAAGAAAAATAAAAATATGTTTTAGTAATGTTTTATGGGGTCTAGTGGGCTACATCTGAAGAGAAATTGTAAGTTAAAGGATGTCTAGTAACATCTAATATGAAAATATGTTACACTTTAGATAGAAAATAAGAACAAGAGCATAGTTTGGTATCATAGCTTTTTTTTTAGAACATCCGGTCATTTTCCCCATTTACTGATGTAATTAATGACAGCATGTACTATAAATATTACAAAGCAATATAAATGGCATATGAAAAAAATTGTTACTGGTGAGGTTTTTTGTTTCTGTTAGTTTGTTTGCTTGTTTTGTCAATCTCTCTTTGCAATCTTTGACTCAAATCCCAGGAAATAATATTTCTCTGCAGATTCATGTTGCTTATTAAATGAGGTCTGGTGACTCCATAGGATAATCATCACTACAGCCTATAATTGGCCCTGAGGGGAAAAACAAGCTACACATATTCATCCATCTAATTCATTCTAGTGCTCGATTGAGCACTAGAATTGTAGACACCACAATTAAAGAAGAAAAGGAAACATGAAGAGATACAAAAAGGTGAGAGAGAGAGATGAAAGACATGCTGAGCAAGTAGGCTTGGGTCTGGCTCTACATACAGGGAGGATCTTTTCATTCATTCAGTCAAAAACTATTAAGCAAAGCCTACTAATTGCTAGCACAATGATAAACGATAATGACAGAATGTGTGAAATAAATAATCAAGAAGTGTAAATCAGACTCTAAAAAAGAGAGAGAGAAATAAAGGATTCTGTTAAAGAACTTGAGGAAGTTTCCCAATAACGTATCATTTGAACTAAAATCTGAAGGAGGGAAATACTGGGTAAATAGAAGAAAAATTTTTTCTGAAGTGGGTACACCAGAACATAAGCCCTATGTCAAGTGAAAGTAAGGTGAAGAGAAATTGAAAGAGGGACAACATGTCCAATGTGGAAAAAGCACAAGGGAAATAAATATAGTGTGAGCTGAAGCTGTAGATGTAGACAAAGTTGGACCATCTTGAGCCTTACAGAGCCTCACATTAATGACCTGGGGAGGGTTTTGAATTCCAGCAACTGACACATTACCTCCCTTACTCATGTGTCACTGAGCTAGAAATTCTTTCCTTGGAAGATGAGGCATGTTGATCAAGAGCTGGTTGCTGACACTGCTAATTAGGTAATAGTAATCTGGAGCAGGTGTTTAGATGGCAGAAGAGCACCACAAAACACTGTGGTTCCAAAAGGTCAGCTTGCCACACTAGTACTCATGCATTTGGACTACTGAATTGGTGAACAGACAGCATATACGAAGAGATGCCTGGAGTGGCGGGTTATGTTCTCTTTTTTGTCATATTCTTAGGAAAGTTTTACAAAGATAGACTTTAGACCATCATAATAAATAACTTCCTAAAAGAATGACCCAAAGACTGGGTGGGCTTTCAAGGAGGAAGACGGCTCTTGTGGTTAAAATATTCATATACAGACCTTATAGATGGGTTAGCTGCCTGGACCAGATAAGGTGGACTGATACTTAAATATACAGTTTGCCATTTTTGATATTCTTTATTATGCTGTGAACATTATTTTGTTTAACAGCAACATTTGTTGCCTCCCTGAATATGAAACAACAAAACAATAGAAAAATGACCCTTGATTGTGAAAAGCCAAGACAAAGAGCCTTGGACTCAGACCATAAAAAAAAAGTATATCCTAGACAAAATTTTGGTACTATTTGGGAACATATATGAAGAACTTGGCTAGAGTGCCCCTATTAATTAGGGACCCTAATTAATAGTGGGAGAGTGTTCAATATAAAATAATAAAGTGAGAAGTTATTCTGAAATTTATCTGTGCTCTTACCACATCAGACACCTGACCCCTACATCTAACCTGGCTCAAGCCCATGTTAAACCTTGATAAGAAAAGGAAAATCAAGAGCAGGATAGCACCTGACACCAACCCCTCACCAATAATTTCCTCAATGTTCTAAAGGAACAATAGAGAGGACACAGTTCTCATGGTCCAAAGTGGGACAGAGGTAGTGTAATACTCTTAACGGTCTGGGAAGCACTTGGATATGGCCCAGAAACTTGAAGAGGTTTTTCTGTGGCAGCAATTAGCAACCGGTGTGCCACAAAAATTTTTTAAATATGTAGTATCTGACTTTTTAGTTAGAGCCACTGACCGCTTTTCCCTTAAGAGTGTCAAATTAAAAAAAAAAAAAAGTCAACACAGCAATAGCCATCTGGTGTGAATGAATCAAAATTATTCCTATTTTTTGTCAGACTGGCAGAAAACACATTTTTGGTGTACTGCAGAATTTTAGTAATTAGTTTATATGTGCCATGAGATGAAAAAGGTTGAAAATCGCTGTTCTTTGGGGACAAAGAAGGTATTTGTGGCTTTGATGAACCAACCATTGAAGACCAGAAGGGCAAGATTATCATTATGTGCTGTTCCCTTTTACTAATTAGTTACTACAGACATCCACTTTGATCATTGTGCCTGTACCATTTTGATTTTTAGATATTTTAAATATATCTTTAGGATTATCCCTGATCACTACAGAAGTCAACTGGATCTATGATAACATACACCAGATCCCATCCTCCTGTACACTGGTTACACACTAAGTTTCCTGCACAGGTGAAGGAAGAATCGACGCATTCCTAACTTTATATTACATTTCCATCACTCAGGAGAATTCAAATATCAAAGTAGAATTTAAGTTCAGTTATAGAAAAATAGCATTACATCTCATACACACCTAACTTTGTGGACTGAGTTACACACTCACATGCAGACACACACACATCACTCCCCAGAATTTGTAGCAACATGAACTATAATTTTTTACATAGATTCACTTCTTGTGACACATCAGTATGAGACAGGTAGTGCTAAATCAGTTCATTGTTAATAATCTAAAACAAAAAGCTCTTTCCATGAGGAGAGATCAAATTGCTTATCTGAGTGCAAAATAAATTCAAAATATAAATACATAGAAGTAAGTGACAACAAAGACTAGAATTCTCCTGGTATCATGAATGTGTCAAGACTGTGTAAGGAAGTTGTTTAATTTATACAAAGTTTCTACCAAAGTCATAGTCCAACTCTCAGAGGCACTTCAAACCTAATAAACTGCTCACCAGAGCAGAGCAGCCTAAATGGGATCCTTTTAAAAATCAACTGCTGTCACTTTAAGTGAAAGAATATTGGCAAGCTGTCCCCTGCCTCTGAGCCTAGCTGTCAGAACCATTTCAGCTAAAACACACCCCCAAAGCAGGTGCACACATCTCTTTGTCCACATCTGGTTGGTCATTGATGCATACTTTTACTGTTTTTAATATTTATTTTCTTTAAGTTAAGTGCTAGGAAAGAAGAATGGGAACAAACTGAAGACATTAAAATAAAAGAAATTGGTAAGTTGACATTTTAGTAGTACAGGCTAGTTGGCGGTCAGAGGGCCACAGAAAGTTGCATTCATCAATCTTGCTAATTTCATATTTGTTATTTACTTCACCCTTGAGGCCACATTGTAGAAGGCAGAGCTAGAAATAGGATCTAAGTTATTTTGACTTAAAATCAAATTATTTCTACTGCTCCAAACTGCCTTTAACCGTGTTCTGCAATGTGAGATGCTGGAGCAATTTTGGAAAGCCCAACAGAATGGAGTTCTCACTCTATGTAGTACACAGTTTTTCACCAAATGAACTGAGAATATAAGACAGTGGGTAAGACTAACTCAGTTGGTGGCAGATCAATGAACCTGCAATTAACGATAAATGGACAGAGAAGAACAATTCTAATTACAGGGTCCTCCAGTTGGTACCAAATTCTTATACTTATTTTCTGTTTCCCCAGTATTCTCCCTCATATAGATATACTGTAATATGTAATTATTGTCTCCTTTTACAAGTCTTTCCAGTCTCGTATTTGTAATGAGAATCAGGGATTGGTGTCAGTATCACACAGAAGCCACATTGGTTTTTTCTACATGAAGTTTTCAAACTTAGTATTTTGAAGTATTCAGGACAAGATTTCTCACAATTACAAGAACACCTTAGCAACATGTGAAGACCTTAACGAAGAAAGAAAGACTGGAAATCTGAATGGTGTGCCTCTCCTTAGTTCAAGTGATGGCTGAATCGCAACAATTTCCACACCTTTAAGCTATCTGGGGAAGCCATGAATGCAGATGAAGAAGTTGAGCAGGGTGTATTTTCCCCTGAGTTAAGAAAAGTGATAGAGGATGAAGGCCACCCTTTCTTTTAATTTTGAGGAGGCTTGACTCTGCTGGGAGAACATGCCTCAAAGCTACTCATTCTCTTGTGTACTGAGTCCAAGTGTAAGGCTGCAGGCATCTGCTGACTGCGGTTGAGTTTTCACTGGTTAATTTTTTATTATAATTGTTACTGGTTTTATTGGTGCTCTACTTATACAAGTGCATTGGTTTTGAATAGTTTCTCCTAATTCTATTTTTTTTCCCTAAGTCTGGTTATTTTCATGTTTAATTTTGCAGAACATGTGGCTTTTCAGGAATATACATATCGCAATATCACAGAAATACCATTGTCACTGTTGGGTTCTTTGGAAAGCAGACTCTGAGATAGAGTATTTAGAGTGAACAATGTTTACTGCAGAGGACCTTTAACAAACCCTGTGGAAGGGAAGAGACAGAACCCCGGCAGAGAGAGAAGTCAGCTGTAGTGAACGCTGCATCACAGCTGACACAGTGCTCATTATTAGTCCTTAATGACTGGGACTTTACACAGCACCACAATCAGTTTTTGAATGTGGGCCCCTCACTCGTTACCACCATAGCTGTGGTCTTGAACAAGGCAGCCGTGTGCAGCTAGAGCAATTCCAGAAAGTGCTGACAGTTCAGGGTTCTCTAGAGCTGCTAACACTCAGCAGGTAGAGTAACAAGTCCTCCCTCAGAGTGAGACCTGAACATCTTCATTTCCACCACATCTAGAATTTTTTAAAAGTTTTATTGGCTTTATTGAGGTGACATTGGTTGAAATTATGTAGGGTTCACGTGTATAATTCTATAATACATCATCTATATATTGTATTGTGTGTTCACCACTCAAAGTCAAATCACCTTCCACAAAAATTTCTCCCCATTTTATTCTTTTTTAATCTTTTGATAATTAAATTTTTTTCCTCGGACTTGCCTGTTATCCAAATATTTTTTTTACTGTTGTTCAGTTATAGTTGTCCTGTCTTTCCCCCCACTGCTCACCCCTACCCTGTCCTCCCCGCTCCCACAGTCAATCCCCCCACCATTGTCCCTGCCCAGGAGTCCTCTATTCATGTTCCTTGGCTTGCTCCTTCCCCTTCTTTCCCCTGTAAGTCGCCTCCTCCCTCCCCTCTGGTCTCTGTTAGTTTCCTCTTTATTTCCACGTCTCTGGTTCTATTTGTTCATTTGTTTGTTTTGTTGATTAGGTTCCACTTACAGCTAAGATCAATCATATGGTATTTGTCTTTCACCTCCTGGGTTATTTCACTTAGCATAATGCTCTTCCAGTTCGAGCCATTCTGTTGCAAAGGGTAGGAGCTCCTTTTTTCTTTCTGTTGCGGCTCTTTTACCTGCCCCCCTCCGCCCCCTTTTCATCTGCTAATTACCATACCGTTGTCTGTGTCTATGAGGGTATTTTCCTTAATCTCTTCACCTTTTTCTCCCAAACCTCCTTCCCCTCTGACAGCTGTCAGTCTGTTATTTGTATCTATAAGTCTGTTTCTATTTTCTTTGTTTATTTTGTTTATTAAATTACACATATAAGTGAAATTATATGATATTTGTCTTTCTCTGAGTGGCTTATGTCACTTAGCATAATACTCTCCAGGTCCATCCATGCTGTCGCAAAGATAAGATTTCCTTCTTTTTTATGGGAGCATAGTATTCCATTGTGTAAATGTATCACAGCAGTGTTATCCACTCATCTACTGCTGGGCACTTGAGCTGCTGCCAAATCTTGGCTATTATAAATAACACTGCAATGAACATTGGGGTACATATATTCTTTTGAATAGTGTTTTGCATTTCTTTGGATAAATTCCCAGAAGTGGAATTGCTGGGTCATAAGACAGTTCCAATTTTAATATTTTGTGGTAACTCCATACTGCTTGCCACAGTGTCCGCACCAATCTGCATTCCCACCAACAGAGTATGAGAGTTCCCTTTTCTCCACACCCTCACCAATGCTTTTTGTACATTGAGTTTAGTCTTTCTGACAGGTGGGAGGCGATTTCTCATTGTGGTTTTAATTTGCCTTTCTCTCATGATTAATGACACTGAGCATCTTTTTATATGTCTGTTGGTCATCTATATGTCCTCTTTGGAGAAGTGTCTATTTAGGTCCATTTTTTGTTGTTGTTCTTTGTGAGGTGTTGAGTTGCATAAATTCTTTATATCTTTCAGAAATTAATCCCTTACCAGGTTTCCAATTGGTAAATATGCTCTATCATTTAGTGGGCTGTCTTTTCATTTTATTGCTGGTTTCCTTTGCTGTGCAAAAACTTTTTAGGTTAGTAGTCTCATTTATTTTGCCTTTTGTTTTCCTTGCCTGAAGAGATGTATCAGCAAAAATATTACTAAATTCTAAAGTCTTGTAAATATTACAGGACTTTACTGTCTATGATTCCTTCTAGGAGTTTTATTGTTTCAAGTCTTATATTTAAGTCTTTAATCCACTTTGAGTTTATTCTTATATATGGTGTAAGAGGCTGGTCTAATTTCATTTTTTGTACATATGTCCAATTTTCCCAACACCATTTATTGAATAGACTGTCTTTATACTATTGTATATTCTTGCCTCCTTTGTCAAATATTAATTGACTCTACAGGCATAGGTTTATTCCTGGGATCTCATTTCTGTTCCATTGAGTTATGAGCCTGTTCTTGTGCCAGTACCAGCCTGCTTTGATCACAATGGCTTCATAGTATAGTTTGATATCTGGTATTATGATCCCTCCAACTTTGTTCTTCTTTCCCAAGATTGCTGAAGGTGCTTGTGTCTTCTTGTTTTCTCTTGTTTTTTGTTTGGTATTTGATTCTATATCTATATAAATTTTTGAATTTTTTGTTCTAGTTTGTGAAATACACCATTGGGATTTTGATAGGTTTTCCACTGAAGCTATAAATTGCTTTGTGTAGTATGGACATTTTAACAATTATTTCTATTCATTAGCATAGTATATGCTTCCATTTTTTTGTATCTTCTTCAATTTTTTTCTTCAGTGTCTTAGAATTTTCTGAGTATAGGCTTTTTACCTCTTTGGTTAAAGTTATTCCTAGGTAATTTCTTTATTACAATTGAAAATGGAATTATTTTCTTAGATTCCCTTTCTATTGTTTCATTATTGGTATATAAAAATGCAATCAAGCCCTGCTCATATGGCTCAGTTGGTTGGAGCATAAACCTATAAACCAAAAGTTCTTAGGTTCCATTTCCGGCCACAGCACATGCCTGGGTTGCAGGTTCAGTGCCCAGTTGGGGTGCATACAAGAGGCAACAAATCAATGTTTTTCTCTCACATCAATGCTTCTCTCCCTCTTTCTCTCTAAAATCAGTAAGCATGTCTTAGGATAGGATAAAAAAAATGCAACTAATTTCTGGAGATTCATTTTTTATCTTGGTACCTTACTGAATTCATTTATCAATTTCAGTAGTTTCTTGGTGGAATCTTTAGGATTCTCTATATACAGTATCATGTCATCTGTAAATAATGACAATTTTACTTCCTCCTTTCCTATTTGGATGCCTTTTATTTCTTTTTGTCTGATTGCTGTAGCTATGACTTCTAGTACTATATTGAATAAGAGAGGTGAAAGTGGATTTCTCTCTCTTGTACCCGATCTTAAGGAAAACGCTTTGTTTTTGAGCATTGAGCATGATGCTGTCAGTGGGTTTATCATATGAGGCCTTTATTATGTTTAGGTATGTTCCCTCTATTCCCACTTTAATGACAGTTTTTATTCATAAATTGTACTAGATTGTATCAAATGTTTTTTCTGCATCTATTCATATGACCATGTGATTTTTATCTTTTATTTTATCTGGTATATCATATTTATTGATCTGTGGATTTTGTACCAACATTGCATCACTGTAATAAATCCCACTTGATCATGGTGAACAATCTTCTTTTTTTTAATTAAATAGTATTTTTTTTTTTAATTTTTTAATTGTTGTTCAATTACCGTTGTCCCTATTTGTCCCCCATTACTCTCTCCTTCTCTACCCGGCCCCCCTTCCCCCTAGTGTCTTTGTCCAGGGGTCCTTTATACATGTTCCTTGACTTGCCCATTCCTCTTCTTTTCCCCAGTATCCCTCTCCCCATTCTCTTCTGGTCACTGTCAGTTTGTCCTTTATTTCCACATCTCTGGTTCTATTTTACTCACTTGTTTGCTTTGTTGATTATCAAATAACCTTTTGGTGTTTTTGTAAATTTAACATTAAATTTGAAAACAAAAATATTGTCTTTGAAATCTTAAATTTTTTCATTATAAGAGATGGTATTACATAGTAGTTTCTATCGGTAATACTATGAGAGCTTTATTCCTGACATTCAAGATATTCCTCACTACCCACTTTATTTTTTCCTATTGAATCTACCTACAGTGATTTTTTTGAATTATATTTTGTTGTTTATGCTATTACAGTTTTTCCAGATTTTCCCCCTTGGTCCCCCTCCACCTAGCCCTGCCATTCCCTCAGGCAATCCCCACACCATTGTCCATGTCCATGGGTCCTGCATGTATGTTCTTTGGCTACTCCATTTCTTATGCTGTACTTTACATCCCCATAGCTATACTAAAAACTACCAATTTCTACTTCTTGATCCCTTCACCTTTTCACCCATTCCCCTAAACCCCCTCACATCGAGAAACCAACAAAACATTCTCTGTATCTATAATTCTGTTTCTGTTCTGCTTGTTTGTTTATTTTGAGATGAGGGTACTGTATCCTCTGCAGAGTCCCCCCGCAGTGTCGCCACAGATGGAGGAAAATAGAATAAATCAATCCAGGCCCTTCTCGCTCTGCCAGGAAAATAGGGTGGTGATTCCCTCTAGTGGAGAATGCCCTGAGCCCTTCTCTTGAAGTGGCTTTTATTGAGAAAGATATGCACAGGGGTATACAGCATGCAAGCAAAGCTCATCAATCAATGACAAAAGGCTATATTTACAGAAAACAGATAGAGATCATAGATAACAATTGAAGGAATGCAGAGATTTGCCTCAGGTCAGGAGCTGGTAGACAGGGTGGCACATTCGGCCCTGAAACCTGGGAAACTGACCACATTCTATACTCGACCCCAAACATCAGTACTCTTTAACTTGAGGGCATTCTTAGCAAAGTAAGTTTCATAGGATTTAATTCATTCCTTTTCCAGGCCTAATTATCCCTGGAAACCACCTGATCCAGTTTAGGGCTGTACCTGCCTTTAGTATTGTTTCACTGATTGGGTCAGGTGGATGGAGCAGAGCAGCCAAGAAATAAGAAGACTTCTTTCATACAGACTGAAGACTCTGGCCATGACAAAGCCAAGGGGTGAAGATCTTTCGCCCCTTCTCCATGTCCCCCAAGTCCTTCCCTGGTCACCCCCATGTGACTGTGCGTATCAGGCTGCCCCTGTCATCGAGCAGTCTTACCCATCATTGACTAACCAGCCATTCTCCGGGGCCAAGCAGAGAGATGTGGAGGAAGCAGAGGCCAGAGGACAGGTTTTGTCTCCTCAGTGGCCTATTTTCCCAAGGACTCTTTGCTCATCTCCAGCCTTGGGGCCTTTTAGCCTGTTGGCAAGGCTACAGTCCCTGAAACCAAGCAAGACAGTTCCCAACAATTTTGTTTTTAGATTCAATTGTTGATAGATATGTATTCATTGTCATTTTATTATTCATATTTTGATCTCCTTCTACTTAAAGAAGACTCTTTAATATTTCATATAATACTGGTTTGATGATGATGAACTCCTTTAGCTTTCTCTTCTCTGGGAAGTTCTTTATCTGTCCTTTGATTTTAAATGATAGCTTTGCTGGGTAGAGTAATCTTGTTTGTAGGTCCGTACTTTTCATCACTTTGAATATTTCTTGCTAATTGCTTCTAGCCTGCAAAGTTTCTTTTGAGAAATCAGCTGATAGTCTCATGGGATTGCCATGGTAGGTAACTCTGCTTTTCTCTTGCTGCTTTTAAGGTTTTCTTTGTATTTAAGCTTTGGTATTTAAAAAAAATTTTTTAACTTTTTTACTTTTTTTATTGTTCAAATACATTTGTATCCATTTTCCCACCACCACTTCTCCTGCCCCATCAGCACCACCTCCCACCCTTAATCCTTCCCCACTTTGGCTTTGTCCATGGGTCTTTTATACATGTTCCTTGATTTGACACTTCCCCTTCTTCTCCCCCTTGCACACCTCCCTCCTTCTCTCTCGTTACTGTCAGTTTGTTTTTTCTTTCAATGTTCCTGGTTATATTTTTCTTGCTTGTTTGTTTTGTTGATTAGGTTCCACTTACAGGTGAGGTCATATGGTGTTTGTCTTTGGCCCTTTGGCTTACTTCACTTAGCTTAATGCTCTCCAGTTCCATCCATGCTGTTGCGAAAGGTAGTTGCTCTTTCTTTCTTTCTGCTGTGTAGTATTCCATGGTGTAAATGTACCATAGTTTTTTGATCCACTCGTTTACTGATGGGCACTTAGGTTGCTTCCTGCACTTGGCTATTGTAAATTGTGCTGCTATTAATATTGAGGTGCATAGGATCTTTTGATTTGGTGCTTTGGGATTCTTAGGGGATAATTCCAGCAGTAGAATTAGTGGGTCAAAAGGCAGTTCCATTTTTACCTTTTTAGGAAATTCCAAAATATTTTCCACAATGGCTGCACCAGTCTGCATTTCTACAACAGTATACTAGGGTTACCTTTTCTTCAGAGCCTCACCAGCACCTCCTGTTTGTTCATATGTTTATGATGGCCATTCTGACTGGTGTGAAGTAGTATCTCACTGTGGTTTTAATTTGCATTTCTCTGATGGCTAGTGATGCTGAGCATCCTTTCATATGTCTCTGGGCCTTCTCTATCTCTTCCTTGGAGAAGTGTCCATGTCCATTGACAATTTTCTAATTGAATTGTTTGTCTTCCTGGAGCGAAGCCATGTGAGTTCTTTACATATTTTGGAGATCAAACCCTTGTCTGAGGTTTCATTGGCAAATATATTTTCCCATACAGTTTGTTCCCTTTTCATTATGCTGATGTTTTCTTTAGCCTTGCAGAAGCTTCTTATTTTGAAGAACATGACACCAGTGCAGAAGTAATCAAGTAGATCAATGAGCATTCTAGAAACAAATGTATATATTTGTCTAACAATGGAATATAGGATTAAACTGATATTTCAAATCAGTGAGGAAAACAAGGCTTATTCAACAAATAAAGTGCATGGGCCACTATTACTTGAAATACAACAAATATAAAACTCTATTTCACTCATTACACAAAAAATATTCAGGTGAGTTAGAACTCAATATGTAAAATCTAAGGAGTTTTAGGAGAAAATGCAAAATAATATTTTTCTCACCATGAAGTAAATATTCAAACCCAGAAGCTATAAAGTAAAATATTGACAATATGACTATATTGAACATTTAAGACTATACAGCAATATACATATAAAAATGTTAAAGGACAAATAACAGAATAGGAAAATATTTGCAACACAACTAAAAAAGGGTTAATAGCTTTTTTAAAGGAAAAAATTCTACAAACATTTAATCAAAAATGAATAAAGAATACAAAAAGTCATTTAAAGCTTTTTTTAAAAATAATCTGGTCAAGAAATATAGAAAAACAGGTTTAGTTTCAACAAATAATAAAGTAACAATTAAAATAACACCTTATTGTCACAATCAGATGAATAAGTATTAAAAAATATTGGTAATATCAAGTATTGGTGACTATGAAAAGAACTGGGTATTCATAGACTCTTTTTCTTCATCTTAAAGCAGGCCCTTTGGCATATCTTGCAATACTGGTTTGGTAGAGGTGTATTCTTTTAGCTTTCCATTGTCTGGGAAACTCCTTATTTTGTCTTCCATTTTAATTGAGAGCCTTGCTGGGTAAAGCAGTCTTGGTTGCGACCTTTGTTTTTCATGACTTGGAATATTTCTTGCCATTCCCTTCTGGCTTGTAGAGTTTCTGTTGAGAAGTCAGCTGCTAGCCATATCAGGGCTCTCTTGTATGTTACTACCTCTTTCTCCCTTGCTGCTTTTAGGATTCTCTCTTTGCCTTTGATATTTGCCATTTTAATGATGATGCGTCTTCGAGTGGGCTTCATTGGTTTCCTCTCAAATGGGACCCTCTGTGCTTCTTGGACTTGTGTGACTTTTTCTCTCCTCCAAGTAAGGAAGTTTTCCATCATTACTTTTTCAAACAGGTTCTCTATCCCTTGCTCCCCTTCTCCTTCTGGTATCCCTATTACACAGTTATTATTATGTTTCAGGTTGTCCTGCATTTCCCTAAACGCCTCTTCATTCTTTTTGAGTCTTTTTTCTATTTCTTGCTTTTTCTGGGAGCTTTTCCCTACCTGCCTTCTATCTTGCTGATTCGATCCTCTGCTTCCTCTAGCCTGCTTTTGATTTCTTCTACTGTGTTCTTCAATTCTGAAATTGTATTCTTCATTTCCTCTTGTCTCTTATTGATAGTTTCTATGTCCTTTTTCATGGTGATACAGTTTGCAGTAAGTTCCTCGTAGTTTCCCTGTAGTCTTTTGTAATTCTCTCTGAGCTCACTGAACTCATTGAGCTCCTTAGAACCATTGTTTTGACCACAATATCTGATAGTTGACTTACCTCTATTTCATTTAGTTCTCTTTCTAGGGATTCCTCCTTTCCATTCGATTGGGGGGGGGGGGTGTTTCTTTGTCTTCCCAGTATTCGTGAGACTCTTCTTTTTTGCTTCTGCTTCTTAAACTGATCTGTCTTCACTTTCTGACTTTGTGGTGTGAACTTCTATGGTAAAAGACTGTTGCTTTTTCTTTCTGGATTTGCCTCTGATGATGTCTGAAGTTGACCTGACTTTAGGCAGTCTGTTTGAGACTTCCAGGAATCTACTATCTGTGGCTGTCTCCTTCAGTTGTTAATCTAGTCACTCTGTACTCAGCAGTGAGGTTTAGACACCACAGGGCATGGCAGAGTCCCTCCTGAGGAGGGGGTTATTGGGTCCTCTCAGGCTGGTGCCGCTCATGGGAGTGGTCTTCCTGAGCCAGATGGCTGCTGCCGTATGGGGAGGAGTCAGCACTGGAATCCCACTGGCACTCTCTCAGTCCTCTCTCCAAAGCTTCCCTCCCCGGTCTCTCCTTAGGTGTCTCTAGCCACACTGACCCTACATTTGCTGGAGCACAGGGTAAGTGGCTACAAATAAAAATGTATGTGTTGGCCATATAAACAGCTCTTTGTATCTCCAGCCACCTATCTCTGTCAGAGAGCAACCCTGCTGCTTTTTACAACTGGTTATTACCTGTGTACTTTTGGGGCTCTGGTGCTATAGCCTGGATATCCCTGCTTATGGTTTAGACCCCTCTCTTCTCAGGGTGATCCAACTGGCCATTTCAATATCCCTCTGGTGCTGCTGCCCATGGGTGCCCCATTCACCTTCTCAAGTCTCTACCATACTCCTTATCATTTAGGTTGTGCTAAAGCTGATTCTTCTGTCTGTCCAAGGTTATAAGGTTTCTCTCTCACTATTGTTCATTTGTTTGTTCCAGGTGATTCGCCACAATTTAGTTGTAATTCCAGCTTGGTCCTGAGAAGAGAGCAGTGTGGTTTCCATTCACTCCTCTGCCATCTTGATTTTCCCCTTCCGTATGCTTTAGTTCAATCATTTGAGCCTCTTTATAGAGAACAGACTGCGGAGGACAAGGGTGGAAACAGGGAGATTAGTTAGGAGGTTGCTATAATAATCCAGGTGACAAATAATGGCAGCCAAGAGCAGACTTGTAGTGTGGGAGGTTGTAACTTGGTGAAGAATAAAGTCAAGTTCTGGATATATTTTTTTACTTAATATTCCTACATGTATTGACCTAAATAATATATATTAAATGTTGATCATGCTATCTAAATTATCTTAATGGATTGCTATTAGTTTTGATATTATAATTCTTATATCCTCATTAAAAGTACAAAAATGTTACTAAAATATAAAATTTATGATCAGAAGGCATGAACATATGTCTGGAGCAGGGACCAAGAGTGCAGTCTAATTATAAGATTTTTGCCTGAATATCAATGAGGACTCATTGTCATTTTAAAAGCATGAAAAAAATCTTAAAGGTCTATATAACTGACAGTTTGAGGGCCCATTCCCTGTTGGCATTTTAAAAGTTTTGCCCATTCAGAGATAATAGTTTATAGATTTTTGTATTCTCAGACCTCATTAGAAAGGCCAATTAAATGTGGCTTCTCTGAGAACCAAGAAATTAAAGTGTCTAGGGCAAGAAAATGGCCTTCCTATATGCCAGAATTGGAACAATTGCCTAAGAAGTAACTTTAGCTTTATATATCTAAGGTCTTAAAAAGTCTAAAAGTTAGAGCAACAAACATGTACTAAGCAAAGAATGTGCAAGGCACTATACTAGGTGCTTGCATATGTTATCTCATGCCATCTTCATTACAACCTTATGAAGTATTTTTTACTAAACTTTTCAATTAAAGTTAACATACTATATTATATTAGTTTCAGGTGTACAAAGCAGTGATTAGATATTTACATACCTTATGAAGTGATTATCTTGATAAGTCTAGTACCCATCTGATACAATACATATTTATTACAGTGTTATGACAATATTCTCCATGCTGTACTTTACATCCCCATGACTATTTTTTAACTATCAATTTGAATTTTTTAATTCCTGTACCTTTTTAACCCATCCCATCCAAACCCTCTTCAATCTGGAGACCATCAGTTTGTTCTCTGTATCTATGAGTCTGTATCTGTTTCATTTGTTCATTTATATTGTTTTGTTAATTCCACATATGAGTGAAATCATATGGTATTTGTCTTTCTCTGACCTATTTCCCTTAGCATAATGTCCCCTACATTCATCCATGTTGTCACAAATGGCACGATTTCATTCTTTTTGTGATGGAGTCATATGCCATTGTATGTATGCAGTCTGTCCAGAAAGTATCCATCCAAGCAATCTATTAATTAGAGACATTTACTGAAGAGGAAACAAGATACAAGGAACATTGTACATGTGACAATAACACCTCAGTCCCCTGCAAAGTTGGCACCTTGGGGCCTCACACACTTCAATATTTGTTGATTGCAGCCTGTACACGTTCAACATTCTCAGGTATTCTGCTTGTTGCAGGCCTTCCAGAACATGGATCACTTTCAACAGATTCTTGATGATCTTTGAAGCATTTGTGCCACACTTTTATTTGCACTGAACTCATTACATAATCCTAGAGAGCCTTCTGAATCATTAGAATAGTTTCCACAGAGGAATGTTTAAGCTTAACACAAAATTTGATGCAGATTTGCAGCCCTGCTTAGTCATTTTGAATTTGATGGCCACACAGTACACATGCTCACTCAGCAGCATCTACTGCCCACAATGACTAATACAGTGAAGTTGTTATTGTTCACACGTGCACATTTTAGTCCCCTCTCCTTGGCTGCCTGTTTACATCAATGTCATGTAAACCATTCTTATTATTTTAGCAATGGTTGGACTTTTTCCAGACAGACTTTGCATGTATTACATCTTTTTTTATCCAGTTGTATATTGATGGGCACTTGGGTTGCTTCCATACCTTGGCTATTGCAAACAATGGTGCAATTAACATAGGGATATACAAATCTCTTCAAATTAGTGTTTTGGATTTCTTCAGATAAATACCCGGAAGTGGAATTGCTTGGGTCCTATTGTAGTTATATTTTTAATATTGTTAAAAAGTTTTTTTAAATTTCACCTGAGGATATGTTTACTGATTTGAGAGAGAGATTGAAGTAGAATGAGAGAGAAACATTGATCCATTGCCTCCCATATGAATCCCAACTGAGGATCACACTTGCAACCTAAGTATGTGCCCTGACTGGAAATTGAACCCATAACCTTTTGGTGCATGGGATGATGTTCCAACCAAATGCACCACAGGCCAGGGCTATTTTTAATTTTTTCAGGAACCTCCATACTGTTTTACTCTATGAAGTATTTTTAATCTAACCTCATGGGTGTGGAAATTCAGACTAATTGAGGTAAAATGATTTATTAAGGGTAATTAAGTTAGTTTTGGGGGAAGGGTTTAAATTAGTCTGCATGCATGCAAATCCATGACCTTTTTGCTATCTCTTACCAATGAAATATGTATGACTCCATGGTTCCAAGGAATTTAAAAGGTCAGTGCTAGGAGATAGAGTGCAGATGGGGTCTGGCCTTCTTCAGAGTAACCATGGGGAAGGATACTTATAAACAACTATAGTTTCTATTCCTGGCCATGCATTAAGATCACATAGACAGCCTATACCACTAATCTACCATTCTATACATGATGAAGAGCAACTCAGAACGAGGAGAAGGGACAAAAAGTAACAATGGAAGACATAGAGCCCATAGGTAGCAAGCTGAAACCCACTGGCCATGAGTTTTATAAAATCTGGACTTACTGCAATTTGTGTTACATACAATTTTTTCTTAAATTTTATTTTCAAGCAACTAATCTTTTTGAGGTACTGAGGTGTCATTCTCTGCATTGTGAAGGCCTCAAAATGAATCTCAGAGATTTTTTTTCCCTCTCTTGAGAGCTAAAGAGACCAAGATGCAGAAGGGTAAAGCGTCTTCTAAAGGTACCAGAATCCAGATCTGGATTTTAATTCAGTGCTCTTTATACCAAGCAACTCTTCCTCCCTGAATATTAATCTCAATTTGTCAGCCATCTGATAAATTTTGTATTCCCTGGGTTTAATTTGAATGTCCAATTCTGCATACTTACAGCTGTCCCCAGACACAAACTGTATCAAAAAAGCCTTTCTCTGTTCACACAATTTTAATGATTAAGATTTCTTCATCAAGACTCTGGCTTGGTTTTAAATGTCAGGACTTTTCTGTATTTCATTTTCATTTTTAAAGGTTATTCTAAGATAAACAGGGGGCAGGGTGGTGGGAGTAGAGCATGCAATATGAGTCTCTCTTGCACTCATATTATTTCTTTAATGCACTAACCCTTTTTTTAGATCTGTTCTTTGGCTCTCAACTATATAGTTAATTTTAAACAAATCTAATTTCTCATTTATTTACCCACAATATTTATGCCAACTCATTTTGGAAAGAAAAATGTAGGAAATATTTACCCCACCAAAGCCATTCTCCTGGGCTTACAGCCTAATGTTTTGCTTTAAACAGCAGTTCTATGTCAGTAGACACTTTGCTAGGTGGAATGTTCTTTGTCTGAGACAGAGAAGAGCAAGGCTTAATTGAAGGAGCAGCTGATTATCTGCCACTGTCTTGAGGAAAGAAGAAAAATAGTACTAGAACTTGTTCTCATCTTGAACCAGCTGCATCTTGTCTCTTTGCTCAACTTTCTTCTTTTCTTTCTTGACATTTTGGACCAAAGAATAAGGCTATGTTCCTAGTACATCTTTAACTCTTATGGAGAGATTTGACTAGTATGATTTTAGTCTTTTTTCAAGGAGGGGGGGTCATTTTTATAAGGTAAAAATTATTAGACCCTTAATATCGTCCCTTTCATCTTTCTTTTTAAAATAGTGTTTTTCCATGAAAGCATCAAGGAATTACAGGGGGGAAAGAAAATATATTGAAGCATCTAGTTTCTCATTAAATGGTTATAATTCTGGCTTGGCCACTGCCCGCTAGTAAATGAAAATGACAGTCTCAGAAATTAATTAAAATTTTAGAGGTTCTTCACATACTAGACCCTACTTGTCTTGGAATCACAGTAATTGAAACATTACTGTAAAACCATTATGAAGAAACACATGGAATTTTGATTAAATACAGAAAAATGCAATTTTTAAGAAAAATCATGGGGTAGTAGACTCTGTTTAAAGCTTATCATCTAAAAGAAGAAGAAATTTACTTATATAAATATCCAGTTCATTAAAGTAACATGACTTCTTACTAGACTAGGACTGTTTGCTTGGACTTGGCTTGTGATGCTAAGTGGCAGAGGAAGGCCCAGAAGAGAAACTTGGCTTCAGGAGATATGACCTTAAGAACTAGAGACTTGAGGGAAAGAACATGGGTCTGTTTTTCTTGCCTCTTTTTTTTTTTTTTTTTTTTTTTGCCTCACCTAACCATAGATTAATCTAAATCTAAATGCTTTTGTACCTAAATTTCAGACTCATCCCCTTAGCACCACCCTCAGCAAAACTATGAAGTAGATATTATTTTATGATCTATTTTCACATGACAAACAACTAGTATCTTCACATTTTTTGTCCCCAGTGATCGATTTTCCTAAGAAGTTGACAGGGATGTGCTATGTGGGCCTGCCTGCTCTTTTTACAGATAAGACATAGCTATTCTTTAGAAAGAAAAGGATCCATATGCCCTAGGGTCAACTTGAGAGAAGGTAGACATGGAGTGGGTGTTGGGTACAGTACATGGAACAGAGCTTAGAACTCTAAGAGGCAGCATCCAGGAAAAACTAACCAAGCCTAGGTAAACTAGACAAAGCAGTCATGATCCCAAAGGGAGGTAATGGGTAGAAGAGGATCCAGATAAGAGGCAGCAGGGTGAATGCAGCCTGGGGAAGCCCGATGAGAACTATGGGGTTCAAAGCACCAAGTGAGAGGTGGGGCCTGGGATAAAGCAGAGCTTGGATGCTCATAATGTGGGACCTATGGGTGGTGAGGTGTCCTTAAGATGTCTACTTAACTCACCCCACCTATACTAACTGTGCTATTAATAAGCTATTGACCAACTCAACTTCAAACCCATCTTTTTACATATTCTGTTTTGTGAAACTTAACTGGTGTCCTACTGACCACATGGCTCCTTTGCCAGCTCTTTTGCCGTTAGCTAGATTCAGCCCATCGGAGGTACTGGAGGGGTACTACCAGGCATTAATTTTGGGAAAGTGAAATCACTTATTTGTGTCTGGCTTCCAGACACAAAGTGAGAATAACAGCCACATCACTAGACTATTAGGATTAAATAAGCCCACTCAGGAAGTTCCAGAGGAAGTACTCAATGCATTAAGGTAAGTTGGGGTGTTCCTCACCCTAAATAAGGTTGACCCTTCAGTCACTGAGAGCCCAGTATTATTAGTTAGGCTCTAGTATGGGAAACAAAAACCACTAGTTATTTTAAAAGAGAAAATTTAATATAAGGAATTAGTTTAAAAGACACTAGAGGACTGAAAAAGCAAAAGGAGGACACTGAAGTAACACAGAAATGGCAGGAAGTAGCTACCACCCTAGGCCGGAGAAACAAATGTGGGCTTATTTGAACACAGAAGCTTGGAAAAGGGTGGTGGTACCCAGTTTTCTGTGGAAAGAATACTAGGTGCCTCAGAGGAATGTGTGCTGGGGGCACGGTGGGGGAAATCAACTGTCACTGCCAGAATGGGACTGTGGCTGAGGCAAGACTACAATTATGTGTTTCTTTTCACTTTTACTACTAGGAAGCTCAGAGTCCAATGGGTCGCCCTCTTTTGGCAAATGAGTAGAACTTTGTTTCATTATGGCTACGATTTTTCCTGCATTACTTTATTTGTGATCATTTTAAGATATTTTACATTATACTGTGTACTTCTTTGTGACTCTCCTCTAAATCTTTTGGAAACCCCTGGAGTACTTTTACCTCCCTCAACTGCCGTCATTTATATCTTCATCTATATATTCATCTATGACTTTTATCCTTCCATTTACACTTCATTTTTACTGCCACGTATGCCTCATTTACAACTCTATCCATAATTTTATCCATCTGTAACTATGAGGGAGACAGGTATCGTCCAACTCTGTCTTTATAATTTCAGTTATATGTTTTTGACCCAAATTTGAATATGAAAGTATAGTTAGGAAGCTTTTCACATAAAGACAGCTCACATCTGCTCAACCTCCATTGTGTTTCCATGAGGAAGCCTTGCTTTCAAAGGTATACTAATGGGCCTGTGATATAGAACCCTAAACTTAAAAAGTTCTAACCATCAAGAAATCCCATTCATCATTTCATTTTTTGGAAAGGATATATAAAAAATGAAATGTCAGAGCTATAATGTCAGGACCGTTTAAAATGTCAAGTGCTTGTTGTTGCATAGCCCGGCTGTCTGCTGTTCTGATCAATCCTCCAACTGGCATAATAATTACAGATGATGCATTGCATTTTCATGCACAACTGGACCCAGAGTTAAAACAAACCAGAAAGAAACATTCTCATTGCCCAGCCCAAAGTTTTCTCCTTTTACTACATAGCTTAAGATTTTGCCCTTCGCAACAGAACATTATTACTGATTCAAGACAGCATTCAGGGTGGGGCAGGGGAAGGTGGTAGCAGGAAAATGGGAAAAAATTTATTTGAACATTAAAAAAAAGAAAAGACAGCATTCAGGGTCAGGAGTGAGAAAGAAGAGGAGAAAAAAATGTTTCTCCATAGACTACAACTCAGTCATTTATAATATATGGATGCAACAGAAGTCACGAGGCAGTAAACACATTTTCCCAAAGCATGTTTAATCTAAGAATGATAGACTGTGAAGACACTGCCCAGATCATCTAGTTCTATTTCCAGATGAGATTAATTTGGGTGTGCAAGGAAGCATAAATGTGAGCTCTATTTTGAACTGATAGATATGGAGACAATTCTTCAGTTTAATCATCATATTCTGATCTGCTCAGAGAATACTAATATATAAACACGAAAACAACAATGCTCTTTCGGGGACCTTTATGGAAGTCTCCATGGGACTTATGATAAGTGATGTATTCATAAATGGACACCAATTATCATAAAAACCTGAAATCAATAACATGTACATGGGGGAAATTTCATTTCTTCTTGACTGAAATCTGGGAAAGCCGTTCTCAAAGCCACTTCATTGTCATCTTCTGTGGAACGACCTTGTCAGATGGTTTGAAGGAAGCTTCCCTCTGTGTCGGGCTGCTTCCCATTACAGATAACTTTCAGGACATTGGAAAAGTCGAAGCTCTTGGAAACAATCTCCAGAAGATCCTGATCTTTTTCTATGCCATTGATAAATTCTTCTAAAGTTAATTCCCCTAGAAAACAAACAAATAATTAACAAAGGCTATGTCCATACCATTCACTGCCATATACAATATATTCACTGGTATTATTATTGATATTCTTCTTTGATATGTTTTTACCTCAACAAGATTCTGAATTCTTTGAATATCCTTAAATAGAAAAGCATTCAAAGATAGGGTCGCTAGTGAAAATAAAGATGATAAATACAATCTACTTTTATCTTGAGTTGAGATGTCAGATAAAGCACCCATGAGCTCATATACATTCACATCTTTACACAGTATTGGTTATCTGACCTTTAATCTTGAAGATATACCAACTCATAAGCATGAAGATTGAATATTTCTAAGATCAGGAGGAAATAATTGTTTGTAAAGCTGTTTTCAATATTCCTCTCTCTGGGAAAAAATTCCAGATGGTCTAAAACTGTGAAGCAGGTTAAACATTTATTCATTTCACATATTAGTCATCAGTTCTCCTCTTCTGTTCTGATTTTTGATTCCTAATTTTATTACCTTAACTACTGCCTTAGCCTATGCTGGCCAGTCAGTGCTATAAAAACACCATATTTCCTTGTGTACTGGCTGCCATATTTTGCCGCTACCCTCAGTCCACAAGACAACTTTTCAACAGTTTTGGTGAAGATGTGGTGGAGTGCTCTGTTGACTTAAATTATTTGTTTTATAATTATGAGTGTATTCAAGTAGAGGGGTACAGATGCAATTTATGATTTCAAAGAGATTGTGTTCAGTAGAGTTTGTGGCTGGGTGGAAGACCAGCCAAAGACAAGTCCAAGACACTCAGTAACTAGAGCATGTGCACTTGGTGCAGAAAGACAGCAGAGATTGAGATCAGGTGTTGCTCTGTACCTCTATTTTTTAATGGATAAAGACAAATATCTAAAATACCACCATAGTGACTCAAATATAAATAAGCATGAATCATCACATTCTCATAACATACTTTCCTTTTGCTTTCAATGGCAGAATAATAAAATACATTTTTTAGAGGTAAATCTCATCTTTGCTCCTTATGTTTTCCTTATGCCAGAGAAGTTTGTGCAAAACCCCAGCTTATAGTGGGTAATAACAGAATTCCCCATGTCTTGCAGGGAATGCACAATGTCCAAAATGAAAGAGAGAAAGTTGAAAATAAAAAGGAGTGGGAAGTGTGTGGGTGGGATGGTCACATGGGTGCAGAGATGGAGGGCCAGGGGGGCCACATACAACAAAGGAACAACTGTCCATTGCAAAGGAAAACCACAGCTGCTAAATTCCCAACCCAAGAGATTTTTCGACTCTTTAGGGACTCAGTGTGACCGAAAGTGAAGTGGGAATGGAGATAGGAGAGCGGAGGTAGATTTTGGCCACTCAGTTATGAGACTTCTCTGTTATCACTGCTGGCCATGAAAGAAGCTGTCTGCAGGCCTGGGATACTTGCATGTTGATTAAAAAACAATGCAGGTTACAGACATATAAAAGAGTCAAAGGAATTCTTTTTAAAAAAATATTTTTATTGCTATATATATTTTCCTTTTTTAAGTCTATTTTTCAATGACAGTTTACATTCCATATTATTCCGTATTAATTTCAGGTGTGCAGCATAGTGCTTAGAAAACCATATGCTTCACCAAGTGTTCCTTGCCCTCCTCCCCTGGTATCTCCAGTGCCGACCTGGTACTGTACATAATTGTTACAATATTATTGACTATAATCCCTGTGCCATATTTTATATCTTTGGGACTTTTTTGTAACAACCAATTTGTACTTCTCAATCCCTACAGAGTTCTTTACACCACTGGTCAGTGTTACTGGTGCTTTTGCATCACTCAGTACCAGTTTCAGCAGTTTCACTGGTGATAGACAGCTACCCATGACTTCCTCTTTAGTCCTGTTTCTGCAGTCTGGTTATCTTCTTGATCTTCTTGGATGATGTATTTCTTCATATTAACACCTTAAATATTTTTTATAACAAATTAAAAAATCACTGTATTCCCCCGCAAAAAAAAAAAAAAAAACACCCAAAATTTTATTGTGCATGCCCATATTAACTTATTTGCTCTAAATAAGTCAGCGGGGTTTTAAAAGAAACCAACCTGTGTAAAAAAGTTTCTTTTCAATTATTTCTAATTCTTATATATTAAAACTTCAAGAAAAAAATGCTGCTCGGGTTGGGGAATTAGCAAAGATGAGAATGGGGAGTCTCAGGAGATAAGAATGATGAGATATTCAAAGAAGGATGCTGGAGAAGATTTTCAACAAAACAAGTTTTGTATTCATTAGCAAGGTGGCATAGAGGCATTTAGCAGCATTTTATACCAGAGGAGTTTTATTTTATTTTATTTTTAAATTATAGTTTATTTTCAATATAATTTTGTATTAGTGTCAGGTGTACGGCCCAATAGAAAGAAAGTGATTATTGAGTAGTCATTCAGGGTAAAAAAAAACAGGGACAGAGCATAAAGGAAGACATTGAATGGCTGAACAGGAGGACTTGTTTTAGAATGTGGAACTTTCTGGAAAGCCGCGAGGGTCACAGTGAAGCAAATTAGGACACTGAACTACCAGGGGATCATAAAATCATATAAAATCATAGCAGAGTTTTAAAATACATCATAACAGAGTTTTAAATACAGTGGTTTCTTCTTTTATATGAGGAAACTCACTTCCCTCTGACTTGGTAGTTTCTAGTTTCCCAGTTTGCTTCACTCTGACCCTTGTGACTTTCCAAAATGTCCATCTAAAACCCATCTTTCTAGTCAGTCACTCAATGTCTTCATTTATGTTCTGTCCATTTTCTTTTATTCCAAATGTCCTCTCAATAATCACCCTCTTTCATTTCCCCTTTGGCTTCCTTCTGTCTCTTTTTACTTTCATTGTTTATTTTGTAAGCCACTTAAATCTTTCTTGGCCCTGTGCTATTTGGCGTTGTGTTAAACTTTTGGTACTTAATGTGGTGAACGGCATCTATAAATCTTCCTAAATCAAGTCAGGAATGACTTCTGAGCAGCTCATGGTGGAATGCAGATTGCTCTTCATCCTGGAGTAAAGGTGGAGTTCCACACTCAGTCATTTATCCCAGCTTTTCTCGGTGCCTTCTCTCTTTCTGTTCTTCGGTAATATTGAATGTTGAACTTCAATTTTCTATTTTTGTGATTCTCATCAAGCTCTCCTTCCTGGATGCTACTGTGCATAATATAAAAATAAAACTAACTCGAATTATAGCAATAATACTTGTTCATGGTAAAAATTCAAACACTGATGAAAAGTGTAATGAAAAGAATCTCTGTTTGACCCCTCTCTGATCCCCCAATTCTACTTTCCATTGGTAATTAACTCCTGCTAATTAATCTGTGTTATATTTTATGAAGTTTTGCAATGCATATATGTTAATTTCCAAAATAGTTTTCTAGAGGTCTTTCTTCTTACAGATAAAAATAAATACTATGCTTGTTTCTTCTTTATTTCTTCCTTTGCTTTTCATATGACATCTTCGTATCAGATACCCATTCATTTTACAGTTATTTCCAGAGTACCATGTGCCCGGAAGTGTGACAGCAAGAGATATACAAAAGTATATAGAATGGAAATAGTTTTTTATAGCTCTTCATCTTTTTATTTTTAGCATTATTCCTATATTTCTCTTTTGATTAATCTTCTAACTTTGACTTGTTAATTACCATGATAATTATGTATAAAACACTTCATAATTGTTATGTATTTTTTTATATGAACAGACATCATATTGATCATTCTTTTGCAAACAATTTGCAGTCTAATTGGAGTTTTCATATGTGCTCCTGAATTTTTTCTTATTGTATCTTGGTGTATTGTAATCTTCATCTTTGGTTTCAATATTCATTGGATTGAGTACTAATGATGCGCTTGCTTTTTATATTAGTATATTTAATTGAACATCTCTATTTCTACAAACACTGATTTTTTAAAGATTTTATTTATTTATTTTTGGAGAGGGAGGAAGAGGTGGAGAGAGAGAGAGAGAGAGAGAGAGAGAAACATCAATGTGCAAGAGAAATATCAATTGGTTGCCTATCACACACCCCTATCTGGGGCCCTGGCCTGAAACCCAAGCATGTGCCCTGACTGGAATCTTTTGGTTTGTGATACTATGTCCAACCCACTAAGCCATACCAGTCAGGGCCCAATACTGATGTTTCAATAACAAAAATAAATATCATGTTTTACTAGGCTTGTACAAATGTAGAGACATTCTCCTCTGTGGTATTGATACTAACTTCCCCTTTATGTGTGGATGAAGCACTTTTTTCTCCTCTTTCAAATACTGGCAAATCCTTTTACACTTCTGTAAATATCAACCTTATCCATCTTCATTACTTCCCCTCTTTGTCCTCTGGTGCACCGAGCTCAGCTGTCTTTGTCCAACAGGACAACTTTATCATCTTTTTTTTTTTTTAATACATGGAATGACTGAGCTGTCTCTTGATAAGATGATATAACAACCTCCAATAATTTCCATATAAAAGTGAATTCTGTCAGCTCTAGCTCTGCATATGCATTTACCAAGAAACAATGTTCCTTCATAGTTACAAAGTACAATAAGTTTGATATTTTCATTTATACAAATTTTTATCAGATGAAATGATTCATGTGATTAGTTCTATAAGCCATTCCAGAAACCACAATTCATTCTCTCTCTTTTGGCATATTCTCCCAGGTAAAAGAGCTCATATTTCTAACTGCAGGTAACCTCAGTTAATGCCTGAGCACCACACCTTTGCTCCCTTAGGTCCATATGTTTTTTCAATCCAGATCTTTCTATTTCTAGGCCTCTTCCACCCCATAGTCCCCATTTTACTGGTTCTTTATACTGTAGTCTTGAGAAACCCACTTAGATGATTAAAAAAAAAAAGAATCCTGCATCATTTTTTCTTGTTTTCTGGAATATATTATCTATTCCTTCAAAAAAATGGAGTCTGAGTGTCTTCCTAAGGATACTACAATCCTCAGACTTCAATATGTCAGAGGAGTGAGTGGAAGTCACACTGACCTCCTCCCAGGACCAAACTGAATTGCAACTAAATGGTGGAGAAATCACCTGGAAAACAACAGAACGATAGCAAGAGAAGAGCCTTAAAACCTCAGACAGACAGAGGAATAGGCTTTTGCACAAACTAACTGGTAAGAAATGTAGTGGAGGCTTGAGAAGGTGGGCTCGGCATCCACAGGTGGCAGCACCAGAGGGATATTGAAACGGCCATTTGGATCCCTCTAAGAAAAGCAGGGTCTGAATCATAAGTAGGAATATCCAGCCTACAGCACCAGAGCCCAAAAAGCACACCGACAACAGACAGCTGCGAAAAGCATAGTGGTGCTCTCTGCCACAGACAGGCAGCTGGAGACGCAAAGAGCCGTTTAAATGGCCAATGCAAAAATGTATAGTGACAGCCACTTACCTTGGTCTCTGGGCAAAGACAGGGGCAGAGTGGGCTAGAGCCACCTGAGGAGAGACTGGTGAGGAAAGTTTTGGGGAGAGAACTGAGACAATGGCCAGCAGAGCTCCAGTGCTGACTCCCCTCTGATTCCACAGCTTCTGTCTTCCTGAAGCATAAAGGACAAAATAGCCTCGTCCTCAGGAGGCTCTGCCTCAGACAGGTGTTGTGTGCGGGCCTGGGTGCTGAGTGCAGAGCAGCCAACTCAGATAGTAGATCCCTGGCTAAAGGGGACACAGAGCTGTCTACAGATGCTTGAGGAGAGACTGGAGTCAGAGGCGTCAGGGAGACAACTGAGGGAGTAGCCAGGGGGATCCTGGTGCTGACTCCTCCCCCATTCTGCAGTTTCCATCTTGCTCAGGCATGCCACTCCCCTGAGTGGCATCAGCCTGGAAGGACACAACAGCCCTCCCTTCAGGAGGCTCTGCCCCACCCTGTGGTGCCTACCTGACATCTGAGGGCAGAGTGACTAGATTAACAATTGCAGGAGACATAAATAGACAGTAGATTCCTGGAAGTGTCAAACAGGCTGCCTAAGGTCAGAAGGGTCAACATCTGACATCATCAGACTCAGACCCAGAAAGAAAAAAAAAAAGAGCAGTTTACTACCATAGAAGTTCACAGCACAAAGTCAAGAAATCAAGGCAGATCAATTGAAGAAGCAGAAGTAAAAAAGAAGAGTCTCACGAATACTGGGAAGACAAAGAAACACCCCTCAGTTGAACGGAAAAGAGGAATCCCCACAAAGAGAACTGAATGAAATAGAGGTAAGTCAATTATCAGATATTGAATTCAAAACAATGGTTCTAAGGAAGCTCAATGAGCTCACTGAGCTCAAAGAGAAATAATGAAAAACTACCAGGAAACTATGAGGAACTTACTGCAAACTATATCAGCATGAAAAAGGACATAGAAACTATAATTAAGAGACAAGAAAAAATGAAGAATACAATTTCTGAATTGAAGAACACAGTAGAAGGAATCAAAAGCAGGCTAGATGAAGCAGAGGATCGAATCAGCAAGATAGAAGGCAGGTAGGAAAAAGCTCCCAGAAAGAGCAAGAAAATGAAAAAAGACTCAAAAAAGAATGAAGAGGCATTTAGGGAAATGCAGAACAACCTGAAACATAATAATATCTGTATAATAGGGATAACAGAAGGAGAAAAAGAGGAGCAAGGGATAGAGAACCTCTTTGAAAAAGTAATGATGGAAAACTTCCCTAATTGGAGGAGAGAAAAAGTCACACAAGTCCAGGAAGCACAGAGGGTCCCATTCAGGAGGAACCTGACAAGGTCCACTCCAAGACACATCATCATTAAAATGGCAAATATCAAAGGCAAAGAGAGAATCCTAAAGGCAGCAAGGGAGAAAGAGGTAGTAACATACAAGAGAGCCCTGATATGGCTAGCAGCTGACTTCTCAACAGAAACTCTACAATCCAGAAGGAAATGGCAAGAAATATTCCAAGTAATGAAAAGCAAAGGCCTGCAACCAAGACTGCTCTACCCAGCAAGGCTCTCAATTAAAATGGAAGATAGAATAAAGAATTTCCCAGACAATGGAAAGCTAAAAGAATACATCTCCACCAAACCAGCACTGCAAGATATGCTAAAGGGACTGCTTTAAGAAGATGAAGAAAAAAGTGAGAAAGAGAAGAACATGGGTACAAAGAAAAAAATGAATAAGTACTTATCAATAATAACTTTAAATATAAATGGACTAAATACCCCAATCAAAAGACACAGGATAGCTGAATGGATAAGAAAACATGATCCACACATATTCTGCCTCTAAGAGACCCACCTCAGAACAAAAGACCTACAGAGACAAAGTAAAGGGATGGAAAAAAATATTCCAAGCAAATGGAAAGGAAAAAAAAAGCTGGGGTAGCAATACTTATATCAGACAAAATAGATATCAAAGCAAAGGCCATAAAAATAGACCCAGAAGGACACTTTATATTACTCAAAGAATCCATCAAGAAGACATAAACATTGTAAACCTATATGCACCCAAAATAGGAGCACCCAAATATATAAGGAAAATCTTGGAGGACTTCAAGAAAGATACAGACTGCAACACACTGATGGCAGAGGATTTTAACTCCCCACTGTCAAGAATGGATAGATCTTCCAAATAAAACATCAACAAAGATGCTGTGGAACTGAACCATGCATTAAACCAAATGGACTTAACTGACATATATAGAAACTTTCAACTCAAAGAAGCAAAATACACAGTCTTCTCAAATGCACACAGAACATTTTCAAAGATAGACCACATGATAGGACACAAAACAAGCCTCAACAAATTCAGGAAAATTGAAATAATAACAAGCATTTTCTTGAACCACAAGGGCTTGAAACTGGAAACCAACTTCAAGGAAAAACTTCAAAAACATTCAAACTCATGGAGACTGAATTGCACCTATTAAACAATGAGTGAGTCAATAATGAGATGAGAGAATAAATCAAAAAGTTTCTGTAAACAAATGAAAATGAACACACAACAGTCCAAAACCTATGGGAAACAGTAAAAGCAGTTCTGAGAGGGAAGTTCATAGCAACACAGGCCTACCTAAAAAAGATAAAAAACATTTCAAATAAATGACCTAACTCTCCAGCTTCAAGAACTGGAGAAACAACAACAAACAAATCCCAGAGCAAATAGAAGAAAGGAAATAATCAAGATCAGAGCAGAACTGAATGACATAGACTCTAAAAGGAGAATTCAAAGGACCAGCCAATCCAAGAGCTGGTTCTTTGAAAAGATAAACATATGTGGCATGGCTTTAAGCAGACTCATCAAGAAAAAAGGGAGAGGACCCAAATAAATAAAATCAGAAATGAAAGAGGAAAAATAACAACTGATACCACAGAAATACAAAGGATTGTAAGAAATTATGAGCAATTATATGCCAAGAAATTTGAAAACCTCAATGAAAAGGACAAATTTCTAGAAATGTATAAACTTCCAACACTGAATGAAGAAGAAGAAGAAAGCCAGAACATACCAATAACAGCTGGGGAAATTGAAGCTGTAATCAAAAAACTCCCAGCACACAAAAGCCCTGGATCAGACAGTTTCACAGGAGAATTTTACAAAACATTTAAGGAAGAGCTAACCCCTGTCCTTCTCATATATTCAAAAAAATTCAAAAAGAGGGAAGACTCCCAAACTCTTTTTATGAGGCCAGCATCATTCTAATCCCAAAACGAGATAAAGACACAACAAAGAAAGAAAATTACAGGCCAATATTGCTGATGAACATAGACGCTAAAATCCTCAACAAAATATTGGCACACCACATCCACCAATACATTAAAAAGATCATCCACAATGATCAAGTGGGATTCATCACAAGGATGCAAGGATTGTTCAATATTTGCAAATCAATAAATGTAATACATCACATAACAAAAGGAAAGACAAAAACCACATGATCATCTCAATAGATGCAGAAAAAGAATTTATAAGGTACAGCACCCATGTATTATATAAACACTCAGCAAAATGGGAATAAGTGGGGTATATTTCAACATAATAAAGGCCATATATGAAAAACCTACAGTGAACATCACACTCAATGGGCAAAAACTAAAAGCTTTCCCACTAAGATTGGGAACAAGAAAAGGATGTCTGCTTTCACTACTTCTATTCAACATAGTATTGGAAGTTCTAGCCACAGCAGTCAGACAAGAAAAAGAAACAAAAGGCATCCAAATAGGAGAGGAGGAAGTAAAAATATCATTGGTTGCATATGACATGATAGTTTACATGGAAAACCCCATAGACTGCACCAAAAGACTATTCAACCTAATAAGTGAATTTGGAAAAACAGCAAGATACAAAGTCAATATTCAGAAATCAAAGGCATTTTTATTCACTAACAATGAAATATCAGAAGCAGAAATTAGGAAAAAAATCGTCTTTGCTATAGCAACAAGAAAAATAAAGTCCCTAGGAATAAATTTATCCAAGGAGGTAAAAGAGCTTTACGCAGAAAACTACACAATACTGAAAAAAGAAATTAAGGAAGACACAAATAAATGGAAGCATATACCATGTTCATGGATTGGAAGAATTAACATTATAAAATGTCCATACTACCCAAAGCAATTTATAGATTCAATGCAATCCCTATTAAAATACCAATGATGTATTTCACAGGCAGAACAGACATTTCAAAACTTTATATGGAACCATAAAAGACCCTGAATAGTTGTAGCAATTTTAAGTAAGAAAAGCAAAGCAAGAGAGATCACTATACCAGACATAAAACTACATTATAAGGCCACTGTAATCAAACCAGTCTGGTACTGGCACAAGAACAGACACATAGATCAGTGGAACAGAATAGAAAGCCCAGAAATAAACTCATATCTCTATGGTCAATTAATATTCGACAAAGGGGGAAGAAGCATAAAATAGAGTAAAAATAGCCTCTTCAACAAATGGTGTTGGGAGACCTGGACAGCTACATGCAAAAAAATTAAACTCGACCACCAACTTACACCATACACAAAAATAAACTCAAGATGGATAAAAGACTTAAATATAAGTCGTAACAACATAAAAGTCCTAGAGGAGAACATTGGCCAGGAACTCTCAGATATCCCAAGCAACAATATTTTCACTGATATATCCCCTAAAGCAAGGGACATAAAGGAAAGAATAAACAAGTGTGACCTCATCAAAATAAAAAGCTTCTGCATGGCTAAGGAAAACATCAGCAAAATGAAAAGAGAACCAACCATATGGGAAATATATTTGCCAATGATACATCAGACAAGGGTTTGATCTCCAAAATATATAAAGAACTCACATGACTCCACTCCAAAAAGACAAACAATCCAAATAAAAAATGGGCAAAGGATCTGAACAGACACTTCTCCAAGGAATAGATACAGAGGGCCTAGAGACATTTGAAAGGATTCTCTGCATCACTATTACAATGGAATACTACACAACAGGAAGAAAGAAAGAGCTACTACCCTTCTGCAACAGCATGGATGGAACTGGAGAGCATTATGCTAAGTGAAATAAGCCAGAGGGTGAAAGACAAATACCATATGATCTCACCTATAAGTGGAACCTAATCAACAAAACAAACAAACAAGGAAAATATAACCAGCAACATTGAAAGAAAAATGAAACCAGCAGAATCAAGAGGGAAGGGAGGGGTGGGGTAAGGGGAGGGAAGGGTCAAGCCAAGAAAAATGATTTAAAGGACCCATGGACAAAGCCAAATGGGAAAGGATTGAGGGAGGTAGTGGGTCGAGGGGCAGGGGAAAGTGGTGGCAGAAAATGGAGACAAATGTATTTGAACAATTAAAAAAAAAGTTTGGAGCATATGTATTAAGAGTTAAAATCTAAAACAGGAAAAAAAAAAAGGATACTACAATCCTTATATTTCTCCAGGAAGGTCACTTTTTTTTTTTTCTATTCCCCTTCTCCCAGCACTAGAAACAGGATCTATAGATATTTTCCAACATTCTTGACCTGGCTTTTGAAATTCACTATATACTAAGTTTTAAACATTTGTGATTTCCTATCTACTTCCAGAATATGATTTCAACCCTCAGGAAGAAACAGTTTAACCTCTCTACTGCAATCTCTGCCATCCTACAGGAACTCTAAGTATAAAAATTGAAATAAAGTAGTACAAACCTATAGCATTTCCCCTATTTGGTGATCACTGTTTTTGGTTGCATATTCCAGATAAGGTTTCATTGGGTTCATAAGACCCTCCACTCTCCATCTCTCTGGTATCTTTCTCGCTTCGTTTAACTTACTGATCAACTCTGGGAACCTGCATTTGTTTCTTGCAAGCTTTCACACCAAATGGCTAAGTTCTCGGTGAACTAGTAAGTGAGCATTCTGACTTTAGATTGAGGTGAGGCTGATCTAGAACAAAGTCCTTAAGAGAAGGATTGATACTATTATTTACTTCCAAATTGTTTTTCTGAAAATTATACTCTTGCCCACTTGTTTGACTCATTCACAATGGCAATTCCATTAAACTCCGTTTCAGCCTCCTCAGTAGCCCATCCTGCCAGGTTAAGCCACCACATTTTACAAGTGCAAACTGCCACACACAACACATGGGTCTCTACTGCCCTCTAATGTCCACTGTAGAAAGTGACCCACTGTAGACGGGCTGATTCTGTGGAAAAAGTTACCGAGGATTGTTGAAAACCATGGCTGGGATCTCAATGCCTCACATTCATACTTTAAGACAAATATCTTACTAACATTATATTTTACGCATTTCAAACTCTCTTTTTTTTCAAGGACCATTCCTAGATATGTTGCCTCAATCTCCATTTAATATGCTCTCCTAGCCAATTATGTGAACACTCTCTCTTCTCTTGGAATATCTGTGTCTTCCCTTTTCACTCTTCCTCGGAAAAAGTGAACCTCCTTTGAGCCAAAGAAGAACCCGTAGTATAGCATAGGAACAGCAGATGGGGAAATGAGCAGAAAGAGTAGAAATGTAGAAAAGGTAGAAAGAGCAGAAATGGAGATAAGTATGGACAACTGTTTCCAGAAATGTGTAGCCAAAGGGAAGAAATAAAAATTGATAGTAGAAGAAGATAGAATTATTGAAGGAAGGATTTGTTCAGTAAGGAAGACTAAAGTTTATTTGTAGGTTGATGAGAAACCTCCAGTAGGAAGGAAATAATGACTAGAGTGTGTCCCAGAGCAAACAGCAGCAGGTCTTCACCTCAGAGTCTCCCACTTTTCTTTGCTGGTATCTTCCCTTTACTCTTCTTCATCCTAAAGTCTCAGGCACCAGATATTGAATATAAATATGGTCAATAAATACTCGCTCAATTGAATTGTACCAATAAGAAAAGAATGGACTGGTCAAATTACGTAGCTTAAATGACCCCACAACTAGGGTTCTCTTGAAAGGTTCATGCTTTTGTCTAAGTGGCATGCCCAGCACCACCATCTCTTACTTTGTAAGAAAAGTGAGCTTCAGAAGAGTAGTTGCCTTACCATCATGGTTTATATCAACCTTATGAAACACCAGGTTGGTGAATTCTTCAGGACTCAGTGTTTGCTGGCTATTGAGGGCTTGTACAGTCTGCAAAGAAAAATTAAGTCAGGGAGGTTAATTTTGCCAGAAATGAACACATTTTATGGCATCCCTACTCCATGTGACAGAAATGGGGATGTGTGCATGTGAGTTTTGCTATCTAACCTGTTCTAGTTCTTAAAAATAAAAAAGATTTTATGTCAGTTCAGAGTAATGAGGCTTGGAAGTTAAATGAACTGAATACAGTCTGAAGCTTGATTTTATATAGCACAGAGGGATCCATTTAACATATTAGGTCAAAAAAGATGCCAAGAACCCACTAGAAAAAAAAATTGTAGCACTCACTGTCATAACAATTACAGACCCAGAGAAGAGGCAATATTTTCCATTTCAGACCTATCATCTTTGATCTTATGGATGAACATAAAAAGATGATCTGTTAGTTTCTAAGGCTTCCTTTATGGCTTCTGACAATGGTACCTCTGGTCCTTTGTGCCCTTTAATAGAATGTTTGGCTGGGGAGACAGATATGTGTGTCTTAGAACGACATTGAATTTCTCTCGCACTCTGCCAGCACATTTTCATCATAAAAACTGTTAGGGGACTCAAGGAAAATGACATTTCCAGATTTTCTGATGGAAGATTTAAGCCCCCAGCCCTTATCCCTGCTCCCCACCTCAGGCAATTAAATTAAATGGCCCATAATTGACATAGAAATTCATAATAAGATGAAAAAAACACACAGAGAATCAATTAGTCATCTGGAATTTGAATATAACTATCTTGATTGAACATCAAGGAATTTTTAGAAAAACTGGTGGCAACACATTTCAATTAGAGGGCATGATCTAAAATATGACTGTATCTTAGCCCATGTCTCTACAGTCAATTAAATTTGACAAAGGGGGCAAGAACATCAAATGTAATAAAAATAGCCTTTTCAACATATGGTGCTGGGAGATCTGGACGGCTACAAGCACAAAGGTGAAAGTCAACCACCATCTTACACCATACAAAATAATAAACTCAAGATGGATAAAAGACTTAAATGTAAGTCATGACACCATGAAAGTCCTAGAGGAAAACATAGGCAAGGAAATTTCAGGTATTCCACTCAGCAATATTTTCACCAATATGTCCCCTAGAGCAAGGGGCATAAAGGAAAGAATTAAAAACATGGGACTACATCAAATTAAAAAGCTTCTGCACAGCAAAAGAAAACATCAGTAAAATGAAAAGGGAATCAATTGTATAGAAAAACATATTTGCCAATGATACCTTGGACAAGGGTTTGATCTCCAAAATATATAAAGAACACACAACTCCACACCAGGAAGACAAAAAATACAATTAAAAAATGGGCAAAGGACCTGAACAGACACTTCTCCAAAGAGGACATACACAAGGCTCAGAGACATATGAAAGGATTCCCAGCATCACTAGCCATCAGGGAGATGCAAATTAAAACCACAATGAGAAACAACTTCACACCAGTCTTAATGGCCTTTATAAACAAATCAACAAACAACAAGCGCTAATGAAGTTGTGGAGAAAACGGAAACCTAGTACAATCTTGGTGGGAATGGAGACTGGTGCAGCTGATGTGGAAAACAGTTTAGAATTTCCTCAAAAAAACTAAAAATGGAACTGCCTTTTGACCCAGCAATTCCACTGCTGGGATTATACCGTAATAACCCTGAAACACCACTTCAAAAGAACCTATGCACCTCAATGTTCATAGCAGCACTATTTACAATAGCCAAGTGCTGGAAACAGCCTAAGTGCCCATTAGTAAATGAGTGGGTCAAAAAACTGGTACATTTACACAATGGAATACTATACAGCAGAAGAAGAAAGAACTGCTACCCTTTGTGACCACATGGATGGAACTGGAGAGCATTATACTAAGTGAAATAAGCCAGGGGGTGAAAGAAATACCATATTATTTCACCTATAACTGTAACCTAATCAACAAAGCAAACAAGCAAGCAAAATGTAACCAGAGACATAGAAATAAAGACAAACTGACAGTGTCCAGAGGTGATAACAGGGAAAAGAAGGGGAAGGGTGAAGTCAAGGCAAATGTATAAAGGACTAATGGACAAAGACAACAGGACACAGGAATTGTATGTGGGAGGTGGGACGTGGGTAGGGCAGAAGAGAATAATGGGGGGGAAATGGGGCCAACTGTAATTGAGCAACAATTTAAATAAATAAAATATGATTGTAACTTTTGCTATTTCTCAAGCATGACTAATCCCGAATCCACAGTTTTTAAATCATAAAAACAGTGGCAAAGTAACACTCCTGGCCTTAGCAATTCAGGGTCTCAATGTTAATTATAGGTAATACTTGGAGTAATGGTTACATCCATTTAGCATTGTATTAGATGAAGTTTTTAGGTTTTTCAATGTCTTAGCAGAGACCCCCAAGGCCTAGAAAATGTGGCAAGGCCTCCAGTATTCTCACATGCTGAAGTAACTTTAGACCTCATATGTAAGAGTCATAATAAAAGATTATAAAATTTCTAGGACTTGTCCATCACCTATCCCCTGGCAATGCATGCTAGAGTGAAGGATTGACTGGAGGGTGATAAGGCTTGAGGGGATAATATTTTTGGAGGGAGTCGTCAAGCCCTATGTTTCCCCTCTTCTTACAGGAGAAGCATGGTGGGGAGATGAGCAAGGAGCCAAAAAATAAATCTAATTAAAAAATGGGCAAAGGACCTGAATAGACACTTATTGGTCATATGGATGGCCAATAAACATGTGAAAAGATGCTCAACATCACTAATCATCAGAGAAATTCAAATTAAAACCACAATGAGGTATCACTTCACACTGATCAGAATGGCTAACGTCAATAAATCCACAAACAACAGGTGCTGGCAAGGCTGTGGGGAAAGGGGAACCCTTTTGCACTGTTGGTGGGAATGAAGATTGGTGCAACCACTGTGGAAAGAAGTGTGAAGCTGCCTCAAATAATTAAAAATGGAACTTACTTATGAGTCAGCAATTTCATTTCTGGGAATTTATCTGAAGAAACCCGAAACAGGAATTTGAAATAATATAAGCACCCCTATGTTCATTGCAGCATTATTTACAATCACCAAGATTTAGAAGCAGTCCAGTGCCCATCAGTAGATGAGTGGATAAAAAAGCTGTGGTACATTTATGTAATGGAATACTACTTGGCCATAAAAAAGAAAAAATTGCTCTTTGTGACAGCATGGATGGACCTGCAGAACATTATGCTAAGTGAAATAAGCTAGTCAGAGGAAGACAAACACCATATGAGTTCACTCACATGTGGAATCTAATGGACAAACTGAACTAACAAACAAAATAGAGACAGACTCATATAGAGAGCAGTATGACAGCTCTAAGTGGGTGGCAGGGATGGTGGAAACACACAGGCAAAATATTGCCCTCAGTTTCAAAGGCCTCGAGTATCCCTTATGCACAGACCCCAGGATATGAAACCCTGCTCTCAGTACTGCCTCAGAGGCTTCTCCTAGTATTTGTACACTGTGTGGGGTATTCAGTGTTTTTAAAATAAGTTTGAGTATATTTATTTAAAAAGATATTTTGAAATTTACATGAGGTTAGGCACTCTTTGTAGAATATTGTAGATTCTTAATTTTGTGGTGCAACCTGTAGTATGTATGCAGAATTTCTAAATTTAATACTTACAAAGTTGATTACAAAGTGCTTTTTAATACTTTTCTGTGAATTGTCTATGTGAGATTAAAGTGGAAACCATATTAGTATTATACTTTTGAATTCTTTCCATATATTGATTAACTATACAGTTGCTAAAAGTTTTAAATTTTAACAACTTTGTCCATTTATTGAAGTATTTAATTAAAATTGTAGTTCTACCTTCTTTTTGCACTTTTACTAATATTTCTACTCTAAATTATATGTGTAACTTGGTTCCTTCATCTATAAATGAAAGAATTTCAACCAGATTGTTTCTAAGACATTTGATTATAACTCTGATTCTGTTATAAATTCAGTGTATTGTATTACCTTCATTGTGTTTATTTTACTTTATATCTTCATTTAGGTAAAATCTCTCACTTAATCATCTTTTACTTTGAAAATCCATTTTATCTCATCCAGTGACAGTAATTACCCCCACTCCATTGGTGAAGGGGAACAAGATTTATAAAAGGACTTTAGAGATGGAAAGGATTGGGAATTCTGGAGCTATTTATTAGAAATACTTTAGTCCAGCTCCCAGAAATATTAGTCCTCAGGTGCCTTTATTCTTAGTCCACACCTTTTGTTATATAAGCCATCTTGCGTTATAGACCCTCCCAGCAACACTTTCTCACCGAGGCAGGGAAAAAAAGGTAAGTTGTTTTACATTATGTTTATTTCACTTTTCATCTCAATACTCTGCTAAATTTGTGAACTTCGGAATAGACTACACTGAGAAGAAAATGTTGATTTGCAGTTTTACACTCAGTAACCAATAAGATAGTGAAACTCGCGTTGTTTCATCAATGCCAAATGTGTATTTCCAAAATAGCCAAGCACCTAAAGAGCTGTCACTACTCCATAGGGAGGGAAATTGAATGAACTATGTAACACCCTGCAAAGGATATTTTACCACTTCACTTACCATGAACATGTTTAGTAGTTCTTTTTTGTCAATAGAACCATTTCCATCAGCATCATACAGCTTAAAATACCACTTTAATTTTTGCTCCATTTTTCCTTGTACAACTAGATTAACAGCAGCAATAAACTCTAAAAAGTCAATAAATCCATCCTATGGAAATCAAGGTAGAAAGAGAAAGAAATATTTAAGAAGAAGAGCAATTGTTTTTATTTAAGAAGTCATCATTTATGAGCAGGATTTTTAGTACAATTTAATACAATCCATTCGATTTTAGCATAAAAATTTTTCCTGTTGTTTAATTGGTGTTTAATTGCCTGTGTTTAATACACACACACACACACACACACACACTCCCCAATGAAACAGAATAGACAGCCCAGAAATAAACCCACACCTATATAGTCAATTATTATTTGACAAAAGAGGTAAGAGCATACAATGGAGTAAAGACAGTCTCTTCAATAAATGGTGTGGGGAAAACTGGACAGGTACATGAAAAAATAAATGAAACTAGGCCACCAAATTACACCTTACACTAGAATACACTCAAAATGTCTTAAATGTTAGACTCAAAACCATAAACATCATAGAAGGAAACATAGGCAGTAATATCTCCAACATTTTTCATAGTAGTATTTTTTTCTGATATGTCTTCTCAGGCAAGGGAAACAAAATAAATAATAAACAGATGGGACTACATTAATCTAAAAGGTTTTTACACAACAAAGGAAACCATCAACAAAATAAAAAGACAGCCCACTGAATGGAAGAACATATTCACCATCAGATACATCTGATAAGGGGTTAATATCTAATATTTATAAGAACATATACAACTCAACACCAAGAAAATAAACAACTCAATTAAAATTGGGCAAAGGACATGAATAGACACTTCTCCAGGGAGGACATACAGATGGCCAGTAGAAGATGCCCAAGGTCACCAACCATCAGAGAAATGCAAATTAAAAACACAATGAGCTATCATCTCACACCTGTCAGAATGGCTACAATCAATAAATCAATGAACAGCAAGTTCTGGTGAGGATGTGGGGAGAGGAAAACCCTCGTGCACTGTTGGTGAAAATGCAGATTATGCAGCCACTGTGGAAAGCAGTATGGAGTGATCTCAAAAAATTAAAAATGGAACTGCCTTATCACCCAGCAATTTCATTTCTAGGAATATATTTGAAGAAACCCAAAGTACTAATTCAAAAGAATATATGCACCCCTATGTTCACTGCACTATTATTTACAATAGCCAAGATTTGGAAACAGCCCAAGCGTCCATCAGCAGATGAGTGGACAAAAAGATCTGTGGTACATTTACATGATGGACTGCTGCTCAACAGTAAAAAAGAAGGAAATTTTACCCTTTGTGAGAGTGTGGATGGACCGGGAAAGCATGATGCAAAGTGAAATAAGCCAGTCAGAGAAAGACAAGTACCATATGATTTTACTCATATGTGGAATCTAATGAACAAACTGAACAAACAAACAGAATAGAAACAGACTTATTCATAGAGAGCTGGCTGACAGCTGTCAGGGGAGGGGGTGTTGGGGGACTTGGTGAAAAGGTGAAGGGACACAGGCAGGGGAAAGAGGGTGGGAGGAGGTTGAAGAGAGTAAAGGGGGACTAAGTGGTGATGAAAAGAGGTTTGGCTTCGGGGTGGTGAACACACAATACAGTATGCAGATGATGTATTATAGAACTGTATACCTGAAACCTATGTAATTTTATTAACCAATGCCACTTCAATAATTTCAATAAAAAAGTAAAAAAATATTAATAATAATGTATAGGCAATGTATATAGAAACAAGTAAATTTAAATATGTAGTTAGGTACCTTTTTAGAGAAAATCTCTTCTTCTTATACCTAAAAAAATGGTTCTGAAATGCCATGATGGAAAGCTGAGTTCTCACCCCTGAGCACCCTACAGAGGTTGTCTTCTCCTCAACATCTTCAGGTTTTGTCTTCTACTCAGGAAGAAGTCCAGATACTAATTTTTAATAGAAGGAAAACATATCAAGGAGCTAAATTCTGCACTCCTTTTGTAAAAATATTTTGTTTATTTATTAGAGAGAGGAGATGGGGGAGACGAAGAGGGAGAGAAACATCAATTGGTTGCCTCATGTACACACCCCTACCAGGGATCAAACCCACAACCCAGGCATGTGCCCTGACCAAGAATCGAACCTGCAACCTTTTCATTTGTAGGATGACACCCAACCAAGTCACATCGGTCAGCCTCTGCGTTCCTTTTTAGAGAAACTTGTTGATCTTTTTTGACTGCTAAACTCCAGAATTCCTTTTAAGGGCCTCATGTTTGGTATGAATCAAAATTTATTAACATTTTTTTCTGTAAAGATTTTGTCATATTTATCAATCTTAGAAAATATTTTTTAAGTGTTGCAAATTCAGTAGCTCCTCTCATCCTATTTTAAGCTGGTAAAACATTCTCGGTTGAAAAAGACATGGTTGTGTCATTCTTGAGAACCATACACTTCAAACTCTGTTCTGCCAAATGCTCAACTATTTTAAGAAAGGTGGCCAGCCCCAGCTGTGTGACATGCTTTGCTATTTTTCTGAGTTCAGACGCCCATGGTAGCATATCCAGCCCAACACACGCTGTCAGTTGCATTCTCTTTAGAATATTTTGGATGTCAAGTCTTATTTACAAAACAGGATGTGACATAAACTCTTTCCTCTTGGAAATGGAGAGCTTTAGACTTACTGGTCTATAAAGTGACATGTGTTTGCCTTGAGTCTCAAGCTTTTGTGCCTAGTTCCACCAAGTCCATAGGAAAAGCAACTGAGATATCACCAGTAGTTCTGGATGTGAAGCCAAGCCTATTCGGTTGGTTAATGACTTTTTAAAAATTTATTTATTTTCTCTAGTTTTTCAAATACATTTGTCTCTACCTTCCCCCCACCACGTCCCCCTGCCTGCCCCCCGACTCCCTCCCTCAATCCTTCCCCTTTGGTTTTGTCCATGAGACCTTGCTACACGTTCCCCGACCCTCCCATTCCCTTCCTTCTCCCTCATCCCCAGCTTTTTAAAAGGCAGCTACAACATCTCTGATACTAGAAACCAATGTGCTAATCACTATAGCATTGTCTTCAAAATATGTTACATTTTTACATTTTCTACACACTGTGAATGTTTTACCTCTACAGTAAATTATATATATATAAAAAGAAGACAAAGAAAATATTTTAAAAATCATCTCCTTGTATCTGGGTACTAGAGTTTAAAATTTAGGCAACTTTACTCCTTCAATAGCTTTAGTACTTCTTATGAAATAAGACTTCTGCTAACAGGTTGGCGTCTCATTGAATTAGTCTCCTAAAGGAAGTTTGCTCAAGTGTATAAAATGTAAAATGGTTTCACCTTTTCTCCATTTGCCTTTCCTCTTCTTTGTTACCACCACCTTATTAATCCCTAGCAGAGCTATGGCTGAGACAAGGGAAATATGTTTTTACACAGTTGAAAATTATTTGAAATAACATCAAGATATCATATCTCCAGGTTTGGCAGGACATAATCATTATTTTCGGCAGGAGATCCGGCAGGTGCGGAGGATGTAACCTGGGTGGATAGTGTTCCTGACCCGAGGTCTCTCCTCCTCTGTCTCTAGAGCTGACCAATCGATACAACTCTTTCCTGGATAGCTACTGTGCATGTTTACCAAAAGGTCACGGAAGTATCTTCCCTGCAAAGAATGAGCTGGCTTGTTGTAAAGTTCATCCTCCAAGGTTCCCATAAAAACCTGATATTTCATGATGGCTTGTTTCATCTTACGAGTTCTGCCGCAGTGATCACAGTTTTCAGTGTCACCTGCGTGATGAATGGCAACAGGCTAGACTGAGCACCGTTGCCTTTGGAACACTTGGTATTTATGACTAGGCACAGTGGGTGGGTGCTCATCCAGGTTCTGAAAGCTCTGGGCAGACCCTACCGGGAGATAAGCGTAAGTGTTCGTATCGTATGGTTTTAAAATGGACAACCTGCTTAATCTACAGCCAAAGTTGATTATGGGTGAAAATCCTTCCACTTAGACAACTGCAACTTCTTATAAAGCACCAGGAAGCAAATCATTTCCTGTTTTCATGTCAGCATTTTGTTATGTAGTCAAGCAAATTTCTCCTTACAATCCACAACCAACTCCTCTTTTCAATTATCTTTCTGTTAATATTTTATAAAAATGTTCATTAGTGAGAGGACCCCAGGGAATATGATTTAATAGCTTGTGTTAGTTTTGGAGAGGGGTTTAGGTAAATGCTGATTTTGTAATTAAAAAAAAACAATTAATTATTGTCTTTAGTTAATCTACAGATTTCAAGGGTGGGAGTGGGGACTGAGTCAGAGAGAAGGTGAGGTGCCTCAGCAAATGTGACTAGGAAGAATGCAATAGGGATTGTCCCCGAACATTTCTTTGGGGCAACGGGTATGTTTACAGTTCTGTAGTTGAACTACAGGAGCCCCTGGCACAAAAAGCTGTCTGGAGGTGTCAGGGCAGGGTTCATAAACTCCCTGCATTAGAATTATGTGGGGACAATGAAATATGCAGATTCCTAGACCCCAATCCCAAACAGCAGCATCAAAACTCCTTGGGATGGGGTCTTAGGGTCTGTATTTTTAAATGCTCCCCTGGTGAGTCTTATGCCTCCCAAGACTTAGAAACCATGGACCTAAGATGTTTTTCTTATCCATGTCTTTCTTTGCAAGCAGTGTAATCTTAAGGCCTTCTTTCCATGTGGCGATTGTAACTGTGACTTATTTTTACATGAATTTATGTTACATTATAAGACTAATTAGAAAAATTATGACCCCCATAGTTCAGTCTCAGAATACTGACATAGTCGTACAGAGACAGTCCAGCAATCAACAATAATTTCAAAATAACAGGAAGTCTTTACTTTCATTTCGGGAACAACCACAAGCTGCACAAAATTTATGGATTTCTTCACAACACCCTGTTCCTCCTCCATCTGCTCATTCACATACACCCTGCGGCTCAGCCCTTAGCAATCGCCGTTGCCCAGCTCCTGCGTTGCCAGCCCAGCGTGAGAACATTTCACCCTCTTATTCCACCAATTTTTCTTAAAATTCTGCACCACTGAATCCTAAAAAATCAGTTTGGCAATGGCAGGATCCTTTTTAGATGTTGAGGTGAGGTAAGGTAGCCCACTGGGCACACGCAAAGCTAATCCAGTGAGCCTCAGGAAAGATTCTGGGAGAATGCACAAAATAATTTAAATTCCAACACGTTTATAGATTTATACATTATGTTCTGAGGATGGAGTGGTTTATAGGAAGAGTTAAAGTGGGGGTCAAAATATGGAAGCATTATAGTTTCTCAGTCTCCTTAGGGAGTTTGGCTTCATTAATATAAGTCATTTTATAGAAAGGGTTTAAAACAAGAGAAAGAGAGAAAATATATCTGGAGACTTCAAATTTAGGCTTCTCATGGGTGGCCTCTAAAACGTGTGAAAACGATAAGGCATGCTTTTCACAGCTATAAAGAAAGTATAAAAAAATAAAAATATACATATCAGTATATTTTTTTGCTTTCCACTGTTAAGGAGATAAAACTTAAGAAGTCTAGTATAAGAAAAATAAGAAAAACGGGATCCTGTAGAGCTTCTGTCCAACAGAAAATCCAGAGGTGAAACATGCAGCCTCTGGGCAATATTCATGACCTGCCACAAATCAGTTATGTTCAGGATATTTTAAATTGGAAATGCAGGAAGAAAGTTGAACTATAAAGCTTACATGCACAGGAAAATAATCATTTTATTATTTATTACTAAGTATAAGAGCTACTATTTATAGTTTAGAAAGGGAATAAAGCCCATGTTCCAGGCACTGTGCTCATCCCTTGTCATGCATTATCTTCAATTCCAGCAGCAACCTTACAGGTGGCCTTATTAGTCTTATTTTATAGAAGAGAAAAACTAATTGCCAGAGAAGTTAAATAAACAAGCTCAAGTAATAGAACTAGAATGTGGGAGAATCCAGGATTTAAACCCAGTCAGCCTTATTCTAAGACTTTTTTTTTTCTCTGTACCACCCAATATTGTCCAAAGACAATTGAATTGTCTTTCTGGAAGAGGTGCCCGTAGACTCAAACAGATGGGACATGTTCAATGCAGCATGTTGTTCTCAGTTCCCACATGTCAATCATTAGGTAACAGTTGCGTTAAGTGAGTTAACGCTGAGTGTCTGAGATGCTGCACCTTGGAGCTTGTGCTGCCCCCATACCTGGTGCTGCCCAGGCAGAGCTGGCCTGTCTGCTCTTAGCTGCTTGGCCTCAGGGAGACGTGTGAGCCCAAAGGGGACATCCAGGCCCTGCCACCCCCAGCCCCCAGAGCCATCTGGCTCAGCAGGACAAAAGTTGTTCATTCTCCCCTTGCCCTCTCCTGCTCCCTGGTGTCTCTGATGAACATTTCCTCTGTCCATTTTGAAATCTTTTAGTGCCTCTCTCCCACCCCACAGACAAGAGTTTCTCCCTGCCTACAGTTTTCCCAGGAAATTTACCCAGTTGCCTCTGCAGGACCTGAAGAATACATAATGGTCCTGCTTTTGCTGATCCTGTTTTTTGTCTTCATCCATGCTCTCGGCTAGGAACCTGCAGCCTTCCTTTGCTGCTCAGCTGGTTCTTTCTCCAGTTCAGCATTCCCCCATCTTCAGGGCCTCACACCTACATTACAGCCCTCAGTAATCCCGCCATTTTCCTGGTCCTGTGAAGTCCCTGGGTAAAATCTCACTGCAGATATCGTTCAATACATCCAATATGGTCCCGCCATCACTCTCTCTGAGTTTGCCTGAGTGACCCCAAGAAACAGAGATCTGCTTCGGGGTTTTGTCGAACAATGGAGCCATGAATTTACAAACTGGGTAACGTCATTGGGCAACTTGGTATCTCATTTTATTGATTCAAGTCATAGAATTAAAGGTCTGGAAATAGTCTCTCATTTTGCAGATGAGAAATAGACTGGACTATTAATGATAACAACAACAATAATAATGATGACAATGACAACTGTTGGTGTTAAAGTAATACCAACTTGTTATACATATGGTGCCAGGGATTGGACCTTATACATGTGAGCTCATTCAGGCCTAACAAGACCCTGCACAGCACTGAGCAAGAAGCACATCATCCTGGGTCTAGTACCACTAAGACCATGGAAATAGAGATGACTGTTATAATAACAACGAGTGACAAAGCTTCATTTGTTCTCTTATTCAGGAAAACAAATAATTCAAATCTAACCAAAATCTACTATAGTCCCAAATTAACACCATTTTTTTCCCACAGCATTAACTTTCTGCTACTTTTCACAGAAACAGTATCTGTGAAAAATTCATGAATTGTCCAGCACGTAACCTGAAGACATTTAGATGGTTTTTTTTTTTTCACATGTGACACTTTTCATTGACATTTTACCAGCTGTGGTGGGTTGGTAGCAACATAAGAAATGAAATGCCTGTTTGAAATGGTTACTCAGATGGTCAGAACTAGGGAAACCCAGAGAGCTGGTATAAGTACATTATAGGATCGATCAGCAATTGTCAGTGATATGTAATTTGCATTTTAGGAACTGCAATAAAAATAGGTAATATAAGGGCCACCTCTATCATGACAAATATATGTGAATACTTTTTAAGTATTTTTGTAAAATTTAAAAATCTGTAAGGGAAATGCTATGTTTAGCATGTATGACCTAGTCCATTTTCACCTATAGGCACCTATACTAACAACAAACACAGACTTTCTATCAGCTGTGGAATTGCTGGATCCTGAGGAGAGACCCCCCCCCCTCCCTCTATAAAATGAGAAATTTATGCTGGCTTGGTAAATTGGTTCTCTAACGTGATCTTTATGCAGCTCAGACACGGCTGTTCTTGACTTAACCATGACTGTACAAAATCGAGACTCTTGGGACACAAGGCTTCTCATAATATTTACCAAACAAGCTCTTGATTATTAATATGCTTCCTCTATATATCAGGAAGCCCTGACTATCCGCCCCCACTGGCTCCAGGATGTAGCCAGCTCAGCAGGTATCTGACCCACTGTGAATTAGAAGCCACTCTCATGTGCTTTTGGTGAAGCAAGACATTGTCCGAACCTGAGCATTTCTGAATGGGTTAATTATGGAAGATCCACCCAGGACGATAACAATGACAGCCTTTTGCAAGGAACTTTCTCAGGTGGGCAATGTAGGTTTCTTATAAATTCCTGTCCCTCTAAAATCATAGTGCAACAGATGAAATCTAGCCTCACTCTAATTCAAGCAGCCTATCTCCTAATTAGCGTGTTGTATTTTCCATGACAGAGCCTGGATCCTTGTTCTTTAATGAATAGAAGAGGTAAATAGAGGATGTAGAAAATGGCAGAATAGATAGAGAAATATATGTACAAGTAATACACCATGTATTGTATTGGTTGCTTCAAGGTCATGTTCCTTTACTATGACTATAAATAAAAAGAGTGGGAGGAATTGTGTCTGCATTAGTACAGTTTTGGACCCAGAATCCCCTTTTTATATGTATCATGGTACACAGCTCTTTGGTGGAAGAATGGGCCTAGAACCCAGTTTTCAACCACCTTGACTGTGGTCTTTCTTGTGCGCCAGCGACATTCATATCTGGCTGCACATTCCAACCACCTGGCAATTAAAAACAAAACAAAACATCACTTTATTTCAGTTGGACTGAGGTGGAGACCCAGCTACTGGTATTTTTAATAATACCTCCAAGTGTTTCTAATATGTAGCCAGAATTGAGAAGCACAATTTCAATAGATTTTTGTTAAAATGTATGAGTTACAACAACTAAAGTTTAAATGAATGTCAGCAGGCACAGTTGATGTCTTAATGGGTAAAATTCTGTGAAAGGCTCAGCCAAATGTTAACAATTGATGATATATGTGAAAATGTTTGGTAAATGATAAAGTGCTGAACAAATATGAGGTGTTTTATTATCACCAATAAATACTTCCTGAGAGCATCTATGCTGGTAGTTGTAAACTTAGTAGCCTTGGTCTTTACCCTTAAGAGATTGTGGCCTAATGGTTTACAATCTCAGAGATGGTCATTTGTTTCCAGTTAATGCATCTGAAGAATGCTTCAGCAGTAATTGTGGTCACCTTGTAAGTCAGACAGTCCAATACCTCATTATGGATGGCAAGGCAGCCAGGGGGTTAATGAACAGCAGCCATTAGGATGCAAGTTAAAAGCCAGGTTGCCTGCTCCAAGTTTTTTCCAAGAACTTCTTTTAATGAAATCTTAAGAAATATCAAAGTGTGAAAAGCAGAATCTCAGAGAGCTTCTGTTAAGAGCTCTCAAAGGATAACAAGTTTGTTCATATGAAGGCAACAGAAATCAAAATAGAAAACACAAAATTCAATCTCATGAACTCCTTTGTAATGAAAAACCAAAATAAAAAAAGATCAAACTGGAAAAGGTATTCATGACAAATGCTACAAAGGGTCACTACATAAACAACAAAAACTTCACATTAGTTAAGAAAAAAAAATTCCAATCCATAAGCCAGTAAAAGGCAAACAGAAATGAGTTTCTCTTAAAATTGCATAAATCTTTTTTGCCTTTTCCAATTTTTAAGGATTCTCACACAAAGAGAAATGAAGGAACCAGAAAACCAAAGATCCCTTGTGAATTTCAAGTAGAGCTGGAGCTCCCAAGCAGGTGTTCGAGTTTTATCAAGACAACAGTAAAACTCCAAAATGATTCCCATTTAATTAATTTCATTCTGAGAGGAGCAACCATTTCAAGGGATCGATATTGTCTCCAACACCACAAATGAATGTCTGAGGTACGGAGATCAACTAAAGATGAGAAATGGCGGGAAAGCAACTCCTGCCCCTGTAGGCACACTTTTTCATTTGGGAATATAATTTGAGCTTGAGAAAAAGTAGAGTTACCCTTCACTGTTATGAAATTTGTGGGAGCTGAGGTCAATTATCTGCATTTTACAGATAAACATCTTGTCCCTTTGTGGCCTGTATTGCACATTTTTTCAACATTTACTCCTGCATCATTTCACATGGCTCAGTGAAATGGAGGCAGGCTAGGTCTCGCCTGAGTTTTAGAAGTGAAGACTTTAACACAAAGAGGTTATGAGCCTTGTCCGAGACTATACACAGCAATGGGTCAGAGCTGGGGCAGGAGCCCAGGTATCCTACTCTTCCTGAGGTGCCGCCTTTACCGTGTCCACAAGGACAAAGAGATTTACCAAAAGGCTCATCTAAAACTAGCAAGGACTTGTGACTCATTAAAGCTCAGATTTAACTTGTGAACATATTTATAGGTAAACTATGGCATATGCTATAGTAATCACGTATAAAATCCCCCAGCTTATCACTTGTTCTCACTTTTCTTTTTGTAACAGTAATTCACTCATCGTTCCCTCATCCTTGATTCCCAGGAGTTGTCTGAGGCTGCTAATTTAAATAATCTGGGAATTTGCTTTGGGTGTTTTGTTTTATTCTAGTGTTTAAGTGTATTGGGTTGGCCAAAGAGTCTATATGGTTTTTTTCCATAAAATAAAAGACACATTTTTCATTGTCACCAAAAACTTTATTGATTTGGACATTTTGAGTATATCAGCCATCTCCCACGTGATAGAATGTTGATTGTTCTCAATTAATGTCTCATTTTAATAGCTATCAACTTCAACTGGTCTACCCAACCATGAGCATCATTCAGCAAGATATCTCCAGCATGAAACTTCACGAACCGCTTTTGATACATTGGGTCAGTCACAGCACCTTCTCCATATGCTGCACAAATCTTTTTTTGTGTTTCAGTTGCACTTTTACCTTTCTTGAACTAATAAAACATAACATGCTGAAAATGGTGCTTATTTTATTCCATCTTCAATATTAAAATGGCTACACAAAAATTCACCAATTTTGATTTTTTTTCATTTCTAACTTTATTTGTTTCAGTTTTTTTTATTGTATTTTTCCCATTATCATTTAGTCCCCTTATACCTCACTTCCCACCACAATCACTGCACTATTGTCCATGTCCAAGAGTTCTTTTCCCCTTTTGTTCAATCCCTCCACCCCCGAAATTTACCCCTCCCCCCAACTTTAGTTGTCATCCTGCTGTGTATGGGTCTCTCTCTATTTTGCTTGTTAGTTCGGTTTATTCATTAGATTCCACATGAGTGAAATCATATGGTATTGGTCTTTTTCTAACTGGGTTATTTCACTTAGAGTAATGTTCTCCTAGTCCATCCATACTGTTGCAAAGGGCAAAAATTTCTTCTTTTTTACAGCTGAGTAGTATTCCATTGTGTAAATATACCATAGTTGTTTTATCCACGCCTCTACTGATGTACAACTGGGCTGCTTCCATATCTTGGCTATTGTAAATAATGCTACAATGAACATAGGGGTGTTAATATTCTTTTGAATTAGTGCTTTCGGTTCTTTCAGATATATGAGGTCGGTCTGGAAAGTGTCCAACCATTGTTAATATCATGAGAATGGTTTGCACAACATCAATGTAACCTGGCAGCGAAGGAGAGTGGACTGGAATGCACATGCATGAATAATGACAACTTCACTGTACTGGTCAGTGGGTGTAGTAGATGCCATTGAGTTAGCATGTGTATTGTGTGGCCCTCGCATTCACAGCGACCGAAAGAGTGGAGCAATGACTCTGCATCAAATTTTGCATTAAGCTTGAACATTCCTCCGCAGAAACCAGTCAAATGATTCAGGAGGCTATAGCTATGGGCAACTGGAGAATGGCAGCTTCATCACAACAATGCACCCATTCACGCATCACATCTCATGCAGAGTTTTTTAGGGAAACATCAAATCACCCAGGTTACTCACCTAACCCCCTACAGCCCATATTTGGTGCCCTGTGACTTCTTGGCTTTTCCCAAAACTCAAATCACATTTGAGAGGGGAGAGATTTCAGACCCAAATGCTTAACTTCTCCAGAAAGCCTAACTAACTCTACAACTTAGTTTTCATTGCACCTTCAGATCCCAATAACTTGAATAGTGCAGTCCTACTATAGTATGTTATATTATACAGTCTTATTTTATTCTTTGGGCATTTAATATTGGTATAGCATTTTACCAATGTTACTTTTAAACTCTTTGGGGGTGGCCAGGAAATTATGTCTTCTGCCTACCTGCTCACATTCATCCCTGCACTCCTTCAAAATTTGAATGTGATTTTTCTATCATTACCCACCCTGCTGAGGTGAGATTGAAGACTTCCCCTAGTCCTCCTGTCCAGCCTGCCTGTCTAAGAAGAGGCTGGACCATTAGTCATATTATTGTGCAGGGTTTAAAATCATCTGTATAATACCAGTGATCCATCTGGAACCTTGAAAGTACAGTTAGTATAATGCTTTGCCTTCTCGGTCTTTGACTATTTACTACTTTTTTGGGGGGAATGCATTTGTCACTCACCTACACTGTAAACTCCTTTCAGGAAAGGGAACAATTTCTATTTGTCTTTGTGCTTACCTTCTTTCCACCATGCCTCCGGGTCCTCAATAAATATTTGCAAGTGCAGTGAGATAATAATATAGTGTAATAGGGATGTGACTTTTCTTCTGATAATCTTCCCTGTCATCCAGCCCTCCCATGTTCAGTAAAGACACTCATTACCTGAGAGATAAGTCATTATAATAAAAAAGCAGAAATCAAATGTTCAATCTTAGCTCTTAAGTTTCAATAGTTTTAGCCATCCAGGATTCAGAGCATAAAATTTATGTCATAAACAAAAAATGTAAGTTAGAGACAGCTGCTTTAGTTTCTCCTGGCTACTCCTAAACTATATACATCTCATAAGCTGGGGAGGCACAGAATAGGGAAGGAAGAGAGAGTTACAAGACACTGGAGGATGGGGAGAAGGAGAGAGAGGGCACTGCTTTGAAAGGCCAAGAATGGTTGGAGGGATGGATGATAGAAATGACAGGTGCTGTTGGTTGATATAAAAGCAGAAGCACCTGTGATCCCCTGACTGGGCAGAAACTCACCAAGTTCCCCTGAACCTAATATAGCTTTGGAGGAAATGCTGTAATGAGTAGCTGGTCAGACAATCCTGAACCAGCCTATAAGGCTTCTTGTGCCTAGAGGAATAATGTAACTCTGAGAAAATTGAACGCAGGAGGCCTAGCCATGCAGATACAGCAGCTTTCTCAGTGAAGTAGGTGAGAAGTGATGCTGTCTCAGCAAATACCAGTGTGGACAGATGCTCCTCTGACCTCTATTAATTCCTTGAGGTTTAGGTGTACCCGTGGGGTTTATATGCAACCCTGGAACATGGAGGGAGACCTCTCCTTGGTAAAATGGGGAGTAAGGAGACTATGACTGAGTATGTGAGCTGAAATTCTTACCTGCTACACAAATTAAAAATAAATGTAAGATTGGTGCAGCCACTGTGAAAAACAGTATAGAGTTTCCTCAAAAAATTAAAAATGAACTGCCTTATGACCTAGTAAATACACTTATGAGAATATATCTGAAGAAACCCAAAACACTAATTTGAATGAATATATTCACCTCTATGTTCTTTGAGGAGTTATTTACAATAGCCAAGATTTGGAAGTAGCCCATGTGCCCATCAGTAGATGAGTGGATAAAGAAGCTGTGGTACATTTACACAATAAAATATTTCTTGGCAATAAAAAAGAGGAAAATCTTACCTTTCGTGACAGCATGGATGGATGTAGAGAATATTATGCTAAGTGGAAAGAAAAACAGTAAGAAAAAAACAAGCACCATGTGATTTCACTTATATGTGGAATCTGATAAACAAAATTAACAAACAAGCAAAATAGAAACAGACTCATAGATACAGAGAACATGCTGACACCTGTCAGAGAGGAGGGAGGTTGGGAGGCTGAGTGAAAAAAGTGAAGGGATTAAGCCAAAAAAACAAACAAACAAAAAAAAACCCTCATAGATACAGACAAGGTGATTACCAGAGAGAAAAAGGAATAAAAACAGGTAGAAGAGGGTAGAGGGGATAAGTGGTGACAGAAGGAGACTTGACTTTGTGTGGTGAACACACAATATAGTATACACGTATTATAGAATTGTACACTTGAAACTTATATATTAACCAATGTCATCCCAATAAATTCAATAAAATTTTTAAAAAATAATAAATAAATTTTAAAGTCTCCCTTGAGATAATCTCTCCAATTGGGCACTATGTAAGAATTTGAAAGACACAGTGGCCAGCATTGGTATAAATATGAGACAAAAATGGAGGGAAGAAGAGAGGAATGGAAAGGAAAAAGCATATATATAATCTCCAAATTAAAACCAATACAATGAAAAAGTATGCTTGAGACAATCAGAAAAACTTCCCCATAGATTATTATATGACATTGGAAATTACGGTCACCTTCTGAAGGAGAATACAGTCAATAATATTGTGCTAAGTTCGCATGGTGACAGATGATTGCTGGAGTCAGTGTGGTGGTCACACTGTAAGCTACAGAAATGTCAAATTGCTATATTGCACCCCTGAAACTAATATAATGTTGTAAACTAATTATACTTAAATAAAAATATTTTCAAAATAGAAAAAAGGAATTACTGTCACCTTTGTTATAGATGACAATGGCATAGTAGTTATGTTTTAAAAAGAGTCTTTATTGTTATAGAGGAATAATAAAGTACTTGGAGGTGAAATCACATCATGTTTGTGTGGTATTTTTTCCTTATAAAAAATTTCAGAAAATAATGTAAGAAGACAGATAAAACAAAAATGACAAAATTTGGATCATTTTTGAAGATGGATGATAGATTGATGGAGGCTAATTACTCTAATTTTGTCTATGTGTAAAATTTTCATAATAAAAATCTTTAAAGTTGCTTCATTTAAATTTTAATAGTTTTTCTTGCACTTGGTGTTAATTTTTTTCAAATGCACCATTAGATTAGTTACTATCAATTAGTGAATTAGTATTGTTTTGAAATCCTCAGAGTAGGTGATCATCAGTGTCATCTTCTCTGGTCTTCTTCCCTGAGTCCCCTTCCTTCTTTTCGATCTGGATTAGCAGCACGTTGGGCTTTCTCACAGTATTTGGTCTGGGCTGTCCTTCTCTATGATCGGGGACTGCCCACATCTATTTTCCTATGTCAGACTCATTGTCTCACTCTTTGTGGACAGATGCCCTCATTTTACTGGAGTTCCTGCTCCAGTAGCTTCCCAAGAAAAAATAAGTGCTAAGTAAATTTTTCAGTCCTTGGATGTCTTTATTCTCTGTCACATTGGATTTGGCTTGATATTTTCCCTCTCAGACTTTGCGACCATTTCTCCATTAACCTGTTTCTCTAGCTTTCTATACAGTTGTTAAGGAGCTCAAGGTTATCTTGATTTCCATTTTTCTCCTTTTTTGAAGATATTGGGATCTTTATACCCATTGTTAAAAATATGTCCCAGCATATGCTGTAAGGTTCATCCTTTCCTACTTATTGTGCTGGGCCCTTGTGTCTGATAGATCTGGGAAATTTTTCTGGTTTGATTTGTTATAATCTTACATTTTCTCTGGGATCTTTTTCTGTGACTCTTATTCATAGGCTATTAGGCCTATTAATCCCAATTTAAGGAATTTATTTGGAGAAACTCTCTGTGGAAGGAAACAGGAAGAAAGTCAGGGGACATTGAGGGAGATGTCAGATAAGAATGCTAACCTGACCCTAGTGAAGAAGAAAGCGAGAAAAGGTTGGGCAGAAATGTCCTAGACTCTCCCTAAACCTACTGTTGTGGACAAAGCCTGCAGGGAATCCATGAGTCAAAGTCAGCTGACAAAGGAGTGCCCTGTCTTTTAGGAATGAATTGGCCTTATTATTTCTGCTGTACTCATTCGTTGGCGGTAATCTAAACCCAGGCATGGATGCAACTCAAGCACAGTGGTGGCCCCCAAAGTGATGCACCCGGGGCCGTGGTCAATAAATTGCCTTCCCTGGTGGTCGGAGGGGCCAACATCATGGACACTACTGTAATTACGTTTTATAATCATGTGAATTTGAATGTGTTTGCCTGTGTACCGTGCCTGGAACAATGTCAGGGACATTATAAGCACTCAGAAAATATTAACTATATTTACGGAGGGCCACGGAGAAGCCTGCAAGGGTGGAGGTCAGCCAAAGGGATTGTCATAAAATTCAGAATCTATTTACTTTTACTTCATGCACTATTCAAATAAGTTTGGTTACCTTGAGTACAAACCAAACCAAGGTTAGAGATGGCAGCATAAAAAGAGGTTGAAAGTTTATTAGTATTGTGACAATCAGAAAGTCGGGAAAAATGCATTTGACAGCAGGAAAAGAGACAGAAAAACAATAAAAATCAAACAATAACAAAAGCACATATTTTTAGGATTTTTAACATTAGGAAACTTAGCCCCAGCAACTGCAGTAAGCATGGGTACTTCATGGTATTTCATAAATGTAACAACCAATGTTCATAATAATGAGTGCTACCAAGAAAATATTTTACCAGCACTTTGAGGAGGCAGGAAAGTATGAAATGCATTTTAGAATGATTTCTATCCACAATAATTAAAACTGCAGATGAGCTCCACAGAAAGTGTAAATCCTCCAGGATTCTCGACAGCTGATAGCTTTATTGATCTAATTAAATATATGGCTTTTTTTGTTTGTTTTCTTGCGCATAATTGCATATCACATTTTAACTATCATTTGATAATGAACAACCATTACCCTTCTCATTTTATGACCTGATTTTTATGTCACGATCCCCATACCTTTCACAGCATTTGTTTGTCATCACTGCCTAGGTGCGCTTGCTTCCTAAGCAAACATCAAAGCTCTATGATAAATCGTGAACACCAGCAGGGCTGCCAAGTCACTTAAATTAAGCTCCTGAGACAGGCCTGGCCATTGCGTAACTGTCACTGAGAGGATTCTCACTCCAGTGGCACAGGCCCCAGGCTTCCTGTTTGGATGTTGCCTGGCCCTGCTTCCCAGGCAGCCGGCTTCGCTTTGACAGCACTTCCTTGTTCCTTTCCAGTCCTGCTTTCCACATGTTCCTGCTCTTGCACATGAACCCCTGACATGCTGGTGTTTTCACAAACATTGGGCTAATAACAAAACCACTGTTTTGGAATTTGACGTCGACACCTTTGGAGAATAATTAAATAACTTGATGGCAACTCATCTAACCTCTCAGGAGGACTGTCAGAGCCCGAGAAGCTGTTGTCTAGAACAACATGCTTCCACTGAGAAACTGGGCTCCTTACAGCAGGCATAGTGGGGCAGTGGTAGCCACACAAAGAGAGAAACAGAGAATGCCAGTGAGGGAGAGAATGTTGCGAGTGATACACAGGTAGAGACAAAGAGAGCAACATGCAACATGCACATATAGTAGTATCCTGTCTTAGTCACTTCCGGCTGCTGTAACAAAAATACCATAGACTGGGTAGTTTAAACACTAGTTTTTAAGGCCGGGAGGTCCAAGATCAAGGTACAGGCAGATTCCCTGTCTTTTGAGGGCCCACTACTTGGTTCATTGACAGTTGTCATCCCACTGTGTTCACATGGGGAAAGGGTGGGAAAACTCTCTGAGGAACCTCCCTATAAGAGCACTAATTTCATTCATGAGAGCTCTGCCTTCAAGACCTAATCACCTCCCAAAGACCCCACCTCCAAATACAATCACATTAGGGTTTAGATTTGAACATTAGAATTTGGTGTGGCACTTTCAATCTATGGAATGTCCAGAACATAAATCAGAATTAAGAACAAAAGCATAATCTTTCTCATTTCCTCGCTGATACCTAAGCTTCTTGGGGCCTGAACTCTGTTTGCTTGCGATTACATTAAGTAAAATTTATGAGGAAAACACAGAAATGCTACACAGGCAGTGCTTAATTCATGTTTGATAATGAAGAACAAAAGACAATAATGCACTAAAAGAAATTTGTTCCTGATGTTGCCACAAGGATTAAAATAGCCATTAATTTTGCACAGATTTAATTTTCCCCAGTTCTTGGCTATTAACTCCTTTTAAGTCATCTGCTTTTAGGCTTTGGAAAAGGGCTTAAAGGGCTGTGCTATATTCCATACATCCTAATGGACAGCAATTTTTTTAATTGTATTAAATTCATTATCCCTTCCTTTTATTCTATTATCATGCACAGCCTTCCAATGTTATCTGTTTTCCTATGAGTACTATTTCCCCCTTCCCTTTTATTCTGGATGGCATCAATACATATTGAAATATACAGATCTACAGGTAAAATAACTGAAATGGAAAGGAGGCAGGAAGAACTTTAGCTTGGTATTTCAGATTACTTTTTTTGTCTTACTTTTTCTATTTCATATTTTCTTTTCTCACTTTTATATTTTTTTCAAGACATAAAATTAAATGTGCTACAACTCCTCAGGAATGAATAAATTTAGGACAATAGTTGAATGACAATCTTTAGAAACTAAAATTTATCTGAATTTAAAACTATAAGTAGTTTTGTTTTCCCTCCAAACTAAATTGGTCAGATATGAAAAAAAAAAAGTATTATGAAGCATTCCAACTTCTGATTTGAACATGAACAGGTTGGCTAATTTGTATTGATTTTATCTGCCAATGTAGATGCAATCACACTTTAAAAAGCAGATTTCTATAATTTGCTTTTCTATAAAATGTCACCATTACATTAAATACTTTGAAAACAGTCTTTATAAATCAATCTGCACTTATTAGATTTGTTTAAATGATAGAATTATAATTCCATGCTGAGATTTAATTTGGTTTTAAAATAACTCCCTACATGCAGATCATTTCCAAGGGTGGAGAGGCTAGTTCCCAATTATTTTCACACCGTCAGTGCTAAATGTGTTTAATAACTCACTTTCCTACAAGCTGTGGGTTATCTGAAGACTTCCCAACTGAGTAGGATGCACACATTTTATCTTAGGCTATTTTTAAAAAGGGCAAAATGGAGAACCATAGCCAAGTGAAAAGTAAAAGTTCTTACCTTATTCATGTCAAAGGTATTATAGACTTGATCCACATGTTGACTGGCCTTTTGATTCAGACCTTGCAGACCCAAGAGTGTCTTAAATTCATGCAGTGTTTGCAGGCCAGATGGATATTCCATCATAAATTTTTTGTACCACACATAGGTCTCTTTAGCAGGAATTGCTGCCAGGCCCTCAGCTATAGATTTACTATTGCCCATAGCGACCCAGTCTACAGCTTTTTCTCAGGTTGTTTTCAGGTAGGGTCTGTCTATATTTAGTCCCTCACTCTTCACTACAACTTGAAGCTAACGTATGTCCTTAGAAAGCTACTCTAAACCTCTTACAGCTAGAGACTAAATAAGAATAGAAAGCCAGTGAGATTAACTCATCTGTAGTTTTAAGACTAGGGCATTTACGGTTAACCGATGGGATTGTGCTAACCAGCTATTCAGAGGTACAGTTTCCTGTGAAGGGCAGAGGCAATAATTTAGAAAGCATAATCCCTACTGTATTGTTAGCCATAAATTCTGCCTGCATTATAGAATGACACAGTGAGTGTGACAGAAGAACTTGGGAGTTGCCTCCAGAACTTGGAGTTGCCTCCAGAACGTGGAGTCCTAGGTTCTAGGCTTCATTTGTCACTATTAACTACACAAACATTATGTTCATTCTCCAGTCTGTTTCCCCATCCGTAAAATAATAACAAGTATTTGCCTTTTCACACCTAAATATTGTGAAGATAAATTTATATGAAAAAATTTTAAAACCATGAGGAAAATATACAGCCTGAATATTGATAAATTAAAAGGAAGTCTATGTATAAGAGAGGGAAATGGTAAGAGATAAACATATTGGTAGTAGTGAAAAGAGTTGTAGATGTAGCAGGCAGAAAAGTGTGGTTTGCAGATAAAAGAACATATTGAACTGTGTCGTCCAGCATAGTTCTTGCTTTTTTTTTTCTTAAGCTGTTCTTTTCTTTCTCTACAGTCTGTATCTACCCATGCCCTCAACCTGTTAGTTTTACTCCACTCCAGTTCCTAAGCTGATCTTGTCCAAGCCAATTGCAACAGACTTGAGAACTGAGTGAATGGGCCTAAGAACTGTATCTATGCTCCAGTAAAAGAAATGAATTGCCCATGTGCTCCTCAAGCCATCTCACTACCAGCCATACCAGGAGTAATAAAACTGTCCCAGAAAACAGAAGGCTTAAAGAATACACCTCCACCAAACGAGCATTACAAGATATGCTAAAGGGACTGCTTTAAGAAGATGAAGAAGAAGAGTCTATGAATACCTAGTTCCTTTCACAGTCACCAATATATCGTATTACCAGTATTTTTAATACTTATTAATCTGATTGTGACAATGATGTTGTTAAATGTTACTTTATTTGTTGAAACTAAACCTGTTTTGTATATTTCTTGCCTATTTCTATTATTTTTTTAAAAAGTTTTAAATGTTTTGTATTCTTTATCCTTTTGATCATTTGTAGAATTTTCCCCCCCAAAAAACAATTAAGCCTTTTTCAGCTGTTACACACACTTTCCTATTCTATTGTCCTTTAACTTTTTTATATGTATATTACTGTATAGTCTTAAATGTTTAATATAGTCATATTGTCAATATCTTACTTTATACCATCTGGGTTTGAATATTTCACTTCAGGGTAAGAAAAATATTTTGTATTTTCTCCTAAAACCCCTTAGATTTTACATATTGATTTTAACTCACCTGATTTTTTTTTTGTATAATGAGTGAAATGGGGCTTTATATTTGTTTTATTTCAAGTAATAGTGGTCCATGCACTTTATTTGTTGAATGAGCCTTGTTTTCCCCACTGATTTGAAAAATCAATTTAACCCTATATTCCATTGTTAGATATATACATTTGTTTCTAGAATGCTCATTTTATTTCATTGATCTATTTGCTTATTTCTGTGCTGGTATCATGTTCCTCAAAATATGAAGTGCGTCTGTAGGGCTAAAGAAAACATCAGCAAAATGAAAAGGGAACCAACTGTATGGGAATATATATTTGCCACTGAAACTTCGGACAAGCATTTGGTCTCCAAAATATATAAAGAACTCACACGGCTCCACACCAGGAAGACAAACAATACAATTAAAAAATGGGCAAAGGAGCTGAACAGACACTTCTCCAAGGAGGACATACACGGGGTCCAGAAACATATGAAATGATGTTCAGTGTCATTAGCCATCAGAGAAATGCAAATTGAAACGATGAGATACCACTTCACACAGGTCAGAATGGCCATCATAAACAAATCAACGAACAAGTGCTGGCAAGGTTGTGGAGAAAAGGGAACCTTAGTACAATGCTGGTGGGAATGCAGACTGGTGTAGCCACTGTGGAAAACAATTTGGAATTCCCTCAAAAAGCTAAAAATGGAACTGCCTTTTGACCCAGTAATTCCACTGCCGGGGTTGCACCCTATGAATCCAAAAACACCAATTCAAAAGAACCCATGCACTCCAATGTTCATAGCAGCACGATTTACAATAGCCAAGTGCTGAAAGCAACCTAAGTGCCCATCAGTAAATGAGTGGGTCAAGAAACTATGGTGCACTTACACAGTGGAATACTACAGAGCAGAAAGAAAAAAAGAGCTACTACCCTTCACAACAGCATGGCTGGAAGTGGAGAGCATTATGCTAAGCAAAATAGCCAGGGGGTGAAAAACAAATACCATATGACCTCACCTGTAAGTAGAACCTAATCGACAAAACAAGCAAGAAAACTCTAAACTAGCAACATTGAAAGAAAAAACAAACTGACAGTAACAAGAGGGAAGGAGGAAGGGTGTAATGGGGAAAAGAAGGGGAAGGGTCAAATCAAGGAACAAATAAAGGACCCATGGCCAAAGCCAAAGTTGGGAAGGATTGAGGGTGATGGGGGGGGTGAGTGGGGAAGGGGAAAGTGGTGCCCATAAAATGGAGACAATTGCATTTGAATTAAAAAAAAAAAATAAAGGGCAGATAAAGAGCTCCCCAGACAAGAAAAAACTAAAGGAGTTCATCATCACCAAACCATTATTAAATGAAATGTTAAAAGGACCTATTTAAGAAAAAGATCAAAACTATGAACAATAAAATGGCAATATTTATCTATCAACAATTAAATCTAAAAAACAAACTAAGCAAACAAGAACAGAGACAGAATCATGGATATGGAGAGCATTTTGATGGTTGTCAGATGAGAAGGGATTGTGAGGGAATGGGTGAAGAGGTGAGGGGATTAAGAATTGCAAAGAGATAGTTACAGAATAGCCATGGGGACATTAAGAACAGCATAGGATATGGAGTAGCCAAAGAGCTTACACTCATGACCCATGGACATGAACAACGGTGTGGGGATGGCCTGAGGGAGTGGGGGTGCTGGGTGGAGAAGGGTAAAGGGGAAAAAACCAGGATAACTGTAATAGCATAATCAATAAAATATAATTTTAAAAAAAATTGAGAAAATATCTGGAACACATATAATATTGAGATGATTTCCCTCATATGAAAATATTTCCTATAAATCAGTAAGAGAATGTCAACCAGCAGAATATGAACAAAGGTTAAATTTTAAAATTCAAATAAATTTTAAACATTAAAGATTCTCAACCTTACTCATAGGAAATGTATGGTAAAGCTACAAGGTTATACACTTTTTATCTATTTGATCAGCAAGATTAGAGAGAATGTAGGTAAAGACGTGAGGAAACATGATGTGGGAGTGTATATTAATAAAATTTTTATGGAGTGCTATCAGGCAATATGTTAATAATAAAATGTACATACCCTTTGACCTATAATTCGTCTTCTGAGATTTAACAGATATAATTGCACCTATATGAAATGAATATATTTAAAAGAATATTCACTTCTGTGTGCATATAAATCCAAAAGAATGGGGAAAATGTAAGTATCCATTGATAAAAGAATAGTTAAATAAATTTTGGTACATCCATGGAGTGGAATGGAGATAATGAAAGAGTTCTACATGTATGGATCCTGATGTGGAATGGTCTTGAAGATCTATTAAGTGAATAAGCAGCAACATCTTCTGGTTGCTATTACATCGATGTTTATATCTATGTAATGATTTATATGGTTTTATATACACTGATCACATCTGTATGGATTCACAAGTAACTGGCAAGAGCATGCCACTTGAGAAGAGTAATTAAGTGTCTAAGCATAGTGTGAAGACTTTGTATCCTATTCCACTTCACAAGTTCTGAATTTAATACTATGTGCATGTACATGAAATGAAAATTACACAATTCCACAAATACATATTAAATATTTATTGTTTTTGTCCAAAGTTAGACATTTCTAAACAAACACAAAAAAGAACCAGTTCTCAAAGAAAATCTGAAAACACAATTCTTAACATATGTGTAATGTGTGTTCACATTATACTTAGATTTGCTCTTTTACTCTAACTGAATAAGAAAATTACCACACATACTATAGCTCAAAGTTTTTTAAGGATTTGTTATTTTCTCCTATATGAGTATTGGCAGTAGTGGAGAAAGGGCACCATTGTCTTTTTCAACACAAGTTTCAGGAGGAGGTAACTCTGTAGTCTTCTGTATACTGATTTTAAAAACCACTGTTTTCCAGCTTTTACAGTCTTCTAAGTAAAACTAAAATTTAACACTAAATGACATTTCCGTCTTTCTTAATTGCTCACATGGGAATTACAGAAATCAAGAAAAATTTCTAAAAGAAAAGGAAGAGTTAGGAAATAGGACTGGGAAATATGCAAATTGTAAATCACTCTCCATTTCCAAAGTATACGATTTTCTTAGTATTAAACAGGATGAACTTCACAATAACAGGTATAAGGGGAAATATTTTTTGAAAGAATCTTCCTTTTCCTTATTAGTATTTCAGAAATCGGAATGTCTTTCCTGACTGTTAGTTTTGAAAAGTACTTTTATTTTGTCTCTAAAGGGAGACTATGTTCTGTATCTACAGTTCCTTTATTTAAAGTGCTCCCCAAAAGGAGATTATCTTCTTTAAGCAAAGCTTCTAAATAACAGTCAATCTGTTCCAGGTCTCCTACTGGTCCTCCCTGCAAAAGAAAAGCAACAATCCTATCAGGGAAAGAAGCTACAGGGTTTATTCCTATAATCTGGGTGGCCTCTGAGCAGTCTTCTCTGTGATTCAGGTAACAACACAATCCACCTTGCATTTGAATAATGCTTTTAATCTTATAAAATGTTTTCACATTTATTCTTGTTTTATGCTTGTAAGTGGTTAAAGAGCTGGATCATTTTTTATTTAGTGGAGGTTAATTTAACTTTTATTTTCTTTCTACCTAATCATTTGTCATATTCCTAAACCCCTCCTCCAGCCTCTTCTCATCTTTCTCTGTTATAGGCGCTCATCTCCGACTTTAAAAATTCATGAATCTTTAGCCTTCCAGGCTAAACAGATGAGTAGGAAATCCTGATTTCTCTGTTTCTTGTCTTTCCTCTGCGGCACTTTTCCCCTCAGTGCTTGGCTTGCTGCCTACCTCTGCTCCCTTTTCTCTCTTGCCCCTCAGGCCTCTGGGTTAATTTCATGCTCTCCTTCCCTGGCTTTTTGATCCATGAACAGCTGGACAAACTCTCCTTTTTTACTAACCAAAATCTCACACCCCTCAAGCCCAACCATGGGATCAACCCCTCCCTAACTGAGCTGATGGAAAAGAGAATTTTCACGAAGGACCTTTCAGAAATAATCCCAATTCTATTTTTGTTTCCTATAAATGTCTGGCACCATCACCCTAGTTCTTCATCTCTTATCTGTTAAATGGGATTAAATTAAATGTGCTTCTGCTTTGATCCTTCTGTCCTAGATTTCTTCAGTCCTCTACCAATGCTAAATTGTTTTACGTCCCAGCTTTGTGACTGGGACCCTGTTCCTTAAGACAGGTTTCCACAATATTGATATTCACCTGCATTTTCAAATACTCACTGACCCTTAGGAATTCGCTGTCTGATCCTTCCCAACACTGACCACTCTCAGCCTACTAGGTCCAGTCTAATCCTTTGGTTACTGCTCTCGCAGACTAGACTTCCACCTAGAACTTCAGGTGGGTCCCCAGCTTCTTCATGGCCTGCCGCATCTGCTTTTGGGTCTACCTCACCTCAAGTCCCTGCTCTACTCCACTGCTTTTGCTCTGACACTCAGAGACAGTAAGAATGGAAACTTTAAGTGGGGGATGAGAGGAAATGTATTTGGGCAGGAACCCTTTGAATGCCTCTCCAATGATACTAGACAAAGCACTGCACACTCTGTGGGCTGAAGTCCTTCACTTCCTTACCAAATTTTGTGAATAAAGCAATTAAAATTAGTATGATTACCCTGACTATTTTGGAGTAGGGCCAGGAGTCTGGCACAAAAGGAAGAGCAAATTATTATGCTTTCGTTTTTTTCCTAGTGAAACATAAATTTGCTCTTCAGAGAATCAACAATTTTCATGAACTTTTCTCATATAGAGTGATGTTCAGTGTCTATCTATGATATAGAATCTGATATAAGTCTCCCTAGTTTTTCTTGTTAGCAAAACAACTATTACCACTGAAACTTTACCATATACCAGGCTTTGATTTACATCTTTACACATAAAAATATTTCCTACCATTTACAGCCACAAGAACCAAAAGGAGTTCTACTCACAATCCACTTTTACGGCAACAAATAAACTTGATAATAGGTTTATCTACTATTGTTAATAGAAGCACAAATATAATTACCATTACTGGAAAGCAGTTAGCATTAATTGTCCTTTTATATTTTAACAATGAAACACTCTAACTGTTGCCTAGACCACCCAAGGAGAAGAAAGGTTTTTTCTTTTGGCTCTATACTTCAATTAAACAAAAGTATTTTCTGCTTTTTATTTTGTAGCCAATATAAGAGAAATCCCAGAGGAACCAAAATATGTGTTTCTTTGAAGGAGGAATGGACTATCAGCTTGAATGCTCACAAACCAGGGCTGAAACCCAGGCAGTCTGGTTTCAAAGTCTGTGTCTCTCCCTTAAGCCCTTCATGGGCAAGACAAACCTCCAACTGCCCCACCAGGTTGGGAAACTCTCGGTGGGAAACTCAGCTCCTGCCCTCTCACCTTGCATGGCCCAGGAAGGCTCCATCTCTGTCCCAGATGAGGGTTTATTCTGAGGAAAATGCCATGTGCTTCCTAGGCTCACTGTGGATTTCTCAATTTATTTCTAGCATTTACAGAAAGGTTTTTCAATCTTGGCTATATATATTTTAATTTTTCTATGTTAAAATGTTAAAAATGTTAGAAAACATAAAAATATTAAAATGTTAAGAAAAGATTTAAATTTTTCTAACATTTCTATGTGCTACAGTAGAAGAGGAACCTTTCCTCACTAGCACAATCTCAGAGAAACCCAATTGTTTATGGATTAAAATATACCAACAAACAAGGTGGACAATAATCCATATTTACCTGAGGTTTCCTGGTCTCTCCGATCGATCCTCTAACGTTAGAAAAGTCAATTTTTATTTACATATTAGGGTAAAAATTAATTAACATAGTTTGCTATCTGAAAAAATTCTGAAAAATTTTCCTACTGGAAACATACTACTGAGGAGACTTGAAGGTAATCAAACTACACGAACAGCACAAGCAAAGATTCTGATTTTGTTAAGAATAATAGATCTTTAAAAAATGTTCTAGTATATACTTTCAAAGTTCTCTTATTTACAGTATCAGTATCCTTATAGGGAAAGTAAGGATTAGGTTAATGACTTGTCCAAGGTCAAAAAATGGATTACGATATGAGAAGCTAGCTGAGTGCTCTTCTTACAAAGTATATTCCTACTACTCAAATAAAATCTCATCACTTACCAGCTGAAATTTTTGCAACACTGCTGCCAGTTTTACGCGAAGATTATTCAGTTTATCTTCAGTAACTTTCCTCTTTTGTTCACATTGCACCAGAGATATTTCATTAATCACTCCTCTTCTATTAGTATCATAGATAACAGACTGCATTTTTCTCTTCAGTTTTTCCTCATATTGGACCATGTAAACATTCTGGATCTGGGAATGTTTTTTAAAACAGTTTTAATATATTTTTGAATTTTACTTTGTCCTTAATATCAGAAAGCAATTTTATATTTCAATTATGCATGTATATGCCACGTGTCAATTCCATATATATACACATACTATAAGTGGTCACATGTCCCATAAACCTTAAGTTTGTCCTTAAGAACATATAATCTAATAGAAGAGTAAAAGAAAGGAAGAAAAATGCACTATAGTCCAGTATCTGTAATATAAGGATGAGAGAGGCACACGAATGCATTCCCTTGCTTTGAAATGAAGAAGGAACCCATTAATGGTTGAATCTGTTCTCCCACCAGTGGTACAAGATTATTTCAAGGAGGCAGGAGCCTGTAACCCTCTCTCCACAGACCCAGTAACTCACAGACAATGACAGAATGGCCAGCCACCTGGGACTTCTATGGTGGATAATGTCGTGTTATTGGTAACTCTAGTCTGTGGCATTTGGGAAGCACAGAAGCTACAGTAAGGGGAATTCCTGTTCTGCCACTGTCTTTGGGTTCCTTTTCCTGACGTAAAGAGTACAGTTGTATAAGAGCACATACAACTCTTGCTAATTCAAGAGCTTTTGGTTGTTTTCCAAGAGCCCATGTTGCGCTTGAGGCACTCACAGAAGAAAAAGGTAATGGAGAGGCCAAATGTTTCAATTTCAAAATGACATTAATTTCTTGTATCGACACTTTGAGAGGGCCAAGGGATAGTGGGGAAAAAAAGATGCATGTCAAATTTTATTTTGATAATCATGTAAATGGTTCTTTAATGAGATTTCTGTGCTCTAACATGGCTGGGTTGCTAGGAAAATTGTAAGGTGGCTTTATTTCTCTTCTGGGACTGCCCTTCCCCCTTGCCCCTCCTCTACCACATGCTCAGGCCCTTCCCAGACATTGTCCACATAGTCTCCCTCTTTGTACTCAAGGACCTCATCATGAATTTCTTATCTTTCCATAAAATGGTTTAAACAAACAAAAATCCTTAAATATATTAACTTCTGTTTAATAGACATTCACCAACTCTTTCCTAAATTCAAGGAATCCAATTTAACTGTAGGTGATAACAAAGACATGTAAGGCTCAGCCCTTACCCTGTAAAAGCTTCTAGTCTACAGGGTGAGATAATGTGAATAATGGGTATTATATCTTATGTGAGAAAGTGCAATTGTGCCCCCAAGGAAGGCACAGATATTAGAGTTGAGAGCAGGGTGTGAATTCTCCATTAAATTAAGAGAATCAAAATCCTTCCTTGCCTTAGATCTATGTTAGTAACTTATCCCTAATTATTTAAGTGTTTCATGCGCTATTAACTGAAAAGAGTATTTGGGAGCACGGACCCAAATACCACTGTACAGTGGCAAACTCTAGTCCAAAATGTGTGCTCCTCCCCCACCCCTACAGGCACAACACACACACACAAAGTAGTGTTAAATGTGAGACTTGTGAGGTTTGTAGTTTGTCATATAAATAAAGTTTAGAATTTTAGAGTCTTTAGCTTCCTGGAAACTCGTGGGGTGCATCAGGAATTAGACCCTGAAAGCCTTGATCTAACTCTGCCTATTTTTACCTTATTTCCAAGAGTTCTGGGCTTCATTTTTCCAGGAATACACCAAACTCAGTCTTGCCTCAGGTCCTCAACCCCTGCTACAGCTCTCTGTTTGGTAAGTTTGACCCCAGATTTAAACAAGGCTGACTCTTTGCCTCAGGTCTGTACTGAAATGTGGCTCAAATGTTCTGTGCTCACCTGGAATAGCCTCTCCTTCCCTAACACACACCATCACTCTTTATCCCCAGCCCTATACAGTTATTTTTATGGCACATTGCACTATATGTTTATTTATTTAGGCATTTAATATCTATCATTATAGGACACTGCATTATGTTTTATTTATGTGTTTATCTCTTTCTTTAGAATGTAATTTCAATGTTAAAAAAAAAAAGATTTTGTTCACCTCTGTATAACCAATGCCTGCCCACACAGTGAGCCTTAAGGAACGGGGTATTAGGAGGGCAGATGTGTAGCATTCGCAGCAAGTGGATTTCAGACACGTGGGCCAATCCTGCCTTGAAATCCACGTTCTAAGATCCTGGAGGGGAATCTACTTTTGATCATCTTCAATTCAAACTATAAGAATTTGATGGTTTACAGCTAAGGCAACAACCACCTACTCCAGGAAGCTTCACAGATGCTTCCATGGAGGCATCAGTCAAACCCATGGCGTGACATTTCTATGGGCTGCAGGTGGAGGCGGGTAAATAATTCAGTTCAGCTGAAATAAGGACAAGGTCAGATAGTGCAGATGTCGCCAGACATTTATATTCCTTAGTTTTCAAAATTCTAGGATTTTACAACTTTTGCCATCCTGAACAACAGCCACAAAACTTTTTTAAATATAACAACAATAAAATAAACAAATAAAATTTAAAAGAGATATAAAATATTACAAACATTATTTAGAAAACCAAAAGTAATGCTCATCAGCAACAAAAAGGAACACACTATTGACACACTTGAATGGTTTGAAAGGACCTCATGCTGAGTGAATAAAGCCAATCATAAAGTGACACATACTGTATGATTCTACTGCTGTAACATTTCTAAAATAACAAAAGTTACTGAGATGGAGAACGGATTGATGGTTGCCAAGAGTTAGACACGTTTGTACACGGGAGGCAGGACTGTAAAGGAAGATCTTTGTGGTAATGGGAGTTCTGTATCCTGATTTTAGTGGTGGTTACACAAATGTGCACCTATGATAAAATGAGACACATATTTTGCCAATTTCAATGTCCTGGTTTTGATATTATACTATAATTATATAATAATGTAGGGCACAAGCTTCAGGCGAAGGGTATGTGAGACCTCTGCTATTTTGTCAATTTCTGTGTATCTATAATCACTTCAAAATAAAAAGTTCAAAAGACAACAGTGACATTAAGAATGTTTATATAGCACATTACATTCAAAGTCATATTTAGTCTCTTAAAGTTTAGTCTTGTAACCAGCAAACTATATTTCCTTCAAATACTACCAGCTTGTTTCCAATTTATTCTTCTGCCTTTCTCAGGCTAACATCTCTGGGAGGTTTCCACAAAATATAGCAATTTTGACAACTTTTAAAGCTTAATATAAAAGAAGCCCTAGTTGTATTAACATTTTAATGAAGGTGAGTAGAGATTTGTAACAGATGAGAAGCTTAGTTCTGCTGGATAAATTTACACTTGTAAAGGTATTTGTGGCTGATGAAAAATGGCATTCTTCCCAATCTACAGTAATTCAGAACAGAATTAAAATTTGAAAGAAAGGATATTCAACTGAGTTTTTAATTTTCTGCCTTGAATTTAAAAAGTCAGAGCTCTGGAGTTCCAAAATCCTAAGACATTTGCATAAAGTAAAACAGGCCTACAATATTTTATACCTTACAGGAATATGCATGCGAGTGTTTATGTGGACAGGCTCTAGAGCAGACACAATAAATTTTGATTCAACACACAAGAGTAAGATCTAAATGTATTCAAAGGTCCTGACTGAATGCCACCAGAACACACAGTTTGGTGAGAGAGGGTTGTTAACTTCAAAGATTCTATAATCCAGTTGGGAAAAAAAATAAAATATCAGAAACTGCTACAACACAAGGAAGAAAATTTAGTTAATGCTAAAATCAAGTTTTAAGGCTCTCTGAGGGCACAGAAAGTCAAGATTAATTTCCCTTGGAGAGACTGAGCAAGACTTGATGGAGAAGGCAACACTGACCAGGTTCTACGGGGAGGGTTGGGCAGGACTTCAAGAGGCCAACTGTGGACTGGGAGAGTAAATAAGAATATTCTGCAGGGTCAGGAAAGGCTCTGAGGCAGGCTAGTCTAGAACGTTGGAGCAATTCCAGTTTGGGTGGACCAGACGGCTTGTGAGAGGGAAAAATAAAAGACAGCAGTGCAGTTCGGGTTGTGCAGGGCGACCAATGCTGTGATGACTCAGCGATCCTCCAATGGTCGTTACGGAAACCGCTGATGCGGTCAGGATGAAGCGACCAAAGAAGTCTGAGGGTTATCCAGGGTCCTTCCGGGCTTGGATGTGGCTCTCTTCATTAAAAGTTCACACCTTCAAACAAGTTGCATACATTTGTCTACATGGACTTCAAGAAATGATTTGAATAGATTTTACTACTACCACCTAAAGCTAACAGTCATTAATAAAGTCCTAAGACCAAGCGGTTTCACATCAGGGAAGTCATGATTCCAACTTTTCTGTGTTTTGCTTGCAACATCTCAATTTCAACAGGAACTCATGGTCTCCTGACTATTTTACTTAGATTCTTTGAATCCCACTTGCCCTGAACATTAAAGGGGTTCTACTCATCATCTATGCTAGTATAGTTCACCTTGAATAAACACTTTTTAAATTCAGTCTGGCCTCCAATACCCAACAATTCGGCTCCTTTACTGATAGTGTAGCCACTAAAAGATTATCATTTAGAGACAGACATGAAGGACATAATAAGCTTGGATAAACTGAGATGTACTACAGTCTAATTCTTAGCACATGTCTAACTTTTACAGTGTAATTACTTAAATCAGAGTTCCCTAACCAGTAGATGAAGATCTGTGGGAAGATCCAGGAGCCTTACTGGTAGTTCTTCAAGCTGGCTGCTACAGCCTTACAATTAAGACATTTCTCGATGGGACACTAAACCTGCCTCCCGCATGCACACACCCCTCTCCAAGATTTCACTGCCAGCATCTCCCACATATATATCTCAACATGTAACATCTAGGTGTCTAGTAAGTAAACAATGATTATTTTACACCAACAGGCCAAGAAGATGTAGTAAATCTACTGCAAATAACACATGCAAACTATCACAAAACTGAAGTATTACAATCGTGATAATAAGATGGAAGAAAGTGGTATAGTAAAAAGAGCTTTGAAGTGGGACAAATCTGAGTTCCAACCCTAAATCTGCTACTTGCATTGTGACACTGGAATATTATCTTTCTGACTCTCCATTTCCTCATTACTAACATGGAGATAGTGGCACCCACCCCCCAAAGTTGTTGTGAGAGTTAAATGAGGTAATGGATATAAGATAAAAGAGGCTGTACATAGGGCCTAGTTCAGTGTCTGGCTCTAGTAACTTTTAATCAATCACAGTTTTACAATCACTGATGATAATAATATTAGTGCTAAAATAGGGTCAAAAGTATATTGAAAGAAAACCTAGTTTTTTATTCTATTCTACTTTGGAAATGTTGACAAGTCTTCAAACTGAAAATGTTCAATTACTGCTTTTTCAACAGTACATTATTTAGAAAATAAGCTCCTTTTCAGTTGAATAATGATAAACTAAGACCTACAAGATGCCTTCATTTGTGTGCATCACTGTCCAGTAAGAACTCAGTCAGAAGTATCAGAGGCAAATACATCAACTGGGGTGTCCAGTTTAGGCATACCCCAAAATTCAAATACAGCCCTTCTAAGAAGAAATCTGGTTTAGGTTCTAATTTTCCTTTCGAGTTTGCCTAGTTACATGTCTTTGGGAACTTATTTTGCAATTTCATTTCCTTATTTATAAAACCAGATTATTCAAATACACTCTATTTCTCACTAAAGAGATGAGGCAATGCCTTTGCTTACAGTTGTGCTTTGCACAACTCCAGGGGGCACCATTCACTCCCTAGTCTTCACAGATTAACATGTTGTTATGGTAATTTTCCAGAACATGGCTGTAAGCATTATTTAAAAACACAAATTTTATAAGTAAAATTGAATATCTAATTGGCTTCATTAAGCAATTCATTAATTGCACAGCATCCCCTTTAGCAATAAGAAGGGCTATCGAAAGGGTTGTACAAAATGGAAGGCTTTTATAGAAAGAAGGGTGGGGCAAGGGAGCTGTTAAAGTAAGAAAAGAAAGGTTTACTTTCAAACCAGAACATCTTTTAGTGGGGAGTGAACAAGAGCTTTTATTATGCAGATTGCCTCTTCTTTCTGTGGGGGATGAGGACGCCCACATGACAGATTTCTCAGTAGTGTTAACCAGAAAATTCTGGATTGGCTGAATAAGAATAGATTTCTAGGAAGAGGTTAAAAACAGTAATTAGGTCAGGTATTAAATCTAGGTTTGGTATCGTGGGCTTTAACACAAGTGATGCTATTTTAACCAACTATAGAAATGATCCCTGAAAGTATAGTCTTACAAGTGATGTTATTTTGAGCTTGTGGTTTTCTCTTTAACAGCATGAGCACATGGAAGAAGATGCCAGTATATGTGCTACAGATGGAGCTGGTGTACCTGTTTGAACGAACACAAGTGTCAGTGAAGAGCTAACACCTCAGTATCAATCTTCGTGTCAAGAAAAGTTCTAGACTGCTGTGGCCTCTATGATGACCTGTGAACCTCTGGCTGTTCTGGCTCCAACAATAATTCCCCATGTCACCTTGGAGATTAGTGCCGGAGTTCACATCTTGGATTCTCAGTTCCTGTGAGTGTGAAGTAAGGGACTTGAGGGTATGTGATTTCTTTAGCATTTCTCTAATAGAACGGGAAGACTCTAGGGACTTTTTCTCCCTAGGAAATCTTTAAGAACTAGATACACAGTATTATTTAAGACTGTAAAAAAATGAAAATGTCACCCCTGGCTGGGTAGCTCAATGGGTTAGCGCATCATCTCAATATGCCAAGGTTGCAGGCTCCATCCCTAGTTAGCGCAAATACAGGAATAAACCAATGAATACATAAATAAGTGGAACAACAAACTGATATTTCTCTCTCCCTCTTTGTCTCTCCCTTCCTCTCTCTCTAAAATAAATCAATAAAAAAAAAAAGAAAAAGGAAAAAAACTCTACTGAGAGAGCAAGAGGTAGAGAGAGACAAAGAAAGAGAGAAGCTGTAATGAAATACACCAAAATAGTAACAGCAGTGATCTCAGAATGGACTATGGATGATTTTTTTTTATTTCTTTTACTTTTTTTGTTAGGTTAACTACTTTTATAACTACTCTTATAATGGAAACATCATAGGCTTTAAAAACTGTTGATAAGATACTAAATAAACAAAAAAAAATCAGGGAAATATGAACTTGCATAGAATACAGCTGGTAGTTTCACTGTTTCATTGTAACACTGATGGGATGCCACAGGAACCTAACTCTTGTTTCCATCAACAGCCTATAGTAAAACTGGTTCATTATACAGAGTTTCACTTAAAGTTACAGAACCTACTGAAGATGTTAAGAGAGCACTTAACTGTAATTAAAACTTTAATCTACAGACAATTTCTGGTTTAGTCCAGTGTCTCAGGAATTCAGTGAATCTCTTCAAGACTCAGAATGTCATGTTTCCGGTACAAATAATAGTCCTGCTCCAAGTGTTTCATAAGCTTTATGCTGTGGAAACATTTACATTTTCAAAATCAAAAGGATGTTTCCTTGTGACATCTGATATGCTACATTAATGTAAGTCTTGATAAGTGAACACCAATTTGATTTCCTTCCAAACCCAACTTTTGGAAATGTGTATCATTTCTCCTTTGGAATAAAGGATCATTTAGAATATAAATGACTGTGTTGAAAGGAAGCTTACCTGTTTGAAACACATTTTCAGTTTTCTGTTTGTCTGCTCTGGGCATTGCTCCAGCTGTTTTCGTAAATTATAATAAAACAGGATATTAACTTTTAGAGAATCAGCTGTCTACAACAGACTTATAACATGCACTGCCTGGTATAAAAGCAGCTTCAAAGCCTAGAACTTGGATCAGGTAGCTGATCAACATTTTCCTTCCCTTCTTATATGGTACTGTCCCTGGGGACAGATTTGATAAATTCAATTGTTTTCATCTTTCCGCGTGATGTCTTCGTGATTCCAATAAGACTAGTGCTCTGAGCGCCTAACGTGGCTGACCCACCCCATCCTCACCTCAGCTCCTCATAAAAGGTGGCTGAGGAAATGTGTCTAAGAGATAGAAACTCTATTTTTGGTGTAAAGAAGGAAAGTCAGGAACTATGTCCTATTTCTTTTGATCTCTGCAACCAACTGTTCTCAGTCTGTAAGATCTGCCCGAAGCTTATTTAACCCTTGGCCACAGTGGTTTTAATTCTGAGTCTTTTATTTAGTATAATGATCCTCATCTTCATTCACTTAGTTCCCCTTACTGGTAACACTTGACATTTTTGTTCACTGGAGATTAAATTCAGGTTCTTCTGTCATTCCCTCAGAGTTCCACAAGAGCTGGCTTACCTCCAAACTTGCTACAAATTCCTCCACAGATGAATAGCCCAATTCCGATGGTGGCTGATACTCTGGAAAGAAATACAGCATAATCTCCCTGGCAATAAAAGCACAGCAGAGATGGGAATATATTATTTGTGTGAATATTTATAGTTTTAAGGAGATTCAGTCTGAACAGTTAAAATCCTCAGCATTGCCTAGTATCAAATATAACACGTATGCATGCACACATATACTCTGCAGAATATTTGTCTGGGTAGTAAGAAGATGAGTGGTTGGGGGCAGACTGATAAAAGGCCTCTGGGTATCTGAGAGGAGCAGCAGTCAGACGGCAGGGAAAGAAAAGCTGCATCTGGAGTCCCTGAGAAATGGGTCAACTTTATGGTTGGTTTGGTGGGACAGAGGGGTGAGAGGTCTTTTACACAAACCACTGCTCCCTCCCCCAAATCCAGCCACCCTTCCTCCCATACAGGGTTAAACCCTCTTCTAAGCATTGGTCCTTTTTGTGGTGGGTATAAATTCTTCTGAGTTTAGAGCTCATCAGCAATCTTCTAAGGAAGAACTTCTAGAAAAGCCTGGTAAGATGAGAATGAGAATGCAGCACCATAGCTACTGAGAGAGGGGACCCTAGCCGTATTTGGGGAGCCCCAAAGTAGAGGAGCTAGCCAGCAGTGAGGAGCTGGGGGTGAGGGCACATGAGGGAAGGATTCTAGACCAACGGCATGACATGTTGGGGGACTGAGTACTTTCCAAAGGTACTGAGACCCCGGTCAGATGCGACCACTTTTTATAAAGCCCTAAAAATGTGCTAAGCATTGCTATCTGCTTTATACATACGGAATTTTTATGGAAACTCTGATTGAGAAGTTACCCCTATCGTGATCCTCTCTGGTTTCCCGATTATTAAGGACCCCAGCCTCCTGCCCCCATCAGGCTCAAGCAGGTTGGCTATCTCTCCTTCCCAGTATTCAGCCTTCTCCTCTCTCCTGCACAGAGCTGCTGAGAAATAGCTTTTCCCTGGGGGATTCTGTCAGCTAGGACTGACTAGAAAAGCAGACAGGTTATCCAGCTCCTGGGCTCTCCAGGCACAAGCACACAGACATTTTTCTTTTTCTTTACCCCAAAAATTAGATCAGGAAAACTGTTAGATACTGTTAAAAAGACAGATGAAAATACCAAAAACCACAAGTGAAGAAGAAAACAAGGAATCTGTTTCCACTGGTGAAATGAGAGAAAACATACTACTGCTGCTTAAGGCAAAAGGGAAAACTGGGAAATGAGGCGCTCGTTCTGTTCCAGTTGAAGTCTTGCATTTTGTGTTATTCTTTTGCCGCTGAGTATTTTTATAACACAATCACCACAAAATTTCAATCTGGTGTAGAAAAGTGCTATTTATTAACACATTTAGCTTTCAGAGTGTTCAGTTGATAACAGCATGATGATTTCAGGAGATGAAAATTCTACATGTGCATTAGGGAAATGGTTTTGGGGAAGTTTTAATTTTCTATTGATGCCTAATTATAAAAGTGGATCCACTTTAAAGTTTTAGTACACTTAATCAGATTATCTCCTTTTTGATCACATGTAACTCATTAAAATTAATAGTAATGATACACTTAAAGAACAAAAATTAGCCAGGTACAAAAAATAACAAAATGATGATACATAGTGGCACACCCAAACTCTGCTGTAATACAACCAGACAGGTCTCTCCAGGTCTCACAGTGTGGGCACACACACACACTTTCATATGTATATATTTCCATGTGTCTGTATGTGTGTGTGTGTGTGTGTGTGTGTGTATCCCTATGTATGTATGTATATACACTGTGGTTAAGAGCATGAGATTTCAAATCAGGGAGCCAGAGGTTAAACCCAGAGCTGATCTTAGGAGCTGTAAATTTTCTTTGAGACTTTGAGTGTATTACTGCTTCTCTAAGCTTCAGTTTCCTTATCCATAAAAAAACTGTTAAAAATAATACCAATCATAAGTTTGTGGAAATAAAGAGCAAACATATACAAAGCACTTAAGTGAATGTTTAAAATATAGTAATGGTCTAAAAATTATAGCTCTTAATTGTCAAGAAAGCCTGTCACAATCATTGTGCATGTAGTCATATCCATACATTTTTAGTAATATGCACATATTCATTCAGACATACACAGGCACATACATATATAATTTATTGCATACTACAAGGTCTCAGTGACCAATGACATGTCTGAATCTTAGAAATCATAAGGAAAAAACCAGGATTCAAATTCATGGCTACCTGATTCAAAGCTGAGAATCTTACATATTACTTCTGATCAAATACTGACAGAAGGTAAGAAACTAGTTAGAGAATCCCATTCTTTAGGGACTATACCACAGGCCAGTGATTATCAACTGGTATGCCTCAAGAATTTTTAAAATATGTGCAGTGGTTGGTGTGGCTCAGATGGCTGGAGTGTCAACCAAGAGGCTGCTGTTTTGATTCCCAGTCAGCGCACGTATCTAGGTTGCAGGTTCCATCCCCAATGTCCACAGATTGGTTGCATGCGAGAGACAACCAATCAATGTTTCTCTCTCCCCACTCCTCTCTCTATAAAAGCAGTGGGAAAAATGTCCTCCTGTGAGGAATATATGTATATTTATTTTTCCTTAAAAAACACGCAATACATGACTATTCAGTCAGGGACACTGACCTTTTTTCCCTTAGATTGTCAAATAACAAAAGCCAACACAACAAGAGTTGCCGGGTGTGAATGAATAAAAATTATACCTATTTTTTTTCAGATCAGCAAAAAATATATTTTTGGTGTGTGCAGAATTTTAGTAATTAATTTATGTGTACCACGAGATGAAAAAAGTTGAAAATCGCTGTTATAGGCCATGGCAACATGAGACCGACGTCCATCCAGATCATTGGAGAAGTGGTCTTTCCCAACCTCATGACATCTCTACAACACTGAGGCCTGGCCTGCTTCTGCCTCTTTCCCTGGCTAGTGTAAGTTTGCCAACCCCGGCACTATAGTAGATTTGGAGGTCAGAACTTAGTGTTCAGAAATGCAGCACTCTAGCTTCGTTACTTCATTGATAACTTGCCCCTGGATCCCTGGTATCATTAGTAAAATGTGTCCTGATGCAAAGTCCAAGGTAGATCCACTTACAGATAAGCTTCCTCCTTTCTTCTGCAGCAGGACAGATGTTGGGAGTGTGTTCCTAAACCACAGTAGGTGGGGCCCTGATGCCCATATAAGCACAGCTCCACAGCCCTGGATGATGCCACAAAAATTTCCATAGAGCCCAGAGCAACTGCAAAATTGAGTTCACGTCGTACATATACAGCCAACCTCCATATTTCTTTCTTCCTTCCTGCTTCTATTCTTTGCTAAGTCTCTCCTCTAGAAAGAATCCATCAGTCACTCATCAGAGAGTCAAAATAACCATCCTAAGGAAAAATGTCTTCCAGCCACGGCATGCTGTGCAGCCTCCTTGGCCAAAAGCCTCTTATCACACACAGTTCCCCGTGGTCCGTAAAGCCCAACCAAACCAACTAGCTGCACTAATGTGGTCATGTTGCTGCCCCTGCCCCAGCTCCGTCCTCCCATGTGACCCTTATTTTAGAGCCCTTTTCAGTATACTAACTGCTTTGGCCTGATTGGAAAACCCCCTATCATTGGTCCCTATTTGGAATAACTCTGAAACCTGGTCTTCACCCTGTCTGTGACAACATCTTTTGAGAACTGGGAGCCTCCTTAATCAGGCCCACAAATTTAACATTCTACACTGAGCCAAAAAGTAAAACTCAGTTTGCCCCAGGAAGTTTAGTATCAAAAGCTACAAAAAGAGACTTTTCAGAAGGCCATGCAAATGTCATGAGGAAAATAATAGGAAGGAAAGAAGGAAGTAAATTCAGGAAGACAAATTCAGTAAGGCAAACTCAGTAAGAATTCTTCATTGCATTCGAGAGGGGCTATTCACCATATTGCCAGACCGGGTAATAGGCAGTTGGCCACTCTAGATTTATTTCCAGGGACAGTTAACACGTGGTATATCTAAATCTGTATAGTTAGGGAACAAGCCATAAAATCATTTGATTGAATTTTCTCATTAACATTACCACTTAATAAGGAAAAAATCAGGAGCTATCACTGCTTACAAAGTTCAATGAAGCATGTAGAAATATGTTAGTAAATATCTTTACCATAAATTAGATGTCAGTTTTCTTACTGTTTCCTTGACAGATGTGTTTTGATAAGACTTTGTCAGCGAAGAAGCAACTCCACAGCCACCACTTACAGAAACTCTGGCTTTGTGTCCAAAACTTGGATTTAAATCTTCCACTGGTACACTTAATTTCAAAGTAGGAATCACATTAAATACTGATAAACTCAGAAACATCAACATAGGACAAATGAAATAATACATAGCAAATGAAAGCAAAGACATAAGTGTTAAGCTGAAAATCATCATTTATGTAGTTCTACAAAATCAATTCTAAAGTAGAAAACTTATTATTTATTCCTGACAAATCTTGTTCTGAGGTTTTTGGCTGGTCACAGTTAAATAAAATTGGTACTGATTTATTCTTAACAGTAGTCATATATACCATTTGTCCTTTATTTGCTGAAAGAGGCTGTTAAAGTTCTATTTTAGCCTGGGGGTAGGTTCATACAGAAATAAAATCAAAAAGGAGCAAAGTCAACTGGAAAAAAAAATGTAGTCAAATCTAGAGGAAGAAGAATGCTCCGGGTGAACTGGAATGAACAAAATAAACTGATGAAAAAAATAGAACCAAAGGTAATGGATACATGGAACAGACTGACAGATCTCTGAGGGGAGGGTAGTGAGGGGACTGGAAGAGATTTGCCAAATAACATAGAAGCATAGCCCATGGACACAGAAAACAATGTGGTGAAGGCTGGGGAGGGGCGGTGTGGGCATCTGTAATAGTGTCAACAATAAAAAAACAGATAACAAGATTCTTTAAAACAGTAGTAAGTGATCTAAAAGAAGATGGTAAGATTGGGTCATGTGCCTTGTCAGAAGTGGGGTGGGCTATTTTACTTTTTTAGCACAACAGGTGGAAGCTGTTTAATGTAGACTTTAAGAAAATTATTATGCCTCATTAATAAGACCTTGGAGGTTCATAATTAGGGTTCAATCTTTTTTAAAATTTATTTTTATTGTCTTTTTTCCAATACCATTTATTCCCCTTATATGCTATTCCTCACCAAACACCCTCCCCCTTGTAATCACCACATTGTTGTCCATGTCTGAGTCCTTTTACTATTTACATTGATCCCCCCACCCCCTAAACACCACCCCCAGAGCTGTCAGCCTGCTCTCTATAGGTCTGTTTCTATTTTGCTTGTTACTTCAGTTTGTTCAATAAATTCCACATATGAGTTAAATCATACTTATTTATCCTTCTCAGATGAGTATCACTTAGAGTAATGTCCTCCAATTCCATCCATGCTGTCTCATGGGTAAAATTTTATGGGTTTTTTTTTTGTTTTTGTTTTTTTTTACTTTTCTGCACATATATATCTAATTTTCCCAACACCATTTATTGAATAAACTATTTTTAGTCCACCGTATGTGCTTGCTCCCTCTGTAAAATATTAATTGACTATAAAAGTGTGGATTTATTTCTGGGCTCTCTATTCTGTTCTGTTTTTGTGTCTGTTTTTATGCCAGTACCAAGCTGTTTTGATTACTATGTCTTTATAGTATAGTTTGATATTGGGTACTGTGATCCCTCCAATTTTGTTCATCTTTCTCAAGATCATTGTTGCTATGCAGGGCCTTTTGTGGTTCCATATAAATTTGGAAATATTTGTTCTAGTTTTGTGAAATACGTCACTGGTACCTTGAAAGGCACTGTGTTGAATCTGTACATTGCTTTGGGTAGTATGGACATTTTAATGATCTCAATTCTTCCTATCCACGAATATGGTATGTGCTTCCACTTATTTGTATCTTTCAATTTCTTTTTTCAGTGTTTATAATTTTAAGAGTACAGATATAGTTAGATTTATTCCTAGATATTTTATTGTTTTTGAGGCAACTGTAAATCAGATTTTCTTAATCTCCCTTCCTGATAGTTCATTATTGGCATATAAAAATGCAACTGATTTCTTGATATTTACTTTGAATCCTGCTACTTTATTGTTCTAGTAGTTTCTTGTTGTATCTTTTGGGTTCTCTATGTACAATATCATGTTATCTTCAAATAAAGACAGTTTTACTTCTTCTTTTCCAATTTGGATGTCTTTTATTTCTTCTTCTTGTCTGATCCCTGTTGCTAGGACCTCCAGTATTATATTAAATAGAGAGGTGAAAGCAGACATCCCTGTCTTGCTCCCATTCTTAAGGGGAACATTTACTGTTTTTGCCCATTAAGAATGATGCTGACAGTGGGTTTGTCATATATGGCCTTTATTATGTTTAGGTATGTTCCCTCTTTTCCCACTTTACTGAGAGTTTTTATCATAAATGGGCGCTGGCTTTTATCAAATGCTTTTTCTGCATCTATTGATATGATTGGGTGGATTTATCCTTCATGTTGTTATGTGGTGAACCACATTTATTGATTTGCAAATGTTGTACCAACCTTACATCCCTGAAAATAAATCCCACTTGATCATGGGGTTTGGTCTTTTTGATTCACTGCTGTTCAGTTTGCTAATATTTTGTTGAGGATTTTAGCATCTGTGTTCATCAGAGATATTGGCCTATAATTTTCTTTCTTTATACTGTCTTTATCTAATTTTGAAATTAGGATAATGCTGGCCTTGTAAAATGAGCTTGGGAGTCATCTATCCTATTGCATTTTTTGGAATAGTTTGAGGAGAGGTGTTAGTTCTTGAATATTTGGTAAAATTCACCTGTGAGCCACCTGGACCAGGACTTTTGTATTTATTGGGAGTTTTTTTACTGCTTCAATTTCATTGAGTGTAATCTGCCTATTCAGATTTTCTGATTTATCCTGATTTAGTTTTGGAAGATTTTGTGTTGCTAGAAATTTATCCATCTCTTCCGGGTTGCCCATTCTGTTGGCACACAGTTGTTCATATTTTCTTACAATCCTTTGTACTTCTTTAGTGTCAGTTGTTATTTTACTTCTTTCATTTCATTTGGGTCCTCTATCATTTTTTCTTGTTGAGTCTGGTTAAAGGTTTGTTATTCTTGTTTATATTTTCAAAGAACCAGCTCTTGGATTCATTTATCTTTTGTTTCATTTTTAGACTCTATTTCTTTTATTTCTGCTCTGATCTTTATTATTTCCTTCCTTCTACTCACATTGGGCTTTGTTTGTTGTTCTTTTAATTGCAAAGTTAGATTGTTAATTTGAGCTTTTTGTTTTTTGAGAGAGGTCTGTAGTGATATAAATTTCCCGCTTAGGATTGTTTTCCTAGTTTCCCACAGATTCTGAAATGTTGTATCTTAATTTTCATTTGTTTCAAGGTATTTTTTGATTTGTTCCTTGATCTTATTGTTAACCCATTCATTGTTTAAAAATATGTTATTTAACTTCCATGTCTGTGTTTTTCAGTTTTTATCTTGTGGTTGATCTCTAGTTTCATTGTCTTGTGGTCAGAGAAGATGCTTGATATGATTTCAATCTTCTTAAATTTATTGACACTTGTTTTGTGTCCTCACATGAGGTCTATCCTGGAAAATGTTCCATTGCACTAGAAAAGAATGTATATTCTGCTGTTCTGGGGTGAAATGCTCTGAAGATATCAATTAAATGCATTTGATCTAGTGTGTCATTTAAGTCTGTTGTCTCCTTGTTGATTTTTTTGCCTGGAAGATCTATCCACTAAAGTCAGTGGGGTGTTAAAATCCCTAACTATGACTGCATTTCTGTCCATCTCTCCCTTTATGCCCATCAAGATTTGCTTTACATGTTGGGTGAGTAAATGTTTACTAGAGTTATAGCCTTTTAACATTTGTTGCAGCACTGGTTTGGAATTAACAAACTGTTTTAGCTTGATCTCTTCTCTGGAAAGCTCCTTATATCTCCTTCAATTTTAAATGACAGCTTTGCTGGGTAAAGTAGCCTTGGTTGTAGGTCCTTGCTTTTTGCCACCTTGACTATTTCATGCCACCCCTTCCAGCCTGAAATGTTTCTGTTGAGTAATCAGATGCCAGTCTAACTGGCACTCCCTAATAGGTAACTCCTTGCTTTTCTCTTGCAGCTTTTAGGATTCTCTCCTTGTTTTAAGCCTTGACATTTTAATTATGATGTGTATCAGTGTAGATCTCTTTGGGTCCAACTTGTTTAGGACTCTGAGTTTCCTGAACGTGTGTGATTTTTTTCCTTCACCAGATTAGGGAAGCTTTTGGTCAGTATTTCTTTAAAGGGGTTCTCAAGCTCCTCCTCACTCTCTTCTCCTTCTGGTATTCCCATGATGCAGACACTGTTATGCTTAATGCTGTCCAAAATATTTCTTGAGCCTTCCTCACTTTTTAAAAATTCTTATTTCCTTTGCTGCTATATCTGGGTGTTTTTTCTATCTTGTCTTCCAAAACACTGATTCAATCGTCTGCTTTATCTAACCTACAGTTTATTCCTTCTGATGTATTATTTATTTCAGATATTGTATTCTTTATTTCTGACTCATCCTATTTTATGGTTTCTATGTCTTTTTTCATGCTGTTGAGTATCCTTATAATCATTACTCTAAACTGATAAATTGCTTGCCTCCATTTCATCTAAATATTTCTTCTGGAGAATTCTCTTATTCTTTCATTTGGCTTCTGTTTTTTTTTTTCTTTTCTTACCATTTTGGTGGCTTCTTTGTTATCCCACTTAGCTGTTAAACTAATCAGCCATTAAACTGATCAGTTGTTATTCTAATCAAACTGTAATCAGCCACTAGGCTTAGGCACCACAGGGTGGGGTAGAGTAGTTCGTGGTCCAGGATATTGCTTCCCTTCAGACTGATGCCACCTGGAGATGAGGCTCTGTCTGAGAAAAGATGGCTTATGCAATATGGGGAAATGACTCAACACAGGGATCCTGGTGGCTGTTCTTTCAGTTCTCACCCCAGAGTCACCAACCCCAGATTCTCTTCAGATGTCTCTAGTCTACCTTCCCTCTGGCGTAGCCCAGACAAATGGCTGCAAATGAAATTTTGTGCGTCAGCCCTTTAAGAAGCGCTCTGCATCTCCAGGTGTTTCTCCCTGGCAGAAAGAAACCCTGCTGCGTTTCACAACTGGATATTACCTGGGTTCCTTTCTGGCTCTGGTGTTATAGGCTGGGGTGCCTAGCTTGGGGTATAGATCCCACACTTCTCAGGGGGGGACACACAGCCATGGAACTATCCTTCTGGAACTTCAGCTGTTGCCCATGGGAGCCTAGCCAGCCCCCTCACACTTTCTCCACACTCATTACTGTTCACACTGTGGTGAAGTGGTTTCTTCTCTCTGTCCATGGTTATAAGGCTTCTATCTAGCTAGTGTTCAGTCATTTATTCTGGATGACTTCTCTACAATTTAGTTGTAATCACAGATTGGTCCTAGGAGGAGGTTAGTGTAGCTACCACACATTCCTCCACCAACTTGGATCCTAAGCTGGTTATTGTTTCTTCAAATAGGTCTCATTGCCCTGCTCACTCTCTTCTCCTTCTGATGTAGATCAGATGTAGATGATGTTATGCTCTGTGTTGTCCCAAAGGTTTCCTAAACCCTCTTCATTTTTTAAAAATTCTTTTTTCTTTTTGCTGCTCTGCATTGGTGTTTTTTTCCTATTTGTCTTTCAAATTGATGATTTGTTCCTCTCCTTCACCTTACCTGATGTTTATTCCTTCCAGTGTACTGCTAATTTCAGATACTGCATTCTTTAATTCTGACTGGTCCTTTTTTGTAGTTTTTTTCTGGTTTTTCATGTTGTTGAACATCCCTATAATCATTAAACTCTGTATCTGATCAGTTGTTTACTTCCATTTCATTTAGTTCTTATTCTGGAGAATTCTCTTGTTCTTTCATTTGGGGTCTGCTCCTCTTGCTCTCATTATGACTGCTCTTTGTGTTTGTTTGTATTAGGGAGATGTGCAAAGATTATGGTGCAACCTTATGTCATATGCTGCCTGTGACTGGCTCTGGGCAACCTATTTGGAACTATCAACAATCCACAGCTTATGGCTCCTCTGCTGGACCTGTTTATGCACAGAAAGGACCAAGCTGAGCACCAAGGTCAGCTTTTACCAGCACTGGGCGTGGTGGAGGGTTAGCTAAAGTTTCAAAGTTCCCAGAAATCCACCTTTTTTGCCTGTAGGCTGTTAGGCTTAATCACTGAAAGTGCCTCCAGCTTTACTCTTCAGCATCTTGGCTTAAGCTCCTCACAGTGAGTGAGATGGAGACCTGTGGGTGGGGCTATTGTTTCCACTCAGGTTGATGCCACTTGAAGGGGAGTAGCCTGTTTCAGAAAGATGGATTCTGCAAAATGGGGAAGGACTCAACACGGGGATCCTAGCGGCTGATCCTTCAGCTCTCTCCCCAGAACCACCAACCCCAGACTTTCCTTCCTTATGTGGCTCTGGTATGCTCTCCCCTCCCTTTGCCAGAGCCCAGGGTAAGTGGTGGGAAATGAAACTTTGTGCACTGGCCCTTTAAGAGACTCTCTGTATCTCTAGCTGTCTCTCCTTGGTGGTCAGAAACCCCACTGCTTTTCACAGCCAGATGGTATTTGGGTTCCATTCCTGGTTCTGGTGCTCTAGGCAGAGAATCCAGCTTGAGATTTAGACTGCACATTCTCAGGGGGGACCTCTGCCACTGAGATATCCCTCTGGAACTTCAGACACTACCCGTGTGAGCCCAGCCAGCCTTCTCACGACTCCACACTTCCTACCAGTCTCAATATGGTAAAGTGCTTTCTTCTGTAAGTCTTTAGTTTAAGGTTTCTCTCCACCTAGCATTCCTTTGCTTATTCAGGATGCTTTTTATATAACTAAGTTGTAAATCTAGTGTGGTCCTGGGAGGAGGTGAGTGTTATTTAGGTGACATAAAATTCACCTGACTTAAGCATACAATTAATTGGTTTTAAAAATTTTAGTTTAATCTTCGTTATATTTTTTCCACTACCATTTAGTCCCCTTATACTCCTTCCCCCAGCAGTCTCCATGCTATTGTCCATGTCCATGAGTCCCTTTTTCTTTTTGCTCAATCTCTCCATCCTATAATGTCCCCTTCCTCAACCCCTGGCTGTCATCTGGCTCTCCATTTATGAGTCTGTCCCCATTTTCCTTGTCAGTTCAGTTTGTTCATTTGATACCACATATGAGTGAAATCATATGGTATTTGTCTTTCTCTGACTGGCTTATTTCACTTAGTATAGTGTTCTCCAGGTCCATCCACACTATCACAAAGGGTAAAATTTTCTTCTTTCATATGGCTAAGCAGAATTCCATTGTATAAATATCCTGTAGTTGTTTTATCCATTCATCTACTGATAGACACTTGGACACTTGGCAATTGTAAATAATGCTGCAATGAACATAGGAATGCCTACGTTTTTTCGAATTAGTGTTTCAAGTTCCTTTGGATACATTCCGAGAAGTGGGATAGTTGGGTCAAAAGGCAGATCCAATTTTAACTTTTTTGAGGTAGCTCCATACTGCTTTACATAGTGGTTGCAACAGTCTGCATTCCCACCAACAGTGCAAAAGGGTTTCCCATTCTCCACATCCCCATTAGCACTTGTTTGTTGATTTACTGATGATAGCTATTCTGACAGGCATGAAGTGATATCTCATTGTGGTGTTAGTTTAGCTTGCATTATTCTGATGATTAGTGACGTTGAGCATCTTTTCATATATCTGTTGGTCATCTGTATGTCCTCTTTGGAAAAGTGTCTGTTCAGGTCCTTTGTTCATTTTTAATTGGATTATTATTTTTGGTGTTGAGTTTTCTAAGTACTTTAAAAATTTTGGATATTAATCCTTTATCAGGTATATCAGCAATATGTTCTCTTATCCTGTGTGTTGTCTTTTTATGTTGTTGATGATATACTTTGCTGTGCAGAAACTTTTTAGTTTGATGTAGTCCCATTTGTTTCTTTTTTTCTTTTGTTTCCCTTGCCTGAGGAGATATATCAGAAAAAATATTGCTATGAGCAATGCCCAAGATTTGACCACCTACGTTTTCTCCAGGATTTTTATGGTCTCAGGTCAAATATTTAAGTCTTTAATCCATTTTGAATTTATTCTTATGTGTGGTGTAAGAGGGGGTCTAGTTTCATTTTTCTGCACATATGTCCAATTTTCCCAACACCATTTACTGAATAAACTATCTTTAGCCCATTGTATGTGCTTGCTTCCTCTGCTGAATATTAACTGACTATGGAGAAGTGAGTTTATGTCTGGGCTCTCTATTCTGTTCCATTGATCTATGTGTCTATTTTTATGCCAGTACCAGGCTGCTTTGATTACTATGGCTTTGTAGCATAGTTTGATATTAGGTAGTGTGATTCCTCCAACTTTGTTCTTTCTCAGGATCACTGTTGCTATGTGGGGCCTTTTGTTGTTCCATATAAATTTTTGTAATATTTGTTCTAGTTCTGTGAAATATGTTATTGGTATCTTGATAGTAATTGTGTTGAAATCTATAGATTGCTTTGGGTACTATGGACATTTTAATGATGTTAATTCTTCATATCCCTGAGGGGGACTTGTGCCATGCTAAGGAGTTTCTCGTTTATCTTGACAGTGATGGGACTGTGAAAGGCTTTCTAATAGAAGAGTGAAGAGATAGAATGTGACTGTTAAAGAGTGACTACTCTGTCAGCATGTTCAGGAACATAAACGCTCCTTTCTGTTTTTTCTTGCACTTAATTCTGTGTGCTCCTGTGCAAAAAGAGCAGGGAATCTGGATTCAGTCACTGGGTCTGATTGTCTGAAAAGCAGCTTAGATGGGTTTGTAGTAGAGTGAGGGTTAAGAGTTTGCTCCCTTGAAAAGATTCTTTTCATTCCATCAGGCATCCAAAGTATTCAACTGATTTTACTTGAAAAGTCATAAAGGTCTCATGTCGAGAAAATTCTAGCATGCAATGATTATTATAATTGCATACATGTGTGACAATTAGGTAATGAACTACACAAAAAAACAGTTCATGATTTCACAGTCATACCTTATATAGGCGACATTTTCCATTCTTGGACTACATTACGGTAATGTGAATTAGTTGCTTGCTGTGAGTAACAAGTGAAGGCTGTTCTATTTTATTATTCCCGAATTCTCACAAAAGAAAATGAAAAGGTTCGGGGGGAAAATAAGAAATTTAGTGTTTTCTATTCTTTCTTGTCTCCTTTGTAAAATTTGGTTCCACTCTTAATTGCCTTTGCTTGTTGCTATTATTTTCTTTCTTCTTGTATTTAAACACTGATAATTACTTTTCAACACTATAATTTCACTCACTTGGATTTTGTATAATTGCAGTACACTTACCTTTTCCAGTTAGGTAATGAAGAGGCTTTTTTTATTTCTGTAGTATTGCTGCACAGCTCCTGTTTTTCTTCAAAAGAACATAAAATGAAAATAGTTGATTTTTGATCTCATAATAAACTGAAAGAAGCGTTATTGGTTCATTAACTACTTATATAATTTGGCTTTCTATTCAAATATCCTTTTGTAAAACTGTACCAATACATTCTCAAGGCAATTTATAGTAACATTTTATTATCTTTTTAATGATGCTTATTATCTGCTACTGTTGTGCATGGAGTTACTTGATTAGGGCTGTTCAAATTCCCTTCTCCCACCAGTGTGTCTCCTTCTAATATCCTTGTGTATTCCATTTTGGGTTCAGGGTCAAAGACATCTTACCAGATCCCAATGTGAAATGTGTCTCCAGTAGAGGTCTAACCTTAAAGCAGGAAGAAACCTAGAACCATCTAGTCGGTCATGTCACTCAGAGAACCTCACAACTGTAGGTTCAGAGAATGTTGTTATAATTTTCTAATATATTCTAAAGTTATAGAACTGTTATGAATCCTCAGCAGATCATGAAATAGAATTTAATATGAAGGGTAACACATATGTCTACTGTTCGGTCTTTCAGTCAGCATGGCAGTGTTGGGAGTACTATTCTCAGGCAGGAGGTCTCTCTCTGCCTTTTCAAAACACAGACAGTTGGTGAACCTCTGCTGACGTCTCCTCCCACTTCCAGAATGACAAATTTAACGTTTTAAATCCAAACTATTACTGCCAAACTTCTGATCTATGTCCCATATAAGATATGTCACATAGTCATACTGATAACAACTCAAACATTATAGCTAATATATATATATATAAGCTGAACTTCTTACCTCTTTTCATAAGAGAATCTTCCTTTTCTTCTTGTTTCAATAAAACATTGTCACTTTGATTTAAAATCTGAAAAACAAGCACTTTATTTAGATCTGTAGAAAAACACAGGAAAACATTTTTATAGGTTGCAAAAATGTCCTTGAACGTCACTGCCCCTGTCAAAGCAGGGACCACGGCACTGCCAGAAGTAGTGTTACATGCACACTACGAAGGGAGGCAGCCATACATGTTGTAGAAAATTACACTGGGATGCATCCCAGGGATGACTGCATTATAACAGTCATATTCTATCATTTCTTTTAAGGGATGTTTACGTTTTACGATCTTTGTACAGATAATTTCAAAAATCGGTATCTCGCAAAGGTGTAACAATGACTCTGACAAATGAGCCATGTGTTTGATTCACCAGGAGGAACAAAGGAGTCCCTCTGCTGTTTTGGAGAGATGTATCACATCTCCGGTTGCTACAGAGCAGACACGGAGTATAAACTCAACAGCAGTGCAATGGAAATATTGAGGAGGTTGGAGCCTGGGGTTTGAGGCCCCAAAGCATGATGGGGAAAATGTGGGGATAGGGATGGGGATAGGGAGCATACCTGGAATGTTGAAGGGACACCTTGTCTTTTGACAGAATCCCAGTTTATCTGTCTAAAAGGGGTTACAGAGCCTTAATGCATTGAGTGCAGGAGCCAGAAGTGTTGGTGGCACTTGTGACTAAGATGTGTGCGTGTGTGATGTTGGAAGTGCAGGGCACAGAGGGGTTGGGAGAGTTGGGGGTACCATTTGGCAGCCAGGTCATCACTTTGGGAATCCTGTAAGATCCACTCCAAAAGGCTCACACAAAACCAACCTACATTTTGGGGATGTATTTCTTTAGGAGAGAGTGTTATGTTAGTTAGTTTATGTACTTCAGGAAAGTAGACCCAGAATGCTCCTCCTAACATGTATTTTGTAAATGTGTGAGAAGGTGGGCAGACAGTAAAAAGAGAAAATGGCAAAGGCAGAGGTAAGGCAAAGCTCCTGTCTGCTCCTTGATCTGAAGACCCTTGAACACACACTGAAACAACCATGCTCCCCACTGCCCTTCCCTGGTGGAAGGCGTGGGGCTGTCAGCCCCTGGAGCTTGCCCACTGTGGATGTATTCGCCTTTCATGCCGTCTTCACTGTGCTAAACAAAGTGTGGGAGAGCTTCCTCTTCCCCCTTCCCAGGAAACATGGGCATATATTTTACATGGCATTTTGGAAACTGTGCTCTCTCAGAAAGCCGGTGAAGTGGCCACATGCAGCCTGGCACAGAAAGAACTGCAGGGCCGTCCCGTCTGCCATCGCCATTTTCTCTTTTACCCAAATCAAGAGAAACAGAAGCCTTGTGTGGGCAGAGGAAAGCAAATAAAACTGATCCTAAGCTACTTTTGTCTCTTTCAAAATATTTTTGTACTTACCCTGCAAAGGAATTCGTGCTCTCGGAAGTGCACATATTTTTAAAGGTTTATTTTGCAAAATGACCTTAAAATGTCTTATTTACTTCTGGTGTGTCATAAAATTTAGTTCTCTTATGATGTGTTATTTATAAGGGAAATCTACATACTTTGTTAGAGTTTCTAACTCTGAACTAAATATTTTTTGACCAGTTTATAAGCAGCATGGACTATTTCCCACAACAGTTAGCAGCAAACTCAAGATAAGCTTACAAGAGGAACTATATAATAAATAATGCCTTAAGTTGCAACCACTTTGTTATCATCCATGATGATTCTGCTTAGGACGTTCGTTTTTTTTGGTAAAAATCTTTCTTATGATCAAAAACAGACAAGATGCAGTAACCAAGAGTCCTAAGAATGAAAGCACCCCCAGCAGGGAACTTCTCTTGGTGGTGCTATTAACACAGTCTCATAAAATTATTTTTGCATTTTATTGTTTAGTTCTCTTCTCTGAACTCTGCCTCTTGAAGGCTGTATTCATGAGGATTACATATGTCCCCTCACCCCCAAAATTTTACTTATACAAAGCTTTACCATCTCTACTGCAAGAACAATTTCCTTCTTTTCTTTTCGTTTCTAGTATTTTCTTCATTCTTTGGCACAGAAATGTTTACAAGGCTTTTGATAAATAATTCACAGCCTACAGCATTTTCTTTTAAATAATACCATGTAAATATCTGAGTCCCTAGGATGCTCCCTTCTATTACAATGTACTTATAGCTCTGAAGGTCTGCATTTTTTCAAGCTGAGACAAGAATATAAGCAGTTAGTTATCTTTTCAATGACACTATTTGTATATTTTGCTACTATAACAAAGGTCTTTCACATACTCCATTTCATTATAAAAATGTTTTCCAGTCACTTAAGCTTAATTCTGTTTCATACTCTGCAGTTTAGGGATATCCTTTTTCTAAGATTTTACCTCCCACACAGTAAATGAGATTATAGTTAAGTCTTAATATGGGGTTTTCAATATCTTAATTAAAATTATGTTAACAATGAGCAGAGAGGAATTTGTCAGTTCCCCAAGGGATGCAATGGATCAGCATTACACCACAAATTCAATTTTGTGAAGTATCTATTTAAGAGGATAAATACATCATAAATAAGCTAGAGAAAAGAAAATAACATACACAGTCAGCTGCGTAATCCTTACCTGATTCAACTGTTGTTAAGGAAGCTTAAAGACTGATTGGTATCATTTTATCTGGTTTCTTTTCTTCTATTTCTTTGTTCCTTAACCTCCACCCCAAGCATTTATTACCATCAAAGACCCATAAAGTCTACCAGCCCAGTAAACGCCTTCCTGTCAAACTGGAAGACCCTTTCTGTTTTAACTCTTCAGCAGTTAACATTCCATTCTAGGCTCCTCCCTTTCATTCATTAATTTTATTCAATAAAATTGATCCCCAGTATGAGTCAGACACAGTTATGGTGAAGAGACAAAGTCTTGTCTTTTTGGAGCTTATTTTCTATTGAGGGGGAAAAAAAAAGATATGAAATCAACAAAAAAGATAGTCATGTAATATAACATCAAGTAATGTAAATTCTGTGAAGAAAAATAACACAGGTAAGAGGAAGCCATATGATAACCGAGCCCAGTTGCTTCCCTGGGCCTCACAGTTCTCACTCATCGCCCTCCATTTCTCGGGTCCAACCCCTCTTCCACAATCACCCAGGCACCCCCCCCTCTCAAAGTCTTTGACATATTTGCTGTTGATTTGTTTGTGCCCTTTTTTCCTAGTCTTTTCCTCAAACATCCCCTCAAGCCTTCCTTGCCCCCGCTATTTAAAATCCAACCTCACCCTCATCACACCCAACACTGCCTATCTGCTCCCCCTGCTTTATTTTACTGCTTAGTACTTACCATTACCTAACATGCAACATATTTTACTTATTTATCTTGTCTATTGTCTCCTTCTCCCACTACAATAGAAGCACCACAAAGAAGGGAGTATTGTCTATTTTTTTCATGCTGCATCCCTACCGTCTAGGACAGTAACTGGCATTTAATATACTCATAGAATAACAGTAATAATAAAGTAGTTTCTCCTTTTTCCAGTACTGTTCTGTTATTACATTTCCATAACACAAAGGATCAATTCTTTAGAAAAAATGTCCATGATCAAAGAGTCTTTCTCAAAACCTTCCTAAAGCTCATGACTGCTCACTACCTCAAGTACAAACTTTTCATTTGGCTTTCATCTGGCTTTCAAAGCTCTTCTCAGTGTGATTCTAAGTTATCTAGACATAACCCCCCCCCCACACACACACACACAGGGACGCTCTACTTCTCTCTTTGCTTCCACAAGCAGCTTCGCTCTCTCAATTTTCATTCTTTAGTCTGATCTACCAGCCTGCCCAATAGAGGCTGAGTTTGCTGTCTTTAGAATTACAGAAGGGGGCTTTAAAAATATTTCTCATAACACAAAAATAATTATTTTCGTCCTGTCACAAATCATCCCACTCATTTTCGTAACAACTTTGAGAGTAGGTAATATTCTTATTTTATAGATAAGAAAATGGAAGGTTGTACAGCACAGGGAATATAGTCTATAATACTGTAGTAACTATGCAGGTGTCACGGGGGCACTGGAAATATCAGGGGGACACTTTGTGAAGTATGTGATTGTCAATCCCTATGCCGTACACTTGAAACTAATACAAAATAATGTTGAATGTAAACTGTAATTAGAAAATCAAAATTTCTTTCACTCAATCTTATAAGAGACTTAAATATAAAAGGCAAAAATGATAAAGCTATATATAAAAAAGTAAACAGAACATCAAAAGTTGATACACTAACAAGTGGCACGCACATCTGAATTTGAACTTGGATTGTTGTATGGAACCTGTCTCCTTTCCATAACATACCACTATCTCGTTTTTGTAAAACTGTCTTTCAATTTGCCTCCTCCTTAAGATGAAGGCCTTTTATTTTTGTGTGTCCCTCGAAATCTCTAACATAGTATTGTTGAATAAATTGGTCTTAATTAGTGCATGATTGCTGGTAGGTAGTTCACACACTGACACTTGAATATTTAAATTAATTAAAAGTCCCCATGAGATTTTCCTTTAGGTCAGGGATTATATCACGTATTGTTTTTTTTTTCTATCTGGGAGTCTGTTGGCAAGTCAATGAATGATGCTATGGAAGGTGAGGACAGATTTTCCCTCCAAAGTTCCTTGGGCGGCTTTGATTTGTATCTTGCAAAAGAGGCTGGCTCTGCTCATGAAATTTCTGATACTGTGAGCAACAAACACAGAATCATACAGGTTCATATAGAGAAAATGGTGACGTCATTGACCAGGAAAACTGAGAACTGGCCTGCTTTTAAAATTAAAGCAACTTCCAACATCTGAAATCATGTTATTGCAATACCCGTTAAAAATCTGTTAGATGAATTAGAAAAATTATGTGCATTTAGGGTGAATATAGATGGCTTAAGCATTAGATAAGTGGGTTATTTGCTTTTCTTCTTTTTTACCTTCTTTTGGGTTACTGAGCCATTTTGTCACTTTTATTGTCATATAGTATTAATGTCAAAACAGAATTACTTGTAACTGTTGTTTTTGATTTTTTGTTGTTGTTGTTATGTTTGTTTGGCCACCACAGATCATAAACTTAAATACTGAAAACTTATCAGCTCTCCCATACATTCTTCAGCTTTTATAAAATACTATGGAGACCCTATCAGTGGCCCCAGGGCTTGGAGTGGGTTGATGCCTTTCTTGAGCCAGAATTAGCCCCCTTTGAAAGATGCTCAAAGAGTTAACCAGGTGTAGTTGGTAAAGGACTTAGCTCAGTTCTGCGACAGGCAGATGGTTCCACCCACTCATTCTTTTATTCATATATCTTTCTTGAATCCTAGAAAGTGCCACACTTTGGATTAGACACTAAAGGTCACATCTTTCATAGGAAATTAGCAGAGGGTCTATCGCCAAACTCTTAAAATATATCTGTCAGCTGTTATCTGGCGAGGAAGTTTTTAAAAATGTCTTGAGATTGAGAAAATAAAATAAATTCATCTTCCAGTCTGTTCTCACAGACAAGTGCAAGCCAAAAAAGACCTGAATGACCACAGATGCTGTAAGTTGTAAAGTCAAGTCCAACCGAAAATTCGTTCCACTTTCTGATTACAGACAAATCTAATCTAACCTTAAATAACCGTACCATGGATATTTTTCACTGTTTTAGTGATCTTAATTTGCCACTGACATTCAGAGCAGTAACTGAGAGATTAAGATTATTATAAAATATGAAAAACAACAAATACCACTATTTAGGAAAAAAGTAAATGTTGCTTCATATTAGAGTCAGGTAATTTGAATAATTTTAATTTGGTGTATGCGGTCCACCAAGATGAATAAAAGCATACACATGTATAACAAGTTAGTACTTTCATCTCTCGGATATGAATCTCAGCAAATTATTCCTACCCAACTTCTCTAACTTACCATTGGCACTGTTAATTTTATTCCCCTGCTGTTCTTGAATTTTCAAGCTTTCTTCAAATTACTCATTTGCTTTCTTGACCATCTGTTGTGGTCTAGCAACCTAATTTTGCCAGTCACCTTTCAGAGCACATGCCCCAGGATGCCTCGTCTGTAGAGTCAGTTCTTACATATCACCTGAAGACCTAAGACTGCTTGCCTCTTAGTTAGGGTGCTTAGTGGTCTAGTCCCACCACTTCATTTTTATTTTTTTCCTGCTCCTATTAAGCATGGTGCAGTGACAGCTGATCAGAATGCATCACCTTGAGGGGCACTGGGGTGACACAGAGCTCATGTGCCAAATTTTGCCTGGAGTAAAGCTGAGCTGCCAATTTATCACAGGGCAGTGCACCAGTGTTTTTCACTGAACTCAGACAAATCCTTAATTACAACAGTACCACAGGGCACTGCTCCAGTAAAACAGAACTGTAGCGGTATCCCCTCAGAGACTAATTCCCCTGACAAAGGCTGGTGCATCTGTAAGAGGTGCTAGAAAAGAAATTCTGTTTCCTTCCCATCAGGGGCTGAGACAAGTTGGAACTTTACATGTGGATTTGGCAACGCCTGACGCAGAAAGAGTTCAGCCTATTCATTATTTGTTAAAAGAGAGAGCAGGGTGTGCATTTTGAGCATGGAAAATGAGAAATAATAGGATTTTCTGGAGACTAGGGGGGTGTGTGGTAAGGTTATGACCACAAACATATTACTGAAGTGATCATCCTGGGCAAGGAGAAGACTCTCCTCTCCAGGAATCATCCTGAGGTGATGGTCCTGATGCCTGTTCTGTGACCGAGGTTAACTGCAAAGACAAAAGCCAGGCCCTGAGCAGAAAAGAACTTCACTCTATAGGTCACATTTAGGGTGGGTAAGTGGAGAAATGGGCTAAAAGGAAGTTAGCTTAATCTGAGCAAGGAATACAATGGATTGACTTTTAAAAATAAATTCAAGAATCCTGGCTGGAGAATGCTCATATAAAGGTTTGAAAAACTGTCTAAGCCAAAATGGCAAATGTTAATCAATGCAGTGTGTATTTTTACCTTGAAATCCTTACACCAGGGTAAAGTGTATTCCAACCTACATGCGTGCAATGGGCTGGCTGAGCTGATGTAGGAGACTGCATGTGGGAATGGACAATAAAGAGAAAAGTCCCAATAAAAAGTGGCTAAGAAAGTGGGAGCTGACGTGGAACAGCTGAGGTTCAAGGTGACCACTGCTGGCAGAGTGACCTTTTCCTCATTTGTAAACTGGATGAAAAGAGAACATACTCCTCAGGTTATTAAAAGCATCAGATAAGATAATGCATGTGAAATACAGTACCTGAGTGCCATCCCAACTGCGTAAAAAAAGGAAAGGCTAACTCCATTCAAACTCATGTGCATGTGCACAGAAGAATTTCAGAAAATACGGTTTTACAGCGTCAGAGGTAATAAATCTAGATCACTCTTTTACCCTTAAATGGTGCAGGGACTGCGGCTGTGCTAACAAGGGTGTGAAAAGTAATGAAAGAAATTCGCTGCCATGCAGATTGATGGCCCCACACACATCATCTCCAAAGGTCGCCTGGGAGACTGTCCCGGGCATTTTGATGAGGATTAAGATGTCCTTTAAAATCCTTATTATTTTCATGACAGTTTTTAAAAATTTTTATTGAATTTATTGAAGTGACATTGGTTAATAAAATTATATAGGTTTCAGGGTACAATTCTGTAATATATCTCCTGTACACTGTATTGTGTTCACCATCCCAAGTCAAGTCACCTTCCATCCCCATTTTTTCCATTTACCCTCCTCTAGATCCTCCCAACCCTCTTTCCCTCTAGTAAACACCATGCTGTTGTCTGTATCTATGAGGTTTTCTTTCTTCACTTAATCCTTTCACCTTTTTCTCTCAGCTCCCCAACCCTCTTCCACTCTGACAGCTGTCAGTCTCTTCTCTGTATCTATGACTCTATTCTATTCTGTTTGTTTATGTTGTTCAATAGATTTCACATGTAAGTGAAATCATTTGATAATTTGTTTTTTTCTGACTGGTTTATTTCACTTAGCATAATACTCTCCAGGTCCACCAATGCTGTTGCAAAAGGTAAGATTTCCTTCTTTTTTACGGTTGAGTAGTAGTCCACTGTGTAAATGTACCACAGCTTTTTTATCCACTGATCTACTGATGGGTATGGGCTGATTCCAAATCTTGGCTATTGTAAATAATGCTGCACTGATCACAGGGGTGCATACACTCTTTTGAATTAGTGTCATGGGTTTCTTTGGATAAATTCCAAGAAGTGAAATTGTTGGGTCATAAGGCAGTTCCATTTTTAGTTTTTTGAGGAAACGCCATACCATTTTCCACAGCTGTTGCATCAGTCTGCACTCCCATCAACAATACACAGGGCTCCCCCTTTCTCCACATCCTCGCCAGCACTTATTTTTTGTTGATTTATTGATGACAGACATTCTGACAGGTGTGAGGTGATATCATTATGGTTTTAGTTTGCATCTCTCTAATGATTACTAATGTTGAGCATCTTTTCATATATCTATTGGCCTTCTATATGTCCTTCTTGGAGAGGTGTCTATTCAGGTCCTTTGCTCATTTTTTAATTTTGTTGTTTGGCTTTTCTGGTGTTGAATTTATAAGTTCTTTATAAATTTTGGATATTACCCCTTATCAGATGTATCCTTAGCAAATATGTTCTCCCATTCAGTGGTTGTCATAACAGTTTTTTTAATCTCAGGAAAATGGTTGGAGTTTTAGCTGCATCCCAGCGGCGGCTTCCGAAGCTCCAAGTCACATGCAAGGTGTGGATCAAGAACACACAGTGCATGAACTTTGAAAATGAGTGGCCTGTGCTGGCTACAGGGGCAAGCATAAAGTAATATCAAAAGGGAAAAAAAATGCCAAGGAAGTGACACCAACAAAGTCTATGATCAGAAGCAACTGGAGGTTAAGGAAAATGAAACCCAACATCACATGAATGATTTGAATCATGTTGAATGTGATACAAAGTGTAGAGCAAAGAGACAAACATTAAAAATGACTAAAAAGTGAGGGTAATCCTACCGGGAAAAGAAAAAACAAAAAAAATGTATTTTTTAAAAAAAATAGCTTCAATAGGCTGTAGGCCTTGGAGAAAAGGAACATGAAGAGCATTCAATTAAGAATTAGGGGGAGTGGGAGAAGGAAGATGTTAGGAAAAGAGATGAAACCTGTAACCCCAAGTCACAGCAGAAGAGGTGATTTTGGAGAATGAATGATAACATGGCTGAAATAATCAACAACGGTCAGATTCAACATAAATCTGAAAAGTAATCAACATTCTTCTCATTTCACTTGAATTGCCCAACTGTCAGTCAGAAAGCCAGAGCAAACTAGGTCTGAAACTTGGAAGAAAGGGACATGAAATGTCCTAATTTGGAAAAAATCCTTTCAAAAGGCAGACTGACAGACATTATTAACACAGCGAAACAAGAAACTGCCGATCAGAATGGAACTGTTCTCCGTACAAGGTGAGAAATTACACTCAAGAGCACCAGCTGGCATGGGGGGCTGGGCCCTCTCAGTGTCACAATCGCATTGGTAACATCACCCCACCATCTCTTTTGGGGAGACAGACGCAGCGGCTGTTCTGCTGAAAGCCTGTTGAATATTCAGGCATCTAGCTCACCGGCAACTGTCCGATTGCAATTGACTGGCCCACGCAGACTGGCATAAAGGGGAAGCATGCACAGTGTAATTCAGCCTGTGACTTCCCACCGGACTGAGGTTGTATTCATCTCTTAAATGACTAAACTGCTGTTATGATCTCATACAACAGTCTCATGAGTTTGGATAATGGGTAATCATCCTGTGAGACAAACTTTCTTTGGTGTGCTGAACATGTATTTCTGAGCCTATTATACCTGAGAATAATACCTTGGGTCACAGAAAATTCACCAAAATAATAAAAACCACCTGTATGGAGGGAGAGTGGGGGCTGGGGGGAGTGTCCTGTGTGGTAGCTGATTGTTCTTCCGTAAGTGATAACCTCTTATAGCACAGTTAGCCCTGATTGTCTTCCTTCTTTAAATGTGACACTTTCAGGGCTGGAATTAAAGTACATGCCCCCCCACACACATACTCACAGGCACTATAGCTAGAAGATAACTGGGAAGGAGCCCAGGGGTGAAGAAGAATCATTTTTAATTTCTGGGTTTAAGAAAGTACAGATATTCAGAATTATTTCCTACTGAAAATTACTCCAACTACAGATAAATGAAGGAATTAATATGCAACTTTGGATAATCCCTATTTATCCAAATTAATTACACACCATGAGTTTCAAAAGAGACTTCCTGCCAGGATCACAGGGACACAAATAAATGATACCGCACATAAACCCACAAGTAACTTACGAACTTGAGAAATGTTACATAAATGGACAACAATTTTAATAAAAATGTCATACTTAATTTACGAAAAACACTAGCTAAAAGCTGGATGCCAACCTTGGAAAGGTGACAACGCAATGGCTACATAAAAACACACCAAGACTGAAGGCTCTGCAATGCAGGTTGTGACGAGTTACTATTCACAGGTTCAGCTAGGTAACATTTTGCTTGAAAAAGGTAAATAAAGGTGGCATTATTTACAATAGTGGTTGCAATTTTCTCTTCCTTTTTGGCCTCTGATTAAATTTTTACCCTTTTCCTTTCGTAAATACTTTGGTGTTCCTTTACGTCACGTCCTGGATTTACCTGTCCCTTATTGCAAGTAAGGAGGCACTTTCCAGCTCCCTTTCACAAATCACTTCTAGTTCTTTTCAATGTCCTTCAGTGGGCTTCTTAAAACAATTACAATTTATGGATGAAGTGATATGAAGCCTGGGAGGACTGGGGGCAGGGAGGGTGCAAATGAAACAAGACTGGCCATGAGTCGATCACTGCTAGAGATGAAAAATGGGCATACAGGAGTTGATTGTACTATGTTTGAAATTTCCCATAACAAGAAAATTTTTCAATAAAAACAATTATTATTATACCATATATTTTATGACAATGACTTTCTGCTGAAGGGCACAGAAATTGGGATAAAGTCAGAAGACTTTATTGGCTCATTTGTAATTGAAATCTAGTCTACAATTCCAAATAGCATCCTGAGGTACCTTACCTAAAGACATGTACAACAAGCCAGACCCTTTTCTAAATACTCTCACTCTATTATCATGTCAAAAAGAGCAACCATCTAGGTGTCTATAGTTATTCTTATTTAAAGTTTAGCTATAAGCTTGTTGAAAATAAAGGTAAATAGCTAACTCTAGTGAGTAATAAAATTCATGTTCTGATAAAAAAATACCAAATATATTTTTCCTGGTGTTAAATTCTATTGTCTAAGTGAACTTTGTATTGTAATACAAAGGACACGATACAACATAATGGACAATGTCTTTAACGTAACTTCACAGATGAAATGTTTCTCAAATGGTCAGTCCTTGAGTCCATTCTTCCTAAACACCAAAGGCTGTTACACCTAGTTCAGTGAGGCAAAGCAACTCTTTTGGGGTTTACAGTAGAATAGTCCAGATATGTAGCTGATTGATATTGACTATCAAGTAAGAGTCAGGGATGCTAAATCAAGGGAAATAAATGGAAAGTATGTCCATAGTTTTAAAATAGACTTTTTCTTAGCAGGTCTTTTGTCAGTAGCCTAATTTAAGTGAATCTGGTGAGAATTCATATTACAAATTACAGAAAGGTTTGTATGATTTGGATTTGGTGCATACGGGTTTTGGGATGACCTTATAATTATTTATATAATTTATATGTATTTACACAATGTTAAAGCTTTCACACCCTAGTAACTATAATGAAAAGCATCACGAGTTAGCAGTCAGGAGGTATTAACTCCAGTTTTATTCCTACTAGTCTGTGTACCCTTGGGCAAGTAACTAATTTTCTGAGTCTTTTTTCTTCAACAAAAAACTAGATCATTTAATTAAATGTTTCAGTTACTTTGAGGCACTAATGTAAATGCCTCTTGGATTCTTCTAATGTTTATGAACATGAATAAATCTCAAGGTGTCATTTAGTCAGTAAAGTTTATCTCACCAGGATTTTATCTGGATCACTGTTGCCGGTTTCAACTTCAATCACAGCCTTACAGTCCTCCTGCACAAAATTCTGATTCTGCTTCCATTTCATCTCCCAAGAAGAGGCCTACAGCAAGGTATTAACAAAGAATATACAAGGTTTATGTAATCTGTGGTATATATTAAACTACCTTTATTCACCCTCTATTAATTTCTGTACAGAAGCAGATTTCTGTAAGATAAACAGAGGAAATTCAATTTCTGATATTTGCCCTCAAGAAGCATATGACTTAGATGAGCATATGTAAAGGTTAAATAACAACAGACAACAATTAAAAAAGTATCGTAAGACAAATTAAGTATGAAATGAGTAGTGTGGGCTATGGAGCTCAACTGTGAACCAAAAGGCTTATATTATTTTGCAAACGATCTGCATGAATTACTGCCATATCCTGTATAGATAATGTCTCATATGGATAGACACATTGTTCTTAATATTTATGTAGGTGTTGCTGGGCAGAATAAGACATGCATTCATTTCAAAATATCTGTGATGCCTTTCTCTTATTACGTAATTAATTAATGGATACTAGATATGCCTAGTACTATGTGAGATACTTTCTTCTGATATTGAAAGGATGTCCTCATACTTGAAAGGTATGAAACTGTTAGAATGGAAAATGTATGATGTAAGGAAAGGTCTCCTTTGATTAGAATGGCTTGAGGTGGACTCTTAGCTTCCTGAGGGCAAGAATTGTGTCAATCTCTGAGTCCTCAGTACCTGGCCCAGAGTAAATGCTTAATTATTTTGTTTGTTTGTTCAGTAAAATTAATTAACGAAAGAATACTAAGGGGAAATTAAAAAGAATAAAAAGTTGCAGATGAAGTAAACAATATATTATATTATTTTTACTGGGAGCCCTGTTTTCAAGAAATGGGAGAAAAGCTGTTTGTGAAAAAGAAAGTGTAATCTTCTGAGAAACATGGGGTGTGATAAAAACAATTCTCTAGGAAGAATGGGTAATTCATTAACTACCTGCATTAGCAAAGCAGAACTGTGGTGCAAATGAGCTAAATCATTTGCTAATTCCAGAGCCATTTTTATCAAGCTTTTGGAACACATGATAAGATTTACTCCAAGCACTTCTGCCTTCCTAATTCCATCTACTTAAGCTAATATTAAAATTAATTACACTTCCTGAACCTCCTCTGATGCTGGTAATGCTTAGTGTTGTGTTTGCTAGACAGAATATTAACAATTTACTGCAAATAACCCTCAAGTAATTGAAAGTTGTTTCAATTGCAGTTTAAAACCTGATTAAATTCATTTTTCAACAGCTTATAAAAAATTACAGTTCCCTGATCTATCCACCTCACTTTTTAGCTTTTTTTAAGTATAAACTATCTTCTGAAGTGAAAGGACCTTACCTTTCCAAGAGGTGACATATAACCAGTCTCTCTTTCTTCACCCTCTGCTTACTAATGAATTCATTCTAATCTGCTACCCTCTTCAATCCAACAAAAACAATAAAATCCTTCCTGAGATCATCCCTATTACCTCTAAGTCATTAAGCCAATGGACTTTTTAGAGGCTTTTATCCTTTTGACAGAATTCCACCTCTCTGACCACCTCACCTTGGATTGCATTTTATCTCCCCCCACACACATACCTTTGGCTTTAATAATAAAACAAATTCCTGATTTCTTCTCTTCCTGTTCTGGCAATTCCCTCACAATCCCCTGTGCACACATCTTCAGACTGTAACCATAAGATGTTAATATCCCTCAAGTTCCTACCTGCTTGTTCTTTCCTTCTTACCCTTACTACCCACTTGGCATGTCCCCATGGGAGTTTTGAACTGTGTAAGCTGAACTCGTGCTCCTCCTCACAATCCCAGCCACCTTCTAGGATTCCCTGTTTCAATGAATGGAATCACCATCCAACGAGGTGCAAGAGCAAGAGATTCTGCTGTCATTCTTAACATTTCCCTATGCTTCATCATCTATAGCCAAGCTGGGTCAGTGTTCCCTCTTCAAACAACACAGAAGGAACAATAGTATGGATTTTGTTGTGTATAATGCACACTATTTTGCCCAAATTTTTGAAGGGAAAAATAAGGATGAGCATTATACATGAGTAGTACCTGAAACACTTTTTGCCTGTTATGTTTTGTAATTATTCACTACATAAAATTTCTTGTACCATATGTTCAAAAATAAATGTTAAAATTCCTTTATCATACAAAAAAAAAGCATCTAAATATAAATAAATCACTGAATTTAAAAAATTAAAATGAATGATTTTTTTCCTTGAAAGTTTGGGCCAAAAATGTGGGTGCACATTATACCTGGCAAAACATGGTATTCACTTCTCCCCACTCCCTCGCCATCACCCAGCCCACACTAGGCCGTTATTTCTCCATGCGGCCACTATGATAGCCTAACCGCTCGCCTGCATTTGCTCCTATCTCTACTAACCCTTCTTCCATACTCAGCCAAAGCAATCTTTTCTAAAGGAAAATCTAATCATGCCACTTCCCAACTTGAAACTCTTCAATGGTTTCCCATTGTTTTGAGGATAAATGCAAAACCTTTTATCAAAGGCTATATATAGGGCCTGCATGGTTTTGGCCACTCCATACTCATCTTACACCATCCTCTTCCAATCTCTTGGCCCGTCGTGGCTTAGTTGTCTTCCCAAGGTGCTCTGTATTCACCATGTTCCGTCTTTAGCAAATGCTGGTTGCATTGCTTAGAAATGCTCTTTCCCTCCTTGTATCATTTTAATTGAAATTCAGTCATAAAAGTTCAGCTATCACTTTTTCAAGGAAGATTTCCCTGTCTTCTCAGATAAGTCAAATTCTCCATTATAAGTACTCATGCTACTAAGTCATACAAACTGTCACAGATGCAGTTTATATTTATCTGTGTAATTGCTGGATTGTCTCCATGTAAGTTCGATGGGGCAGAGATCAGTTATATATACACTATGTGAATATTTAAATGATATATATCTTGTATGTATATACATATACTATACTAAGTATATACACATGTATGTGTATGTACATATATGTATAAACACATATGTATATATACACACCCATGCACACTAAGTGAATCATGTCATATTCCAACCCTTCAGCACACTTCAACCTCTTAATCATTTATGTGTTTTTCTAGCATGCTACCTACCCATAAAATATGCCAACAAACTGCAAACCTTGAAATTGCACAATCAGTAGAAGTCAGGATAAAAGAATAAAACTAGTTTTTATACAGGGTATTACTAACATGCAGTATTTTGGATATAGCAAGGGTTGAATAAATATCTGCTGAATATATGAATTTGTATGTATATGATACAGAATTCAAAGTAAAATTCTGATGATCGCAGGCAGGTTCAGCTTGGCTTCTATTGTCTCAAAAAAGAAAAACAAGATTTAGGGCCCAAACTTCAATTATAGGGAAATAGAATTTAAATATCTTAAGAGAATGAGCTACCCCAAAACAGAATGAAAAAAAGGCTGTTTTAGGAGGTCTCCATCACTAAAGATTTTCGAGAAAAGCCTACACACCATTTGCCAAAAATATTACAAAGGAATGTGTTAGATATTTCTGTAATGTAACTATTGTTTCAGAACAATTCCTTCTGAAAGAACAATGCCTAACTTACCTAGTCTCCCACAATGCGTAAAACAGTATCTTACACAGGGCAGAAGTTCAGTAGATATTTGCTGATTGAATCAGTTTATTGCTTTCAGAACCTATGGCAATTCATTTTAATATTTTTTTATGGTGGCCCATATCCACCCTTGAAGGATGAATTTAATTTCAGAAACAGGAAAAAGGCATTAGAAGTCAAGTCTGATGAACAAGGCAGATAAACTAGGCAATAAATTTTGGCTTATAAAAGATTTAAAACGGTAGTGACCTAATAATAATGTCTGTGATCGTTCAGCATTGAATCTGGCACAGGGTAGATGCTCACTCAGTTCTGGTACCATTATGGTATAAAATGAATCTGAGGGCTGACTCTCAGAAAGGATTTAAGCAAGGGTAACATTTTAAGAATGAAAGTACAGTGATTCTTTTAAGAGAAACAAATTCATTTGGATATGTGGACATTCTCAGGTGGTGCATTTGTTGAAATAAGTCTCAACACTAAATGGAATTATATTCCATTTTTCCAGAACCTTAACTACACAGGAACTACCTATTATAGGCTTTGGTTAAGCATTTTTGCTATAAAGCATGTAAATGTAAAATTCTCAAGTTTACAGGTTTATCCTGTATGAATGTGTCTCTTAAATACACTTGGTTGAGCTCTCCATACACTATGCTGATGTGCCGATATTAATAATTTGACTTTTTCTACAAAAGTGAGAACTCAGGAAAAAAAAAAAAAAAGAAATTGGGACTTTGTCCAGGAAACTCAGATTACAATGTGTATGCTTTAATTAGAATGCTTTAAATATGTGAAAATGAAGCAAAATCTTTACCAAATGCTATTTCCAAAGGAGATCAATTACTACACATTTGGTGAATAAGAAAAGAAAAAACAAAACACCTGGGATCTCTCAGCAAGTCTGACATCTCCTGGCAGGGCTGCCGGATGTCTTTGCTGTGGTTTCACTTTCTTCTGTGTAGACTTCACCATTTTAGCCTCTGAAATGTACTCTACATCCAGGTCTGTCCCTTCGGGGTTTCTTTTCACGCCTCTCTGGCTGACCGAAAGCTCAAAGGACGCCAGAGACTCATACTTGAAGTTGTTACCTGAAGGCCTGATTTTCTGATTTTTTGTATTTTCCTTAAACAACAAAGAATATGTCTTTATTTTTTGGTAGTCAACTTACTAATAATTAATGACCATTTCTCTTAAAACTTTATTAACAATTACTAATAAAAACCTTTTAGAAAGCAGAAGCTTAGAAGCAGAAGTATACCACTGTACAGGCTCATTTGGAATCTGACCCAGCAGAGCTGGGCTGAGTTAACAAATCTAATTTTGAGGATGCAGAAGACCCTAAATTGAGAACAGTGTGCTTCCTGATTTCTTTCCAGCAGAAATTTACATGCCTTTGGCTCCCTGGTGCATATTACAATATTTAAGCATTCTTCATTTTTTAAAAAAAGCTTCAAGATTGCACAGCCTCACCAATAATTATTTAAGGGGCCCCTTTCAGTTTAGATGCTCTCATTAGTGGAGGCTGGCTAGTACAAGGGGGCCTGATGGTTTGCTGAAGCGTGATAGATCAGGTGTCTTAGGAGCAAGTTCAGGGTGCCACTTTTCTAAATGTTGGCTGGGGCTTATCAATCCCATCATCTGCCTGTAGAAAAATGTGAATAACTAAAAGTATAATAGAGTTTTCCATATTTTTTGTATGGCTGATGTAACTGAAAGCTTTATATCTAAAGATTTAAAAATATTCCCTCTACACTTTAAATTTTATATAATAACAGACATTTGAGAAATATAATGTAAGGTGACATTAAGCAAACATAAGAACAATGTAGGAATTACACATACAATGTATGTCTAGGTAAATATATATCCACAGACAGCATCAATCAATCACTCCAGGTCTCTCATAGAGATCTCTCTCTACATATGATTAAATATATAAATATTTATTTAAAGAAAATATTCAGAGAAAATAGATTAATAGAAAATATTGGGAAAAATAAATTTAAATATTTTAAATGGTCATAGCTCCAGGAAGTAAGTCTACAAGTGATTTAATATTTTTTATTTATATTTTATTTTCTGAGTTTTCCCTAATAAACATGCATCGCTCTAATAAGAAAAAAATTATGACAGTTAAAAAGTTCCTTAGTGCTTCACTTTCTGAACCTCATAAACCATGACATTTGGCCCTTGATAAGTCTAATCCTTCATGAGAAACAACACACAATGGCTCAGTCTTATGTTAATTACTCACCTTAGGTGCTGAAGTTTGGCAGATGGGAGTGAACTCAGCAACTCTGCTTGTTGGTGTAAACTGAGACTATAGGAAAAGTCATTAGACAAATATGAGTAAAAATATCTTTCAACTGGCCTATTACAATTAATTCAACATTCTTCACTTTTTTTATTAAAAAGTTTCAAGATTGCACATCCTCCTCAATAATTATTCAAGGTGTCCCTTTCAATATAGATGTTCTGATTAGTGGAGACTGGATAGTACAAGAAGACTTGATGGTTTGTTGAAGTGTGATAGATCAGATATCTTACGAGCAAGTTCAGGGTGCCACTGTACCAAACACCATCTCCACAGGCCTCAACTTCCCTTTCTGGAGACCCTTTTGTTCCCTACTTTGAGGGCCCAGCATTTGAAACAAATTCTGATCTTCAACAATAGCTCTGTCTACCTCAGAGCTCTAGGCCTGAGCTTCAAGGGACTTTTGAGGGCAGAGTGGCTTTAACTGTGTCCCTATGCACGGGACGCTGCCTTATCCACATCACTCAGCGACTGCCTTATCCTCAGAGACACAGCTGCAGAGAGAGGAAGTGTTTGCTTTCCCTGAATAAGAAGTACCTTTTAAGTTAAATCTGATGTGATAATTGTTACCCTAAAATGAAGAGATGTTAATGAAATACAGAGGAGATAAAGAACAATGCAGGCTCTGCACCCTTCACTCTTCATGGGCTGAAACCCTTGTTAGGGGTCCACTTGTACCTCCTTTTCAGCGCAGCCATCCCATTACCTTTTCCTGTTCCATTGTGGTACCCAGCTCAGTCCATTTCTCTAGCACAGAACATTTACCTTGCTCCTGTAAGTACCCTATCCCTCAAACTGGAGTCCTGACTCTGATTAAGGGTCGGATGGACCTGTTCTCTTGCTGAAAAATTTTTGGATGTTTATGGCCTGCGCAGATTTTCAAATGGTGCCTTTTCCTCTACACTCAGATCCAAATGACTCTTGATGCAACTTATAAACTGCAGGTATCTTCAAGACAACCCTTCCAAAACTGAATCCATTGTTTTGCCTCTGTACCTGCCCTCACCCCTAACCAGTACTTCCTAGTGCATCCCCTCTTAAAACCAATAGCATCACCAAATTCGCAGCCATCAAGCTCGGTCATCTTTGGCTCTTCATCACTCCCAATCCCTTCCACCAATCAGTGATCAAGTCTTGTGAATTTCTACACTTAAATGTTTTAAATTCAAACTTTGCACTAGACTCAAATAACCTCACTTTTTAAAGGCTTTTATCATCTCTTAATTGAATTATTTTCTATAATCTCATTTTCTTGCTTCTAGTTCAGAGACTTCTCTAGACCTGTCATAACCACTTTGTACACAATGTTATTCCCTTCATTAAAATAGCAGAAGGAGGAAGAGTAGGGAGAGCTGGCATTTTCAAAATTAAATGCATATGATTAGAATCATCTGGTAAGTCTTTTTGAAAAGCTACTGATGCCATATCCTTACACCCTGAAATTCTAATTTAATTGTGTGGAGTGGGGGCCTGACATCTGTATTTTTCAGAGCTCTCCAAGTGATTCTAAAATGCAGTCAGGATGGAGAACCACCAGCCTAGATGATAGAGTTTTATTTCTGCAGCACCTAGCCCATGGAATGGCACATACAGGCATTCAAGTTTATTAAATGGGACCAAACAGCCCCTAGCATAACATATAAGCCACTTTCAAATGGCTGCACCTAAACTTGCTAAATTCCTCTTCTGAGCCATTTCCCACCCCTCTGATACCCACTTTGCCCTCATAGACTTAATGCCAGATCCCTATTTTCCAGGTTCTTTTTCATGTTCTCATGCCTTTGTATAACCCACTTCCTTTGCCTGCAGTAACTTTCCAATCTTCTCCATTTGTTAAATTTCACTCATCCTTCAAAGTCTTGGTTCAAATCTTTCACATTCTGAATACATCCACCAATTTCCCAAAGGAGAATTAATTGTTTTACCTTCTATGCCTCTGCATTATTTCTTTTTAGATGTCTACATATATAGATGTCTATGAGATAATATATTCTCATAGAACATACATTTCTAAAAGTCTATATTTTAAGTCTACTTAAGTCTACTACTCCATTCTCCATCTGTCCAGGTCCATGTCCAAGTAATAAGTAACTACTGTTGCTACTTTTCTTGTTTGTCTTCCCAGAGATTTGTTTATATATTGTACATAAGCATATGTAAAAAATTTTCCCCACTTTTTGGGGGCAGTGAAAAAAATGGTAGTATATTATATACATAGTCTACACCTTGCTTTTTTATTTAAGGATATATCCTAGAGCTCTCTCTGTTAGCATTGAAAAGGCTTCTTCATCTCCTTTTTCATTGTATTCTAAGGTATTGTACAATGTTTTGTTTAACCAGATCTGTTGATAGACATTTAGGTCTTCTCAATATTTTAATATACAAAATATGTTGCAATGACTTGTAAAACAGGTCATTTTGTAAATAGGTAACTTCGTATTTGTGTGAGCACATCTATGCGTACATAATTGATATCTAAAAGTTAAATTTCTGGATCAAACGGTATATACATTTGCAGTTCTGATAGGCATTGCTAAATTGTCTCCACCTGGCTTTTTTGGTGGCCTAGAATAGAGTGATTCTTGTAAATATTTCAAGAGCACTTAATAAAAAGTGGATTCTCTATTTTGAGAGAACAGAGTTTTATATATATAAATTACAAATACAGTATTATTGTTAAGTATTCCTAAACTGAGAGAAAACTAAAGTTTCTCATTACTAGTATGATTGTCTCTTTTTCCATTTATCATTTGCAGGTTTTGCTTAATGAAACTCAACACCACATTAGCTAATGAGAGAGACTGGTAATTGATACATCTTCATTGTGAACTAATGACTTCAGCCTAATTAAATACCCTTCCTTCCACTAATTGTTTTCCCCTTGAATTTCAACATGTCTGATTTTAGGATAGATCCCTATTTTATTTTTGTATACTATCTGAATTCAATCCTTCTGAATTACCATTTTAGATGTGTGCTTTGTATATAGTACAGACATGATCTTTGTTATGTGATAGAACCTAAAATCCCTTATCTTTTATTAAGGTAAGCTTAGGTCATTTGCATTGATACCATATATGTGTTTGGTATTAGTCATCATATTATTTTATTTTGTTTTTATAATTTCTTTTCAGTTTTTAATGATGCAGTCCATTTATATTTGTTTTGTGTAGGTACTTCTAATATTACGTAGGTTTTTTCCTATTGACTAACATCATAATGATAACTTTATGTTTCTATTTTAGATAGTATCCATAAGTTTTCTACTCTAAATAGGGACAAAATTTACTTTCTCTTCCCTCTTTTCTTCCACTCTCTAATATTTATTAATAATATTGTATTTGTTGGTGTTTATATTAGAACCAAAATGTATGCTTAAATTGCTTAAATGATGTATCTTAAATCTGCTGGCACAGATCAGGCAAACAACTTACCTTTCACCTTTTGTTCTTGACCTCCTATTTTTGTTAGCTTAATTATTCCACATTTCTAGGATATTTACACTCAGTCTGGTGCCTAATGTCACATATGTTTTAGTCTTATTTCTAGTTAAATACAATCAATGCTTATTTCCAGGTCTTTGGTGTAGAATTTTCAGGTATTTCTTGGCTGGTTCAAGTATGACCTCTAGTTATTTCCTCAAAAGAAGTCATGAGAACAATATTTACGGAGGGTTTCCCCCCTATTTTCAAAACTATTTGTAGACTTTTTATTTTACAATGGTATGGTGAATATAAAATTCTTGATTTATACTCCTTTCCTTGGGGATTCTTGTAGTTTACTTCACTACCACCTGGAGCTGTCATTTTTATAGAGAATTTGAAGCCTAAATTTTTTTTCTCCTATAAGTGATTTGATCTTTATACCTATTCACCGAAGAATTCTTTTTCTTTACAGTTCAGTAACTTTACTAGAATATGCCTTGTTGTTGACTATTCTGGGACAGTTTTCCCTACCATGCAGTACACCGTTTCAAATATGTGGCTTCAAGTTTTATTTTTTCCCTGAAAACTTGAAAATTTTTCCTGATTTCTATCTTTGAAAATGTGTTTTTCCCTTACTTTGGGGGGGGAGGGGTATTCTTATTATGCACACATTTAATCTTCTTTAATTAGGTATGTGTGAACACCTTTAACTTCTCTCCCACAGTCTCGAAGGAAAAAAATGTCCATCTTCTTACACTAACTTAAACTCTCTACCTGAGTCTTAGTAATCCCTTCTTCCTGTCTTTGCTGGAATTTTCTGTACCAGCTAGGCCTCATCTCTATTGTGAATTTTCTCCCATTTCACTGGCTCCTTTCTCTTGGTTCAGGTCCTAACCACAAATTTACCTCATCCTTAACTACCCTCCTAACTCCAACCCTATCTTCTCTGCCCCTTCAGTAAAAATTTCCTAAAGTAGCTTATTACTTCTGACTCCCATTTCTTTACTGTTCACTGAATCCTCACCCCATCTAGCTTACTCTATGAAACTTATCTTGCTTATGTGAGAAATGGCCTTTAAGTTATAAAAACCAACGGACCAAGACAATGAGAAGACAAGCCACAGCCTAGGAGAAAAATGTTTGCAAAAGAAACATCTTGTAAAGGCCAAAATGTTGTACCAACCACACAAAGAACTCTTAAAACTCAACAATAAAAAACAAACAGTTGATTAAAAATGGACCAAAATATATATGTACCCCTATGTTCACTGCAGCATTATTTACAATAGCCAAGATGTGGAAACAACAAAACTGTCCTTCATGAAAAGAGGCACATACAAACATGGAATACTACTCAGCCATCAAAAAGATAAACCATTGCCATTTGCAACAACACAGATACATCTTGAGACTATTATGCTAAGTAAAATAAATCAGACAGAAAAGGACAAGAACTGTATGATTTCACTCACATGTAGCATATAAAACAAAAAGTAACAAAGAACCAAACTTACAGATACAAACAATGGAATGGTGGTAACCAGAAGGGAAGGGGGTGGAGAAAGAGGATAAAAGGGATCAAATACTAGGTGACAAAAAGAAACTAGACTTAAGAGGGTAAGCACACAACTGAGGAGTCTCTGGGAAGGGGAAGGATGATGCCACCCTATTATGAGGCAAAGGTCATAGACAAACACCAGTTAGTTCTCTAGGACTGGATTAGAACCCAGGTGTGTGAAGAGACAACCCCACCCTTGGAACTCAAAATCAGAACAAGCTGGGTCCTGAGTAAGAGGGGAGATTAGGTCTAACATGATAGGCAGCAGGAACCAAGCTCAGAGGGGAAGACTCGGGAGTGCTGGTGCTCAGAGACACAGGCTCAGAGGCCCAGGGTTTCCTTAGAAGGGACCAGTGGGCAGCCTGCCTTGGAAGGAAGTCAAATACCGGTACCATAGCCTGAGCAGACTCAGGGAACAGGGCGTGAGGTGCAGCCACAATAGCAGACAGGCTCTGGCTGTCCCCAATTAGCATGCACACTAATTTGAGAACTGGCTGTACAGACAGTTCAGGTGCTTATGGAATTTTTGTGGGGCAGAGATCAAATAGGCATACTTGCATTGAAACCCAAATTAGTATTTCCTCCATTAAAAATCATTTCAGGCAATATACCTGAACCTCGACTTATTTCTCCATCTCTGTGGATGGAATAGAAATGACTGATTGACATGTGGCAAGACTGCCAACTACTGTCAAAGCGACTTCTGTCCCTCTTGGAGTAAGAATGAGCTCACTCGGGACACACATGGGCCCTCGCTGGCAGCATTTGGTCACTCTGTGAAACCCGGGAGCAAACAACAATGGATGGTATTGCTTGGCCCCAATCTCCAGGGCAGAACAGGCTGATCGATGAAGCCAGGAGCAAGGAATACCCTGGTCTCACCACGGCACACTGCCCCAAAGCCAGACTGTTTGATGGCCCTCTAGCTGCTGCTGCTGTCCCCATTTAGTAAACCAAGGATGCTGTTCTATTCTGCAGATAATGTGACACCGATTCCTCAAGAAAGAATAAGAAAATAGCCTGGAAGTGAAACAGCTTTTCTTAAATCCCTACTGTGCCCAATAGTGAGCCAGGACTGATGGTGAGAGGTACATGAAAAAAAGAACACATGATGCTCGCTTTCCAGAAACTTCTGAACTAATCTGTCAGGAGCAATTTGTTTAATGTCTCATTTGCTATTCTGTGAACACAGGGCCCACAAGTGTGAATATATTACACATTTTCCCTTTTGGAAAAGCAATGCATCACCATAGAGAAATGAGATCTTTGTAGCAAGAGTAATAAGGTAAAATATTTCAACTACAGTGAGTGTAATAGCCTCTTGTTAGACAAAGGTCTTTAGGTGTCATAAATTTTAGATTATGGCAGTTTATGTAAGGATGCTGGAAAGGACTCTTGATGAACAAATATATTTTCTAAGACATCTGTCTGTGTAGTTAAACAGATTTGAAATCTCAGCATCCTACACAAAAATGACACATTAAAAAGATTAAACTGTAAATGGGAAGATGTGTTCACATTCTTCATTACAAAGCTGTACTCAGATATGCCATTTCAATTGGAAAACACAGCTAAACGTGCAGCACGTCTTCTCTGCTGCACATTTGCTGCGAAAACAACCAATGTGGGGCTTATCAGATTAACTGTTTCATTTTTTTTTTTTTTTTTGCATCCACGTTAACACTACAAAAGAATAGAATGCTTCTGCTGGAGTTCTTTTCAACAGGCATGGAATTTTACACAGGCTATTCATTTGATCTAAAGACTATGAATATGACACATAAAATCCAAATACCGTCTCTGTACTCCCACGCAAATGCAACACTTTATTTTGACCAAGTGTAAGGATGTTTTGGTTTCCAATAACATGTGCAAAAGGCTTTAAGTGTAACATATGTGGAGTCAACCAATCCGATCAAATGAAAAATATTTTTGGACTTATTTGTAAAGAATTCTGCATAAATCAAATGCCTTTGATCCTTTGCTCTTTTTTTTTATAAACACGTATTACATAAAAGACCCAGGTGTAAGTGTTGTTGGGAATCCAAAAGAGAAATAAAAATGGTCCCTTCTTTCATAAAACTTACAGTCTAATATAGGAGACAAAGGATACAAAAGTAACTACAATACCAGGTAGAAAGTAAAACATGCTCGAAGAAAGGCATGCATCGAGGACAAGGGAACATGAGAAAAGACTTCATAGAGGAATTACATTTGTTTCAGACCCTGAAGGATGGGAAGAGGCGAGATGCCACTTCAGACAGGAAGCAGGAAGGAGGGCCCTCTGGGCAGCACAGAAGCGGAGAGCGCACGTGAAGAACAGGGCCAGCACCATGGAAGAGCCCCATGGGAGGGAAGAAGCTAACGCCAGAAAAGTAGTCAGTGTCAGGGGAGAGAGAGCCTAGACTCACTGTAGGAAATGAAATTAATTGATCAGAAAAGATGTACCCAGAAAGACTTAAAGAGTATATAAGCAATATAGTACATATGCCCAAACATACTGATCACAGAATCATACTACACATTAATATTTCGTAAGTACAAATGGGTAAATGCAGAGAGTGCTTCATTCAGGGAATCAAGATACCATCTTTCTTATAATGATTGAGAGCATCAATTGGCTTTAAAGTGGCACCAAAAATAACTCCCTGAATGAAATGTATCCTAAACTATATTTCTTCTGTATGATCATGACATATTCATCTTTGTCATACAAAAGAAGGTGGAAGAGAATCTAAACTGTGAGTTAAAACTGAAAAAGGGGGGATATTGAGGACTGGAAAGTCATCATAAACCTCAGAGAAACTGATTTTATAACTCTACTTTATGGTTTTAAATTGTTGTCTGGGTCTACTGAAAAATAGAGTAAACATTATCCAGATAATATGCCAATTAGTAGCTGAGCAATCCAAGAGACACAGTGAAAACGGCAATGCTTCATTGTTTGGCCAGCAGGTGGCACTTGTCACTCAGTACAGAAAATGACAGGTACTAAGGAATGAGCTGAGCTGGAACCACGCAGTTCAGAACAGATTACTCACTCATTTACTCAGAAAGGAGAAAGTGGAAAGGACTGTTTCAGAAGCGCAGATTATAAAGAGGGTGTTGGCTTGCTGATGTCGCATATCAATTATTGAATTTGAACTCTCCTATTAGGTTTATTGGGGAAAACTTAACGTTTTTCCCTTAACAAATATGATTTGCAATACATCAGTTTGTTGCCTTTGTAAATCTTCTCAGGTCTTTTGTGTCTGTATTAATCCTGTGACATTATGAGATCAGTGCTAGAATGAGGCAAAAAGGAAACAAATTCCAACTTCCCCATTTAAAAATGTGTGACTTCAGTCAAGTTATTAGACTTCTTTGAACTTCACTTCCCTCTGTTGTTGTAATTGTTTTAACTAGCTGTAACATGGTGGGCATTATGTACGATACCATCTATTTAAAGGACAGCTCTAGACCCAGCTACTTCATTTTCTCCTAGAGGAACAGGCCCAATCACTGGAATACCTCTTTTATCAAAATAGTTTTCTAACTCATTGTGAGTATTCTCTAACTAAGGCGTCCTGTGGGTGTTGCTCCTAGTAGTTAGACTTAGTCACTCTACACACTAGTGGGGTGGAGAAGGGCTGTAGCTGCTGATTTCTGCTGTTAGTACCATAATATTACCTTGCCATTATATTCCTCCCACTCGTTAGTGACAAAAACCCAGAACCACAGAATCTAAGTTCCAGAAGGTCTTTGATTTACCTAGTCAACTCTTCATTTTTTAGATCTGGACAAGACAGTAAGAAATGGGGTGTGCAAATTTAGGTCATTTTTATACTAGCCCCACAGGTCTGGTCAATGGATACGTGGGCATTGATAGTGGGATGCAGGAGAGGAACGGGACGTGGGAAGACCATAATTACACGTCACGCGTCTAATTATTTCCAGATACAGAGATGCTAGGCTTATTTTCACAACAGGGAATAAGGAGGATGCTGAGGGGGTCTCTGTCCCTTGAACTGGTAGGAGAAAGCTTCCATTTGAGTACTGCTAAACTTTTTATATCTGAAACAGACCGAATCTATAAACTTGGTTCAACTTTTTATGAAAAAATCAACTACCAAGAAAAAAAGAATAAGCAGAATGGATGGCCCAAATCTGTTATTCCATCAGCTACCATTGAAATCTCTACCTGACTAATGAATAAAACATCCAATCCTAAACAAATGTAAGGTAATTAAAACTTTATGATTGGCACTATTACTTCCAAGGGTCAGCTCTGGTCTTCATAGGGAAAAATAATCCAACAAAGATAAAAGCAATTCAGGGTGCGCTGAATGCCTTCACAGAGCTGCAAGGAGTGGTAAACAAAATAGGAAGCAGAACAGATTAAGACATTCCACATCGGAAAGATCTGACCTCACCTAATTGTTTATAAAAATAACCGCTGGCTCTCACGCCTTTCTTTATTTCTGACCTGTTATCAAACCCATTAATAGAGGCTCTAAAACTGTAAAAAGTTGAGCTGCTTTCAGGAACACAAGGAACGCACTGGAGAATGCATTCCCAAAGTGACTCTCAGTATTTTCCCTGAAGAAACCCTGAGACTTCAGCCTAAAAGGGAAGGGAGGGTTTCTTTTGGCTGTGAATCCAGGTGGTAGCTGATTTGCAGGCAGATCTGTAGCAAGGTGGGAGAGGACAGAAAGTGAAAACTGGGGTAGGAAAAAAGTCACCTTCTAAAAACCCATGAGTATAGATCATAAAAGGCATTAAGTCTAGGGGGTCTTAAGTCCCTCTCCACAAAAGTTTTTTTATTTGAATGAGCATTTTACGTCCTGACATCTAGAGAGGGATCAGACATGTGGACATACACCGCTGACCTTCTCAGGTTCTATTTGAGGAGGTTGACATGCTATACAATCAGAAAAGTTAAATTTGGGTGTTGGATCCATAAAGTAAACAGAGATTTAATGACTTTATTAGATCAGAGACAATATTTCTGCATGCCACCTTTTTTCCTTCACTTGAAGTTGTCATGGATACCTACATTCACTGATAGTAATGTTTTACTTATTACATTTTCTTAACTAAATACGATTCTGAGTTTCTGTATTAATAGGCTAATGTTTTTTTAAAAGAACTCTTTATCTGAAAAACCCACCCTTAAGGAATAAATAAAAACAGCCCATTCTTTGGAGTCATACAGATCGGTGTCCCCATCTGGACCACATGACCTTTAACCTCCTGGCTGACCTCTAGGAGGCTCTGTGTGCATTTGTAGAATGGAAATAAACTCCCCTATTGTTCACATGCACTGCAGAGTGGTTGGACTTAGATATCACACATACAGTATTTTTTAAGAACTCTTGTCCCTGTCTGGACCCCTGGGGCACTTGTGCTCACATTTAGAACAGTTCTTAGATCCAAATTTAAAAGGAGGAGACAAAAGGGGACAGAAAATAGAGGCTGACCATTTTACCTGGGTAAACCACATCAGTCAATTTGCACACATGAAACCAACAGCTCAAACATCAGGGTAGATTTTGGGAAGAATTAATAACTGCTTACTTGTAGCTGCTGTTCTGCCAGTCGATTCTGATACTTTTGGACTGACTCCTGAAGTCGCTTATCTTTCTCATTTTTTGATGGTGATACTGTGCTCATGGTGCCCAGAGGAATGGAAGGTAAGTGTTCTTTCTGCTGACAACTTTGCAAGCAACAAGTACAAGAGATAATAACATTAGGAGGAAATATAAAAATATTTACTGTCTATAAAAGATTATTCACTTCTACAAGGACTTACTCTTTATGTCGTATATCCAAAATCTGAATATAAGGGAAGAGCACTGTATTGATGACTTTAGGTAATACATGACCTTAAAGCTCCAATTTGTGTGAAAAAATAGCTTAATGGAAAAAAAGAGCTTAATGCAATATGTGAAAGGTAGTATATATTTACCAGAATGACTCTTCCTTATTTACTAATGCTTCATTATCTTACATTGTCATGAATGCCACTGACTGCAAAAGGTTTCTAGATAACTAAAGCTTATCTTATTACTGCTAAACATTTTTTCCCCAAAAATATTAGCGACAGAAATCCATATATCTGTCCACAATACACCAAATTATTCGGCCTCTGGAACACATGGATCCTTTGCACGGTGCTTTGGGGTCACTGTGAAGACCAGGGACTGCTGTGATAGTATGTTCACTGACAGCCTTGGGGGCAGAGTGGAGTCCTTCACTAAAGAGCCCGCCCCAGTCCCACCCGCCCTGCTTCAACAGTCTTCTCTCCCTGCTGTTTTCAGTGCATCTGCTGTTGATGATCACTCTGCTTCCCAACCTTCCTGAGGGGCTGTTTCTAATCACTAGTGTGTTAGAACATGTATAATATCATCAAGTAGAATTGTGTGTAAATCAGTAACAGGAGGTGAACGAGGGTTTCCCTTGTTATGGCTACGAAAAACAGTAATGACTTTTGAGACATGATTTGGAAGGTTTGAGGCCCTTTTTTCCCCCCTACTTTTGGTTTTGTGGCTATGTTGTGGGAGCTGAGTAAGCTAGGCTGTTGAAAAATTGAAAGATTATATTGTTCAGTTCAGTATCAAGGCTTTGCAAGGATAAGAGATTCAACTTCCAATGGGCATGGCTTTCATTCATGCCTGGGTATGTGCAGTGAAGGACAAAATGTTAAGGTCAGTTCTTAGAGCCTGTGTTAAACAGGGTTTTTCTATAGGTATCAAAAGGAGGAGGGCAGGACAAAATAAATGTACATTAGGTGAGGAGAGGGAGGAGAAGGTTGAGAACCCAGAGAGGGCCTTCTCCCAACTGAAATAATACAGGAAAAAGTAAAGCAGATCAAACCCATGATTTCTCTGCTTTGGGGCAGCTACAGCTTGTATTTTTCTTGCCCCCACCAACAGAGAAGAATGACATACAACACAATTAAATTCAAGTACTATAGTGAAAAAAATAAAAACAATTCCACCCACATATGGTATTTGTTGTTATTATTCCTTTCAAAGAAAGGCGGCAGATGCACAAATCAGGGGACACCTACTGTACCTGCAGCCACCTGTAGTGCTGAGGTGAAGACTTCTGTGAGGTGGTACCTAAAAGGCTTCCATTTCATGGGAGAAAAGAACCTTGTGGCAGCGTTAACTTTTTATTCAGAAAAGGGAAGCCACAAGTATTTTTATTAAAGTGTGATTCATTCGTTTGTATTCAAAAATTTTTGGAAACAAATTAAATTTTAATATACAATGCAACCTATAGATAGTTTTTAACATCCTTTTCAAAATTCAGTCTTTTTTTGGTTCAAATGATAGTCATCATTTTTACTCTGCTGGTGCTCCCTCTTTTCAATGCAGATAAATACACAGCATGAATGTAACGAAGTGTACTGATAGCCATTTCTTGCGTACTGTGACAAAAACGTCTACCTTCCCTGTGTGCTTAAAGTGGGAAACAAAAAGAGGCTTCGGTGGTCTGGAAAAAAGGGCTCCTCTTCACCCGGCCCGAGCCTCCAACTCTGATACTACTATTTGTAAAATGGTGTAGTTGTTGTCACCATAAAGGATTAGACTGGAATTAGGCTTTCTCAAATGTAAAGGATGCCTTCAGAGAGGGGCTGTGGTAAGGCAGAAAGCATCCATGTTTTGCCTTAAAATCATGGCTTTAAGTTTTAACCCTAAGGAGGCATCCTGGACAAGTCACTGGACTTCTCTTAGCCTCACTGTTTTCAGAGAAGCAGAGAAAGCCATGGGGTTATTGTAAAGGTGAAATGAGATAATATATATAATTGCTATATAAAAAGAGAGCTGTTATTATGTTTCCTACCCGAGTTGTGGTTACACACATTGTTTATTCAAATACTGTTCACTGGCATTAACCCTGCTGACAACTGGTAATTAACTACTTACAATAAACTATATTTTCTGTAAATGTAGATAACACCACTTTTCACCCCATTACTCTGTCCTTCCATTCATCAAATATTGCCTAATAAATAGTTATACTCTACTTTTCATCATTTCAACACACCAACTTTACATGATTCTATCCCAATCCAATGGCACGTATTCATCAGGGCTTGTCTAACAATCATCTGTTTCAGAGTATATTCTCAAAGCCCAGCCTCCAGTACTGAATCAGAGGACCGTGAGAGATCATTAGATCCATTTCCCTTCCCCTGACAACCACCGTATCTACTTGCTGTCAATGGTCTCCTATAAGGAAGCGTCAACTCCTAGGTAACTGCCTTTATAGTCAGGAATTTTTTCTTTATATTTCCCCTCAATCTCTTGCTGTCACTTGAACCCTATTTTTGTCATAATCTTTTCAGTGGATATAAAATGCAGATGGTCAAAATTATGTCCGTATATTTGAAGAATCAAGGGCTTAAAAAGAAATGATAAAAAGAAAAAAGACTTTTTGCATCTTAGACTTTTAAGGTCCATCAGTTTTCTGTCAACATGGCTAAATTTATCTTGGCTGTCATCACAAGTGGCACTGTTTTGATGTGTAAAAGAGGCAGAACTAATGCAGCTTTGAAGCAGTGCTCTTTGAAGGCATCACCACTATTCAAGGAGAAGAGGGTAAGAGTATACGTAATGATAATTAAGAGATAAGGAAAGCTGTAGAGGACAGGTTCCCAGTGCTATGATTAGATCTGTGGAGAGGGGCCAAAATTCTCTTGCCTTGTTATTAAGGGGCCCCCAGTGACCAGGGACATAGCAGATTCACCTTACAAGGTGTTCAGCTAGACCCAGGAAGGATGCAAAAGATACTGTTACTACATCTCATTCTCGGTGATGGGAAGCTGAGTTAAAAAGACACTGGATACTTGTCCAAGGCCTCACAGGTAAAGGAGCAGGGAGACAGACGCAGCAGTCTGCCTCCAGGGGCCGAGCTCGGAAACATTATCCTTCCCCGAATTAAAAGTTCTTAGCTGACAATAAGTGATCAAGATTATTAACTATTTTTGAGGGTTGAGGCTTAATTTTATTTACATTTTCAAGCACAGGCCTTTTCACACAGAAATTGAAAAAACAAAAACAAAAAACAACACATCACTAAAAATAATTACACTGACAATGAAAATCAGACTATTAATATTGAAACTAGGCCAACACTTTATTCCTCTCTGGGAGATACGTAAGTTCCAAGTTAGGGCTGAAATCAAGCTAGGAATGAAAAGACCTTGGCCAGTGGCTTCATGAACTCTTAGCCCCGATTTGGGCTTTGTTTTTCACTTTTCTAAAATGACAAAGTAAGACTATGTCATTTATAAGCAGGCTCTCTGAATCTCCAGGCCTTTTGCAGAGAGTAGGGAACAGAAATGTAAAGTGGATGGAAACTTTGACCCCCAGATTCCCAACCTTCAGTTCAAACCAGGACACTTCTGCATTTATCTGTTTCACATATTTTGGGTCTGAAGAAAATTTTATTTGGGAGGCGGGGCAGGTTCCACTGCAAACCAAGAAAGGGAAACTGAAAAACCCCTGGATCATGTGAAATCTAAGAGGCCTGTCAGCTAACCTTTTTTCTTAGTTTCTAAATGTGATTAACCTGGGCACCCCGGGTGGCTGGGGCTCTAGGAGCAGTTTCTGAATACTTTCTTTTTAAATTTTTTTTATTAGCTCTTTTGTCAAGGCTGGATAAAAATAATCCAACAAGAGCTATTACCGTAATGTCTGTACTAGCAATATTGATCCACTTACCCAGGCCAAAGGACTAGGAGCAAATCCACAGAAAAGCAATGCCTAGCTTAGGAGTACTTTTATTAAAGGGGTATACTAACTCTTCTTCCTCCCCAAAAGAAAAAGAGTACATCTAAAAGGGCTTACAATAACACATTCATCAATATTTAATCGGTCTTTTTCCTGTTTTAGTCTGAACTTCTTCCTCCAAGAGCATAGAGCAATGAAATCAATATATGACTTAAACAGAAAAAGCACATGGTCTAACAGTTTAGTCTCCCTGGAGACACCCTCTGGATAAAACTCCTGTATGATAAGGCACTAGGCTGTGTGAAAATGAACTGAAGGGCAGAATTCTTAAACACCGGTTGCAGTCTCCCGCCAGTGAAAGCATAGAGCTGTACACCCCAGCTTTTGCAGATCATTACATGCAGGACTCTTTTATCTTGATGGAAAAGCACACAAATGAAATCTCTTTCCACAGGGGCCAAGGTGCTAGAAAGAATTCCAGGGGGCAACAGCTACTAAGTTAAAATGTATCTGTAGCTGACATTTTCCAGTTCTGTACATATGTATTTTAGGAATTAAAAACAATAAAGAATTTTAGAAAACTACCAGAAGTTACCTGTTTTCCAAGAGGTTGGGATTATTAGCACAAATCCAGATATCAACAAGTTCTTTTTCCTGATAATTAGTAGAGACAGGCAAGACTCTCCATTTAAGGCAAAGATCTGATAATCACAACAAAATCACACACAAGAAAACCACAATCAGAAGTGAATCCATCACAGTGAGATGTCAGGTTGCATATAGCAAAAGGATGAGGTATATTTTGAGCCAAAGACAAGTGAATCCTTGATTGTATGCTATTATACTTGACAAACTAAGCTACGATTCTATGAGCTATCCTAGGACACTACCAACAATTATTCTTGTTGTTATTGTTAATAGTATTGTTGTTATTACTGCCTAAGTTCTTTTCAACTGGTTTCTGCTTTCAGCCAAAAAGTATTTTAAGTAATAGATCCCTCTCCACCTCTTCTTAAACCACATGAAGACTTCCAGTGACTTGACTTTCCCATTTTCTTTGACTTCTTTGTCCATTTCTCCCTTTCAGTCCCTCCTTGCTTTTAGGACCAAGGCACTCCATTCTTTCCAGGCTATTCTTAATGTTAATCCTGCATTCCTTCCAGATACACTGCTAATGCGTCTTCAGTAAACTCCACTCTCTCTTCGTCTAAAACAGAGGCAGTGTGCACCATGGTGAAGAACCTGAACAGCTCTACCACTACATCTATAATCATGGGTAAATTATATCTCTATGTTTCAGAATCATCATCTGTAAGAAGAGATTAATACTAGTCGTTACCTGAAAAGGTTACTGAGGATTGAAACAGATAATAAAGATAAAAGCCAACATTGCTACACATTATCTGTGATGGTTAATTTTATGTCAATTTGACTGGGCCAGGGAGTGCCCAGATGGCTGGTCAGACATTATTCTGAGTGTGTCTGTGAAGGTGTTCTGAATGAGATTAACATTTGAAATGGTAGGCTGTGTAAAGCAGATGGTCCTCCCTAATGTGGGTGGGCCTCATCCAATCAGTTGAAGGCCTAAATAGAACAAAAAAAGGGTGACTCTCTTGAGAGTAAAAAAGAACTTCTGCTTCCTGACTCTTTTCAGCTGGGACATCAGCTTTTCCCTGTATTCTTGCTCAAATTAAAAAATCAGTTCTGGCTGGGTACTGAGCCTCTCAACACTCAAGCTAGAACTCCATCATTGGGTCTCTTGGTTCTCTTGCTTTCAGACTCAAACTGGAATTAAACCAATGGCCCTCCTGGGTCTCCAGCTTGCTGACTGTAGATCTTAAGACTTGTTTGCCTCCATAATCATGTAAGCCAATTCTCTATAATTAATATCTACTACACATATTAGGTATTATACACATATCTATATATAATATGTAATATAGTATAATATATGTACACACACATACAAACACTCATATACCCATCCACCTGTACTTCCATCCACCAACCCATTCTATTAATTGTTTCTTTGGAGAACCTTAATACACTATCCTAAGAACCTAGTAAACTTTACATGTATTAATACGTTTTATCTGCACAAAACTGTATGATGTAGCTTGATGTAGCTATACACACTAACCTCATGTTATAAATAAGGAAACTGAGGCTTAGAGAAATTAGGGAACTCCCCAGTTTCATATAGCTCCATAATGCTGGAAATTGGATTCTGATCTTATCTTGCACACATCAGACCAGTTAGGTTCTCTTTGGACCACCCCAGGCTCCAGGTTAGGGAAGTGGTCACTTGGCACAGTGTAAATAACTACAACACTTAACACACCAGAGCGCGCTTTATTTGTTAGCTTGGATTCCTCGCTGGAGAGCAAATTCCTTGCAGATAGTAGAGAGTGTTTTTAATTCTCTAGCCCTTTGTATAGTGGCTAGAAGATGTATCAGAGGAACATAGTAAATGTTGGATGCTTCGATGAAGTCATTCTCCTACTGAATAATGCCCAATGCCTCTCCATTGTTTAACAAAGTAAAAACCACTTATTCTGGCATTCTGGTCCTCTAACACGTTTATTCAACCTGGTATTTCTGCCTATTATTTACTCATCATTCATATATTTAGCAATCAATTACTAAGTACCAACTATATACAGGGTCCAGTAGAAGTAAGGCTTGCTTGAGTGTGGTTGGTGGGGTACATGAATGTCTCACACGAGATGGACAGCAATTTGAACATTTCACCTAAAATGTCATATGATGTGCTTGAGTGTGATATTGTTATGTTACATTATATGCTTATGATTTTGTAATAAAAGGACTTATAATAAAAAGGGGTGTTATTTGTGCCAGACCCTGTATTTAACACAGTGCTAGGTATTAAAACTAGAAAGATGACTATTTTTATTATTCCACCCCAAAAATTTTAGCTGACTGTACACTTGATATCAACACACACCTCCTGCTATGTCTCTGCCTATCAAAATTCTATTTTTAAAGATCATGGTAAAGTAATGATCTGCCATGAAACCTTGCCTCAACTTCCTCCTCCTTCCCATTGAAACTTCAAAGTTGTGCCTCTTTTACATCATCTATCTTAATTTCATCTCTATTATCATTATTTCCATGGTTATATTAACCTCGTTCCCAGATCCTAACCTCTTTGAGAGTAAGAATCAGGTCTTACCCACCGCCTTTGTCTCCCTTACAGCCCATTCATGAACACACTGACTTGCATATTAAGAAACTCACTAAATGATTGCTAATTAGAATGAAATTCAACACTCACCACACTGAATGATGAATGGGATGGCCATGACTTGTCTTCTTTGACACTGAAGAGAATCTAAAGATTTATCTGTGTCCTTGTTATTCTGATATCCAAATTCATTCCAAAACAATGTTAGAGTTCTATTACCTAAAGAACAAAGCAGGCAAAGAGTAATAAAAGAAAATCAACAAGATTAAGTAGATAAGCAAAGTATCAATATAAACACATGTATGTACAATATGATCTCAGCTATATAAAAATACACAGAAACAAGACATTAAAGTATTAATGTTTGTTTTTTTCTGAGTATGGGTGAAATTTGTTTTCTGCTTATATTGTCTTACATTTTCCAACCTGTATATAATAAATATGCAATATCTTTATAATAAAACTAAACACAATAGCAGTTATATATATTAATATATATATTTACAATAAAATACATTGATATTTAAAACTTTTTTCTTAAGTACTCCTAGGAGGGATGGTACCAAAAAACCTTAAAGAATACCCTTAAGACTACTGATACAAATATTTATCATGTTGTCCCACAGCTAGAGCTTCTTGATTTTTATTTTATCTCTGGTTCTCTTTTCTACCAGTCTTTACTGTTTATTCCCTACCCTCACGCCAGATGCTCTGCTCCCCTTTGCTTAGGAACAGCACTTGTCATGAAGGACCACTCAGCAATTGCACTGTTAGGAGTCTTCCCTACAAACACACTAAACAATGGCCACCTATATATTGCAGCTCTATTTGATTAGCAAAAAGAAAAAAAAAGGAAACAACATAAAAGCCTAGAATATGAAATGAGTAGATTCCATTTCCAAACAAGAAGCCTTTAAAACAGAGAGTTAGAGGTAAATGTATTGCTGTATTAAGATTATCAGAGTTTTAATTTTTAAAAAAGATGTCAAACAGCATACCTGATATAATCATTTTGTGATTTATAAGAAGGATATACATACAAAATTTTGATGGATATACTTTTTTCCCCCCTGAAACAGACAGAGGTTGAAAGACAGGGGACGGTACTTTTATTTTCTAAATACTTTGAATATTATTACATGTGCATGTATTACTTTAAAATATATTTTAAAAGAATTTATGTTTACCCATTCTGTCCAATATGGTAACCACTAACTACATGTAGCTATTGAGCACTTGAAATATAGCAGATCTAGTATATTTCATCCACAAAGTTCAAAAAGTGAAGTTCTAAAACATAAATCTTGGAAATAAAATACATGCAATAGGATGAGCCATGTATCAACATTAACATATGATTGTGTAATTCATGCAAAATACAAATAAACATCCCTACATCTTACTAATCCCATTACAATTTAGATTCAGAGTGCTCTATGTCTGGAAAATCAGAAGGGAAGGGATTCAGCCTTCAAAAGAAAACTGTACAATTGGGCTGGGCTGAAAGCTGCCCTCACAAATCACCAGATTCCCCACTGTCTCTTCTCAAAATCCCTAATAGCTCTCATCTCAAATTTCCATTTGGATTCTGCTTCTTAGGTGTTTCTCAATTCAGACTTTCATATTTTTGTTCTTTGCTCAGCATTTGGTGTTGGCCCAGCCCAGACTCCATTTCTTCACTGCACACCAAATCCTGATACACTCTTTGGTGTCTGGACAGGGCTCGTGAAGACTCCTTCTTTGGTTTGCACTTGAACTACTCAGTTCTTACTAAGTCAATTTAAAAAGCGCTATAGATTAAAGTCAGGGGACCCCTCTCTGGCACACATTAGTTGTGTAATTGTGGAAAGCCACTGAATTATCTCACTTACAAAGTGAGTGTTTCCAATAACCTGCCCAACAGGTTTATCACGAAGAATAAATGTGACAGTACATTAAAAACCACAGAACCTTGTTAAAATTTAAGTTGCTTCTGCATTGCACTTGTCCTCTCTCTAAATGTTACTTCTCCCAGAAGACTGTGCCTTTCAAAGAAGGAACTGTGCTTTGTAAATTTGAGTGCCCTTAACACACAACTCAGCAGGCTGTGACTAAGAAGCCCCCCCAAAACTATTGCTGCTACTCTTGATAAAATACCTCATTAATGTGTTGTTTGGGATAAAATGTGTCTCTCCCTGAAAACATTAACAAAACACAGTTAACACTGCACAGCTAACTTCTAAAATGAGTGTCAACCCTGAACCTCATAAAAAAACATTTTGAGAGTAGTAACTACTAGAATGTTAGAAATATAAACACACACTCAAGGGTGGAGTGACACATGCTTTGTGATCACACCACTGTTCTAGCCCTTACACATTACATTTTAGTTTACTTTGTGCCTATTTCCCTCTCTGGAGAGTGACATCCTTGAAGACAGTGGTGACGTTTAGGATCTTGTTTTCACTAGCTGACACAAAGAACATCATATTTACCTACAGAACTAAATGACACTTAAGAATTACTGGCTCTCAAAGGCAGATATTAAAACATTCACTACCCCCAAAACCTAATAATGAGGCCAGATGGAAGATTATACTACTCAAAGACAAGTATCAGGGCCAAGAAACAAAGTTTTATACATGAGATCAAAAATGGGTTTTTCTAACCACCAATGAAACCTTGACTTTTACTCTTCAGATAAAAAACTAGTCTAACATGCACAACTTGCAGTTGTGCTTATGGTGTTACCAAAACAAATTTCCATGGAGTGGACCCTGAAGGCTAGAAGCTTCAGCAAGCGCATAAGCAGGTTGGCCAGAGGGAAGGCAGTGGAAGAAAACATATCAGTTTCTACTTTCTTTTATGTGTTCCCCTGTAGGTAAAAAATCCTCCTTAAGAGGAGATACAGAGGGCCCAGAGGCATTTGAAAGGATGCTCAGCATCACTAGCCATCAGAGAAATGCAGATCAAAACCACCATGAGGTACCACCTCACACCGGTCAGAATGGCCATCATAAACAGATCCACAAACAACAGGTGCTGGCGAGGCTGTGGAGAAAAGGGAACCCTAGTCCACTGTTGGTGGGAACGCAGACTGGTGCAGCCACTATGGAAAGCAGTGTGGAATTTCCTCAGAAAGCTGAAAATGGAACTGCCTTTTGATCCAGCGATTCCCCTGCTGGGACTATACCCTGAGAACACCAAAACACCAATACAAAAGAACCTATGCACCCCAGTGTTCATAGCAGCACAATTTACAATAGCCAAGTGTTGGAAGCAACCTAAATGCCCATCAGTAGATGATTGGATCAAAAAATTATGGTACATATACACAATGGAATACTACGCAGCAGAAAGAAAAAAAGAACTACTAAACTTCGCGACAGCATGGATGGAACTGGAGAGCATCATGCTAAGCGAAATAAGCCAGGGGGCGAAAGACAAATACCATATGATCTCACCTATAAACGGAACCTAACCAACAATGCAAAGATGCAAGGAAAAGATGGCCAGCAACACTGAAAGGAAAAGAAATCAACAGAGACAAGAGGGAAGGGGGGGGCAGGGAAAGGGAAGGGAAGAGGAAAGTCAAGGAGCATATAGCAAGGACTCATGGACAAAACCAAAGGGGAAGAGCTGAGGGAGGGAAGGAGGGAGGGGGCAAGGGAAAGTGGTGGTGGGGAGGCAGAGACAAATGTATTTAAAAAGTAAATAAATTTAAAAATAAATAAATAAATAAAATAAAATTTAAAAAAAAAATCCTCCTTAAGAAAAAAAAAAAATGTCTCCCATACAAGGAAATACCCTGCCCCATCAAGATATCAGCAGATTTTTTTTAGCAGAAACTTGCAAGTCAGGAGAGAGTGGGATGACATAATCAAAGACTAAAACACACACACACACACACACACACACACACACACAGCCAACCAAACATACTTAATCAGGCAAAGATGTTTTTTTAGAAACAGAGGAGTAAAGAATTTTCCAAACAAACGAAAGCTCAGGGAGTTATTACCACTACATCTGCCATACAAGAAATGTTAAAGTGAGTTCTCCAAACTGAAATGAACAGACAATAATTAGTAACTTGAAAACTTAAAAACATAATATTCACTGGTAAACATTAACTGAACTCTGAAAGACAAAAGTATTAAAATAAGCATTTCTACAACAGCTTCTTAATGGATACATAATATGAAAACATGTAAACTGAAACAAAAAACATAAAATGTGGAGGAAATAGAGTAAAAAGGGTAGAGTTTTTGTAAGTAAAGTTAAGTAGTTATAAGTTTAAAAAAAAGACTATTATAACTACAAAATGTTTTATGTAAGCCTCATGGGAACCACAAAGCAAACTTATAGATTCACCAAAGATAAACATCCTGTAGTGTTAAAGCATTAACACTATAGAAAATTATCATAATGCAAAGGAAGACAGAAGAAGAGGATGAAAGAAACAAAGAACTACAAAACAGCTAGAAAACAATAAGGCAGCAATAGTAAGGTCCTTACCTATCAAAATTACTGTAATGTAAATGAATTAAATTCTCCAATAAAAAGACATAAAGCAGTTGAAGGATAAAAACAAGGCCCAGCTATATACTGTCTACAAGAGTTTACTTCAGTTTTAAGTACACACATAAACTCAAAGTAAAGGGATAGGAAAAGTTCCATGCAAATGGAAACCAAGACCTATATTTAATATCAGACAAAATATACTTTACATCAAAAACCGTAACAGGAAACAAAGAAGATTATTATACAATGAAAAAGGGATCAATTCACCAAGAGGATATAATTGTAAATATATATGCATCCAACATCACAGCACCTAAAAATATTAAGCAAATATTAACAGATCTAAAAGCAGAAATAAATGGCAATGCAATAATAGTAGGGGACTTCACTTGTCTCACTTTCAACAATGGATACATCATACAGCAAGAAAATCAAAAGGACATAATGGACCTGAACCATCTTTAGATCAAATGAACCTAACATACATTACATACATGCAATATTTTGTCCAATAGGAGTAGAATATACATTCTTCTCAAATGCACATGGAATACTTTCCAGGATAGATCATAGGACTGGTCACAAAACAAGTCTTAACAAATTTACAAAGACTGAAATCCTTTCAAGTATATTTTCTGAAAATATGGTATAAAACTAAATTAATCACATGAGAAAAGCTGGAAAATTCACAAATATGTGGAAATTAAACAACATACTCTTGAACAACTAATGGATCAAAGGAGAAATTGGAAGATAATTTTTTTAATATGTTGAAATAAATGAAAATGGAAAAAGCAAACCAAAACTTATCAGATGCAAGAAAAGCAGTTCTAAAAGGGAAGTTCATAGTGATAAACACCTATATGAAAAACAAAAAGATCTCAAATAAACAACTTAACCTTACACTGCAAGGAACTAAAATAAGAAGAACAAAGTAAGCCCAAAGTTAGCAGAAGGAAGAGGTTAACAAAAACAAAGCAGAAATAAGTGAAACAGAGACTAGAAAAAACAACAGAAAACAGCAATGAAACTAAGAGCTGCTTTGTGAAAAGATAAAACTGACAAACCCTTAAGTAGATTAACTAGAAAAAAAGGTCTAAGGCCAAATAAAGTCAAAAATGAAAGAGGAAACATTACAACTGATACTACAGAAGCACAAAAGTTCACAAGTGACTATGAACAATTAAATGCCCCCAAATTGTATAACCTCCAAGAAATGGAAAAACTTCTAGAAACAGACAAACTTCTCAAACTGAATTATGAAGAAATAGAAAATCTGAAAAACCTGTAACTAGTAAGGAGATTGAATCAGTAATTTAAAATCTTCAAATAAGAAAAGCCCAAAACCAGATGGTATCACTGGTGAATTCTATCAAACATTTAAAGATTAATGATATCCTGCTCAAACTCTTCAAAAAAGCTGAAGAGGAGGGCACATTTCTAAATTCATTTTACAAGGCCAGCATAACCCTAATACCAAAACCAGATAAGCATTATATGTGAAAAAGAAATGTACAGGCCAGTATCACTCATGACCACAGATGTAAAAATCCTAAAAAAAAACAAAATGAGCAAATCAAATTCAACAGCATAATAAAAAGATCAGACACCATGATCAAGTGGGATTTATGCTTGGATGAAAGGATGGTTCAACATCCACAAATAAATGTGATATACCATACTAACGGAGTGAAGGATAAAAATCACATGATCATCTCAGCAGGTACAGAAAGAGTGTTTGACAAAACCGAACATTCTTTCATGATAAGAACTCTCAACAAATTATATACATATAGAAGAAATACACCTCAAACATAATAAAGGCCATATATGGCAAGCCCACAGCTATGATACTCAATGGCAAAACATTAAAAGCTTTTCTTCAAGATCAAGAATAGAGAGAGAAAGTGCCCATTCTTGACACTTCTAATTAATATAGTACTGAAAGACCTAGCCTGAACAATTAGGTATGAAAAAGAAATAAAGGCCTTTGGAAAAAAAGTAAAATTGTCTCTGTTTGCAGATGACATATTATACAGGGAAAACCTAAAGATTCCACCAAAAAACTGTTAGAACTAATCAATGCATTCAGTAAAACTGCAGGATACAAAATCAACATGCAAAAATCAGCTGCATTTTTATACAGTAACAACAAACTATCTGAAAGAGAAATTAAGAAAGCAATCTCAAAAACAGAGTAAAATGTAAAGGATTAAATTTATCCAAGTGCATGAAAGACCTCTACACTGAAAACTGTAAGACACTGATGAAAGAAATCGGAGACGAAAATAAATGGAAAGCTATCCTGTGTTAATAATGAATATTTTTAAGATGTCCATACTAATATTTTTAAAGTGTCCATACTGCTTAATCTAGAGCTTCAATGCAATCCCTGTGAACATTCATAAGACATTTTTCAGAGAAGTACAAAAAACAATCCTAAAATTCATATGTAATCGCAAATGACCTTGAATAGCCAAAGGTATCTTGAAGAACTAAAGAGCTGGATGCATCATAATCCCTGATTTCAAACTATATTATAAAACTATAGTAATCAAAACAGTATGATATTTACAAAAATTAAAAGATATGTAGACCAGTGGAATAGAATAAAAAGCCTAGAAATAAACCCACACATACAAAAAAAAAAACCAAAACCACCCAGAATTATCTTCTGGAGGGCAAACCCCTTGTAGTATAGGCTTCCCCCACAAGGTGGGGGTTCTAGGAATGCATCTGTATCAGTGTGCCAGCTGGTATTGTTGTGAGAGGCTGCATTCAGGTTTAGTGGTTTTTTTTTAGATTCTTTCACTGCATTTGCCCATTTCATGATGGATGATTTATAAGTGCACCTGCCCACACCATGCTGAGTGTTCAGTTTTTGACCAAAAATCGCATAACCCCCATCCTCACTATTTACCCAATCTCACCCCAAGCAACATTTTGTCGTTGTTGTTGCCTCAGCTGAAAAAAGTCCTCTGATGGAAACATTTTGCCAATGTGGAAGAGGTGAAACAAAAATGGCAGAAGCACTAAAAGGCATTAAATCGACAAGTTCAAAAACTGTTCTGAGCAGTGGAAAAAATGTCTCAATAGGTGTATTACATAAAATGGAGAGGACTTTCAAGGTGACTGAAGTTTAAACATGTAAGAATATATACACAATTTTTTATAAGTAAGTTCTGGGGATTTTTCGGTCTCCCCTCATACGGTCATCTAATCTTTCACAAGGACGCCAAGAACATACAATGGGAAAAGATAGTGTCTTCAATAAATGGTGTCGGGAAAATTGGATATCCATATGCACAAGAATGAAACTGGACACCCTGATGAAATTAAACACCATATCTTACACCAGTTATAAAAATTAATTGAAATGTGTAAAAGACATAAATGTAAAGCTGGAAACCATAAAACTCTTAGAGGAAAGCACAGGAAAAACACTTCTTCACAATCGTCTGGAGATGATTTTTTAATATGACACCAAAACACACAATTAAAAGGAAACAAAACAAAAAGTGGGTCTACATCAAATTAAAAACTTCTGCAGAGCAAAAGAAACAATCGACGAAATGAAAGGATGACATACATAGAAGGAAAAAGTATTTGAAAACCAAATAATTGATAAGGGTTAATAACTAAAATATACAAGGAATTTACACATCGCTATAGAAAAAGAAGTACTTGACCACAGTATGAAGGTTCCACAAAAAATTAAAAACAGAACAACTATATGCTCCAGAGAAAGAGAAGAGAATGAATGGTGGTTGCCAACAGGTGTCAGGAAGGGATTGAAATGCAGAGATGTTAATCAGATGGCACAAACTTTCGGTTATAAGATGGGTAAGTTCTGGGGATGTAACGTATGGCATCCTGACTAGTTAATAAGACTGTATTGTGTACTTGAAATTTGCTGAGAGAGGAGACATAAGCATTCTCACCCACACACGCAAAAGGTGAATATGTTGATTAACTTGATTGCAGTAGACATTTCACAGTGTTTATCAAATCATCATGTTAAACACTTTCAGTATTTATAATTTTTTGTCAATTATATTCCAATAAACCTAAAAATAAATTCTCATCTATCTTAGTCTGGCAAGGAACAGTAAAAGTAATAATTTATCATATTAGGTTGGCCTTGACTAATAGAATCAATTATGTACCTATAATTGTGGCTATTTTAAATATATGGTTTTAATAACTCATGTTGCTGTTAATGTGTCTTAATGAAGGTTTTAAAATTGCCCTTTCATCCAGAAGTGATGAGCAAAAAGTGAAATTTCAAAACTTAAAAAAAGCACTTGATTTTTAAAAATATATCTGATTTACACTGCCTATGAAGAGAGCTAGGTAAATAACCCAAATTTTTATAATTCCAAAATTATATTATTTCAATGTCTTCAAGGTATTCTGATTTTAAAATTCTGATTTGAAAATTCATAAGCCATTAAAGCTGCAAGCACACAGAAACATTTAAAATTATTACAGAATAGCCCTGGCTGGTGTGGTTCAGTTGATTGAGTGCTGGCCTGCTAACCAAAGGGTTGCTGGTTTGATACCCATTCAGGGCACATGCCTGGGTTGCTGGCCAGGTCCCCAGTAGGGGGCAAGAGGTGACCACACATTGATGCTTCCCTCTCTTCCCCTCTCCCTAAAAATAAATAAAATCTTTAAAAAATAAAATATATTTCAATTTTTAAAAAAATAAAATTATTCAAGAATACGTATCTGGAGACTTTCGTTTGAATAATCAACAAACTTGTTAAATTAATGGGAAAATCAGGGATTAATGCACATAGAATTAAAGTCCTAATATCTAGAACAAGTACCTGAGAAAAATTGTGAAAATTTAATTTACCTCTAGCTTTGTATGGACTAATTCATTCAGACGATTTCTAATGTTTATTTTCATTTGATTAATTTTTTAGGAGCCTCTTAAAACCAGGAAAAAAATAATGTAAAATATGCAATAACTAAAATTTTTTCAAAACCATTAACTAAAAAAGCAGTTGCCACTGATTTTGCCTCTGAAAAATAGAAGAAATGTAACACCATCCAGATTTCAGTTTTATATCTGTTCATGGAATGTACAATGACTTCCCAGAAGTCAATTACCCGAAGAGAAAACTAATAAAATTTGGTAACACACTACTAAATCAAAGCTCTGATAGTTTCAATCAAAATGAGGAAGCCCAAAACTGTTTATGAAATCACTACACCAGGAAAATAACAAGCTAGAGAAGGTATTTAAATCAGGTTCCTGCCTTCAGGTAGTTCTGCATCTATATAGATGATTATATTCTATTTTTAAAGATCTCCTGAGCTAGAAATTGCATGTCCATTCTCAAGAGACTAAATCATGCCTCTTCTGTTAAATATTGCCCTCTTTGTCATTACCCTTTCATTTCTAGATAAGCCAGACATTCGGCCCTTCCTAAGCTGATCCATGATGTGATCACTCATAATCTACATTCTTGATAGAGTTTCTGAGTTAGGAATGGCAGACTGGTTCCAAGTGATGTGCCAATTCCAATCAGTTGGTGGTGAGGCCTGCATACTCTTGGGAAGGCTCAGGAGGCCAATTGCCACTTATCAAAAAGAGCTGCCATGGTGACTTAGAGTCTGTGGTGCACGTTGAGGTGATAGAGGCCCAAAGCGTTCTACTTCAATTCAAGGAAAGCAAAGCAAAATGTCCCAGTGATGGTGAAGCTGCTTACAGCCCAATGTCTTTTCTTGGCTCCAGGGTGCGGCAAAGTAGGGTTGGGCCAGTCTCACTTTCCGGAGACAGTCAACGGCAGAAGTAGGTGGCAGCTGCAGTCAAAATGTCTTCATTTCTCTATTCTACCATGAGCACAGAAGGCTCCACAGCAAAACTCCAGGAACCTGCTGAGTTGCTCCAACTTCTCTGGGTATCAACTTCATTACTTCACCTGGCAATGGAGCATTATTTTCTCCTGTTCCATATCAGAGGTTTCCCATGAGGACCTCCTAACTGCAAAATAATTTCCAAACCACCACCCCTCAACCTGAGAAAATGCATGATGACAAAATAATTAAACTATAAATTTAGTAACACTTTTACGTGACTTTACACATTAGTACCCACAACTACATCTGTAAGTTTGAAAAACGGTAGTGTATATATGTATGAGCCATGACATTTTAGATAATAATTGGTAGACAGGAATGCAAGGACTTGCAGTCATACTGTGAGGTCCCCTAGGGCTTCCTGGCTCCCAGTTCAAACCACATTCTTCTGTGCAGTGGAGACTAGCAGAGAGAGGGGTAGAGGTCAAACTTTTAAAAATAAAATTGAGGAGAGTAAGGTTTCTTCTGAATCTTCTCTCAGGAAGAAATAACTTTCATTGTCTCTTTTTAGTTTGTATCTTTAGTCATTGTCACTGTTTTAATTTGGATATGCTCCAGTTTTTCTAATTTTCTCTACAATGTGGAAATCAAACTATAACATGATACTCTCTAGAGCATATTCATAACGACTTCTGTGTTATCATGAACAGTAGACTCCTCAACTACCTATGTCCCCCAGTTCTTGCGTTAGCATAGTTTCTCTCTCTCCTATGACTCTCCTTACTTTACTCAGACATACACAAAGTCCACTGACTGACTTCAGGTTCTTAAGAGTCCGAGATATTTTTTGTTGGTGTTAATACAAGCTATATTTAATCTTAATTGTATTGTTTTAAATTCAGACTCATTAAATGTAACTTATCTTCTTTACCAAAGTAGACATAAATAAGACTAATAAGGAGAGTTTTGAGGTATTACTTCTGGTATGGCAGGGAAAAATCAAACTAAGAATCAAAGTATATTTAATTCCAGACAAAAGAAGGGCACTAAGCTTTTTAGTATTTTATTTGCAATATAGTTAAGATCCTCTGAGGTATTTTAGCAAGAAACTCCACTGTAGACATAAAAAAATCTGATTACCATGATAATAGTACAAGTGCAGTCAGAAAGAAAAGGAAGTGTAAGTGGTGTCAATGATAATTTGATAATTTTAATTACCAGGTGCAAACAGTGTACATGGATAAAATCTAAGAATGTGATTTCGTTAAACAGAAGTCAATCCAACCAATGAACTCCTGAACCACCCTGCTGTTTGCAGGGAGCTGGCTTAAGTAACAGTTTTTAAAGAGTATATATTTGTGCCACATAAGTCAGGCAAAATGTCTAAATCATTTTTAAAAGTTTTATTTCTAATTCCTCTCACATCAAATTTTTATCCAATGCAATTTGTTTAGCATTATATAGAGTTCTACTGTTGCATCTGTCAAATAGTAAAATTACCAATAGATGTGGATAACCAAATGGTAGATGAAAGGAAGTTTTTCCTTACACAAATATTAGAGTTAGTAAATGATGAAATATGATAGAAGCAGAATATAAGGTTTTGGAACTCCTCAGGGATCTGAGCATTCATGACTAACTGTTCATATAATTAAAAGAGAGACAATTGAATAATATATGGCTTTCCATGAAAGAATATGATACTATCTGTGAAGCTTGACAAAAAAAAATCAGAATTGCTGGATTCTACAATTTTCAGAAAAATAAATAGAATGGAAGAATCTGCAAAACTATACCCCATCATGCAGTGAGGAAAATGTAGACTGTAAAAACTACAAGACAACCAACCCAGTTTTTCCTATAAATAAATTGCAAGAAAAAAATGAGAGAGGAGGAAACATGGGAATGGGCGAGAAAGGCTATAAATGATAACAGGATATAATTAGAAATGTAAACAATAAACTAGATACTTTATGATGTTAAGGAAGTATTAATAATTTTTAGGTGTAATATTTATACCATGGTTATGTTTTTAAACAGTGTTTTTCTTTTATAAACATATGCTAAAATACACATAAATGTAATTATATAGTTTCTGGAGTTTCCTTAATAATTAAGTTGTGGGGGAACAGAAGGAGATAGGATGAAACTAAGTGCTCAGGAACTGATCATTGCTGAGGCTGGATGATGGGTTTGTGGGTTTCATTATGATGTTCTTTGTAATTCTACCTAATTTTGCAAATTCCCGCATATATTAAGTTTGCTAGGGCTGCATAACAACATACCACAGATTGGGTGACTTAAACAACAGAAATTTATTTTTTCACAGTTCAGAAGGCTAGAAGTCCAAGACCTAGGTGTCCACGGGTTTGGCTTCTTGCGAGGCCTTTCTCCTTGGTTCCCAGATGGTCACATTTTTGCTTTGTCTTCACATGGTCTCTTCTCTGTGCCCATCCATTGCTGTATTTTTTTTGTATCCAAATTTTTTCTTCTCATAAGAACACTGGTCAAATTGCATTGGGCCTACTCTAATGGCCTCATATAAAATTAATTACCTCCTTAAAGGTTCTATCTCCAAAACGAATTACATTCTGAGGTACTGGGTGTTAGGGCTAACACATGTAAATTCGGGGAAGACACAATTCAGTCCATAACACCATAATGAAATATTTAAAAATAAAACAAAAGAGCCCTGGCGGAGTGGCTCAGGTTGGTTGGAGCATCCTCCCATATACCAAACTGCTGTGGATTCAATTCCCGTTCAGAGCACACTCCTAAGTTGTAGGTTCAGTCCCCGGTCGGGGCACATGTGGGAGAAAACCGATCGATGTTTCTCTCTCCTTTCCTCTTTCTTTAGCAATAAGCATATCCTCAAGTGAGGATATAAATAAATTAATAAATAAATAAAATAATATTAAAAACAATATTTTAAAAATACAGTAGCATACATAAAGTTCATAACAAACAGAAATGTGATTTTTTTTGGCCTATATCTTCATGTAAGCTTGTCTCATAGTCTCACCTTTTAATACTTTACATATGCTTCTTACTCAATGTATACACCTAGGGGAAAATGTATTTGATTTTTTTTGCAGTAGCTTTCTAAGATCTTAGATACTAAAGTGCATCACAACGTAAATAAAATTTTGTTGAGCAATTAGCCACCTCAAGCTACTAGAATGTTATGAACTGAATGTTTGTTCTCCCCCAAAATTCACATGTTGAAACTTACCAATTCTCAATGTGATAGTATTTGGAGGTGTGACCTCTGGGAGGTACTTCTGTCAAGAGAGTGGAGCTCTTGTGAATAGATTAGTGTCTTACAAGAAGAGGCCAGAGAGCTAGCTCACTCTCTTTCCACAACAGGAGGATACAAGATCAACCATCTGTGAACCAAAAGAGAGCTCTCACCAGGACACAACCATGCTGGCACCCTGACCTTGGACTTCCAGCCTCCAGAACTGTGAGAAGTAAATTTGTGTTGTCCCTAAACCACCAGTTTATGGTATTTTCTTGCAGCAGCCCATGCTAAGACATAGAGCATCATCTACTTTTTAGATAATCTAGGAAATATTATCCTTCACTCTCACAATTATATACAAGCTGAGAAGTTGATATGAGTTAGGGGAGGGCATAAGTAAGAAAATCTGTAATTGGTTAATTGTCCTCAGCCAGTGTCCCCTTTCTTCCTCAGAGGAGTTCACCAATGGAGGGCTACTGGCTTGATTTCCCTGATCCAGTGAAACAGGATCTGAACGAAATCACAGAGAAAATAGTGGCCAAACTTAACCCTTCTGGAAACCTAACACATTAGTTAGGAATCAACATTAAGTTTCCCAAAAGGTCCTGGCAACCTGAAAGGATGGGCCCAATTAGGTGATAAAATGTAGTAGAATAAATGTATGATTCTATACTAGGGTCCAAAAACACCAGAAAAATACAAAAAAAAAAAAGTATGGCTTAACAAGAATACACATTAAAAAACTTATGAAGAATTTTAATTGGTAATAAAGACACTGAGGGCCAATAATGTGATTATTAAGAGTTAATATATTAGGCAGTATCAATAGAAATTTAACTTCTTAAGAGAGAGATGATCATCTTATTTTATTCTATTTTTGGAGAGTTTCATCTGGAATTTTTGTTTCTAGGTCATATACTTATTTATAATGTTAAATTAGTGAATATATTTAGTGCCATGCTAAATGAAAAATAGCAATAAAATTTGAAATGCTAGTATAAAACAAGACTGGAGAGAGACAGAACGCTTGTCTTCAACTATGTGGAGGGCTGTCATTTAAAAAGGCTTTAGGCCAATCATTTATGGCCCCTAGGAGGAAGAATTAAACTAGTCTGGCTAACTCCTCCTCATCCTTTAGGAAATATCCCTTCTTCAGGGAGGCCTACTCTGGCCTCTAGATTGTGAGCTCCTGATCACGGGCTTCCTCAGCATTCATTCTTCTCTGCTGGACACTAATCCTATTTCTAATTGTCAAATCAAGCTCTGCTTGACTGCAAATTCCCAGAGAGGGTGGACCATGTCTGATTTGTCAGTCCTATAATACTTCATGCCTAACACAGGGGAATGAATGAAAGAATACATGAGAAACAGATTTGACCGTAATATGACAATGTATTTTGTGATACAGCTATGGAGACATTCACAGGCTGCCTCAAGAAGTTGCAATTTTTCTGCTTGTTTGATTCCCAGTCAGGGCGCAGGCCCGGGTTATGGGCCAGGTCCATGGGCCAGGTCCCCATTGGGGTGCTCTAGAAGCAACCACACACTGATGTTTCTTTCCCTATTTTTCCCTCCCTTCCCCTCTCTCTAAAAATAAATAAATATTTTTTTAAAAAAAAGAAGTAGCAATTTTTCTTTCATGGGAGGCCCTCACTCAGACTATTTTAAATGGCAATCCACTCGCCTGGGGCAGAGGTGGGTGAGATAAAGGGGACAAAGTAGGGGGGGAGGTGTGACTGGATTAAATGATTTTTATCTTCCTTGCCAACCTGAGGCCCTATAATTTGAGCTGTGCTCAGAAAGGTTATGCTTATTATATGATAGATTTCATTTTAGTATTTTAGTACCTCAGCCATATTCTGATCCATTTTGGAAAAGTTTAGTAATAAATTTCTATGTAATTGTTTCTATTCACTCTCAAATCTCATTTGATGTTTCTCTCTCTCTCCTTCCCTTTCCCTTCTCTCCATATTAAAAAAAAAAACCCAAAAACTGATTATTAGTATTTCCATTTTACTCTAAGGGTGCCTAAAACTTCAGAAAACACAGAAGCAGACAGTGAGGTGAGGTCAGACTCAGAGACAAATAAAGTATTTGAGATTCTTAGCATCAGCTGTGCCAAAAGGTAATGCAGATTTGATAAATGACACAAAGTCATTACCTCTCCATTTCCCTTTCTGCCGATTGAATTTTTTTTTACAAGGGCCCAATTTTCCATAGAAACAGATCAGATTTACAGCAAATACAAAGATTGCATCTTTTATTTATAAGGCAAAAAACCTACCCAAACTATTTTTCATTAAAATTGTGTGTCCTGTAACGCTGGCTTTCTGAGTATTAGGCAAACATTTCCTAACACTTTGGTTGTTCCTGTGGGAGTTAATAAGCAAAGACCTTCAAGGTCAATCTCCTCAGCACAGTTCCTGAGACGACCAATTCTGAGCTTGATTATTTGATTCAGTTTGATAATGAAGTTTGGGATGAAGTTGTAAGAGATGTGAACAAACACACATGCTCACTACCCTTTCTCCACTCTGCATTCCTTCTAGAGCAACATCTTTTGTGAGAGTGCCCTCTAGCCTGAAATCAATTCATAGGCAATTACAGAATAAGGAAAAAAAATATGTTATTAACAAGTAGTAATTAAAATATAAATGCAACATTTACTTTGAATCTTCTTACATCCATTGAGAAGGTTTTGAAAAAATATTAGGTAGATAAGACAGAGACAGGGAGTTACATAGGAAGTAGGTAAGACTGCCACAGGATACCCTTGGGTACAGAGTGTAACTGTTGGGAGGGCATCTACCCACTGACAACGGAGCTTCAAGAAAGCTCCCCCCACACACAGAACCGAGTTTGGCTGTCCTGAATGTGTGGACTGGATGGAGATAATTCCTGTCTCTTTTAAATTTAATGTCTAACTCTTTCTGAAGACTTAATTCCTTATTTAAGAATGAGGAAAACAACACAGAGGTTACAGAGAAAAATATAAAGAGAAGTTACACAATTTTCAAATGCTTAACATTTTCCTTCTATACCATCTTATGCTAGCATTTAAAGACCAGAATGTAGGTGCTTGATTTTTACCTCACTCTGTGCGTATATTTATATGCTTTCTACAACTTTCAACAAATCTTGTCAAATAATGTGGTCATTCCTACATTTAGTATAGTAACTTCAAACATGTCTGAGAAAAAACTACATGTGAAAAGAATATGCTTATGCTAAGCAAAAATTACATGGTTGTACTCTTCAGACCAGTGCTTCTCAAACTTTAATGAGCACACAGATCACATGGAGATCTTGCTAACGTGCATATTTTAATCCCATAGGTCTTGGGTGGGGCCTATCATTCTGCACTTCTAACAAGTTCTCAGCTAGGGATGCTGGTCCACAGACCACACTCTGAACAGGTGTCAGACAAAGACATGAAAACCTAGCTTTGGCAGGAAATCTGTGCCCTCAACATCATTCTCACTTTTATTTTTTTCCTCCCTGAGTTTTTGCACTATTTCCTGTTTCACTGGTATGAGAGAAGTTTAGGACTGGGCAGAGTATGTATAAAAGAAAAGAAAATATTCTAACATCTCAACCTCAAGTGGAACAATAATAAGATTTTAAGTTGTCTCAAGGTTAGAGACATATATTTTGATACGCATGAATTATACATACTTCATGCAAATCACTGAATGAACACACAGTAGCCTGTCTATTTCTTTCCACAAATGAAGCCCTGTGTCTGCATAGGTTACAGGAAGTTTGTTTAATTAACACACAGCATACCATGTCATTGTTCAGATATCTCTGGAGAATGAGGTGATCTGAATAATTCAAATTTTCCAGGTAACTGAAATTTATCTTTTTAAGTTTCCAAATATATTTATTTTGGTTATTTTTAACCAAAGCCTTTCTGGAATTAACATATTCAACACAACGTTTAAAATATCTACAATTATCCAGGAACAACAGTGTATTCTGTGGCATGAAAGAACAATGCTATAGGAACTACTCAGTCTAGACAGGCCGTGAGCTCTCACACGGTGGAGTTTTCGATGCCCTGTCAGGGTTTCTCAGCCTGTCTGGAGCAAACTTCTGCCTCCTTCCTCCATGATCAGCTGTCACTTCATACTGCTCTCTGAGTACCCTCCAATTACAATTTTAATCTGCTGGTTTACTTTTTTGTATAATATTCCGGTAATATTCTGAGGCTGGCTCTTTTATTGTCTTTAGAGAGAGGTGAAGTGAGGGAGAGAGAGGGACAGAAACATCAGTGTGGGAGAGAAACATCGACTGGTTGCCTCCTGCGCACACCCCAACTGGGGGCCGAGCCTGCAACCCAGGCATGTGCCCTGGCCAAGAATCAATCCCACAATCTTTCAGTGTGCACGACAATGCCCAACCAACTGAGCCACAAAGGCCAGGGCTCACTCATTTTTTTAATGCAGGAGCTCTCTTCCAGGGCTTTGGGTTAGTGGTTACCTGAATCAGTGCAATCATTCTGGCTTAAAGAAATCACACAAATTGATCCCCTGTAAGCACCTCTTACTATGACCACTGAATACTCACTGATCCCAGTGTCCTTACAGTACTGGACCAAGAACTGTCCCATGACTTTTAATAGATGATTATATTCTTGGACATTGAGAAATTCCTGCTTATTGTGTGATGGTTCCATGATCTCCAAAGGTATGTTAACAATTCCAACCACGCCTGCACCAAGTCTGGAGGAATAAATACACATAAATTTTGTGAAAGTTGGTTAAGGAGTAAAAGAAAAAGCAAAATAGACCTGGTATTTTGAAATCAATTTTTTTTTAAATAAATGTGTTCACTTGGTCTGAACCACGTCAAAGTTTAACAAGTTATTTTACGACTGTGTCTTGTTACATAAATCTATGATGATCCCAGGTATGTTTAGGCTTTAGTTTATCATCACTAAATTAATATGCCTCCTTTTCCAAACCTATCACCTTACATGGAGAGTCAGGGGGGTAGGAAGAGGTCTCTGAGCATTAAACACCACTAACAATGCCTTGCTGCAAGAAGTTCGCATGATCCTCTTAATGAAACTGGCTGGAGAGTCACTGTCTTCACCCTCATTTGATCTGTCAAGTTGGATTTCTCTTCATCATTGCAAAGGTCCGCAGGGTGCTCAGTGAATTCTACTAAGGGAACGTAAGGGCTGGATTATTCCGGAGAGTAACAGGTATCTGCCTGTTAGCCTGATGGATAAACTTGATTTTTGCCCCCACATTTTTAGCAGCTCGTGATGTATGTACAATAACTAGGATATTCTACTTAGATATATAACCTGTTTGGGGAAAGAGTATGTGGACTCTAACTCTTCAAGGCCAATCCAATGCCCTTGGTATGGTATACAATCAAGCCTTCCCAATTTGGGGTCCCTGCCTATCAAGTTTTTCACCACTTTCCCCTCCTACCCGGCCCTCCCTCCACTATTCATTCTGTAGTCTATATTAGGGCATCACAACGGGGTGGGGGGAGGCTTGAACATGGGAGGTGGGGGTGAGTAGGGTGGGGAAGAATAATGGGGGAAAATGGGGACAACTGTAACTAACAACAATAAAAATAACATAAATAAAATAAAATAAATATTTAAGTCAAAAAAATAAAATAAAATAAATTAGGGTACCATTTCTCCCAGGAAGCCTGACTGGTTTGGTTTATTGTCCCTCCTAAGTGGTCTTTTTGTACCTGATGTTTGCTTCTAGCATGCATGCATGCATGCACGCATTCATTCATTCATTCATTCAGGCTGAGCACCTGGCCCTACTCCAGAAACTAGGAATACAGTAACAAACAGAAAGACAATGTCCCTGTTTATGAAGCTTCTCTTCTACTGAAAGGTGACAAAGCATGATGCTAGTAAATGGACAAATGTACGAGATCATTTCAGATGGTGAAAAGTGAGATGAAGAAAATAAATCAGATGCTGTGATACGTTTAAAAAGTGACAGGTATGTAGGGGTGAGGTCATGGCAGGAGCTAATTTTATTTAGGCAGTCCAGGAAGACCTTTCTGGGAGGGGACTTTGGAGCTAGTGCCTCATGACATGCTAGGACCAGCAGTATGAGCTAAAGACAGAAGGTTCTAGGCAGAGGAAATAGCAAGTGCCAAGGCCGGAAGGCAGGAAAAAGCTCAGGGAGTCTGAGGAACGGGAAGCCTGCCGGTGGGAGGGCAATGCAGGGAGAGTGTGGGTATGGGTGGGGCGGGGGCTGCCGAAGAGCCTGGCAAAGGCCAGATCACCTGCATTGGGGTTTTAAGCAAGACAGTAAACCCGTTTATGTTTTCAAAGATCATTCTGGCTGTATCCATACAATATAAAAATTTGTATTTATACATTCGTCCCTTTCACTGGACTGTAAGTTTCTTAGCAAACGGTAATAGGTCTTCAGCATCTTGTCCACAGAGTTTAGTACAATGCTTGGCACTCATGATATTCCATTATAAGTGCTTGTTAAGTGAACATATGAATGAATTGCTAATTCTTTAAGACTGAGAAAGCAAGATGAAAAAATTTCCCCTAAGCCATTCTACTGGTCACAGTTGTCTTATCCAACTCTGTGCTTTCTATAATCTCTTTTCAGGACTCTACATAATTCATGAAAGCAGCTGGTGGAGTTTCAGACCATTGGGAAAGCACCAGAATGTCTTAGTCTGGAATTCAACTAGGTTGGAGAGTGTTAAAAATACATGCTCATGCAGTTAACTGGCAAGAACTCATACATGAAAGGGTTATGTAAAATGTTAACAGGGTTGTTTTGTAAGACTATGGATTTTTCTTTTCTAAAAGTTATTTAACATGCTCACATTATTTTTAAATAGGTATAATACTGAAAGCTTAACTCAAGTAAATGGTGCAAAGAATGTTAAAACATCAAGTTGCTCAGAAAATGCATTGAAAAAAATTTCCAAAAGTGAGCCTCTCCCTGAGAGCCAGCATACAGCTCTATTGGATTTATAAATTAGGCAGATTAATGCCTGTGCACTGATGGGAAGGGTGAAAAGAGGATGTGACACCTGCTCCCATTATGATTAATCACTCCTCTAACTCCAGAGACGGCCTCTTACTGCCACCGCCCTCCTCCTGCCTGTGCCTCTGAAAATAAAAACATACTTACAAGGACTTCGTTTTCAACTGCGGGCCCACTTTCTCATGCATCTTGATCAAGCGGTTATTACTGTAAATGAACATCCCAGCTTGGCTTTGGTTTTCTATGTTCACTCCAAAGAACAGGGCAAGTGTCCTTGCTTTCTTTAATTCTCTAGCATTGTATTTAGAAAAGTTTTAAAAGTTGTGTTAAATAAAAATATACAGTTTACAAAAATGTTAAGTATTAAACTCAGAAGGTAAATATCAAAGGAATTATATGTGAGGTACCCGCTATCTTGCAATGCCTAGTGAGTACACTCAGTATCCCTGCATAGCCAAGTATTCTGTATAAACATTTGGCCAATAACTGTACCAGTCAAACACAAGCATTCCTGGATTCAAAAGCAAGTTTGCCAATTTAAATTTACAAGAACTATAAAATGCCAAAATAGTTGTAAATGTCAACTGGTCTAATATGTACATTGCAGCCCTTTTGAAAAATGATGACTCGAAGGTTTTAAAATTCAGGTATTTCTAACACTGGATGTGATTTCTAACTTTCCACATGTTCTCAAGCCTCCAAATGTCCTACATAGGTTGGGATGTGCCAGTAGGTATTCTTTAGCTTTCTTTTTCCAAAGTCAAAGTTAATAAAGCAAGTTTACATGGGCAACAGATGCGAGCTCCCATTTCTTTGACTCTGTCCTGCTATACTATATATTATGTGACTTTTCTACCAAAAGTGTAAAATGGAATGTGATAGAAACAACCACAGTAACAGGAGGCTGTTTAGAGCTGTGAAAAGTGCTAGGATGTGAAAACCAGAAAGATAGACCTAGCTTCATATACATGCTTGTCTTTGTCATAACCATGTGACTACGGATGAGTCACTTCAACTTTCTGTCTCATCTGAAAAATGGAAATAAACCTATCTAGTCACATGGGATACCATGAAGATGAAAAGGGATAATGGTAATATAAACCTGGAACAGATGAGGTGCTGAGCAACTGTTATTTTCTTTTTTTAAGAATAGTAGCAAATACAATTCTTCCCCCTCCACCCACCGTGTAGCTCCTTTCATTCCACAAAAACAGCCTTTTTTTTTTTTTTTTCTAATTCATGACCATGAGCTATTACAACTGACATAAGATACTTACTGGACTGATTAAATATATCTATCATTAAAGGACAATGATAAAGTTCTATCAGTCTTTCTCTGTGGATATGATATAGAGTACAGAGATTTTCTGAGGAACATGGGTTCATATTTATGTATTTTTAAACGTAGGATTAAATATATGTGAATTAAACTTTTTCTCAAAAATGTGTACTCAAAAATAAATCTACTCAATAATTAGATCCTCACTCTTTAACGAAAGAACTAGGTAAGGAACCCCAAAACAGGTTTTCAGTTTAACTTGTTAAACACCTGAGTTGGATAGCAAGTCCATGTTACAAATGTAAATAATGGTGCTGTAATATAAGCCTGATTTTTTATCTAAACCATATGTAAGTGATAAATTTACTTGAAATATTTTATATCTTAAATTTTAATCAGTGCTAGAAGAGGGAAGAAACAGGGACCAACTTTCCATAGTTTAAATAGTAAAGGACACAGGGAAAGTAGTTATCAGTTGATCCCCTGGGAAAGTCACTTCTTCATCTGATCAGACACTGAACTAATTTTTTACTCTGTATTCAGAAGTTTCAACATTATATAAAATACATGTGCCTCAAATATATTTTTAATAAATATTTTATATTGATTATGTTGGGTGATTTTGATCATATGAGGCTTACTGTCATAAGATGTCATAGGCTGAAAAACAGAATTTTTCACAAAACCACCAAATCTGCCTACTCAGATGATACCTATTCAGATATTGGAATTTGTTTTAACATAGTACAGAGGATTCTGGCAAAGAAAAACTCTTATATCTTACCTCTGTTTCTCTTTAAGAATCTTATGCTTTGCTTCCACATCTTCCAGAGCTTTCTGTAATACATCCTGCAGAAGAGAGCATTTGGTTAGGAGAGAACATTATGCCATTAAATTAACGAAAGCTAAGCTCAAATTTATTATCCTATTACGTGAATGCTTCACAAGGCTAACAATGATAGGTCACATTGCCTAGTGCAATTTTACCACAGCAGATAATAAATACTTGATAAATGACTACTTTCCAATAGCTAAGAAGACAAACTAAATCCTAGCCCACAGTTCTGTTCATGCACAAGTTCTGACACCCTCTCTGCCTTTCGAAGAGCCACTGCCCCCTGTAACCACAGAGGTTCTCATACTAACTTCCTGAAAGCTTGGGAAAGTCGTTCAGTGTACCTAGATTCTAGCTTCTGTCTGTGAGAACAGGAAATGGTGAATCACATAAGGCTTCTTTCAGGAATAAAAATATATATAAGATTAAAAAATTTAGTCAGTAGCCAAAAGAAAATGCTTGCTTTATATAAAGTTCCTGATACTCCCTAAACTTTCTCCCTCTCAGAGTGATCAATACCAGTACCCTCTGTCTTTCTTCTAATTTGATAGAGTTGGTTCATGCACTACCCTATCTCTAATATCTTCTTTCTAACCAGACATAAAAGAAAATACATCATTATTTCACAAACAAGAATACATTTTTAGAGGACTTCCAGTCAAGATGGAGACATAGGAAAACCTGGCTGGCCACCCCACACACCCATAGCAAAAATTACAACTAAACTACAAAACAACTATCACCAAAAAAATCATCAGAAAGTTGAGCTCTATGGAAGTCCAACATCCAAGGAATTGAAGAAGTCACATTCATTTAGACAGGGAGAAGGGGCTGAGGTGCTGAGACATGGAAACATAAAACAGGTGGTCCCACACCTATGTGAGGTGGACAAAAATTGGGAGGGATATCTCAGGAGAGAGGGATCCCTGACCCACACCAGACCATCCAACCCAGGGTTCCAGTGCCAGAAAGATAAGTCCCCATAACTTCTGGCTAGTAAAAATCAGCGGGGATTGGGATGGTGAAAGAAACTGAAGGATTCTTAGGTGTCTCCTCTTAAATGACCCACCACAAATTTAGGACTTACACAGATTCGCTCCCTCTGGGCTCCAGCACCAGGACAGCAGCTGGAAGGGCACCAGTGGCATATGGGGAGACACTCAAGTGTCTCGCAATGGGGCGAGTGCCAGAGGACAACTTCCTCCTGGACAAAACTCCAGAGGCCAGGCAGAGACATTGTCCCCTTTCTGAGCCCTGCTCCACACAGAGCCACAGAGTGGCAACACGATATCAAAGACTCCATCAACCTGGTTCACTTGAGCTCCCCGCCCAGGTGGTTACCTCAAGCTCCACCCCATCCAACTTACCGGTGCGCTTTTCTACAAAAGGTCACACTGCTAAGATAGGGAATCAAAGCACCTCTACTTACTACATAGAAACAAACAAAGGGAGGCTGCCAAAATGAGGAGACAAAAAAATATGGCTCAAATGAAAGAAGAGAATAAAACTCCATAAAAAGAACTAAACAAAATGTAGATAAGCAACCTATCAGAGGCAGAGTTCAAAACACTGGTTATCAGGATGCTTGAAGTACTCACTGGGTACTCCAACAGCATAAAAAAGACCCAGGCAAAAATGAAATAAAGAAAACTAAGTGAAATAAAGAAAAGTTTACAGGGAACCAACAGTAGAGTGGATGAAACAGTCAATCAAATCAATGATTTGGAGCATAAGGAAGAAAAAAAACATTTACTCAGAACAGCAAGAAGAAAAAAGAATCCAAAACAACAAGGATAGGCTAAGGAGCCTTTGGGACAACTTCAAACACACCAGCATTTGAATCAATGGGGTGCTAGAAGTAGAAGAGAAAGAGCAAGAAATTGAAAGCTTATTTGAAAAAAAATGAAAGAAAACTTCCCTAATTCGGTGGAAAAAGTAGACATACAAGTCCAGGAAGCACAGAGAGTCCCAAACAAGATGGATGTGAAGAGGACAACACCAAGACAGATCATAATTAAAATGCCAAAGGTTAAAGATAAAGAAACAATCTTAAAAGCAGCAAGTTAGTTACCTACAGGGGAATGCCCGTAAGACTGTCAGTGATTTCTCAAAAGAAACTTTGAAGGCTAGAAGAGATTGGCAAAATATATTCAAAGTCTTGAAAAGTGGAGACCTACAGCCAAGATTGTTCTACCCAGCAAAACTACCATTTAGAAAGGAAGGGCAAATAAGGTGCTTCCCAAAAAAGGTAAAGCTAAAGGAGTTTATCATCACCAAGCCATTATTGTATGAAATGTTAAAGGAACTTATTTAATAAAAAGAAGATTAAAACTATGAACATTAAAACTATGAACACTAAAACGGCAACAAATTTGCAACTATCAACAATTCAAGATAAAAAACAAACTAAGCAAACAAGCAGAACAGAAACAGAATCATAGATATGTAGCTCACTTGGAAGGTTATAAATTGGGAGGGGGAAGGGAGAGAATAGGGGAAAAGGTACAGGAAATAAGAAGCACAAATTGGTAAGTACCAAATAGGGGGGGTGTTAAGAACAGTATAGGAAATGGAGTAGCCAAAGAAATTATATGTGTGACCCTTGGAAATGAACCAAGGGCAGGGTGACTGCTGGAGGGAATGGGGAGTACCAGGTGGAGGGGAGCAAAGGGGATACAATTTTTGACAACTATAATAGCATAATTAGTAAAATATATTTTAAAAACAGAATGCACTTTTAATATGTTCCATCCATAGGATATGAAAAATGGGCACCTCATTTGATTGGCATAGCAATGACTGAACATTATTTGCACTAACTTATAAGTTTAAAAAAAATGGTAAATGGTTGGTAAGTATTTCGCTTCACTTCAAATTCAACCACTCAACTGCCAAGAGGAATTTAAGAACTCAAAGACTGAGGTCACTCTGCTTTCCTCTTTTCTCTGCTTTAAAGAAACCAGTGTGCAGCAGAGCAGCAAAGTGAGCTGGTCAAAGACTTCCCCGCCCTTCCTGTCAGTGCACTCAGAGCACAGAGCAAAGAGGGAGAGCTCAAGGTTAAGGCAATAGGAGAGCAAGGTCCTGACTCATTAGAAAGAGTCTGTTTCTCTTGTTTCTCAAATACAGAAAGCCAAGGAAATTGATTTCTTAGAGACAAAATAACAAAATTTTAAACTTTAAATTGATAGCAAGATGGGACTGGCTTTAACACACATATGTGTTATATATACATATATGTAACATATATGTGTATGTATATATACACGTGTGTATGTATATATACAAAAGGGAAAAAAGTAAGAGAATCTGAGGAAGGCATGCACAGCTTGGGGCATTACAATGTGCTACTGTGATTTCATCCCCAATCATGACCATTAGATATGAGGAGCCCTTCATCAGGCACAGCCCTGGTCTTTGAAAGTTTCATGCAAATCATGAAAAGAACTGATATACTGAGTCCATAGAAGAGGATGAAGGAAAGGTGAAGTAAGGCCTTTTCTTCTCCAAATTAATACTTATCCCTTTGTATGCATGCAAGTATGTTGTGTGATGATTCACCATGGTAGAAAGCTTTGTTCCATACTTTCGATAAAAGTTAGTGAACTTACAACACATGTCCTACAGCAATCAATATTCTTTTTCCTCTTAGTTGCCATGCATTATAATTAATAATAATAGTTCTTTATAACCTATCTTACTTGTGGGTATATTACAAGGACTACAGAGAATGTTTATGACTGCACAGAGCACCTTATAAGAAAAGAGCTTTGTTAGCTGAAAGTATTGTTATTAATATTCATCATTATAACACATAATTCCAAGGACTAGAAAGAAAAATTGCTTATTATTAGTCTTCTCCCCACTCTGCCCATTTATTTAGGTCCATAGGGAGCTGTAATTTGAAAAGATATTTTCAAGGAGACTTGATAAGCTAGTTTTTTTATGATAGCTTTTCATTATTTTCTCCTTTTCTCATATTCCTTTTCTTTTAATTCTAAAGAAATAAGTTGTGATTCTCTTCCCTATTGTTCCAAATTCATCCCATGTTTTATTCATCTTTGCTCCGTCTCAGCCTCCCTCAACTTGCTGAGTTTTGTCTCTTTTCTCTGCATTCATCTATTTTGTTTACCTGTGTGAAAATCAACTTAATTGTCTGAGCTCGCCTGCATTTAAAAGTTTAGGGAGTAGAAGATAAAAGGCAAGTGTTCAGGATAAAGCAAAGGATACTGTTAGTCATTTAAGAAGACTACTCACTATGTCATACCTGGGCAGGAAAAGACAAGGAAGTTCTGTCAGGCTGGTTTACCTTGATTTGTGCATCTTTCAACGTGATTTCAGCTAGAAGCAGAAGCAAGGTAACTATAATACCATGCAATTTTTTCAGGCCATTTTAAGTGAGCATTCTACACATATATGGCTAGGGAGAAAGGCTTACAAATAATCATCTCAGGAAATCCCATATTCCATCCATAGATGGATGCTTTCTTATGTTTTCTAAGTGTAGGTAGCCATACTGTACTTCCTCTTAGGCATGGCAACTTAAAGGGCATAAATATATACATACAAATGAAAAAGTGACTACTGAATGTTTGGCTAACTAAAAGTTATCTAAAATCCATAAAATTCTGATGTAGAGCTATTCCTTACTCCTGGATCACTGTGAAAGGATGGCTCTGTCCTTACTGTGAGAGAAGGGAATGTGTAGAATATCCTTTCTTAGACTGGATGCAACACTAGTCTCTAAATGATCTAACTCAGCATCAGTGACAACAAGGGTTTCTAAAATACACCAACCCAGTTCCAAGTGAATGCTTGAGATTTGTATCATACTTAAAATAATAAATAACATAATGAAACAAAACCAGAGATGGGAAAATGTTTTATAAAATTCCTTGGAGGTAGAAACCACATTTGATTCATTGTGGTCACTGTGACAATGCCTACTGCAGTATGTATCTTAGAATATGTGCAAAATTAATGTTTGTAGAATGAATTAACAATAATGATAGTAGGCGACAGGTAATTACATACCCATCTTTAGTGCTTCTTCTGCCTTTTTAACTTCATTTTTAAATGCTCCTTTAAAAGAAGATGTGACATACAGATACTTTCTGGAAAAAAATAGAGCATAATCAAGTCACATTATCATTTTAAAGTATAATACCAAAACCTCTTTAAGAAGATTATATACTCCTGAGACACATTATTAGTAAGGAAGATTCATACAGTAAGTTACATCTAGCTGATAAATCAGGAAACTTTATTTCTCAGAAGAAATTCCTTACCTTTTAATATTTGGAAATGTTTTTCTTTCTCACTGAATTTATTGGAGTGACACTAGTTAATAAATTATATAGGTTTCAGGTGTGCAATTCTGTAATCCATCATCTGTATACTGTACTGTATGTTCATCATCCCAAGTCAAGTCTCCTTCGATCACCATTTATCCCCCATTTACCCTCTTCAACCTCCTCCAACCCTCCTCCCTTCTGACATTTGTCAGTCTGTTCTTTATTTACAAGTTTGTTTCTACTTTGTTAGTTTATTTTGTGCATTAGATTTCAAATATGAGTGAAATTATATGGTACTTGTATTTCTCTGACTGGCTTATTTCACTTTGCATGTTTTCCAGGTCCATCCACGCTGTCATGAAGGTTATGATTTCCTTTTTATGACCAAGTAGTATTCCACTGTGTAAACGCCCCACAGCTTTTTCCTATGTACGCTATCATGTCATCTGTAAACAGTGACAACTTTACTTCTTCCTTTCTAATTTGGATGCCTTTTATTTCTTTTTCTTGTCTGTTCACTGTGGCTAGAACTTCCAATACTATGTTGAATAGAAGTGGTGAACGTGGACACCCTGAGCTTAGGGGGAAAGCTTTTAGTCTTTGCCCATTGAGTATGATGCTGACTGTAGGTTTCTTGTATATGGCCTTTATTAAGTTAAGGTACGCTCCCTCTATTCCCACTTTGCTGAGTGTTTTTACCATACGTGCTATACCTTATCAAATGCTTTCTCAGCACCTACTGATATGATTATGATCATGTGGTTTTTGTCTTTTCTATTGTTTATGTGGTATATTACATTTGCATATATTGTACCATCCTTGCATCCCTGGGATGAATTCCACTTGATCATGGTAGATGATCTTTTTAATATTGCTGAATAAGGTTTACCAATATATTGTTGAGGATTTTAGCATCTATGTTCATCAGTAATACTGGTCGGTAGTTTTCCTTCTTTGTGTTGTCTTTATCTGGTTTTGGAATTAGGATAATACTGGCCTCATAAAAAGAGTTTGGGAGTCTTCCCTCTTTCAGGATGTTTTGGAATAGTGTGAGGAGGGCAGGGGTTAGCTCTTTCCTAAATGTTTGGTAAAATTCTCCTGTGAAACTGTCTGGCCCAGGGCTTTTGTGTGCTGGGAGTTTTTTGATTACTGCTTCAATTTCACCAGCTGTTTTCAGTCTATTCAGGCTTTCTGCTTCTTCTTGACTCAGTTTTGGAGAGTTATATGTTTCTAAAAATTTGTCCATTTCACCCGGGTTTTCCAATTTCTTGGTATATAGTTGTTCAGAGTAATCTTATAATCCTTTGTATTTCTGTAGTATCAGTTGTAATTTCTCCTCTTTCATTTCCAATTTTATTTACTCCGGCTTTCTCTCTTTTTCCCTTCAGTCTGGTTAAAGGCTTGCCAATTTTGCTTATCTTTTCAAAGAACCAGCTCCTTGATTCATTGATCCTTTGAATTCTTCTTTTAGTCTCTATATCATCTAATCAGCTCTGATTTTTTTTAATTTTTTATTGTTCAAATACATTTGTCTCCATTTCCCCACCACCACTTTCCCCTGCCCCACCCACCTCCACCTCACACCCTCAGTCCTTCCCCACTTTGGCTTTGTCCATGGGTCCTTTATACATGTTCCTTGATTTGACCCCTCCCCTTCCTTTCCCCATTAGCCCCCTCCCTCCTTCCCTATCGTTACTGTTGGTTTGTTTTTTCTTTCAGCATTGCTGGTTATATTTTTATTGCTTGTTTTGTTGATTAGGTTCTACTTATAAGTGAACTCATATGGTATTTATCTTTCACTGCCTGACTTAATTCACTTAGCATAATGCTCTCCAGTTCCATCCATGATCTCACGAAGGGTAGTAGCTTTCTTTCTTTCTGCTGCGTAGTATTCCATTGTGTAAATGTACCATAACTTTTTGTGTTTTGGGTTTTATTTATTTTTCCAAATGCATTTGTCTCTGCCTTCCCCCCACCACCTTCCCCTGCCCCCTTCCCCCTCTCCCTCCCTCAATCCTTCCCCACTTTGGTTTCGTCCATGAGGCCTTGCTATATGTTCCTTAGCTTGCCCCTTCCGTTCCTTTTCCCCCGCCAACCCCTCCCTCCTTCCCTCTTGTCTCTGTTGATTTCTTTTCCTTTCAGTGTTGCTGGTCTTATCTTCCTTGCATCTTTGTTTTGTTGGTTAGGCTCCGCTTATAGGTGAGATCATATGGTATTTGTCTTTCGCCCCCTGGCTTATTTCGCTCAGCATAATGCTCTCTAGTTCCATCCATGCTGTCGCAAAGTTTGGTAGTTCTTTTAATACTCCATTGTGTAAATGCACCATAATTTTTTGATCCAATCATATACTGATGGGCATTTAGGCTGCTTCCAACACTTGGCTATTGTAAATTGTGCTGCTATGAACACTGGGGTACATAGGTTCTTTTGAATTGGTGTTTTGGGATCCTTAGGGTATAGTCCCAGCAGGGGAGTCACTGGATCAAAAGGCAGTTCCATTTTCAGCTTTTTGAGGAAATTCCACACTGCTTTCCACAATGGCTACACCAGTCTGCATTCCCACCAACAGTGCACTAGGGTTCCCTTTTCTCCACAGCCTCGCCAGCACCTGTTGTTTGTTGATCCGTTTATGATGGCCATTCTTACCGGTGTGAGGTGGTATCTCATGGTGGTTTTGATCTGCATTTCTCTGATGGTTAGAGATGCTGAGCATCATTTCAAATGTCTCTGGGCCCTCTGTATCTCTTCCTTGGAACAGCGTCTGCCCAGGTGCTTTATTCCCGCTTTCCTGAGTGTTTTTATCAGAAATGGATGCTTTTTCCTCAATTACTGATATGAGCATGTGGTTTCTATTTTTACTTTTGTTTATGTGATGCATCACTTTTATTGGATTGTGAATACTGAACCATCCTTGCATCCCTGGGATGAATTCCACTTGATCATCTGGATCAAGTGGATCTTCTTTTTGATGTATTGCTGGGTACAGTTTGCCAATATTTTGTTGAGGATTTTAGCATCTATGTTCATCAGAGATATTGGCCTGTAGTTTTTTTTCTTTTTGTGTCTTTATATGCTTTTGGGATTAGGATGATCCTGGCCTCATAAAAAGAGTTCAGGAGTCTTCCTTCTTTTTGGATTTTTTGGAATTGTCTGTAAAGGACAGGGATTAAGTCTTCCTTAAATATTTTGTAAAACTCTCCTGTGAAACCATCTGGTCCAGGGCTTTGATGTGTTGGGAGTTTTTTATTACTGCTTCAATTTCATCAGCTGTTAACAGTCTATTCAGGCTTTCTGCTTCTTCTTCATTCAATGTTGGAAGGTTATATTTTTCTAGAAATTTGTCCATTTCTTCAAGGTTTTCAAATTTTTTGGAACATAATTGTTCATAGTAATTTCTTACAATCCTTTGTATTTCTGTGGTGTCAGTTGTTATTTCTCCTCTTTCATTTCTGTTATTTTTTATTTGAGTCCTATCCATTTTTTTCTTGAATAGTCCACTTAAAGGCTTCTTGATTTTGTTTATCATTTCAAACAACAAGTTCCTGGATTTGTTGATCCTTTGAGTTGTTCTTGTAGTCTCTATGTCATTCAATTCTGCTCTGATCTTGATTATTTCCTTCCTTATACTTGTTCTGGCCTTTGTTTGTTATTGGTCTTCTAGTTTTTGTAGATGTAGGGTTAAGTCTTTTGTTTGAAATTTTTCTATCTTTTTTAAGTAGGCCTGTATGGCTATAAACCTCCTTCTCAAGGCTACCTTCATTGTGTACCATAGGTTTTGGGTTGTTCTGTGTTCATTTTCATTTGTTTTCAGAAGTTTTTTTATTTCTTCATTGATCTCATTGTTTATCCATTCATTATTTAATAATATGTTATTTAGTCTCCATGTAGATGAATGCTTTTGAGGGTTTTTTTCCTTGAGGTTGGTTTCCAGTCAAGTCATTGTGAATTGAGAAGATGCTTGATATGGCTTCAATTTTCTTGAATTTGTTGAGGCTTGTTTTGTATCTTATCATGTGGTCTATCTCTGAAAATGTTCTGTGTTCATTTGAAAAAAATGTACACTTTGTTTCTTTGGGGTAAAAGGTCTTGTATATGTCAGTTAAGCCCATTTGATCAAATGTGCTGTTCAGTGCCACCAGGTCCTTGTTGATTCTTTGTTTAGAGGATCTGTTAATTGTTGACAGTGAGATGTTAAAATCCCCTATGATAAGTGTGTTGCTGTCTATGTCCTTCTTGAAGTCCTCCATGATTTTCCTTATATATTTGGGTGCTCCTATGTTGGCTGCAATATGTTTACAATGTTTATAGCTTCCTGATGGATTCTTCCCTTTAGAATTATGAAATGACTTTGTCTCTTTTTATGGCCTTTGTTTTGAAATCTATTGTGTCTGATACAAGTATTACTACCCCAGCTTTTCTTTCCTATTTGCTTGGAATATTTTTTTCCAACCCTTCACTTTCAGTCTGTGCAGTTCTTTTGTTCCGAGGGGCTCCTGTAGGAAGCATGTATATGGGTCATGTTTACTTATCCATTCAGCTACCCTATGTCTTTTGACTGGGGCATTTAATCCATTTACACTTAAGGTTACTATTGATAGGTACTTATTCAATGATATTTTTTCCTTTTCTACCTGTGTTCCTCTCCCTCTCACTTTATACCTTCATCTTCTTAAAGCAGTTCTTTTAGCATGTCTTGCAATGTTGGTTTGGTGGAGGTGTATTCTTTTAACCTTCTGTCTGTGAGACTCCTTGTTTTGCCTTCCATTTTAATTGACAGTCTTGCTGTCTAGAATAGTCTTGATTGCAGGCCTTTACTTTTCATTACTTGGAATATTTCTTGTCATTCCCTTCTGGATTGCAGTGTTTCTGCTGAGAAATCAGCTGCTAGCCTTATCAGAACTCCCTTGTATGTTACTATCTGTTTCTCCCTTGCTGCTTTTAAGATTATTTCTTTGTCTTTATAATTTGGAATTTTAATTATGATGTGTCTTGGAGTTCATCTTGATTGGGACCCTCTGTCCCTCCTGAACTTACATGGCTTTTCCCCTTCCAAATTAGGGAAGTTTTCTGTCATTATTTTTTCAAACAGGTTTTCTATTCCTTGCTTCTTTTCTTCTCCTTTTGGTTCCTATGATGCAAATGTTGTTATGTTTCATGTTGTACTAAAGTTCCCTTGAATTATTCTCATACTTTTTGAGTATTTTTTCATTTTGTTGCTCTATCTGGGTATTTCTCTCTACCTTGTCCTCCAGCTCACTGATTCAGTCCTCTGCTTCAGCTAGTCTGTTTGTAATTCCTTCTAGCGTATTTTTTTATTTCAAATATTGTATCATTCATTTTTCCTAGTTGCTGTTTATAGTTTATGTTTCCTTTTTCATGTTGTTGTAGTTTCCACTCAGTTCATTGTAGTTTCACTGATTTCCTTGAGTGTCCTTATAACCATTTTTTTTAATTCTGTGTCTAACAGATTGTTTACCTCAATTTCACTTAGCTGTTTTACTGGAGATTCTTCCATTCCTTTCAATTGGGGGTTCTTTCTTTGTCTCCCCATTTTAGGTGACTCTTTTTGTTTCTGTGCCTCAGGATGTTCTGCTTTGCCTGCCTGTCTTCATGAGGTGGACTTCTGAAGGTATCACTGCTTTTTCATCCATTCAGCTACTGATGGGCACTTGGGTTGTAGCTATTGCAAGTAATGCTGCAATGAACATAGTGGTGCATATATTCTTTTGAATGAATGTTTCATGTTTATTTGGATATATTCCCAGAAGTGGAATCACTGAATCATAAGGCAGATCCTCTTTTAATTTTTTACATAATATGTTTAGATTGTTAGGCATATATGGCTGGACAATATATGTTACAGGATAAACTAATAAATATGATGTGATCATATAAATTGGTAATATTGAAATGTCTAACTGTAAGTGCTTAGTATAAGTTTGTAACTGCTAAAACCTGGTAAATTATCTTGCTGAGAAGACTTCTGACCCAATAAGAAAGATTTGACAGCATCACTTGACAACAAATGAAAAATATTTTTCACAACTAAAACATACAAGGTCAGGCCAAAAAAAAGTCCAGCCACTGCTAATATTTCTTAATTTAATCTTTATTGTATTTTTTTCCCATTACCTTTTTAGTCCTCGTATACCCCCTACCCCACAGCAATCACTATACTGCTGTCCATGTTCAGGAGTCCTTTTTTCTTTTTTCTCAATCCCTCCACCCTCTCATCCCCCCCACTAGCTATCATCTGTTTTCCATCTATGAATTTGTCCGTTTTGCCTGTTAATTCCATTTGTTCATTAGATTCCACATAATAGTGATATCATATGGTATTTGTCTTTCTCTGACTGGCTTATTTCACTTAACATAATGGTCTCTAGGTCCATCCATACTGTCTCAAAGGGTAAAATTCCTTCTTTGTTATAGCCGAGTACTATTCCATTGTGTAAATGTCTCGTAGTTGTTTTATCCACTCATCTACTGATGGACACTTGGGCTGCTTCCCTATTTGGCAATTGTAAATGCTGCTACAATGAACATAGGGGTGCTTATGTTCTTTTGAATTAGTGTTTTGGGTTCCTTCAGATATATTTCCAGAAGTTGAATAGCTGGGTCAAAAGGCAGATTCATGTTTAGCTTTTTGAGGTATCCCCATACCGTTTTCCACAGCGGCTGCACCAGTCTGCATTCCTACCAACAGTACAAAAGGGTTCCCCTTTCTCCACATCCTGACCAGCACTTATCTGTTAATTTACTGATGATAGCTATTCTGAGAGGCATGAGGCAGTATCTCATTGTTTTAATCTGCATTCCTCTGATGATTAATGATGTTGAGCATCTTTTCATATGTCCATTGGTCATATGTATGGGAGAACAGATTCTCCAATCATATATCTGCTAATAAGTTAATTCCCAAAATTTATAAAGAATTTATGAAACTCAACACCAAAAATCAAACAAACAAATTATCCAATGAAAAAATAAGGAAAGGACTTGCATAGATACTTCTCTAAAGAGGACATACAGATGGCCAACAGACATATGAAAAGATGTTCTGTACACCTCTTTTTTAACTTTTGCCTCATACCTACATTAGCTCACTATTCTGATACTGTCATGTTTAGAAAGGCATTACATTTTCAGCAAGAGGTAGACAGATACCTATAGATCATTCCTGGAAACCAAAATGTCTCAAAACATATAAAAGAGCTATTCACTCAGGCAGAGGGAAGAGTCTAAATTGATATGTTCCAAAGGATCTACGCCAGGTATAGGTAATATACAGCCCATATGCCAAATTTGGCCAGCACCTTGTTTGCGGTACAGCCTAAGACCTAAGAATGGTTTTTCCATTTTAAAGGATTGTAAATATGTGTGTGTGTGTGTGTGTGTGTGTGTGTGTGTGTGTATATATGTATATATATATATATATATGAAGGAAAAATAAGAATATGTAAATGAGACTAACTGTAACTAGATACTTACAATCAGGCCCTTCACAGAAAAGTTCTGCCAACCCCTGGAATCTATCTTTTGGTGTGCTGCAGAATTTAGTAGTTTATATATGTGTGCCATGAGATGAAAAAGCTTGAAAATCACGAGTATGTACTTAATGTGTTATTATTACCTAATAAAAACACATATTAAATACATACTCGATATGTATTTAGACAAAAAATGCATTGGGAATGAGGAAATGAAATGAATAGCTGGATAAATTTCTTTTAAAAATCTGAAGTATTCGTAGAAGTCTGCCCAGTTCCCTGCATCAAAATGCATAATGTTTAATAACTAAATGTCATCCTATAGTCATCTACATACTTCAGTGGTTTGTTTATTTATTTATTAATTTTAACTTCAATGGTTTAATGGACAATGCAAGTGAGGGGGTGGGGAGCATGCCTAAGAAATGAAAATACCATCTCAGGAGAACAGTGTTGGCAGAGTATTCAGCAGCAGGCCATAAAGTCAGTGTCCCAGAATAACTTTAAAAGGACCATGCTGCTCCAAAGAAAGCAGAGTGACTGCAATTCCATGTCTTTGGGATCCTTTCGGTATCACTGGTCTATGGCAAAGCAGTGTTCATGAAGAATGAAGATCTTGAAACAGACACTTTGGCTCTACCTCTTGTGAAGAGCTTTAGTGACCATTTTACATCCATTTTTTAATCCTAATGTGCAGAAATTTTGAGTGTATATAAAAATATGAGAGCTATTTATCTACAAGTTAAAGAATTCAAAGCCAAAGAAAATCAGCAGTGTCTGTTGCCTAACATGAAGTAAGAGAGCCATATTATTAATTTTTCTGTTTCATACAGATAAACGATAATTTAAGACTCCAAGAATCACAAACTTATAAAATCTTTAAGTTAAAAAAGACCTTAGAAATCCCTAGCTGAAATTCTTCCAAAAGTAATAATGCTTGCAAAAATCTAGACTTTTCCAAGGGCAAATTTTTCCTCATCTTGGATGGGTGGGCTTTCTACTTTCTAAAGAGTGCAAACTTCATTAATCTCATGCCACACTACAGCCCTCTCGATTTGCTACACCTTAGGCCAAATCTGTCTGGAGAAACTAACTGCCATCTCAGACACACTGGATTTCATATTCCAGACATTACACCTGGAAACTGGACCAAAACAGACTGGTGTGCAACCAAATGAAGATATGTGAGCAATCAAATCCCTGTGATTGCAAGGTTCAGGCAGCATCTACTTTTTCATGACAATAAAACATAAAAAATGTAGGTCTATAATAAAGAGTTAGTGTGGTATGGAGGAGGAGTATGGAATTTGTATTGGTAAAGAACTTGGAGCCAGAATATTTGATCCCTTGTCCAGTCGGGACATTTCCTTATCTCTAAAATAATGATGATAAAACATAACCCACAGGGTCACTGAAAAAAAAAATCAGACAAAATAATGAATGCAAAAAGGCATGTATATATAGAAACAGTGTATGAACATTAAATGTTTCTCCCAGTAGGTACTAAGTTCCTCAAAACTAGAACTAATCTTATATTTTCTATGCTTTGTACCTAGCACAACACAAACTACTTTGATAAATGTTTGGTGAATAAATGAATGATCACCCAAAAACCCCACACACAAAGAACACTGTTCTGATTGCATGTATAGTTGGTCAAGAATAATTTTACAATATGTAAATTTCAACATAAAAAAGTTTGTGCGGTTACAAACTTCCCGTTACAAAATAAGTCATGGGGCTGTAATTTACAGCATGGTAACTACAGTTAAACTGTATATCTGAAAGTTGCTAAAATAGTAGATCTTAAAAGTTCTCATAGACACATAAAAATTTTGTAACTATGTATGGCAGTAAGATTTATTGTGGTGATAAAATGAGTTTATGCTAAAATATAAGAGATAAACAAAATATAAATAAACCCAATGTGTTTATAAACATGTTCATTCTATATATTATATATATGCACACACACGGAAGTACATGATTCAGTAGTTCAAATATGCAAGTAAACAAAAATTATAAGTGAATTTTTTAATAGAAATGATCATAAGCAAAGCACATGAGATTTACTAAAGTACAGAAATTCTTAATTAAGGTGATTGTCTAACTTACAGAGTTCACTTCAGTGTTTTGCTGTTATGGCCAAAATTTGTTACACATGATTGATTACTCTTTAGCAAAACTTCCAGAATGCAGTTTAAATTTTATTTACAATAGCAAAAATCATACTATCAAACTGTAAAATCTATCAAATTGTAAAAATCTTACTACCAAATCACTTTGACAATTTTGGGAAGGAAGGCTTATTGATTTTATAAATACAAGTCAAAGAAAGTTGAGTTACCTGGGTCTGTAGAGGGAGTAACAAAGGTGTTTTGTTTTAACTCTTTTGGCCTGAATAAATATTCTCATCCAAGGGTCAAAATACAGAACAGAAGTGTAGGCTCTGAATGACCATCTCTCTGGGAAACTAGAATGGGAAATAGCAAAGGTCACACTCTAAAGGGTACAATAACGACACATCATTTGAAAGAAAAAAATCAGGCTACAGGTTATGATGTTACCACTAGCAGCCTCGAGAACATTTATTCTAAACCTAATAATGACATAGCAAACACCAGCCAATCTTGCAACAATCACATGTTTCATTAAGCAGACAACTTTACAAATAAGTAGTTGACTATGAATACTAGATTTTTTTTCTCACATGTAATTAAAAGACCAACAGACTGATTCAAGTAATAAACACCCCCTCCCCCCCAAAAAAGCAGGCCTCTAATTACAAGGGCCTACCTTAATAATTTGCATGTTGATTAGAACTAAAACTTTGTTGGCAAATAACTGATTCTAAGTAATTTCCACCAGCTATAGAAAATATTAAAGTTATTGGCTAAGGACAAAACCAAGACAAGTAAACAAAACAATCTTCTTGCTCCAACATTAAAAAAAGAAAGAACTTAATATAACTATCCAACACTGAATAATGCAGGAGGAGAAAACCTAAACAAGCCAGTAACAGCTGATGAAATTGAAGCAGTAATAAAAAAAAACCCGGTACACAAAAGCCCTGGACCAGACAGTTTCACATGAGATTTTTACAAACCATTTAAGGAAGAGCTAACCCCTGTCCTTCTCAGACTATTCCAAAAAATCCAAGAAGAGGGAAGACTCCCAAACTCTTTTTATGAGGCTAGCATCATCTTAATCCTAAATCCAGATAAAGACACAAAAAGAAAGAAAACTACAGGCCAATATCTCTGATGAACATAGATGCTAAAAGTCTCAACAAAATATTGGCAAACCATATCCAGCAATACATGAAAAAGATCATCCACCATGATCAAGAGGGATTCATCCCAGGGATGCAAGGATGGTTCAATATTTGAAAATCAATAAACGTGAAACATTACATAAACAAAAGGAAAGACAAAAATCACATGATAATTATCAATAGATGCGGAAATAGCAGTTGATAAAGTACAGCATCCATTTATGATAAAAATACTCAGCAAAGTGGGAATAGAGGGAGTATACTTCAACATAATAAAGGCCATATCATACTCACTAGGCAATCACTAAAAGCTTTCCCACTAAGATTGGGAATGGCAAGATTGTCCACTTTCACCATTTCTATTCAACATAGCATTGGATATCCTAGCCACAGAGATCAGACAGGAAAAATAAATAAAAGGTATCTCAATTGGAAAGGAGGAAGTAAAACTATCATTGTTTGCAGATGGCATAATAGTGTACATAGAAAACCCGGCTAGAGACTCTGCCAAAAAACTACTCGACCAAATAAATGAATTTGGCAAAACAGTGGGATACAAAGTCAATATTCAGATATCAAAGGCATTTTTGCACACCAACAATGAAATATCAGAATCAGAAATCAGGAAAAAAATCCCATTTGCTATAGCAACAAGAAAAATACAGTACCTAGGAATAAACTTAACCAAGGAGGTAAAAGATCTGTTCTCATAAAACTACAAAACACTGAGGAAAGTAATGAAGGAAGACACAAGTAAATGGAAGCATATACCGTGTTCATGGATTGGAAGACTTAACATTATTAAAATGTCCATACTACCCAAAGCAATTTATAGATTCAACACAATCCCTATTACGATACTAAACGTATTTCACAGATATAGAACAAACATTTCAAAAATGTATGTGGGACCATAAACAGCACTGAATAGCTGCAGCAATATTGAGAAAGAAGAACAAAGTAGAAGGGATCACAATACCTGATAACAAACTATATTACAAGGCCACCGTCATCAAAACAGTCTGGTACTGGCATAAGAACAGACATATAGATCAATGGAACAGAATAGAGAGCCCAGCAATAAACCCATGTCTCTATGGTCATTAATATTCGACAAGGGGGGCAGAAGCATAAAATGAAATTAAAATAGCCTCTTCAACAAATGGTGTTGGGAGACCTGGATAGCTACATGCAAAAAAATGAAACTCGACCACCAACTTACACCATACACAATAATAAACTCAAGGTGGATAAAAGACTTAAATATAAGTCGTGACACCATAAAAGTCTTAGAGGAGAACACAGGTGGGAAACGCGGATATTCCTCACAGCAATATTTTCACCGATATGTAGCCTAGAGCAAGGGACATAAAGGGAAGAGTAAACAAATGGGACTTAATCAAAATAAGAAGCTTCTGCATGACTAAGGAAATCAACAAAATGAAAAGGGAGCCAACCATATGGGAAAATATATTTTCAATGATACCTCAGACAAGGGTTTGACCTCAAAAATATATATAGAACTCACATGACTCCACTCCAGGAAGACAAACAGTCCAACTAAAAAATGGGCAAAAGACCTGAATAGACACTTCTCCAAGGAGGACATACAGAGGACCCAGAGACATATGAAAGGATGCTCAGCATCACTAGCGATCAGAGAAACGCAAATTAAAACCACAGTGAGAAACCTCACACAGGTCAGAATGGTCATCATAAACAAATCAACAAACAGCAAATGCTGTCGAGGTTGCGGAGAAAATGGAACCCTGGTACACTGTTGGCAGGAATGCAGGCTGGTATAGACGCTGTGGAAAACAGTTTGGAATTTTTTCAAAGCTAAAAATGGAACTGCCTTTTGACCTGGCAATTCCACTCCTGGGATTATACCTTAACAATGCCAAAACACCAATTCAGAAGAACCCATGCACCCCAATGTTCATAGCAACACAATTTACAATAGCCAAGTGCTGGAAGCAACCTAAGTGCCCATCAATTAATGAGTGGATCAAAAAAACTATGATACATTTACACAATGGAATACTATGCAACATAAAGAAAGAAACAGCTAGTACCCTTCATGACAATGTGGATGGAACTGGAGAGCATTATGCAAAGTGAAATACGCCAGGCGATGAAAGAGAAATACCATATGATCTCACCTATAAGTGGAACCTAATCAACAAAACAAACTATATAACCAGCAACATTGAAAGAAAAATCAAACCAACAGTAATGAGAGGGGAGGAGTGAGGAGGTAATGCAGAAAAGAAGGGAAAGAGTCAAGTCAAGAAACATGTATAAAGGACCCATGGACAAAGCAGAAATGGGGAAGGATTGAGAGTGGGAGGCGGGTATGAGTGGAGCAGGGGAAAGTGGTGGCAGGGAAATGGAGACAAATGTATCTGAATGATAAATAAAAATAATTTTAAAAATTGCAAAAAAATAGGATTCAGGCCTACATGAATAAAATATTTCTCTGAGCCCTGACCAGTGTGGCTCAGTTGGTTGGTGTGTCATCCCATTAACCAAAAGGTTACGGGTTTGAGGATACATGTCTAGGTTACAGGTTTGGTCCTAGTTGGAGTATGTACAGGAGGCAACTGATCAATGTTTCTGACATCATATCTGTCTGTCTCTCTGTCTGTCTGTCTCTCTCTCTTTCTTTTCCTGTGTTTCTAGAATCAATTGATATATCCTTGGGTGAGGGTTCATATTTTTTCCATGAATTTATTGCAGATAAATACAATAAAAACTTTTCATTTCTTTTGAATATTATGAGCTAAAGACATAAAACTTTATTCTGTAAATGCAATAAGTACTAAAATAACTTTATGTTGAACTGAGGGGAGTAGTTCGATGACATGATAAGTGAAAAAGAGGAAAATAAAGAAAGGGAAGGCCATAAAAAGGGAGCAGAAAAAATGTAAAATAGCCCACGTTGAGAAATCACTCTGTTGCTGCATACTAATGACTCCAGGGAGCTTCTATTTTAAAGTCTACTTATGAACTGTAAACCTCCTCCAATTAGACAAGAAATAAAGATCAGTAACAAGCCAAGGCATGCTTCATAAGTAGAGTTCTTTATCTACTGGGTCCCAGAAAAGGCTACAGTGAAGGGCTCAGAAGGCCAAACAGAAATCAGGGAGAAGTAAACCCATCATTTTTAGATTCCTACCTTAGTCCAGCAGGAGACAAAAAAGATGGAAAGGAAACATAAAAGCTGTCCAAGGGGGGCTGCTCAACAGGGTCACATCACTGCCAGTCACTCTGTGAAAAGGAACAGAGCTCCAAAGAATTTACAAAAATGAAGATGAAGCCCCTAAGAAATCCAATGATTTCCTGGTTGGTTTTAAGTTCCTTCAGGCAGGATCTGAATTGATTAAAAAGCCTGGAATATCTATGAATTGTTTAAAAAGAAATTATTTGAAAGTACCGTATTTTTCCATGAGCAATGTGTACTTTTCTGCCCAAACTTTTGAGGGAAAAATAAAGATGCACATTATACATGGGTATAATGATTACACACCATGGGCATAATAAGGCATATAATAATCCCATGTATAATGCACACAAAACATGGGCGTGCATTATACATGGGAGCACATTATATACAGCAAAATACATTTCCCAATACAAATTATAAATAAGTACCTAGTCTATGGTTATTATTCTGTAAACACTAATGCATTATTAATGTGACATTTGGGTAGAGCACTACAATAGTGTAGTTGACTTTAGTATGCTAGGAGCTGCACAATCAACTAAGTCTTCACCAGTTAAAAGAAAAAAGAAGTCATCTTAGGACACTATAAACATTTTGCAGACTTTTGTAATTATTCAAATGCTTTCTGGGTCTCCTGATTTGAAATTGTCCCTAGAGATAGCATAGCTCTTTATTTGGACTGTCCTTAAAGCAAACACATCTCTGTCATTTAAAGGTAAAAGTGATTCAGAGACAATCTTGAGAATTACAGAAATATAGTGGGAGATAAAACTGCGTTAGATTAAGTTTTGGTTTAAAATATTATACAAGTCAAAATGAGAACACTAATATTTCTATTTTTTGATACCTCAATTTTTACTCAATAAATATTTATAGATGAATATTCATAACATGTGTTGGGGATCCTGAAGACCTCCTTTATGTTAAGAGATTTGCTGGAAGATCTCATGGTAATGATCACATAATTATACTCAGAACTAAAACTTATCACAATGATATAGTAAAGATATACAGTGGATCAAAAGGGGGAAAGGTAGATGGTGTCTAGAGGGACCCATTTGCAGCTTTCATAGGGTTTCTCCCTCTCATGGCAGGTCACACAGAATACAACCTGCTCCCAGCTATGAAAGTATAGGAACATGTGTGTGATGTTTCTGCTCAACAAAACTGAAGACTCACTACCAAACATTTTCACAGAGGGCTGCTCATCTAGGCACCCTCTGCCTAGCACATACCAAAATTCCAGAGTACCAGAAAGGAAGTAGGTTTTCAGTAACCACCATATTGTCTGCATAGTCTAGATACATTGTGCCACCTTCTCTACTAGGAAAAGGTTTATATCATGCAGGGAACTGTTTAATAGCTAAGTTCTCAAATACCAGTCAAAGACCAACGTCACAACAAGACTTACAAGGAATAAACGCCTTCTACATTAACCCTTTTCTACATACACACCTACTTTTGAAAGCTCCCATTTATCTGTGACAAAGAGAATGGCAATGATATTGTGGTATCTTATACTACTGTGATATCTTCGTGATTTAAAAAAAAAAAAAAAGCAGACTTCTGGGAAAATCAAGATGGCAGAGGAATGAATGGAAGTCACAGTGATCTCCTACCAGGAACTATGTGGAATTACAACTAAATTGTGTAGAAATCACCTGGAAAAAACAACTGAACAATAGTGAGAAGGGAACCTTGTAACCTCGGACAGACAGAAGAATCAGCTTTAGCAGAACCTAATTGGTAAGGAGTGTGGTAGAGACTTGAGAAGGCAGGCAGGGCACCCACAGCAGCAGCACCAGAAGGATATTGAAACAGCCAGTTGGATCCCTGTGAGAAGAGCAGGGTCTAAACCATAGGCAGGGATCTCCAGCCTAGAGCGCCAGAGCCCAAAGAGTACACAGAAAACACCCAGCTGCAAAAAGTGGCAGGGTTGCTCTCAGCCAGACACAGAAGGCTGGAGAAACAAAGAGCCTTTTAAAGGGCCAACACATAAATTTTTATTTCCAGCCATTTATGCTGGGCACTGGCAAGGGCAGGGGCAGAGTGAGTTAGAGACACCTGAGAGACTGGGGAAGGAGGCTTTGGGGAGAGAACTGAGAGAGTAGACAGCAGAATCCTGATGCTGACTCATCTCCCATGTGGCATCAGCCATCTTGGTCAGGTAGTCCATTCCCCTCAAGAGGCAACAGTGTGAGAAGACACAATAGCCCCTCCCCCAGGAGGGACTCTGCCCTTGCCCAATCGTGCTAAAGCCTGATTGCTGAGTACAAAATGGCAGCCACAGATAGTAGATCCCTGGCTAAAGGGGGCATAGAGTGGTCCAGAGACACTTGATGAGAGACTGGAGACAGAGGCTTTGGGGAGAAACAGAGAGAGCAGCCAGTGGGATCCCCGGTGCTGACTCTTCCCCCATATGGCAGCAGCCATCTTGCTCAGACAGACCACTCTCCTGAGCGGCAGCAGCATGAGAGAATCCAACAACTCCACCCCCCAGGAGGGACTCCTCCTGGCCCTGTGGTGTCTAAGCCTGACTTCTGAGTGCAGAGTGACTAGATTAACAACTGAAGGAGACAGCTACAGACAGTAGATTCCTGGTAGTCTTGAACACACTGCCTAAGGTCAGACAGGGTCAACATCTGACTTCATCAGAGGCAGATCCAGAAAGAGAAAGCAGCAGTCTCCTACCATAGAAGTTCACACCACAAAGTCAGGAAATCAAGACACAGATCCATTTAAGAAGCAGAAGCAAAAAAGAAGAGTCTCATAAATAATGGGAAGAAAAAGAAACACCCACCAGTAGAAGGGAAAGGAGGAATGCCCAGAAAGAGAACTAAATGAAATAGAGGCAAGTTAACTAGATACTGAGTTCAAAACAATGGTTCTAAGGAAGCTCAACGAGCTCAGTAAGCTCAGAGAATTACAAAAAACTACAGGGAAACTATGAGGAACTTACTGCAACTTATATCTGCATGAAAAAGGACATAGAAACTATCAACAAGAGGCAAGAGGAAATGAAGAATACAATTTCTGAATTGAAGAACACAGTAGAAGGAATCAAAAGCAGGCTCAATGAAGCAGAGGATCGAATCAGTGAGCTGGAGGATAAGGTAAAAAAATGCTCCCAGAAAGACAAAGAAAGTGAAAAAAGACTCACAAAGAATGAAGAGGCATTGAGGGAAATGCAGGACAAACTGAAATGTAATAATATCTATATAATAGGGATACCAGAAGGAGAAGAAGAGGAGCAAGGAATAGAGAACTTATTTGAAAAAGTAATGATGGAAAACTTCCCTAATTGGAGGAGAGAAAAAGTCACACTAGTCCAAGAAGCACAGAGGGTCCCACTTAAGAGGAACCCAATGAGGTTCACTCCAAGACACATCATCATTAAAATGGCAAATATCAAAGACAAACAGAGAATCTTAAAGGCAGCAAGGGAGAAAAAGGGAGAAACATATAAGGGAGTCCCAATACGACTATCCGTTGACTTCTCAACAAAAACACTACAAGCAAAAAGAGAATGGCAAGAAATATTCCAAGTCATAAATAGTAAAGGCCTGCAACCAAGACTGCTCTACCCAGCAAGGCTCTCAATTAAAATGGAAGGCAAAATAAGGAGCTTCCCAGACAAAAGAAGGCTAAAAGAATACACCTTCACCAAATTAGCATTGCAAAATATGCTAAAGGGACTGTTAGAAGAAGATGAAGAAAAAGAGTCTATGAATACCCAGTTCCTTTCACAGTCCCCAATATTTGCTATTACCAATATTTCTAATACTTATTAATCTGAAGTGACAATGATTCATATGATCTAAAGTGATAATTGTTATTTTATTATTTGTTGAAACTAACTAAACCTGTTTTTCTATATTTCTTGCCTCTTTCTATTACTTTTTAAAAAGCTTTAAATGTCTTTTTGGTATTCTTTATCTGTTTTTTGATTAAATGTTTGTAGAATTTTTTCCCTTAGGGAAAAAAGAAAACACTATTAACCCTTCTTTAGATGTGTTGCAAATACTTTCCTATTCTATTACTTGTCCTTTAACTTTTTTTATATGTATATTACTATATAGTCTTAAATGTTTAATATAGTCATATTGTCAATATTTTACTCTATAGCTTCTGGGTCTGAACATGTTACTTCAGGGTAGAAAAAACATTATTTTGTATTTTCTCCAAAAACTCCTTAGATTATACATATTGATTTTTAATTCACCTGATAGTTTTTGTATAATGTGTGAAATAAGGCTCTATTTCAAGTAATAGTGGTCCATGCATCTAATATGTTGAATAAGCCTTATTTTCCCCATGGATTTGAAATATCAATTTAATCATATATTACATTGTTAGACAGATATATACATTTGTTTCTAGAATGCTCATTTTACTTCATTGATCTGCTTGATTATTTCTGTGCTAGTGTCATGTTATTTTAATTGCTGAGACTTTATAATGGATTTAATTTTTTTAATATTTCATAAGGGATCTTGACATTTAAAAAATAAATAAAATCAATCTGCATTTAAAAAATAAAGAAAGAAGGAAGGAACTGCTACCTTTTGTGAAAACATTGATGGAACTGGAGAATATTATGCTAAATGAAATAAGCTAGTGAGTGAAAGACAAATACCATATGATCTCACCAATAAGTGGAATCTATCTAACAAAATAAACTAACGAACAAAGTAAACCACAGGCAAGGAAACATGGAGCAGATTGAAAGTGACCAGAGGGGATGGGGAAAGAGGACAATGGTGGAAAGGATTAAGGACTAAACAAAGAACATGTATGAATGACCCATGGACATGGACAACAGAGTGGGAATTGACTGTGGGAGAGGGGGACAAAGAGCGATGGGTGGAGGAGGGCAAAGAGGGAAAAAAATTAGACAAGTGTAATAGAATAAACATCATTTAAAAATAAAAACAATGTTTAAAAATGAAATTCTTTGTAGGACCTGGAATATATCGCTGAGTGTGGTCAGTGGTGTTTGGGCTACAAATTTTTACAGCATCCACTGGATGCAATATTTAATTCTTTGAGAAAATGTATGACTTTTTTTATAGCGTCTCATGATGTTTCTTACATTTCATTAATATAGTTATTGAGAATCCTCTCCTTCAATAGATTCTAAGCTGATCTCTCTAATGAGACAATATATCAAAATAAGATGTAGGAAAATAGAGTGAGGATGCACAGATGCTAATCCTAGAACCCTAATTTGTGAACTGCATGACCTTGGGCAAGGAAATAAAAACAATTCTTCATCATTTATGTGTTAGATAAGGATAATAATAATATTTGCAACACAGTTTTGTGAACATTAAACAAAGTATGTATATAAAACTTCTTAGTATAGTAAGAAGGGGCACTTAATAAGTGCTGAATAAATTTTAACTATCACTATTAATATATTCTTAAGCTCTAAATCTGTACCTGCACCACAAGTGGATACTCAGTAAATATTTTTTGTGTTAAAAAAAAAATGGAAGCATATACTGTGATCATGGGTTGAATGAATTAATGTCATCAAAATTGTCCACACTAATAATGTGATGATTGCTGGTGAGGAGGGAGATATAAAGGGACTAAATGGTAATAGAAAAAAAATACAATTAAAAAAGGTTGGAAGAATATGAAATTAAATTAAAAAATAAATTAAAATGTCCATACTACCAAAAGCAATCTATAGATTTAATGCAAATCTTATTAAAATATCAATAGCATATTTCACAGATGTAAAATACTCCAAATATTTATATGGAACCAAAAAAAGACCCCAAATAGCTTCAATAATCTTGAGAAAGAAGAACCAAGTTGGAGGGATCAAAATTCCTGACGTGAAACTGTACTACAAGGCCACTATAATCAAAATAGTCTGGTACTGGCATAAGAACAGACACATAGATCAATAGAACAGAACAGAAAACCCAGAAATAAATGCATATCTCTATGGTCAACTAATATTTGACAAAGGGAGCACAAACATGCAATGGAATAAAGATAGTCTTTTCAGTAAACGGTGTTGGGAGAACTGGAATTTTACATGGAAAATAAATGAAACTAGACCACCAACTCACACCATACACCAAAATAAACTCAGAAAGTATGGAAGACTTAAATATAAGTCATATACCATAAAAATCCTAGCAGAAAATAGGTAGTAAAATTTCAGACATCTCATATAGCAATATTTTTGTCACTATATCTCCTAGGGCAAGGGAAACAACGGAAAAAATAAACAAATGGAACTACATCAAATTAAAAAGCTTCTGCACGGCTAAAGAAACCACCATCAAAATGAAAAGGGAACCAATTGTATGGGAGAACATATCTGCCAATGAAACATCAAACTAGGGTCCACTCTCCAAAATATATAATGAACTCATATAACAACACTAGGAAGACAAAATATCCAATGAAAAAATGGGCAAAGGAACTGAATAGACACTTCTCCAAGGAGGACATACAGATGCCCAGTAGACATATGGAAAGACACTCAACATCAGTAGCCACCAGGGAGGTGCAAATTAAAACCACAATGAGCTATCAACTCACACCTGTCAAAAGGCTATCATTAATAAATCAAAAAAGAAAAAGTGTTGGCCAGAATGTGGAGAAAAAGGGACCCTAGTGGACTGTTCATGGGAATGCAGACTGGTGCAACCACTGTAAGAAACAGTATGGAATTTCTTCAAAAAATTAAAAATGGAACTACCATTTGACCCAGCAATTCCACTACTGGAAATATACCTTACGAATTCCAAAACACCAGTTCAAAAGAACTTATGCAGTCTTATATATTCAAAGCAGCACTGTTAACAATAGCCAAGAGTTGGAAACAGCCCTAAGTGCCCATCAGTAGGTGAGTGGATTAAAAAACTACAGTACATTTACACAATCGAATACTATGCAGCAGAAAAAAAGGAGGAATTCCTACCCTTTGCAACAGCATGGATGGAACTGGAGAGCATTATGCTAAGTGAAATAAGCCAGCCAGTGAAAGACAAATACTGTATTATTTCACTGATAAGAGGAATCTAATAAACAAAATAAACTAATAAGCAAAATAGAACCAGAACATAGAATCATGGAATAGACTGACAGTGGTAAGAAGGGAAGATAAATGAGGGGACTGTTTTAAAGAGGGTGAAGGGATTAGTCAAAGTGTTTCTATGAAGGAGTCATGGCCTTGCACAGTGATATGAGAATTGACTATGGAAGAGGGGGTTGGGCTGGGCAGAGTAGGGGAGAAGGGGGAAAATGCTGGGACAACTGTAACAGCATAAACAACAATAAAAAAATTGAAAGTAAAGAATGAAATACTTGTGGGGAACAAAAATGGCTATGGCCAGTGATTTCTACCTGCACTGCCTGCTATGTAGGGCACAGGAGCAAGTTTGGACAAGTTTCTGGAATTTGAGTTTCAGCCAGACAGGAGGCTGAGATATACCAACAACAGTAACTACAAAAATGTCATCATGACCAAAAAAGAGGCTTATGTACACAACAGTATAATGGAAGAACTGAGGAGAATTATTGGTGACAGTGAAATGACAGAAGGAGATGATACTTTGTGGACTCCCCCTGACGGGGCTGGCTGACAGGAGCTTAAAATTATAATTAGAGAATAACATATATCTTTAATCATATCAAAAACAGGTTCTCTTATTAATGAAAATCAGTCAAAGGATCTGAAGGCCTTCAAGTATTTTACTATTCGGTACAGGACCTCAACTGTTCAGTTTTCTTCTTATTAGATTACATTTCAAGATTAAACCAATCTAAATTGTATGTTTTTTGAAGCAGTTTTTATATTTAATCAAGGGATGGATACAGTAGAGTTTATTTGTCATTTACAATATTGGGATTCTTATGAATATGAAACAAAGAAATTTTTGCATGAAAATTGAAAATAAGAAAATATATAAAGAGGCTTAATAGCAATCTTCACTTGTGTCCAAGTGGTTGGACAGTTTCTACACACAAAAAATTCTGTAAATAAAACCACCTTTCATTAAAAATTTATTCCAATATAACATATCACAGCCTAGGAGAAAAAAGAAATACTTGTGCAAGTATCCAAATACATAAGTGTAAAGAACAACATTGTTAAAATAGTGAAAAAGTGAAGTCAAGTTAAGTGCCTGTCAGTAGGGGAATATTCATATGTAATATATCAATATATAATAACTGAGTATAATGCAAAAAGGTTATACACCAAAATATAGCAATTATTATACATCCATTTTAAATGGGAAGTATACCATTTAAAGATTAATCCTTTAAAATGAAGTGTGACATTATCCACATGTAGACCAATGGAACAGAATAGAGATCCTAGAAATAAACCAAGTCAATATGGTCAGTTAGTTACTATTTGACAAAGGGTGCAGGAACATAAAATGGAGTAAAAATAGTGTTGGTAAAAGCCTTTCCCAATAAGATCAGGAACAAGAAAAGGATATCCGCTTTCACCATTTCTATTCGACAGAGTATTGGAAGCCCTAGCCACAGCAATCAGACAACAAAAAGAAATAAAAGGCATCCAAATTGGAAAGGAGGAAATAAAACTGTCATTTTTTGCAGATGATATAATAACGCACATAGAAAACCCTATACATTCCACCAAAAAGTCATTTGACTTTTACTTATTACTTGCCTAATAAGTAAATTTGGCAAGGCAGTGGGATACGAAGTCAATATTCAGAAATCAAAGACATTTTTATACACCAACAACCAAATATCAGAAACAGAAATAAGGAAAATATCTCATTTGCTGTATAGCAACAAGAAAAGTAAAGTACCTAGGAATAAACCTAAGCAAGGAGGTAAAAGACCTCTATACTCAGAAAACTACACAACACTGAAGAAAGAAAATAAGGAAGACGCAAATAAATGGAAGGATATACCGTTTTCATGGATTAGAAGACTTAACATCATCAAAATGTCCATACTACCCAAAGCAATTTATAGATTCAACACAATCCAATTAAAATACCAATGACATATTTCACAGCTATAGAACAAACATTTCAAAAATGTATATGGAACCATAATGACACCAAATAGCTGCAGCAATTTTGAGAAAGAAGAACAAAGTAGGAGGGATCACAATACCTGACATCAAATGATATTATGAGGTCACTGTCATCAAAACAGTCTGGTACTGGCATAAGAACAGACATATAGATCAATGGAACAGAATAGAGAGCCCAGAAATAAATCCATGTCTCTATGGTCAATTAATTTCAACAAAAGGGGCAGAAGCATAAAATAGAATTAAAATAGCCTCTTCAACAAATGGTGTTTGGAGAGCTGGACAGCTACATGCAAAAAACTGAAACTCGACCACCAAATTAAACCATACACAATAATAAACTCAAGATGGATAAAAGGCTTAAATATAAGTCACAACACCATAAAAATTCTAGAGGAGAACATAGGCAGGAAACTCTCAGACATTCCACACAGCAATATTTTCACTGTTATGTCCCCTAGAACAAGGGACATAAAGGGAAGAGTAAACAAATGGGACTTAATCAAAATAAGAAGCTTCTGCATGACTAAGGAAATCAACAAAATGAAAAGGGAGCCAACCATATGGGAAAATATATTTTCTAATGATACCTCGGATAGAGGTTTGATCTCCAAAATATATAAAGAACTCACATGACTCCACTCCAGGAAGACAAACAATCCAACTAAAAAATGGGCAAAAGACCTGAACAGACACTTCTCCAAGGAGGACATACAGAGGGCCCAGAGACATATAAAAGGATGCTCAGCATCACTAGCGATCAGAGAAACACAAATTAAAACCACAATGAGATTTCACTTCACACCAGTCATAATGGTCACCATAACCATATCAACAAAAAACAAGTGCTGCCAAGGTTGTGGAGAAAAGGGAAGCCTAGCACAGTGTTGGTGGGAATGCAGACTGGTGCAGCCACTGTGGAAAACAGCATGGAATTTCCTCAGAAAAGTGAAGATGGAACTGCCTTTTGATCCAATGATCCCACTGCTGAGACTATACTAAGAATGCCGAATCACGAATTCAGAAGAATCTATGCTCCCCAATGTTCATAGCAGCACGATTTACAATAGCCAAGTGCTGCAAACAACTTAAATGCCCATCAATAAATGAGCAGATCAAAAAGCTATGGTACATTTACACAATGGAATACTACGCAGGAGAAAGTGAGAGCTACTACCCTTTGCAACAGCATGGATGGAACTAGAGAGCATTATGCTAAGTGAAATAAGCCAGGCGGTGAAAGACAAATACCATATGATCTCACCTATAAGTGGAACCTAATCAACAAAACAAACAAGTGAGCAAACAGAACCAGACACTTGGCAATAAACAAACTGACAGTGAACAGAGAGGATGGAGGAAGGGGATAAAGGAGGGAAAGAAAGGGATAAAGGACAAAGAAGGGCAAGCAAAGGAACGCGAATAGAGAACTAATGGCACACACAAAGGTGCAGCACTGACTGTCGGTTTGAGGGGAATGGGGCAGGGGAAAGCAATGGGGGAAAAGTTGGGACAACTATAGCTGAACAATAAATTTTTTTTAAAAAAGGGAACCAGAATTCCATGGAGAAATAACTGATTGCAGTATTACAGCAGACAAAGAAGTGTAACACAAGCCTGGAACATCTTATGGTGCCAAAAGGTACAGAAATGCTTAAGAATGATGGTGATATGTCAAAAGAACATAAGGGCCAGCTTGAACAGGCTCCCTATAGCCAAATGATGACAACTTTTTAAATTTAATCTTTATTGTGTATTTTTCCATTACCATTTACTCCCCTCGTAAGCCCTCCCAGGAATTACCACACTGTTGTCCGTGTCCTATTTTCCTTTTTGCTCTATCCCTTCACCCCCTCACCTTCCTCCCCCACTACCTGTTATTCTGTTCTCCATGTATGAGTCTGGCCCCCTTTTCCTTGTAAGTTCAGTTTGTTCATTAGATTCCACATATGAAATCACATGGTATTTATCTTTCTCTGACTGGCTTATTTCATTTAGCATAGTACTCTCCAGGTCCATCCATGCTGTCACAAAAGGTAAGATTTCCTTTTTCTTTTTCTTTTTTTTATAGGTACATGTCCTTTATTGAATTCAGTTGTAGACAAATGTGTGCATGAGCAGCAGCATGAAGGGTGATAGCCTCGGGCTATGGACAGCCACGGAAGTCTCCTAAGTCCTCATAACGTCAAAATTTCTTCCACATTATCAGCAAGCCAATCAAATAATGGAAATAGCGAGGACAGTGATGATGCCAGCAAATACAACAAGGAGGCCAGTGGGTGGGGAGGATGTAGTCCACTCTTCGTGGGAAACCACTAGTAGCTTCCGCGGTCCTGCCAGGCCTGCGCTATCACGTAATTGTATGCGGGATCACTGCCAGTGCCCAAAGAACAATGGATCCTATTGTCTGAAGGTAGCCCAAGACCAGGGTGCAGAAGTTGATGCGTAGCTCTGGGCCCCAACCACATTGCCCACCATCTTCTGGTCCCTAAACTTCACAGAGTAGGCGAACTCCACAAAGCCCAGGCAGCAGATATTGAAGAAGAGTGTGATGAACAGGGACTAGATGATGTGGTCAGGCACAGCAGTCTCAGGCTGGATGTTGACCATGGTGGCTGTCACGGGCGCTGAGCTCTGGGGAACCCCCAGCACGACCACCTCATGCTCCTCCTTAACCATCTCGTAGGATGGCAGGACTCCAGCATGGGGGGCAGTGAAGAAGTGCTGGGAACTGTGATACATGGTCAGTAAACAGAGACGATCTCCTCAGGATTCCTGGATGGTGTCAAGACTTCCTTTTTTATAACCAAGTAGCATTCCATTGTGTAAATGCCCCATAGTTCTTTTATTCATTCATCTACTGGTGGACACTTGGGATGCTCCTGTATCTTGGCTATTGTAAATAACACTTTAATAGGAGTGCTTATTCTCTTTCAAACTTGTCTTTCAGGTTCCTTCAGATGTATTTCTAGAAGTGGGATGGCTGGGTAGAAAGGCAGATTCACTTTTAATTTTTTGAGATATGTCGATACTGTTTCAACAGTGGCTGCACCAATCTGAATTCCCACCAACAGGGTTCCCCTTTCTCTCCATCTTGTCCAGCACTTGTTGTTTCTTGATTTGTTGATGATGGCCATTCTGACAGGTGTGAGGTGATATCTCATTGTGGCTTTAATTTGCATTTCTCTGATGATTACTGACATCAAGCCTTTTTACCTATGTCTCCTGGCCATCTGTATGTCCTCTTTGGGGAAATGTCTATTCAGGTCCTTTGCCCATTTTCTTATTTTTATTTATTTATTTATTTATTTATTTATTTATTTTTGGTGTTCAGTTTTGGAAGTTCTTTATCAATTCTGGGTATTAACTCCTTGTCAGATGTATTGGCAAATATGTTCTCCCATTCTGTGAGTCTTTTTATTTTGTTGATGATTTCCTCTGCTGTGGAAAAAAAGCTTGGTTTGATGTACTCCCATCTGTTTATTTTTTTTTGTTTCCCTTGCCTGGGGAGATATAGTCGATAAAACATTCTTATGGGGAACGCTTGCACTTTTTGCCTGCTGAGTATGATGCTGAGAGTGGGTCTGTCACATATGGCCTTTATTATGTTTAGGTATGTTCCCTCTATTCCCTCTTTGCTGAGTTTTTATCATAAATGGGTGCTAGATTTTATCAAACGCTTTTTCGGCATCCTTTGATATGATCATGTGTTTTTGTCTTTCTTTTGTTTATGTGGTGAATCACATTTATTGATCTGCAAATGTATCAACCTTGTATTCCCGGAATAAATACCACTTGATCATAGTGTATGATCTTTTTCACATACTGTTGCATTCAGTTGGCTAATATTTAATTGAGGATTTTAGCATCTATGTTCATCAGGGATATTAGCCTATAATTTTCTTTCTTGGTATTGCCTTTATTTGGTTTTGGAATTAGGATAATGCTGGCATCGTAAAATGAGTTAGAAAGCCTTCCCTCCTCTTGAATTTTTTTTAAATAGTTTGAGAAGAAGAGATATTAGTTATTCTTGGAATGTTTGGTAAAATTCACCTGTGAAGCTATTTGGTCCAGGGTTTTTGTTTCTTGGGAGTGTTTTGATTACTGCTTCAATTTCACTAGGTGTGATCTATCTCTTCAGATTCTCTGATTCTTTTTTTTTAATTTATTTATTCTTAGAGAGAGGAGAAGGGAGGGAAAAAGAGGGAGAGAAACATTGACATGTGAGAGAGACATCGATGGATCTGTTGCCTCTCACACATCCCCAACTGGGGATGGGACCTGCAACCTAGGCATGTGGCCCGATTGGGAATCGAACTAATGACCTTTTGGTTCACAAACCAGCACCCATTCCACTGAGCCACACCAGCCAGGGCTGATTCTTCTTGATTTAGTTTTGGAATAGTGCATGTTTCTAGGAATTTATCCATTTCATACTGGTTGTCCAGTTTGTTGGCATATAATTGTTCATAAAATTTTCTTAAAATCTTTTGTATTTCTTTGGTGTCAGTTGTTACTTCTCTTTCAATTCTGATTTTATTTATTTTGGTGCTTTGTATTTTTCTCTTGATGAGTATGATGAAAGCTTTGTCAATGTTGTTTATCTCTTCAAAAAACTAGATCTTGGATTCATTGGTCTTTTGTATCCTTTAATTTTTAGACTTTATTTCATTTATTTCTGTTCCTGTCCTCATTATTCCCTTCCTTCTATTAACTTTGGGCTTTGTTTGTTGTTCTCTTTCAAGTTCCTTTAAGTGTAAAGTTAGATTGCTTATTTGAGCTTTCTCTCTCTCTTTTTTTTTTTTTTTTTGAGATAATCCTGTAATGTTATGAATTTCCCCCCTAGGATTGCTTTCCAAGTGTACCACAGAGCTTGGATTGTTGTGTCCTCATTTTCATTTGTTCCAAGATATCTTTTGATTTCTTCTTCAGTCTCATCGTTGACCCACTCGTTATTTAATAGTATGTTATTTAGCTTCCATGTCTTTGCATATTTTCAGTGTTCTTCTTGTGATTAATTTCTAGTTGCATAGCATTGTGGTCAGAGAAGATGCTTGATATGATTTTCAAACTTTTTATATTTATTGATACTTGTTTTGTGTCCTAACGTGCAGTGTATCAAGTGCACAAGCATGTGCACTTGAAAAGTATGTATATATTCTGTTGCTTTCAGATGAAATGCTCTGAAGACACCAATTAAATCCATATGATCTAGTGTGTCGTTTAAGACTGCTGTCTCCTTGTTGATTTTCTGTCTGGAAGATCTATCCCTTGAAGTCAATGGGGTGTTAAAATCCCCAACTATGACTGTGTATCTGTTGATCTCTCCCTTTATGTCCATCAAGATGGGCTTCACATATTTAGGTGCTCCGATGTTAAGTGCATAAATGTTTACTAGGGTTATATCCTCATTAGATTTTTTCCCTTAATCATCATGTAGTGTCTTTCTTTGTCTCTTGGTTTTATAGCCTTGGTTTTACAGTCAGTTTTGTTAGATATAAGTATGCTATCCCAGCTCTTTTTTCCCCTTTCTATTTGTATAAAATCTCTTTGTCCATCCCTTTACTTTTAACCTGTGTGTATCTTTCAATCTGCGATGGATCTCTTGGAAGCAGCATATATACGGGGCTTGTTCTTATCCATTCAGCTACCCTCTGTCTTTTGGTTGGAGCATTTAAGCCATTTACATTTAAGGTGATTATTGATAGAAACGTATGTAGTGCCATTTTATTTAGACTATTTTCTTCTGGGTTTTTTTCCCCATTCCTTTCTACTTCTTCTTCTTAAAGTAAGCCCTTTAACATTTATTGTGTTACCAGTTTGGTGTTAACAAACTCCTTTAGCTTTTTCTTGTCTGGGAAGCATCTTATTTCTACTTCAATTTTAAATGATAGACTTGCCAAGTAAAGGAGTCTAGGTTATAGGCCTTTGCTTTTCTTTAGCTTGAGTATTTCATGCTACTTTCTTCTGGATTAAAATGTTTCTGTTGAGAAATCAGGTGCCAGGCTAATAGGTGCTCCCTTGTATATAACTACCTGCTGTTCTCTTGCAGCTTTTAGGATTCTCTCCTTATCTTTAATTTAAGCCTTATCATTTTAATTATGATGTGTGTGGTATAGGCCTCTTTGGGTCCAACTTGTTTGGGACTCTTTAAGCCTCCAGGACTTGAGTATCTCTTTCCTTCAGGAGATTAGGAGTTTTCGGTCATTATTTTTTCAAATAGGTTCTTTATACCTTGCTCACTCTCTTATCCCTGTATTCCCATGATGTGGATGTTTTTACCCTTCATGTTGTCCAAAATATTTTCTAAGCCCTCCTCATTTTTAAAAAATTCTTTTCTTTTTGCTGCTCTACCAGGGAGTTATTTTCTACCTTGTCGTCCAGAACACCAATTTGATCCTCTGCTTCAACTAACCCATCGTTTATTCTTTCCCTCAGAAGAAGTTTATTATTTCTTTCAGAATATTGCATTATTTATTTCTGACTGGTCCTTTTATATGGTTTCTATGTCTTTTTTCATGCTGTTGAATATCCTTATAATCATTACTCTAAACTCTCCATCTGATAAATTGCTTGCCTCCATTTCATCTAGTTCTTCTGGAGGTTTCCCTCCAGAATGTTCTTTCAATGAGGTCTGTTCCCTTGTCTTCCCATTTTGGCTCCTTCTGTGTATTTTCCACCTTAGTGGTTAAACCGAACCTCAAGCTCTAATCAGCAGCCCGGCTTAAGCACCACAGGGTGGGGCAGAGTAATTCCTGCAAGTGGGGCTACTGCTTCTCCCCGGGCTGATGCCACTTGGCCAGTAGTGCTCTGCCTGAGAAAGATGGCTTGTGCAATATGGGGGATGACTCAGCACATGTATCCTAGCAGCTGTTCCTTCATTTATCTCCCTAGATCCACTAGCCCCAGAGTCTTCATGCATTGAGTCCATTCTGCCCTTCCTCTGCAAGAGCCCAGGGTGTACAGTTACAAGTGAGAATTTGTGCTTTGGCCCTTTTGAGGCTCTCTGCATCTCCAGCTGTCTCTCCTGAGAAGAGAAACCCGGCTGCTTTTCACATCTGAGTTCCTTTCTGGCTTTGGTGTTGTAGGCTGAGGAGCCATGTTTAGGGTTTAGACCTTACACTTCTCAATGGGAACCTCCCAGAAGCTGAAATATCCCTCTGGAACTTCAGCTGCTACCCATGGGAGCCCAGCCAGCCCTCCTGCACCTCCTCTGCACTCCCTACCAGTGTTGTTGTGGTGAAGTGGTTTATTCTGTCTGTCCTTGATGATAAGGCTTCTCTCCAGCTAGTGGTCAGTTGGTTATTCAGATGATTTCTCTACAATTTAGTTGTAATTCCAGATTGGTCCTGGGAGGAGTTAGTGTTGCTTCTACTTACTCCTCTGCCATCTTGGATCTCAAATGCATGACAACCTCAGCCACAACATTAAAATTAATAGTGATGGGTTATAACGCTTAGCATAAAAAAAAAATCATCTGGTCTAAATAAAGAGAGGAAGCGGGACAGGATGCATGATAATGTAACTGTGGTAAAATATCAACATTTGGGAAATCTAAAATGTTATTGAAATTCTTCTATTATCTTTACATCCCTTTGCAAAGTCTAAATTATTTTAAAAGAAAAAGTTAAGAGGCAGACTTCCAGCCAAGATGGATGGAAGGTAGATACACTTTGCCTTCTCACACAAGCAAAAGGACAACAACAAATTTAAAAACAAAAAACCACCAGAACTGCCAAAAAATTGAACTGTACGGATGTCCAACAACCAAGAAGTTAAAGAAGAAACATTCATCCAATGGTATTTTTTTTCTGATTTCTTCTTCTTCTATTTCATTGTTGGTGTACAAAAATGCCTTTGATTTCTGAATGTTGACTTTGTATCCTGCTGTTTTGCCAAATTCACTTATTAGGTTGAGGAGTTTTTTGGTAAAGTCTACAGGGTTCTCTATGTACAGTATCATGTCATCCGCAAACAATGATAGCTTTACTTCCTCCTTTCCTATTTGGATGCCTTTTATCCCTTTCTCTTGTCTGACCGCTGTGGCTAGGACTTCCAATACGATGTTGAAAAGAAGCGGTGAAAGTGGACATCCTTGTCGTGTTCCTGATCTTAGTGGGAAAGCTTTCAGTTTTTGCCCATTGAGTATGATGTTGGCTGTAGGTTTTTCATATATGGCCTTTATTACATTGAGGAATGCCCCATTTATTCCCATTTTGTTGAGTGTTTTGATGATAAATGAGCGTTGTACCTCATCGAATGCTTTTTCTGCGTCTATCAAGATGATCATGTGGTTTTTGTCTTTTCTTTTATTTATGTGATGTACTACGTTTATTGACTTGCGTATATTGAACCATCCCTGCATCCCTGGGATGAATCCCACTTGATTGTGGTGGATAATCTTTTTAATGTATTGTGGGATGCAGTTTGCCAATATTTTGTTGAGGATTTTAGCATCTATGTTCATCAGTGAAATTGGCCTGTAGTTTTCTTTCTTTGTAGGGTCTTTATCTGGCATTTGAAAGGATGCCCAGCATCACTAGCCATCAGAGAAATGCAGATCAAAACCACCATGAGGTACCACCTCACACCAGTCAGAATGGCCATCATAAACAGATCAACAAACAACAGGTGCTGGTGAGGCTGTGGAGAAAAGGGAACCCTAGTACACTGTTGGTGGGAATGCAGACTGGTGCAGCCATTGTGGAAAACAGTGTGGAATTTCCTCAGAAAGCTGAAAATGGAACTGCCTTTTGATCCAGTGATTCCCCTGCTGGGACTATACCCTGAGAATACCAAAACACCAATACAAAAGAACCTATGCACCCCAATGTTCATAGCAGCACAATTGACAATAGCCAAGTGTTGGAAGCAACCTAAATGCCCATCAGTAGATGATTGGATCAAAAAATTATGGTATATATACACAATGGAATACTATGCAGCAGAAAGAAAAAAAGAACTACTACACTTCAAGACAGCATGGATGGAACTGGAGAGCATTATGCTAAGTGAAATAAGCCAGGGGGCGAAAGACTAATACTATATGATCTCACCTATAAGTGGAACCTAACCAACAATACAAAGATGCTAGGAAAATAAGACCAGCAACACTGAAAGGAAAAGAAACCAACAGAGACAAGAGGGAAGGGGGGGGCGGGGAAAAGGAAGGGAAGGGGAAAGTCAAGGAACATATAGCAAGGACTCATGGACAAAACCAAAGGGGAAGAGCTGAGGGAGGGAAGGAAGGAAGGGGCAAGGGAAAGTGGTGGGCGGTAGGCAGAGACAAATGTATTTGAAAAATAAATTAAAAAAAGAAAAAGAAGTACCAATTGGCAATTACAAAATTGTCATGGGTTGTAAAGTACAGTATAGAGGATATAGTCAATAACATTGTAATAACTATGTATGGTTTCAGGTAGGTACTAAACTTATATGGAAGATGACTTTGTAAGTTATAGAAATGTCTAACCACTATGTTGTACACATGAAACTAATATAATATTGAATGTTAATTGTAATAAGTAAAAAAAATTTAAGAAAGACCTTAATTTCAGGTTTCTCCAGTGGTTATATCTTTCTTCAGATATTTTCACAATTTGACACCTGGATGTTTTTTTTATCTGTTCAGCTATTCCACTAGAAATGTCTGTGACCATTGCAGTTTGGGTAATAAATACTTATGATTTTCCCAGTTAAAAAAAAAAAAAAGAAAGAAACATTCATCCAGACTGGTAGAAGGGGCAGAGATGAGCAGTTGGGGTGGAGAGGGTACCGGCAAGGCGGTGGCTGGAGGACTGGGTGGGCCAGAGGTAGCTGGCAGACCAGGTGGTCCCACATCTGCATAGAGGTAAACTGGGAGGAACAAGAGGAGAGTGAGACAGACCGTGCAACCAGGGTTCCAGTGCAGGTAAAGAAAGACTCAAAAGCTCTGGCTATAAAAACCTGTGGTGGTTTGGGGGTGGGAGAAACTCCCAGCCTCACAGGACTGTTCACTGGAAAGACCCACAGGGTGCTAGAACGTACAAACATCCACCCACCCAGGAAGTAAAACCAGAAGGGCCCAGTTTGCTTGTGGATGGCAGGGGAAGTGACTGAAAGCATTTCAAGAGCTGAGCAAGTGGTGGTATTCTCTCTCTGACACTTCCCCCACATACATGCTTCCTCCACCATGGCAAATACCTAAGACTCTGCCCCTTACAGTGTTACATGAGCACCAAATATGACCCAAATGAAAGAACAGATCAAAACTCAAAAAAAGGAACTAAATGATGAAGAGAAAGTCAATTTATCAGATACAGAGTTCAAAACACTGGTAATCAGGATGTTCACAGAAATGATTGCGTATGGCCACAAAATAGAAGAAAAAATGAAGGCTCTGAAAAGTGAAATAAAGAAAAATATACACGGAACAAACAGCGAAAGAAAGGAAATTGGGACTCAAATCAACAATTTGGAGCAGAAGGAAGAAGAAACATTCAAACAGAACAGAATGAGGAAACAAGAATTCAAAAAAATGAAGAGGGGCTTAGGAGACTCCAGGACAACTTGAAACATTCCAACCTCTGAATCACAGAGGTGCCAGAAGGAGGAGAGGAAAAGCAAGAAACTGAAAACTTATTTGAACAAATAATGAAGGAGAACTTCCCAAATCTAGTAAAGGATACAGAATTCCAAGAGATCCACAAAGCTCAGACAGTCTGAAAGAAACAGGACGTAAAGAAGCACACACCAAAGCACATCATCATTACATTACCCGATATTAAAGACAAGGAGAGACTCTTAAAAGCAGCAAGAGAAAAGAAGACAGTTACCTACAAAGGAGTTCCCATAAGACTATAAGCTGATTTATCAAAAGAAACCTTACAGGCAAGAAGGAGATGGAAAGAAATATTCAAAGTCATGAAAGGACTAACACCCAAGATTACTCTATCCAGCAAAGCTGTCATTTAGAATGGTAGGGCAGATAAGGTGCTTCCCAGATAAGGTAACATTAAAGGAGTTCATCATCACCAAGCCCTTATTATATGAAATGTTAAAGGGATGTATCTAAGAAAAAGAAGATCAAAACTATGAACAGTAAAATGACAACAAACTAACAACTATCAACAACTGAACCTAAAACAAAAACAAAAACAAATTAAGCAAACAACTAGAACAGGAACAGAATCACAGAAATGGAGATCACACTAAGGGTTATCAGCAGGGAGAGGATGGGGAGAATGGGGGAAAAGGTACAGGGGATAAGAAGCATAAATTATAGGTACAAAGTAGACAGGGGGAGGTTAAGAATAGTATAGAAAATGGAGAAGCCAAAGGACTTATATGTACGACCCATGGACATGAACTAAGTGGGGAAGGGGAGGCATGTGAGGGAAGGGTACAGGAAATAAAGAGGAGAAAAAAATAGGACAACTATTATAGCATAGTCAATAAAATATACTTTTAAAAAGTAAAGAAAAAAGTATAAGTTAAATCTAATATAAACTGACCAATAATGTAAAATTTATATAATCTATTTACAAACTGAAGTTACAGAATGATTTCTATGGTAGGAGAAGAGATTGAGGAAACCGGGGTAAAGAATAAGAAAGTGCTATTTGTATATTTATGCAAGTTTGAATAGTTTTCAATAAATTAATATTTGTATGCTATTTTAATTCCTCCCTTATTACTTACTCTACCCTCTGCCAAAAGATTAATACCCCTGGGACAGCTGCTGGAACAACAAGGAAAAGTGAGAGGCAGGAAAGAGTAAAGAAGTTCATGTTTGGATCAGGATTCAGTGGCATACCCTTATATGAAATTTTAAAATCTAAGTTACAATTCCATACTTGTATCTACATAAAGAATTCTATGTCCTATGAATTAAATTAAAAATATCTAAATTATAAAATTGTAATTCCATACCTGGTATCTACATAAACTCTCTGGGTAAGTTATACTGAAACAGAATTATAACCCTGGAGAGATTTTGCAGATGCCAATTTATGCTAAGCACAAATGATGGGGTAATAATGAGCATTCGCTCATTTAAAAACCCTCCACCAACTTATCTCCCATTTGCTCAGTCCTACTGCACTCCATCAATATTGGACCTTTGAAAATGACTCTAAATTGAAATAATTGGTGTGGTTGCAATTGAAGGTAACAAACAGCCACTAGTAAGAAGAAAGAATGAATCAATTTGATTTTGTTTTACACAAATGAATGGACTACTTCAAAGGGGAAAAAATACAACTTGGTGAAGAAAATAATTTACAAAGAATTAAGATGTGGGACTTGGTGCATCATTGCAAAACTTACTGCAACATTCACTAATAAACAAATATTATCTAACTCCACCATTAAAAAAGACATCTTGTTTTCTATTATGAGTTCAACTTTCATTTTCTTTTATATTCAGTATTCTCAGCTTTTCCCCCCACCTCTTCAATTCAAACTCTTGATTTTCTTCTGATTTCTTACAAAGTTATTTTCATGCCATCTTCTTCCCTTCCAGGGAACTTTGCCTTTGTTTCACATGACATACAATTTGACATGATTCTTTCTCTACAGTTGCAACCCACTTTCTGCCTATCACCCTGGAACCTATGTACGATTCCTTGGCACCCATCACATACTGAGTTCATGGATTCAAATTCCAATGTAAAATATCACACATTAAATGCAAACTTCTGCCTCATCTACATTCTGAAATTCTGAGATGTCTGTTACCTATTTCCCCTTTTTCTTCAATTTAAGTGAAAACAGGCTGTCTTTGGACTGATACCACAAAAGCCCATGCCACTGCTGCCTGTGTGCTTGAACAACACTCCTGATGACATCTGCATGAGGTTTGGTCACCTTAAAATAAGGCTCTGCCAATAGTCTGATTACTATGTTTAGGGCCTCAGCCCAAAGCAGCATGATAAGGGCTTTTAATTGCTTAGTTTAAAACCAATGCCAAATATTCACAAGAACTATACAAAAGTTCAGACTCTTTGACTCAGTAGTTCCCATCCTGAGAATCTGTCTCAAAAAAATAATTCAAAAGAATAAAAAAAATTCATCCACATGAATATGTTTATTTCAACATTATCCTAAATAATGGGAAACATGAGAACCAATGCTAGCATTCAAAAATACAGGAACAGTTATATATATATATATATTTACACACACACACACACACACACACACACACACACTATCATGACTCAATTCAATGGACTATTATAAAGCCACTTATCGGAGAATCATTATACAATCAGACTTATCAAGACTATACAGCAGATGACAATATAATGTTTGTAGAGAGCCCCAGAGTTTCCACCAAAAACCTCAAAAATAGATATAAATATTTATTAAAATAACAGGATACAAAATAAATATCCAGAAATTAGCTGCATTTTTATACAATAAGGAATTATCAGAAAGTGAAACTAAGAAAACAATTCCATTTAAAATTGCACCAAAAGCCCTGCCTGGTGTGGCTTAGTGGATTGAGGAACCAAAGGCTGCTGGTTCGATTCCCAGTCAAGGCACATGCCTAGGTTGTGGGCCAGGTCCCTAGTGGGGGACATGCAAGAAGCAACCACACACTGATGTTTCTCTTCCTCCCTTCCTCCTCTGAGAAAATAAATAAAATACTTTTTAAAATATTGCACCAAAAAATAAGATTCCTAAAATAAATTTAACGAAAAAGGTAAAAGACTTGTCTTAGAAAATTAGAAGACACTAAAGAAAAAAATAGAAGATACACATAAATGAAGCATATAGAGCACTCATTGATAGTAAAAATCAGCACTGTTAAAAATGTTCATACTACCCAAAGCAATCTATAGATTCAGCACAAATCCTATCAAAACACCAATGGCATATTTCACAGACTTAGAACAAATATTTCAAAACTTTCATGGAACCACAGAAGACCCCAGAGAGCCATAACAATTCTGAGAAAGAAGAACAAAGTTGGAGGAATTACACTACCTGGTATTAAACTATAGTACAAGGCCATGATAATCAAAACAGCATGGTGCTGGCATAGACACAGACATATAGATCAATAGAACCAAATAAAGAGACCAGAGATAAACCCTTACCTTTATGGTTAATTAATACTCGACAAAATGGGGCAAGAACATGCAGGAGTTAAAGACAGTCTTTTCATTAAACTGTATTGGGAAAATTGAACAGATACACGCAAAAAATGAAAATAGACGACCATCTTACAAAATACGTAACAATAAACTAAAAATGGATTAAAGATTTAAATGTAAGGCTCAACACCATAAAAGTCTTAGAAGAAAACATAGGCAGTAAAATTTCAGACATCTCTCTTAGTAATATTTTTACTATTATATCTCTTCAGGCATTCAGGCAAAAGAAACAAAAGAAAAAAATAAACAAGTGGGACTACATCAGACTGAAAAGCTTTTGCACAGCAAAGGAAACCATCAGCAAAGTAAAAAGGCAAATCACTGAATGGGAGAACACACTTGCCAATGATACATCTGATAAGAGGTTAATATCTGAAATTTTTAAAGAACTCATATAACAACAACAAAAAAAATAATCCAGTGAAAAAATGGGCAAAGGACTTACATACACTTCTCCAAAGAGGACATACAAGTGGCCAATAGACAGACAAAAACATATCTAATGTCACTAATCATGAGACAAATGCAAATTAAAACCACAGTGAGATATCTTTCACATCATGCCTGTCAGAATGGCTTTCATCACTAAATCAACAAACAACAAGTGTTGGCAAAGATGTGGAAAAAAGGGGACCCTAGTGCCCCACTGGTGGGAATGCAGACTGGTGCAACCACTATGGAAAACAGTGTAAAGGTTCCTCAGAAAATTAAAAATGGAATTGCCTTATGACCCAACAACTACACTTCAGTGTTATATCCTAAGAAACTCAAGCCCTAACTGGCATGGCTCAGTGGGTTAGGCATCATCCTTGGAAGGGGAAGTCACTGGTTAGAGTCCTGGTCAGGGCAAATGTCTGGGTTTTGGGTCAGGTCTCCAGCTGGAGGCATACAAGAGGCAGATGACCGATGTTTCTCTAACACATCAATGTTTCTCTCCTCCTCTTTTGCCCTCCCTTCCTCTCTCTCTAAAAATAAATACATAAAATACTTTAAAAAGAAACTGAAAACACTAATTTGAAAGAATATATGAATCCAAAAAGGAAAAAAAATAATGCACCTAAAAAATAAAATAATAATACACGAATTCCTATGTTCTATGCAGTGTTATTTACAGCCAAGCTATAGAAGCAACCCAAGTACCCATCAACAGATGAGGGGATAATGCTCAACATCACTAGCCATGAGAGAGATGCAAATTAAAACTACAATGAGATATGACTTCACACTGGTCAGAATGGCCATTATTAACAAATCGACAAACAAGAAGTACTGATGAGGTTGTGGAGAAAAGGGAACCCTAGCACACTGTTGGTGGGAATGCAGACTGGTATAGCCACTGTAGAAAACAGTATGGAGTTTCCTAAAAAGACTAAAGATGGAACTGCCTTTAGATCCAGTGATTCCACTGCTGGGATTATACCCTAAGAATTCTGAAACAACAAGTCAAAAGAACTTATGCACCCCAATGTTCATAGCAGTGTTACTTATAATAGCCAAGTACTAGACACAGTCTAAGTGCCCATCAATAAATATGGATCAAAAAACTGTGGTACATTTACACAATGGAATATTACACAGAAGAAAGAAGGAACTCCTACCTTTTACAACGCATAGATGGCACTGGAGAGTATTATGCTAAGTGAATTAAGCCACGCAACGAAAGACAAATACCATATGATCTCACCTATAAGTGGAACTTAACAAAATAAACAAATGAGCAAAAGAGAACCAGAGACATGGAAATAAAAAACACACTGACAGTGACCAGAGGGGTGGGTGGGGGTGCTATTGGGGAAAGTAGGGGGAGGGGAAAGCCAAGGAACATGTATAGAGGACCCATGGGCATGGACAACGGGGTGTAGACTGAATGTGAGAGTGGGGGACGGGGTGACTGGGGCAGTGGAGAGCAATGGGGAAAAATGTGGGACAGCTGTAACTGAAGAAAAATAAGAAAATTTTTTTAAGTGGTGGTATATATACAATGATACACATATTACTCGACCATAAAAATGAATGAAATTTTACCACTTGAGACAGCATGCGTGGACTAGCAGGTATTAATACTAAGTGAAATGCCAGTCAGAAAAAGATGAATACTGTATGATTTCACTTGTATGTTCAATCTAAAGAACAATACAAATGAACAAACAAAACAGAAACAGACTCCTAGATACAGAAAACAGATTGATCGGTCCCAGTGGGAAGGGGAGTTGTGAGACTAGGTGAAAAACGTGAAGGGATTGAGAAGTACAGACTGATAGTTATAAAACAGTGATAGGGATGTAAAGTACAGCAAAAGAAATATAGTCAAATAGACAGGGCAAGATGGTGGAGGAGTGAATTGAAGTCACACTGACCTCCTCCCAGGACCAGTCTGGAATTAAAACTAAATTGTGGAGAAATCACCTGTAACAAACAACTGAACAATATCAAGAGAGGAGCCTTGTAACCTCGGACAGACATAAGAAACAGCTTCAGCACAACCAGACTGGAAAGGAGTGTGGTAGAGACTTGAGAAGACGGGCTGGGTGTCCATGGGCAGCAGCAGCGCCAGAGGAATATTTAAATGGCCAGTTGGATCACCCTGAGAAGAGCAGGGTTTAAACCATAAACAGGGATATCCAGCCTACAGCATCAGAGCCCATAAAGTACACAGATAAAAACCAGCTGCAAAAAGTGGCAGGGTTGCTCTCTGCCAAAGGCAGGTGGCTGGAGATGTAAAGAGCCGTTTAAAGGGCCAACAGATAAATTTTTATTTGCAGCCACTTACCCTGGTCTCTGGTAAAGATGGGAGCAGAATGGGCTGGAGACGCCTGGGGAGAGACTTGCAGGGAGGCTTTGGGGAAAGAACTGAGGGAATAGCCAGTGAGATCCCAGTGTTGATTCCTCGCCCATACAGCAGCAGTCATCCTGCTGAGGCAGACCACTCTGCCGAGCCACAACAGGGTGAGAGGACACTAGCCTCGCCCCCTAGAGGCTCTGTCCTGGCCTGGTTGTGCTCAAGTCTGACTGCTGATACAGAGCTACAGTCAGAGATAGTAGATTCCTGGCTAAAGGGGGCGCAGAGTGATCTAGAGACACTTGAGGAGAGACTGGAGACAGAGGTTTTGGGGAGAGAACAGAAAATGTAGCTGGCAGAATCTCGGTGCTGACTCCTCCCCCATACAGCAGCAGCCATCTGGCTCAGACAGACCACTCTCCTGAGTGGCAGCAGCATGAGAGGACCCAATAACCCTGCCCCTAGAAGGACTTGGCCCTCCTCTACATTTCAAAAATTTATATGGAACCATAAATAACCCCAAATAGCTGCAGCAATTTTGAGAAAGAAGAACAAAGTAGGAGGGATCACAATACCTACCATCAAACTATATTACAAGGCCACTGTAATCAAAACGGTCTGGTACTGGTGTAAGAACAGACATAAAGATCAATGGAACATAAAAGAGATCCCAGAAATAAACCCATGCCTCTATGGTCAATTAATATTTGAAAAAGGGGGCAGAAGCATAAAATGGAGTAAAAATAACCTCTTCAACAAATGGTGCTGGGAAACCTGGACAGCTACATGCAAAAAATTGAAATTTGACCACCAACTTACACCATACACAAAAATAAACTCAAGATGGATAAAAGAATTAAATATAAGTAACAACACCATAAAAGTCTTAGAGGAGAACACAGGCAGAAAACTCTCGGAAATCCCATGCAGCAATATTTTTACTGATATGCCGTTTAGAGCAAGGGACACAAAGGAAAGAGTAAACAAATGGGACTTCATCAAAATAAGAAGCTTCTGTACGACTAAAGAAAACGAGCAAAATGAAAAGGGAACCAACTGTATGGGAAAATATATTTGAATGATACTTCAGACAAGGTTTGATCTCCAAAATATATAAAGAACTCACATGACTCTACTCCAGGAAGACAAACAACACAATTAAAAAATGAGCAAAGGACCTGAATACACTTCTCCAAGGACATACACAGGGTCCAGAGACATATGAAAGGATGTTCAGCATCACTAGCCATCAGAGAAATGCAAATTAAAACCACAATGAGATACCACTTCACACTGGTCAGAATGGCCATCATAAACAAATCAACAAACAAGAAGTGCTGGTGAGGTTGTGAAGGAAGGGGAACTCTAGCACAGTGTTGGTGGGAATGAAGACTGGTGCGCCATTGTGGAAAACAGTTTGGCATTTCCTCAAAAGCTAAAAATGGAAGTGCCTTTTGACCCAGCAATGCCACTGCTGGGATTATACCTTAAGAATCCCAAAACACCAATTCAAATGAAGCTATGCACTCCTATGCACTCCAGTATTCATAGCAGCACAATTTACAATAGCGAAGTGCTGGAAGCAACCTAAGTGCCCATCAATGAATGAGTGGATCAAAAAGCTATGGTATATTTACACCATGGAATACTACACAGCAGAAAGAAAGAGCTACTACCCTTCATGACAGAATGGATGGAACTGGAGAGCATTATGCTAAACGAAATAATCAGGTGTTGAAAGACAAATACCATGTGATCTCACCTGTAAGTGAAACCTAATCAACAACACAAACAAGCAAGGAAAATATAACCAGCAACACTGAAAGAAAAAAAAACTGACTAATAAAGAGAGGGAAGGAGGGAGGGGGGTAATGGGGAAAAGAAGGGGAAGGGTCAAATCAAGGAACATGTATAAAGGATGAACAGACAAAGCCAAAGTGGGGAAGGATTGAGGGTGGGGATGGGTGGGACAGGGGAAAGTGGTGGTGGGGACATGGAGACAAAGGTATTTGAACAAAAAAAATTTTTTTAAGTAAAAAAAGAAATATAGTCAATAATACAGTAATAACAGAGTATGTACCAGTTGGATATTAGAAATATCAGGGGGAATGCTTTATAAAGTACATGACTGTCTAACCACTATGCTGTTTACCTGAAACTAATACAAAATAATATTGAATGTAAACTGCATTGAAAAAAATTAATTTAAAAGTAAATTAAAATTAAAATTGGAGAAGAAAGTCTACATAATAACTGAGAATAAAGTTTAGAAACAAATCATAAATGAAAAAAGAAAAACGAGAAATTACATTTAAACACCAGAATGGAGAAATACAAATTAATAATGATAACATATAAATTTTCCTAAAAAAATTTTAAAATATTGTTTCATTTTGGATTTTACAACATACAAAATTAGGAGAAAATAATACCAGGAAACCTCATCTCTAAGGCCAAATAAAAGCCTGAAAGCTTATAATTTCCTATTGCTATGTAGAAAATTGAATTATTTGCAGAACCAGCAGGACTACACTGTCTAAGACCAAAGGTGAAAATAAAACAGTTCCAATGTTTGAAACTTGTTTTGGACTGATGCAGAATCATGCCTAGTGGGTTTATGGGGACACAGTAACTACAAGAAGAAAAAAACGGTAACGGAATTATTATTACATTACAAACCACTTGTTTTAGAAACCAAGATAATGTAAACTGCTCTTGATTGGAAGTTCAAATATCCGAAGTCATAAAAGCAGGAATTGTCAGAAAAAGATCCTTCTTGGTCCAGAAGTATTCCTTTAGGCCCAAGAGCTAATTTTTTTCTGTCAGTAAAGAGGAATGGGGCCTTAATGTCAGACCCACCAGCTTTTTAGAGGAGAAAACCAGGTGGCATTACTACCTGCCTCCCGAGGTGAAACTGTCACCCCTTCTTGGCACCACCATGTACTCCCATGAGAAGCCATGAAAGATATATTATCTTTGGTACAGTAATTATGGCCTCTTTACACTACCCCTTCTCATAAGGTCCCATTCTTGTCTTTAAAAGACTTTGTTATTAAACTATGAAAAATTTTGTTGAAACATCAAACAAAAAGAATCCAATGTAGTCAATGTACATGTCTAATCCATTTTCTTTATATTATAATTAACTGTCTAAATGGATTAAAAAGCTTCTGGCTTCATTAAACAATCTGGAAACATTACGAACTTTTCCCCAAAGAATGAGCTTTCAAATTAATCCTCTAATAATGCTTTGTTTTCTGACCCTAGTGTTGAAATGCCAAGGCCCTCTGACAGAGCGCCATTTGAAAATTTATGCTCAAAGCTTTTGAACAGCATGAGATACTGGTTTTAGAGCCAGCTTAGGGCAGGGCCAGCGGGAAACGGGGAGACAGGAACAGCGGTGCTGGCAACAGCTGCGGACCTCCTTTCTGACACTGGCAAATCAATGTTGGAAAAGGGGCTCCCAGCATCTGTCCAATAGTAATTGGGCTGGGTTTTTATTCCAAAAGAAAACCACCTCCATTTCTTTGTAAATTAGGACTTCCACAGGTCAGAATAAAATGAGAAAAATATAAATCAGAAAAAAAGTAGAAAAGATCTCTAAAAGAGTGTTACCAAATGTTAAATTTTCTAACTGTGGAAGAGACTTTTTAAATTTTACCTCAAACACACACACACAAAAAAGAAGAGTTCTTTGTTAAGCTGACGTGTTTACCTGGGCGTTAATATCTAAGTCTAAAACTGCACTGACCAATATGGCAGTACTGGCCACCTGTGGATATCGGGCCCTGTTTTAATTTTATATGTGCTATATGTATAACACACACTCTGAATTTCAAAAATTTGGTATGAAAGAAGAGTGTAAAGTATCTCTTCATATTTTTATATCCAAATTGAAATTACAGTATTTCATATATACCAGATTAAATTAAAAGATTACTAAAATTCATTTTACCACTTTCTTTTTATGTTTATTAATGTGGCTACTAGAAAACTTAAGAGTACATATGTGGTTCATATTTGTGGCTCTTGTATTTCTACCGGACAATACTTGTATATAAAAAGTCACAGATTGGATAAAATTCCTTTCAATACCCTCCAGCTCTAAAATTCTAACACTATGAAACGGCATGTCCAAGCTAGTAAGTTTTAAATACAAAGTTATTTTAGAGAAACCTAGGTGTAGTCTCTAGTTCATTATTTCCCCACACTTTTTCACCCACACCGCCAAGTCATTTTTCATTCTGTTTCTATGGATTACTAATACCCAAGAAAAATGAATTTGTCAATTCATTTATCTATAAACTGCAAGTAGGCAGTTCGTTGGGGCGTTCTCAACTGCCATTTGGTATAATTTCTTTTTGCTTCACACCATACTAATGTATTTTTAACGCTCTGTATGACTAATGAAATGGGTATGGTTTTTTCAGTTTTAATATTCATAATACAGGAGGTTTGGAATTAGAAATTATTATTAGAGATCTTACATTCCACGGGTCTGGAAACATGCTGGCCCCTCTGAATACCTGGGGAACATATAGAAAATGTTCATTTCTAGGCTTGATATCTAGAGAATCTGACTCAGAAGGTCTAGGAAAAAATAGGATCTTATCCTTCTTAAGAAGCTGCCCAGGTCACACATTAGCTCAGTCAGGTTTTGGAACCAATGGTCTAATTTACTTCATCGTAACTAGAGTAAAATGAATTATCCTAGTACAATGCTAAGGCCCAGTAGCCTCACACGTGGGACCAGGATGCAGGGTTCCTGATTACAGCTCCGCACCATTCTGACAGACATTCTGTCAAACACACATTACTTACTCCTCAAGAGCTCCGGCTATCAGTATATCTTCCTTGTCAGTTTTAATATCCAACTCTGGTTCTCCATTAAGCAAAATCTTCAAGTTATAAATAACCAGGAAAGTACCTAGTGGAAAACAGATGTTTGATCTGTCAATATTTTAACTACATTAAATATCAGTCATGGTGATATTATCTCACCTATTGATTTAAGCTTGCTGTCGGCCAAATTTCCCTTTGTACTTCAGTAAATATGCTTGGATAAGTTCCAAGATATATGTCTTACAGCAAATTCCATTCTCTGCTAAAGTGTTGAACTTTTACTGCATAGTACTTCTTTTCATTACTCAATTTACTATGTCCTTCGATGCAGATTCTTAAACTTGGGACTTTTCTTAATTTGCATTATAAAAAATTTTAGGAGCCTTAGCCAAATTTGTATTACAGGCAAAGTTCTCATTGGTGGAACTACAATCAATGAACATGAAAACAAATATGAGTCTTCAAAATTTGTACAAATATGAAGTATTGCTTTTAGATCTTGTAACAGGTGTTGGCAAATCTTTTCCATAAAAGGCCACATGATAGATATTCCATGCTCTACAGGCCATATGGTCTCTGTCACAACTATTCACAACTCAGCTCTACCGCTGCAGCATGGAAGCTGCCACAGAGAATACATAAATGTATCAGCTGGCCATATTCCAATAAAACTTTATTTACAAGAAAATGTATAAGCCAAATCTGACCTGTGGGCCATAGTTTGCTGACCCTGCCTTAAAGCGCAGTTAACAAAAAAGTCCAATTCTTTACAAAGTTGTTTATAATATGAAGACAGAATTGTCAGAGAAATTAAAAGAAAAGCCGATTACACTTTTTTGGTACTCCTTCAATACAAGGGAGAACTGTGTAGTGGCTAAGGATTAGATTTGGGAACCCAAATGCCTGTGTCTAAATCCTGGATCAAACATTTACTAGTGCAATGACCTCAGATAAGCTTTTTAACCACGCTGAACCCAATTCTTTTAATCTATACAGTGGAGTTTATAAAGTACCTAAAATATACAGTTGTTTTGAGGATTAAATGAGTTAATTTTTATAAACGTTTTAGAAACGTATTCATAAAGTAGTATGCTCTCCATTAGGATTTGTAAGGGTATTTCACAATTAGAAGTCAAGTAAGAGATTACATCAATGGTCCTCAAAGTATAGCGTGTATATGTTAATAAAATGAATAGTTTAATTGCCAATATTTTCCTTTATAAGAAGGGGGAAAAGATGACACAAAACATCCCTATTAAACAAAATGCCACAGGTTAGAGAAGGAACCTCCAAAGTAATGTAGGCTAAATCAGAAACAAATCTCTCAAGAGTTTCTCTATAAACACTACATACATCAAGGAGCTGAAAAAAGCAGAACGTGCATAGTTTTCTCTGGAGGAGGCTTGTTTTGGCTTCTAGATATAAAAAGTGTTGGAAGTCTAGAGAAATATTGACATTGGAAAATATTACTAGACATAGGACATTCTTCATGTCGAGTGGAACGCTGGTGCCGAAAGAATGCAAAAAAAGATCTATTAGTTTGGAAAGGAGTATCTACAAGATTTTTGCTAACTACCCCAGAAATTTGGACTCATCACTTTGTAAGTTGCTAACTCTTACAAACCTGGGTTCATCTAATCTTAGATGCTGCAATAAGCATCCCCTAACTTTGGTATCTGGTGCAGGCGCTGTGGCGCCCCTGTGGCCACAGCCTGTAGCACTCTCTCCTCATCCATTTCCACCAAGTTCATGCAAGTACAAACGTTTCTCCCCTTGTCAGGGACTTAGAGTTGTACATGTTGGAATTCTCTTAATACAAAGCTTGTATGGATAAAATAAATGACTGCCCCAGGGTGAGACTCCACATGATACTACAAAGAGGAAAAACATGAGTGCATACATACAGCCCCTTTCATGAGACACTGACAACAAACACTTCCAACAGAATTTCAAAGTTTTGATGATCTTACCACATTTGCCATAGATTACATCAAACTGCCGCATTAATTCAGCTTCAGTTTTAAAGGGAGAGTACTTATAAATTATAGACAATTCCGTTGAGAATTTCTGAGGATCATCTGTGACAGATTCTCTGGTTCTTGTTAACCATGAAGGCATTGGAACCACAACCTATTTTAAAAACAACTACATTAATTTACTATGAACACAAAAATTAAAAATATCATCCTTTTGATCAAAATTCAATCCACTCTTCGGCCAAATTACAAAACCAAACACAAAATTAGAAGTTTACTTTCCTCCTGTATCTCCATTTTATAAAGAAGAGACCATTACAAATATGCATGGGAATTAACTCTACAAGTGAGCAAAGGGGAAAGGAGAGTTAGAAAAGTACCCATACCCCCATCTGGCAATAGCTCCTCCCCTACCTCCACAGGGACCCAAAGTTGCTTCTCTGGAAAGATCAGAACAAAGCATTTCTAAATTAGATAACATGCCAAGTATAGTTGTCGGGGGACGTTACTGAGATGAGAGGGATTAAATGAGAGTATGCATATTAGATACTGAGAATCTCAGAGCTCTTCTCCCCTTTGCTCCCAAAAAGCTGTCAGGGAGGCCTTCAGGAAGAAGGCTGCAAATGTCTTCTCTGAGAAACCTGGCCAGCCCAGTAGGAAAGACATAAAGAAAATCATGTTGAGGGTTTCCCAATAAAACAGCCCAGCTAGATCTTATTATCGTGACGCTTCTGCCATGCCCTACCCACACTGTCAAGAGCTCCCAATAGGCATTTTATTGGAATAATCTTTAAAGTACAGCAGGTTCTCAAATGTCATTCCATTCAACATTTTTTCTTACAATGCTGATAAGAAAAAAAATTCTCTGCCTGGGCCACGGTCTGTGTGGAGTTTGTACATTCTCTCCACGTCTAGGTGGGTTTTCTCCAGATACTCCGGCTTTCTCCCACATCCCAAAGATGTGCACATGAGGCGGACTGGTGGGTCTGAACTGTCTCAGTCTGGGTGAGCGTGGGTATTTGTGAGTGGCTCTGCAATGGAAGGTCACCCTATCGAGGGTGGGGTCCCACAGGGTGCTCTGGGATACTGGGAGAAGATACCCTTGACCCTGTACTGAAATAAACAGATAAGAAAATAATTTTCTTGTTTCTATTAATCTTTATTAAATGTATTCATGTAGCTTACATTTATTTCAATGTTTAATATTGGAAGCGTTTTGGGTCTTTATAAGTTTGGTTGATGTTTTGATGTTTTTTTAACTAGAAATATGCTGTAGGAGTTTAATTCTTATTTACATCAATTAGCCTATGGTAAAATTGGTTTTGTTATATACATTGTTTCTTTAAAGTCATAGCTCCCAAGAACATATCCAGGAAGTTTAGTGAGGACATACTTTATTCAGGACGAATAACCATCTAAGAAAAGCCTGTAATATGATAAATAGAGACCAAATCAGTATAAACAAAGCAACTCAGTGGGAACAAAAGCCCTAAGAAAAACATGAAACTGTCAGAAGAAAAAAAAAATCAATCATTGTTAATATCTTCAGAGCTCTAAGAGGAAGTACTGTATCCATGAAAAAGAACTAGGTATCTTTTAAAAAGAAACAGTGAGAAAAAAGAAAAGATTTCTTGGAAATTAAGACTATAACTACAGGAAAAATTTTTCTAGGAAAGGGTTAAAATATAAATATAAAAAAATCTCCCAGAAAACAAAACAAAAATACGGTGGACAAAATAAAGGAAAGATAAGAAAATTAAAGAACTGATCTTAGACATCCAAGAGTTAAGAAAGAGGAGCTACAAAAAGATATGGATGAAAGAAAATCATTAAATGTTATAGGAAAATACCACAGAATTGAAGGATGAGTTTCCATTTTGAAAGTGTCCAACAAGTCTCCAGCCATACCACCCTGAACGCGCCTGATCTTGTCTGAAAATGTCCAACAAGCGCCCAGCACAATGGTTCCAAATAGATCCACCCAAAGTCAAAACACTGAAATCAGAATGCTGGAGGCAATCTGGACAAAGAAGATTCAACTGACCTTCAAAGAGTTGGGGATGGGGGCTGAGTCACATATGAGACTCAGGAATTAAAATGGCTTCACACTCCTTAATAACAACACTAGAAATTAGAAGATAATGGAGCAATGTCTTCAAAGTTCTTAAGGGAAATTTATTCCAACCTAGCAATAGCACCAAACCCAACAATCGTTACATTTTCAGTTAAGACAAAAACATTTTCATCCATTTGATATCTCAAAATAATTTTCTCTCTCATGCACCCTTGCTAAAATGCTACCGGAGGATGTGTTACATCAAAAAAGAGAAAAAGCTATGGAAGAAGACATGAGATCTAGGGTCTGAAATGTAACACAGAAAAGAGATGGAGAGACTTGCCTGGACAACGGCACGGGCAGATCCCGGGATGGCAGCTGAACACCACCCGGGAAAAGTGTGAGCTGCAGCATGCAAGAAGTGATAAAGACATCGAAAACCAAGCAAGTGTTGGGTGGTAGTGATAAGTTCACAGAACACTGAGCAGACAATTATTCATTCCAGGGAAAATAAAGTTGTGCAAGAAAGGGAAAAATAACAGTTTATATCATGATATAATTAAGAATGGTGTTTATATAGTCTCTTCATGTAAATACTGAATATTGTCATAACCATAATTACAATTGAGCTATGGAAATGGAAGGGTAAGTATGTGAAAGGCACAGAAGAAAAAAATAAACCCTCCTCTTTCATAGTGGAAGATTAATAGATAATGCCTAAATCAAATCAAAAGTAGCAATACAACTGCAAAAAGGCCTAGTTTATCCTGTGATTTCTTATAATGCCAATAGCATGCTGGGAACACTCATAACAGTTTTGCAATTTAGCTAAATATTTGTACAGTTTTATTGCAATGTTGATATTTGTGAATTTATTGATTAAATATCTTCCCTGCAGCAAAACCAAAAAAAAGCCATTACAAACCTGTTACATAGAGATATTCAGAAAAAATATCAAAAGTATCAGGTAATATTACTGAAAGAAACTGCTTCTGTGGAAATGGAACGAGGTAGCTGGTTTTAGTAAAAAAAAAAAAAAAAAAAAGGTAGGGTGGGGGGAACAGTCCATTTTAGAAAAGCATTAACCCCAGAGCTTTGGCCCAGTTTCTCATGCCCTTTACACACATGAAGTACAATGTAAGTGCTTAAAGCATCTTCTTCCCTCACGCCAGCGTCCCACTCAGCTACCCGCTATGCCGACTGCTCCTCCGCCCCAGCCCGTTGCAGCCAGTGAGCACACTCTGCGCCTGCTGGGCCAGCTCCCATTTTCATACTGTCCCTCCAAACCCCAAACTGTCCTCCAGGTCTGAGACTTGCTGTACACCATTTCCCTCCATAAACCAGTCTTTACAGTTGCAAGTTATACTCGCTCCATGAAACGCTTATTAACCACTCAAGGTTCTCTGATGTCTCCATCCATATGACTGTTTTTGACAATCTGTAACAGCTGGAATATATATATACTCACTGAAAAGCATTCTTTCTAAACACACCAATTTTGGTTTTGGGTTTTTTTTTCTTTTTTATTGAATTTATTGGAGTGATACTGGTTAATAAAATTATATAGGTTTCAAGTATACAATTCTGTAATACATCATCTGTATATTGTATTGTGTGTTCACCACCCCAAGTCAACACCTCCATTTTGTTATTTATCCAATTCATATGTGTCTGCCTTATTTTCTGACAGCTCTGAAAACACTTTTATGGTCACATGGTCTCCTCCTTGTTTTCTACCTTCACAGAGTCTATCCGATGCTGGGCAGACAGCAGTTCCTCAATGTGTATTTGATGTACTGAATTATAACTCATGTTCTTAATAGTAAAACTCAGACACTGTAAATTACTATCTCTGGGTCAGCAAATGGAGCTGAAATCATGGTCCCTCAAGTTAACAGTTTTAAGTCTATTTCACATTCACTTTCTTTAGATTTTATATTCTAAGACTTTGAATCCATTTTTCTATTTAATACTGATAATCCAATTTTGGCAGAAGTCGTAGAAATGTTTTGCAGACTTCTTCCAAAAAAAAGCTCATTGTGCCAAAAGGAGTGTCTTATTCTGGGAGGTTTGAGTATATCAATAATGTAAATAAAGTTACTAAAACTGCCTAGAAGTTAAAAACCCAAGAAAGGGTCAGCAAGACAGGCCTCCAATGATCCCAGCCACCTTTCCTGATTTCCCAAACATACTCCTAAATTTCTGAATCATAATCAGAAAGAACTCATTATAGAAAACAATACCAATATTATTGGATTGGAAGAAAAATCTCAACTCTTACCTCACTCAGACCTTCTCCTTCACAGAATGTCTGAGAAAAAAACACACAGGTCATTGTTTCTTCCTTCTTTGTAAAAAGAATAAAGTCTTTTCCAATCCTCATAGATCCACTACAAAAAAAAAATTCAAGAACGTAACAGTTTATATCTCAGACACTGAAAGGAAGGGTTTTCTTTTCATAGAAATAACTCCACTGTTTTGTTGACCCATCACCAAGAGGGTACAATATGATTTCTTTTCTAAAAGTAGAGCAGATTGATTCAAACTAAACCAGTCCCAAACTGCTGCTTGAGACATGACTTCTGAAGAGAAGGTGCTGTCTAGTGTTGAAGAAGAGAGCAATCATCCGTCCCTGGCTGGAGCCACACTAATGACAGCGGCCTGTGTCTTTCCCTTTCATTGAAGCAGTCTACTGAAATAAGCCATGGAAACAAACAGCACCTATGCTACGCTATGCTTTGAGAAACAATAAACCACAGAGATGCAATTAAGCTCTAGAGTACAGATATTCCTGAAAGAAAATCCATCATCTATGTGAAAATTAAATTTTAAAATATTGTAAAGATCTCAGTCAGTTATGGGCATGGAAGTTCCAAAACAAGGTAGGACTCCCAAGTTTATATTCTTTTAAAAGTTTTGTGAATTTGGACCATGCTGTATCAGATTGTCTTTAACTAAATATTTTTTCAGTATCGATAATACATGCCTCAAAGAAAAAAATTCTCACCTTTTAAGACCATTGCCATATTGCCCAATAAACTTCAAGGGTGATAACCGTTTCTTGGATGTTCCAAAGTAAATGATATCTGAGGCTTCCTCTGTAATACACAAAAATGTTTAATGTGGTTAGGACTTACGAGTAGTTCATAGAGGCCAGATGTCCAGTCCTTGGGATATCACACATATCTCAGGGCATTAGGACAAATCCATACCTCTTGGATCAGCCCAGAAGCAAGGCTCCTTGTCACAGGCCCAATAATCTCTGACCAGGATCTTATTGCTATTATATCAAAAGAGGTTCGGCAGACTTAACCCTATGAATTTAGTCAAATAAGAGTTTAAAACTCTGAGGTTTCACTTCCTCCTCTCTAATAAGGAAATGCTAATACTTATAACACAGTTCTTGATAAAGATAACTAAAATGAACTAAATAAGATGTAATCTTCAAACCCTGGACACAGCACGTGGCATTTGATAAATGCTAATAAATTTTTAGTACTATGATTATTTGTACTGCTAGTAAAAACCACTGTGGAAAACACAGTGGTTTTCCACTCAAAAAACTAAATGGAATTTAGTTTTTTAGTATGGAATTCCCCTCAAAAAACTAAAAACGGAACTGCCCTGCCTTTTGACCCAGCAATTCCACTGCTAGATTATATCCTAAGAATCCCAAGACACCAATTCAAAAGAACCTATGCACACCAATGTTCATAGCAGCACAATTTACAATAGCCCAGTGCTGGAAGCAACCTAAGTGCCCATCAGTAAATGAGTAGTCAAAAAACTGGTACATTTACACCATGGAATACTACTATGCAGCACAAAGAAAGAAGGTGCGCCTATGCTTCACAACAGCATGGATGAAACTGGAGAGCGTTATGCCAAGTGAAATAAGCCAGGCAGTGAAAGACAAATACCGTATGATCTCACCTATAAGAGGAACCTAATCAACCAAACAAGCAAGCAACCAAAATATAACCGGAGACATTGAAATAAAGAACAAACTGAGAGTAACCAGAGGGGAGGAGGGAGGGAGATAATGGAGGAAAGAAGGGGAAGAGTCCTCGAAGAACATGTACAAAAGACCCAGGGACAAACAAAAGGGGGTGAGATTGAGGGTGGGAGGCAGGAGTCAATGGCGTGGGGGAGAGCAGTGAGGATAGAGATGACTGTGCTTGAATAATAAAAATAATAATAATAAAATTTAAAAACAGGATCAATTAAGACAATGTACATTATATAGTATTTCAAATATTTCAGAAACAAAAAGAAAACCTGGCCTTTATTTAGCCCCATGTGATACTGAAAAGAATGGAATGGCTCTGATCTAATACTACCTAGGAAGGAAGGGCTACTTGTTTCAGACTTGTAGAGTTAGTTTTCTGTTTTCAAGACAGCTCTACCTATTACACAGAAACAAACATAGGGAGGCTGCCAAAATGAGGAGACAAAGAAACAGGGCCCAGAGAAAAATCAGATCAAAATTCCAGAAAAAGAACTAAATGAAATGGAGATAAGCAATCTATCAGATGCAGAGCTCAAAACACTGGTTTTAAGTATAGTCAAGGAACTTAGTGATGATCTCAGCAACATAACAAAGGCCCAGTCAGAAACAAAGGATGCACTAACTGAAATGAAGAACAATTTATAAGAAAATAACAGTAGAGTGGATGAAACCGGGAATGAAACCAATGATTTGAAACAAGGAAGCAAAAAACAACCACACAGAACAAGAAGAAGAAAAAAGAATTCAAAAAAATAAGGATAGTATAAACAGCCTCTGGGACAACTTCAAGAGGTCCAACATTTGCCTCATAGGGGTGCCAGAAGGAGAAGAGAAAGAGCAAGAAATTGGAAATCTATCTGAAAATACAGCAAAAGAAAAATTCCCTAATTTGGTGAAGGAAATAGACATGCAAGTCCAGGAAGCACAGAGTCCTAACTATGATGGATGCAAAGAGGCCCACTCCAAGACACATCATAATTAAAAAGGCAAAGGTTAAAGATAAAGAGACAATATAAAAGCAGCAAGAGAAAAGAAGTTAGTTACCAGATGGTGGCCAGATGGAAGGGGGAGGTGGAGAATGGGTGAAGAGGCAAAGGAATTAAGTACAAACAGGTAGTTGCAGAACAGCCATGGAAATGTAAAGTACAGTACAGGAAATGGAGCAGGGGTGTCTAATCCACAGCCTGCAGGCCACATGTGGCCCATGATGGCTATGAATGGGCCCAACACAAAATTATAAATTTACTTACAACTACAAGATCTTTTTGTGATTACATGTTGCAATGTATTTAATGTGTGGCCCAAGACAACTTTTCTTCTTCCAGTATGGCCCCAATCACCAAAAGCTGGACACCCCTTGAGTAGCCAAAGAACTTATATGCATGACCCATGGACATGAACAAAGATGAGGGGATTGCCTGAGGGGGCGGGGGGTTCTGGGTGGAGTGGGGCCAAGGGGAAAAATCAGGGCAACTGTAATAACATAATCAATAAAATATAATTTTAAAAAAAAGAATTCAAGGTTAGGTTAGCCCAAATAACTCAAAGCCCTCATCAGAGGAAATAAACATTTCAACTCCAGAGCAAATAGGTATTATGCACCTACTATGTGCTGGCTTCTTGCTAGCTTTGAAGATACAAAGATAATTCATGAAATGTATTGTAGAGGTATCACTATGATGGGTACATTCAATTGAATCAACTAAACTTTTGGACATGCAAAGAAAAATCACAAACTGCTAAAAACGAGATGTGACCTCTACCTCAAGGTTAAGCAGAGAATTTTAAATTGCCTAAAAACATTGGAAACTGCCTCAGGGTTCTCACAAGCAATACCTGAAGGATGGTCTAAAAAACGATCGCATAATCCAACCAGTAACTATTTGTATTCCATTCATTCCCAGATGTTTTTTTCATACAAGTAATCAGGTACCTTCTGCCTTTCATTTTTCTGGTGATATTTATTAACATTCACTTTCTGTCTTGGTTTAGATGGCTGCAATGAATCTACTCTGCCAGGCGAAATATTTAAACCTAAAAAGTTCATTATGTTAAGGCTGGGGGTTTATTTTCCCTAATAGCTCCATACCTGTTTTTGCACAGCTTGCTCAATTTACTTTTTATTTATTTTATGGGTTTTCAGGCTGTTTCTTCTAACAACCAGTTAGGTATCGAGATAATTAACTTACCAGGGCTCATACCACATCCATCATCCAGGAAGCACAACATGAATCCACCCTGCAGTTTTTCATTATCCACTGTAAGAGAAAGCAGCTATTACTAATAAATATTGCGCTTAATTTGTTTGTCAGAAAGTCATGCTGCTCACATAATTATTTGTCCTCCTCAAATGCAGCCATTGAGTGACAGACTTGTGGCACAATGATAGAGCTCAGAAAACCATTTTGACTACAATTTCACAAGAAATTGACAGAAGAAAACAATCAAGACAAAAAAAAAAGGACTTTGAATTAACATAAACCACTTATACATTAATAAATTATGAATACAGTATGACATGCCCAGCTCTAGAATTTGGTCCTTTAGATTCCATGTATTTCCTCCCTGCAGGAGGGAAGAAGGGGAGATAGTGATGTGACCCCAGCGTCCCTCTGTCTAACCTCATCAACCTTTATTCCCTTCCACCAAAGCTCTAACTCTACATTCAGTCTGGGTCATTCTTATTAAATTCATCAAGCTCTCTTCCAAGTGTTATTCCCATGAGAGCCATTTGAGCATGCTTCTTCTGTTGTTTTTGCTGTAGATTTTTTGAGTTTATAAATTTTTACTTATTTCAATACCACAGTAGGCATGGGACCACAATTACAAATAAATGACCAACCTTAGGAACTTTCAGACCTCTGGCAGTTAGTAAAACCAACCTTTTCAGTAGTGTCTTTAATTACAGATTTATCTAATTTGAATGCTTTACATATTTAAACCAAACACTAGAAATGTCTACCAATTCTAAATAACAACTTTCTCCCTTCCTAGGAACTCATCGAGATGGTAAAAACAGAGACACTCAAGAGCAAGTACTGTTTGTAAGCAGAGCCACTAAATGAGTTAGACAGTCTTTGTTGTGTGTCTATTTTTATAGTTAAACTAAAATACTTTACAAATTTTCTTTCTTAAAATTAAATTTATGGTGATAATTTGAAAATATGGTGTTCCAACATAATCCCTCAGAGATCTACCATTCACTGTGGTAATCTTATCCTTTGAAAGTTTGACACAGTATTTCATTTAAATTTACAAGTGTGTATGTTCATTTTTATTTTTATTTTTGCTTTAGAGATTGATACCTTAAAACTTGCCAGTCTGTTAGTTTTATAAAAATATATGTTCAAAATATTTTGATTAGGGGCATTTTAATCACGAAGCCAGCACATGTTACTACAAATCAACTTAAAATCTGGAAGTTGTGGCCTTGCTGGCGTGGCTCAGTGGAATGAGCACTGGCCTGCAAACCAAAGGGTTACCAGTTCAATTCCCAGTCAGGGTACATGGGTTGTGGGCCAGGTCCCCAGTAAGGGGCCCGCAAGAGGCAACCACACATTGATGTTTTTCTCCCTCTTTCTTCCTCTCTTCCCCTCTGTCTAAAAGTAAATAAATAAAATCTTTTTAAAAAATCTGGAAGTTGCTCCCTGGGACCACCAGCAGCAGTTGCTAGACTCCTATCATAAATATATTTGGTACATACTTCTCAAATTTTCTCAGCATTCACAGCATCAACTCTTGCTTCAGGCAGAGGCATGAGATTTCTTCTATCTCAGAATAATACTTGTTTACACAAATTGGAGCACAACCATTGAGTTGCAACATGTTTGTTTTCAGGTTTCTGGCTCCTGCAACTTCACTTTCAGTGACATTTGTACAGGGTCACATCCATTCTTTTTGAACAACATGTAGCATGTCTACAATGGTGGCTGGTTTACAAACCATATAGATTCCCCATAATCCTGTATCTGTGCAAGAAGTGTTAAAAGACTAGAAGTTATGGAAGAGGTTGCCATGACCGGTGAGCTGGGCCAGCTTGCTAGACAAATTCATTCCTCCTCCTGAAGCACAATCATAGTTGCCAATCAGTGTGTTTGCAACCATGAGACATATTGTATCTGGATGTGCCCAACCAACAGCTATTACAAGGTACGCCAAAGCAATCTTGTTGCCTCTCCCTCAAATCTCACTTGCTATGAATCTGCAGTGAACCAGAGCTGGTGTTTCTCCTTTGAATGTGGGCCAAGAATCACGAAAATGAAATTTTGCTATCTCAAGCAGTTCATCATGGGAAATTTCTCCAGCAGCAGCAAGTACTGTCCTTGGCTCCTTATAATGTGTGGTTATATAATCCACTAAATCCTTATGATTTTTAAATTTGATATTTTAAGATGGTCCCAAAATTGTCCATTCAACTATAGTATTTTGATAAGCTATGGCATGAAGATAATCAAACAACCTCTGGTAAATTGGTTTCAACTCCCTACATCTCTCTAAGGATTATTCCACATTCAAGTTCAATTTCTTGATCTTCTAAGTGGCAGCAAATATTTGCCTCTTGAAGATGCATGTGATTTTTTAAAATAGCCAAGTCGTTGGGAATCATTTTTGATGATTAAGAGATAGCACTGAGTTACATAATATAATTGCTTGTTTAAAAACATTTAAAGGAGACCAAGATGGTGGCAGAGTATGTAGAAGCTACACTCCTCCCAGGACCAAATTGGAATTACAACTAAATTAAAGAAAAATCATCCTGAATTACAAACTGAACACTAGCTAGAGAGAAGCCTTATAACCAAGGAGAGACAGAAGAAACCACTTCACCACAACAAGACTGGTAGAAAGTGAGGAGTTGAGAGAAGGCCAGCTGGGCTCCCACACTCAGCAGCTGAAGGTCCAGAGGGATATTTCAGCTTCTGGGGGGTTCACACTGAGAAGTGTGGGATCTAAACCCCAAGTTGGGCACCCCAGCCTAGGGCACCAGAACCAAGAAAGGAACCCACATAACAACCAGCTGCAAAAAACCACAGAGTTTCTTTCTGCCAGGGAGTAATGGCTAAAGATGCAGAGAGACTCTTGAAAGGGCTAACACAGAGACTATCATTTGTAGCTACTTACTCTGGACTCTGGAGGAGAGAGGGCAAAGTGGACTAGAGATGCATGAGTAAAGACTGAAGCTGGTGGCTCTGTAGAGAGAGCTGAAGGATCAGCCACCAGAGTCCCTGTGTGTACTGAGTTATTCCCCACACTGCAGAAGCCATCTTTCTTGGGCATAGTGCTTCCCTCCATGCAGCATCAACCTGAGGGGAAGCAACAGTCCTGCTTGCAGGAATCCCTCTCGCCCTACCCTACAGAGCTTAAGTCAAGCTGCTGAGTGCAGCTGGAGGCAATTACAGTGTTAAGTCCAACAGCAAAGGCGAATCTCTGGGAGCTCTGAGACTTTAGCAGACCTTTTTCCAGGCCCAGTGCTGGTAAAAGCAGGCCACTGTGCACAGCTTAGTTCTCTGTGCACCTACCCAGACCCAGCAATAGAAGCCACAGGCTATGGATTGCTGATAGCTGCAACAGGTTGCCCAGAGCCAGTCACAGGCAGTATCTGACATAAGTTGCTGAGGCTGGTGGCTCTGTAGAGAGAGCTGACAGAGTCCAGGCAGATCTACCTAATACATAGAAACATACAAATAAACAGCCCAAATGGGAAGACAAAGAAACAGCCCCAATTGAAAGAACAAGAAAATTCTATAAAAGAAAAACTAAATGAAATAGATACAAACAATTTATCAGATAAAAAGTTTAGAGTAATGATTAAAAGGATGCTTAACAACATGAAAAAGACATAGAAACCATAAAAAAGTACCAGTCAGATAAAAAGGTGGCAGTATCTGAAATTTAAAAAGTACACATGGGGGGCAAGGGAAAGTGGTGGGGGGTAAGCAGAGACAAATGTATTTAAAAATAAGAAAATAAAAGAAAGAAAAAAAAAGAAAAAGTACACATGAAGGAAAAACCTGTAGGTTAGATGAAGCAGAGGATCTAATCAGGGAGTTGGGAGAAAAGGTTAAAAAAAGACACCCAAGCAGAGCAGTGAAAAGAAAAAGAGAATTTAAAAAAATGAGAACTTAAGAAACATTTTGGACGACATGAAGCATAACATCCATGTCATGGGAATACCAGGAGGAGAAGAGAGCAAGCCAGGGATCAAGAACCATCAAGAAATAATGACTGAAAATTTCTCTAATAGAAAAAGAGAAAAAAAAAAAGAAGTAGTATAACAATAAAATGGCACTACATACATTTTTATCAATAATCACCTTAAATGTAAATGGCTTAAATGCTCTGACCAAAAAAGAGAGAGTAGCTGAATGGATAAGAAAACAAGACCCATACATACGCTGCCTCCAAGAGAAACCCACCTCAGATTGAAAGAAACAAACAGACAAAGAGTAAAGGGATAGAAAAAGATATTTCATGCAAATGGAAAGAAAAAAAGTTGGCATAGCAATACTTATATCTGACAAAATAGACTTTACAACCAAGGTTACAGTAAAAGACAAAGAGGTCGACTACAGGATCATACAGGGAGCGATCCAACAAAAGGATATAACCATGGTAACCATTTATGCACCCAACATAGGAGCACCTAAATATGTGAAACAAATCTTGTACATAAAGGGAGAGATCAACAGAAATACAGTCATAGTCAGGGATTTTAACACCCCATTGACTTCAATGGATAGATCTTTCAGACAGAAAATCAACAGGGACACAGCAGCCTTAAACGACACGCTAGATCTAATGGATTTAATTGTTGCCTTCAGTGCATTTCACCCCAAAGCAACAGAATATACATACTTTTCAGGTGTACATGTAACATATTCTACGATAAACCATACATTAGGACAAAAAAAACAAGTCTCAATAAATTTAAAAAATTGAAATCGTATCAGGCATCTTCCCTTACCACAATGTTATGAAACTAGAAATGCATCACAAGAACAGCACTGAAAAATGTTACTAAACAATGAATGAGTCAACAATAAGATCAAGGAAGAAATCAAAAGATACCTTGAAACAAATGAAAATGAGGACACAACAATCCAAGATGTGTGGGACATTGGAAAGGAATCCTGAGAGGGAAATTCATAGCATTACAAGCCAACCTCAAAAAATAAGAAAAAGCTCAGTACAGCCACTATGGAAAACAGTTTGCAATGTCCTCAAGAAGCTAAAAATGGAACTTCCTTTTGACCCAGCAATTCTACTGCTGGGATTATACCCTAAGAATCCCAAAACGCCAATTCAAAAGAACCTATGCACCCCAATGTTCATAGCAGCACAATTTACGATAGCCAAGTGCTGGAAGCAACCTAAGCGCCCATCAGTAAATGAGTGGATCCAAAAAACATGGTACATTTACACAATGGAATACTACACAGCAGAAAGAAAGGAAGATCTACTATCCTTCACAACAGCATGGATGGAACTAGAGAGCATTATGCTAAGCGAAATAAGCCGGAGGATGGAAGACAAATACTATATGGTGTCACCTGTAAGTGGGACCTAATCAACAAACAAGAAAGAAAAATATAACTAGCAACATTTAAAGAAAAACTAAACTGACAATAACGATAGGGAAGGGGGAAGGGGGGTAACGTGAAAAAGGATAAAGATGAAGTCAAGGAACCTGTATAAATGACCCATGAACAAAGACAAAGTGGAGAAAGATCGAGGGTGGGACGTGGGGGTGGGTGCGGCAGGAGAAAGCGGTGGTGGGAAAATGGAGACAAATGTATTTGAACAATAAAAAATTAAATAAAAAAGAAAAAGCTCAAATAAATGATCTAACTTCACACTTAAAGCAACCTGAAAAAGAACAAGCAAAGTCCTAAGTGAGTAGAAGGAAGAAAATAATAAAGATTAGAGTAGAAAGAAATGGAGTCTAAAAAAAGATACAAAAGATCAATGAATTCAAAAGTTGCTTCTTTGAAAGGATAAATAAGACTAACAAACCTTTAACCAGACTCATCATGAAAAAAAGAGAAAGGACCCAAATAAATAGAACCAGAAATGAAAGAGGAGAAATAACTGACATGAAGAAATACGAAGGATTGTAAGAAAATATTATGAACAATTATATGCCAACAAACTGAACAATCAGGATAAAATGAATAAATTCCCAGAAACATACAATCTTCCAAAAATATATCAGGAAGAATCAGAGAATCTGAATAGACAGATCACACCTAGTGATACTGAAGCAGTCAGTAATCAAGAAACTGCCAACAAACATCCTAGACCTAGACCTAGGCTTCACATGTGAATTTTACCACACACCAAGAACTAATACCTCTCCTCCTCAAACTATTTCAAAAAATTCAAGAGGAGGCAAGACTCCCAAGCTCATTTTATGAGGCCAACATTATCCTCATTCCCAAACAGTAAAGACACTACAAAAAGAAAATTACAGGCCATTATCTCTGATGAACACAGATGCTAAACTCCTCAACAAAACATCAGCAAACTGAATCAGCAATGCATCAAAAAGATCATACACCACAATCAAGTGGTATCTATTCTGGGAATACAGGGTTGGTACAACAGTCACAAATCAATAAATGTGCTTCACCACATACACAAAAAGAAGGATAAAAACCACATGATCATATCAAAGGATGCAGAAAAAGCATTTGTTAAAATCCAGCACCCATTTATGATGAAAACTCAGCAATGTGGGAATAGAAGGAACATACCTAAACATAATAAAGGCCATATATGACAAAGCCCTGCCAGTATCATACTCAACAAGCAAAAACTACAAGCACTCCCCTTAAAATCAGGAACAAGACAGGGATATCTGCTTTCACCTCTCTTATTCAGCATAGTACTGGAAGTCCTAGCCACAGCAATAAGACAAGAAGTAAAAGGCATCCAAAGTGGAAAGAAAGAAGAAAGACTGTCATTATTGCAGATGACATGACACTGTGTATGTATAACCCTAAAGATTCCACCAATAAACTACCAGGAGAAATAAATGAATTCAGTAAAATAGAAGAATACTAAATTAATATCCAAAAATCAGTTGCGCTTGTATATCCCAATAATGAACTATCCAATAGGGAAACTAAGAAAACCAATCCCATTCACAACTGCTTCAAAAAGAATAAAACACCCAGGAATAAATCTAACCAAGAATGTAAAAGACCTGTACTTGAAAAATTATAAGAGACTGAAGAAAGACACCTAGGTCACTTCAATAACTTGGCTGTTATAAATAGTGCTGCAGTAAACATCGAGGTGCATATTACCTTTTTGAATTGTTCCACTTCTGGGGGCTTTTATTCAGATAAGCAGACAGAAAGTGGAATTTCTGAGTCCTTCTTTGTCTCTTGTTATATAGCCTTTGTTTTAGACGAGACCAGGTACGTTCAGGGTGGTATGGCCATAGACATACATAGCCTTTGTTTTAAAGTCTTTTTGCCTGATACAAGTATTGCTATCCCAGCTCCTCTCTCTCTTTTTTTTTTATTTCCATTTCCATGAAATATCTTTTCCATCACTTTATTTTCAGTCTCCATGTGTCTTTCAGTCTGGAGTCTCATGTAGGCAGCATATGTAGGGGTCCTGTTTTTTTCTTTCTTTTCTTATTCATTCAGTCATTTATGTTTTTCCAACAGAGCACTTAGTCAACTTCCATTTGAAGTAATTATTGATAGGTATGTGCTTACTGCCATTTTAATTGTTTTAATACTACATTTTTAACACACTGGAATATGACACGTCCATGAAAAAGAAATGGATCCTGCCATTTGCGACAACATGGATAGACCTAGAGGATATTATGCCAAGTGAAATTAAGTTAAAGATGAATACTGTATCATTTCACTTAAGTGTGGAATCTAAAAAAACTAAAGAAATGAACAAACAAAACAATCTGACCCACAGATACAGAAAAGCTGATAATTGACAGAGGGTTGGGCAGTAGGGGTATGGGCAGAAAAGTTAAGAGGATTAAAAGGTACAAACTCATAAATAAGTCATGGAAATATAAAGTACAACATAGGCAATATTAATAATATCAATAATATCACAATAACTTAGTATGGTGACAGATGGATAAGGGACTCTTTGTGGTGATCACTTTGTAAGGTATATAAGTGTGAAATCTCACTATGTTCTACACCTGAAACTAATAATATTGTATGTCAACTGTACTTTAATTCAGAAGAGCTTTAAATTTCAGAATAAAAATCAGACACACAAAAAAAGACACTGAAGAAAGAAACTAAAGAAGATACAAGTAAGTAGAAGCACATCTATGTTCATAGATAGGAAGAATTAGCATCAGAAAAATGTCCACACTACCCAAAGCAATCTAACAATTCAACGCAATTCCTATCAAGACTCCAATGATGTATTTTACAGAACTATAACAAATACTTCAAAAATTTATATGGAACCACAAAAGACCCTAAATAGTAACAGCAATCTTGAGAAAGAACATAGTTGGTGGAATCACACTATCAAATACTAAACTATAATTAAGCCAAAGTAATCAAAAGAGCTTAGTACAAGCATAAAAACATATAGCTCAAGGGAACAGAAGAGAGAGCCCAATAATAAGCCAATGACTTTGTATCCATTAATTTTTGACAGAGAAAGCAAGCACATTCAAAGGTCTAAAGACAGTTTATTCAATAAATGACACTAGGAAAAGTGGACAGATGCATGCAGAAAAATGAAACTAGACCAACTTCTTATGCCATGAACAAGAATAAATTCAAAATGTATTAAAGACGAGTATTAGACCACAAACCATAAAAATCCTACAAGAAGACATAGGCAGTAAATTCGCACACATTTTTGTAGTAATGGTTTATCAATACATCTTCTCAGGCAAGGGAAACATAAAAATAAACAAATATGACTACATCAAACTAAAAGGTTTTGCACAGCAAACGAAAAAATAAAAGATAACCCACTGAACTGAAGAGCATGTTCTCCAATACCTCTGATAACAAGTTAATATACAAAATTTATAATAAACTTATACAATACCAAAACAACAAACAACCCAATTAAAAAATGGGCAAAGGACCTGAATAGACACTTCTCCAAAGAGGACATACAGCTGGCCAATACACATGTGAAAAGACGCTCTACATCACTAATCACCAGAGAAAAGCAAATTAAAACCACAATGAGATATCACCTCACATTGGTGAGAGTCGTTATCATCGATTAATCTACAAACAAGTGCTGATGAGGATGTGGAGAAAAAGGAACCTTTTTGTACTGTTGGTAGGAATGCAATAGGTGACTGTGGAAAGCAGTATGGAGTTAACTCAAAAATTTAAAAAAGTATCTGCCTTTTGACCCAATGATCCCTCTTCTGGAACTTTATCTGAAAGAACCCAAAACACTAATTTGAAAGAACATAAGCACCTTTACTGTTCTTGCAGTGCTATTTACAATTGCCAAGATATGAATACTGCTCAGCCATTAAAAAAAAGAACATTTTACCCTTTTGTGATGGCATGAATGGACCTGGAGAGTATTATACTAAGTGAAATAAGCCAGTCAGAAGGAGACAAATACCATATGATTTCACTCATATGTGGAAACTAATGAACAATCTAAACCCCCAAGCAAAACAGAGGCAGGCTCACAGAGGCTGACAGCTATGGGGTGGGGGGAAAGGTCTGGGGCAGAGAGATCAAGCAAAAAGGACAAAGGACCCGTGGACATGGACAACAGTGTGCTGACTGTGGGGATAACCAGGGTAAGTGGTAATGGAAAAAAAACAAATGAAATTTTTTAAATGTAGGGATGTAATTAACAGTAGTAAGACTAATTTTAATGCAGTTTGTAATTAGTCCTGAAAGTAATTTTGACATCTGGCTATGAGTTCCAACACATCATTTTTTTATAACAGCTTTATTGAGAAATAGCTTACATACAAAAAAAAAACTGTACATGTTTAAAGTTTAAAACTGGTAAGTTTTGACGTATGTATATATCTATTAAACTATCACCACAGTCAAAGTAATGAACATCCCCAGCCCCCCAGATGTTTCCTTCATCCCTTTTACTATCTCCTGTCTGCCCCTCTATTCCCTGTCACTCTTACTACCCTCAGGCAGCCACGGATTTGCTAATTCAGTTTCTATAGATTCATTTCTAGCACATTTAGGTCAGTCTGTGTGTGCAATCGTCCACTCTTTGTGACATGTTAAAAATTCAATAATATTCAGGATAATCCATAAGTAAATATCTAATAAGCATGCCTAAACGTCCTGGCTTCATAATTTTATGGTCACATGCCCATGTATAACCCCTACTTTCTCTAACTCACTTCCTGTTCTCAAACCCTTTGGATCTTCCCTACCATTCAATTTCCCAGTTTCTTCTCTCTGCCTGGTCCTCGGGCCGGCTTACCTCCACGCCTATGTCAGAATATTCCTCCCCTCCAACTCCTTTTTAACTATATGCTCTGTTCAGCCCTCCACCTTACTAAAACTGGCATTTCCAGGCCGTTCGAGGCGAGTGCAACTCTCACTGAGTGCTTTGCAAAATGCAGTAATTCTTAACCTTGACTGCACATTTGAATCATCTGGAAATATTCTCAATGAATTGGTCTTGGATGGAGTTGAGGAATCAAAGCCCCACCCTCAATTATCCTAATGTTTCTAAGAATTGGGAGCCACCTGATTCAAGCCTCAGGCAGTTGTGCATAGTTGCAAGAATTGAATTTGCAGCTCTTGATACACAGTTCTCAGGAAAGAAGTTTCCACAAAGGGCATTTCTTCAGCGTACAGGTAGGAAAGACTCAAAATTCCCAAGATGCATATACAGTACTTACTTTTTCTATAAATCCCAATGAGATGTGCAGATGATCACAGTCTCAAATTTTAATATTTCCCTACCAACCGCCCTAAAGCTTGGCCTTATTTCAATTTCTTATAACTATGTATTTCAGATAGATTTTCATTACCTGTTAATACGCATGTCCAAAACAAACCACGACACCTGTCATCTGATTTACTCCTCTTCCTAAAGCTTCCCGTTCAATGAATGGTATTACGCTGACATTAAGCTGCGAGTGCCCAAGTCAAAACCTCTGGATAAGCAAGTTCATTCTCTCCTCACCCCATTTACAGACAAGTCCTCTCAATGCCACCTCCCTAATGTTTCTCAGATTTGACCAATTTCTCCATCCCTACTATACTGTTTTAGTTCATCTCTCCTCTGCATTACAGCAACATCTTCCTAACTCTCAGCTCCCGCTAAAATCAGAGCGCTCAGGCAGCCCCCAGGCCGCCCGCAGCCGCTGTGTATCGCAGTACTCTCCTGCTCCCCACTGCCCACAGGACGAAATCCAAACCGGTCAACAAATCTTGCTGACCTTTTATCACCTGGCCCTCCTACTTCTCTAGGATGGTTAATTTTATGTGTCAACCTGGCTAAGCCATGCTGCCCTGTTATTTGGTCAAACACTAGGCTAGATGTTGCTATGAAAGTATTTGTGGATATAATTAACATTTAACATTTAGCAGCAGAGCAGATCGCCTTCAATAACATGGGTGGGCCTCATCCAATCAACTGAAGGTCTTAAAAGCAAAGACTGAGGTTTTGCAAAAGAGAAACAATTTTTCTGCCTCAAGATTATAGCACAGGAACTCTACATAGGTTTCCAGGCTGCTGGTATTCCCTGAAGATTTAGAACCCGGGATGGCACTATCTGGCTATCCAGCCTGCCAACTACCCTACAGATTTCAGACTGGCTGGCCCCAGTCTGAAAGTAAGTCAAATATATATACATTAAATATATACACATATATACATATACATAATAATCATATAAATATATATTATGTATAATAGTTTTATTTATTATGTATTATTATTCTATAATATACATGTGTACTATATATACATATATACATATGTGTATATATATACATATTACAGAGAGAGAGAAGGGGAAGAAAGACAGAAAGTGGGGGTTTTTCTCTCTTACTGGTTGTGTTTCTCTTAAGACCTCTGGCTAATATACTCTCCAAGCTCGTATCTAGTCTTCCCCTCCCCCACCCATACTGCAATCTCCTACTTCCACACAAATAACTCCCTTAAACTAAACCTTGAACATCTCAAACATTTTTACAAGTCTGTCAGTGTTCTAGGGTCTCTCCAGATTCGAGCCACTGCACACAGCACTCCTTTGCCTTTCCTATCCTTGGCTCACCAGTCGAAGGCCTATTTAGGTCTTTAGTTCATTTAAGATTTCTTCCAGGAAGATTTCCTAATCCTTCCATATCACCAGGTGCCTATAATGAATGTGTTCTTTATAATCTGTCTTCATCATCTTTCACAATATTTAAATACCTATTCAGATATCTATCTCTCTTTCAGACTAGTGATTTTTACACCCTTTGTAACAGAGCTGCCTCAGAGATACGATAAAAGCTATGAACCCTCTACCCATAAAAAGGCAGACACATACCATATTTTCCATGCACCGCTACACTAGGATGCCAATTCCTTAAAAGCAAGCATTCAGCCCACCACTTGGTAAGTGCTAAAAAAATGCATCGAACAGATAACCATGTTTACTAGAACTAATGCACACACAGATAAAACACCCATGGCTGAATACATATATAGTTTGAATTGTATAGCCAGCCCTCAAGTTACTTAAAGAAAACCTAAGACTGGAGAGTAATTCAGGGGCCTCAATAAGTAATTGGAAAATTAGCCAATACCTCGATGAACTATGCAGCCCCACACCAATTCTATCTATTGGTGCATAACCCTTGGCCCTGGTTGGTTTGTTTATTTGGAAAAATTAATTTGCTAGGTTTATGGCCACATTATGGTTTGCTTCGATTAAAAAAAAAAAAACTTTGTAACATAAACATGTGGTTTAAAACCAAAAACCACAAGTTCAGTTTTTCACAAAATGCATATAACCTAAAGAAAAAAGTGCCAATTTGAATGCAAATCTCAAAGATTCTTTTTTATCTATTATGACCGTAACAAGTGCTAGAGAAAGTGAGATTGAACACTGTCATGCCCTGCTTGGTGTTCTGTCACAAACACAAAAGATAATGTATGAATACTGATTACATCTGTTGTACTTTGGGATTCCAGATAATTCCTCTCAACCCTTTATAAATAAAGAGCTCTAAATGAAATGCAGCTTAATTCTCTTTTCCCTTCGTCCATTCTAGGACGACTGCCCTAGTTCAAATCCTCATGAAATCTTCCGGCCCCACCTCCCTGCTATATGTCTCCTGTCACCCTTCTATCGACTGTCCTGTGTGCTGTTGCTGGAGTATCTTTTACAAAGGACAAAAGAACATTTGAATTTGCCAAATGACATTGCTCAAAGTTATTCAGTGGTCCACTGTTTACTGAAAGAAAAAAAAATAATAAACCCTTAGTGTGGTATTCAAAGTGCTCATCCATTTGGATCTAACACTTAGCTCTACCAAGCTACCTAGTCATTGTTCCCTGAGTCCTTTTTCCCAAAGTATCTATATGACTCAATCTCTTACATCATTCAGGGTTTTGCTGGTAAATAATCTATTTAGCTGATTTCCCTTATCACCCCATGAAAAACACGCTCCTCTCTCTCCGTTCTCTTATCCCACTTTGGTTTCCTTTTCCTTTCAGCACGTATCATTGTCTGGTGTTCATTTCTTCACTGTCTCTCTTCATTAGAAGGCACGTTGTATGAGCACACAAACTTAATCAAACATCTTGCTCAAAGCTCTATCCCCAGCACCTAGAATAATTACTTGGTTCATTCATAATAGGTCCTTCATAATTGTTACTGAGTAAATGAATGAACCTCTCAGTCTATTTTTTTTCCTCACAGTAATTCCTCAACAGTAATATTCGTTTCTTCCTGTACTACTTGAAAAAATCACGTCCATATTTCAAGTCCTAGCTCTTCAACATGAGGTATTCCTTCTCTATGAAATTCTCACCATACTCCAAGTCCCTTCTGGGCAAGAGCCACTTATGCTATTTTACTCTCTGAAATTGGATATATAAGGGAAGACGACTTCTTATCCGCCTCTGCTGTTTCTTTCTGTGTGGAATGGAATTCAATGAGTGTTAGTAAGGAGGCCCTTTCTGTCCCTTGACTCCCTTTTCCCCTGTAGTAGTGAATTCCGCATCTGACTGGTAATTTGGGGAGGCTCCGCTCAGATGTCTCATGTTCCTTCTTAGGAATGACTGCCTGCAGAGGGGATGAGGGCCTCTCGCCCACCGCCCACCTCCCAGCACACCAGCTCTGAGGGAAGCCTGACTCCACTGGCGAGGGGAGCCTGGTTCCAGCAGGTCTGCTAGCTCTCCCACACTGGGCTCCACACTCCAACCTGGCACTTATCAGTAACAAAGAACGACTCTTGTATGTCTCACTTTTCAGAACTTGGAGAGTAGAAAGGGAAGAATACGGTCATTTGTAATGTTTCATCAGATCTCTCTCCCTTGTGAACCAGAAACGCCCAAATGCACAGGATCTTCAACACTTAGAAAATTGAATTTAACTGAGCTGCTTTTTAATATAGGTATGGATTTACATCAAGGACCATATTCTCTCGCTCGTGACCAACAGCCAATATTTTCAGGAGATTAGACAGAACTGGGGATGGGGATCAGTTTTAACAACGTGCACATTTCCCGAGGTAGTGTTAACTATAGGACTGGATCGCAGAACCTAACTTCGTTTGCATCATGTTGTAATGACATGAACTAGTAAGTGCAACAAATACTTGGTGGCTAAAAATGAAGTTAATGAAGAAAACATATTTGGTGTGAATTTTACAGCACTCAAACATTCACACTGCACATTCACCTACGCATTTTAAAACTGTGACAAGTTGAGAACGATGCATATTTAATTACAAATATTTGTTAGGTTAATATGCTTTTTAAAATAAAACTGTTTTCTTGTGGCAGACAAACAGACTGTTCCAAATCACTGATGCTCTCACAAACCCCTGAAAGCGCTCGTTCTGTAAATGGGTCTTCCAACAGGTGGACGATGTCACTCTTGTGGTGTATTTTTCTCAACCTGGCTCCTCACAGGTCCCTGTGGTCACAAAGCACTTAGACTACATTGAAGATCTATGGAACGTGGTTGGATTTATGAAATAAAATAAAAGCAAAATAACTTCAGGCTTTCCCATAAGAATAAAAAAAGAAGAACAAGAAAGCAAATCTGCTCACCTGAAAACACATCAAGTCTTGCAGCTCCTGCATCTCTGGAACCAATATAAAAATATCATTGTTTCAATGTGAAATTTTTTTTATTACATTAATCTGAATTGCTTAAGTGAAGTAAAACCTATTATCATGTAACAAACAATAAAGAAATCCACTTAAATTACTTCAGGGACAACCTAATTACTAAAATGTTTCACTCTACATTTTTATACTAAGACTTATTATCACTCATAATTTGGGAATGTTACAAAGCCTGAAACTCAGAAAACTAAAAGAATAGATGGAATTAATGGTAGAGTCACAAAAAGTTCAACAAAATAGAGATGAATATTTTTAAAAACTGGAGAATAATCCAAAAGTCAGAGAATAATTTTCATGATGTATCTTAGTTTTTAAAAAGTTCAAAAGAAAAACCAAATTACTAAGCCATATAGTACTGTATAAACACATTTTTAAGAACATACATAGTATACATGTGCATATCTGTAATGAAAGAAATGAAAATGTTAACAGTGGTTTTCTGTAAGTCAGAGCTTGGGAAACTGTATAGCCCATGGGACAAACCTGGCCCACCATTTCTGTAAATACTTGGAACACAGTCACACCCATTTACTGACATGCTGTCTATGGCTCTGCCTTCACACTACAATGGCAGAGCTGAGTACTTTCAACAGAGAACTCACGACCACAAAGGTGAAAGTATTTCCTATCTGGCCTTCGGCAGAGAAGGATACTGACTCCCATTTCTATTTTATAAGATAGCTGAGTGAGGTTTTTTCTTACTTTTCTATAATTCACAGACATCATGTGTATATTTTTAAAGTAAAAATTTTAAAAAGAAACTATAAAGAGCCAAAAGCGCCTAGCCTGAGTATCAAGGGTACCAGCAATTCCTTCTTTTCTTCCTTTTCTTTATGAACACCATGTGAACTTTCATTATGAATCAAACAAACATGAGACAGGCCAGACTTGGTCAGGGCCTTTCAGTTTACAAATGTTGCTTAAGAATTTATTATTATTTTTTCAATCCTCACCCAAGTCTATGTTTAATGATTTTAGAGAGACAGAGACAGACAGAGCCATCGATGTGAAAGAGAAACATCTATCCGTTGCTTCCTGTACACGCCCTGACTGGGGATCAAACCCACAACCTTTTGGTGTATGGGCTGACACTGCAACCAACTGAACCACTTAATCAGGACAAGAATTGCTTTATTGATCACATTTCCTTCACCCCCTAAGTCTGAAGTCAATCTTTCTCTGCCAATCACTCAATCACCCTCTACTATATCAACTGTTCCCATTGTTCTGTTCTACATTCTAATTTTACCTGCCCTCCACTGTTGAATGAAGGAAGGAGACAACTTCAGAGGAGAAGACAGCAAAAGAGACAAACGTGTTCTTCCATAGTAACACATGTCAAGGTTGAGAATTGTTCTTTTCAGACCTATAGATACCAAGTTGCTACAAACGGACATTCAGTGGGAGAAAACACTAATGGATACAAAAGGAGCCTTGCTTCTGAGCTGCGGGCAGAAGCAAACAGCAGCAACCCTTACCTCCTGCAGAGGGAGAGAGACTAACAGTGAATGTTCATGAGTCTTGGCCCCATCCCTGTTCACTCTCTAAGTTGAGTTCAGGATTCTCCTATCCAGTCAACTTTATTTTTTTTCTCTCCCGCCCCCCGCCCCCTTCTGTTATAACTGTGATTGCATCAGTTCTACAGAGAGAATTTCATATTAGGATGAGCTAGTAACCTTTTACTTAGTGAAGGGCACTGCTGCACAGAAAGTTCTGGATGGCTGGTTAACAGAACACACCCTGCATTTACACTGAGTCATCTCTCTTCTTAGGCCAAAAATGGGGGACAAATGCAAACAGCTGAAATCCATTTATCAAGCTGTGGCGAGGAATTTAGTTCTCTCTACTGAGATCCCTAACCTAACAACTGCCTACTACTTCCTGGGTAGATTGCTTTCTGCAGAAGAGGTAAGTAAAATCTAATGTTATAGGAAAATACAAATATAAAACAAATCAAGTACCAAATTCAATTAGCTGAAAAACTGACTCCCTCACCAGCCCCACAAATACACTTACGTGGGCCTTGAATTGTTAAAGGGATTTCTTTAAACATTAGTGCTTTTGTCAGAAACAGTAAAATGGGGTAGAGGAGTTCTGTAGTCAAACAGCCTAAATTTGAATTCTAGCTCTGCCAAATAGCAACTGCATGACCCTGATTAAGTCATGTAACCTCTCTGTGCATCAACTCCCACATCTGTAGAATTGGGATAATTACAACCACCACAAACTGTTGTTGTAAATATGAATGAGCTAATACCCATCCTTAGGGTGCTTGGAAGAGAGTTTCATACATAGCAGGAGATCAGTAACAGTTAGCTATTTTTTCTTTAACTATGCAATTCACTTTGATGCAGACTTTAATAAATGCCCAAACGCAAATCTAAATGCTCAAGACACCATATATGCTGATACGTAACTCAAAAACATCCAAATGACTATCTGCTGTTACATGGTTATTAACATAGAAACAGGCATCCAATGTACCTAAATTTCAAATTAGATCATAAATACAAACTGGATAAATATGAGTAATTCCTTTCACCTGTTATTTTTCTTATAAAAATATTTTTTTATAGAAAATCAATTCGCAAAATATTGCACGTGGGAAAAAATGACATTATCTTTTCCTCTTTGAATATAATAAAACTTGATCTATGTCATGGGGTTCCAGCAATCACCTCTGTTAACAGACAAACCTTACCTTGCATTGTCCAGCAATTCAGCCAGCGCTCCAAAGAGGAAACTGTGGGTGGTGCTGATGAAAAAAACAGAGGGAAAGGGAAAAGTTAAACTAACTCTGGAATCAGTGTAAGTTTCAAGAAAGTTGCAGACAAATGTTCTCCAGGTCTAGACAGATAATCAGTTAAGGAGTTATCCCACAAACATCTTTCTCAGCACCATCAGGATTCTGAAGCAGGTGCATTTCATTACAAAGCTGAGGCTAGGAACACAGTTGCCCAAACACCCCGAAACACCCCTTCTACACCTAATGAAACAAAGACTTCATGGGCCTTTTGCTGCACTTAGAGCAAATGCTGACATTTGAAACTGTTTTGTAAGCACTTCCTCAAGTTTTATCAATTTTTTTTTTCATTAAAATTGTAATTTTTAAGGCAAAACTATTAAAACCCTGGCCCACAAAAAGGCCCTCAGACTTCAATTGCAGGCACTGGCAGGAGCCCCCTATTTGCCTTCATAATCTCTATTTTTTCTGTAGAATCTTTCCACCTTTGAAAAGTCTGCTCCTGAGATAACCTCATGAATTACTGCAGTCACCGTGTCCCACACCCTCTCGTGCCAGGTCCTGGGTAACAGAGCACTCTACGCAGCCATCACTATTTACACTTCGAAGGCTGAAGAGCCGTCTGTGGGTGAAATCAGGCTGCCTTCAGGGTCTCACACTGGCTTTTCATTTCCTGATGTGGATATTTCAGTCAGCAACTTTATCACAGCTTTAAGGGAAGATTCAGTATGCAATTTTCTTTTCATATATTTAGTAAACGGGGGCAAAACAATAAACGCCCTTTACCAAAAAAAAAAAAAAAATCTGCTCACGTGTACAAGAGGAAGGATCACCTGCAATGTCTCAGAGATTTTAATACCTCAGGTCACAGGACAACATGTTGGCTTAAAATTTATTTCTTTAATATATATAAATCATGTCTTGGAATTTTAAACTGTAAACACATGCTGATGAGGGCTTTCTTGACTCAAGTCTGCTTTCAAGGTCGTAATTTTTAAAAACTACTAAATACTACTGTTTTTAAAAGATGTTCTGCACTCAAAAAAAAAAGCTAGTATGTAAAAATCTAAAATAAACCAAAAGTGAAGTGTAGATAATACACTTTACAAAAGCAGCATTTAAAGCACAAACCTTTCCAATAAATTTAAAACATATGATTCGATATACAAAAATTCAAACAATCCTTCAGGGAAGTCATTACAATCATTCTGACAAAATTAAATGCTTTACAAGTTTCTGTACTCTTTCACTCAAGACTGTCTGCTTGTCATTTGCCAATGTGGGGGAGCATGTTCTTTACCCTTTGGGAGCTCAAGCTAGAGGGGGATATGGAAAATACACAAGTCAACAAATACATTAAGATGATATGATATTGTGATTAGGTGCTATGAAGGAAGGCAGGTGGGGAAAAGATGCTGGTAAAGGAGGAGGCATGGGTCAGCAGAGACCCTTGAGAGAACGCATTTAAACAGAGCCCTGAAGGACAAGGAGAAGTTGCTCCTTTGCAGAGCTGGAGTGGAAACTGTTTTAAGAATAATGACATACTGGGTTTACTTTTGTTAAAAGCTTCCACTGACAGCTTCAGGAAAATGGACCATAGTGGGGCAAGAATAGGAAGCAGAGAACCCAGTGTAGAGGCTAAGGGAGATGTCTGTGGTCTGGACCAGTTGATGGTAGTGGAGATGAAGAGGCAGGGACAATTTGAGACCTCGTCAGGTCTTCGATGGATTGGTTGGGAGCGGGGAGTGAAGCAAGGGAAAAATAAAAAATCATTCCTGTTTTTACTAGCTAGGGGAGAAGAAAAGATGCCAATTTGTATCCAATTTTGTTCTTGTTGCTTCACATTACTGTCACTTTTGTTCTTTAGTTAGTTACCAAACCAACTGACAATGGGGTGGTTTGGGGGAGGCGAGCCTGGAAGGCAACAATACCCGCAGAAACTGGACAAAACTCAGGCTGCAGAACCTTCCTGCACCAGGTAAAATTCACAGTCCTCCCCACATTATGCTTAAAATTTTTCTAAAACTGACCTCAAAATTGCTATTTCTTCACTTTTCTTTCACCTCTGTTAACTCTTAATTATCTGTCCCATACCTTCCAGCTTGAATTATTCTCCATGATAAATAAAAATTAAATATCTGCTGAATATTGCCTGTTTTATGCTATTTTCTATAAAAATTGCACTGTCCCACACACTGAGGCCAGCTTTTCCTGGTTTTCTTCGCACTTTCCTATGGTTTGAAATCTTTTACATCCCTTATATCAGCAATTTTCAACCAGTATTGCCACAAAACCCTTTAAAATATACTTCAGGGGCAATGGCCTCCTTTCCCTTAATTGCCAAATTAAAAAATGACAACGGCTCACACAACATAGCCATCCACTATGAATGGATTAAAATTATACCTATTTTTTTGGTCAGATTGGCAAAATTACATATTTTTTTGGTGTGCTGCAGAATTTTAGTAATCAGTTTAGGTATGCCATGAGATGCGAAAGGTTAAAAATCACTGCCTTTTATCAGTACTTTTAGTAAATCCAAATTACTAAAAGATTCCCCCCTCCCCTCTCAAAAAAACAAAACAAAAACATACCACTACGAATTACCCAGCACTAGCTTCTATGCTTTGCTGTGTTGGAAATTACAGATGGAAGAGAAAACTTTTGTCATCTCCCTCAGCAATCTGAGTATCTGAAATAACACCTAATCAGTAGCCAAAAGGCATCTGGGCCTGACAGAGAAGAAAGAGTGCCTCTGTAATAACTAAAATGTGAGAATTCTATCTTCAGAAAGGTTACATTTTTGGAAAGACTCTGGAGGCCACAGAGGCTGGAATCAATAACTACAAATTGCTCTCTGGAGGCAACTTTAATCTTTAAAATGTCAGTATATTGGGCAGAGAAATCAATAGAGATAGGCAACTTTGGTGCAATGAGGGTTCTGCTGACCTACAATTACATAGTTTTGTTAAATATTAGATGTCACTACCTCTTAGTGTTAATGGGGGGAAGGGTGAGGGGAGGGGTTAGCCTGGCCCAGACTATGTGTCTTTATCACTTTTATAGTTTTTTTAAAAGCATAAACAATTTTACATAAATATTTCCATAAGTCAATGATACCAAGTTCACTTTTTTTTTTTTTCAAATCACTTATTTCACTAGCTAAACCAAACTTTCCACTGTGAAACCCTCCCTCTCCAGCCTCTCCCGAATCACTTACGAGTTGGCATGGATGAAATCCAGATGCAGCTGGGCCCGCCGCAGAGTAGCATACTTGTCCCCCATGTCCTCCAACGCGACCTGCGCAGCCCTAAAAGACAGGAACGGATAGCCCTGTAGCTGTTCGCCCACGCCCTCGCCCTCGCCCTCGCCCACGCCCTCGCCCAGGAAACTTGCTGGGTGAACACGCCCTCCCCCTGGCGGCCAGAGTAGGAAGCTCGGTCTAAGTTGTTGCTGGTCCTGGACCCACCTTCGAAACAAGTGAGCCATCTGAGCCGAGCCAACCCTCTCTTCGGGACTGAGATTTATGTTGCTATCCTCTCATACCCCACCTGGGAAATGGAGCCCAAGGTTGGGGTGAGAATTTGACCAGAAATGATTACACATACACACACAAACACTGACAGCTACAGGTTGGGGAGCAGAAACAAACTCATAGATAAAAAGAACAGATTGATGGTTGACAGATGGCAGAGGTGGGGAGGGGTGAAAAAAGGGGAAGGGGTTAAGAAGTACAAATTGGCAGTTATAAAACTAGTCACAGGGATATAAAATCCACCATAGACAATATAGTCAATAATATAATAACTATGCATAGGGTCACATGGATACTAGACTTTATGGGGTGATCACTTTGTAAATTATATAAATGTCGAATCACTATGTTATACACTTGAAACTAATATAATATTGTATGTCAACTATTAAATTTTTAAAAAATTAAAAAGAATCTGTGTGGCAAGGTCAGGAAGTATAGGGAAGGAAAATGGGTAATTCTCCTGAACTTGCACAGTTCGTTACACAGCACCAGAGGTTAAGGTGTTTTTGTTCTTGTGCCTCTTGTTTTGATCATGTTTTCTCCAAATGAAGAAAAGAAGGAAGGAAAGACATCAGCTGAGAAAAGAAAAGAAGAAAGAGGTAAAGGCAATAAGGACAAAATTTGAACTTTGCGGTGATGTGGAGACTTGTGTTCAGTGGGAGCTTTTTTCACATGTCATTTGACTGACACTCAACTATTGATGTGCAGGCCCAGCTCAAGTAATAAACGCTCTCTACATTTTAAAAGATAGAACTAGGTGAGTAGAAGGCTGGGCAACATTCAAATGGAGTTGCTTACAAAACACTGAGTACCAAGTCACCAAAACCCAAGCTGAAACAAGATTTGTCAAAGATGCTGTGTAGAGAGGTTCTGGTGGAGATGAGAAATTAGTTGAACTGATTGACCTCTAGGCAGTGTTTCAATGGTACTTAACAGACATTTTACATGATAGCTTTAAAATCAAAAATGAGTGTCTATGGAATAAAGAACTTGAACTAGGTATGCTTCTGATTTCTAGGCATCATAAAACAATGAAGCTCTCGGAAAAGGAAAAAATGTCGGTTTTGGCATAGTCATCCTACTTCTAAAGAAAGGAGTTTATCAGCTACTGCATTTATAAGAATCAGGAGAGAAAGAATTTGACAGCCCAAAGGAACACGATGCTCTCTACTTTAATTTGAAAACTTGAAGTAAACCTAAACATTTCAAGTCATTTTCCTCATTGCATTTTTGCTTTAAATGTGGCTGATGTGGTGGTGTTTTAATAGTAAAATTCTATTTACTAAGCAACTTGAGCTATCCTTTCAGTTTTTTCTTCCATAGAACTTCACAAGTATGATATTTTATTTTCATTTAATGGGCAAGAAAAGCTTGACGAGCCTCCTCTGGATTTACTTTACTACCCCAATTTCCAGCTGCTATCTCAAAGAAGTTTACTGTTGGGAGGGCACCAGAGCAACGAGCCTGTAATTTGTAAAGGCTGTAATATCTAATTTCTACCAGAGGGAAGGGTGTGATTATTGCAGAAGCAGCACTTCTGATCACCTAAGCAGAGCCCCAGTAAGTGGCTCTTCAGTAAGTGGCTCTTCAGTAAGTGGCCAGCCCCAGAGCCCTACACGGTACTGGTTGCACTGGATGACCCGCACATGTGGGGATCTTTTAGGTACTTAAAAAGAAGCCTGGGAGTCATTGCACACAAGTCATCCAAAGCCTTTTCTCCTTCCCCATTTCCACTTAGCTTCACTGCCCTCCTGTCATAAAGAGAATCTGGTTCCTCTTCGAGGTTTACGTTTGGAATGCCTTGTCTTAGCCACCTCTGTCATTCGTGCTTTAAGATTCATTTTAACATTATTTCAAGGTAAAAACACTGGAAGAACAGCAGGGAGGAGAAATTTAAAATGAGAGAGTCATCTGCTCATGTAATGGTTAATCCTGATTTTTAAGGATACTCTATTTGGGATAAGAGACAGAACTCTGACTAAACATTTCAGCTTTGTGACATTCATGTACTTGTCACAAGCAATGGCTCAAATCTTTCAGACTATATGCCCCCACTTTTGTTTCAACATTATATGAACCAGCGTTTCATTGCTCTTAACAAATGTGTTTAAACTCAAGATAAAGGTTATACACATAATAAATGGATGTTTGTACTGACTAACCATGCAAATGTATGCTGTTCCCTAAAAAACTATACTTAAGAACTGACACTGGCAATATTGTAATAACTATGTATGGTAGTGGGTGGGTACTGGAAATATCAGGGAGAGCACTTGATGAAGTGTATGATTGTCTCACCACGGTGCTGAACATCTGAAACTAATACAAAGTAATGTTGAATGTATAGTGTAATTTAAAAATAAAAATAAATTTTTAAAGAATTAACATGGGCATATTATATATAATAAACAGAAAGCAAATGTTACTAAGGTGATGATGTTGAAAGATCCTAACTTGATAATAGTGAAATGCCTCTCAAAGAAACTCATGCTTTTCCTGTTCATTTTATTCCTTTTGTGGAAGATTGAACCTAGTTAGTGTGTTTTGATTTCCTCCAATCTACTCCATATTAGACAATGGTGGGGATTTTATTACATTGATTCTCCATTGTCCATATAACTGGTATTCTTTACGCTCCAGTACAGAGCACGTTGGTATTACCTCCGGATACCATGGAAAATATGAGGCCTAGAGCTTGCCCAGAGAATAATGATGGCATTAAACAAGTTAGATAATATGATAGTCACTTTAGTTTGGCTAATCCACTAGTCATTTCCCCAACTTTCTTCTTTCTACTTTCAACATCTAGGAAAAGTTGCTTTTCTGGAATTTGCTGTAGCAAGGGGTGGCCATCTGGCTCATCTTCATAAATAACATAGAAGCGGATGTGTGCCAAGTAGTTTCTAGGAAGGTTTTGCTCTCCTGATAAAAGGCACAAACATGGCTGGCTCTGTCTTTCCTTTCTTGTCTCTGCCTTGAATGCAGGTATAATACCTGGATTTGGGGCTCTCATTTGCATCCATGAGGGAAAGATCAAGGGAATCACATGAAGCTGTCCCAAGCATTCTTAAAGTACTAAACCAGAGCCAGCAATCACTCACCTCCAGATTTTTTGTTATAAAACAAAAATTAAAATGAACCTTTATTAGTTTAACTGCAATTGAGGTTTCTTTTACTGATATCCAAAACTATTCCTAACCAATAGAAAGAGATAAACCATAATGCCAGAAAGCACGTGAAGCGTTCTTTCTTTCCATCATTGGACATCAGCAGATTATTTATTATGGACTATGACTGATAAGTCTTTTCTGGCCAGAGGTGGTAGTGTGAGTTGAAAGGAAGGAAACAGTGCAGGCCAGAGCAGCCATCACAAGAAAGAGAGAGGGGAAGGAGTAAGGTGTATATGTGTACAGAATATTTGACTAGAATCATTAGACTGAAGCACAAGAGACGAATTTGAGCAGATAAGAAAGGAGAGCATTAAAGAGGAGTGGGTGTGTCAGGAGGAAGTTTATGTTTAGTGTGATATATAATTTTGAGCCATTATTGGCTCCTTCAGTGAACCATTCACTTAATTTCTGAGATCCAGCTCTATGGTAGGTTCCAAGAATAAACAAATAAAAATAAAATATCTTGTTTCTGCCTCCAAGATGATACAGTTTGTAGAGACAAACAAAGGTTTCAATGTAAGAAATAGAAGTCATTCCAGGTACAACAGACAAAAAAGAATGTAATACAGGGAAATGGATGTTTTCTAACCCCCTAGAAAATATAGAGGGCTGAAATCAGGGACCCACCACTCGACAGTTGAATTCTGCCTCACACCATGAAGTTGTAGAACAGAGGGCAGTACCCTACTGATGCATCCAGTTCCCCATGAGAATAGTTTCTGTATACAGGAACTCTGAGGTGCCCATTGCCTCTACACAGTCACACCCATGTCTTAATGGTAACAGCAACATAAAAGTAAATAAATAAGTAATCTTTTTTCACATCCAGAGTCTTGGCTGCTGAGATGTCTTACTATAGTTTCTAGTTTTCCAATCTTTCTAAAGAGATTGAAGAGAAGTTTTACAGAGACAAAGAGAGATAATATACAGATTCAGAGAAGTAAGGTGTTACAGGTCTTCAGTGAGACATCCAGACCCCAAAGAGGGAGGTGTGTTAAAAAAGATTTCAAAGAAGCAATGACACTTGAACAGTGCTTTGAAAGGTGAGCTAGGTAAAGAGTCAGGATTGTCATTCTAGGTAGAGGCACTTGGTTGAAAAAGGAAAAAGTGTGAATGAATGGACATCAACAAGTAGCTCATCATGTCTGAAGTATGGGGTGCAAAGCGAGGCAGGAAGGGAGGAAGTGCAAGTTTAGAGAAGACTGGAAAGGAAGTGGGCGTCAGATCATGGTGGACCCTGAATGCTACTCTGAAGAATTTTGAATGTATCCTGTAAGGAGTGGGAAATTAGAGTCAAACTGTAAGTGGTCAAGTGACCTGAATGAATTGATGCTTCCTAAGGAGGACTCTGAATGCATCTGAACACTAGCCTGAAGGAGTTCAAGACCAGAAGAAGAAAGGGCAGTTAGAGTGTTACAATAAAAAGTGAGGAATAGACTGTTAAGCTGGGAAAAATCTTAATATTCAAGGGAAAAATGATAAACTGGATGATCTGATAGCTTGCTTAGCTGCACAGGTCATCTCTAGAAGACTTGTGATAAAGTGGAGAGCAGACAATGGAGATGAGCACTAGAGTGATGCCAGTGGATAAAAACAGATGATTATTAAAGGTCCTGATTAGGAAGACTTGGAAGCAAGCATTTCTAAATGGGATCAACAGATAATAGTAAATGTAGTGGGGAAATGCAAATTGAGTGACTTAATTTAGTTCTTCAGGGGTCTGAGGGAAGCAGAAAAGATAAGCAAAAGTCACTCCACACTTTTCAGCTTGAAGTCCTTGTGGAGACTGTGTTGTCATTGACAGTATTGGGCAAGTGACAAAAAAATTACCAGTTTGAAAGATGGAAGAGAGTGAGTTCATTGTTGTCATGTTAAAGTTTAGCATTAAACACGCATCCAAGTAGATAATTGTCAATGCTCTTCACATAAATATATGGCCATGGCCATGGACAACACATTGTGGTGATATTTGGGAGGGAAAAGTGAGGGGAGGTGGGAGAATGTAAAGGGGAGATAAATGGAGATAGAAGGAGACTTGGCTTAGGGAGGTGAACACACAATACAGTGTACAGATGATGTGTTGTGGAATTGTGCACCAGAAACCTTATAATTTTCTTAGCCAGTGTCACCCCAGCAGAGTCAAATAAATAAATAAAGATTTTGGGTTTTTTTTTTTTTTCCTTCAATGGAGTTAGCTAACAACAGGTTGTCATTTTTCAATAAAATGTAATTTTGTATTGTGTGGAATATATTGGTGAAATTGTCACCATATAGGCCCCAAGCTTAGAGGAGGTCTGCCTGAGCCAGCCTGCAGTGTGTGGGTTCTTGACTTCACACAGGCAAGATTTTAGAACACAAGTCCAGGTGGCTTTGAGAGTACATTTATTAAAGCTGAGGACAGTGAAACAAAGGAAGGACTTAGGATAGAAGAAGCAACAGGAGAAAGCCTACATAATGCTCTGCTTTGGCTCCCTGCAAATGTTATAGGAAAGGAGTGAGCCAAGGCAGGGCTGCTGTTAGCTCACTGGGAAATCAGAGAAAAGGGGATCGTCCTGGAGACAGGATTGAGGTAAGACCAGGATAAGCTGCCACTGCCCCTTGCTCCCCTGGTTGCAAGTCTTCTTGGGGCCCTTAAAGCTTAGTAGAGAAAAGTTAAGATGCACACCTGAGAGGGAAGAAAGCTGTGGGTGCTCGCATCCTTTGCCTTGAGGTTTTTATCTCTCTTCTATGAGTGGGAACCCTAGGAGAGGTATTAGTTTTCTGTGTGTGTCCTTCAATATGTTGATTCATCAAAACGAATATATAGAGCCCTGGCTGATATGGCTCAGTGGATTGAGTGCCAGCCTGTGAACCAAAGGGTCACTGTTTCGATTCCCAGTCTAGGGCACATGCTTGGGGTGTGGGCCATGTCAACAGTAGGGGGTGTGTGAGAGGCAACCACACATTGATGTTTCTCTCTCTCTCTTTCTCCCTCCTTTCACCTCTTTAAAAATAAAAATAAAATCTTTTTTTTTTTTAAATGAGCATATAGGGGAGTTTGGGATCATTCTCTGGTCAGCTATACTGTTTTATTTTTATCTTGAGTCTGTCTGGCTCTAATTGAGTATTTTGTTATTTATTCTCCTGACGACATCCATCCTTGGGCTTAGCTGGCGTAAATGGCACTAATTGGGTCTCTGTTACCTATCTCACCAACTAGGGCGATTTAAGCTATGCATTCTCTGGTTAAGGAGGAGAGCTATAAAGCATTTGCTCTCAAGTATCCTTGGTTAGGAAAGATAAGGTCTTAAGACTTACTAGATGGCTGTAAATTGGCCAAATTGTTTGGCCTTGTTTAATTATCTTGTCTCAGTTTCCCCATTCCATTTCCTAAGGAATTCTCCCAGGTTCTTACTATCCTACCTCAAAGTTATTGAGCCTTGTATGCCTCTGAAATCAAAGACCAAGAGGATCATGGGTTTGGGAGAAGTTAAAGATACCAGAAAAGAAAGAGGTACACATAGGAAAATAGGTGGGGAAATGCAAATTTTGAGGATATGAGTTAGTATTTATCAAGACTGACCAAAAAATAATCTATAAAGAAAATTTCAGGCATGCAACCCAGGACAGAACAAGGACCAGTGGCATGGAAGCCAGCTGCATCTTTCCCAGGTCCTACATGATGTCCAAGGCTGAGGAGGCCTAAAAGCTTCCTGGGGCAGTGGAGAATCACATGAAGCCAAAAGAGTGAAACAAGAGAGCCTGAACCTTGTTAGTATTCCCACTTCCTTCCAGAAGAATCAAGATGATGGTGGAGGGAATGGAGGTCACACTGACCTCCTCCCAGGACCAATCTGGAATTACAACTAAATTGTGGAGAAATCATCTGGAACAAACAACTGAACAACAGTGAGAGAGGAGCCTCTAACCTCAGACAGACAGAAGAATCAGCTTTAGCATAACCTGACTGGTAAGGAGTGCAATAGATTCAAGAAGGCAGGCGGGACGTCCATGAGCAGTAGCACCAGAAGGATATTGAAACAGCCAGTTGGATCCCCCAGAGAAGAGCAGGGTCTAAACCACAAATGGGGATCTCCAGCCTACAGCACCAGAGCCCATAAAACACACAGATAACAGCCAGCTGCGAAAAACAAAAAGCAGGGGGTTGCTCTCTGCCAGAGATGGGAGGCTAGAGACACAAAGAGCTGTTTAAAGGGCTGTTTATTTGCAGCCACTTAGCCTGGTGTCCGCCAAACGCCGGGGCAGAGTGGGCTGAAGATGCCTGAGAAGACACTGGGGAGGGAGGCTTTGGGGCAAGAACTGAGAGAGCAGCCAGTGGGATCTCAGTGCTGACTCATCCCCCATGAGGCAAAAGCCATCTTGCTCAGGCAGAGACCTCTCCCCTGAGCAGCAGCAATGTGAGAGGACCCAATAACCCTGCCCCCATGAGGGACTCTATTCCATGCTGAGCTGTCAAAGCTGACTGCTGAGTGCAGACTGACCAGATTAGCAGCTGAAGGAGACAGTCACAGATAGTAGAATCCTGGAAGTCTTGAACAGACTGCCTAAAGTCAGACTGGGTCAACATCTGACACCATCAGAGGCAGATTCAGAAAGTAAAAACAGTGGTCTCCTACCATAGAAGTGCACACCACAAAGTTAGGAAATCAAGACAGATCAATTTAAGAAGCAGAAGCAAAAAAGAAGAGTCTCACAGATAATGAGAAGAAAAAGAAACAACTCCCTCCCCCAAGTCAAAGGGAAAGGAGGAATCCTTAGAAAGAGAACTAAATGAAATAGAGACAAGTCAGCTCGCAGATATTGAGTTCAAAACAACGGTTCTAAGGACACTGAATGAGCTCAGTGAGCTCAGAGAGAATTACAAAAAACTACAGGGAAACTACAAGGAACTTACTGCACACTATATCAGCATGAAAATGGACACAGAACTATCAACAATAGGAAAGAGGAAATGAAGAATACAATTTCTGAATTGAAGAACACAGTAGAAGGAATCAAAAGCAGGTTAGATGAAGCAAAAAATCGAATCAGTGAGCTGGAGGACAAGGTAGAAAAAATGCTCCCCAAAAGAGCAAGAAAATGAAAAAAGACTCAAAAATAATGAAGAGGCATTGAGGGAAATGGATGACAACCTGAAACATAATAATAACTGTATAATAGGGGTACCAGAGGGAGAAGAGGAGGAAGGGATAGAGATGTGTTTGAAAAAAGTAATGATGGAAAACTTCTCTCATTTGAGGGGGGAAAAAACACACAAGTCCAGGAAGCACAGAGGGTCCCATACAAGAGGAGCCCAGTGAGACCCACTCCAAAACACATCATCATTAAAATGGCAAATATCAAAGACAAACAGAGAATCCTAAAGGAAGCAAGGGAGAAATAGGTAGTGACATATAAGGGAGCCCTGGTGTGACTAACAGCTGACTTCTCAACAGAAACACCACAAGCCAGAAGGGAATGGCAAGAAATATTCCAAGTAATGAAAAGCTAAGGCCTGCAACCAAAACTACTCTACCCAGCAAGGCTCTCAATTAAAATGGGAGAAAAAATAAAGAATTTCCCAGACAAAAGAAAGCTAAAAGAATACAACTCCACCAAACCATCATTGCAAGATATACTAAGGACTGCCTTAGGAAGATGAAGTAAAAGAGTCTATAAATATCCAGTTCCTTTCACAGTCACCAATACTTGATATTACCAATATTTTTAATACTTATGTATCTGATTGTGACAATGCGGTGTTATTTTAATTGTTACTTTATTATTTGTTGAAACTAAACCTGTTATTGGATATTCATGCATATTTCTATTTTTTTTAAAGGCTTTAAATGATTTTTTGGTATTCTTTAGCCGTTTTTTGATTAAATGTTTGTAGAATTTTTTCCCTGGGAAAAAAACCAAAAAAAACTATTAACCTGTTTTCAGATGTGTTGCAAATACTTTGCTATTCTACTACTTGTCCTTTAACTTTTTTATATGTATATTACTATATAGTCTTAAATGTTTAATATAGTCATATTGTTAATATTTTACTTTATAGCTTCTGGGTTTGAATATTTTACTTTAAGGTAAGAAAAATATTATTTTGTATTTTCTCCTAAAACTCCTTCGATTTTACATATTGATTTTTAACTCAGCTGAATATTTCTTGTATAATGTGTGAAATAGGGCTCTATATTTGTTGTATTTCAAGTAATAGTGGTCCATGAACCTTATTTGTTGAATAAGCCTTATTTTCCCCATTGATTTGAAATATCAATTTAATCATATATTACATTGTTAGATATATACATCTGTTTCTAGAATGCTTATTTTATTTCATTGATCTAGTTGATTATTTCTGTGCTGGTGTCATGTTGTTTTAATTGCCGAGACTTTATAATGGATTTAAATTTTTCAATATTTTATAATGGATTTTTACATTAAAAAGATAAATAAAGTCCATCTGCATTTTAAAAAAAGAAAGAAAGAAGGAACTCCTATCTTTTGCAACAACATGGATGGAACTGGAGAATATTATTCTAAGTTAAATAAGCCAGTGGGTGAAAGACAAATACCATATGACCTCACCTCTAAGTGGAATCTATTCAGCAAAATAAATTAACGAACAAAGCAAACCACTGGCAAAGAAACATGGAGCAGACTGAAAGTGACCAGAAGGGATGGGGAAGGTGACAATGGTGGAAAGAAGGAGTAGGGACTAAACAAAGAACATGTATGAATGACCCATCGACATGGACAACAGAGTAGGAATTGACTGTAGGAGTTAGGGGTGGGGTGGGATGGGTGGAGGAGGGCAAATGGGGAAAAACTGAGACAATTGTAATAGAATAAACATAATTTAAAAGTAAAAAATTTTTTAAAAGAAAATTCTATACAGGGAACCCTCATTTACATAATAATGCTTAATTTCTGAATCACAACTGTATAAGCAACTCAATAGATTGCCAAGAGTTAACTCTAGCCTCAATCTGAAAAGACAAGACAACATTTCCTATCATTGTATTTTCTGAGATTTATTCATAGAAAATGAAGGGAAAGCAATGCATCCAGGTCCCTCTCAAACTTGTTCCATTGTCTTCCAACAAAACTCTTAAAAACCATTGCAAATAGCCACATTTAGTACATTATTAAAATGCAAATTGATGAAACCAGACACATTGATCTTTAGGGCACTCTGTAATAAAAGTCTTTTTAAAAGTTCAAAGGTGGAAAAAACCCTCACACAAGTAAGGAAGACTTGTACCTTGACCTTTGCACACGGCGCTTACAGACAGGTAATGAATCACTGGTAATTCAAAGCAAGAGGTAAACACAGTTTTTCCTGCTGTGGCAAAAAGAACACCTCTCAATATTTCTTATTTAACTCAAATTGCAGGTCTTTAAAAATGAAATAAATTGTCCTGTGTGTTCCCCAACAAAGAATTTCCAGTCTGAGGAACTTTCTTACCCATAATTGTATTATCTTCCCCTTGTACTATACCACAACACCACCCAGAAAATGCCTGGTATATTTTAGACACTCAAACATTTGTTCCTAGTGTAGAGTTTGCTATCTGATATATTTTTTCTGCAATCATATTTCTCCATATCAAATTGCCAGACTTCTGTTATTTGAGATCAAAGAATATTATAATTTTTTTAAAAAATAGTTAAATAAAGCACAGTTTTTGTTTATAACCAAAACTGCACAACAGTTTTTGAAGAGTTTTGGTTTTATTTATCTTATTGCTAAATTTAAATAATTTTTTCACCATAAATATGATAGTAAACAATGTAAAACTCCAACATGTAGAAGGAATGAGCCTGTGATGTGATGTCAGGGATGTTCACCTGCAGCACAATGCTCAACCATCTTTCTATTTGCAGCCTGAAATATTTCCAACAAGGCATATAGCCTTCATTTCACGCATACTGCTGGGAGAAATAATAGGGTGTGGTGGAGAATTACTGAATGTGGGCTGAATGTAGAAGTAGCTAGTTTCAAGCTGAAACACTGATGTTTTCCTGCACTTTGGCTCAGAGACATTTGTTAAATATCTCTACCTTGAATGGGGACTGGAGTAGTGTCCAGAAGAGGGGATTTCCTTAGACCCTTTCCTGGTGGTGTGGTTAATGACGTAGCTCTATCATTATCTTCCCAGGTCTAATGATTGATAGCATGTGATATTTGGAAAACATCTAATCAATAAAAACACGCCAATAGGCTTTAATATGAAGTATGCCTATGGCAACAAAGTCCAAGACATCTCTCAGGTTTCCAAATTCCACAACTTTCCACCCCAGAACATTTAGTTTTTGTGTAGCACAAGGAGGTTGAAGGTGGGTATTGAAACATTTGTTAAGAGCCTGAATCCTTTCCACAGTAGCTTCCTGACTTTTCATCAGTCTCTGTAAGTGCTTTTCTCAGCCTCACTTTCTTTTGGAAGGCTATCTCTTTTGCTTTAATTCTTCCTCTTGTCCCTCCTCAGTGCTAGAAGCAGCACTCTCTACCCTCTGATTACCAACCTTCACGTTGGTAAATTAAGTTGTTGTCTCTATTCAGATCATCACTTCCTGAGAAAGCTAATCACCGTTCATTTAAGAGACTCCTCCCAACACTAGGTAGTCTCTCACCAATTAAGAGTGGTATTTGGAGTGAATATCACCCCTTCGGAAGTGGTATTGCCTTGCTTCCTGTATCTAAGTCTTACAGATTAAAAAAAAAAAAATCCTATAAATACCAGAGGTAATAGATAATTAGCATTATCACCTGCCCACTGGCTGGATTTTCCCACAGAAAGAGGAATGTCATCATTTGTCAAGGAGTTCAAGAGTCTGGGCTCATTACACTTGACAGATTTACTAAATTTTGGCCCACATTATTTTATCAACTTAGGGTTTAAACCATTTTTCAAAACTGGTAGGTGCATGATAGAATATTTCACAGTTGGTCACATACTTATCTCTTCTTATTTCATCTTCTCCTAGTGCACAAACAGGTCCCCAGTTTCTGTCACAGTCTTTTCTTTGCACCTGTATTTTAATCAGACCATGAAGTTCTTTAGACTGAATCCTACTGTTGCTTAATTCTTTCTGGGTCTGTAGACTCTTTTCCTTGTTTTCCTACGTGTTTTCAGGACTACTCCTCTATTCTTGTCTCCATCTAAAGTTCTCTCCTTTAAGCATCACAATTCTCATCTACCGTAACCAAAGAGTTGTTATTAATCCTGAGCAGAAAGTCTGATGGTGACAGTAAAGAACATGCCATCCCATTAACACAATGGGGACAAGGGTGTTGAAAGAGGCTGCGATTTTGTAACCATTATACCTCTGTTTCTTATAAGAACCCTCTGTATGGGGATAATCACAACTTCAATAGCTTTGGAACATGCACTAAATTTGTTTTTCTAGTTCTAAGGGATAACATTCTAAGGTTTGCTTGGGAAATACATTACAATGGATAATAAAGAAAAAGGACCTTAATACTGCATTTAGTGACTATTTATGATGAGAAAATAATCTGGTTTTAAGGGCCATGTGAAATGTGTGAATTTTATCTGAATAGCCTCCTAGAAATAAAACCAACACTGCCATGGTATAGACAGCCTCTTGCCAAGCTTCCTAGCTCACTTTTGGCCATTTATACCTGCCCTAATACATCTTCCCTCCATGAAAAAGAAATGAATCCAGCAATCTGTTAGTCAACATCAGCGGTAATGGGAATTAAAATTTTACATTAGCCTCAGTACATTGACCCAGAGACACAAATCATTTAACAATCTTCGAGTTCCTTGGATGGAAACTGAATCAGGTGAGATAAAGAAGGGGGATTGCATGAGAGCATTTGTTTTTTTTTATGTTGCAAAATTGTATTACAAAATTTTATTTTTTGACTTTTTTATTGATTATCTATTACAGTTGTCCCAATTATCCCCCATTGCCCCCCTCCACCCCGGACCCCTTACTCCCTCTGGCAATTCCCCCTCCATTGTTCATGTCCATGGGTCATGCATATATGTTCTTTGGCAACTCCATTTTCTGTACTTGCTCTTAATATCCCCCTGCCTATTCTGCAATCCCTTCAACTTTTTCCTCAGTCTCCCAGACCTCCCTCCTCACTAGCCACCATCCCAATGTTTCCCTTCTGCTTGTTTTCTTAGTTTGTTTTTTAGAGTCAATTGTTGATAAATAAGTATTTATTGCCATTTTAGTGTTCATAATTTTGATCTTCTTTTTCTTAAATAAGTCCCCTTATCATTTCATATAATAATGGTTTGATAATGATGAACTCCTTTAGCTTTACCTTGTCTGGGAAGCACTTTATCTGCCTTTTGATTCTAAATGGTAGCTTTGCTGAATACAGGACTCTTGGTTGTAGGTCCTTGCTTTTCATCACTTTGAATACTTCTTGCCAATCCCTTCTATCCTGAAAAGTTTCTTTTGAGAAATCAGCTGACAGGCTTATGGGAATTCTCCTGTAGATAACTAAATTCTCTCCTGCTGCTTTTAAAATTCTCTCTTTATCTTTAACCTTTGGCATTTTAATTATGATGTGTCTTAGAGTGAGCCTCTTTGCAACCATCTTGTTGGGGACCCTCTGTGCTTCCTGGACTTGCATGTCTATTTCCTTCACCAAATTAGGGAAGTTTTCTTTTATTATTTTTTCAAGTAAATTTCCAATCTCTTGCTCTTTCTCTTTTCCTTCTGACACACCTATAATGTGAATGTTGGAACACTTGAAGTTGTCCCAGAGGCTCCTTACACAATCCTCAATTTTTTGGATTCTTTTTCCTCCTTGCTATACTGATTGGATGTCTTTTTCTTCCTTATATTCCAAATCATTGATTTGATCGCTGGCTTCATCCACTCCACTGTTGATTCCCTCAAAATTGTTCTTTAGTTCAGTTAGCATATCCTTCATTTCTGCCTGGGTCATTTTTATGATGTTGAAGTATCCACTGAGTTCCTTGAGCATCCTTCTAACCAGTGTTTTGAACTCTGTATCTAATAGGTTGCTTATCTCCATTTCATTTAGTTCTTTTTCTGGAATATTATTCTGTTTATTCTGTTTATTAATTTGGACCATATTTCTTTGTCTCCTCATTTTGGCATCCTCCTTGTGTTTGTTTCTATGTATCAGGTTGGGCTGCCTTGACTCCGTACCTTGGTAGCAGGACCTAATATAGTAAGTGTCCTGTCGGGTCCAATGGCACAGCCTCCCTTATCTCCCAAGCTATGGACTTGTGGTGCTCCCTCTATTTTGGCTGAGTACTCCCTCCTCTCACAGATGAGTCTTGATTGCTGTCAGCAGGACAATGGGAGAGATTTACCCAGCCCAGACAGCTGGTGGGACTGGCTGTGACCCCTGGCTAGCAACCACCTTCCTCTGTGGCTTGTGGAGGTGGTTGTGTGGTGCTCTGACATGGTCTGTAACTGTCTGCTGGGTGTGCAGGCTCTGGGGTTTCCTGGGTGGGGCAGGCCGAGGTCAGCCTCCACCTATGTTCTACTGGGAGCTCCTTAGCATAAGCTATAAAGTGATCTGCAGATGGCTGCTGTTAGTGCTGGGCCTGGGGCCACTCAGCCAGGGGCATGGAGGCTGGGCTCTGCTGTTGCTTGTTTGAATGGATTTAGGAAGGTCTGAAGCCTGTGCCTAACCCAGCCCTTCATACGGAAAAGCCTCTGTTACCAGTTTGAATGGGCCTATAATTTGGATGGGGCACGCCCTCAGATAATTGTCATGACAGGGTTTACCATGTGAGCCAGGCTGATGGAAATTTAGATATGGTACCACCACACTGTGGCTCTGTGTGGGGAGGACTCAGAAGAGGTACAATGGCCACTGTCTGCAGTTCTGTCTGGGAGGAAGCTACCCCCCAGCTCTCACCCTAATGTCAGACACTTCATTTCCTGCCCCCGATACTAGACCCTGGAGGGAGGGAGTTTGAGCAAGTCTGTGTGCAGACCCTTTAAGAGGAGAGGCCTGAGAACGCATCCTGCAGTTTCTTCTTCTGACCCAGCCCCCACTGGTTTTTACAGCCAGAAGGTATGGGGACTTTGTGGCACTAGAACCCTGGGCTGGACGGTCTGGTGTAGGGGTGGGATCCCTTGCTCCTGAGATATCCCTCCATTTTTTGTCTCCTGCATGTGGATTTGGGACCACCCAGTTCAGTGTCTGCAACTCTACCCCTCTATCCCTCCTGCCTTTCTGGATTAATGTAGTTTCTTTAATTCCTTAGTTATCAGAGTTCCATACAGCTCGATTTTCTGACAGTTCTGAGTGATGGTTCTTCTATATTTTAGTTGCAATTTTGCTGTCGTTGTGCGAGAAGGTAGCCACATTTACTACACCTCCATCTTGGCTGGAAGTCGCATGAGAGCATTTCTTGTCTCTCTCAAAACTCTCTTCCTTCTAAGAGACAGGCAGTCTCACCAAGGAAAAGCATCCTCAGCTGACGGGTCCTCACGGAGGTTCTTTCTACCCTCTGATATTCTTTATTAACCTTCCAAACAATCCTATGATTTACAGAGAAACAAGAGTTGAGAAAAGCAAACTACCTACATTTGAAGGGATTTCTCTTTGCTGTTGTTATGGACTAAGTAATGTCCTCTGAAATTTTATAGGTTGAACCTTTAACCTCCAATACCTTAGGATGTGTCTGTATTTGGAGATAAGGCCTTTAAAAAGGTAATTAAATTAAAATGAGATTGTTGGGGTATGCCCTAATCCAATCTGACTGGTATATTTTTAAGAAGAGATTAGGCCACGCACACCCTCCAGGGATGTGTGTGTGCACGCACAGAGGGACCCCCACTTGAAGAGGCAGCAGGAGGGCAGCCAAAAAGAGCTACAAAAGAGAAACCTCCGGAAACTAAATGTGTCAACACCTTGATTTTGGACTTGTAGCCTCCACCTGTGATTAATACATTTCTATTGTTTAAGCCACCCAATCTGTGGTATTTATAATGGTTGCTCTAGCAAACATAGTCGTCCAACAATATTTAATGGGAGGCAATTTCTGTCATTTTTATCCAGCCACAGTACCGTCCCTATGCTCTTCTTTTAACCTCTTGCTCCTTCCAACCCAGAACTCAAAATTCTCTGTTTACTTTCCCCAGCTCTATCCACCCATGGCAGTTTATTTTCATGTGCTCTTCTTCACATCCTTCTTCTGTCTCTTATGTCTCCCATCTTTTCTTCAGGGAACCAGAAATTTCAAGCAAAACTTTAAACATTTTAAAGCTAAGCCTTTCCCTGGTTTTATATGCACTATACTGAAACACATGTACTTACATCTTGCTCCTGAGAAAGTCACACTGGCGAAAGCTCAATTACAGGTTGCAGCAGGAAAAAAAGGCATCATAAAATGATAGACTAGGTTTTACTTCAAATCTATACTAGATTATCAAGTTTACCTTTTGAGATTACCAGAATCGCGGGAGGAGATTGCATCCCCATAGAACTAATACTAATGCCCACGGAGCTACCTGCAGAGAAAATCTGGCTCCATTTAACTTCTGCAGAGAATTTCCAGAAATGCTTCCCTTGGTTCTAGTTTTGTGAAGTGTGTAAGACTTAGCAAATGATAGGCTGCATTTTGATAGGGAGCCAATAGGTCAGGGTCCTTTGATAGTTCTGTGCTCTGTAAACAACCTAGGGCATTGCTATGGTATTGTCAACACTCAGTTATTTAGCGTATAATGAGAAAAATGCCTTGGCATGCATTGTCTCAAAACTTAATCAAGAAGTTGTGTGATTCTGACAACTATTATATAACAGATAGACATTTTTTACTTAAACTGCTAGACTGTATACATTTGTATTAATGGTACATCCTTAACTGAGTCCAATTTGTTTATAGTGACAATAGAAATCACCGCAATTACTGCATATTGGTAACAGTAGTCACAGATGTTATGGTAACAGACTTAAATGATGGCCAACTAATGTATCCTGTCCATTTAAGCCCCTCGATCTTTACCCATGAAGCTTCATTTCCTGGAATTTTCTCCTTCCTGCACTGGATCTTTCCTCTTGGAAAACTCCAACTCAGTTCACTGGGATACTTTTCCTAAAAGTATCTTCTCCTGCACAAGAAACAATGTCTGATATATCTTTGCAATGATAGTACTTGGAATAGTAGTGTATATTGAATGTGTTCAAAACAGATGGATTCTGAAAGTGCCCAGAATGTAGGAAATGCCCAGTAAATATTTGTTGAATGAATACATAATACCTGAAGGATAAATCTGTAAATTCTTCATTGTCTATCTTTTTATACCATTCTGTGGTGGATGTACAAATTAGCAAGTCAACGGGATGGAGAGAGGAGAAGGAAACCCTAGGCAATGTGGGTGACCTAGATCTCAAGATGACAACGAGCCCCCACAAAATGGGGGGAGCCCCACCTCCTTCCCAAACCAGGTAGGATCAGATCAGTTTAATCTTTCAAACATATTGAACTACCCACACCTAGTAAAAGAGAAGTCTATTCTGTATGTGTTAAATCACATGTCCAAACCAGGTTAAACCTAAGGCATCTCAAGTTATCCCAAGTTTTTAAATCTGCAGCAAACTAAAAATTAACACAAAAGCAGAATCAATTTCTTTAAGATTTTAGCTAATTTCCCCTTGTGAATTCAGCTCCTATTTAGTATATGGTGGGTGTATGCCCTCATGTCCTGGTTGAGAGTAACATTCAAGGCTCAATAGTCTTGACGGTAAGAGGGAGTATAATGTACTCAAAAAGAGGAGAAAGGTTAGAGACAATACCTACTCTTTGCCCTCAGCAAGGCTTTGTTCCATTCAAAAATTGAGAAAAAAAATCAAATCTCCAGCTTCCAAAGAAAAACAAAATGCATACACAGAGAAATTCAAAAGTAGTTTCTGCACAACACCAATTGGGTCTGAATTTGACATCTTGTGACTCACTGAGGAGTCCCTTTCTTCATGCAGCACAAGACTTTACAGAAACACTTACTCATTCGAGGGATGTAGTTGCCATTCCATTCTCTGCCTAAAGGTAAGCCAATACGTAGGGCATAATTGATATATTCTAGGACAGAAGTGGCACGCCTGAGAGGTTTCACCTGCTAGTGATGACACTTTACACTCCGGCTTACAAATTATAACTAATCTGCAGTCAAATCATGTTAAAATTGAATCCCTTGCCAGGTGCTATGGTAAAAAAGATTTTTCATGTAGCAACTCTTCAAGAATCTTAAATAACTCCATAAAAAACAGGGTTATCCCCAGCTTGTTTTCTATAGGTTGAATGCAGTTGAAAGCTCAGTAGAATGTTTATAAGAGTTATTGTCCTTTCCTCCACCACGTTGTCTGCCCCTTCACCTTTTACTGATGCCGATAATGTCATTGAATCATGCCAGGTTGCACCGTACCCTCTGCCACTTCTTATCAGAATTTTATAAATGAGTCTTTCATTCTCCATAGCTTTGTAGTTTATTGGGTCTGATTGCGTTGGTGGCATGACTCACAGCAGAAACCAAGTTCAGCTTGCTCCTTTGTAGAAAGTTTTTTCTTTTCTTTTTTTCTTCTTTAATTTTTTTTATATTTGTTTTGATACCATATATTTTTCTCCTTCTAAAATTTAGACTTCATTGATATGGAAGAGGCAATGAGAGTTTACCAAGTTCTACATATCATATTAAAGTTATAATTTCTCAGTATAAAGTATCAACATTGTAAACAGACTCCATTGATGAGCTTCATTAAGTCATGCCACTTGATCCTTCTACATTTCAAAGACAGTCCAATTTTATTTCAAAGAACATCTCTCCGTCTTTATAATTAAGATTGCCAATTTTCATGGATTAAATTTTTTTCTTTTACAGAGCATAAGAAGAGACAAGCTCTGGGGAACACTAAAAGCTAAACTTCAAAATAAAAACAAAACTGTTACATTATACTTGCTTTTTTGTAGCCAGTAGAATGAGACTGCATGCGGATAGACCAGGGGAGGAAGACACTGACTCAATTTAATGCAGTACAGATTCATGTAAATGAGTAGGTTTAGTTAAGTTCAATCATATTTATTGAGGGCTACTCTATGACAGGCATCGTGCTAGGCACTGAAGACATACAAAAAGCAGTGAGATATAGCGTCAGCCTTCAGGAAGCACGTAGTCTGCTTGGAACACTAAAATGTACACACGTGACCATTATACAGGGAGACATGACCTGAGTACTAAAGGTGCACAGGTGGAAGAAAGAGCAGGCATGTCTTATTTGGGGGATCGGAAAAGGTTTCATTCACCAAGAAAGACAGTTTCTAGTCCATGAATTATCTTGTATTAAACTAAGAGCTCTCCTGTGAAACTGAGTTTCCCAGGACACATTCACCTGTGGGCCAAATTGGGGTCACATTCACCTAGTTTGTTTCCTTTCACTGGTTTGCACCTCTAAGCCCAAGTAGCCCACTCTACTTCTGCTGCAGAGTTGCACCTTACAACTTCTGAATGCTCCCTGGACAAGTCATAAAACCTCTCTGAGCCAAAGTTTTTTCATCTGTAAATGGTAAAAATATTTTCACCATTGAATTGACATAAGAATTCCATGAGACTATACACATACACACATGCGCGCACACACACACACACACACATATGAACTATTATTATTTTATACTTGCATTGTAAATCCTATCCAAAATGTCTAATGACTCATTTCAGAGAAGTAAAGTAAAAGAGATAGGATGCAACCTTTCTCCCATTCCCTCTCTGGACAAGCCCTGCTTTATGTCCCTAAGTTGAAGAATGATGAAAGAAAGAAGAGAAAAGAGTAAAACAAACTTCTCCTTGGGCCCTGTGCACTTCAGGTAACAAAGTATTTTGCATTTGATTTTCTTGAGATTTCTCTAGTCTGTTACACAACTGCATATTTACACCTCTCCACTGAATAAAAACAAGGGCAATGGCTGTTGCACCAACAAAATCTCTAATAGATGGACATACAAATGGAATAAGCGGTCAAGATTTTTTATTTCCAAATATCTGTCTTCACAAACAATCCATCAGTAATTCGAAGCATAGCTCCCACCTAAGTAGATCCAGGTCTGTAAACACTCTACAGTTCCAAAATAGACAACAAGAAAGTTGTCTTCTATCACTTGTACATCTCTATACCAACCTGTTACAGATTGCATAATTTTCATTAGACTGGCTGACATAGCTCATGCATAGTTGGCTGTTAAGAATAAACTATATGAAGATGAATTCGTTCAGTTAACTGTTCATCATGCCACTAAAAAAGGCAATTGTTTGAAAAATCAAAATAAGAAAAGTTCTGCATTTTATTCTTTATGTTCTCTTGTGGAAATAAACAAATTTTACCATGCAGTTAAACATTCCTTTGTTTTTAATTAAACTTTTTAGTTTAAGATATCTAAAAACACACACACACTTGTAAGAAATTATATAGTAACATCCTGTGTGATCTTCACCCAGTTTCCGCCCATTGTAATATTTTTGCATAACTATGGTGTAGTGTAATATCACAATGAGGATACTGATATTGATATAATCTTGAGATAATCTACTAATCCTATTCAGACTTCCCCAGTCTTATATGTACTCATTTTTATGGGTGTATGTGCATGTACATGAGTATGTGTGTGAGAGATGTGTATTTATTTCCATGCCATTTTAGCATCACATATCTACCTCCACCACCAAGATGCAGAACCCCTCTACCACCACAAGGGTCCCTCATGTTGCTGTTTTGCAACCACACCCACCTCCCCGCTTCCATCCTTAATCCCTGGCAACTAACAAATAAATGTTCTTTATTTCTGTCATTTTGTCATACCAAGAAGGTTATATAAATGGACTCATGCAGGTAAGGAACCATTTGAAATTGGCTTTTGTTACTCATCATAATCCCCTCGAGATTAATCCTGTTATGTCTATGGATAATTTTAATATATTATTAATGTTGAGTAGTAATCCATTGTATGGATATACCTCAATCTGTTTAACATTCAGCTATGAAAAGATATCTAGGTTTTTTCCAGTTTTTATATATTATTAAAAAAGCTGCTGTGACCATTCATATATAGGCTTTTCTATGAACATAAGTTTTCACTACCCTGAGATAGAGGCCCAATACTGCAGTTTCTGAGTTGTACGGTAATTGCATGCTCATATTTATAAGAAACTGCCAGACTGTTTTCCAAAGTGACTGTACTGTTTTATATTCCCACCTGCAATGTCTGAGTGATCCAGTCTTCTACCTTTTCTTTGTATCACATTAGTCAGTATGAATGACACAGTTAGTAAATAAATAAATGGCCCATATAAAAAGAGCTTGTAAAATGTCAATCCAGAAAGTCCAAAGGGTAAAAAGGCAGGAGTTATATTTAAAAAGCTACCTCAAGCAACGGCCTCTCTCTGACTTGCCTCAGCTTCTAACATGTGCAGGTATGCCTCATGCTCCTGGAAAGCCCCAATATGCCCTAATGCTTTACTTGGTGTAAATTATAATAAATAAATCTTTTCTTTTTTAAAACAGGATCATGACCTATAAAATGATTCAAGTGGCCCTCTGTTCAACATTGCTCATAGGTAAGAACCTATTTTTTTAATTTATCATATCTTTTACAATGACTAGGTTGATAGATAACCCTTTTTTATTTTTTAAAGACATAAGTGGACAGACTTTATTCATAGATGGATTCTAAGCATTGAGGAAATCAAACTGTCTGTCATGCAGTGGTTTTGAACATGTTAATGTCAATTGCATGTTTGTGATCATTTTATTCCTAATTGTGTGTTAACATATGAACATGTTACTGTTGCTAAGGAGACTAACCACTGTCACCAAAGAAGTGCTCTGGTGTCCTTGAACAAAGAGGAAATTTAAATGCCTTTTAGAGACTGTAATACTTACATAGTGCTGTTATGCAGAGACCTCAAGGTACTTTGTGAGTGTGAATTCACTAACCTTTAGGGCAAGCAGTAGCTCAGAGGAGTGGTGTTTAAAAGATGGATTAAGGAAGGCACTGGAGGCCAGATAATCTGCTGCCAAATTGGCCCAGTGACTCAGTGGCTTATATCTCAACTGAATTGAGGGGTCATTTGTTTTTCTTGTAACCAAAACTGAAGATATTCACAAAGGTGCAAATTATTCTCGCAGTTAAATCTCTACAATTTATAAATAATTTTGATGAAGATGCTTAAATCATAATAAATTTCTAGTGTTACTGTGATAAGCAAGAGACCTGTGCAAAAAAAATTATGTACTTTGCTTGAAATACACACACACACAAATAAATAAATATTTAGCAATATCTAGATTGTTTTTTATATTTCATTTCTTTTTGCATTATTTATTTTTTAATTTTATTTTTCAATTACAGTTTACTTTCAATGTTATTTTGTTTTAGTTTCAGGTGTACAGTATAGTGGTTAGACAATCACATACTTTGCAAAGTGTTCCCCTGATATTTTAAGTTCCCACCCGGCACCATACATAATTATTACAATATCATTGACTATATTCCCTATGCTTACACTTCCGTGACTATTTTGTACCACCAATTTGTATTTCTCAATCCCTTTATCTTTTCACCCATTCCCCAACCTCCTTAACAGTGACAACCATCAGTTTCTTCTCTGTGTATATGAGCCTGTTTCTGTTGTGTTTGTTTGTCTATACTGCTTTTTTTTAATTTTATATATAAGTGAAATCATATGGTAATTGTCTTTCTCTGTCTGGCTTATTTCACTTGACCTAATATTGTTTAAGTCCATCCATGCTGTCACAAATGGTAAGATGTCATTCTTTTTTATGACTGAGTGATATTCCATTGTAAATATGTACCACCACTTTTTTATCCACTTGTTTACTGATGGGAATTTGGGTTGCTTCTTCATCTATGCTTTTGTAAATGACACTGCAAGGAATGTAGGGTGCATATATTCTTCTGAATTAATGTTTTAGGTTTCTTCAGCTATATACCCAAAAGTGGAATTGCTGGGTCATCAGTCAATTCTATTTTTAAATTTTTGAGGAAACTTTACACTGTTTTCCATAGTGCCTCCACCAATCTGCATTCCCATCAACAGTGCACTATACCTAGACTATTAATTTAGGTATATGCATGTGCATATATGTGTGTGTGTATACATAATTAACCTTTTATTCCTAAGTCTGTGAATAATTTTAATAAAAAGTTTTAATGATCAATATTGCACTTTTATTTGGGACATGTTTAAATAAATTATTTAGAACTTTTTAGCAAAGTTTTTATAAAACAATTGTCATCACACCAAGTTACAGCACGTATCTTCAGGTGAAAAAAGTGAGGCTGGCTCAGTAGAAGTGAGTATCTGAGGAGCACACTGCAAATTGAAGTCAGGGGCTAGGTATAATCCATCAGTATAAAGCTTTGCATTGACTGCTGTTCCATGCAGTTGACTTTAGAGTGCATGACACTGTGTAACTGCAAGGCCGAAAGCATCATATGTGGTCACCCCTGTGAACACTGCGGGGTCAACGATATCTAGCCAAAGGAAAATGGTTCTGCAAAAGTGACTTCTGTGGATTCGCTTAAGAATTTGGAATTAACTTTAACTCCAGCTGAGATATAAATATGTCTACCTATTAAAAGCAACTGCTTTGACTGACTTCACTTAACAAGTAAATGAATGAATGAATTTTATGTAATTGAAGTTCATGAAATTACAAGCTGAGATCAAAAACTAAGCACAGAGGACCATTGACACTGCTGGGTTAGCCTCAGACCCCAGGAAAGAGGCTATAGCTTGCGGTCTGAAGAAACTGATGCCTTTAGAACCAAATTCATTCATTACTCCAATAACTAGTTTAGCTGACATTTTCTAAATCGCACAGCTCTAAATTAGGAAATAATAGCTTGAATCAACATTCTTTGCTTCTCCTTTCTCCCTTTTTCATATAAGAATGTAACCAATTCATCTCCTTCTCCTTGGAGCCCTTCTGTTAATCATTTTAAAATTTTGTTTGTCTCTATTATTTAAAAAAAAAAAACTGTGTTAGATAAGTTGTCTAATAAATTACTTTTGTCTAGAACTTAATTTGAAGTAAATAGAGAAAAGATCTAATTATCCATTTTCCTGTTGGGAATGCTGACACCAAAAATGATAAAGAACCTTACTCAAGAATTAAATTTACAAGCAGAGTCCCCAAATTATTTTATTGATTTTTCTCAAAATGGTAACTTCTACACATTGGAGATGATTCCCTGGCCAGGGAATGCGAAATCTGAGTGTCATGATTTGATTGCAAAACAAAACAAAGCAACTCTCTCTTTAGCATTTAGGTCAAGAATTGCTTTCCCCTATAATAGAACAGCAAATACTGCTATTACTCTTTTAAACCTTTATTATAAGTCTGGAGCAGTCCATAGGTTACTTTAGTTCAACTCTCAGAATCACTCTGCAAATAGATGCTATGATTCTCATTAAACAAAAAGGAAACTGAGGCTTCAACACAGATAAATGACCCAACTACACAGTTAATCAATAGTGGATGCTGATTCACATCCAAATTCTACATCCTGGTCTCCTGAGAACAAAATTCTTTTTCTACCTACTGTCCCCTCTGGCACTACAATGTTAGGTGTGAGAAATGCAGAAACGGGAGAGGCACCTGAAAGAATAAGAGAGCCCATATGGTAGTCATTGGTTCCACAAAGAAAGGTCAGGAGTTAAGGAGCTGGGTTTCCTCATTTTACCTGAGGAAATAGAGCCAAATCTGGATATAAACAAAGACTTTCTATGACAGATCCTAGTTGAACTGAGGGTAAAAAGAAGTCCTAAACTCAGTATGTTCCATCTCGACATGGACTTGTTAAAATCAAACAGCCTCATATCACATAAAAAGGGAATATGGAAAATACACATACAAAGTGTTTCACTGGGTAAGTAAACCAGTTTTGAGGGTTGACTCATGTATGAAACAATTTGGGGAAGAGAAGTTACCACTTTACTTTTGACCACTGATCAGAACTGTCAATAAAGTACAAGTATGTCCTCTAGTTTTAGACAGAAGGAAGATCATGTTGTTTCTCTAGCATAGTTTCAGTTGTTGTTTTTCAGTCCACAGCTAGTAACCAAGGCCAATTTGTCTTAAAGTTTGTTTGTTTGTTTTAGTTTGTTTCCTCTTGACAAGAGCTGTTAAGCTCACATTTTCTCCCTCAGGACCCCCTTTTTGCCCTCCCTTGCATGGAACAAATGGCCTTTTTCAGTCAGGCCTGCAGTCCTCCAATTTCTTGGAAAGTCTGTATTCACTGATACGCTTTTGGTTTCTGTTTATAAGATTTTGTTCTTAATTTTACCTACTCACTTTGGCTTAAGGTTGATGGATGCTCTGAAGAAAGTGGGTAGTAAGAATAAACTGGGAAATAATTTAGTTGGACAAAAAATGTCATTGCCTATTACTAGATGCATTGAGCATGCTGAATGTTGTAGAAAAACTATTTTCCTACCTACGTGGAATCATTTGTCAAGGCATTGGAGTTGGGAATCCCATCAACACACATAGGCAGTGACCCAGAAGGGGTCACTATTGAATCATGTAAAATGCTGCCTGTCTTGACTTAAACATTTCTCCGTCTACAATATTAAAAACCAATAAAATATATGCCAGTTCCAGAATATATACCAGGGAATTACATGGTCACAAGAGTGAGTGTGAATGTAGCTATGTTTGCAACTGAGAGTAGGTTAAAACAGATAGAGGTTTCTGTTTACATTTCAAAGTACCCAACACATCAGCAACTGTAATGTCAATAAAGTTGAAGTTCCTGAGTTAAAAGTTCAGTTACAAAGCATTTTATTAACTGATAGTTTAATACGATGCTGAGGATTTGAGAGCTGGTCCACCCCATGGTTCATTGTCCCTTTCTTTTTTCCAATTCATGTCCATTAAATCTCTGCTTTCTCTCTGCCCCCGCCCCCCCCCGCCACTTTTTGTTGTGTTCCTTCTTCCTCTGGCTTCTTACATTTTGCAACCTCCCTTCTTGTTTCTTCTTCCTTTTACGTTTTTCTTGATGTCTGTCTTCTCTTCTCTTCTTTTTCTTTTTCACATTTCTTTCTCTCACAACCCAAATTTCTTATCTCTCATTCTCTCTTTCTCTCTCTCTCACTAATTTTTATCTGAATTATAGCAAAGTGAGAGAAACAATTTTATTAAATACAACTCTTTTATCTCCTACCATGAATTTTTCATCAGTAACTAAAATGAAGAATGAAAAGGAAAAATATTAATTATTTTATTATTTGTGGAGAAAATTATTTACTTAACACAAAGAATAAAATATTCAAGCCTAAAAAAATATGAACCTAAGCATGAGTACTGGAATTTCTTACAAAATTATGAAACTTCTCCCTCATTTTTAGAGATCTTTGAAAACATTACAGTATTGCCAAGATGTCTGTATATCCTTTTCTCCTGATTCTTTTTTGTACTTAATTCCTGGTGACCATTTATACTTTAGTACTTAATTTATGTGCATGCATAATTGCCTGGGTACTTATTTTATTTTTTTTTAAAGGCATAAATATTTTAAGGGCAGGGACTGAGTGAGACTCAGTCCAACTAAAATAGTACATAGTAAAGGTTATTCTCTCATTGCTTAGACTGAGTGCTAAGTGCTTTATTTTCAATATCTCATTACTGAATGTTTTGAAATGTGACAGAACTATAGTGCTTATTCTTCATCTCCAGAACCAAGTATCAGTAACACTACAAATACCAGTATCACCCAGCCCAGAGAGGACAGTGCTGCTGTAAGCCCACCCTGGGAACTAGGCAGACCTGTGTGTCTTCTGCCCCTGCTGAGTCCCAAGACATCAACTTCACAGACGTTGAAGGTCCCATGAGGGAAGAAAGTCACAGTCATGGCTTGGAGTGCCCTGGTCTGCACTCCATTTTATTTTTCCTGTCTCTTAGTGAGGCTCTGAGACAACAGACCTGTTATGGTCTCTCCAACACATAGCACTCCTTTTCTTTGTCCTGGTTTTGATCAGTTTGAGCAATAAACCAATGATGATTATGGGAGGCAACCATTTTCTTTCTTACTGAGAAAGCCCAATTGGAAGATGTAGTACACTATACACTAGAAGTACATAAAGAGTCTGATGATCCAATGGCAAATGGCATATCCTTTTGCCATTGGATATGGCAAATTTCATATCCAATTACAGGTTGCAGAACTGGAACAGAAAGTTCTGCCCTCTGAGGGCAGCTCAGTCTCCAGAGAAAGAAGGAAGAGCGGGCTGGACCAGCCAAGTTGTACTTCTTGGATTTACCAAATTAAATGAGGCACTTCCCCTTCTGAGGGACAGAGTACACAAAAGGGAAAAGGGAGGACTGGGATTACTCCAGATGGACTCCCTCTGTGTGAAAGAAAACAGGAATCTGCCATTAGACTCTGCCCTTTCCTTTTGCACCTTAAGTTTCACATCAGTTCACATTGATCTTTTTAGTGTACGAGTTCCTATCACAAATATCGTTTTCATGGTCGTGTGCATGGTGTATTGACTATTCAGTAATTTTTCCACCATCCAATTGAAAGTCTCTTTTTCATCCTTCCCTGGGTGATGGTAATATAGGGACTCTTTCCACTTTTAACAATATAGCACCCGTTACTCCCATGCTATTCATCAACTTATGATGGACATTCATCTCTTTGTGTACAGTATGAATACATTTTTATTTGTTTTACCTTAATTATTGAATATGTTTATTTTGACTTCTCTTTTACTTATTTCTGTCTGTTCCAGTGCTGAAATTCTCAGCATGTAAACTCCTTGATGGTAGTAGGAGCTGTGCCCACTTAGCATATCCTATATGCTTCCGATGACATAGTATGCAGAGAAGGACAGCTTCAATTAATGACCTCTTTGTTTTCAATGCATTCCAGTCAAAAATATTAGAGCTGGAAGAGACCTTTAGGATGATATAGTGCAGCCCCATCTTACAGAATAGAAAATGGAGGTGCCGGAATAAAAAGTGGTTCGGTGACAAACCGGTCAGTGCCAGGACCAGGATGAGACTTTGAATCTCTGATCTTTCTTGACTTGTGTGAAGAGAGCTGTGATCTCAAATATCTCCATACTCTGAAGTGTCTCCCTTATTACTACTGTACAAAACTTTCTGCAGAGGATATTCTAGAATGATTTCTGTAGTAGAACCCTAAGTTTGACAGGTCTTATTAAAGCTGGCAATGATAGAGGATGAAAGAAAGGACGATCTGTAGGAAGTTGGAAAGAGAAAAATATATTTTTTTCTAGATTATGATTATAAGGTTTAATAAAGGTATTAACCTGACTCATATTGCCTACATTTAAAAAACCCGCCCATTTAATAGCCAAAAGGTAATAAAACCCAGGGTTCAGTATTCAAACCCCAGCAGTATTTTATAAGCTTGCAATCTCAAAACTCTGATCTTGTTCTCACTAACTTTCAAGGATGATCAGGCAGAATGAAAAAGGGAGGAGAAATTTCTCAAGCAGAGAGGATAATAGCATGTCCTTCTATATTACTTACATTTTATTTCCAGTCCTGCCATTGACTTACTATGTGACCTTGAGTGAGTCATTTCATCTCCATGTGTCAATTTTCTCATTTGTGAAGTAGGACAATAAATACTACTTTCCATCTCTCTCCTGGGTGATGTTATTATCACCATCAATTAATATTTATTGGATGCCTGTTTGTCGCATAATACTGAGGAAAGAGCTTTGTTCTGGGGGCAGAGTAGGAGGCCAGAGGAGACTATTTCAGTGAAACAGTTTCCATGAGCAAAAAAGAAGATTTACCAAAGACAGCAATGTTAGAGCTTAAAATATTTAGGTAGGGTAGCTAGGGCTGACATTTTTAAAGCATGCTTCCTAGCCAAGATTCATGTAATCTCAATGTTTTTCTTAATGATTGTACAATGCACCAGGATAGTGATGGTGCAGAATACTGGCTTTACTTTTTTGGGATTCTAAATAACGCTATCTTATAAATTATTGTGTTTTCTTTTTTTAGCTATAACTTATATCTTATGCATAATTTATTTAGAAATATTTACTAGATATTGAAGGTATCAGTGTTACTTTACCGAGCCATTCCCTTTGTTTTAAAAAACAACTTTTAATAAATAGAATAAGTACATATTAAACATGTAACATTATATAATACTTTTTCTTCAAAGGGAATGAAGATAAATCTGAAAAGCCACTTACTAACACATTCCAGCTAAAACCAAAGCTTTAATGCTGGTCAGTCCACATTGGTCAGCCCAAATGAATGAGTTTCCTACCTCCTCCAAATCCATTCTGTCTTCCTGATTCAGACCCCACTTACCTCTCATCTGGACTATTCAAGGAACCTCTGACCTCGTTTCACTGACTCTGCTCTCTCCCTATTGCCACCTGTCCTCCATAGCACTGACAAAGCAGTTTTCATAAGTAAATCTATGAATGGATAAACAAAACACTGACATATACAACCAAATTATTTAGCCTTAAAAAGAAATGAAATGCTGGCCTATGCTACAACATGGATAAACCTTGAATATACTATACTGATGGACAAATATTACATGATTCCCCTTATAGAAGGAACCTAGAATAAGTAAACTCAGCGAGACAGAAAGTGAAAGGTGGCTACCAGGGGCTTGGGGAGAGAATAATGGGAGCTACTGTTTAAAGAATACAGAGTTTCTATTTGAGGTAATAAAAAAAACTCCGGAGATGGTGGTGATGGTTGCAAACATTGTGAATGTACTTGATATCACTGAATTGTATACTTAAAAATGGTTAAAAGTTCATGTTTTATGTTCTATATATTTTAACACAATAAAACAAAAACGTTTAAAGTAAAACTGTGTAGGGGGCCACTTTGAGTGGTATAGGGAACTGAAGCCCCACGCAAGATGGGGCCTGGGAGAGGACCCGTAAACCTCAGCCAGAACACTGGTAATACAGTAGACAGGCAAGACCCGACAATAACTCCAAGGGCCGCGGTGGGGAAATCAGGCCTACCAGTAAACTGTACTCCTTGAAGCATGCTTTGTTTCATCCTCAAGCTCTGTTGATCTTATACCAGATAACCAGCTCAAGGCTGGGAAAGAAATTTACAAACTTCCTGCACCTTGACCCAAATCCCACCTGGTGCCATAATGCTTGCTCAACTTGAACCCAAGCAGTACAGTGTGATCCTGCCATTGTCTTCTTTTAACATCACTTATTCTTTGTGAGCTTAAATTACTGATGTAATTAGATTACCTATACATTCCTGCTACCAGTCCCCTGCTTGTAACCCTCTCAATAAAAGCCATTGAGCACAGGGGCTCCGGGCATTCCCCACTGGAGGGAATCACCTTCCCCTTTCCTTGACAGGGAAACGGTGTCTGGAACAACTCATTCTTTCGTCCGTGGCAAACCAGGGGACTTTGCAGGATAGAGTCCCCCATAAAGCTGGTTCTATCGTTTTCTGGTACAGAAATGATTATTATTTACAGAATAAAGTGCAAACTCCTTGGTATGATAGTAATAGTCCTTCAGAATCAAGCTCCAGAATATCTTTCCAAGATTATCTTTGACACCACGGAGATATCTTTTAATCACATTGGCAAAGTGAGGGTCCTTGAACCTGAAGCTGATCTTGCTGCTCTGTTCCTGAGCCCTTTCATCTAGTGTTTTGTACCCAAAGGCAACCTGACTGATACACAATATCCAGAGAGGCTGTCATTTTCAGTAGGCACTTATTTGGAACTAGAGGTTACTGGATTGACGAATTAAATGATAAATAATAAGGCTAATAACCTGAACCATGCTTAGAGCTCAAGGCCAAGCTTCAGAAAAGCATGAGATCTTAGAGACTGTATAAATAATGATTGTTTCTTTTTTCTATAAATGCATAAGACTATTATTATCATTATTATTATCTGGCCCCAAGCATTCGTGTCTCACAGTCATAACATAGTGCAGTGGCTCTGAGGGGAGAATTTTATCTCCACCTTCTACTAGCTGTATGGCCTTTAACATATTTTCTAACTTTTCTCTTACTTTTTTCCATGTCTGCAAAATGAAATGATTGACAGTGCTGCTTCTTAGGTTTGTTGTAAAGGTTAACTAAAGTAATTCAGGTAAAGTATTTAGCACCATGCTCAATAAATGGTAGCTAACATTATTAATGTTTGTGTATATATGTGTTTTCAAATGTTGGTCTTGTAGGTTCCCAATGACTTTTGCTCTCATCATTCCAATAGATTAAAATTAAAAGTCTTGCCCCTTCTCCGGTCATGCTAATTTAATCTTTTCTTCAAGGAATAGGTTAAGCAGTTTCCTGACCATGAAAATGTCTGTTTGTGTCCCAATGCCCCAGTGTCCAATGATACAGCCTTCCCCAAAACTCTCTGAGCACAATCAAATCTTGTGTTGCCTTGTTTTGTTTTGTATCTTAGACCTTTTCTTTCCTTCTCCTCATATGTCATAGCCCTCTGTACCCCAAACCATACAGAGTATTGGTCAATAGAGGTCTGTTAATGATGAAGCTGTGAAGTGCCTAACATAGCATTGCTTACAATTAAATTTGTAATAAATCCATTTTTAACACAAGAAATAAGCAGATTGTATTGTTACATACAGGTCAAGAGTGTGTTTTCTTTTATATTGAGTGAAGTTACAACTTTGAACACGATTAAGTTTTATTTAGAAATAAAAACACAATATAGACTGTTAAAATTTTAAGATCCTAAAGAATTCTGGATTTTAAAAATTGTCATATTTTTTTAAATTCTGAAATGGGAAGGAGATAGAAAATACAAGCCTGTTTGATTTAATGATGGCTCTCTTAATATAACAACTTTTAACTACAGTGCCAGATTTGGGAACACTCTACTTTAAAATGAAATACAGGTTCTATTTGAGAAGTCCAGGAAAGCAAGAATAAGATTGTTGACTTCAGGTTTGGGTCAAGTGGTTTGTATCCATTAATTTGTCCAAACCTTCCAGTAATCCAATGTTATTTTGTTACTGTGTTGTTGTTGTTGTTGTTGTTATTATTATTATTATTATTCCTCTTTACATATAAGAAAACCAGAGCTTGGAGAAATTAAGCAGCTTGCCTAAAAACGTGACGAAGCTGGGATTTGGTTTCAGGCTTGTGGCTTTCATGCATGTACAGAAAGAAGCTCCGAAAACATTCTTGACCCACCACACAGCTCTGGCTTTCATGCTATACCATGTACAGTTCCCATTGGCTGGTGACTGTAGGATGGTAGCAAAGGGCGAATTTTCCGGGGTTTCCTTCTCAGGCATCTCATCTCCCAAAGACCACAGCTGTGTCTCTTTAAGAGAAACATTGAGATGTAAACTACTGCCCTAAAAGATGCTGTGCTCTTGAACTCTGAATTACAGGAGCACTGGGAGCGCCATTTTTGTCAGAAGACCCAGCAAACCAGTTCCTACATTTCAAAAGACACATATATTTGCAGGATTTCTGGGACCCAGATCACAGTCCAGATGTGTGGGAAAACACACTGGCTGATCAGGTATTTGCATTAGAATCAAATGGCCCTTCAGCAACTATCTTTGCTTTTAGTTTATTACACATGATTTTTATTTATGATATGCTGCATAGGGATGTTTCTTACATAGATCGACCTTCCTTCCTTCCTTCCTTCCTTCATTGTTGTTCAGTTACAGTGGTCCTGCCTTTTTCCCCATTGCTCTCCCCCACCCGCCCCCACCCTACCCCCCCCCCCGCCACTCCCACAGCACCTATCTTTTTAAATAGGCATCATATCAGCTGGCCTAGCCCTGACTTTTCCTTTCCTTCTGCCATGAGCTATACCTGCCCTTTCCTTTCGATAAAGTGCTTTTTGCAAATGTCTCCTCCTCTCTGAAGGCTTCCCCTGCTTTCTAGGGAGGCCTTTATCCTTCCTTCTTCTCTCCCCTTTGCACGCTGTTCACATGTGAATAGCTCACAAATGTCACACTGGAATTATTTGTTTTGTGCACCCAACCTCCCTACCTAGGCTACAAAGGTAAAGTGCATGTCTTATACATCAAAATAATTATTCTCGGGAGCTACTAAAATGACTGTTATGTAGTCAAGTTTCAATAAATGATTACATGTTTGGGTAGGTGGGTGGATGGATCACGATCACAGTTTAGTTCCCACTCACTTGTTCAGCAGCTAATTTCTTTCTGTGATAATTATCCAAGCCTTTAATGTCATTTCATTTGCTTGCCTTTTGTACATTTTCCTATTCATTCATTCCTATTCCTATTCATTTTTATTCTCACTCCAAGAAAAGTGGAGAAACTTTCATTCACTAGTTTTATTTCATCTTTTTGATTGGAAAACTCTTTGAAGCCCCAGGCCAAATGAAATTGCTAAATTATCTAAGGACTTCAATCAGTCATGATTTTCCCTCTTAAAACTTAGCAGTTTAAAAAACAAAGGTATATATCAATTAACAAATTCCTTTACCTATTCTTTTTCTTTCATTCCTTCTTTCCTCCCTTCCTTCCTTCCTCCCTCCCTCCCTCCTTTCTTTCTTTCTTTCCTTCTTTCTTTCTTTCTTTCTTTCTTTCTTTCTTTCTTTCGTTCTTTCTTTCTTTCTTTCTTTCTTTCTTTCTTTCTTTCTTTCTTTCTTTCTTTCTTTCTTTCTTTCTTTCTTTCTTTCTTTCTTTCTTTCTTTCTTTCTTTCTTTCTTTCTTTCTTTCTTTCTTTCTTTCTTTCTTTCTTTCTTTTCTTTCTTCTTTTCACATGTACTTGTCTCTCAGTACCACCAAGTATAAGGGTGGTATAAAATCATTTTAAAAATTGAATTTCCTTGTTTTCCTGGGGTCTGGAGACTGTCTTTACTCCACATAGCTAGGTTTTAACTAGTCTAGTAGGATTGGCATTGTTCTGCTTAGCATTTGCTGATGGAAACCACCAGCTTGAATAATGCATCTAATTCTTAGCCTATTTTTCCCTAACAGGCCTAATTTAGAGGTATTAAAAGAAGACTTTGTTTATTTGGCAAATAAAACCATTACATAAACTGGAAGACTGTGTCTTCTTTATGGAATATTCAAGTTTTCAAGTACCCTCCTGGCTCTAATTGTAGACCAGTGCTGCAATCAATTGACAGATACTGTAATATAATAAGACTCTACCACATTGATATACACACTGTATGTAACAAGTACTGCAAAACATTTCAGCAGTGAAATAAACAGATTACTAGAAGTATTGAAAACCAAACTATAATTGGAATTATTCTTCCATTGCATTTCTCTCAATCTTTTAGTGAATATTTGTATGATAATCAGAATAATTGATGACATGTGTTCTACACACTCAGAGATAGTGACTTGAGTTTTCTTTTATTTCAGGTTCCTGAAACATGGACTGCTTTGAAAGCAACAGCACAGTATTATCTGAATGTGAATGCTTTCACCTCTGACATGTCTACTAGCCAGTAAATGTGCTTTGCTGGTTAAACCAGGACAGCTAAAACAGTGGCCGTCAGCATGGCGATGCACCAAAACCAAAGGCTTTGGATGAGCTGAAGGCAAATGCTTGCCATTTACTGGATTATTTATTATGTCTGTCTCATAGAGATGTTGAGCAAAAGTAAATATAAAAGTCCATTAGCTGCATAGAATTTGAATTTTTCCATAAATGGTAAATAACATGAGAACTAAAATAAAAAAGACTGTAATACAAGAAAGCAATAACATTTACCAAAAAGGGCTTTTATGGAAAAATAAACTTGTTTAAAGCAGTGTCATTAAAACTCTCTGTTTATAGCCATTGATTTTTATTGACTCTTCTTTGTTGGTTTACTTTTTAATTCAAAAAAGAGGGATTTCTCAACTGGAGCTGGTCCTCTTCTCTTTTTTTCAATATTTGTCACTGTCTAAAACCAGTCTTTTTTAAAACCCCACTTCTGAAATTTTTTTCATCAAAAGTGTATTGTTGAAGGCAGTAGAGAATAAAATCTTAACTCATATTGGATGGAGCATGGTGGTACTAGAGTACCACCTCAGTACTCTAGTTTGAGAAATACTAAGGAGATGATACAACCAAATCACCAAGACTGCCCTATCCCAAATCACAAATAAGTGAAAGACACTCATCTGTAAATGTAAACATACTCAGAAGTTTTTTTTTTAATCACTGACTGAAGATATATTTATTGATTTTAGAGAGAGAGGAAGGTAGGGTGGGAGGAAGGGAGAGAGAGAGAGAGAGAGAGACATCAATCCATTGCCTCCTATATGCTCCCTCACCAGAGATCAAACCCATAACCCAGCTATATGCTCTGACCAGGAATTGAACTCACAACTGTTTGGTGCACAGAATGGTACTCCAACCAAATGAGCTGCCCCACCAAGGTTTCCTTAGAAGGTTTATAAAATGTATGTAAGTTTGTATTCTAGTCCATAATATACAATTGATGTTTATTTTAATATGAAATAACATTTAATTTACTGGCCAGGGATGTTTATTAATCTTTTATAAAACTGAAAAATTTACTCTGAAGGAAAGTATACTACAATAATCCTATAGTTTTCCATATACCTATGGAATACCACCTCAGTACTCTAGTTTAAGAAATACTAAGGAGATGATACAACCAAATCACCAAGACTGCTCCATTCCAAATCACAAATAAGTGAAATTTTTGTCTTCATAAGTATATTTCTCTGTATACATCTAGGTCAATTGTCCCCTGGGTGGGGAGGGGATTTATTTGGTAAATAGAAGCATTCCCCTCAAGACCACAATTGGTCTTATTTGTTCTTACAACAGCCTTGAGCACTTTTTCAGCAGGGGATATATCAATAAAATAAGTTGCCAAGAAGATGCTCTTCTCCAGGAGGACACTGGCAGCTATTTAGTATTCCATTTCCTATTCCATCCCCTAGAAGTGTTTTCAGCAAGAAATTAAAAGCTACTGCATAATTTATTATGTTAACTGTTATCCACTTTCAATACATATAAAGTTTTTTATTAATAGTTTATTATATTTTTTTCCATTACCGTTTCTCCCCTTTATACCCTCTTTCACCTCCACGCCACCCTCCACAATCACCACGCTGTTGTCTGTGTCCATGGGCCTTTTTTTCTTTTTGCTTGTTCCTTCACCCTCCAACTCCCAGCTTCCCCCACCTCCATCCAACCCCTGGCTCCCCCCAAGAGCTTTCAGCCAGCTCTCTATCTATGAGTCTGTCTCTATTTTGCTTGTTAGTACAGTTTGTTCATTAGGTTCCACATGTGAGTGAGATCACATGATACTTGTCTTTCTCTGACTGGCTTATTTCATTTAGCATAATGTTCTCCAGGTCCATCCATGCTCTTGCGACAGAGATTTCAAACACAGCTAAATGGACAAAACAAAGAACATGAATCATTTAGTTTTGCATTAAGAAAGTTTAAGGTTATACATAAACACATTGTCAGAGTTTCAACAATAATATACATTTTTCTACCACAGTGTTCTACTCTTTGATTATTTAATGCAAAATTAGAGAATGTCTGTGTATTGGTCAAGGTGCTCCACAGAATCAGAATCAATAGGATGTGTGTATATGTGTGTGTGTGTATATAAAGGAATTTTATTTTAAGGAATTGGCTCATGCAATTAAAAAGGTTGGCAAGTCCAAAAACTGCAGGTTAGGTTGGGAGGCTGAAGACCAGAGAAGAACCAGTGTTGCAGTTCAAGTCCAAAGGCGAGCAGGCTAAAAATTTAGAAAAGAGCCAATGTTGCAGTTCATTTCCTAAGATCATCTACTGGCAGAATCCTCTCTTGCTCGAGAAAGTCAGTACATTTGTTTTATTCAGGCCTTCAGCTGATTGGATGAGGCCCACCACATCATAGAGCACAATTTGATTTACTCAAAGTCCACCAATTTAAATGTGATTCTTGTTCAAAAACATCTATACGGAAACATTCAGAACAATGTTTGGTCACATATATGGGCACAGCCCAGCCAAGTTGACACACAAAGTTAACTATTACAATCTATTTGACGTTATTTAGATGTGTATTCACACACACACATATACATACAACATGCACACACCTCACACAGCTATGACTGAAGCAACATAGAATGGAAAAAAAAGAAAAAGATTTTAATTCATTTGTTCAATATAGTACAAGAAAGAAGTTTAGTGGAGTGTGGGCCCTCAAAATGTAAAATTCTAAGTTAGCTGCCAGGTAGATTTTGATTTAAGTAACACTGAAAAACAATTCTGTTATTAGGTGGTTATCTGATCAAACAAGCATGGAAAGGAGGTTTCTTATTCAAATGTGGAATTACGGCATTGTTCCCTCTCTGACCCCTCCCCCACATACCTCGCCACAACACATTGATCATAGGTTGCCCTGCTCTGGCGAATACCCAAGGCTCTGCGCCTTACAATGTAACAGGTGCACTGAAACAAAGAAATTTGGCCCAGATGAAAGAACAGATCATAATTCCCCAAAACAGAACTAAGCGATGAAGAGATAGCCAACCTATCAGATACAGAGTTCAAAACCCTGGTAATCAAAATGCTCACAAACATGGAATTATGTTTGAATAAGAAACCTCCTTATTCAAATTTTTTGAAATTTATATATTATCAGGAAAAAACAGTTTGGGACTGATTGAAAAAAGTTGAAGGGATTAGACAGAGAACATGTATGCATAACTCATAGACACGAACAATGGTATGAGGATTGACTGGGAAAGGGGGAGATGGGGAGATGGGGAGCAAAGGGGGAAAAATCGAAACAACTATAATAGTATAAACAATAAAAATAGCAAAAAATAAAAAGAAAACAAATAAAGCCAAGCAACAAACAAAACAGCTTAGGTCTACATAAAATAATTTATCTAGACATTTAGTTAACTTTCACACAGCTGAGCAGAAGTGGTGACTATTCAGCTTTTTTAGATAGAATTTCTAAAAACCCAGGTGCCACATAATTATTGCTTATATGCAAAATCAGCGTGGACCAGAACAATTCTGAATTCAGTCTTTAAAGAAATTGATTGTACTGAGGTACCAATTTTCTGGTTGCCTCTACCTAATTGATTGTTTTCAAAATATGTGTAAGTTGACATCATTGATCATTTTTGGAAGGGGGTTCCAATTTGGTTTAAGTCTATACATTATAAACTCTATGTAAAAGTCTTGCTATTCGAAGTCTAAAGACTTTTTCAACATTTTTAAGAGTCCTGAACAAACTTCAACAATCTGGGCCATATTTGGAAACAGAGAAGATCAGAGACTACGCTTTTCCCAACTGACTTCTGGAGACTCTAATAACCTCTGCATCTGGGATGTTGACATGTTCTACTGTCACATGAAGAACATAAATACTGTGGTGAATCTGAATTCTTCTGAAGTAGAAGGTTTCCATTCTAAAATCTTAAAAAAACCATGTTGATTTGCCTTCTCTGTCTGATGGATTAAATAGCCTCGCTACTTAAGTAGAAGTGACTGGTAATGATATTCCCACTAAATTTAGACTTCCCTGAGAGTTTGCTACAAATTTGAGGCTCACCAGCATCATCCCTCTTATTACATAAATAGTATTCTGCTAAGTTTCCTGAATTTTTATAAAACCAGTCAATAAATATACCAAATATCAGGCTGACCTTTTATTGTAGTCTCTTGGACACTCTTCCCTCTAGAATTTCTGTAATGTTGATTCATACAGTTTCCCAGTGGATATTCCATGTTAAATTAGTCCAAAGAAACAATTTTGTGTATCCTTTCAATGAGATTCATGAGAAGCATAGTTCTAATCTTGTTATATGAGGTCTGTCTGGGAAAAGTCCAGCCATTGTTAATATAATGAGAATGGTTTGCACAACATTGATGTAATCTGGCATCCAAAGAGAGTGGACTGGAATGAGCATGCATGAACAACGATGACTTCACTGTATTAGTCAGTGGGAGCAATAGATGTCATTGAGTGAACATGTGTACTGTGTGGCTGTCACATTCAAAATGACTGAGCGAGTAGAGCAAAAAATCTGCATCAAATTTTGCTTTAAACTGGAACATTCTTCTGCAGAAACTATTTGGATGATTCAGAAGGCCACAGCTATGGACAACTGGTGTTTGGCAGCTTCATCACAATGCTTCCACTCATGGATCACATCTTGTGCAGAGTTTTTTGGCAAAACATCAAATCACCCAGGTGATTCAGCACCCTCAGAAACCCTGAATTGGTGTCCTGTGACTTTTGGCTTTTCCCAAAACTAAAATCACCTTTGAAAAGGAAGAGATTTCTGACTGTTGATGAGATTCAGGAAACTATGATGAGGCAGCTGATGGCGATTGGGAGAACTATGTGAGGTCCCAAGGTGCCTACTGTGAATGGGACTGAGGCATCATTGAATGAGACATCATTCTCCTATGTACAATGTTTCTTATAACTTGTGTCTTCTTTGATAAATGTCTCTACTTTTCATAGTACATAGTTGGATACCCTCTGGACAGATCTTGTATATCCTGCTCGAAACCTAATTTTTAAAAAAATTTTGACTGATGAAGAGGGGAGAAAATGACATTTATTGGGATATACACTTTGCTGTGCAGTGCACTAGACACTTCCTATACTTTATCTTATTCTCATATTCTAATAAGGAAGGTCCTGCAGAACCTATTGTACAGATAAATATTAAGGCTTAGATAGATTACATTGATACAACTAACTAAAGGTAGGTTTAAAACAGCAATTAGAAGGTCCAAACCTAAATTCTGTCTTCACCAATGTTAGTTGTGCAATCTTGCGCATGTCACTTACCTCTTTACATCTCAGTTTTCTTGTCTGTATTATGAGAATGATTGGACCTACTTAATGAGAGAAATGCAAAAGATAATACACATAAAGCACTTTGAACAGTGCCAGGTATGTAACTAAACAATCAATAAATGTTAGCTATCATTATTAGCCTGCCTAAGGCTATATGAAAATTCATGCTCTTTTCTCAATATCACAATGTGGCTCCAGAATTTTTTATCCAGAATTCAAAGCTCCCCATGATCTGGTCTCATTACTATTATTCCAATTACTCTCCTTGAATATTCTTGATATCTTGCATCATTTATTGATTTATTTATTCTCTTATTTAACAAACACTATTGCCAGCTTTCTGGACCTCTGGCCAAGATGGAGACATAGGTAGATACACTGCCTCCTCATACAACCAAAAGGACAACAACAAATTTAAAAACAATAAATACCCAGAACTGCCAGGAAATTGAACTATATGGAAGTCTGATAACAAAGGAGTTAAAGAAGAAACATTCATCCAGACTGGTAGGAGGGCAGAGACAGGCAGCTGGGGTGGAGAGGAAGCACAGCAAGGCAGCGGGCTGGCGGACAGGATGAGGTGGCTGCCAGTCCTGCATTTGCATGCAGATAACCTGGGAAGAATAACTGGGAAGTGAGACAGACTGCACAACCCAGGGTTCTAGCAGGGGAAAAGAAAGCCTCAAAATGTCTGGCTAAAACCTGCGAGGGTTGCAGTGGTGAGAGAAACTCCCAACCTCATGGGAGAGGTCATTGGAGAAGCCCACGGGGTCCTAGAATGCACACAAACCCACCCACCCAGGAATCAGCACCAGAGGGACCCAACTTGCTTGTGGGTAGTGGGGGAAGTGACTGAAAGTGGAGCAAGAGCTGAGCAAGTGGCATTGCTCCCTCTGTGACCCCACTGTAACATATCATGTCACAACACAGTGACAGTGGGTTGCCCTGTCCTGGAGAATACCTAAGGCTCCACCCCTTCTAATGTAACAGGTGTACCAAGACAAAGAAATATGGCTCAAGGAAAAGAACAGATCAAAACTTCAAAAATAGAACCAAGTGATGAACAGATAGCCAGCTTATCAGATGCACAGTTCAAAACACTGGTAATCTGGATGCTCACAGAATTGGTTGAGTATGGCCACAAAATGGAGGGGAAAGTAAAGGCTATGCAAAGTGAAATAAAAATATACCGGGGACCAACAGTGAGGGGAAGAAAACCAGGACACAAATCAATGATTTGGAGCAGAAGGAAGAGATAAACATTCAACCAGAACACAGTGAAGAATCAAGAATTCAAAAAAAAATGAGGAGAGGAACCTTTGGGACAACTTTAAATATTCCAGCATCTGAATCATAAGGGTTCCAAAAGGAGAAGAGGAATAGCAAGAAATTTAAAACTTATTTGAACAACTAATGAAGAAGAAATTCCCCAGTTTGGCAAAGGAAATAGACTTCTAGGAAGTCCAGGGAGCTCAGAGAGTCCTAAAGAAGTTGGACCCAAAGAAGCACACTCTAAGGTACATCATAATTACATTACCCAAGATTAAAGATAAGGAGAGAATCTTAAAAACAGCAAGAGAAAAGGAGACAGTTCTCTACAAAGGAGTTCCCATAAGACTATCAGCTGATTTCTCTAAAGAAACCTTGCAGGCAAGAAGGGACTGGAAAGAAGTATTCGAAGTCATGAAAAGCAAGGATCTACGTCCAAGATTACTCTATTCAGCAAAGTTATCATTCAGAATGGAAGGACAGAAAAAGTGCTTCCCAGATAAGGTAACATTAAAGGAGTTCATCATCACCAAGCTCTTATTATATGAAATGTTAAAGGGACTGATTTAAGAAAAAGAAGAAGGTCAAAACTATGAACAGTAAAATGACAACAAACTCACAACTATCAACAACTGAACATAAAAAAAACAACAAAAACAAACTAAGCAAACAACTAGTACAGGAACAGAATCACAGACATGGAGATCATATGGAGGGTTATCAGCAAGGAGAGAGTCGGAGGAGAATTGGTGCAAATGTACAGGGAATAAGAAGCATAACTGGTAGGCACAAAATAGACAGGGGCAGGTTAACAATAGCATAGGAAATGAAGAAACCAAAGAACTGACATGTACAATCCATGGACATGAACTAAGGAGGGGGAATGCTGGTTGAGGGGGGTGCAGGGCAGAGGGGAATAAAGGGGAGAAAAAAATGGGACAACTGTAATAGCATAATTAATAAAATATACTTTAAAAATAAATTAAAAAACACTACTGTCAGCTTTCTTTTACCTTGTCAAGTTGGAGATAATAAAAACATTGAGACCCATAGTCCCTTCTCCACAGACCTTTAAATTCAGTAAGAAAGATAAGCATCCACTATATTTATCGAGATGAATTACAGAGACTTAAATTACAAATTGTGTGTGCACAGTGAGTAGGCAACTTACTCAGTCTGGAGGAGTCAGGGAGTCAGGTAAGTCTCCACTGAGGAGGTGGGTTTAGATTTAAGTTTCAAAAGATGCTTAAGGGTAATATATGCAATCACTATAATTACAACTTTTCTATTATAGTATATTTTATACTTATAGTATATTTTTGTACTGTTGTTACAGTATATATTTTATTATTATATTATAGTATATACTTTTATATTAATATAAAAGTTTATATTATAGTATAAACTTTGTAAGGGCTGGATTTACATGAGATTTATATTTGCAACTCCAACAATATCAAGGACAATGCTTGATACGCAGCAAGAATTTGATGGATAAATGGATACTGTTGAAAAGAGTGTCTATCCGGGAGGTAGGTGGTATTTCCAAAATTTTCATCTTATCCTTTGCTATAGATAGAATGTTTTTGTGTTCGCCAAAATTCAAATGTTGTAACCTTGTCTCCAATATAATGGTATTTGAAGGTGGGACTTTGGGGAGGTAATTAGGTCATGAGAGCGGAGATCTCATGAATGAGAATAGTGCTCTTAGTAGGGACCCTACAGAGCTCTATAGCCCCTTCAGTTATGTGAGGACACAGCAAGAAAACAGCTCTCTGTGAACAGCTCACCAGACACCAAACCTACTGACACCTTGATCTTAGACTTGAGTTTCTAGAACTGTGAGAAATAAACTTCTGTTGTTTATAAGCTATCCAGCTGATGGTGTTGTGTTATAGCAGCCTGAATAGACTAAGACACATTCTTATATCAGTGACAGAACAAACAAGTAAGATGCAATATAATTTATCTACATGTTATCCAGTGAATCAATAAGAGAATTGAGTAAGAACTCAATTTTTTCTTTTCTGGTCTTTAGTTTCATCCATGCAGCAGACTATTTCACAAAAGACATCCATCCTCCTGTGCCAATTCATTACAATTTAAATAGAATAACTAATGGCTGGGGATACTGTACATCTAGAACAAATGAAAACTAAAGGTATTTATTTTCATGGGTTGATTTTACTTATTCCATTCATTTTCCTTGGATTGATTTAAAACATCTCAGGCAACTGAACCAGGCAGAGATATATATATATATATATATATATATATATATATATATATATCACTGTTATCTCCAATGATAGTGACAGCCTGAGTGAATTTTATTGAGAGTAATTTAGCACTGACTAGTTAAATATACAAACTACCCCTCCGAGGCAGAGACATTGCCAGACTCCGTCAAATTAGAGACAAAACAATAAATGTTTGGAGATTACATCACAAATTAAAACTGTCTTGGAAGGCAGTTCAAATATAAAAACAAAATAATTATTTAAATTCCACTCATGACAATGACAAAAGCAGCTGCATTTTCACCTTCTGCTCATAATGTTAGAAAAGAAGCCAATTATTTTTTAAAATAAAGTGTGTCTTCTTCACCCTATCCTTTTTATTCCATTAAAAGTAAATTTGAAGAGGTTCTTTGATTATCTTTAAACCAAGCAGTAACTATAGAGAGGGAAAAATTAACTTGTAGTACAGCTGAACATTTTTTCCCCAGATGCTTAATGTTCATCTCCTTGTTCTGCCCCTTCTTAGAAAGAAGGGAAGAATATTGTCGGCTATTTAAAAACGTAGCCTTCATTCACGGGCTGGCATTGTCTGCGTGGGCACGCCACTGAGCACTGCTATGGCTGAGACTCTTGCCTATGAAATGAAGGGGACAAAAGCACGGACCTCAACCTCATAGGGCAGAATGAAGTTTGTGTGAGATGAGCTTCTGGCACACAATAGGTCCTCTACAAACGCTTTCTTTGCAGTAATGGAATGCACGGATTTCCACTTTGGTTTCAAAAATGGATTTAACTGTTAGGAGAAGTCTTTATCTTATAAACACAAAAGGGTTACTGGGTTTTGTTTTGTTTTAAAGTTATAAATATATTTGATTATGACATGTAATGCTGCAGAAATTCCCACCAGAAGACCCAGTCAACAATTTTATTTTATCACCTGAAGTGTTCTTTTTGATTCATAGGCCACTGCAGATCATTTTTCCTTAATACAGCTCTTGGAGGAGTGGCCAAGAATGAGAAGCTGAAAAAAATGAATCAGAGGTAAATTACCAAAACCTTTTTAGACTTCATTTTGCATGTAATGAGGACCATTGAAGGATTTGATATGGAGAAGTAACTTGATTAGCTGTGCATTGAAACAACACTAAGCCACTGGTATCATTTGTCAGAGATTATCTGGAGAAAAGCCAAATGAGAGGCTGTGAAGTGAGTTTTCTCCTGTCTTCCAAGGTTTTAGCTGATTGATCTGGTAAAATAATGAATGCTGAAGTGTTAATAGAAAATTGTTCGTAGAAAATCCATTTCTTCCTCTAGGTAATGTGTATTATAATGGTTGATCATTGGAGTAATTTTCTTCTTTCCCTTAGCAACTAGAGAAGATATTTGCAAGCATATTGGGCTGCCTTCTAAAGATTTTCTTGAAATCTTAGAGGACAGGTTATAAAAGAGCCCATTGCCATAATTTTAAAGAAAACAGAAAGACTCAGTTTTATATGTTTTAGTCTACCGGCAGAGTACAAAGTTACATTTGGCAAGATATTCCAAGTGTCTTTTTCTCATTTGCTCCAATTACACAATGGTATAAACAAAACAACACAACAACAGCATAACAAAATTGCTATTTGAAAAGGCTTATAAGTAAGTGATAAGGGAGAAGGCAGAGTCAAAGTTCGCATCAGACTTTCAAGTGCGGGTGCCAGGGTAGTAAAGCCTTTGAAAACAGGAGAGATGAGCGGGACAATCTGATAGGTTCATGAGGTCAGAGGATGACGTGTTTGGTTTCAAACATTTAATTTCATGCTCCATTTTCTTTTCATTCTACTATCTGTTCAGGTCATTTTATGCATAAACACAGGTGTTAGATATAAGAAGTTATGAACTCACTTTCTAATTGAAGAGTTTAATGTGAAAAAGACAATAAGCTAGTGCTACTCTAGATGACAAAAGCAAAACAGGCAAGACATAAACAAGTAAAAAACACCAACAAAAATCCCAAGATATTTGACAAATTGCAAAATGCTTTCCCCACCTTTCTCTTTTGTTTCTCATTTAACCAGTAATTAATTTTGGAAAATTTAATATATTACATGACAATTAATAGTTAAAGATTCTATTATTTTTCTGTTTAAAAGAAAAAAATATTTAAAAATAATAGTTTCCGAATAAGCAAGTGGGACCACATCAAAATAAGAAGGTTCTGCACGGCTAAAGAAAACATCAGCAAAATGAAAAGGGAGCCAACCATATGGGAAAACATATTTGCTAATGACATATCAGATAGAGGTTTGATTTCCAAAATATATAAAGAACTCACTCAACTCCACTCCAAAAAGACAAATGATCCAATCAAAAAATGGACAAAGGACCTGGGCAGATGCTTTTCCAAGGAAGAGATACAGAGGGCCCAGAGACATTTGAAAGGAAACTCGGCATCACTAGCCATCAGAGAAATGCAGATCAAAACCACAATGAGGTACCATCTCACGCCGGTCAGAATGGCCATCATAAACAGATCCACAAACAACAGGTGCTGGCGAGGCTGTGGAGAAAAGGGAACCCTAGTACACTGTTGGTGGGAATGCAGACTGGTGCAGCCACTGTGGAAAGCAGTGTGGAATTTCCTCAAAAAGCTGAAAATGGAACTGCCTTTCGATCCAGTGATTCCCCTACTGGGACTGTACCTTAAGAATCCCCAAACGCCAATTCAAAAGAACCTATGCACCCCAATGTTCATAGCAGCACAATTTACAATAGCCAAGTGCTGGAAGCAACCTAAATGCCCATCAGTAGATGACTGGATCAAAAAATTATGGTACATTTACACAATGGAATACTACTCAGCAGAAAGAAAAAAAGAACTACTAAACTTCGCGACAGCATGGATGGAACTAGAGAGCATTATGCTGAGCGAAATAAGCCAGGGGGTGAAAGACAAATACCAGATGATCTCACCTGTAAGCGGAACCTAACCAACAATACAAAGATGCAAGGAAAATAAGACCAGCAACACTGAAAGGAAAAGAAACCAACAGAGACAAGAGGTATGGAAGGAGAGGGGGACAGGGGAAAAGGAAGGGAATGGAAGGGTCGGGGAACGTGTAGCAAGGTCTCATGGACAAAACCAAAAGGGAAGGACTGAGGGAGGGAGGAGAGAGGGGGCAGGGGAAGGTTGTGGGGGGAAAGCAGAGACAAATGTATTTGAAAAATAAAGAAAATAAATTTAAAAATAATGAAAATAATAGCTCCTATAAAACACTAAATTTTTATGTAATTCTTTATCTGACCGAAAATAACTGATATTCTTTCATACAGTTTTTTAAAACTTAAAGTGCATATTGTTAATTTAAAGAAACCAGTCTGAAAAAAATACTTATTGTATGATTACAGCTCTATGACATTCTGGAAAAAAAGCAAAACTATAGAAAGAATAAAAAGATCCATGGTTGCTAGGGGTTTGGGGGCAGGAAAGGATAAATAAAAGAAGCACAGGGGATTTTTAGAGGGTGAAACTGTTTTGTATAATATTGTAATGGTGGATACACAGCATTGTGTATTTGTCAAAACACATAGTACTATACAACACAGAGTAAACTTTAGTAAACTTTGTACTTTAGTTAATAATAATGTATCAGTATTGATCCACTATTTGTAACAAATGTACCACACTAATGCAAAATGTTAATAGGGGAAATTGTATATGTAGAAGTGATGGTACATGGGAACCCCATGTACTGTCTCCACAATTTTCTATAAATCTAAAACTCTTCTAACAAATAAAGTCTATTCTTTTTTAAAGAAAGAAAAAAATAGTACTACTCTGACATCTACTATATCAGTGCTAATGCCAACCTGCATTCCAGAATATTTTACTTGAAGAAAGGGTAATCATGCACCTGGTTTTTCCTGTTTATGTTGGTTGTTCAGGTATAATTATTAACTGAATCTCTCTTTGTTCTCAAGAGTGTTCCGTTTAGGATGATAAGTTAACATGGTCACTGTGTTTAGAAGAAAAAAGGGAAGTAACATCTTTTTAACATCTGTCTTTGAATGCAAGGAACTGGACTATGCCTTTCCTTAGTCTCTCGTTTAAGCCTCACAATGTTCCCATGAGGACAATTTATATTTTCTGTTTTATAGATAGAAAAACTGAAGCTCATAAACTCATTTACCCATGACCCTACAATTCCTCACTGGCAGATCCTGCAGTTAAACCTTCATCTCTATGACCCCAAAGCTCATGCTCTTTCTACTTCAGTATTTGAATGCTGTAGAAAAGCTATGTGATCGTTGGACATTTTTTTCCAGACATTGTAATTCTTTAAAGAATTCTATGGCAGGTACTTCTAAGAAGCTCATATGATTGGTACTGATATAGTAGAAAGCAGAGATTATATGTAAAGAGAGTTTTAATTTTAAAACCCTTGAAAACATTTTTAAATAAATTATAATGATGTCATAGTTACTGTCTGTTCCACCCTTGGGTCATCTGAGGATAATGAAAATGTAACCCATTATCTCCCATAAGTACAGTGATAGGTAACACCCAAATCTATTGTCTGATCTCAGCAGGGAAAAGCTGCTTATTTATCTGTGCAGCCAGGAAGAAATATTTGTGGAAATAGAGTCTTGTGGGCCATGGCAACTGACTATTCTGTCAGTTGGAAACACCAGATCAACCTTTTCCTTTTTAACTCTCAGTGCAGCTCAGCTCATTTCAAAGACTGCAGTTTCCTGGCCAGGATTCCCATGCACATTCTTCTCCTTCACTTCCAGATTCTCAGTACATCAGTAAACATGGCCACTTGCCATCATCTCAAAAAAGAAAAAATAAAAAGAACCCTCCCTTGAGATTACAGTTTTATTTGTGATAGAATCAATCTTAGCAGCTACTGGAATAGAAGTTGCTTTGTAAACCAGAAAAAAAAAACTAAAATGAAAGAAAATTATAGTCCAATATCCCTGATAAACATAGATGCCACAATCTTCAACAAAATATTAACAAATTAGATTCAGCAACACATTAAAAAAATCATACGCCATGATCAAGTGAAATTTATTCTGGAGGTGCAAGGTTGCTACAATATCTGCAAATCAATTACCATGATACACCACATAAACAAAATGAAGGATAAAAATTGTATGATCATATTAATAGAAACAGAAAAAGCTGTTGACAAATTCCAACTCCAGCTAATGATAAAAACTCTCAACAAAGTGAGAATAGAGGGAACATACTTCAACAATGTAAAAGCCATATATGGCAATCCTATAGTCAACATCATGCTCAACAGGGAAAAGCTAAAAGCATTTTCATTAAGCTCAGGAATATGATATCAATGTCTACTTTCACCACTCTCATTCAAAATAGTACTGGAAGTCCTAGCCACAGCAATCAGACAAGAAAAAGACATAAAAAAGGCATCCAAATTGGAAAGGAAGAAGTAAAACTGTCATTATTTTCAAATGACATGATACTGTATATAGAGAACCCTAAGGAGTTCACCGAAAAACTACTGGAACTGATAAAAAAATTCAATTGATTTTTTTTAGTAGCAGAATTCAAAATAAATATCCAAAATTAGTTGCATTTTTATATGCCAATAATGAACTATCAGAAAGGGAAACTAAGAAGACAATCCCATTCACAATTGCATCAAAAAGAATAAAATACCTAAGAATTAATTTAACCAAATAAGTAAAAAATCTGTACCCCAAAAATAATAAGACATTGAAGAAATAAATTGAAGAAGACACAAATGAAAGCATAAGCTGTGCTCATGAATAGGAAATATTAACATTGTTAAAATTAACCATACTGCTGAAAGCAATCTGTAGATTCAATGCAATTCCTATCAAAATACCAATGGTGTATTTCACAGAACTAGAACAAATAATCCAAAAATGTATATAGAACCACAAAAGACCTTGAATAGACACAACAATCTTGAGGAAAAAGAACAAAGTTGGAGGAATCTCACACTACCTAACATAAAATGATACCACAAGACCACAGTAACCAAAACAGCATAGTACTGTCATAAAAACAGACATATAGATCAGTGGAACAGAATAGAGGGCCCAGAAATAAATTCAGACTTTCCTGGTCAATTAATGTTTGACAAAGGAAGCAAGAACATAGAATGAGGTAGAGACTGTCTATTTAATAAATGGTGTTGGGATAATTGGGGAGATTCATGTAAATAAAAAAATGAACCTAGACCGCCTTATACCATACACTAGAATAAACTCAAAATAGATTAAAAAATTAAATGTTAGACTTGAAACCATAAAAATCCTAGAAGAACACATAGGAAGTAAAATCTTAGACATCTCTCTTAGCGATATTTTTTTTCTATATCTCCTTAGGCACAGGAAACAAAAGAAAAAGTAAACAAATGGGACTACAGCAAACTAAAAAGGTTTTGCACAGCAAAGGAAACCATCAGCAAAATGAAAAGATGATGCACTGAAGGGGAGAACATGTTCACCAATGAAACAGCTGATAAGGGATTAATATCCAAAATTTATAAAGAATTCATACAACTCAACACCAAAAAAATCCAATTTAAAATTGGGCAAAGATCACACCAATAAACTCACTTTAAAAAATGAACAAAGAGCCTGAACAGACACGTCTCCAAAGAGGACATTCAGATGAGCAATAGACATATAAAAAGATTCTCAATGTCACTAATCATCAGAGAAATGCAAATTAAAGCCACAATGAGATATCACCTCATGCCTGTCATAATGGCTATAATGAATAAATCAACAAACAAGTGCTGGTGAGGATGTGGAGAAAAGGGGCACAATATAGAGATTCCTCAAAAAATTAAAAATGGAATGGCCTTATGACAAAGTGACTGCACCTCTGTGAATATATCCAAAGAAACCCAAACCACTAATTCAAAAGAATACATGCACCCCTATGTTCATTGCAGCATTATTTACAGTCACCAAGATATGGAAGCAGCCCAAGTGTCCATCAGTAGATAAGTGGATAAAAGAACTATGGGACATTTATGTAACAAAATACTACTTGGCCATAAAAAAGAAGAAAATTTTACCTTTTGCAACAGGATGGATGGACCTGGAGAACATTATGTTAAGAGAAATAAGCCAGTCCGAGAAAGACAAATACCATATGAGTTCACTCATGGGAATCTAATGAACAAACTGAACTAATAAGTAAAATGGGGACAGACTCAGAGCTGGAGAGCGGGGTGACAGCTGGAGGTGGGAAGTGAGGGGACGGAAGGATTGAGCAGAAAGGAAAAAGGACTCCTGGACAACAGTGGGGTGTTTTCTGGGGGAGGAGGGAATAAGGGGACTAAAAGGTAATATAAAAAATACAATAAAGATTAAATTAAAAAATAAAGTATATGACTGTCTAACCCTATGCTGTACATATGAAAATAATACAAAATAATACTGAACGTAAACTGCAATTGAAAAAATTTTTTAAATTAAAAACAAAACAAACAAAAAAAGAAATTATTTTGTAAAGAATCTCTTTTAAAGATTAAGCTTTCCTATCCAGGTGGAATCTTTAGAACTTTACTCTTTGTGTGGTGCTATAGCAGGAAGTTTGCATAGGAGATACAAACATCACCTCTAGAATCAGACATGCCTAGTACCAGCTCTGCCACTTTGAATTCTGCCAGTAATAGCTCATCCTTATATATTTCTCTGTTGCACTCTGTTCTTCAGTTTTCTCATGTGAAAAATGGAGATAATACGAGTAGCTATCTCATAGAGTTGTTGTGGGCTTAAATAAGGCATGTAAGAGACTTAGCCATACAATGTAAGTTCCAGGAGGACTGGAGAGGTCTGACTTACACTATTGAATGTCCAAGTTAATCTAACAGTTTTTAAAGTGTATTCTCAGGACACCTAGGGGTCCCCAAGACTCTGACCTGGGCCCATGAAGTCAAAACTATTCTAATAAGGTTACTAGGATATCATTTGCCTTTTCACTCTTGTTCTCATGTGAATGTAAATGCCATTTCCCAATAACTGCATAAGAGAATTTGCAGCACATAGGTTGTAGAAGCAGATACAGGAAAAAGCAACTGCCTTCTATTAAGTCTGACATTAAAGAGATTTGTAAAGTTTTAAAGCAATGTCACTCTCCTCACTAATTTTTTTTGTCTTGGCAAGTATATATATATATATTTTTTTTTTTTACATAAAAATGTTATTTATACTAACATGTCCTGGATTTAAGTGGAAATGGTTAAGTGAATTAATGAATACATGTTTTAAATATCCAAGTTTTGATTTCTAATACAATGAATATCCATGATGAAAACTCACATAATCAAAGTTCTCTGGGGCTTTGAAAAATTTCTAAGAGTGTAAAGAGGTTCTGAAAACAAGAAAACTGAAAACTACTAATTTAGCACAAATCTGGCATAAAGTAACCACTTAAAAAGTCATTTGCTGAATGACTAGCATAGAGCATGGCTTATGGTAACTGCTCAGTAAATGACAGCACTGTTGCTATTGGTGGTGATGAAGGAAATCGTGACAGGAAGTATGAGGAGAGCCTTCTATAAGACTGGAGTGAGTATAACAGTAATTTTTTTATGGAAATCTTACCTTGCCTTAGATATGGCAAATGTGAATTAGGGTTTAATGTAATGCAAAAATATTTTCAGCATTTAGACTTTATTTTTTAAGTTCATTCCTTTCCTAATGAGGATGCTCACTTTCTTCCTAGCTGAAGCACTTTGGAATTGAGCCATGGTCTGAAAAAATACAAAGTGTTATGCATGGTACCACACTCAATGAGTTGAAAGTCAGGATCTCTGGGTTCTACAAATTAAGGAGCCTTAGACATAGACTTAGTATTTACTGTGCAAATTGGATGGGAGAACATGCCTCAAAAACTTCCCAGTACACTGGACAATAGGGGATCCCGTCACCCCAATCCTCCTTTCAACTTCTTCTGCTGCATATTTTATGGCAGCTACTGAAAAGTGGGTCTTCATTTTGTCTAGATATTCTGTAACACTGACTCTCCAGGAAGAAAAAAAAAAGTCTGGTTAGTAATGTTTGCTGGGTTACAGCATTTTCATGATATAAATATTCCCACTATGGTCAGTTTCAAACTGCTGATATGATGTTGCTCCAAGCTGGGATGAAAAGTATGTAATTGGCTCTCACAGCTGGTTTGAACTGGTGTCCAGCATACTACTTATTCTGGGCCTGCACTATGACATTAAGTTCAACTTAAGTTCTGGCATTAAGTTCAACTACTTAGCCAGATTTCCTAGATCTTTGATTGTTGGCCCCACCCTCTCACACTATTTTTCTGCACAATATTCTAAATAGTCACTATTTTCAGGTCCCAGCATTATCTCTTGCTACTCTTGCCTCGATGCTTTAGCTAATGTTGCTATCTCTGGGCCCTAAAACCCCTACTCCATCCTTCTGCATATTTATTTTTTACCCAGTTTTGTTGTGGACAAACTGAAGACCTTCCTCTATAAAATCTTCTCCAGAAACACAAAGGTATCACTCATGTTTCTCCCCTAAAATTGTAGGGCATGCTGAGGGATAACATTTAATCTTGGTAATGGTGATACTACTCGTTATCCAAATATATCAATGTGTCGTTGTGGAAATGGCTCCGGGCAGCGGAGAGAGAACTGCATTCCTGACTCTCCCAGTAGAGCCAGTGGTAAAAGGCAACTCACTTTGAGCCCTGAGCTTTGGTTTTCTCATTTGTTAAATGAAGGGAATAGAATACATCATTTCAAAGAACACTCTCTGTTTCTTAAATTCCAGTATTCTCTAGTAAAGGTACTTTATATAAACAAAAATCACCTGATCTACTCTCATTAAAATTCGATGTCTTTTTTTATTGTTGTTCAGTGACAGTTGTCCCCATTTCCCCCCAAAACTCCCCCCACCTCCGCCTCCCACATTCAATCCTGATTCAAGTCAACTTGTCCATGTTTTACTTTATAATCACCTTTTCTTAATATTTCAAATTAAGAGTGTCTTATTTTCAGTTTCATCTCAGTTATTCTGTAAGATCAACTTCGCACACACTTTTCTAACAAATAAAACAATGTATAAGTGCTTTTGATGAGTGTTTAAAGTGAATAATAAAGTAATAATTTTTAACTAACTTTACAAAAGTGATCACGTCAAAGGATTAAAAGTAAAAAGGTACCTAGGTAGAAACTGTTTAAAATAAAAGTTTGAGATTCCTAAATACTTATAACATACTGCTAATGAAGTATTTTCTGTAGGACCATATCTTAAATGGAGTGATTAGGAAATAATAATTTGAGAACATATTTTGTTCACAGGCAACTTGATGGAGACTATATAATGATATGGTGAGATTAAGTTTTATATTCAGTGAGCAAGCCAAACTATATTCTTTAATTTCAGCTTTATTGAGGTATAATTGCCATGTAAAATGGTAAAATATTTAAAGCGTACATTGTGTTAATTTGATACAATTATACACTGTAAAAGGATTCCCCCCATTGATAAATGAATACATCCATCACCTCACATTATCCTTCTTTTGGTGTCAGAAACACTTAAGCTTTACTCTCTTAAGAAATACAGTGTTCCCAGCTATAGTCACCACGTTATACATCAGATCCTCAGAACTTATTCATCTAATCGATGTAAGTTTATACTCATTCACCAAGCTCTCCCTGTTTCCCCTAGACCCTGGCACCACTCTTCTACTCTGTTTTTGTGAATTTGACTTTTTTTGTTACTTAAGAGTCCACATAGCCAAACTATATTCTTAAACAAAACAAACTAACCCATGATTAAGTCCCACATTTCTTCCCTTTATATCTTTCTTTCTGGAGAGAGCAAAGTTTTTCTTTTAATCACTAAACTCAAGTGTGGATCCAACCTTTTCAGAATCTTGTGCTCATTTTCTCCTTGCTCACAGTGTGTGGTGAGGTAATTGCAAGGCAAGGAGCTGTGTTTAATCCTTTTTTGCATAGTTTGGTAAGGCATTCTGGAATGCACAATTTCACCAATAGTGATAAGCAGAATCATTCAAGCTGATACTGAATGCAAATTTCAGCCTATTTTCTCAGCATGAAAGGTAGTAAAATCAAAGGACTACAGGTTGTAAGTGAGTTTAGAGGTCATATATTTCTTTTCAACTTACAGTGTGGTTAGAGATCAGCAACATCAGCATCACCAGTCTGTTGAAAATGCAGAACCTGAGAAAAAGATGGCGGAGGAGTGAAAGGGAGTCACGCTGACCTCCTCCCAAAACCAAACTGGAATTGCAACTAAATAATGGAGTAATCACCTGGAAAGCAGTGGAGCGATAGTGGGAGAGGAGCCTTGGTGCCGCGGACAGCGGATTCGACTCTCACACATCGCAACGGGTGAGAATTGCGGTGGAGGCTCGAGAGTGTGGGCTGGGTGCGCACGGGCACTGGCACCAGAGGGACATTGAAACGGCCAGTTAGCGTCCCCCCGGGAAGAACGGGGTCTGAATCATAAACAGGAACCCCTAAACTACAGCCGCTAAAGCCGAGAAAATACAGACAAAACACAACCCCAAAAAGCTTAGGGGCACTCTCTGCCAGAGACAGGTGGCTGGGGATGCAAAAAGACATTTAAAGGGCAAACGCAAAAGTTGGAGCGGCAGCCACCCTCCTTGATCGCTGGGTACAGGCGGCAGCAGGGTGGGCTGGTGCCTGGGAAAAGACTGGTGAGGAAAACTTTGTGAAGAGAACTGACACTGCGGCCGGTGGAGCCCGGGTGATAACGCACTTCCCACTCTGCAGCTACCATCTCGCTCAGGCATAAGGGAATCAATTAACCTGCCTTTTGTGCGCTCCGCACACAGCTTGTGCACCTGTGACCTGCGGGGCTGAGTGCAGACTGTCTGGGAGAGCCTTGAGGAGAGACTGGAGACAGTGGCGTTGGGGAAAGAACGGGAGGAGGAACCGGGGAGTCCCGACTCCCTCCCCGTTCGGTAGTCTCCATTGTGGGCTGGAAAGGCGCGACCCCAAAGAGGCAGACGCGGGGCGCGCATGAACCAGACTGCCTGCGATTGAAACGCAGTCCGCACAGGGGTTGGATCCTCAGCCGAAGGGGTCACAGAACTGCCCAGAGGCCCCTGAGGGGAGACTAGAAACGGAGGCATTGGGGAAAGAACGGGAGGAGGAACCAGGGAGTCCTGACTCCTTCTCCTTGCCGAAGTCTCCATTGCGCGGGAAGAGGCCACACCCCCAAAGAGCCAAAAGCCGAAAAGCAAACATAGACACCCCCAAAACACCCAGAGCAGGCGCGCACACTTGCGCCGAGTGACTGGCGAGGGTTGGCGAGCGTGTGTGTGACCCACGCGGGCTGGCGAACGCTTGCACCTGCCGGCAAGGCCTCACACAGACTGGCACCCATACGGCCTGCGAGGGATTGCACAGAGGGGCAAGGGCAGGCATAAATTGACCTACCCGCCGCGATTGCGGAGCAGCCCACAAAATAAGTAGAGCTGCCCAGAGTCCCTGGAGGAGAGACCAGAAACAGGATTAACCGGAGAGCTGATTTCCTCCCATTTCCGTAGTCCCCATTTGGCGAGGGCAAGCAACGCACCCAAAGAGCCAAAAGCGGGGAAAACACACAATAGAAGACTCTAAACTGACCAGTGCCGCGAAGCTCGCGTGCCAGGGAGGTCAGATGAGCACGGGAGGTCGCGAATAAGCCCCCTGGTCTGGGGCAAACACATGCGAGCCCAGGCAGGTGGGGGACCCTGCCGCGCTGGGAACGCGCTCAAGGAGCTCTCGTGAGAGCGCAGAGAGATCCCAAAAAATAGCCGAGCCCTGACAGAAGGGGTCACAGAGCTGCTCCAAGCAGGAGTCAGACACAGGCATTAGACTCCTGAAAGGCTCAAACAAACAACCCAAGGCCCTATAGGGTCAACAACTGACATCATCAGAGGCAAGCCCAGAAAGAAAAGTAAAGGACAAAAATACTTAACAGACTCTCACAAAAATGGGAAGAAAAAGAAGTTCTCCCCAAATGAGTGGAAAAGGGGACCCCCCACAGAGAGAGCTCAATGAAATAGAGGCAAGGGAACTATCAGATATGGAATTTAAAACAATGGTTCTAAGGAAGCTCAATGAGCTCAGCCAGCTCAAAGAGAACTATGAGAAACTGCAGAGAAACTATCAGGATCTTACAGCAAACTATATCAGCCTGGAAAAGGACATAGAAACTATCAAGAAGACACAAGAGGATATGAAGAATACCATTTCTGAATTGAAGAACACAGTAGAAGGAATCCAAAGCAGGCTGGATGAAGCTGAGGATCGAATCAGTGAGATGAAGGATAAGGTAGAAAAAAGCTCCCAGAAAGAGCAAGAAATGGAAAAACAGCTCAAAAAGAATGAAGAAGCATTTAGGGAAATGCAGGACAACCTGAAACGCAATAATATCCGTATAATAGGGATACCAGAAGGAGAAGAAGAGGAGCAAGGAATAGAGAACCTCCTCGAAAAAGTAATGATGGAAAATTTCCCTAATTTGAGGAGAGAAAGGCTCTCATGGATCCAGGAGGCACAGAGGACCCCACTCAAGAAGGACCCAAGGAGGTCCACTCCAAGACACATCATCATTAAAATGGCAAATGTCAAAGACAAAGAGAGAATCCTCAAGGCAGCAAGGGAGAAGGAGAAAATAACATACAAGGGGGCCCCGATACGCCTAGGAGCTGACTTCTTAACAGAAACACTCTAAGCCAGAAGGGAATGGCAACAAATATTCCAAGCCATGAAAAGCAAGGGCCTACAGCCAAGGCTGCTCTACCCAGCTAGGCTCTCCATTAAAATAGAAGGAGAAATACGGAGTTTCCCAGACAAAAGAAAGCTAAAAGAATACATCTCTACCAAACCAGCACTCCAAGATATGCTAAGGGGACTGGTTTAAGCAGATGAAGGAAAAGAATGAGACAGAGAGGAACACAAGTACAAAGAGAAAAGATGAGTAAGTTTCTATCAGTAATATCTCTCAATGTGAATGGACTCAATGCCCCAATCAAAAGACACAGGGTAGCTGAATGGATAAGAAAACATGACCCACACATATGCTGCCTACAAGAGACCCACCTCAGAGCAAAAGACCTACACAGATTGAAAGTAAAGGGATGGAAAATAATATTCCAAGCAAATGGACATGAGAAAAAGGCTGGTGTTGCCACACTTGTATCAGACAAAGTAGATTTCAAAGCAAAGGCCATAAAGAGAGACCCAGAGGGGCACTTTATCATACTTAAAGAAAGAATCTATCAAGAAGACATCAACATTGTAAACTTATATGCTCCCAATATAGGAGCCCCCAAGTTTATAAGGAAATTGTTGGATGACTTCAAAAAAGATATAGACAGCAACTCACTGATAGTAGGGGATTTCAACACCCCACTGTCAAAAATGGACAGATCTTCCAAACAAAACATTAATAAACATATCGTGGCGCTGAATGAAACACTGAATCAAAGAGACTTAACTGACATATATAGAATCTTACATCCCAAATAAGAAAAATACACATTCTTTTCAAATGCTCATGGCAGTTTTTCAAAGATAGACCACATGATAGGACACAAAGCAAGCCTCAGTAAATTCAGGAAAATTGAAATAATACCAAACTTTTTCTCAGACCACAAGGCCTTGAAACTCGAAATCAAACTCAAAGAGAAACTTCAAAAACTTGGAAACTCATGGAGACTGAACAGTACACTTTTAAACAATGAATGGGTCAATAATGAGATAAGAGAAGAAATCAAAAAATTTCTGGAAACAAATGAAAATGAACAGACAACTGTCCAAAACCTATGGGACACAGCAAAGGCAGTCCTGAGAGGGAAGTTCATAGCAATACAGGCTTACCTTAAAAAGATAGAAACATTTCAAATAAAAGACCTAACACTACAACTTGAAGAACTGGAGAAACAACAACAAATAAATCCCAGAGCAAGTAGAAGGAAGGAAATAGTCAAGATTAGAGCAGAACTGAATGACATAGAGACAAAAAGAACAATTCAGAGGATCAACCAATCCAGAAGCTGGTTCTTTGAAAAGATTCATAAAGTGGACAAACCTTTGAGCAGACTCATCAAGAAAAAAAGGGAGAGGACCCAAATTAATAATATCAGAAATGAAAGAGGAGAAATAACAACTGATACCACAGAAATACAAATGATCATCAGAAACTATTATGAACAATTATATGCCAAGAAATTTGAAAATCTGGATGAAATGGACAAATTTTTAGAAAAGTATAATCTTCCAACACTGAAGGAGGAAGAAACAGAAAGCTTGAACAGACCGATAACAGTTGGGGAAATTGAAGCAGTAATCAAGAAACTCCCAGCACACAAAAGTCCAGGGCCAGACGGTTTCCCAGGAGAATTTTACAAAACATTTAAGGAAGAGCTAACCCCTGTCCTTCTCAGACTATTCCAAAAAATCCAAGAGGAGGGAAGACTGCCAGACTCCTTCTATGAGGCCAGCATCACCCTGATCCCAAAACCAGATAAAGACCCTACAAAGAAAGAAAACTACAGGCCAATTTCGCTGATGAACATAGATGCTAAAATCCTCAACAAAATATTGGCAAACTATATGCAGCAATGAATTCAAAAGATTATCCACCACGATCAAGTGGGATTCATCCCAGGGATGCAGGGATGGTTCAATATACGCAAATCAGTAAACGTGATACACCACATAAATCAAAGAAAAGACAAAAACCACATGATCATCTCGATAGATGCAGAAAAAGCATTTGACAAGGTACAGCACCCATTTATGATCAAAACACTCAGCAAAATGGGAATCAATGGGGCATTCCTCAACGTAATAAAGGCCATATATGAAAAACCTACAGCCAATATCATACTCAACGGGCAAAAACTGAAAGCTTTCCCACTAAGATCGGGAACACGACAAGGATGTCCGCTCTCACCGCTTCTTTTCAACATCGTATTGGAAGTCCTAGCCACAGCGGTCAGACAAGAGAAAGAGATAAAAGGCATCCAAATAGGAAAGGAGGAAGTAAAACTATCATTGTTTGCAGATGACATGATAGTGTACATAGAGAACCCTGTAGACTCTACCAAAAAACTCCTCAACCTAATAAGTGAATTTGGCAAAACAGCAGGATACAAAGTCAACATTCAGAAATCAAAGGCGTTTTTGTACACCAGCAATGCAATAGAAGAAGAAGAAATCAGGAAAAATATACCATTCGATATAGCACGGAAAAAGATAAAGTACCTAGGGATAAATTTAACCAAAGACACAAAAGACCTGTATGCAGAAAACTATACAACATTGAAAAAAGAAATTAAGGAAGACACAAATAAATGGAAGCATATACCGTGCACATGGATTGGAAGAATTAATATCCTTAAAATGTCCATACTACCAAAAGCAATTTATAGATTCAACGCAATCCCTATTAAGATACCAATGACGTATTTCACAGAAATAGAACAGACATTTCAAAAATTTATATGGAACCATAAACGACCTCGAATAGCTGCAGCAATTTTGAGAAAGAAACACAAAGTAGGAGGGATCACAATACCTGACATCAAACTCTACTACAAAGCCACTATACTCAAAACAATCTGGTACTGGCACAAGAACAGACCCATAGACCAGTGGAACAGAATAGAAAGCCCAGAAATAAGCCCAGGTCTCTATGGACATCTAATATTTGACAAAGGGGGCAGAAGCATAAAATGGAGCAATAACAGCCTCTTCAACAAATGGTGTTGGGAGAGCTGGATGGCTACATGCAAAAAATTGAAATTGGATCATCAGCTTACACCATACACAAAAATAAACTCAAGATGGATAAAAGACTTAAATATAAGTCGCAACACCATCAAAGTCCTAGAGGAGAACATTGGCAGGAAACTCTCAGATATCCCACGCAGCAATTTTTTCACTGATATGTCTCCTAAAGCAAGGGACATAAAGGAAAGAATAAACAAGTGGGACCTCATCAAAATAAGAAGCTTCTGCACGGCTAAAGAAAACATCAGCCAACTGAAAAGGGAGCCAACCATTTGGGAAAACATATTTGCTAATGATACATCAGATAGAGGTTTGATCTCCAAGATATACAAAGAACTCACTCGACTTGACTCCAAGAAGACAAACGATCCAATCAAAAAATGGGCAAAGGACCTGGGCAGATGCTTTTCTAAGGAGGAGATACAGAGGGCCCAGAGGCATTTGAAAGGATGCTCTGCATCACTAGCCATCAGAGAAATGCAGATCAAAACCACCATGAGGTACCACCTCACACCGGTCAGAATGGCCATCATAAACAGATCCATAAACAACAGGTGCTGGCGAGGCTGTGGAGAAAAGGGAACTCTAGTCCACTGTTGGTGGGAATGCAGACTGGTGCAGCCACTATGGAAAGCAGTGTGGAATTTCCTCAGAAAGCTGAAAATGGAACTGCCTTTTGATCCAGCGATTCCCCTGCTGGGACTATACCCTGAGAACACCAAAACGCCAATACAAAAGAACCTATGCACCCCAATGTTCATAGCAGCACAATTTACAATAGCCAAGTGTTGGAAGCAACCTAAATGCCCATCAGTAGATGATTGGATCAAAAAGTGATGGTACATATACACAATGGAATCCTACGCAGCAGAAAGAAAAAAAGAAGTACTAAACTTTGCGACAGCATGGATGGAACTGGAGAGCATCATGCTAAGCGAAATAAGCCAGGGGGCGAAAGACAAATACCATATGATCTCACCTATAAGCAGAACGTAACCAACAATGCACACATGCAAGGAAAATATGACCAGCAACACTGAAAGGAAAAGAAATCAACAGAGACAAGAGGGAAGAGGGGGCAGGGAAAGGGAAGGGAAGGGGAAAGTCAAGGAACATATAGCAAGGACTCATGGACAAAACCAAAGGGGAAGAGCTGAGGGAGGGAAGGTGGGAGGGGGCAAGGGAAAGAGGGGGGGGAAGGCAGAGACAAATGTATTTAAAAAGTAAATAAATTAATTAAAAAAAATAAAAAAAATAAATAAAAAAAAAGAAAAGAAAATGCAGAACCTTAAGCCTCATCTCAGACCTGTTGAATCAGACCCCACATATTTTTTAAATGTTTATTAAAGTATAGTTGACATATAATATTACATTAGTTTCAGGTGTACAGAATTGTGATTTGACATTTATATACCTTTCAAATTTATGACTGAGATAAGTCTAGTGGCCATCTGTAACTGCAGAAAGTTATTACCATATAATTGACTATATTCCCTATGCTGTATATACTACTTCCCCACAACCTATTATTTATTTATTTAAGATTTTCTTTATTTATTTTAGACAGGGAGGAATGGAGGGAGAGAAATATCAATGTGTGGTTGCCTCTTGTGTGCTCCCTATTGGGGACCTGACCTGGCCTGCAACCCAGGCATGTGCCCTGACTGAGAATTGAACTGGCCACCCTTTGGTTCATAGGCAGGCACTCAATCCACTGAACCATACCAGCCAGGGCAATTTTATAACTGGAAGTTTATACCTCTTACTCCTCTTCATCTTTTTCACCCATTTTCCTACCTCTCTTTCATTTGGTAACTATCAGTTTGTTCTCTGTATCTATGAATTTGTTTTTGTTGTTGTTTGTTTATCTTTTTAGATTTCATATATAAATGAAATCATATGGTATTTGTCTTTGTCTTACTTTTTTATTTAGCATAATACCGTCTAGGTCCATCTATGTTCTTGCAAATGGGAAATTTTCATCCTTTTTTATTGTTGAGTAATATTCCATTGAATACATATATCTCTTATTCTTTATCCATTCCTTTATAGGTGGACACCTGAGTTGCTTCCATATCATAGCTATTGTAAATGATGATGCTGTCAACATAGGGTGTATATAACTTTTTGAATTAGTGTTTTATTTTATTTAGATAAATACATGAAATTGGAATTGCTAGGTCCTATGGTAGCTGTATTTTTCATTTTTTGAGGACCCTCCATAATGTTTTCCATGGTGGCTGCACCAATTTACAATTCCACCAACAATGCACAAGGATTCCTTTTCTCCTCACCCATACTTATTACTTGCTAACTTTTTGAAAAGCCATTCTGACAGGTGTGAGGTGATACCTCACTGTGTTTTCTCTATTTTAACAGGATCCCTAGGTGGTCTGCTTACCTGCAATATACCATCTAGGATAAAGTAGTAAACCAGGCTATTCTCCAATGTGTGCGATCACAGGAACTTATTACAAGTCTTTCTCCTTCCAGAATATCCTAACCAGTACTTATGATTCATTTGGAAACATTGTTTTGTTTTAATGACAACTTTCTCTTGTTGAAATGAATCATTTGATATCCAAATTTATTAGTGCAGAGTTTGTCACCAAACTCAATCTGAACTTTTCTATCCCCCTTTTCTACTCTTTTTATATGGTGCTTCTACTCTAACAAAATTGATCTACCTTAAAAAGAAACTAAAAAAAAAATAATTAATCTACCTGCCAGGGTCCAGCCTCGGCAGGTCTCAGGGTCCCCGAAGGAGAGGCGGCGTCAGCGCAGAAACGGAGGGCGACAGTAGGGTGAGGTGCAGGAGGACAGCCAGACTTGGGAGTCTGGACTGACAGCCTTTAAGCTTAGGAACTTTATTTTTATAGAGATAATACAAGGAACTGATATTTGGCGTGATTACATAAAAGATCATTATAAAAAATAGCACAGTGTAATACAGGGAAACTCAAATACAATCATTTTTAGCGACAGTTACTTAGATTGGAAAAATATCATTGTTTGCAAACACAACATCACCAAGCAAAGGTCATTTCGACTAGGAGGGCTATTCGGACATTTAAATAGAGCGAGAAGTATAAAAAACCACCTCCTACTAAATGTCCATCAATAATTCTCAAAAATCAACAAAGGCCAAGACAAGTTCAAGAGACAGAGCAGTAACTCTATAAAAGTTACTTTTAAGCCCCTTGTGGCTGCCTGTCTGGGGAGATGATCGACGTCCCGTCTGTTTTGTTTAGGTGCAGCCCCTGTGTCATGGGCAGTCTTTAGAACCAACCAAGGTCACAGAAGGTTCAGCAGCCCTAGTGGCTGTTCTGTGAAGGTTTAGCTTTAAATCATACACAAGGAGGAGGATTTCTATGTATTTGTTCCCAAGTACTTAAATCTTAATACCTAACTAACTTCCCTGCCCTTTACCCCACACGTCTTCATTCATCCATGTTCCTGTGCAGGGTATGGGAGGGGTAGTGGTTGTAATAATTTTGGGAGGTGATGTCCTACCAGGGGGAATTCTCAATAGAACTTTTTCTTCACTTCTCCGGCAGCTGGCCTGCCCAATGTCTAATATTAACTTTCCTGACAGGTGAAGCAGGAAGCAGTGAGGTAGTCAGGGGCTTTTTGCCCTATAATTAATAATTCTTTCTGGGCAGTATTAGAGGAATTGTGTGAGTTTTTAGCAATAGGGTACAAGCGCCATGAAACCCCACCACCAACCACCAATAATAGCAGGCATGCGAGGAGGGACGACCGAGAGACCCAGCCGCGGCTGCTTCTGCTGTGCAGTTGCGCTTCATTCGTCCAGACTATGTCAAGAGTCGGCTGTTGGTCGGCTCCTAACATCTACCTGTGTCACATAACACCACTAGCTGTCAGTTCTGTCTGTAGCCTGATCCATATCATTTATCCTCTCTGGAACCTCTCGCCTTATCTCTCCGCTTCTATAGATTCTGTTCACCCATGAACCCCGCCCCAGTGCTCTCCAGAGGATGATCTCACTCACCTATACGTCCAAAGACATTCACTAGAGTCACCAGTGCCTTACTGATATGTTTTGTGTAGCCTGTATGGCAGCTTTAGAAAATTAGAATTTCAATGCATTTGAACAGGACGTGCACTGTCTGGTTTGACCACAGTGTTCACTATTCCTTTTTGTGTCATCCTCAAGCAGGTTCATATATTTACAATACCAACTGTTCATTTAGCACCCCTCGATAAACTAATTCTTCCCTAAATGGACAGCTTCTCCACTGCTCTTAGTGCAATTCCTAAATTATACACAGATATTTTTCCACATTTAATCTTTTGACCACAGTTTTTAGTTATCTGTATTAATCTGCTCATCCTGAAATAACAAAATACCACAGACTGAGCAGCTTAAACCATAGAAACTTAGTTATTTTCTCATAGTTCTGAGAAGTCCAATACTGAGGTGCTGTCAGGATTAGTTTCTGGTGATACCTCTCTTCTTGGCTTGTAGATGGCCTCCTTTTTGCTTTATCCTCATGTGGTCTCTTCTCTGTGCATGCATAGAGAGAGATTTCTGGTATCTCTTCTTCTTCTAAGGACAGTAGTTCTATGGATTAGAATCCTGTGTTTACCTTAGTTACCTCCTTACTGATCCCATCTCATACTGTCGTTCTAGCAGGACTTCAACATGTGACTTTGGGAAGAATATAATTCAGTCTGTGACATTATCAAAACACATTTATATCCTGGAGAATCACATGAGAGTGTACAAAATTCCTTTAGGATTTGACCATCTATGATATTCCTGCAGCCTTGCTAGCTGAACTGAGGCAATTTAGGGTTGTTTTCCACATGAGGGGCAACGCACAGCAAACAAAGCCAAGTGGATTTCAGCTGCAGTGCCACTGGCACAGGGCAACAACAGTACCTGCTCACCGTCACAGAGGGTTGCGATTTGGGGCTTATCATGGTCATGCACCTGATCTGCAAAGAGAAAGTTCAGAAAGGAGAAAAAAGTAGATTTTTGTGAGTTTGGAGTCAAATCAGTAATTACATCTGTTCATTTGTTTACTAATTTTTTTAGTCCTTGTTGGAAGATACTGAGGATTATACACCTGAAAAACTGTACCTTAAGGAAATTATATTTCAGTTGGAAGAACAAGATCACACATAAGAAATTTTAATGACAGACAGGTAGTAACATGTGAAGTAATTTATGTCTAAATGTCAAATGAGAGGCATAGGCAATAATGCTGGATGTTTATAAGGAGATAAGTTCATTGTAAGCTGATGAGGGCAGGTCAGGGAAAGTCTCATGAAAGAGGTAAATAGTAATGGAAAAAATATAATAAAAAAATAGTATGCATACAAAAATGTAATGGGAGAGATGAACTTGCTCAATAATCCTTTAAAAAAAAAGAACCATACCTCAGAAGAAGGTCTCTTGTAATTTGCCACCCAGTAGAGCATGCTTTCTCTGTTTTAAATTAATTGGTTTTATTATTATTTATTTATGGCAGGGCCAACAGATCAAGAGACAAGTGCCCAACTGCCATTGAAATGATAGTTCATTACTCCTAGTTCCCAAGAGGAAGGGCGAGGCCATGTCGTGGAGGACCACATGGAGAAGCACCAGAAGGAGCAGGCATGGGGTAGGACGTGGTGTCTTCCGGAAGGAATGAGAGAGGCAGAGTAAGCAAGTTTAAGATTGGCTGGATTGAATAATTTCAATGGTCCCTGGGGCAAACTGGCTGCTCCTGCTTGTCTGGTACCCAGCCCTGAGGTAATTGGAGCTGGTGGGTAGCAGGCCAGAGTAGGAGAACCTGACAAAGGAGGTGAAAGGGCGTATGAGCTCTGGGTTAGTTGGTTTGTATTTAAAAGCTATACTCATGGGCAAGTCGTTGACTGTGTCTAGGAATTGGCTAGCCCTGGAAAGTCCCAAATGTCAAAATACCAGAATACAGAAAAAAAGAGACATGGTTAATGTACACCTTAAAAATATCAGAATTCTTTTTGTCTTACTCTGCAGCAGGTACATTTGTCTTTGTATATATATATATATTTTTTGCCCCTAATCAAAACTATATTGAAAAATTTATACCAAAATAGGAGATTGCTGTTGTATAATTACAAAATGAAAGGTAATTATATTATCTTGGTATATTAATTAGAATTACTGAACTGATAAGGCTTTCTGTGATCTAACAAATTCAGAAAGTTTTGAGGATCATTAGTGTTGCTTCCTTAGAAATAGACACCATACTGTGAGCCTAGCCTTTTCTCCTGTGGGCTGGCACACTGTTGACCAGCCTACACAAAGAACCACCGTGTGAGCATGGCTGGAAATCATGGCAACCTGAATATTTTACATCCATAAAATAAGAATCTGGACTTTGAACAACTTGTTCCTTTTTATGTTTTTTCTTTTCCTCTTCCAAGGACAGGTGTAGTAAATCTCTAGCCAGAGGCCTGTTGATCCTTTTGCAAGTCCAGCCCATCAAGTTCTCTGAGGCGGTACCCCTGGCGAGCAGCATACAACCGTCTTTGTATTTTCCATAGGAGGCTGAGATGGGAGTTTGAATGATTTGAGCATCTAGCAGGTGGAACAGGGTGCAGCTAGCACCGTCCCCCCACACTCAAGGGGATTTGCAATGGGATCCAGAAATTGGGGTGTCCAAGAAAAATATAGGATATTCTCACCACCCCAACGTGGGCTGCCGTGGGGGATGGGAGACGTGGAGAAGGACCACTGAGAGTTACTTTGCATGTCAACAACAGGAGGATAGCTTCATTCCTCTTATGCAAAGATGGTTACTTTTCATATCAACAAGGCTAATTGGAAGTTAAACCCAGGATATAATTGGGCAAGAAGCTCCGTGGGTTGCAGCGCCTGCTAAAGGAGTCGGAGACGGGGTTGCAGGGGAGGATTCCTCCTGAGGTTTGGATCCAGGTGCAGCAGCCATGCTAGAGGCTTTGACCACGCAGTATGGGGAAGCAGGGAAGCAAGATGCAGCAGCCATGCAGGCAGCTCCTCCAGTTACAGCGTGTGTGCATGAGAGCTCAGAGATGGTTCACTCCATGCCATGGGGGAACAATGCTAAGACCATGTGGGAAGGAAAGAGGAGAAAGGGCTCTTGCTAGTGGGCCATGGGAAGGTACCACATGGGTTTGGATTAAGAACTGGAAATCGCAGCAACACAGCTCATGGTGCTGGGAACCATGAGATGCCTGCCTAGCCGAGCTCCAGATTTCTGCTTTCTTCTGCTCATATGTACTTCTTTACATGTGTCAGCAAGAAGGTCTCTCCCATCAACGCAGAAGTACTCCCAGCTTACACTCTTAAAGATAACAGTGCACAAGGGCATCATGGGCACAAAGGAAGCTTAATGGGAAAGCCAAAGCTATGATAAGAAGTCCTGAAAACATTTCTCTATCTCTTTTTTTCCTATAGTAAACCTAGAGATGCTCTCTGGAGATTGTTTCCAGGCTTTAATTCATCGACCATGATGTTCACTGGTGACAACACTGGTAGGTTTCTGATGGAAGATCACACGGATGGCTCTGAATTCAGCAGACAGGGCATCGCCTCTGGGGTTCTATTTTGCCAAATTCCTGATTTCATAGATAAAAGCCAACGTGCCCAAGGCTGCTTTCTTTCAAAAGCTTGGCAAGCACTCACTGGTTCGCAGTAGAGCATGCATTATGTGGGCATACATATAAGCACATAGATACACACACACATACAGGTGTACACATGCACACTCAAAATGGCAGAGGATGGAATACTCTGACCTAGAACCAGTCAGGATATGTCTGAAGCAAATGCACTGTCCCCTTTTTAGTTCTACTGGAAGCTTCACATTGTTCTAGGAGGTCCCCAGTTGACGGCAATGTGATGAAGGCAGGCTGTCTACTACAGAACTAAAGTCAAAGGAATCCATTTTCTATATTTCAGTTCTAGTTGCTCTCCTGGAGGAAATGCTTGTGAGATCATTTTAGGTAACTAAATGTAGGATACTTTAATATTAGGGAAGGGGGCAAACATATACATAGGTCCTTGTTCATCTGAAGATAATAAACAAAATCTTACATAAGGGAAAGAGGACTAAGGTATGGATAATTCAAAAGAGCAAATAATCCAGAACCTGTGTTAATAATGCAAAATTACTATTTAAATCTGATTTCTGGTTTCTGGTGATCCTTAACTGCCTATGCACATGTAAGAGTGAGTTACAAGAAACAGAATGAAAGCTTTGTCTTTGGAACAAGCTGGCTTACTCACTGTAGGTGGTAGGGTAGGGCTGTGACCATTTCATTGAGAGATCTCCAGTTGTCAGTCTCCAAAAGTCTCTTCTCTTAGTATGTCAGATTCTCCAACGTCCTAACTGGGGAGGCAGGTGTAGGTATAAACCTAATTGATAGGGTTCTGGGGTGCAAGAGGCAAAGAGGAGCTGAAGAAGTACACTATTCAACACACTTGTAGACTAGTTTTCTTTATTTACGGTTTTCAGATGGTCTTCCTCCCATTCCTACTAGCTATGATCTAGTCCTCCACTTGAAAGAGTAAACTTCACAGCTTTCCTGATAGCGAGGGAGGGGAAGCTACCTGGCTACATAATTTGAAGGAAAGGTCCCAAGGTCTTACTATTCCTTGTGTAGAATTGCAACCAATCCCATTTCCAATTGTACCTGCATCTCTGCCTCCAGACATATCTGGTGTTCCCCGTTGCTGAATCTGTTAGCTTCTATAGCAAGAATCAGCTTGTTTCTTGTTAATTTTCCCTAGTGCAGGCACTGATGTTTCAAATTTCTCTGGTCTGTGAAATAATTACCACCTGATCCACCTGCTTTCCCAATTGTAAAATTCTGTTGTCCTCCCTTGAAATCTGTCATCGCCTCTCCTGTTTTCTTGTTATCGTGGTTTTGTGGAGAAGAACATCTATCTATTTAAGAGAGATGAATTATTCATACTCCTCAGTTCATGTACAACAAATTATTTTGCAATACAAGGGTTCTCTCTTGCTTATTTTATTTTATTTTACTTTTTTAAAATCCTCACCTGAGGATATGTTTATTGATTTTAGAGAGACAGGAGAGGAGAGAGAAAGAGAAAAATTGATGTGAGAGAGTAACATTGATTGTTTGCCTCCCTACACACCCCAACCAGGGATTGATCCTGAAACCTAGGCATGTATCCTGACTGAGAATCAAACCAGCAACATTTTGGTGTAAGGACAGGCAATACTCCAACCAATTGAGCCACCTGGACAGGGTTGTTTATTTTTATATGTGTATTTATTCTCTTCTTTCCTTTTCCCATTCCTAAATCTTTCCTTCTTCAAAGGCATGGATACCTTGTATGTTTAATGCATACACAGTAATTTTAAGTTCTTATAAATGTATATTATTGTTTTATGTATATGCATTATATATATGAATTCAAACTCATATATATGGTGTGTTATAATTCTTATTTAATTTCATTTTTCATTCATCATCATATTTTTAAGATCCAACCATATTAGTGTGTCTATATCTAATGATTTATATTTTTTCTTATTTCTTTGCTGGTGTTTCCTTTAATTATGGTTCTTTTGAGTGGAGTTCCATATTATTTTTCTTTCTTTCAGCATATCTATAGTCAGCCGCTGTGGAAAACAGTATGGAATTTCCTCAAAAAACTAAAAATGGAACTGCCTTTTTACCCAGCAATTCCACTGTTGGGGTTATACCCTAAGAATCCTGAAACACCAATTCAAAAGAACCTATGCACCCCAATGTTCATAGCAGCACAATTTACAGTTTTAGATATTTTTCAATGAAGCAATAACTTACAGATGTTTTTCAGACAATTTGAGTGCAAAATTATTCCAAATTTTTATTACTTTACCCCAATCTTTTATAGCTGTTTGCCCACACCTAATCCAAAAATAATTATTGTTGAGATTTACATTTATATTCCTTTCCTGAGTATTCATTAATTGGGAAAAATACTTTGCTCTCAAACTCATATTTTAATAAGTTTTGACAAAAATTTGACTACAGTTGACCATTACAATAACAAATACAGCTAGCCTAACCCAGTTTGAGGGTAAACACACAAAAAAATCTTGGTAAACATACAACTCAGCTGGAGGGACAAGTATAGGAGCATAGTAGAGAAGAGCGATTTTACAGGCAATGGGCATTAGGTGAGATATTTTGCACAATAAACATAAACATTGGTTAATTTAAGAAAACTTACATTGTTTTTGTTTGTTTGCTTATTTTTGAAAACATTCTATCAATTTGATTCCTTTTTGTTTCATTTATTTAGGTCTATTGTACTTAAATAGGAATAGCTCCACAACAGGACAGGATGGAGAATAGTTAAAAGTAGGTCTCCAGAAAGTTGAAAAGAAGATACTAGTACTTTTGAAAAATGTATTTATTCCAAATATGTAGTATCAATGTTTTAACAAATCCAATCTCCTCTTCCACTTAGGATTTCAGATGGGATTATGGTTGAAGAACAGATAAGGAGAAGTTTGAGCCAAGAAGCAAATCATCCACAGCTTTGGATTGTGTATGATCATCAACCAACCACTCACACAGGTTCATTTTCCCAGTCTGCATTCTCAATGGCACCTCCAAAACAGCTCAGGGTAATCCACCTGTTCTTCCAGAAAAAGCGTCCTCAGAATGCTACAAAGAACCTCTCTTCCAAGAAACACAAAACCTTGTGTATACATAATCTCATTCAGTCCTCAAACATCTTCCAAAAGGAAAAGATAAATGACAAATTGATGCTGTGTTTGGCAAGAAAAGAAACTGAGGCTAAGGGAGGAAATTGACTTATTAGAAACCACATCACAGCAGTGACAGGAGTTGACTGGCAATAGTCTGGTATCACTTTTTATGGAAACTCCAATCTCCTTCCACTTATAAAAAGCAAAAGGAAATAAATATATGTGTAAAGTTAAACACATTTGTGGAATTTGTTTCACAATCTTTACTGTGTTTTTTTGTAAATTTGTTTGTTTTTTAATTTTTTTAAAATATGTTTATTGATTTTAGAAAGCAAGGAAGGGGGAGAAAGAGAGAGAGAGAGAACCATCAATGTGAGAGAGAAACATTGATTGGTTGCCCCTCATATGAGCCCTGACTGGGGATTGAACCCAAAATATAGGTATGTGCCCTGACCAGAAATAAAATGCCTAACTTTTTGGTACATGGGATGGTGCTCTAACCAACTGAGCCACACTGGCCAGGGCTTCTTATTGTTTTAATCTAATATTAATAAGTTAGGAGGTGTTCATTTTGTTAATGTAGAAGTCTTATTTTCTTCTGAGCCAAAACAATGCATTACTTTGTTGCTATTTATAATTGACAATTGGAAAACAGAAATGGAGTGGTAAGCTCAAATGAACAAATAAATCAGTAACACATGGCAAGATTTTTCATTTTTCTTGTGTTTCTGGCACCCTAGAATATTTCTTGGCAGACTTTTGGTCAAAATGGCAGCATAGGCAGACATGGCTCACCTCTTTGCACAACCACATCAAAATTAAAACTAAAATATAATACAACCATCACTCAGGACCATTACAAATCAAGTTGAATGGAGGTCTGACAACTACAATATTAAGGAAACCACAGCCATCTGAACTGGTAGGAAGGACACAGGCATGGAATGGGTTGGTCCCATACCCACATGTGGTGGATAAAAATTTGGGAAGGATATCTTAGGAGTGAGGAGTCCCAGCACCATACCCAGCCACCCAGCCCAGGGTTCCATGGCCAAGAAGGTAAATCCCCACAAATTATGGCTGCAAAAACCAGTGAGGATTGAGTGGGGGGAAGAAACTTCTGGAGCTCCAGGTAGTTCCTCTTAAAGATCCCGCACATGGACTCACCTACTCAGACTCACTCCCTCTGAGCTCCAGCACTGGGTTAGCATACTTGCAGAAGCTGAAGTGTCTGGCATCAAAGTGAGCATAGGCCATTGTCCTTTTTCTAAACATGCCCCCCACAGAGCTACAGAACCAGCAAGCTGATGCCATATCTGAGACTCCATCAACTTGGCTAACACTGTTTGACATGCCTTGGAGATCCAGAAACTCTGCCCCACCCAACTTGTGAGTCCACCCAAGCTGCTTGTCAGGCAAACAACAGCTGGCCTCAGTGAGCCCCAGGCCTGGCACTAGCAGCAGTCAGCCTAGGTACACAACTTAGTTTTGCCTGGGAATCTCCAAGTCTAGCACAAGTAGCAGCCATCTCAGGCTGCCTTATAGCTCACATACAGTGTCCCCAGGCAAAACACAGGTGGGGTCTGACCTTGGCCTGTACCACTTGAGAAACCCCATGGCTAGTGTATCCAGGGGATAGCTACAGACCACATCGGAGCACCATCACCCTGCCCCTGCATAGTTGATCCTGCATGGACAGCAGAGGTTGGTGGTCAGTGGTCACAGCTAGTACTTGCAGCTGAATGGCCTGGGTAAATCCCTCCCATTGATCTGCCAACAGCAACCAAAGCTCAACTACAAGAGGACAGTGTACTCAGCCCACACAAAGGGTACACCTCAAGTGCCCAGCTTTGGTGATAGGGGAGGCTGTGCCACTGGACTCAACAGGACACCTACTACATTACACAACACTACCAAGACATGGAGTCAGAGCAGCTCTACCTAATACATAAAAACAAACACAGAGATGCTGCCAAAATGAAGAGACAAAGAAACATGGCCCAAATGAAAAAACAGATCAAAACTCCAGAAAAAGAGCTAAACAAAAGGGAGATAAGCAATCTATAAGAAGCAGAGTGCAAAACACTGGTTATAAGGATGTTCAAGGAACTTAGTGAGGACCACAGTAGCATAAAAATGATCTAGTCAGAAATGAAGGATTCACTAATTAAAATAAAGAACAATTTATAGGGAGACAGTCGAGTAGATGAAACAGAACCAAACTGATGATTTGGAACATAAGGAAGCAAAAAACCACCAATCAGTGCAATGAGAAGGAAAAAGAATAAAAAAGAAATTGAGTATAGTACAAGCAGCCTCTGAGACAATTTCAAGAATTCCAACATTTGCATCATAAGGGTGCCAGGAGAGGAAGAGAAAGAGCAAGATATTGGAAAACTATTTGAAAAAATAATGAAAGAAAACTTCCCTAATTTGGTGAAGGAAATAGACATTCAAGTCCAGGAAGCACAGAGAGTCCCAAACAAGACTGACACAAAGAGGCCCACTCCAAGACATCATAATTAAAATGCCAAAATCAAAGATAAAGAAAGAATATTAAAATCAGCAAGAGAAGAGCAGTTAGTTACCTACATGGGAGTTCCCATAAGACCGTCAGCTGATTTCTAAAAAAAAACTTGGCAGCTTGGAAAGGATTGGCAAGATATTTTCAAAGTCAGGAATATCAGAGACCTACAGCCAAGATTGCTTTACCCAACAAAGCTTTCATTTAGAATCAAATTGCAGATAGAGAGCTTTCCAGACAAGAAAAAACTAAAGCAATTCATCATCACCAAACCATTATTACATGAAATGTTAAAGGGGCCTATTTAAGAAAAAGAGGAACATCAAAATTATTAACAATAAAATGGCATAAATACATATCTATTAACAATTGAGTCTAAAATATCTTCAGATTCATTCCTCTCTTCGCAGAGCTGAAGAACATGTGGTCCAAGACCCCGAAAATTCTATTTATAGAGAGGCCTAAGGACTTCTATTATGAGAGGAGTGGTGTCCCTAAGGGAAGACCTACATTAAGTGCTCCTTTTGATTCAAGAATAAGACAGCAAGTGAGAAGATGGAGTCTCCCTCAAATGCCAGGTCAGGAACTAACACCAGGGGCAGCACAAGGTCTCGCTGCCTAGAGGCAGGTCCATCATCCGCTGGAGGAGTGACAAATCATCATCAGATGAAACTCACTGTTCTATGCCTTTGGCTCCCATCATAATGAGAAATGAAAGATTTTACATGGAACTGATTTATATTTCACAATTACATTATTCTTATTATGCATTGCTGTATTTCCCATTTGTAATTTTGCATTTTGTTTTTCTTCTAGGACAAGGGAACACAAATTTTCTTTAAAGGGACAACAGATAGTAAACATTTTAGGTTTCGTGTGTCACATGGGTCTCTGTATCATACTCTCTTTGTTTTCTGCGTTTTCAACTATTTAAAAGTATAAAAACCATTTTTAGCTCGCTGGTCAAACAAAAATAGTCCATGGGCTGACCCCTGCACTAGGACATTCGATATTTAGGGGAATATACTGTGGTGGAGCTAGGGACTTGCCATGCCTCCCTTCTACCTTATCTTCTCCCTATTGCACAATTATGACTCTTGGCAAGATTGTCCAGTTGCCTTGAACCAATCCTGGAGATTCATACTTGAGACTTCAAGCTGTGATTAAGAATGAATGTACAGAAAAAGAAATAAAAGGGAAATAACTCATGGACATGGACAACAGTGTGGTGATTTCAGAGGGGGGAAGTGGGTAGAGATAGAAGAGGGTATAGCGGGGATAAATGATAATGGAAACAGTGCAATAACAAGTAATGTATTAAAATTTTTCAAGAATTTACTTATTCATTTTTAGAGAGAAGAGAAGATATGGACTAAAAGAGGGAGAAAACAGCAATGTGAGAAACATCAATTGGTCGCCTCTAGTGCATGCCCTAATCAGGGACTGAAACCACTACTCAGGTTTGTGCCCTAACTGAGAATCGAACCAGCAACATTTAGCCTTGCAGAATGATGCCCAACCAACTGAGCCACACCAATCAGGGCAATGTATAAAAAGATTTTTAACTAAAAAAAATTTAAATAAATGAATAAACAGATAATTTTGCTTCATTCCAGGAGCCCTAGAAAGCAATGCTCTGTTCTCCAAGGCCCAGAATCTAGTGCTACCCCTGAGGAGGTGCAAGAGTCTTTCCCCAAGTCAAGTTGCTATAAAAGCATGGACTCCATACTCTGGCTCTTGAGAAACAAGCTAGTACATGGGTATCCTGAGGAAGAAATCAGGGCCCTTGGTTGGCATTAGTGGTCAGTGCTGTTGGCATCTGCAGCATGAAAAGCCACCTGAAGCCCTGCAAGTGTGCCAAGCCTGGTTGTGAGCATCACACTAGAAGTTGCAGAAGAAAAGGAATGCAGTGATAGGTGCCACATGGGAGATGGTGGGGCTGAGTTTGCAAACACATGCCAGACACCATCTGGAGACATCCAGGGGAAAAAAAGGCAGCAGAAACTATATAGAAGAGTGAGGATAGAAGCAAAGATTGTTAGTGTTAACTAATTCAATATTTTAATCTAGAGGCTTAAAGCAGTCTGGAGAAACAGAGAAACACAGGTTTGTCAGATTGGTCCTGGTATTGTTTTGCTCTTACAATGAAAGTAATAAACTTCAAATAAGAGAATAATGCTGCGTGATCAAGAAACCAACATGCCTGTTCTAATCATGCTACTCAGTAGCTGCATGACCTTGAAAAAAACCCCTTGATTTCTCTTGGCTTCAGGTTTGTTTCTCTATATAGTAAGGAGTTAAAACAAAATGTCTAAGGAAATTTCTTTTAAATGTGTTATGCAATAGTTTAATATTAAAGCCATTAATAATGTAACAATTATTTATTAAATCACCTACTGTATTCCAAACATTGTGTAGGTAATGAGACTACTTAGGGAAAGAAAGACTCTGCCCTTAATAATTTTTCTAAAAGTACACCAACAATCACAACAAAAGCTATTGAAAGTTAAGATATGCCTTCGTTGCTATGAGGTTTTGCAGGACAAACACTGTCGTAAAAATTAGAACACAGGCCTAAGTTCCTGTGTTTATACTTTATTAAGCATCAAGAAGGAGAGAAAAAGGGAAAACAATAGCAATCCATTCATTTGTAAAACGCAGTTGATGTCTTAATCATGCTGGACCTCTCCAGACAGCTTCATGGAAACCTCCTCTGTGCATTAGAACAGTCTAAATGGGGTTAGGGCACAAGAAGGACAAGATAGGAGCCTACCTGTCCCTCACTGGTCAAAGTCCATATTGTAACAGGAATCCCATCCCTTGCATTTCCATATTGTATGACCTGGTCCCAAGGCTGAGGGTGTCAGAACCCAGACCTCACTACATGCTGCTTCATCTGACTCTGAGTGGTCAAGGCAACTGCAACTTGGGAAACACAATGGGTCAGGCCTGGGCATCAGGGTCTTTTGCAGGTGGGTGTACTAGAGGCATGCCAGAGCCCAGGCCTCACCTGGGCAAAGTGGAAAAAGAAGGTAGGGTTAGAGGTTGTGGCAACAGAAGAGGAAGGGCTCTCCACTAAGCAAGTGACTAAGACCTACAAAGTCTATGAGACTGAAGAGATGCAAAAATTGCAGCCAAAACTGACTAAGGTAGACTTGAAAAGGCTTCCCAGGGGATATGATGTTTGAATTGCTGCTGGAGGGAAAAAAGAAATTTCCAGGTAGACAAGCTAGGGGTGGGTGAGAGGTCATGGGGATGACAATAGGAGATTGGTAACAATTTTCAGAGTAAAATAATAGTTTTTATAAAAGCACAGAGTGTGGAAGAAGATCATCAGTCTAGTGGACTTTGCAAGCTTTGCCTTGCTGGGGAATTGTAGTACAAGAACAGAGGCTTCCTTATTCTGAACAGCCATTCTAACATCACCAATCAACAAGCAGAAATCGAACATACTTAGGGTGGGGTAAATGAGAAAGATTTTATGACATACAAATGTCATGTTGGAGAGGTGAGGTGACTAATCATCATCATTCATTTATTTATTTATTCAATTAATTGAATAAGTACTTGTTCTATGTCTACTGTGTTTGAAACATTTTTATTGTACTCAAGGTTTCAACCACAGAAATCTGCAGTCTATGTAAGCTCTTTCTGACACAAGGATATTTCCAGCGACTGTTCTTCAATCTTTTAATTTCTTCTGTTTAGGTTTTGATTATCGTAGGGGAGAGCTAGACGATAGATGATAGATAGATGATAGATGGTAGATAGATGATAGATGATAGATAGATAGATAGATAAATGATAGATAGATTTTTTTTTTAAATTGTCATGTTTTCCTGATAGGGATTCATTAGTTCTTCATTGTATAGATGACTCTTATATTACACCATCTGTGGAATGAAAATGGCAACTTTTTAATTAAATATTGATTGTAGGAAATTTTTAAGCATTGACACATTTAGTCATGAAAAGACTACTGCTCTTTTCTTGCCCCTGAGCAATGATAATGCACATTCAATTGTTTTCCATAAGAAAAAAATGTATAAAGGGATTTTAATTCACAGCTTTTGATTTCATCATGTATGTTTATGTGAAGTATGTTTCAATGAGCTTTGACAATTTACTAGGCCATTTTGTGCTGTTGGGTTTAGATGTCTATGGGTGAAACAGGATTGGTGTGACTACCATTATTCACTGCCTTTCCCTCTGCTCAGGGCCTTGGTTCCCTCTTTATTGGGCTTAAAGATCATGGTCCATCATTGTAATGCTTCCTTGGTTCTTCCTTACACTCTTTCCCACTCTACTCATCACCTATCAGAATGGCTTAAATGAAAAACAGTGAAAGCCCCAAAGCTGGCAAGGATGCAGATGAAGTGGATCATTCATACCCTACTGGTACACATGCAAAATGATATAACTACTTTGGAAAACACTTTGGTAGTTTTTTGTTTTTGTTTCTGTTTTGGTCATTCTTAACTCTTGTTTCTCACACACTACATATCCAATCTATCAGCAAATTCTGTTAAATTTACACGCAAAATATAATCAAAATGGAATATGATTATTTCCCATCATTTACACTGTTATAAAAGTGTGATGTGCCATGAGGAGTATAGAAACAGCATTCTAACTAGGATGCTTAATTCCCACCCTTGTCCCTCTATCAAAAAAAAAGCAGCCACAGGAAGCCTTTACAAAATCTAAGCCATAAAAATAAATACATACATACATACATAAATACATAAATAAATAAATCTAATTTAAAAATGTAATTGTCTGATTCATGAACATGGATGTCTTTCCATTTCTTTGTATTTCCTTAGATTTCTTTAATTAATATTTTGTAATTCACATTGTACAATATGTCATCTGTTTAGTTTATTTCTAAGAATTATTTTATTCTTGGAGTGCTATTATAAATGGTATTATTCCTAATTATTGGATGCTATTATAAATGCTACTATCCCTAATTTGCTTCCTAGGTTGTTTGTTGATGTATAGAAAGAAAACTATTTTTTTTGTGTTTATTTTGTAACTTCTCTGAATTTATTAAACAGTTTTTTGCATGTGCGTAGAGTATTTAATGTTTTTTATACATTAGATTATGTCATCTGCAAATAGGAAAAAAGGAAAAATTTTATTTCTTTCTTTCTGATTTGAATGCTTTATATTTCTTTTTCTTGACTAATTGCCCTAGCTAAGAATACCAATACTTTGTTGAGTTAAAGTAGCAAGATTTTGGATCCTAACCTTGTTCTTTATCTTAGAGAAAAAACTTTTAGATTTTCACTGTTAAGTATGAGTTTAATCTGTGCACATTATTAGAATGTTCAACATATATATTTTGAGCACTTACTATGTACCAGGCTCTGTGCAAAGCAGTGAACAAAATAGACAAAGTCCCAACCTTCATGGAACTTAAAGCCCAGACCTATGTTAATTAATAAGCATGGTACTAGACACATGTGGCTATTGAGCATCTAAAATGTAGCTAGTTCAAACTAAAATGCTCTGTAAAGAACATTTAGTATTTCTTAGTACAAAAAAATTTCCTCCAGAGAGGTCCATGCCTTAATAAATGTGTGTTGTAGCACCAAGAAAACCTATTTCAAGATGCAAACAAGAACAAAGAATTTTTTGCTATGAGGGGATGAGGAATAAACTGGCCACCAATGAGATAAACTGTAGAAAACCAGGTTAAGACATTTATTTTTAAATATTAAGTAAAAGAGAAGGCAAAAAGAATTAAAAACAAAGACTCAGAAAGATAGTTGTATGCCTATGTTCATTGAAGCATTATATACAAGTCAAAAGGTGGAAACAAACCAAATCTATCAATAGATGAATGCATCAACAACATGTGGTGTGTTCATACAATGGATTATTGTTTAGTCACAAAAAAGAATGAAATTCTGATACCTACTACAACATGGATGTACCTTGGAAACAATATACTAAGTGAAAGAAACAGACACAAAAGTACAAATATTGTATGATTTCACTAACATAAAACATCTAGAATAGGCACATTCATAGAGAAAGAAAGTAGATAAGACATTACCAGGGCCTGTGGATGGAGCAGGGGAGGAAACAAACTCACTGCTTAATGGAAATGGAGTTTTAGTTTGGAATGACAAAAAAGTTTTGGAAAGAGATGACTGCACAGCATAAAGGTACTTAATTTCACCAAATTGTTACACTTAAGAGTGGTTAAAATGGCAACTTTTATGTTATATATCAACATATATTTTTACCATAATGACAAATTTCAAAAAATAAAAAAGGTAAAGGAGCCATTAACACGCTTAAAATAAGCTCCTAAGGAGTAGCATAATTAAATTTAGGTTTTACAAAGATCACTTTGGTTGTAGTATGGATGAAGGATTTGATGAGATCTAGGATGATATGAGAGTAGACCAGTTAGATTTGCAATGGGGTTCAATGGAGAGTTATAGATAAACTAGAGATATAAAACAGAAACTCAGATCTCTCTTCTAAAAAAAACTTTTGATATTGTCGTTTATATAGCAAATTAAAAGAAAATGCAAGATGGTAGGTCATCAAATGCCAAAATGTTTAGCATCAATAACAACTTTTAAGACTATGGAGATATAGAAAAGGGAGACACAAATACAGTCCATAATTACTAGCATACATTACTTAAGGGAGTGAGATTGGTAGTCGTCTGGGAAGACAGGCAAGATTTAGTTTATCAGGGAGGAGGAGAGAAGGCACAAGTTTCAGGGGGAACAATGGTGAAAAAGCTGTACTAATTAATGAGAGACCTAAAAGGCTCAGCAAAGATAGAAAATGGGACTATGATGGATGAAAAAACAATAAGGTAACATGATTATACATCACCACCCATTGGGCACTTCAGACCATCAACTCAAGCGCCAGGTGTGCTGTCCTCTCACCCCAGTGCCTCTGAAGCAGCCTGGCCTCCTTGCAGGACTCCAGTTCTCCTGCTGAACCTCTATAGTGAGAGCCAACCACCATGCCCAACTTGGCACTGAAAGCCTCACCACTTTGCAGAGAACTCATGCTGCTCCCTGTAGGTGAGGCCACCTGGCCTCGGGAAGAAGCCATGAAAGACCTAGGACTATCAATAACTGCCACAGACTCAGCTAGTAGAGCTGAGTTAATGAAAAGCATTGTTCAAAGAAAAGCACTGAGCTGGGATTCTGAGAAGAGCAGATCCTTTTCAGGCAGAGGGATTCACAATGCATCCCTTCTTCTGAATCGGTACTCAGATTAACATGCCTAGATCCATTGCCTGGAACTTGACAAAATGAAGGTCTGGTTCAGGGTGATGGGTTTAGTGCTTTCACTCATATCTATCCCTTAACACTTATGGGTTTCAGACAGGGAAAATATAACAAATCAGTTGAAATTTCAAAAAGAAAGAATATACCTATTGTTGCAAGAACTCTGAAACCAGTAATTTTGATACATGTTTTTGAGCAATTTGGCAATGGAGTAAATTTTCCTTAAAATTGGCACAATCATTCTATCTCAAGGAAATAATCTTAAGGACATGATCTGAAATACAAAAATAAGCTTTAAGCACAAGGATGTTTGCTATAGAATTATTTAAAATACTAAAAAGTTGGAAAAATCTCAGTGTCTAGCAATTTGAGAATAGTTAGATGAATTAAGGTATTACCATGCATTGTAATATAAGTAACCAAAAGTTTTTTATAAAAAATTATTTTTATTTGTAAAATACAAACATTTTATTACTTTAACATTAGCCCACCAAAAACAAAATTTAAAAAAATTGTTTGTAGATTATTAACCTAACTTTGCTAAGAGAAATAAAAGACAACAGTTATTCAACAAAATAAATAGTAGTTATCTCTACAGTTCATGGAATTATAAAGGCTTTTTAAAGCTCCTCCTGAACTTGACAGGATTTCTACAATGAGTAGGTGTTTATTTTATCACTGTAAATAAATAAACAAACATCTAATTAGAAAGACTAGACAAAAAACCAAAATGGGAGGGTAAATTAAAATTATAGTTGAATTGTTTTACTTATATGAGATTCAGAATTCTGTCCTGTTTTTTGACCACAAACACTGCCTTTTCCATGCCCACAGGCATCCCCATTAGTCCCATATTAAGTCAGTGGAAGTACCACAGTCAGAGGAAGTCCTAGGGCAAGCACCTTTTTATGTTTGCCATCAGGGAAGCTAGCTGGCATAGGTTTGGAGGACACTTTCCCATCTCATGAGTGCCAAACACTGATATCAGTGTGGCCCCTGGGTTATCATTCCTAGTGTGGCAAGGCCCAAGGCCAGCAGGGGCAGCCTATACCCACAGCTGGTGTCTTGGGCAATGCCAGCCTTGCTGAGGGACAAGCCAGCCTGAGAAGACAACAAGAAGCAGATGGCCAGCAGCTCCTTCTTTGGCTGGCTTGTGAGAGCCATCTGGAGAAAAGGAAATTGGTTCGCCACCTGGAGAGGAAGGTGTTGGTAAATAAATAACTCTAATCTTCATATTTTACAATATGTGGTGTCCAAGGAAGTTTCCAGGACAACTTGCTTCAGGTGTTGATGGAAAAACAATCCCAAGCATCACAGCTCATAGGATATATACAGTGACCTTACTGGAAGGACAGCTTTCTGGAGGCCAGGAGACCCCAGGACTCCATAACCCCACCAACACAATTTTGACTCACAGTTGTGTCATAAGTCTCTGAGAAGTAGACACAAAAAATGCAGAAAGCCCTTTCTTCTCCGAAACTATGGGTTGGACAACCTGTGCACACTGTGCGGGTTCTGCTTCCCTTGGCACATCTCTCTCAGTTCCCTTGGCACATCCTTCTCACTTCTCCAGCTGCCTTTCATGCCCCGGAATAAAGAATCAGTTCTGCAAGAATCATTTGCAGTTTCAGTCCAGTTACTCCATATGTCTTCAGATGCTTTCCCTTTTGACTTAAATTTCTGGCTCCCCAAAGGGAAGTTATAATCCTCAGTTCTTTAGTGGTGAAAATACCTGTGTTCTGGAGGTGGAAATGTGAATAAAAGGGCGCTTAAATGAGAGCAAGAAAAAAAGAGAGAAAGAGGAGAGATGAGATGTTCTGTCTCCTGCTTCTAAGTGACAGCACATTGTCCCTTCCCTGTGCTTTCCTGCAGCTCAATAGCCCACAGAAGGGCCAGGTGGACCACCAGGCCCTGGTTAAAGGTCTTAAAGTCCTCCTAAACACCACCGTGGGCACCTCAGTGCAAGTTCATATACCGACTTTGGGAAAATAGAAAAAGTGCTCCCTCCAAGCTCAGGTTGTCTTTTTCATGGGCATCTGACTTGGGGGGAGGGAGTAAGGGCTGGATTTCAGACCTCATTCATCTCTTTTGCTATGTTAATACTGTGAACAATGAGCACCACCCTTTGCAGAGACCCTGATTGTGAGGTTTTTCCAGCTTCAGATCTTCATCAGCAACATAAAAATAGGGCCCAAATTTTATCATCATCACAAAATGTCATTCACTCAAGGACCTTGAAATGATGGTTTATTTATGTGAGCATGCAGGCCCTTATTCAACAAACATTTATCAGGAGCTTATTCTGAACGAGGTGCCAAGAGAGAAAAATTTAAGTAAGCCATAATCTCTACTTATAAAGCTTTCCTTATGGTAAGTGAAACAGAAGTTTAAAATACATATGGACTGTAAATAGGTGATAGTTAGATGATAGATAGATAATCACATATATGAAATATATACCTAATATTTGGTAAGCATGGGAGAAAAAACCTCCTATTCATGGTAAAGTAAGGGAGGAAAAAAAGGCATTTATAGCTAACTTTTAAGTTGTAAGTTAGACTTTCCTTCTCTATCAGAAACTTTATATTTATGGGTAGTTGGCAAAATACCCAAACCAAAATCTACATTTTGCAGCTTCACAAGAAGATCTGCACAATTATGTGACTAAGTTCTACACAGTGATATGTGAGTAGATGGTGTGAGACTTCCAAGTAGTGTTCTTAAAGAAGAAGGAATGAGTATTTTTCTTTTTCCACTTGATGTCAGCTTGGAACTCAAATGTGATGGTTAGTACTCCAGAAAACACCTTTGGTTCTGAGGTGGACTTTAAAAGTATGGATGTCATATACAGATGATGGTAAAACAGAAGACAGGAGTCGGGTTGAGATAGCTATAGAGCTGCCACACCATCCTAGGACTACCATCTCTCAGCCTCATATATGTGAGAAAAGTTAAACTTATGTATTGTGTGAGCCACTCAAAACATTTTTTTTATGGTCCCGTAAATCCAAATTTAATCCTAATGACATAAAGACTAAAAAGGGCATGGTGTGTTTGGAAAATGACATAACATTCATTACACTTAGCAGAGGGTAGGTAAGGAGTATGGTGAAAAATAAATGGTAGATGGGTAGTCTGGAAGCAGACTGATTGGGTTTGGGATGTCATAGGAAGGGAATTTGATGTCTTCACTTATAAAAGGAACATGATAATAATTGTTTCTTTGGAAACTGTATGAAGATCCAAGATGGCAGCAGAGTAGGTGGAGGCTACAGTAATCTTCTCCCAGGGCCAAACTAAAATTACAACTAAATTATAGAAAAATCAACCTGAATAACCAATAGAACACTAGCTGGACAGGGGCCTTATGACCAAGGACTAATGGGAGAAATTACACACACAATGAGATTGGAACAACAGAAGGAGCCACAAGCTGTGGGTCGCTGATAGATCCAAACAGGATGCCCAGGTCCAGGAACAGGCAGGGTCCAACATAGGTCATAACCAGAGCCTTTGCTGATCTACCTAATGCATAGAAACAAACACAAAGAAGCCAAAATGGGAAGACAGAGAAATAAGAGAATTCTCCAGAAGAGCTAAATGGAATGGAAACAGTTTATCAGATATAGCTTAGAGTACTGATTATAAGGATGTGCAATAGCATAAACAAAGAAATAGAAATCATTTTTTAAAAGTCAGAAACAAAGAATACAATATCTAAAATAAATCATGCACTGGAAAAAATAAACAGTAGGTTGGATGAGGCAGAGGATCAAATCAGTAACATGGAAGACAAAGTCTACTTTCAACTTTGGGTGTCAGTCTAGTAGACACCCAAGCAGAGCAGCAAAAACAAAAAAGAATTTTAAAATATCGGGAGAGTTTAAGAAACATTTGGGACAACATGAAGCATAACGACATCCACATCATGGGAATACCAGAAGGAGAAGAGAGTGAGTCAAGGATCAAGAACATATTTGAAGAAATAATGACAAAAACTTGCCTAACCTCATGAAAGAGAATGACACACATCCATGAAGTGCAGAGAGCCCCATAGATGGACCAAAAAGACCCACACCAAAAACACATCATAATTAAAATGGGAAAGCTTAAATACACAGAGAAAATCCTACAGGCCACAAGAGAAAAGCAGATAGTTACCTTTGAGGGAGCTCCAATTAGACTGCTATTTAATTTTCAAAAGAAACATTTTGGACCAGAAGGGGCTGACATTAAATATTCAAAGATACGAAAAGCAAGGTCCTACAACCAAGGCTACTTTACCCAGCAAGGTTATCAATTAAAATAGAGGAAAAATAAAGAGCTTCCCAGACAAGAAAAAGCTAAAGGAGTTTGTAACCAAAATCTAATATTGCAACAAAAGTTAAAGGCCTTGTCTTTAGAAGAGAAAGAAATAAATAAAGAGGAAAATAGTTAAATAATAAAATGGCAATAAATACATATTTATCGATAATCACATTAGAGATCCAATATGGGGGAGGAGTAAGTGAAAGCTACACTACCTCTGCCTAGGGCCAATATGGAATTACAACTAAATTGTAGAGAAATCATTGAGAATAACCAACCAAATGCTGGCAGGAGAGAAGCCTTATAACCACAGTCAAAGAGAAGAAACCACTTCACCACAAGTGACCAGACAGGAGTGTGGAAGAGAAACAAGAGGGCTGGCTGGGATCCCATGGGGGGCAACTGAAGTGCTGGAGGGATATTTCAGCAGCTGGTGGTTCCCGCTGAGAAGTGTGGGGATTAAACCCAAAGCTGGTCTCCCCAGCCTACAGCACCAGAGCCATAAAGGAACCCAGATATTTCCAGCCAAGATGGAGACATAGATAGATATACTTTGCCTCTTTGCACATCCGAAAGTAGGGAAACAACAAATGTAAAAACAAAAAATAACCATATCTGACAAAAAAATCAAATTTATGGAAATCCAACAACCAAAAAATTAAAAAGAAACATTCACCCAGTCTGGTAGGAGGGGAAGAGATGGGCAGTCAGGCAGAGAGGACTTGCAGCAAGGCGGTGGCAGGCAGACTGGGCAGCCCCACATTCTTGTACAGATAAAGCGGGAGGAACAGCTGGGGAACAAGTCAAGCTACACAACCCAGAGTTCCAGCTTGGGGAAATAAAGCCTCAAAACCTCTGGCTGAAAAAACCTGTGGGGATTGAGGTGGCAGGAGAAACTCCCAGCCTTACAGGAGAGTTTGTTGGAGAGACCCACAGGGTCCTAGGACATATACAAACCCACCCACACATGAATCAGCACCAGAAGGGCCCAATTTGCTTGTGGGTAGTGGGGGAAATGACTGAAAGCCAGCTGAGAGCCAAGCAAGCTGCATTGTTCCCTCTTGGGCCACTCCCCCACACACAGCATCACAATGCAGCAACCTGGGTTGTCCCACCCTGTCAAATACCTAAGGCTCTGCCCCTTACAATGTAACACGTGCATTGAGGCAAAGAAATATGGCCCAAATGAAAGAACAGATCAAAGCTCCAAAAATAGAGCTAAGCAATGAACAGATAGTCAACCTATCAGGTGCACAGTTCAAAACACTGGTAATCTGGTTGTTCACAGAATTGGCTGGTATGGTTGCAAAATGGAGGAAAAAGTGATGGCTATGAAAAGTGAAATAAAGGAAAATACACAGGGAACCAACAGTGGGGGGAAGGAAACCAGAACTCAAATCAATGATTTGGGGCAGAAGGAAGAGATAAACATTCGATTAGAACACAATGAGGAAACAAGAATTCAAAAAAATGAGGAGAGGATTAGGAACCTCTGGGTCAACTTTAAACAGTCCAACATCTGACTCATAGAGAAGTCAGAGGAGAAGATGAATAGCAAGAAATTGAAAACTTACTTGAACAATTAATGAAGGGGAACTTCCCCAATCTAGCAAAGGAAATAGACTTCCAGAAAGTCCAGGAAATTCAGAGAGTCCCAAAGAAGCTGGATCCAAGGAAGCACACACCAAGGTACCTCATAATTACATTACCAAGATTAAAGATAAGAGAATCTTAAAAACAGCAAGAGAAAAGGAGAAAGTTCCCTACAAAGGAGTTCCCATAAGACTATCAGCTGATTTCTCAAAAGAAACTTTGCAGGCAAGAAGGGGCTGGCAAGAAATTTTCAAAGTTATGAAAAGCAAGAATCTACATCCAAGATTACTCTATTCAGCAAAGCTATCATTTAGAATGGAAAAGCAGATAAAGTCCTTCTCAGATAAGGTCAAGTTAAAGGAGTTCATCATCACCAAGCCTTATTATATGAAATGTTAAAGGGACTTATCTAAGAAAAAGAAGACCAAAACTATGAACAGTAAAACAGAGGGGAGAAAGACGGGGACGAATGAGGGAAAAGGTACAGGGAATAAGCAGCATAAATAGTAGGTACAAAATAGGCAGGGGGAGGTTAAAAATAGTATAGGAAATGGAGAAGCTAAAGAACTTATACGTACAATCCTTGGAATGAACTAAGGGTGGGGGCGATATGTTGTGGGGTGGGACAGTGCAGGGTGGAGGGGAATAAAGGGGAGAAAAAAATTGGACAACTGTAATAGCATAATTAATTATATATAATGATATCAATTATATATTTTATAATTATTTATATATTATATAATTGATTATATATAGATAGATGATAGATAGATAGATAGATGTCAGGGGGATTAATAAATTATCCTCACACATCATTCTACTCATGATTAGAAAGGACTGTTTTCTTAGTTTCTCTTTCTGGTAGTTTATTATTGGTATATAAAAATTCCACTAATTTCTGAATATTAATTTTTTATTCTATTACTTTACTGAATTCATTGATCAGTTCTAGAATTTTTCTGGTGGTGTCTTTAGGGTTTTGTATATACAGAATCATGTCATCTGCAAATAATGACAGTTTTAGTTCTTCCTTTCCAATTTGAATTCCTTTTATTTCTTCTTCTTCTCTGATTGCTTTGGCTAGGACTTCCAAGACCATGTTTACTAAGAGTGGTGAAAGCTGTCCTGTTCTTGACCTTAAGGGAAACAATTTTAGTTTTTGCCCATTGAGTAGGATGCTGGCAGTGGATTTGTCATATATAGCCTATTTAGGAATGTTCCTTCTGTTCCCACTTTGTTGAAAGTTTTTATAATAAATGGGTGGTGGATTTTATTGAATGCTTTTTCTGCGGATATGATCCTGTGATTTTTATCATTCATTTTGTTTATGTAGTATAGCACATTTATTGATTTGCAAATATAGTACCAACCTGGCATCTCCAGAATAAATCTCACTTTATCATGGTGTATGATCTTTTTAATGTATTGCTGGATCTGGTCTGTTAATATTCTGTTTCAAATTTTAGCATTTATGTAACAAACTATAGAAATGATTCCTGAAAGTATAGTCTTGAATTTTAGCATTTATGTTAATCAGGAATATTGGCCTATAATTTTTTCTTTGTAGTGTCTAAATCTGGTTTTGGAATTAGGATAATACTGGCTTCATAAAATGAGCTTGGGAGCTTTCCTTCCTCTTGAATTTTTTGTAATAGATTAAGAAGGATAGATGTTCTTTTTTTTGCCCATTTTGTTTGTTTGTTTGTTTGTTTGTTTGTTTATTACTGTTGTTTGAGTACAGTTGTATCCATTTCCCCGCCACCACTCCCCCACCCCACCCACCCCCACCTCCTACCCTCAATCCTACCCCTCTTTGGTTTTGTCCATGGGTCCTTGATGACCCTTCCTCTTCTTTCTCCCATTATCCCCTTCCCCCCACCTGTGGTTACTGTCAGTTTGTTCTTTATTTCAATGTCTCTGGTTATATTGGCAAATTCACCTATGAAGCCATCTGACCCAGGACTTTTGTTTACTAGGAATTTTTTGATTACTGCTTCAATATCATTAGTTATAATTGGTATATTCATATTTTCTGTTCCTTCCTGATTCAATTTTGGAAGATTGTGTTTTTAAGAATTTATCCATGTAGAGCAGGTTGTTCAATTTGTTGGCATAAGTTGTTCAAAATATTTTCTTACAGTGTCTTTTATTCATGTGATGTCAGTTGTTACTTACCCTCTTTCATTTCTGATTTTACTTATGTGGGTCTTCTCTCTTTTTTCCTAGATGAGTCTGGTTAAAATTTTGTCAGTCTTGATAACATTTTCAGATAACCAGCTCTTGGTTTCATTGATCTTTTGTATTTTTCTGTCATTTATTTCCATTCTAATCTTTATTATTTTTTCTCTTCCACTTACTCTGGGCTTTGTTTGTTGTTCTTTTTATAGCTCTATTAGCTGTAGTGTTAGATTTTTTATTTGAGTTGTTTTTTTATTTTTTATTTTTGGCTTCTTGATGTAAGCCTGTAATACTATGAATTTCCCTCTTAGTACTACATCCTGTATATCCTATATATTTGGGGATGTTCTTTGTTCATTTTTATGTTTCAAGGTAACTTTTTATTTCTTCCTTTATTTCACTATTAATCCATTTGTTGTTTAGTAACATGTTATTTAGTTTCCACATATTTGTGTGTTTTTCCATTTTTTTTCTGTGATTGATTTCTGGTTTCATACTATTGTGTTCAGAGAAGATGCTTGTTATGATTTCAATCTTCTTGAATTTATTAAGAATTTCTTTGTGTCCTAACAAGTGGTTTATTCAAGAGAATCCTCCATGTGCACTTGATAACAATGTACTTTGCTGTTTTTGGATGAAATATTTTATAAATGTCAATTAAATCTATCTGGTTTAGTATGTCATTTAAAGGGAGGGGGCAAGGGAAAGAGGTGGGGGGGAGGCAGAGACAAATGTATTTAAAAAGTAAATAAATAAAAAAAATAATAAAGTCTCTGTTGCCTCATTGATTTTTTTTCCTGGAAAATCTATTCATTGATGTCAATGGGGTGTTAAAATCCCTCACTATGATTATTACTATTGATTTCTTCCTTTATATCCACCAAGATTTAAAAAATATATTTAGGTGCTCCTATGTTTAGTGCATTTATATTTACAAGGGTTGTGTCTTCTTGTTACAATGATCTATTTAGTAGTATGTAGTACCCTTCTTTGTTTCTCGTTTTGGCCTTTGTTTTGAAGTCTATTTTGTCAGATATAAGTATTGTTATCACAGGTTTATTTTGTTGTTTCCATTTGCATAGAATATACCTTTTCATACCTTCACTTTCAATCCAGGTATACCTTTTGTTCTGAGGTGGATCTCATGTAGACAGCAAATATATATGTCATATTTTCATATCCATTCAGCTATCCTTGTCTTTTTATCAAAGCATTTAATCTGTTTACATTTAAAGTTATTATTGATAGGTACTTATTTATTGCCATTTTATTCTTTATACCTATATCCCTCTCTCTATTTCTTCTTTCTTTCCTTTCTCCTCCTTCTTGTTCTTCTCCTTCTCCTTCTTCTTCAACAAGACCCTTCAAATTTTCTTACAATACTGGTTTGGTGGTAATAAACTTCTTTAGCTTTTTTTGCGGGAGTCTGGGAAAATATGTCATATTCAATTTTAAATGACAGTCTTGTTGGATAGATCAGCATTTTTCAACACTTACTATCTCTTTGTTTCAGTTCTCACTGGGATTATCCATTGTTCCTCTAAGGTCCTTGAGCATCCTTATAACTATTTTTTTAAAACTGCATCTAGTATCTTGATTTCTTCCATTTCATTTATTTTTTTTTTCTGAGGATTTCTCTTGTTTTTTCATTTGGTGCATATTTTTTTTATTTCCCCATTTTGTATGCCTTTTCATGTTTGTCTCTGAGTGTCAGGTAGACTCCTAAACTTGTTATGATGACTTTATGATGTAGTTATCTTGTGGGGTTCATTGTCATAATCTTCCAGGTCACCTGAGCTAAGTGCTTCAGGAATGTTTCTTGTGTGGTTGAGTGTTAAATGCTGCTGGCCCATTCATGGGTGAAGTGTACCCACAAGCTGACTGACTATAAGGATAGAGCTCAATCACCATACATGAGTTGCTGTGAAAGGGCTGCCCCCAGAGGCAGAGTTGTTCCCAGCAGGGTCTGGTGCCTGCCAGAATGCCCCTTTGGTGTACCACCTGTGTTGTTAATTGGGTTAAGCTCTGATGTGGTCTGAATCCTGCCACTGATAGTTGTGTTGGTTCTGGGTCCGCTTGGATGGGGCTTCTGTGCAGGTCAATACCAGATGTTGTGTGTAATCAGCCTTGGGCTACCTGTCTGGAGCTACCATGCTATTCACTGTGGTTGCATATGGTGGGCTTGGGTGTGCATGGAAAGGGCCAAGCTGTGTATAAGGGCTGGCTTCCTCCAGCTCTGAGCTGAGGGCACATCAATAAAATGTCTGAGGTTCCCTGAGGTCTGCCTTCACCAGTCGTCTACTTAACCACCTCCTGAGGTTGCCTGGTCTTCCTCCAGAGCCTTCCAAAGGAAGACTGTAGAGTGGGCCCATGCTAACTGAGACCCACAGACCCTTCCACAAGGCATGAGATCAGTAGGGCAGGGTAACCAGTGTCGAGAGGATGGGGCTAATGGTTCTCCTACTTGGGCTAATGCAGTCAGGCACTCAAAAGGGGGAAAGTGGCCACTAATCCAAAGCCATACCACTCAGTCTCTGCCAGAGTCTCCAACTTTAGCTCGCCCAGGAGGAACACATCACAACTTCAGGTTGGGTACAGCCAGCCAGCCCCACTGCAGAAGCAAGCGAAGCTGGGCAGAGTCACTGAAATTTAAGAGGACAGATTAAAAAAGGTTTCCGTTGTGGGTGGTGCTAGCCAAGCCTGAGTAGGAAGGCAAGACTGGTCTCCATTCCAAAGCCACATAGCTTAATGACTGTCTGAGTGTTTGCCTAGAGTTTCTCTAGAAAAAGAGTGCACCAAAGGTCCCCGTTGGGGACATCCAACAGACCTTTCTGCAAGACTCAAACTTAACAGGGTGGTTCAGCCAGTAGTTGGAGGTCTGGGTTAGTGTACTTCCCAGGCTGGTGCTGTAAGAATAGAGTGCTCAACTCTGGGAATATGGAGCCTGAGGGTGGTATAGGATAGGACCCAGAAGAAGGACCTCAGTAGCTCACCCTCCAGATCTCTCTTTGGGGCATGCCACCAAGATTTTCCCTTTATGACCACCATATGCTTTGAATTGCCTTCCTTTTTTGTAACACTGGGTGAGTGTCTGAGAACAAGGTCCTGTGCATTGGCTCTTTAAGAGAACACCTGGGTTTTAGCAGACTTTCTCTTCATTCTGGCAGACAGAGTCTCTGTTGATTTTTTACTGCCAGATCCTATGTAGGCTCATCGTCCCAGCCCTGGTGCTCTGGGTTGGAGATACCAGCATGGGGTGGAGACTCCACACTCCTCAGAGGAGACTTTTGCAGCTGAGATATTTCTCTAGCTTCTCAGTGGTCACAAATGGGTGCAAGAGCCAGCCCTCTGCATTTCTGTGCTTTTTACCAGTCTCTATGTGACCTTTTTCTGTAAATCCTTGGTTGTAATACTCCAGTTCAGCGTCTTTAAGTTGGTTAGTCAGGTTGATTATTCTATAATTTATCTGGAAGTCTGGTTTGGTGCCAGAAGGAGGAGAGAGTAGCTCCCACCTACTCTGCAGCTATCTTGATGTCTCCTACTCTTTCTTTTGACCAAATTTTGGGAGTTAAAGTCTGTCTTGTTAGACTTATGCTCCTAAATCCAGTACTTGTTGCTTAAAGTGCATTTTACTTCCTGAGATTTCTAATTGAATTTCTATGCAGGGGTTTCTCTAATTGTGTTGATTCTATCATGTGAGTGGTGAGGGTAAGGTGTGGAAGTTCATTGATTTCATGTTAGAAAGTTCCTCTAACTGTGGGAGTTCCAATAAAAACCTAGCTTCAAAAGTCAGCTCCTCTCACTCATTCATTCAATTTATTCATTCAGTAAATGTGTATTAAATGCCTCTCATGTGCCAACCACTCTTCCAGGTTCTAGGATATGGCATGCAAATAAAAAGATAAAAATTCTTACATTCATGAATTTTATAATCTCGTGGGGAAGAAAGGAAGTAGATAATAATATAAATAAGTAAATTATGTATTTTATACTCAGTAGTGATAAGTGCTAAGGTGAAAAATATTAACATGGGGAACAGGAGTTATAGGTAATTTAGAAGAATATTAAAATGTTAGGCAAGGTGGCCCAGAAAGTTCTCACTGAGAAGATGAGTAAAAACCTGAAAGAAGTGAGACTGAAAGATGTGATGGAGAAATGAATATCATAAATACGAGTCTTTAAAGTCCAGGAGGGTTCAACCTCCCTTGTTACAAAAGAACTTGTTTTTCCCCCACCCTTTAGAGAAGGTAAGATCCTTTGGAAAGAAAGAGGAACAGATTTACTTTGGATAGGGAAGGAAGGAAGGAAGGAAGGGAGGAAGGAAGGAAGGAAGGAAGGAAGGAAGGAAGGAAGGAAGGAAGGAAAGAAGGAAGGAAGGAAGGAAGGGAGGGAGGGAGGGAGGGAGGGAGAAAAGGAAGGAGGGAGGGAGGAGGGAAGGGAAAGAGAGAAGGAGGGAGGGTGGGAGGCAGGGAGAAAGGGAGGAAGGAGCAATCCAGGTAGAGAGAATGACAAGTACTGAGGTGGGGGATCCCTGGCATGTTTGAGAAACAGTGAGGAAACTAACACATTTAGAACAGAGTGGGGAGGGGGGAGGAGGAATAAAGTCAGAGAGGTAACAAAATGGGACTGTGATGAGGTGAAGCTGAGAGGCGAAGCCAGAGGGATTTCCTTCAGGTTGCTAGGGAGATGAATAAATGTGTCTTTTCTAATGGCCTACCAGCTTACTAAAGCAGAAGGCAGGTATCAGCATGAGGTCATGGAAAGCTGCACAAACATCAAGAAGATAAATTTCCTATGTATTAAGTTAAAATTTATTTTCTACTACATCTTTTTTATTTCCACCCTCATTTGAAGTTTAGCTAAGAGACTAAAACAAAAAAGAACTGACCTCTAGGCTGCCAGAACTCAGCTCTGCTGAATGATCTTCCTAAAAAAGTACAAAATGGTGTTGGAAACGCCCCACTTGGTTTCAGGGAGTGTAGCCCCGCGGATAGATGAGAGAGCCCCAAGGCTGGAAATAATCAAGGTGGTCTGGGGAAAAGAGGCCACTGAGGAGATGAAACCTGTCTCCCTGGCAGAGGGAGCAGGGGCTCTCTCACATCCCCCTGCTTGACTCTGTGATGGTCAGTGATCCATGACAGGTAAGTTTTTCTCATGCAGAGAAAATGACCTAAGATAGACATCAGCAGGTATGGGCAGCAAACAAGAACTTGGGGGACACGGAGAAACGGCAAAAAAGCCCGCACCCCTCAGCTTGGCTTGGACCGGGCAGAGTCCTTATTCTGTCTGAAAGAAGTCTTATCTCTTGGTGGCTCTGCCCTGCCTGCCTGGCTCAGGTTTGAAACAATACTCAAGGCAGGTACGGCCCTAAACTGGATCAGGCGGTTCTCAAGGACAATCAGGCCTAGAAGTAAGTTCCTCTAAGCATGCTTTGTTCTTCCCTCAAAAAGCCATGATAACTGGCTCATACTGGAAAGGAGATTTATTTACATTATTCATAGACCCTGACCTGAGGCAGATCTCTTGTGTTTCTCCAATTGATATTTGTGATCTCTATTTGTTTTCTGTAAGCACAGCCTTTTGACATTGATTGAAGAGCTTTGCTGTGTACCCCTGTGCCTATGGTTCTCAATAAAAGCCTTTGGACACTGAGGTTGGGACCTTCTCTCCCCTAGAGGGAAGAGCCATGTCCCCTCTCCCAGCAAACAGAGAAGTGTTTGTGATGACTCCTGTTAATTCTCCCATCCGTGACAACCCCGGGACAGGCTCTGCGGGATTCAGAGCCCCACTCTCTCCTCAGCTGGCTCCAGACTGTAACCCTCAGACCCAGGAGCCCTGTGCTCCACCACAGCGCTCCTCACAATGTGTCACTCCCCGCAACGAATGGCTTTTATTTTTATTTAGAATAAACTGAATAGCCTTGTTTACAGATGACTGATGACATCTAACAGTCACTCATAGTGTTGTGACCTTGCAAGTGATCTACCCTTCTGGTGTTTTCCAATCTGCTTCTGCTTTTCTTTCTTATTTCTTTATTTTTCTTTTTTAATAAACCCATTTCATCATCTCATTCCACCTGACTCCTACTGCAGCCTGAGTTCTGCAATCAGTTCTCAACCCACAATGAAATTTTCATCAGCTGAGCCATTGCAGTTGAAGAGACACCGTCACACCCACAGAAAGTGAACAAGATGACCTAATTGGACTTTTTCATTTCTACTACCAATGTACCATGAATATAATGTGGCCAGCAGTCTGCTCAGCATTGTGAAAGTGCAGAAGTTCTATATTTTTAAAATAATCAGCACTCAATAGGTGCTGCAGGTTGCAGAGGTCCAGTTGAATATCATTACTGGTGTAATATCATAGGCACTTCTCGATGCAGACTTCAAGCTTAGACCAGCCCATAAAATGAACTCTTTAAGAGAAAATGCATTCTGAAGAAAATAACTCAAGACCCTTTTATTACATGGATGGTGTGGCCAGCAGCCTTACTCAAGTTTCTGGTTCCAGAATTCTGCTTATAATCCATTCTCCATTTCTAGGGCAGGTTTCAGGAAGGGAAGTCTGTATTTTCCATATTCAGTGGCTCTCAGTGAGCACCCTGGCTTCCTCATACTTCAGTCTGCATTGCCCACTACACTAAACAACAGACCTGTATTTCTTATGTGCTATAATCAGGAACAATTCCTACACTACAGTGGCTATGGGAAAAAATGAAAAAAAAAAGAAAAAGAGGTTTAAACTGAAATTCAGCAGGCTGAGAACATGAGTAAATTAAAAAGAAGACACACTCAGAAGGCAACAACCATGATGTAGGTAGGGTAACCAGTATCTACTACTAATGCTGACATAGAAACTGACAACTTTCCTATGGAAACAGATGGGGCTTTGTCTTCTATTTCCCAGAAGAGGGAGTTATATGGTAAGGACTCTTGTAATAACATGGAAGAGGGCAAAGGACCCCATGTAATAAAATTCTGGAAGACTTGGGAAGAAAGTACCTGGTTTATGGTAAAGCAATGCCACACAATATGGTGCAGCTCAATGGGATTTCATAGAGTTTGTGTGAAAGTTGGAGTATTCGTGACAATCCTCATGATGTTGAAGACGACTGTCCTGAGAAAGTGTATGAAGAGGAAGTGAGAGGGAGGGACAGCTACCCCCAGGGGCCCATTTCCTTTGCTGCCAGTCTAACAGAGTTGATGAAGCTATCTAGTGCTATATGAGCTGGTGGCAGGATGCACAGCTAGAGAAGTTCCCTGAGTGATCCTCAGAAGGGAGTAGAAAGGGAACAGAGGAAAAGTCAAGAACTTTAGCTTTATCCTAGGGTTGAAAAAAAGATATTGGTAATGATTCTCTCTATAAGATATATTGAATCTGTTATAAAACCAATTTAAGGACATGTATTATTCCATTGTTATTTCATAGGAAATAATTTCTGAGTTCCTGCTACAAAGAATAGCTAGATATTGCAAGCCATGGTGTTTGACATAGGACACTGATATCTCTTCACTTAAACTAATAAAGCTATTATACCAACAACCAAGTTAAGAAATTGTGCCCTGGCTGAGTAGCTCAGTTGGTTATAGTGTCATCTCCATATGCCAAGGTTGTGCTTTTGGTCCCTGGTCAGGGCACATACAAGAAGCAACTAATGAATGTATAAATAAGCAGAACAACAAATTGATCTTTCTCTCTTTTTCCCTTCCACTTCCTCTCTTTAAAATCAATTAAAAAATTTTTAAAGATTACTCTTAAAAAAAGAAATTGTGATAATATAAAACATCTGAAATGATAAGTAAATTGAATTGCATATGAAAAAATAAGTAAACAAGTAAAATAATTAGTGCTCATTAAAAGCAGAATAGTGTAAATTAGTGACCCTAACACTGAAGATAGAAGACAAACATTTTATTCATAGCTTTCTTACTGTTTACCAACAAGACCTTAATTGATGTGCTGCAATTTTCCTTGGTCTTAGTTTCTATAGATAGAGAAATCTGACTGAATGTGCTTTCATTAAGTACCTTCTGATTATTGTCGCTATTAGAGATGAACAAGAAAGTAGATAATCAAAAGTCATTTCCATTTGGTTTGAGAATTATTAACTTACTTTTGTAAAGCTGACTTTTGTGACTTGCCCAATCAAAAAATAAAGCCACACTGAAAATTAGAAGTTATATATATATATATATGTGATATTATACATATATTTTGTATTATCTGCCCTTTCTCCCTCCCTATTTCCCTCTCTCACCTTCCCTTCTTCCTCCTTTCTTCTTCCCTCCCTCCCTCTTCTCCTCCTTCCTTCCCTCCTTCCCTCCTTCTTTCTTTCACTACCCAAAGTAAATCTGTCCATTCTGTTACAAGCTTTCTAAATCTCACCTTGTCTAAAGGCTTGAAAATAAACAAGTTCATTTTTGAGGAGGGGAGTGAACTTTCCTGGACTTATACACTTATATTTATGATATTTATTCCCGGGCAAAACAGCCTGCAAAAAAATAGGTAACTGGGTCAGATTACAAATCCAGGGTCCAAGGTCCAAAAAATCAATGCACACTGATTTCAGTGGCCTCCTTCTCTGGATAGTCTCTGAGTAGGCAAGCTGGAATGGGCCAGCTCTCTGCTGGGTGCAATCAGTACAAGTGTTGCTTTTGGATTGAATGTCTTCTGACATTTTATCTTGGGTCTAGATTAGTTCTTAAGTACTTTTTTCCTCCAATAATCCAAGTTACCTACCATCTAGACCTCTTCAAACTAGGGAGCTGTCTTAGAAAATATACTTAGAAGTATTTAAGGATGAAGGACCTTGATGTGTAAAACTTACCCTCAAGTGGTTCACGGAGGGAGGAGATCTAGATAGATAAATAGATAGTACAAATAATAAAACAAATGCAGTTAAATATTCCCAATAGGTGAATTTGGATAAAGGGTATATAGGTGTTATTTGTAATGTTTTTATTTTTGCAACCACCCTGTAAGTTTGGAATTATTTCTAAATAAAATATTTTTAAAAGCAGGTACACAGGCCCTGACTGGTGGTGTTCAGTTGGTTAGAGCATTGTCCTATACAACAAAAGTTTGTGGGTTTGATTTCTGGGCAGGGCACACACCTAGTTTGCATGTTCAATCCCCAGTTTGGATGTCTATGGGAGGTGGTTCATTGGTGTTTCTGTCTCAAATCAATGGTTCCCTCTTCCTTCCTCTCTCTCTCAAATCAATATGCATATTTTTAAAATTAAAATAAATAAATAAAGCAGGTACACAGTATTAGTGTGTGGTATTGAATATATTATATATGTATATGTATATATGCACATTATACATGCATATTATATGTATATTTATGTATATGAGTACATATTTCATACACAGAGAAAGTTCTGAAAGGATACACACTGAGGTACTATGAAGGGATCTCTGGGTAGGAAAAATGTAAAGTTTTTGTTTTTGCCTGCCTGTATTATTTTTCAACAACACATACATAAGCTTCTGTAATATTAAACATTTTTTAAAGAACAAACAAACAAAAAAGGAGCCATGCTCGACTTGTCTTAGTTGCCTTAAATAGGACACTGAAGTCAGTCCTTAGCAGTTGCCCATATGTAGCTTCTTTCTGCTCTAGGCTTGCAAGAAATATTGCGAGTCATTAGAAATGAAGCAGAACCTCTTGGTGCTTTTCTCCACCTTGCCTGCCTTAAATGATGTAGTGAAGCTTAGACTTAGACACTGAACTATGAGAGGACAGAGGAAGACCCAATTTTTGTCCCATAATTCTTTCAAGAGGGCCTCTAGCATGAACCAGGGACCAAACCCATAACCCAGGTATGTGCCCTGACCAGAAATCGAACTGGCGACCTTTCACTTTGTGGGATGATGGCCAACCAACTGAGCCACACCAGTCAGGACGTTTTCACCCCTTTTTGAGCAATTCTTTTACCAACCTATATAAAATGTCTTTGGAAATGTGCATCCACATATCTTAATGCTGAGGGCCGATTTATAAAAAAACACTGGAGTATGTCAGCTAAATCAACCACCCACCATGGAGTCTAATTTGGCCTGAATGAGCATTAATGTGTGTGGCTGTTGGTCCATCCATTTACATATCACTGAAATTCGTAAGTAATAATTCATTTTACGGCCATAAAACAGTAATATGTGAGTAGTATATTAGGTTGCAATCAAACAGACAATGGCTGATGAATACCAGTGGCTTATGTTTCCCTTCTTTGGGCAAAATAACTCCTGAACCTCAATTTGACATCAATAGGAAAAGTGTAGCAGCCCTGGCTGGTGTGGCTCAGTTGGTTGGGACATTGTCCAGTGAACTGAAAGGTCATGGGTTTGATCCCTAGTCAGAGCACATGTCTAGGTTGGAGGTTCAGTCCCTGGTTGAGGACACAAGGGAAAGGCAACCAATCAATGTTTCTCTCTCACATCAGTGTTTCTCTCCCTCCTCTCCCCCTTTCTCTCTCTCTAAAATCAATAAGCATGTCTTCAGGTGAGGATTTTTTTAAAAAGGCATAGTAGGGTGAGTGAAAACCGAGTTAGCTTTCCATGGCTGCCTGGTCACAAGCTTACAACTGTAAGTACTGAAAAGTTGGGGAAGGCGCATGGCCACATGCTGGGTGCCTGTAGCCTTCCTTGCCTTCAACTTCACTCCATGGGATAATCTGTCAAGTTGTTAATGGCTTAGCAACCAGGGGATACTTTTCACAGTGCCTTTTGGTAATCACTATCCTCCAAGAAAGTTCTTAATTTGATATCATTGGGGTGATCAGGTATTTTTTTCAGGATCAGTGCTCTCCATGCTGCGTCTTTACTCACCCATCATAATTCATGAAGGTTTGTCAGCATTAATACTTATCATGGAACACTATCAACTCTGCTCTTTCTAATTTTAAGAAGTTTTTGCTCTGCATTTTCCAAAACACTGCCAAAAATGATTAAGGTATTTAAATAGATAAATGCCTCTAGGTAATTTATATCCCCCAATTACCTCTCCATTAAACATTGAAAACTGGCAGAGGTCTTGAAAACACTTTTGGGCATATGTCCAAATTGATACTCCATCCCTTTTTCACATACAGGGCAACGTAGTCATTTTTTTTCTTGGCCTTCCTTAGACAAAGGTACCATATTTATTATTTCTTATTCTCAAATCCAGGTATGACCTCCCTGGCAGAGAGTCTAAGGTGACTTGACCTTCAGGGACAGGGTCTTGGGTTATTTTAGTGAACTCATTCAGAATGGATAGTCCATGGAATTAATAGTCCAGAAGATTTCTTTTCTGACCACCATGCTGGCCCATACTTAAAGCTCTGAGATTTGGGTATAATGCTGTTGGTGAATAATCTTTAACATGTTCACATATGGGTTTAATTTCATTTCATACCTTACAACCTATCTACAGTGCTTCTGAAAAGTGTGTGGATCATTTTTATTTTATTTGTTGTCACTCTGAACATTTCTCATTCATAAAAAGGCAAAAATTTCCCCTGTCTTAAAAAGTTTTCTTCTACCCTAACTGGTGTGGCTCAGTTGGTTGGTGTCATCTCACATAGCAAAAAGTCACTGGTTAGATTCCCAGTCAGGGTATATCCATGGTTTACAGGTTTGGTTCTCAGCTGGAGCATGTGCAAGAGGCAGCTGATCATTGTTTCTCTCTCACATCAATGTTTCTCTCCTTCTCTTTCTCCCATCCTTCCCGTTTTTCTAAAAATAAATAAATAAAATCTTTAAAAATGGGGGGAAGGCAGAGACAAATGTATAAAAAAAAAATAAAAATAAAAAAAGATAATTCTGTGAACTTAAGTTACACAGGCTCAAAACTGTTTATATCTGCACTGGGGAGGTGGCATTATTTTCCCTTAGGGCTGGATCCAGGTTTTTAGAGCCTTTAATCTTACACAATCTGGGGGTTGTCTTCAAGAGAAAGAATACAAAACTACATATACAAAGTCAAATATAAAAGAATATTTATTTAGAATAAGAAAAATATCACAGCAAATTAAAAAGTTCGAGAAGCTGGCTGTGGTAAAACAAAGGTGGTCCAGTTTCTTTGTAACTCATCTCATTGAGAGGAGGAGTCTACTTCCAGACCCCTTAAATGTAGTTTGGCTTTAGTGGCTTAATGACCAATTCACTGTAGCAGAAGTGACATTTTAGGACTTGCAAACTAGATCATAGGAAGCTTTGTCACTTTCACACGGGGCTCTTAGAATTCACCTACCGTGCTGTGAGGAAGAGCAAGAGCCCCCAAGGGACCTAAAGGGACAGGAACTAAGGCTCCTGGTTAAACTGCCAGCCAACAGCCAGCACCAACTTGCTAGCCATGTGAGTGGAACCATCATGGAAGTGGACCAGCAGGCCCATTTGATCCTCCTTACCTAATACAAACAAACAAAAAGGCTATTTATCCTGAGCACCACCCAAATCAAAGATTTAGGAAGATATTAAATGTTGCTGTTTTAAGCCAGTAATTTTGAGGTGACTTGTTTTGTAGCAATAGGTAACTAGAACTCTGACAATATCACAAATCCAGAAAATTGTAATGCACCTTTATTATTATTATCAGACATACCTCTATAATATTTTTTCTACATTTATGGCTGTATTCTATTTAATCACCTCTCTCTATGACAATAATTTTATAATATCAATCTATATAGCAAGAATAAAAATAATTCAGGCTTTTCTATAGCAAGATTGATAGAAATTTATTTTTTTATTTTTGACAATTTGGTAAAGATTCTTTTAGTCTCACAACTTGTTTAAGGTAATGCTTTATCTCCACCTCTATCCAGTTTCTTGTTCAGATGATGCTTCTTGCCCATGCACAAGCACTCGGGAGAACTCTAGCCTTTTTGGTCTCCCTTGGCCCAGCTGCAGACTGCCAGCTGCTGCACAGTGCTGGTCTAGGTCCACAAGAAGTCAAGCCCTTGCTCCTACACACCCATTTTGATCCTCTCACCTCAGATGGGTCCTTGGTCAGCCAGGACCAAGGAGTAGATCTTCTATGGTCTTCTCCTTGGGATCAAGATAGGGTCCCAGTATGGAATGGAGCGAGCTGTTGCCTGGGGCCTGCCAGAGGTGGAGGTGGTATTGACAGTCCACTGGCTACACCCAGATCCGAGGACCACCACTGGGCCAGGGAAGGGCCCCAAGTCTGGGTGCTGTGCATCTCCAAAGAATCTGTCAGTTTGGGGAAGGGAATGCATGCAAATAAAAAGCTCTGAAATTTAAACTCCATTACCATTGTATAAATCTGCCTGTTTCTTATTAAAAGATTTGTCCCCATCTTCATGTAAGCTACTAGTCAGCGCCAATAAACTCTAATGTCTGCTCTCCTTCTGACTTTGTAGTAATGTCCACCTAGGGCCCCACCAGCTCCGGAGGTAAGAGCACTAGTGCTGTAACCAGGTGTGGACTGCTCTGGAAGAGGCTGAACAAAGTTTTGGTCATGGCCCCATTTGCCCTCTCTTAATTTAATGGAAACATCCCAACCCCCAAAATATGGATTCTATACACTTTTCTTATCCCAACCTCTCCTTATATACCTTTGGCCTTCACAAGAAAATAAGAGTTCCGCAGCCTTCTCTGGCAAGTACCAAGACCAGCACATCTTAGCAGTTAATTCTTGGAAGGCCAGTGAGCAACTCCTTTTTCTGAAGCCCAGCAAAGCTGCAGTGAAAAATTGTGGTTTTTTAGCTCTCATTTTCTCATCATGCAGATTTTGGCTCTGCTGGCTGATACCTGTTACTAAGGAGCCCTAGCCTTATGCTTCAGCATTTTTCTCCTTCATTTGTGGGCAAGAATTGTTAACCAGAGAGATTATTATGGGGTGGGGGCATTGCTTAAATCCTGTCTGGTTAAATTTAAAGCAGGTTTTATTTAGAGTGCTGTCAACTAACCTTCAGTCCAATACCAACCTACATTTCCAGAACCTGAAGAGCATATGGCTAGTGCTTCCTGTCCCATAGTCTTGAACTTCAGCATCCAGATCTCATATAGGTAACTTTTGATAGAAAGTTTTCACCCAACAGTAAAATGAAGAATGGCTAACATTGTTACTTCTTGGCCCTCATGCAGCAATTTTCCAGACTATTAACAAATGAGCTACACACATTTGCAATGGTGATTAGAATGAGGCTCTGGAACCAGACTGTTTGGATTTGAATTTCTGACCCCATTTAAAGTTGTGCTTTGGGGAAAATTCTATACCTATTTCCTCATGTACAATATGGAAAAATAATTCTTCCTACCTCACATGTTGTTTGAATTAAACCATCTTCTTAGATTAATTATTATATGTAAAAGCACTTAGAATGCCTACCACGAATTAAGTGCTGAATAAGTGCGAGTTATTTGTATTAGGTGTCATCTGGGCCTCCCCAAAACTCTTCGATGCCGGCTATTAGCGTTCACCAGTCTCCTCATTCTGACTTGCTCCACTTTTGTGTGATTCTCTCAAGTCTCCTCTCCTGTGTCTTACCCACATACCTCCTCTCAGGCTTCCATCCTTTTTGGACTTCCCCAGGAAGACGGCTCATCATATACTTACTGTCCAGGTGCATCATCTACTTATAGTCCAAGTACATCTTTCTGACATAAATTCTGCACCCTTCTTCACACCTTCCCTTTTTACTTTTTACAATTTACTAGTATTTTATTTATGCTATAAAATTCTTATTGCTCAAGGGAACATGTGTGCTGTGATCAAGGAAAAGATTTCGTACAAGGATATTGGCTGGGCAAAGCACAAAGATCAATATTGTAAGATATTTTCTTTCTATTCTTAGGCACCAGACAGTAAGTTTCTCATTTTCTTTGACTTTCCAGTTCTGAATCACATCCCTTTTCACCCTCTCAAGAATTTTGTTCCTTCAGTTATCCCTTATTTCTTCTGATCAATCACCCTTTCCTCCCTGCTGGATCATTCCTCTATACAAAGATGTGCTATTATCATTCAACCATAAAAACAACATCAAATACAACACCCCCTCATTTAATAATCTCCAATAATTGCACAAATATTATTTTCTCCATAGCAAAACAGATTATAAAAACGTTCTACATACATTATTTCTACTTTTTCATCTATTATTACCTTCTCAATCTATGTTATACTCAACAATAGCCTTAAACTCTTTCATGCTAAAGTCAGCAGTAACGTCCACTTCTCTGATATCATCTTACTTGACCACTCAGAAGCACTGACAACACTGTATGCTGTCTCATCTTTGAATTACTCTCCTCTTAGCTTCCTTGACATCACCTTCCCCTAGTCTGGCCACTCCATTTCAGTCTTCTTTCAATCTATTCTAAATGTTAGAAATTCACCTGGATCGCTTCTCTTCTCTCAATACATTTTTTTTTTTGATGGTCTCATAAGAAAAAAAAAGCTAATCGCATAGCTTTTAAAACAATCTATATGCTGACAGTTCCTAAATTTATATAAGTATTCCACACTCTAAGCCTCTGCGGCTGTATATCCAACTACCTACTTGACATCTCTCAGCAGTTTTACATGCACCTCAACATACCAAAATAAATTTCCAGATTTTTTTCCCCAGGGCTTGGCAATTGAATGAGAAACTAAGCTGATTTCTAGTCAAGACAGCAGTGTAGGCGGACATGGCTCACCCCTTCACACAATCACATCAAATTACAACTGAAATAATAGAACAACCACCACTCAGAACTGTCAGAAATCAAGTTGAATAGAAGTCTGACAATTACAGAATTAGAGAAACTACATCCAACCATACTGGTAGGAGGGGCACATATGCACAATGAGCTGGTTCAACACCCACGTATGATAGATAAAAATTTGGAGGGATATCACAGGAGCGAAGAGTCCAAGACCCATACCAGTCCCCCAGCCCAGTATTCCACTGCCAGGAAGGTAAGTATGCCAAAATTCTGGCTGCAAAAACCAGCAGGGATTGAGTTGGGGGAAGAAACTTCTGGACCCCCAATCAGTTCCTCTTAGAGAACCCACATTCAGACTCACCCACTCAGATTCACTCCCTCTGAGCTCCAACACCAGGGTAGCAGCTTAAAGACACAGTAGTGGCATACTGGGAGAAACGAAATTGTCTGGCATCAAAGTGAACAGAGGTCATTTTCCCTTTCTCAACACACTCCCACAAAGATGGCAAGCTGAAACTCCATCAACCTGGCTAAAACTGTTTAACCTGCCTTGGAGATTCCCAGAGAGTTTGCCCTACCCAACTTATGGGCCCACCCAAGTTACTTTTCCATATGAATATCTGGTTTTAGTTCATACTTCACAACTTCCTAAATCCTCTCAAACAAGCAACAGCTGCCTTCATTGAGCCTCAGGCCTGGCAGCAGCCAGCCTAGATTCACAGCTTGGTTTTGCCTGTGAATCTCCAAGTCCACACAAATAGTAGCCACCTTTATAGCTCAGGCAGTGTGACCCAAGGTAAAACACAGGTTGGGGCTGACCTTGGCCTGCACCACCTGGGAAACCCCAGGGCCGAAAACCCAGTTGAAAGCTACAGACCACATCGGAGCACCATCACCCTGCCCCTGCATAGTTGATCCTGCATGGACAGCAGAGATTGGTGGTCAGTGGTCACAGCTAGTCCTTGCAGCTGAATGGTATGGGTAAATCCTTCCCATTCATCTGCCAACAGCAACCAAGTCTCAATTACAAAGAAGGGTGTACTCAACCCATATGAAGTGCCAACCTACCCAGGTTTGGTGATAGGGGAGGCTGTGCCACTGGACCCTACAAGACACCTACTGCATTACACCATGCTACCAAATATGGAGTCAAAGCAGTTTTACCTAACACATAGAAACAAACACAGAGAGGCTGCCAAAGTGAGGAGGCAAAGAAATATGGCCCAAATGAAAAAAAAAACAAATCAAAGTTTGAGAAAAAGAACTAAAGGAAATTGAGATAGCCATCTATCAGATGCAGAGTTCAAAACACCGGTTATAAGGATTCTCAAGGAACTTAGTGAGGACCTCAGCAGCATAAAAAAGGTCCAGTCAGAAATGAAGGATACACTAATTGTAATAAAGAAAAATTTACAGGGAAACAATGGTAGAGTGGATGAAGCCAAGATTCAAATCAGTTATATAGGAACATAGGAAGCAAAAAACAACTAATTAGAACAACAAGAAGGAAAAGAATAAAAAAAAAAAGAGGGCAGTGTAAGCAGCCTCTGGGACAATCTCAAGAGGTCCAACATTTGCATCATAGGAGTACCAGAAGGAGAAGAGAAAGAGCAAGAAATTGGAAGTTTATTTGAAAAAATAATGAAACAAAATTTCCCTAATTTGGTGAAGGGAAGTCCAGGAAGTACAGAGAATCCCAAACAAGATGGATGAAAAGAGGCTCACTCCCAGACACGTCATAATGAAAACACCAAAGATTAAAGATAAAGAGACAATCTTAAAAGCAGCAAGAGAAAATAAATTAGTTACCTACAGGGGAGTTCCCATAAGCCTGATAGCTGATTTCTCAAAAGAAACTTTGCAGACCAGAAGGGATTGGCAAGAAATATTCAAATTCGTGGAAAGCAGAAACCTACAGCCAAGATTGCTCTACGCAGCAAAGCTATCAATTAGAATTCTTCAAAGGTCTGATAAAGTGCTTCCAAGACAAGAAAAAACTGAAGGAGTTCATCATCACCTAGCCCTTATTATATGAAATGTTGAAGGGATGTATTGAAGAAAAAGACAAAGATCAAAACTATGAACATAATGGCAAAAAATACATATCTTTCAACAGTTGAACCTAAAAAACACACTAAGCACACAAGAAGGACAGAGACAAACTCATGGATACAGAGAGTGTTTTGATGGTTGCCAGATGAGGGGGGTTATGAGGAAATGAACAAAGAGGTGAGGAGATTAAGATGTACAAATAAGTAGTTACAGAATAGCCATGGGGATGTACAGCATAGGAAACAGAGTAGCCAAAGCACTTTTATGTATAAGCCGTAGACATGAACTATGGTGGGAGTATTGCTTCAGGGAGTGGGGTGGGGTGTGCTGGATATAGGGGGACAAAGGGGGAAAAATCATGACAACTGTAATAGCATAATCAATAAAATATAATTTAATTAAAAATAAAAAGCTAAGCTTATGTATAAAGCACCAACAAAACAGGAGATCTCCCCAAATTTAATATTTTAAAATAAAACTCTGTAATCAGGCTTAGGACTTGATTAGACATGTCATTTCTTATTAGTGTTGTTTTTATTTTCTATTGTGTTGAGAGAAAGGAAGCAATGTAATATGTTATTGTGTAAGACCTCTAAAGACTAATCTGTCCCTGTTTTCCCCTAATTTTCTAGTAAATGCATCAGCATTGTCATCCATTTAATTTTACAGCCAAGAATCTGTATATCAGCCTTCATAACCTCCCTCATTTTACACAATCAATCCAGAAGTAAGTCCTTGTGTATGGTTCTCCAAAATATCCCAGCCCCATGCACTGTTCTTCACCACTGCCACTGGCCGTTCACTTTGGTCTACCACCCGGACTATTGCATAGAGCCTCCTTACTACATGTTGTACTCCTGTACATTCTCCACTCAATAGGGCAAGTGTCCTTTTAAAACTACAAAGTCCCTCTCCCATTACTTAACATCCCTTGATGGTGTCTCATTGCTTTTCAAATATAATTTTGACTCCATGTCATGGATTTTTGGGCCCTGCCTGCTCTGGTCAGTATACATTTTTTTTAGCCACAACCTGGACACCAGATCACACTCTAGTCCTGGCCTGATCTTCCTCAGCATTTGGACTCAGCGCTCTTCAATGACATCTGAGAGAAACCATCTAATTAGAACCTGCTCTCTAGTTTTCTATCACTTTACCTTGTTTATTGTCACAATTTATAATTTTTCATCTGTTTTTTGCTTCTTTTTTGACTCTTCCAATTAGGCTTTAAACTGAATGAGAGCAGAGGCCTGATAGGTTTTCTTTACCCTGTATTCTCCTATGCCTGACAAATAGCAGAGGCTCAGAAAATTAATGGTGAATTGTGGATTCTACCCCTAAATGGAATTAGGCTAAACCCACTCCATGACAACAGATTCAGTGCTGCTTCTACTCTCTCGTTAAATGAAACAATTATTAAATTCTGGACTCCAGCTGCGTCATGACTTATTTGCTTTTTGTCACAGGATCTAGTAGAGAATCAAGCGGTTTTTAGAGACTGACAATGGAATGGAGGAATAAATAAATTACTAAGTTACTCTGATCTTCTGTTCCTTCATCAATAAAATAAGGGCAATAATATTTTCATCCTTTCCTACTCTAAACTTCAAGACTCCTAGAAGTCTCTCTACACAAATATTTTTATTAAATTTATTGGAATAATATTGATTAATAAGATTATATAGGTGTCAAGTGTACATTTCTAGGATATGTGATCTGTATATTTCATTGTTTGACCACCATCCAAAGTCAAATCTTCTTACATCACTATATATTTGGCCCCTTTTACCTTTTACTACTCCCCAACCCCCTCTTCTCTGGTAACCACAATACTATTGTCTGTGTCTGTGAGTTTTTGTTTGTTTGTTTGTTTTTATCCTGAGGACATTTTTTCATTGCTTTTAGAGAAAGAGGAAGGGAGAGAAGGTTTAGAGAGAGGAAGGGAGGGAGAAAGAGAGGGAGAGAAACATCAATGTAAAAAAACATCCATTGGTTGCCTTTTGGATGAGCCTCAACTGGGGACACAGCCCACAAGATAGGCATGTGCCCTGACTGTAGATACAACCTTAGACCTTTCATTTTATGAGAGAACATCCAACAAACTGCCAAACAAATTCATGGCCAAAGCTATGAGTTTTTGTTTGTTCATGTGTTGCTTTCAGTTTTACATCCCACATATTAGTGAAATCATATTGTTTTTGACTTTTTCTAACTTATTTCACTTAGCATGATATTCTCAAGATCCATCCTTGTCACAAATAGTGCTTTCATCTTATGGCTTCATCAGACAAATATTTAAATGAGACACAAGAGGTTTAGCCATACGAATGCCAACTCTGCTTTGGGAAGTTGTCTGGAAAGTTTAGCCCATGAAGTGCTGTAGAGAAATTATCAGGAATTCATTATAACAATGTCAATTTCCTGCAATCATCCTGTTTAAAAAACTGAGTGATATTTCATTGTCTATTTTCATATTAAAACCAAATTCACCTGGTCCAAGACACAGGAGATATTTTTACCATGAAAATAGGAAAAGCTGGTGTTTTAAATCTTCTATCCCAATTCTGTCTGAAGAAGGAACATCACAGACAGTTTTGAAAAATAACTTAGAAGCACAGATATGGCCTCCCTCACTATACACACTCACTGTTTTTCTAACTCTGAATATGATATAGTGAGGAGGGTAGGCAAGTTGACTAAATTCAATAAGACATTTAACAGTTTTTGATGCATTCTGACCCAAGTTTTTCAGAATTAACATTCTAATGTCCATGGAATTTTTAATTAGGCTCAGTAAATCTATTTGATATGTTAAAATTCAATCACACACTAAATGCAGCATGGCATTTTGTCTGTTAATTTCAGCCCCCTTTTAAGTGATGAATATTTACTCCAAATGACCTGTCACATTGAATGAAGATTGTCTTCTAAGACCTTTTTTAAAGCTTCTCACTAGTGTCTGCAGAGTTAGTGTTCAAATATTAACCATAAAAATTACCCATTGAAGCTGGGAAACATACAACCCAAGATGGAATAAACTTGTGTAATCATTTTGACAAGGGCGAAATTGAAGTAAAGAACCTCACTTAATCCACTGAACCAAATGTGAGAAAGTGTGATAAAGACATGGATGGCCCTTCAGCACTATACTCCACCAGACACTCATGTCTGAGGTTGAGGAAATGGAACCACCAAAAACAGCCTCACTCCATGTGGGGATCTGTATTCTGCTAAGCTTTGAGCAAGCTGGCACCCAGTTGCTACTTGGGCACAGGCACACAATCTAAAATCTGCTCTTAGGCACAGATGCATTGGCACAAAATCTGTCCTTGGGCCCAGAAACTGGGCATTTTGGCTATGTTTACTTAATATGTCATTCCAACAAAGTGATTGAAGCTGCAGGGGAGGGCAAATTTGATAAGATGCAGAAGGCAGAGCAGGAAGAATTCAAACATTGTTGGCAATAAACTTGCAGTTTTAAGGAGAAAAAATATTTTGTGCAGATAAGTTTTGGATGAATATATGACAAAATGTTCATAGTAATTATCCTTAAAAGATTATCGGAGATTTTTTTCTTTGAAATTGTATATATCTATAATTTTGATTAAACACATTATAAGAAAAAATACAAATAATTGGAACGCAAAGAAAATGCCATAATCATTTCACCAGCAATCAATCCTCAGATCTGTACTTTTAAATCATTGAAAGGGAAATCTGGAATTTCTCCGTTTTACGTTTCACTTACAAGTGCCTATCATTTCTTTCACAAATGTTAAAAGATTCTTTTTCCTTTATGGAGTAAACTCCCCACAAAGTAGATATTTCTGGCATTCAATGTGAGGCAGAATTACATGTATAAAATAGAGACTTTTAATTCTTATTCAATAAAAACAGATTTTCTTAAACCATCCGTGCTAGGAGGAAAAATGATTTCATTAACAGAAATGTTTAGCCAAGATAGTGGATGGTTCTTACCTGCTATAACAATTAAAATGTCTCTAATAAAATGCCATTGAGATCAATTATAGCCCTTTATTTAGAGTCCATCAGGGATCTAGTTTATATCATTGATTACAACCTGTTTTAAAAAGTCTCTATTTGAAAGCTAATTCCATGATCAACTTTAATCATGTGGATAGGACAAGCCTCAAAACTATATTAATTATGTATTTTAGCTCTACATACAAACTCAGATATTACACTACGACCACAACATGCAAAATATAGTTTGAACCAAATTAAAATATGCCAATTTGCACAGCAAAAGCACAGCTTTGGATATATCGTAGTTACTTCAGTCCATTCTTTATAAACATATTACCGCTGTGCTTCCTTAGCCATTTTGCTTCCATAAAGAGAATGCCAGGCTCTGGGTAACTTTCTGGCATGATTTTTCTCCCTAGGTAGACATCCAGAATGCCTTTTCCCATCCAAGATACATAGCTTAATAAAAGCAGTGAAAGTTTCTAGCAAGTTTCGCCCCATTATCCCAAAGCCTACCGACTGTGTCTACCCCACCCTCCTATTACTTGCTAGGTTTTCATCCAGAGATCACGAACAGGTCAAGCCACCAGAGTCACAGTAAGTACAAATAAACATGCCCTGTTTCAGAAACAGCCTAGACCAGCAGCCAGATATCAAATACACCAGTTTTTGACAAGACAAGAGGTTTGTGCCATATATAAATGAGCATTTCTCCATATTCCGTCAAAAAAGTCTTGATACAAAGGTCAACTGAATTTAATAGCAAGCTTAATGCTATAGTTGAGTATTACATATAGTAACATATCACACAGTAAAAAAATTCAAATGAAAATTCATAGGTTAAAAATTTAGCTTACTTCACCTCACCTTTTCTTTAGTCTCCTAGTTTCCTTCCCTAGAGATAACTTTTTTAATTTACATATTTTTAGTGCATATAAAAGCATACAGATGTAAAACAAAAAGAATCACATACTACACATATAAGTTGTCATTTTACACTTTACTTTTTTTACCATTATACAAAACCCATTTTGCCCACCTGTGTATATTGGAAATTATCCAAACAATACCTACAGAATGGCAAAAATCATTATAAAGGCAATATAGTATCCTGTGTCATACATATATGTGAATTATTTAACCTAATATAATTATGTTATTTTTAATCTTCCTGCTATTTCAAACAATGTTAGGATGAATATTGTCATTTAAGACATGGTAAGGATATCTGTGGATAAATTCTCAAAGCAGAATTTCAAAATTAAAGAATATGTACATTTGTAATTTTGATAAGGTATTGCTAAATAGCTTTTTACATAGTTCATACCAACATATATTCCTAAAGCAGTGTACTGGGTGCTTATTTTCTCACACCCTTTTCATTACACATATGCTATCAAATTCCTTTTTTCAATAGTTTATTTTTTATTGTATTTTTCCACTACCATTTATCCCCCTTCTACCCTCTTCCAGCTCTACCCACATCCCTCCCCCACAATCATCACACTGTTGTCTGTGTCCATGGGTATTTTTTCTTTATTGCTTGATACCTCAAGCCCTGAACCACCGCCCTAGAACTGCAACCTGCCCTCTATCTGTGAGCCTGTCTCTATTTTGCTTATTAGTTCAGTTTGTTCATTAGAGTCCACATTTGAGTGAAATCATATGGGGTTTGTTTTTCTCTGACTGGCTTATTTCACTTAGCATAATGTTCTCCAGGTCCATCCATGCTGTTACAATGGGTGAAATATTCTTCTTTTTTACAGCCAACTAGTATTCCATTGTGTAAAATTATACAATTCGACACCAAAAAACAAACAACCCAACTAAAAAATAGACAAAAGTCATGAATAGACACTTCTCCAAAGAAGATATAACAGATATAGACATATGATTAGTGCTCAATGTCACTAATTGTCAGAGAAATTCAAATTAAAACCACAATGAGATCACCTCACACCCGTTAGAATGATTATCATCAATAAATCAACAAACAACAAGTGATGGTGAGGATGTGGAGAAACGGGAAGCCTCTTGCACTCTTGGTGGGAATGCTGATTGCTGTGGCCACTGTAGAAAGCAGTATGGAGTTACCACAAAAAATTAAAAATGAAACTTCCTTATGATCCAGTGATTTCATTTCTTGGAATTTATTCAAAGAAACCCAAAACACTAATTCAAAAGAATATAACTAACACTATGTTCATTGCAGCATTACTTAAATTAGCCAAGATTCGGAGTAGCCCAAGTGTTCATCAGTAATTGAGCAGATAAAATAATTTGGTATGTTTACACAATGGAATACTAATCAGCCCTATAAAAGAAGAAAATTTTACTCTTTGCAACAGTGAGGATGGATCTGGAGAACATTATGGTAAGTAAAATAAGCCATTCAGAAAAAGACAAATCTTATATTATTTCACTCATATGTGGAATCTAATGAACAAACTGAACTAATAAACAAAATAGAGACTGACCCATAGATAGAGGGCAGGCTGACAGTTCTGCCGGTGGCGGGGTGGGGTTGTTGAAGGCCAGAGGTATTGAGCAATAAAGAAAAGGTACTCATGGACACAGGCAACAATTTGGTGATTTGGGGGCAGGGGTTTGTAAGTAGAGGTGGAAGAGGATACAAGGGGGATATGTGTTAATGAAAAAAATAAAATAAAAAATATTTTCTCCTTGTCCTTAAGCTTTTCCATTTTTTAAATTATATTTTATTGATTATGCTATTACAGTTGTCCTAATTTCCCCCGTTTACCCCCCTCCACCCAGAACCCCCTCAGGCAATCCTCCCACCATTGTTTGTGTCCACAGGTCATGTGTATAAGTTCTTTGGCTACTCCATTTCCTGTACTGTATTTCACATCCCCATGGCTAGTCAGTAACTATCTATTACTACTTCTTAATCCCGTCACCTCTTCACCCATTCACCCCCATCCTCACCTTCCATCTGCAACTATCTGATAACTACTTTTCTCTTGCTGCTTTTATATTGTCTCTTTACCTTTAACCTTTGGCCTTTTAATTATGATGTGTCTGTGGAGTGGACCTCTTTGCATCCATAATTGGGACTCTCTGTGCTTCCTGGACTTGTATGTCTATTTCCTTCACCAAATTAGGGAAGTTTTCTTTCATTATTTTTTCAGATAGATTTCCAATTTCTTGCTCTTTCTCTCTTCCTTCTGCTATCCCTATGATGCAAATGTTGGACCTCTTGAAGTTGTTCCAGGATGCTTATACTATCCTTATTTTTTTGGATTCTTGTTTCTTCTTGCTACTGTGCATGGTTGTTTTTTTGGTTCTTTATATTCCAAATCAGCAATCTGATTTTCAGATTCATCCACCCACTGTTTCCCTGTAAATTTTTCTTTATTTCTATTAGTGTATCCTTCGTTTTTGACTGGGTCTTTGTTATGTTGCTGAGGTCCTCACTAAGTTCCTTGAGCATACTTATAACCAGTGTTTTGAACTCTGCATCTGATAGATTGCTTATCTCCATTTTGTTTAGCTCTTTTTCTGGGGTTTCGATCTGTTCTTTCATTTGGGCCATGTTTCTTTGTCTTCTCATTTTGGGAGCCTCCCTGTGTTTTTTCTATGTATTAGGTGGAGCTGCTTTGATTCTGTGTCTTGTTAATGTGGTGAATGGAGTAGGTGTCCTATAGGATCTAGTGGCACAGCCTCCCATATTGCTGAAGCTGAGTACTTGAGGTGTGCCCTTCATGTGGGCTGAGTACACCCTCCTCTTGTAGTTGAGCCTTGGTTGTTGTTGGCAGATCAATGGGAGAGATTTACCCAGGCAAGCCAGCTGCAAGGACTAGCTGCAACCACTGACACCAAGCTCCACCCTCCACGGAGATCAACTGTGCAGTGGTAGGGTGATAGTGCTCCAGTGTTGTCTGTAGCTGTCCACTGGGTGTACTGGCCCTGAGGTTTCCTGGGTGGTGCAGGCCAAGGTCAACCCACACCTGAGTTTTTCCCAAGGCACTCTGCCTGAGGTGTAAAGCAATCTGAGATGGCTGCTACTTGTGCTGAGCTTGGAGATTCCCAGTTGAAACCAAGCTATGAATTGAATCTGGCTGCCACTAGGGCTCACTGAAGCCAGCTGTTGCTTGTTTGATAGAATTTAGGAACCAACACCAGCCATTCTTAAAGAGAAGCAACTTGGGTTAGACTGTAAGTTGGGTGGGGCAGAGTCTCTTGGCATGTCCAAGGAGGGTCAAACAGTGTTAGCCAGTTTGATGAAGTCTCAGATATGGCACCAGCTTACCAGCTCTGTGGAGAAAACATTTAGCAAAGAGACTATGGCTTCTGCTCATCTTGATTCCAGACACTTTAGTTTCTCCCTGTATACCACTGGTGCCTTTCAAGCTGCTACCCTGGTGCTGGAGCTCAGAGAGAGTGAGTCTGAGTAGGTGAGTACATGTGTGGGAAGTTTAATAGGAACTACTTGGGACTCCAGAAGTTTCTTTCTCTGACCCAAACCCTGCTGGTTTTTGCAGCCAGAAGTTGTGCGGACTTTTTTTCCTGGCACTGGAATCTTGGGCTTGGGAGCCTGGTGTGATTCTGGGGCTCCTTGCTTCCAGATATCCCTCCCAGATATTTATCCCTATGGATATGGGACCAGCCCATTCTGTCTGCCCCCCTCTTACCTGTCTGGGTAGATGTGGTTTCTTTAATTCTGTAGTTGTCAGACTTCCATTCAGCTCAATTTCTGATGTTCTTGACTGATGGCTGTTTTATATTTTAGTTGTAATTTTGATGTGGTTGTAAGAATAGACAAGCCATGTCTGCCTATGTCATATTCTTGACTGGAAGTCAAGCTTTGTCATTTTAATTATATGTTCCAAGGTCTCTTAAACTGTCCTCATTTTATTTTCTCTGCTTAGGTGTTTTTTCTATCTAGTTTTTCAAATCTCTGGTTCAGTCCTCTGCGTCATTTAACCTACTGTTTTTTGCTTCCTGAGTATTGTTGGGGTTTTTTTTTTCAGATATTTCAGTCTTTATTTCTGACTGGTTCTTTTTCATTGTTTCTTTATCTTTTTTTCATGCAGTTGAACATCCTATAGTCATTACTTTAAACTCTATGTGTGATAAATTGCTTCCCTCCATTTCACTTAGTTTTTCTTCTGGAGAATTCTCTTGTTTTTTCATGTGGGGACTCTTTCTCTGTCTTCCCATTTTGACTGCCTCTTTGCATTAGCTTCTATGTATTAGGTAGATCTGCAATGACTTTGGTGCAGTCCTATTATAGACACTGCCTGTGACTGGTCCTGGGCAACCTGTTAGGAGCCATAAGTGATCCACAGCTGGTGGCTTCTTCTGCTTGGCCTCAGTGTGTGCAAAAAGAACCAAGCTGCACACCAAGGCTTGGAATTTGCCAGCTTTGGGCCTGGTGGAGGGTCAGCTAAAGTCTCAGTGCTCCCAAAGACCTGCCTTCACCTGCAGTCTTTCTGTTAGGCTTAATCACTGAAAGTGCCTCCAGCTGTAATTCTCAGCAGTTGGGCTTAAGCTGCATAGGGTCGGACAAGAGGGATTCTTGTGGTTTGTGCTATTGTTTCTCCCCAGGTTGATGCTTCAGGGAAGAGAGTATTCTGCTTAAGAAAGATGGCTTCTTCAGTACAGGGAATGACTCAACACAGGAATCCTGGCAGCTGATCTTTCAGCTTTCTCCCTAGAGCAACCAACCCAAGACTCTCCTCTCATGGCTCTAATTTGGCTGCAAATGGAATTTTATGCATTGGCCCCTTAAGAATTTCTCTGCTCCTCTAGCCACCTTTCCCTGGCAGACAGAAACACTGCAGCTTTTCACAGCCAAATGTTATTTGGGTTTCTGTCCCTGTTTTGGTGCCCTAGGCTAGGGAGCCCAACTGGGGCTTAGACCCCATTCTTCTCAGGGGGAGCCCCCTGCCACTATTTAAATAGCTCTTCAAAACTCCAGCTGCTGCCCACGGGATCCCAGCCAGCCCTCTCACGCCGCCTCTGCAATTCCTACCAGTCTTGTTGTGGTGAAATGGTTTCTTCTATCTGTCCTTAGTTATTCGGCTTCTCTCCAGCTAGTGTTCCATTGGTTATTCAGGCTGATTTTTCTATAATTGTAATTTCAGTTTGATCCTAGGAGGTTAGTGTAGCTTCCATTTACTCTGCCGCCATCTTGGACCTCTGCTATCAGATTCTCTTATCTTTGCAAAACTGATACATGAAATTGGCACTTCATTGTAGTTTTGATATTTAAATTAATATTTTTATTATTATGTATAAAGTGAATATCTTTTTATATAAGAATCATTTATATTTCCGTTGATTCAAACCATTTTTTTATCCTTTGTCCATTTCTTGTAGGATTACTGGTCTTTTCTTACATATTTATTTGTATATGCTGAGGAACATATTATTTGGCCTATGTTATAAATAGCAAACAAATATTTCCTCTGGTTTGTTTTTTTCTGTTTTAATGCCATGAAAATTTTATTTTAATTTCTTATGGTCAAATTAATCTATCTTTTCATTTATGATTTCTTAGTTTTGGATTAACCCTAAGAAATGTCTTCTTATGGTCAAAGTTATCTATGTACACTATTACACATATTTATACACATCTGTGTGTATACATATGTAAAGTTTTTCTAGTATACTTATGTATGTTTTTCTATTTAAATCCTTAAAACACCTAGAATGTTGTTATAAGTAATGAGGTAAGGATCCAAAAATAATTTTATTTCCCAGATGACTATCTAGTTGTCCCAAAATATTTACTAAATAATTCATCACTTAATCACTGATTTACTATTCTATTCTTGTCAAACACTAATATCCCATGCATGCTATTTGGGCCTACTTATAGACTTTCTTCTCTGTTCCATTTATCTGCATATCTATTCATAAATTATTATTACAGTATGATAATTACTATAACTTTTATATTTTAAGATATTGAACATGTTGCTGCTGTTGCTTCATTTTATTTTTTATCATCTTCACCCCAGGACATTTTTTCATTGCTTTTACGCACAGAAGGAGAGAGAGGGAAACATTGATGTGAGAGAGAAGCACTGATTGGTTGCCTTCTCTACATGCCTGGGATCACATGTGCCCAGATTGGAGATTGAACCTTCAACCTAGGTAGGTGCCCTAACTGAGAATCAAACCAACAACCTTCTGATGTAGTGCTCCCATCAACCAAGCCACACCAATCAAAGTTATTTTTTTCTATTTTCTATGTGAATCAACCTTTCCAGTTTGAAAAACAAAGGAAAAATTAATAATACTCTTATTGTATTTATTGTTATAAAATTAAGTTTATTTTTTTATTAGGAACAGCTAACATCTATATAATATTTAATTTTCCAATTTAAGAAAATGTATGCTTTCTTTGTACAGATTTTGAATGTTTCTTGTTAAATTTATTTTTATAATTTTTTGCTATTTTAATTTTATCTTCCATTATAGCTTTCCATTGGTTATGGTTTGTACTTATGAAAGCTGTTGAGCACTATTTATATAATATGAAAGATAGAGTCATTTATTGAAAAAGATACAAGACAAAAGAAATATTGTACATAGGACAATAACACCTCAGTCTCCTTCAAAGTAGGTGCCTGAGGACCTCACACAGTTCTCCCAGTGTCATTAGGAACTGCAGCACAATGTTCTTTCTGCTCTGGTAGTAGAAGCTTCAGAATGAATTTTGCCATGACACATTTCATGCCAAGAACCTGCCTCAAAATCTCATACACAATAGTTTTTGGAATCCCCAGATCATATTCTAGTTCTTACGCTGTCAGTCGCCAATCTTTGTTGATTGCAGCTCACACACATTCAACATTCTCAGGTGTTCTGCTTGTTGCAGGCCTTTCAGAATGTGGATCACTTTCAACAGATTCTTGGCCATCTCCAAAGCATTTGTTCCACACTTTTATTTGGGATTCACTCATTGCACCATCCCCAAAAGCCTTCTGAATCATCCAAATATTTTCCATGTAGGAATGTCCAAGCTTAATGCAAAATTTAATGCAGATTTGCTGTTCTACTTGGTCACTTCAAATGCAACAGCCATGCAGTACACATGCAGTACACATGCAGACAATCAATGGTGTCTACTGCCCTCCTGACTAGTACAGTGAAGTCATCATTTTTCACGCATGTGCATTGCAGTCCACTCTCCTTGCCTTGATGTCACACAAACTGTTCTCATTATGTTAACAATGCCTGGGCTTTTTCCAGACAGGCCTCATATATACAACAAACTCTAATAGTGAATTTAGAGATGAAAGTTCCTGTTTATATGGATTAAATATGCATGCTTTTGAAAAATTCTGGATAATGTGAACTTTTTTTTGTTAATCTAAAGAGAGATTTCTTCTGGTCTGAAAAAACAGCAGAGATTGCATGAGAATGTACACCAACTGTTTAAAAGGCAAAGAACACACTTAACAAAAGATGATTTTTAGAGAGAACACACCTATTGTACAAACCTGTAATTGTTTCAATTCACATGAAACAACTCCAGTTGCTTTTAAATATCAACAAATGATAAGCAGAAGGAAGATGGGAAGAAACAACAACATATTTGTTATGTCCAACTGAGAAACACTGGGTTGCATATATATTATATTAAGCATAATTAAGCACAGAATTTACATCATTTGCAATGAAGTAAAATAAGGCAGCTGAGACAAAAAGGTCTCCAACACATTGCTTTGGTGATCTAAATTGACACTGCCAAGTTATATATTTACAAAAATATGGACAAAAAGTCAAACAACTAATTTGTTCTGGATGTATGTGCATAGTTTACAGCTAAAGGTCTGAGGCAATTTTCATCACACTATTCATCAAGTTAATAAGTCTTAACCTTCCATGAACCAAAGCTCTCACAGTGTGTCGATTAACCAAGAATGGATCCCAAAACAGTCCTAACCCTGAATTTTAGTAGTTAAAGCATTGTGGTCAAAAGATAAATCTTTCCCTTAATAAAACTTTGTGGACACAGAATCAAGATGGTGGAGGAGTGATTGTCACACTGACCTCCTCCCAGGATCAACCTGGAATTACAACTAACTTGTGGAGAAATCACCTGGAACAAACAACTGCACAATAGTGAGAGAGGAGCCTTATAACCTCAGCCAGACAGAAGAATAAGCTTTAGCACAACCTAACTTGTAAAGAGTGTGAAATTCGAGAAGGTGGGCAGGGCTCTCATGGGCAGCAGCACCAGAAGGATATTGAAACAGCTAGCTGTATCCCCCTGAGATGAGTGGGTCTGAACCAAAAGTGGGAATCTGAGGCTTACAGCACCAGAGCCCAGAAAGTACACAGATAAAAACCAGCTGCAAAAACTGGCAGGGTTGCTCTCTGCCAGAGACAGGTGGCTAGAGATGCAAAGAGCCATTTAAAGAGCCAATGCATAAATTTATATTCGCAGCCATTTACCCTGGTCTCCAGCAAAGGCAGGGGCACAGTGGGCTAGAGATGCCAGAGGACAGACTGGGGAAGAAGGCTTTGAGGAGAGAACTGAGAGAGTAGCCAGCGGGATCCTGGTGCTGACATATCCCCTATATGGCAGTGGCCATCTTGCTGAGGCAGATGACTCCCCTGAGTGGCAACAGTGTGAGAGGACACAATAGCCCCACCCCCCAGGATGGGCTCGGCCCTGGCCCGGTAGTGCTAAAGCCTGACTGTTGAGTAGAGAGTGGCAGCCACAGATAGTATATCCCTGGCTGAAGGGGAGCAGATTGGTCTAGAGCCACTTGAGGAGAGACTGCAGATGGAGGCTTTGGGGAGAGAAGAGAGAGAGTGGCTGGTGGGATCCCAGTGCTGACTCCTCCCACATATGGCAGTGGCCATTTGGCTCAGGCAGGCCACTCCCAAAAGTGGCAGCATCATGAGAGGACCCACTAGCTCCACCACCCAGGGGGACTCTGCCCCACTGTGTAGTGTACAAGCCAGCCTGCTGAGTAAAGAGTGATTAGATTAACAGCTGAAGGAGACAGCCACAGACAGTAGATTCCTGGAAGTCTCGAACAGACTGCCTAAGGTCAGACAGGGACAACATCTGACATCAGAGGCAGATTCAGAAAGTAAAAACAGTGGTCTCCTACCATAGAAGTTCACACCACAAAGTTAGGAAATCAAGACAGATCAGCTTAAGAAGCAGAAGCAAAAAGAAAAAAAGAGTCTCCCAAATAATGGGAAGACAAAGAAACACCCCCCAGTTGAAGGGAAAAGAGGAATCCCCAGAAAGAGAACTGAATGAAATACAGGAAGGTAAATTATCAGATATTGAGTTCAAAAGAATGGTTCTAAGGAAGCTCAATGAGCTCAGTGAGTTCAGAGAGAATTACAAAAAAATACAGAGAAACTACGAGGAACTTACTTCAAACTATATCAGCACGAAAAAGGACATAGAAACTATCAACAAAAGACAAGAGGAAATGAAGAATACAATTTCTGCATTGAAGAACACAGTAGAAGGAATCAAAAGCATGCTACATGAAGCAGAGAAACGAATCAGCAAACTGGAAGAGAAGGTAGAAAAAAGTTCCCAGAAAGAGCAAGAAAATGAAAAAAGACTCAAAAGAATGAAGAGGCATTTAGGGAAATGCAAGACAACCTGAAACGTAATAATATCTGTATAATAGGGATACCAGAAGGAGAAGAAAATGAGGAAGGGATAGAGAACCTGTTTGAAAAAGTAATGATGGAAAACTTCCCTGGTTGGAGGAGAGAAAAAGTCACCGATCCAGGAAGCACATAGGGTCCCATTCAAGAGGAACCTAATGAGGTTCGCTCCAAGACACATTATCATTAAAATGGCAAATATCGAAGACAAACAGAGACTCAAAGGAAGCAGGGGAGAAACAGGTAGTTACATATAAGGGAACCCCGATATGGCCAGCAGCTGATTTCTCAACAGAAACACTCCAAGCCCGAAGGGAATGGCAAGAAATATTCCAAGTCTTGAAAAGCAAAGGCCTGTAACCAAGACTGCTCTACCCAGCAAGGCTCTCAATTAAAATGGAAGGCAAAATAAGGAGCTTCCCAGACAAAAGAAGGCTAAAAGAATACACCTCCACCAAACCAGAATTGCAAAATATGCTAAAGGGACTGCTTTGAGAAGATGAATAAAAAGAGTCTATGAATACCCAGTTCCTTTCACAGTCACCAATGCTTGATATTACCAATATTTTTAATACTTATTAATCTGATTGTGACAATGATGTGTTATTTTAATTGTTCCTTTATTATTTGTTGAAACTAAACCTGTTTTTGTATATTTCTTGCCTATTTTGATTATTTTTCTAAAAAAAAGCTTTAAATGACTTTTTGGTTCTCTTTATCCATTTTTTTGACTAAATATTTGTAGAATTTTTTCCCTAAAAAACCTATTAATTTATTTTTAGAGGGGTTGCAAATAATTCCCTATTCTATTACTTGTCCTTTAACTTTTTTAATATGTATATTACTATACAGTCTTAAATGCTCAATATAGTCGTATTGTCAATATTTTACTTTATAGCTTCTGGGTTTGAATATGTTACTTCAAGGTAAGGAAAATATTTTGTATTTTCTCCTAAAACTCCTTCAATTTTGCATATTGATTTTTAACTCAGCTGAATATTTTTTGTGTAATGTGTGAAATAGGGCTCTATATTTGTTTTATTTCAAGTAATAGTGGTCTATGTACTTTATTTTTGAATAAGCCTTATTTTCCTCATTGGCTTGAAATATCAATTTAATCATATATTACATTGTTAGATGGATATATATATTTGTTTCTAGAATGCTCATTTTATTTCATTGATTTACTTGATTATTTCTGTGCTGGTGTAATTTTGTTTTAATTGCTGAGACTTTATAATGGATTTCAATTTTTTAATATCTTATAATGTAATTTGACATGTAAAAAAATAAAATCAGTCAACATTAAAAAAATTTTTGGACACACATTTGCAAAAAATAGTCGAGAACAAATTATTGAATGTGTTCAATTTTTTAAGTACTGAGCAAGCATTTAAAATATGTCATTCATTCACTCTACAAACTCATACTCTTAAATAAGCAGAGCTCATACTCTTTGATACCCAGGTACTCTATTAAATGAAGATATAAGGTTTATCAGGATATCACAGTCTAGGGGGAGTAACAGGCATATGTAGATGCAATTTAAATAGAATGGGAAATGCAGTGGTAGCACAAGGTCCTGGAGTGGAGTGGGAATAAGTCAGAGAGAGGGAGTACTTTATGTGTGAAAGAGGAGAGTCAAGAATAGCTTCTTAGAGGACTTAATGACCACTTTACAAATCAAGGATTATTAAGTGTTAATTTTCATAATAATCTCTAATAATCCTTCCTCATTAGTAAATAATATAATTATTCCCATTTTATAGATGAAAGAATGCATATACTCTGAACCAGAGTTGTTAACTGGCAGGACCAAATCTACTTGATCCTAGTGTGATACATTTTCTATTGCCTTTGACAGTTAAGAAGAACACTCTACATGTGTCTCAAGTCACAAAAATTTTTCACCATTACTTATATCATCTAGCAATTCCAACACAATATTCCTTTCTTAAAATTCTCACCATATTGAACTAAGAGAAAGTAAATTGGTGGCTTGTATTTCTTCCATATACTCTTAGAAATTTTCATGAAAACACATGATACTACAGTTATCACAGAATAGATGTGAAAACCAAAAACTGTTGCTAAGCAGACAGAAAGCTCTTTTAAGACCTTTATTAATAAGTGTCTGAAAATATTTTCTTTAATTTACCAAATAATCACATATTTAATCAGAAGGAGAGGAAGCAGTCTAAAGATCCTCTGGAATAAGGAGTTTATTTACCTCTCCTCAAGACGAAACACAACAGAAAGGTCTGATCTTTTGCCTACCTTCTTAGAAGAACTAGGGGACAGTTTTATTTTCAACCTATTATATTCTCCAATTGAAAGAGGCTATGTAAGAGCTTCGGGAATTTGGGAACTCTCCTAAATAGGAAACACTTTTGTGTGTCTCTTCTTCATAAGTCACACAGAACACTACTTGCAACACCTCTGGTCACCTATGTGTAGGTTTATTTAACTCAATTCTGACACTATTTTCCTGGATCTTGCAATTAAGGGCTCATCCTACAAGACTGCTCCCCTCCTACTCCCTATTTCAGACACCAATTGCAAATCCAGGTTATCACCTGTGCTTCTGACTTATCAACTATAAATCAGAGGTTCCCATGACCCGCACCTCAGGGGTTGATGATTTTGCTAGAGCCCCTCACAGAACTTAGGAAAACAGTTTACTTACTGTTATGTTTATTATAAAAGGATATGATAAAGGACACAGATGAACATCCAGATGTATAGGGCAAGGTACATGGGAAAGAGAGTGGAGTTTCTGTGCTCTCTCCTAGTGGAACACATTCCAGCACCATATGCTCACTAACCCAAGAGCACTCCATAATTTAGGGATTTTTATGGAGGTTTTATCATGTAAGCATAACTGATGATTAACTCCATTTATACCCCGCTCATCTTTCTAGAGAATTGGGAGGTGGAGCTAAGAACCCCAAGCTTGTAATTATGGCATGGTCTTTCTGGTGACAAACCCCCAAGTGTCACCTCATTAGAACAAAAAAAAGAAACCAATATATATACAGTTGAACCTTGAACATTTTGTAAAGTATATGATTGTCTTACTACCACACATCTGAAACAAATACAAAATAATATTAAATATAAACTGTAATTGAAAAAAATTTTAATATATAAAAGCGTATGGACAGAGGGAGTGGCGGTGCTGGTGGAAACTGGCAAAGGGGAAAAAATTGGGACAACTGTAATAGCATAATCTATAAAATATAATTTTAAAAAGTAAAAAGGAAGAAAGTATTTTCAACTAAGTTGATGTCGTTTATAAACACTGCATCTTTCATACAAATTTTTGGCATTTTTTTTGTTTTTATATTTATGAAAGTTCTTTGAAAACTATAAAACCTTAAACAACAGAATTATCTCTTTGTATTAATGATGAATAAGATTCCACATTATTTTGAGGTATTCTGAAACAAATATGTTTCTGCAGAAAAAAAAGATTTAAAAACCATTAACAGCCCTGGCTAGTGTGGCTCAGTGGAATGAGTGCCCACCTTTGAACCAAATTGTTGCTGGTTCGATTCCCAATCAGGGCACATGCCTGGGTTACGGGCCAGGTCCCCGGTAGAGGGCATATGAGAGGCAACCACATTTTGATGTTTCTTTTCCTCTTTCTCCGTCCCTCCCCGCTCTCTAAAAATAAATAAATAAAAATGTTTTTAAAAAATTAAAAAATAAAATCCATTAGCAACTTCCTATTATATTGGAGGCAGAGGTAGACACACTTAGCCTTCTCACACAACCACAGAAAGAATTAAAACTAGACCTCAAAACAAATAACACCCAGAACTGTCAGAAAATTGAGCTGTATGGAAGTCTGGCAACCAAAGATTTAAAAAAGCTGCATTCTTCCAGATGGACAGGAGAGTTGTAATCACAGAAATGGGTGAAGAGGCATCGAGGCACAGTGTGGCACAGAGAGGTGGCAGGAGAATGGATGGTCCCATATTCATACATGGTGGATAACAACTGGAGGGTACATTGGGAGAGAGCAATCCCAGCCCCAGGCCAGACCACACAGCCTAAGGTTCCTGTGTCAAGAAGATAAATCCCCATAACTTCTGGCTACAAAAACCAGTGTGTTGGATTGGCAGAAGAAATTGCTGGATTTTAAAGAGACTCTGTTTAAAATATCCCCAAGGACTTAGAATGTATGCAAACCCACCTACCCTGGGATTCAGTACCAGGGGTAACAGCTGGAAGGGCACCAGTTGCATATAGGAAGTGTGTGTAGTAACTGGAAATGGGGCCAGTGCAGGGCAAACCTTCAGAAGCCAGGCAGCAGTGTTGTTCAGGCAGCAGTGTTGTTCCCTCTCTGAGCCCTCCCCGCACACAAAGCCACAAAGAGGTGAAGAGGGTTGCTCCACCCTGGCAATTACCTATGGCTCCTCCCCACACAATTTACAGGTACCCTTTTTACAATAGGCCACACTACTAAGACAAGGAGTCAAAGTAGTTCTACCTAATACACAAAAACAAACACAGGGAGGCCGCCAAATTGAGGAGACAAAGCAGTATGGCCCAAATGAAAAACCGAACAAAACCCCAGAAAAATAACTAAACAAAATGGAGATAACCAACCTATCAGATGCAAAGTTCAAAACACTGGTGGTCAGGATGCTCAAAGAACTCATTGAGTATGGCAAAAACATAAAGGAAGAAATGAAGTTTACACTAAGTAAAATAAAGAAATATCTGCAGGGAACCAGCAGTGAAGGGAAAGAAGCCAGGATTCAAGTCAATAATTTGGAACATAAGGAAGAAATAAACGTTCAACCAGAACAGAGAGAAGAAACAAGAATTCAAAAAAATAAGGATAGTATGAGGAGCCTCTGGGACTTCTCCAAATGTGCCAATGTCTGAATCATAAGGGTGCCAGAAGGAGAAGAAGAAGAGCAAGAAATTGAGAACTTATTTGAAAAAATAATGAAAGAAAAATTCTCTAATTTGGTAAAGGAAATAGACATCCAAGTCCAGGAAGCAGTGTCCCAAACAATTTGGACCCAAAGAGGACCACACCAAGGCACATCATAATTAAAATGCCAAAGGTTAAAAATAAAGAGAAAATCTTAAAAACAGAAAGAGAAAAGCAGAGAGTTACCTACAAAGGAGTTCGCATGAGACTATCAGCTGATTTCTCAAAAGAAACTTTGCAGGCAAGAAGGGGCTAGCAAGAAGTATTCAAAGTGACGAAAAGTAAGGGCTTACAATTTAGATTACTCTATCCACTAAAGCTATCATTTAGCATGGAAGGAGCAGAAAAGGTGTTTGTCAGACAAGGTGAAGCTAAAGGAGTTCATCATCACCAAACCATTATTACATGAAATGTTAAAGGGACTTATTTAAGAAAAAGAAGAAGACTGAAACTATGAACATTAAAATGACAACAAATTCACAACTATCAACAACTGAATCTAAAAAAAAACAAACCTAGCAAACAACCAGAAGAGGAACACAATCATAGATATGGAGATCATTTGGAGGGTTATCAACTAGGAGGAGTAAGGGGGAGAAAGGGGGAAAAGGTACAGGGATTAAGAAGCTTAATTTGTAGGTGCAAAAAGATGGGATGCTGTTAAGAATAGTATAGGAAATGTGAAGCCAAAAAGCTTGTATGCATGACCCATGGGCATGAACTAAGGAAGGGGGATTGTTGGAGGGAATGGGGATACTGGGCAGAGTGGGGCAAAGGGGAAAAAATGGGGACAGCTGTAATGGCATAATCAATAAAATATATTTTTAAATAACGTTAACAATACCACTATGAATTAGGATAAAAATAGTTTCCTAGTTTCTTACAAGCCTTCCTGAACTTTTGTTCAGGTCTCTGGAGTCCTGGTCTAATTCTCTATGCAGTTATCTCTTTCCTTATGTATAATCTGTTAAAAGCCTTTGTTCAAAGGCAAAAGCTCTTCTAAGCAACTCTAATTCTCATTACAGAAAATGCATATATCAGTGTTTCTATAAATGGAAAAGAAAGCTGCTAATATTGCTAAAAAAATACATATAGTGATGTATAATGGAAAATATAAATGTAGCAACACCGGAAAGTAAGCCTGAAACAATGAGTTACTTAGCCTGTCAACATGGAGGCATCACAATTAGCTAGAACTCATAGTTACTAATGCATTTGGGAAGGACTTTTATACAAAGTCATCACAATCTTATACAAATAAAATATTTGTATTTATCTGGAAGAAGGTGTAATATAAAGATACCCTCTTACTCAAACCAAAAGCTCTATCAAACTGAGATAGAAACCCAGTGAGTAAGAATGAGGTGCATAATTGAACAACTGACGTTCCCATGCATCTGGGCAAACTGCAGGTAGGCTCTGAGAAAAGTCTCCTTGAATAGCAAAATCAAGTGAAAAACCACGCAACAGAGGCTTTATGTATGCTGAATGCTCTCTTTGAGAATTCACAGAATGTACATACCACAAATTGAAGAACATAAAATTTATCAGTCCTCAGATATGGCAACTTCAATGCACAGAAGTGAAAAGTGAAGATATTGCTTTATTCAACTCAATCTTTGAATTGCCCAATAGGTTACTGAGTATGTAAGAGGATATTAAGATGGAAATTTCTTCTGCTAAAACATAAGACTGGAATTTCCTGATTAAAAAAAAGACACTTGTGAAACAGGCCTGCCTCTGGAATTTGGGGAAAAATAATCTGTACAGGTATTCCTAAAGCTCTCACATGAAAGGTACAATCTGGTACTCCTGTACTAAGCCTGGCGAGAATGTTTTGAGGAACCACTTGGAAAGCCAGTCTATGTCCCTGCAGTTTGGAGAACCCAGAGGACTAGTGCTGGAGTCTCATCTGAGAAATCTAAGTGGGGAGAGGGGCACTGTCTAGAGAGGCTGGTAGAAAGCCAAAGGAGAAAATACGGTATTAGATAGCCTAAAGTCTCAGAATTTTTAGGATAAAACATGGAAGGGTGTTTCCTGTGGACCTGATGTAGGTCATGTGCAAGAGTGCCAGTGTGGGGTCATCTTAGAATCTGTGTAAGAATGTGTTTGGAGGGAATAACAGATCTCAACAAAGAGAAGTGGGAGGAGGCATCACCAGATTTCACATGTCTGGAGGAATCTACCACTGAAGTGGAGATGCATTTGCCCATATCAAGGACTGCAGGTGAAAGATCCCTTGTGATGGGGACCCCAAAGCATTACAATAGACAGAGTCTATTCTTAGTCAAAGAATATAAAGCCTGAAGTAGAACGTGAATGCATAGCAGACTTGCAAAAGACTCAAGAACAGGAGGAAAATAGGGAGGACAAAAGATAATGAAGATACTAATACCAAAGTTTTCAAAAGCTACAGTAAGAAAAACAATCTAAGTTAAATAAAATTAAATAAAGTTAAGTTAAAAAGAATAAAGATATGTTTTTTTTAATCTGTAAATTTTATTTTTAAAAAATTACTCAGAAACATGTATACACTCCAGTGAAATATTAGTACCATATTAAAGTTTTACATTTTGATCACCAATCAGAGAAATCACCTTCATGAATAGATGCATTTTATAAAGCTGAGATTTTTATAATTATAGAGGCAAGTGTAATTTCCTTATCAAGTATCCAACTATTTCAAATATCAAGGGCTTTAAGCACAGATCTGCTGGAAATTTTATAATTAAAAATAAATCACCAATGTAGAGAGGCAGCTTCTGATAAATCAATATTTAGTTTCTGTTGTTAAACCAATATTTAATTTTGATTTGTTTACAGATTTATTAGTTTGAGGCCAATTTTAATAATTAAAATCATTTATCATTTTGAAGTCTTAAAAATACCATTTTGTCAATTTTAAATGTTCACTTTTCTGGTTAAGGTTATCTTCAGATATAAAAGGTATCAAACTGCCCCAAAATACTCTGGAGCTGTTGCTACATAGACAGACAGAATGTCTTTTTACAGGATCATCTGCATTGTGACCTACTGATCAAATATTAATTTTAAAAAATTATTAAAAGTTAGGTACTGCATTAAGAAAAGAATCCATCTCAAATTGTGAATCATGAATCTTGACAGACAGTGATTTAAAGTATTCCTTTTACTTATTTTAATATCCAGGTTTGAATGTAAAAATATATGCTAAATGTGATTAATGTTCACCCCATTATTTAAGAAATATGGTATTTCCAACTTTTGATTATGCTGTTAATATATTACAGTCTTTTAAAATTTAGGTTAAGCCAGTAATTCAAAATAAAGATATGCTTGAAAGTAAATTTAGAAGTGGTAACATAGGGAACAGAAGTAAATTGAACACACTGCTAAGGAATGTAGAGGAAAATTGACCAGAAAACTTCTTACCAGAGTTTGAAGGAAAAGAACCAAATGGGACAAAGATGGGGACTTTTTTCATTCTGGCCATCCTGTGGTAAGAGAACCAGGCTACTGCTCTGTCAGATTGTCAATGACAACTGACATATTTCAAACTGGAGTGAATAACAAGCAAGAAGATGAAACAAAGTGATAATTTAATAATATGTTTCTGCAGAGCACACTCTATGACATCATATTTGCAAATATCTGCAAGAATCTTTTTTGATGTAAGCTACTTGACTTATGGAAAAGACTATCTTCCAAATGATCTCAATATCCAAGAGTTTTAGCCACATGCCAAGATTACCAATAAGCTATAGAGACCATTCAGTGTGTGTTCTAACAAGAGACATTTTAGTACTTCATAGAAGTTGGAGACCACATTATGTAAAGATGAAGTCCAGAATAGGACATTTGACATAGCAAAGGACATAGAGTATATAGAAATTGATCCAGGTTGTTCTCACTCAAATAATCAGGACAGGCTCACAGCATTGAGTGCAGTGAGGTACAGAACTCCAGGTGAAAGTTTCAACTGAACATACTGAACTGTTGCAAAGGAAACGATGAAACCACTAAATTGGTCAGGGAGCTCCAGAAGACCCAAAAGCATCTGAGTATCAGGCCTCCTCTCAACACCATCTGTCTCCTAGGACCATAATATAGAGAGAATCATCTTACTGAAAAAGTGGCCAGTAATCTTGAAGAATTTTACTGCAGCCGCAGAGGATTTTGTAAGCATATTTGGAGTTAAGAAAATGAGGATTTTCATTTTTTCCTCCATTATCAACAATGACTTTGAATATTTAACAGAAGATTTTTATGCAACTAAAAAGATGAACTTTGCTAACTAAAGACATAATGATATTTACAAGTAATTGCATTTGCCCTGGCTGGTATGGTTTAGTGAGATGGGCTTTGTACCACAAACCAAAAGGTCACCAGTTCAGTGCCTGGTCAGGGCACATCCCTGGGTTGTGGGCCAGGTCCCCAATGGATGTTTCCCTCCCTCCCTTTCTCCCTCCCATTCCCTCTCTAAAAATAAAAATAGAAAATCTTTTTAAAACTAAATAAAAAATAAAACTAATTGGATTTTACTATATAGTGTATGCTTTTTCCATTCTTAGCAAAGGTGACGTTAAATATTTTAAAACTGTATTTTTAATCAAAGTATGGGATGATCAATTTTAGTGTAGTGTTTAGTGTTGCCCATACTTTGTTTAAGTATTTATTTTATTTTATTTATAAAAATAAAGTATATTTTTAATCAAAATATGGGATGATCAATTTATTGGTTTCCATGCATTATTCCTCATAAAGAAAATCTGTTCTCCTTTAAGATTTGTAGGTTTCAAATATGGGGCAGAAAGCATAATAAAGTCAGTCTGGGATAACTTAGGCCAGAAGCTAAGGAAAATTCAAACGGTGATGGGGGTCATGTGAAAAGTATGTGGCTTAACTGCCCTGACTGATGTAGTCAGTGGATTGCGCACCAGCCTGTGAACAGAAAGATCAGCAGTTTAATTCCCCCCATGAAGGCCAATGCCTGGGTTGCAGTCCAGGTCTCCAGTTGGAGGCATGAGAGAGGCAACAAATTGATGTTTCTCTCTCTCCCTTCATCTCTCTAAAAATAAATAAATAAAATATTTTTTAAAAGTATACAGCTTAAGGAGTGCTTATACATCAAATTTGGGGAAATTTTAGCCTATAATTAATATACCTAATAATAGGTGAAATAAATTGTAGAAAGAAAAACTGAAAAGAGAAAAACCTCATTTACCCCCATTGGGAATGATTATTAAACTCACTCCTTTTTCTGAAAATAGATCACTAAATGGAAAGAGTTAAACATCTACCCTAAGTTTTTAGAAATAAGAAAAACTGTTTTTGCAGAAACATACCAGCTTACAAATATAGAAAATGATAAAAATAGAAAATTCTCAACCTATAACATACCATAAAATAATTGATACTGGAAATGATTGTTATAGACACTAAAATCTTTAGGTAAAATTGTTTGGGGTAACATAATATTTTCATAATACCCTGCAAATTATTTGATCATTGCAAATAAAATAAAAATCACTTTTCTAATGTGGCTATCTTACCATCACCACATTAATCAAATGAGTAAACTTAGCATCATCTAACTTCCTCCTCCACAAATTGAGAGTTTGAAATACTAAAGTACTCAGCATCATCTGTGACTATTCTTGCCCACCAAGTTTATCCAAACTCAAGTGGAGCCTTTAAAACTAACTTCAAGTTTATATTAAATTTATTAAACAGGGGATCACATTTGTACATGATTTCACAAGCAAACAGCAAGGTTATGGGGCATTTTATAAGACAGATGATTTAGTCTCCTCAAAAATCCAAGCCAAGAAAATGAGAAGGAATTATTCGTAGATTAAAAGTGATAAAAGAGATATAAAAGATAAATATAATGTGTAGAATTTGATTGGGTTCTAGTCCATAATAAAGTCACTTCGGAGAAAATTGTAAAACATGAAAAGTGATTTTAATTTATATTGGAACTTAGATTTTGAGGGTTCGATCCTTGTATTAGGGTTATGTAAGAAAATAGACTTATTTTTAGAAGAGTCATGCTGAGGACTTCAGGAGTAAAGTGTCACAATGTCTATATCCTACTTTCAAATGCACAGGAAAGAAAATCAAATGGCAAACACTGTTAACTCTAGGTGGTGGGTACATGGGGTCTTATTGTACCATTTTTTCAACTTTTGGGACATGTTTGGCATTATTTGCATAATAAAACTTTTTTAAAAAATGGAGTAAAATATTTGCAATTCCTGTCTGATAAGGGATTTGTACCCAAAATATATGAAGAACTCCTACAACTCAACAATTAAAGGACAAATTACCCAATTTAAAATGGGTGAAGGATCTGAATAGGCAGTTCTCCAAAGAAGATATGTGAATGGCCAGCAAAAACGTGAAACATTATTAGTCATTTGGGAAATACAAATCAAAACTATTTCCCGCCTATTCAGGATGGCTAAAATTAAAAAGAGTGGCAAATGTTGGTGAGACGTGGAGGAATTGGAGCCCTTGTACATTGCTTGTAGAATTATAAAAAGGTGCAGCAACTTTGCTAAACAGATTAGCAGTTTCTCAAAATGTTAAACATGGAGTTACTATATGAATTGCGATAGTATACCTAGCTATATATACAAGAGAAATGAAAACCTAGGCCCATATAAAAACTTAAACCCAGATGTTTATAAGAGTAGCATCATTCATAATAACTGAAAGTAGAAACAATCCAAATATCCATTAATGGAAGAATATATAAACAAAAGGTGATATGTATATACAAGGAAATATTATTCAGTAATAAAAAGAATAAAATATTGAGATATTTTAATTAAAAATAATTTTATTACATATAATTAACTTGCAGTAAAATTCTCATATTTTACTCTAAAGTTCTGCAAGTTTTGATGCATGTATACCTGTGTAACCACCATCACAATCAAGATATAAAACGGCTCTATCCCCCTCAAAATTCCTGCCCTTTTTTGGTATCAATTAAACCCCATCTCTGTGTGATGCAAACACTAATGTGATTTCTATCACTGAAGATTAGTTTTGCCTGTTCTAGAATGCCATATGAAATCAATTATACATATGTACCAATTTATATTATTTCTTTCACTCAATATAATGTTTCTGAGATTCATCCATGTTGTTTCTTAGAACTGTAGTTTGTTTCTTCTTGTTGATCAGGAGTTTGTATGGAAATTACATATTAATAAAATCTGCTATTTAAAAAAAAGCTTTGAAGAAATATATAACTGCTCACCCTAGAGAATTAAAAACTATCCATTGAGAGAGTTAATTACTCAAAGTTAGTTTTCTGTCTCCTTTACTTTTCCTTCCTCAACAGGTATCATTCCCCAAGAGTCTAAAACCCCAGCTAGCTAGCTGAATATGAGAAAATAAGCCAACCATGTACCTCTTTTTGACTATAGGCTTTCCTGACTGAAACAAACGTTAGGAAGAGAGAGGAAAACCCTCAGTTTTATATCGTTTGAAATTTATACTATAAACAGAACTGAACATGTTAAATTCTGAACTGTATTACTTATGAATGACCAGAAATATTTTAGTGTAACCAAAATTTCATTTATGGGAAGGAAAAAAAAGTTTTAATGAACAGATGTAATGGAGGAATTGAAAACAAATTAATAAAATAATTGAATATCAATTGTAATTATATCCTGTAGATTGTGCTGCTTCAGTGTACCAGTGGCAAATGAAAGATAACTGACAATTCAGCTGTCAATGGCAGAAAATACAATAGTCTTTTACTAGACTTGCTTAGAAACTCTTTTCTGCAACTCTTAGTTACGATCCTTCTTCCTAGACTATCTCAAGGCAGTTTCTCTATTAATTTTGTAACAATAAAACATTTACACAGCATGATGATGAGGTATAGTAACATATATTTTCACAAATAGAATGGTCAGATCTAAAAATGCCTCTTTTGGGGCTTCCAGTCAAGGTGGTGGCATAGGTAAACATGATTCGCCTCCTCACACAACCATATCAAAATTACAACTAAAATATAGAATCATCACTCAGAACCATCCAAAATAGAGTTAAATGGAAATCAGACAACTACAGAATTAAAGAAACCACATCCATTTAGACTGGGAGCAGGGGCAGAGATGTGGGACAGGGCAGTCCCCATGTGGTAGATAAAAATTCGGGAGGGATATCTCAGGAGTGAGGGCTCCCAGCCCACACCAGGCACACTAGCCCAGGGTTCCAGTGCAAGGAAGATAAGTCCTCATAACTTCTGAGTTCAAGTCATATCAAAAACCAAAGGGAATTGAGTCAGTGGAAGAAACTTCTGAGTCCCAAGCAGACTCCCAAGCAGGTTCCTCTTGAAGACCCAACATATGGGATTAATCAGACTCATTCCACCTCCGAGTTTCAGCACTGGGGTAGAAGCTTGAAAGGCTCTGGTGACACACAGGGAAACACTGAAGTGTCTGGCATCAAGGTGAGAACTGAGGAACAGCTTTTTGTTTCACACTAAATTCTCTCAAAAAAGTCAGCATCAGTGAGACCCCAGCCCCTGTACTTCTTGCTAAGGGGCCCCACACCAGTGCTAGCAGCAACCAGCCTACATTCACAGCTTGGCTTTGCCTGTGAATCTCTAAGCCCAGCACAAGTAACAGCCATCTCAGATTGCTTTATAGCTCAGCCACAGTGGCCCTGAGGCAAAATAGGGGTGGGGGCTGACCTTAGCATGCACCACCTGGGAAACCTCAGAGCCTGTGCACCCAGTGAACAGCTAGACCATGTCAGAGCACCACCACCATGTCCCTGCACAGCTGATCCTCCACAAAAGGCAGAGGATAAGGGCCAGTGGTCACAGCCAGTCCTTGCAGTTGACTGGCCTGAGTAAATCCCTCCCATTGATCTGCCAACAGAAATCAAAGCTCAATTACAAAAAGTGTGTACTCAGACCACATAAAGGAAGTACCTTAAGTATCCAGCTTGGGTGATAGGGGTCTGTGCTACCAGACCCTACAGGAGCTATAGTAGGCTACATTACCAAGACAAGAAGTCAAGGAAGCTCTACCTAATACATAAAAACAAACACAGGGAGGCTGCCAAAGTGAGGGGACAAAGAACATGGCCCAAATGAAAAAACAGATCAAAACTACAGAAAAAGAACTAAATAAAATGGAGATAAGCAATCTATTGATGCAAAGTTCAAAACACTGTTTATAAATAAGGATGCTCAAGGAATTTTGTGATGATCTCACATAATCAAAAGTATCCAGTCAGAAGTGAAGTTTTCACTAATTGAAATAAAGTACAATTTACAGGGAAACAACAGTAGAGTGGATTGGATGAAGTGAAGAATCAAATCAATGATTTGGAACATAAGAAAGCAAAAAACAACAAATCAGAACAACAAGAAAGAAAAATAATCCAAAAAAATGGGGATAGTGTAAGCAGCCTCTGAGATAATTTCAAGCTATCCAACATTTACATCATAGGGGTACCAGAAGGAGAAGAGAAAGAGCAAGAAATTGGAAATCTGTTTGAAAGTAATAAAAGAAAACTTTCCTAATTTGGTAAAGCAAATAGACATGTGGGAGTCACAAACAAGATGGATGCAAAGTGGCCTGCTCCAAGTCATATCATAATTAAAATGCCAAAGGTTAAAGACAGACAATCTTAAAAGCAGCAAGAGGAAAGCAGTTATCTACAGGAGAATTCCCATAAGATTGTTAACTGATTTCTCAAAAGAAACTTTGCAGGTTAGAATTGATTGGTGAGAAACATTCAAAGTCATGAAAAGCAGGGACCTACAGTGAAAATTGCTCTACCCACCAAAGCTCTCATTTAGAATATAAGGGCATGCCCTGGCTGGTGTGGCTCAGTGGATTGAGTGACAGCCTGTGAAACAAAGGGTCACCAGTTTGATTTCCAGTCTAGGGCACATGTCTGGGTTGCAGGCCAGGTTCCCAGTAGGAGGTGTGTGAGAGGCAACCACACATTGATGTTTCTCTCCCTCTCTCTCTCTCTTTCTCTCCTTTCCTCTTTCTAAAAATAAATAAATAAAATCTTTTAAAAAATAGAATATAAGAGCAGATAAAGAGCTTTCCAGACAAGAAAAAACTAAAGGAATTCACCATCACCATATCATTATTATATGAAATGTTAAAGGGACTTACTTATCATAAAGAAGAACATCAAAACTATGAACAATAAAATAGCGATAAATATATGTATCAACAATTGAATCTAAAAAAACAAACTAAGCAAACAAGAATAGAGACACAGTCATGGATACAGAGACCATTTTGTTGGTTATCAGATTGGGGGTGGCAGTATGAGGAATGGGTGAAGAGGCGAGAGGATTGAGAATTACACATAGGCAGTTACAGAATAGCCATGGGGATGTAAAATACAGCATAAGAAATGGAGTAGCCAAAGAACCTATGCATGGCCCACAGACATGAACAATGGTGGGGATTGCCTGAGAGAGTGGAGGGATGCTGGATGGAGGGGGGCATAGCGAAACATATCAGGATAACTGTAATAGCATAATCAATAAAAATAAAAAATAAGAAAAATATATCTTTTGAATGGCATAAACCTCTTCACATTTCGGTATTTCTTCCATCAACTTCAAAATGGGAGTTTTTAAAAAAATAATGATTACATTTGAAATCTATATGATCCTATTAACCAATGGCACCTCATTTAATGAATTTTTAAAATTATAATAATGATTACAACAGAATGTACAAATTGCTGCAGAGGGAGAAGGTGGTATAGTGAAAAAAAAAATCTGCTACTGAATGAGGCAGAGTGGGTTCAAATCCTGCCTCTGATTCCTAAGAGACCGCCTTGAGCCAGTTCTCAGTCTTTCTGACTCAGTTCTGTCTCCTGGAAGCACAACAATCCTTGCTTAGTTCTGTCCTATCTAGTTCTGGTTACAGGCTTTTTCTTTTCCCCTCAGAAATAGTTTTATATTTTTGAAGAGTATGTATTTATTACTCCACTGAGCAGTAAAATTAATATGTTTTCTCATGACCCATCAACCAACACACAGAGTAAGCAATATCATATGCTCCAAGCCAATTTATTAGCTTACTTTGACATGATATTTCTTTCAGCCATTTTATGTTTTCTTTAGCACTGTGAACTCTTAATGGCTGATGAACAGCAAGCAAATTGGTAAGTGTTGATGCTGCAAGATGCTAAGGCAGAGTTTTATGGTATATGAGCACATTTTATGGTAAGTGAGCATCTTCATAAAACTAATGGTAGTAACTAATGGTAAAGCTTAACAGTCAGTCATGGGTTGCTGGAGGTCCTTTGACATGAAGGTCATCTTAAATAGCCTTGGAGGAAGTGACTAACAATTGCTTGTATGGTAGCCTGCAGAAATTATTCCTAGAGGTATATCACTATTTCTGATTTGGAAAGAAACAAATGGCGATTGTCAATATATGATATTAGGAAAAACATTCCTCTGGCACTTTGCTGTAGAGATCCCATATAGTCCAGATTCAGTTAACTTTTCCATGTCAAATGGGATTACTGTGTGCTAAATTGGGTTTGTTCGTAGTAATTCTTATAGTGCACTGTTGTGTGCATTAAGTGAGACAGTCTGTAAAATATCCAATCTAATGTCTGAGACATAGTAGAAACTCAAAAAAATTCTTCCTTCCCTATAATAAAGGATTTGGCCAAGAGTTATGGCAGGAAACAGGAGAACAAAGACTAATGGGACCCAACACAATCTAAAGAATCAGATGACATGTGAGATAAATCCTAAAAAATAAATAAGAGTTTACCAAGTAAAAAAGCTGAGTGACTGAATTCATTGGGTATAGAAAGAACAGCATGAGCTATGGATGGAATCTGAGAATACCAAACATGTTGAGGCAACTTCAAGTAGATCTGAATGGCTGTACTAGTGGTGATGAAGAGATGAGAAGGAAAAAATAGACTAAGTAAGATAAAGAGCATTGCGTCTTATTCAGAAGGGCCTGAGGAATGGTAGAAATATGGTAAGTGGGGATGATCAGCTTCATGTTGAACACTGGCTAGAGGAGGGAGTTTGTACTGAGGAGGAAAACATTAAACATTGGGAAGTCTATAATCCAAGTAAGATATAAGAAAGGCCTTAATTGAAGGTGGTATGAGTAGTTTGGAGAAAGAAGAGGTATTATACAAGGGATATTTGAATAATGTGACTCATCATAGTTTGGTGATTTATTGCATATAGGAGATGAGGGAGAGGCCAAGGATGACCTCAGGATTCTGGCTTATTCAACTGAGTTCATGGATGCAGCATCTATTGAGAATGCAGGATAAACCATACGCATGTGGTTTGAATTCACAGGTACATTTGAAGATGAACAAGAACTCCTAGCATACCAGTCTTATTTACTCAATGTTGTCTTCTCTGTTATTCCACAGGATTTATTTGCCTGTCTTATTCCTAAGAAACCCAAGATACCCAATTTTATCAATTGGATGTAATTTCTCTATATAGCTCTCTAACTGTTCCAGGCTCTGTGGCAGAAAGGTGATTTGCCTAACAGCTATTGCCCTCCTTCGTGTTAACAGAACACCAGTTTTCTTAGGGATGATAATGTGTTGAACCACACATGATCCATCAATTTAGCAAATCATGGAGATCTCACTGAAATTTGCCATATACTTGCCCAACTTTGCATGAAGCTAACTATAACTTTGCAATTAAATGTAAAGGAGGTGGGCTCTCTCCGGAGCATGACCATGCCTTTCTTCCCTCTCAAGTGTGCATCTTTACTGTTCTCTCCTACACTCTAACAGTCCCTGTGAGACTTGCAACCCGGGGGCACTGGGCAGTGACCGTGGGTCCCAGGCTCACCCCATTGAGCCTGTCCCCAAGGACCTTTTTTCTGAATTTCCAGGGGGCTAACAGCAGATCCACCATAACTTACTTCTTTCCTGTAATGTTTCTAGAGAGCCAGAGCAGCCCCACCTAAGCTTTCTCCTGTTGCTTTTTCTACCCTTAGCCCTTCCTTTGTTTTGCTACCCCCAGCTTTAATAAATGTATTCTCAGAATAAAAATATATATAAAGGAAAAAAATAATATAAAGGAAAATTTACTAGGAGGTTTCTAGCAAACTTTCTCCTGTATTAGTCATTTTGGGCTTCCATAACAGAATACCCTATACTAGGTGACTTAAACAACAGAAAATTCTTTTCTCACAGTTCCAGAGGCTGTAGGTCCAAGATCAGATGTTGGCTGACTTCATTTCTGGTATTAGCTTCAGATGGCCACTTTTCCACTGTATTATTACATGGTGGAGAGAGAAAGGGAGAGATCTTTCTCTTCTTCTTTTATAAGGCTTCCAATTCTATCACATTAGGATCCCATTGCTCACAGAAGGTTTTCTTTGCTTTTGCATTGTTTTCATTTTCTTTTTAAAAAATTTTTATTGATCTTATTAGGGTGACGTTGGTCAATAAATTTATATCAGTTTCAGGTATACAATTCTATAATATATCATCTGTGTATTGTATTGTGTGTCCACCACAAGCCAAGTCTACTTCTATCACCATTTATCCCCCTTTTACCCTCTTTTACTTGCTCCCACTCAACTTTCCTTCTGGTAATCACCAAACTGTTGTCTGTGTCTCTGAATTTTTTTCTTAATCCCTTCATCTGTTTCACCCAGCCCTCCAACCTCCCCTGCAACAGCTCTCCGTCTGTATCTATGTGTCTGTTTCTATTTTGTTTATTTGTTTATTTTGTTCATTAGATCCCACATACAACCGCATTCTTATAACCTCATTTAACCTTAATTACTTCCTAGAAGCCCCGTCTCCAGATAAAATCATGTTGGCAGTTAAAGTGTCAACACAGTAATTTTAAGGCAACACAATTCAGTCCATAACACCTCCTAAATAAGGAAGAAACCTTTTCCCCAAACATGTCCCTTTTCATTTCTGCTTGAAAGGTCAATGGTGAGGATAATGCTTAAAGCTGAGCAGCCTTGGTGTCAGGGTGATAAAACAAGTGAAAGCCAATGGACTCATAACAGCAGAGCAGGAAAACTGGTATCTCGATACCCTGTTAAGTCTCCACCCCTAACTGGGAACTACCTACTTCCAGATTGTTGATTATATAAGATAAAGAAAGATGAAGATATCAGAACTGGGTATATGTCTGAAAATATTCCTAAATATTACAGGTCTAAATCTATGCCTCCCACGTTGAAGGTAAAAATCAGGGATTTGGAATCCTTCAATGTTGGACTTAAGCTAACTTATTGACATGATTCCTATGTCCCTTTTCCATGTACATTTCTCTGAATTTACCTTCCGAAGACTGCACAGAAACCTCTATTCTAGTGAGCCCTGAGTATAACCTGAGGCAGAAATTGGCAACTTTTCAGAGTGAGAATGAGGAGTGGTCTTGCTCCCCCACAATGGCTGAATGTTGCACAAGTCAAGCACCTTTGTAAACTAACTGTGTCTGTTGCCCCAAATTTCTGACAAAATGACTACATCTGTAAGGTTAAAATGTAGGATTTGCAGTCAAGATGGTGGCATAGGCAGATATGTCTTCCTCTTCACACAACCACATCAAAATTACAACTAAAATATAGAACAACCATCACTCAGGAATGTCAGAAGTAGAGCTGAATGGAAGTCTAACAACTACAAAATCAAATTGAACATAGACCAACAACTACGAAATTAAAAAAAAAACCACACACCCATCCAGAGTGGTAGGAACGGCACAGATGAGGAATAGACTGGTCCCTCACTCACGTGGATAAAAATTTCAGAGGGATATCTTGGGAACTAGGAGTTTCAGATGAACACCAGGTCCCCCAGCCCAGGATTCCAGTGATAGGAAGATGTCCTCACAACATCTGGCTGCAAAAAACAGTGGGGATTGAGTCTGTGGAAGAAACTTCTAGAGCCCCAAACAGTTCCTTTTAAAGATCCTACACATATACTCACCTACTCAGACTCACTCCCTCTGCGCTGGCAGCTACCCTGGGGTAGCTGCTCAGAGGCACCAGTGGCATACTGGGAAAGACTGAAGTTCTGTAAGCTGGTGTCATACCTGAGACTTCATCAACCTGGCTAACACTGATTGACCCACCTTGGAGACCACCAGAAGTTCTGCCCTACCCAACTGATGGGCCCACCCAAGCTGCTTTTCTATAAGAATGGTTGTTCTTGGCTCCTAAACCCTATCAGACAAGCAACAGATGGCTTCAGTGACCCCTAGTGGTAGCCATATTAGATGCACAGCTTGGCTTCAACTGGGAATCTCCAAGCCCAGCACAAGTAGCAGCTACCTCAGATTGCTTTACAGTTCAGACAGGATACCCCAGTCAAAACACAAGCGTGGGTTGACCTTGGTCTGCACCACTCAGGAAACCTCAGGGCTAGCACAACCAATGTACAGGTACAGACTGCATAGTAGCATCACCACCCTGTCTCTCCACAGCTGATTTTCCATAGATAGCAAAGGTTGTGGTCAGTGGTCACAGCCAGTCCTTGCAGTTGACTGGCCTGGGTAAATCCCTCCCATAAACCTGCCAACAACAAGCAAGGCTCAACTACAAGAGAGGGTATGCTCAGCCCATATGAACAGTGCACCTCAAGTACCCAGCTTGAGTGATAAGGGGAGGCTGTGCCACTTGACCTTACAGGACAACAGATATGTTAGGACCACTACCAAGACACGGAGTCAAAGCAGCTCTACCTAATACATAGAAACAAACACAGGGAGGCTGCCAAAACCAAGAGACAAAGAAACATGGTCCAAATGAAAGAACCAATCAAAACTCCAGAAAAAGAGCCAACAAAATGGAGATAAGCAATTTATCAGATGCAGAGTTCAAAACACTGTTTATAAAGATGTTCAAGGAACTTTGTGAGAACCTTAATGGCATAAAAAAAAAATACCCACTGGGAGCCCTGGCTGCTGTAGCTCAGTGGATTGAGTGCTGGCCTGCAAACCAAAAGGTTGCCAGTTCAATTATCAGTCAAGGCACATGCTTGGGTTGCAGGCCATATCCCCAGTTGGGGACATGTGAGGGGCAACTGATTGATGTATCTCCCACACATTGGTGTTTCTCTTTCTCCCTCCCTTTCCCTCTCTCTTAAAATGAATAAATAAAATCTCTAATGTAAAAGACCCAGTCAGAAATGAAGGCTATACTAATTGAAATAAAGAACAGTTTTCAGGTAAACAACAGTAGAATGAATGAAACCAAGAATCGAATCAATGATTTGGAGCATGAGGAAGTGAAAAACAACTATGCAGAATAACAAGAAGAAAAAAGAATCCAAAAAATGAGGATAGTATAAGCAGTCCCTGGGACAACTTCAAGAGGTTCAACATTCACATCATAGGAGTGCCAGAAGGAGAAGAGAAAGAGTAAGAAATTTGAAATCTATCTGAAAATATAGTGAAAGAAAACTTCTGTAATTTGGTTAAAGAAATAGACAGGGAAGTCAAGGAAGTCCAGAGAGTCCCAATTATAATGGCTCCAAAGAGGCCCACTCCAAGACACAGCATAATTCAAAGGTCAAAGGTTAAAGATAAAGTGAGACACTTAAAAGCATCGAGAAAAAAGAAGTTAGTTACCAGATGGTTGTCAGATGGGAGGTGGGAGGAGGAGAATGGAGGGGGGAGGAAGTGAGGGGATTAAGAAGTACAAAGGTAGTTAAAGAATAGCCATGGGGATGTAAATTACAGTATAGGAAATAGAATAGGTAAAGAACTTATAAGCATGATCCCTGAACATGAACAATGGTGGGGGGGTTGCCTGATGGAGTAGGGGGCTCTGGGTGGAGTGGGGTAAAGGGGGAAAAGTCAGGACAACTGTAATAGCTTAATCAATAAAATGTAATTAAAAATAAATAAAATAAAATGTTCATGGCACTTCCAATGTGCCAGTTCTTCCAAGTTTTATCTTCATAACAACATAATGACATCAGTACTTTTCATTCTTCCATTATACAATGATAAAAATGAGGCACAGACAAGTTAAGAAACTTCCCTGAGACTTTGAGTTCCAAGATGGCAGAGGACTAAGTGAAAGCTACACTAACCTCCACCCAGAGCCAATCTGGAATTACAACTAAATTGTAGAGAAATCATCCAGAATAACCAACTGAACACTAGCTGGAGAGAAGCCTATAACCAACAAAAGATAGAAGAAACCACTTCACCACAACGAAACTGATAGGGAGTGTGGAGGAGGCGTGAGAGGGCTGGATCGGTTCCCACTGGCAGCAGATAAAGTTCCAGAGAGGTATTTCAGTGGCCGAGGGGTTTCCCCTGAGAAGTGTGGGGTTTAAATGCCAAGTGGGGCTCCCCAGCCTATCATACCAGAGCCGGAATGGAATCCAGATAATGTCCAGCTGTGAAAAGCAGCAGAGTTTCTCTTTGCCCAGAAAGACTGCTGGAGTTTTGGAGAGCCTCTTAAAGGGCCAACACACCAAATTTCACTTGCAGCCACTTACTTTGGGCTCCAGGAAAGAGAGGGCAGAGTAGACTAGAGTTGCTTGAGGGGAATCTGGGGTTAGTGGCTCTGTGGAAATACTGAAGGAATAGCTGCCAGGATCCCTGTGCTGAGTCATTCCCCATACTGCAGAAGCCACCTTTCTCAGACAAAGCACTCTTCTCCATGTGGTATCAGCCTGAGGAGAAGCAATAGTCCCTCCCACAGAAATTACTCTGCTGCACCCTGTCATGCACACTGTAATTAGGGCCCTTCATCTTAGGTCACTGACTAAAAACATTGCTCTCAGCCACTGTGGAAAACAGTATGGAGATACCTCAAAAATTAAAAATGGATTTGCCTCTTGACCCAGCAATTTCACTTCTGGTAATATATCTGAGAGAACTCAAAACACTAATTCAAAAGAACATAAGCACCCATATGTTCATTGCAACGTTACTCACAATCACCAAGACATGGAAGCAATGCAAGTGTCCATTAATAAATGAGCGAATAAAATAACTATGGGACATTTACACAATGGAATTCTACTCAGCTTTAAAAAAGAAGAAAATTTTACTCTTTTCAACAGTATGGATGGACCTGGAGAACATTATGCTAAGTGAAATGAGCCAATCAGAGAAAGACAAATACCATTTGATTTCACTCTTATGTGGAAGCTAATGAACAAACCGAATTAACAAGCAAAACAGAGACAGACTCACAGATGGAAAGCAGATGACAGCTAGTGGTGGCAGGGAGAGGTTAGGGAATGGAGGGCTTAAGCAAAAAGGAAAAAGGATTCATGGATATGAACAACAATGTGGTGATTGCTGAGGGGTATAATTGGACTACATGGTAAAGGGGAAAATACAATAAAGATTAGATTACAAAATTTAAAAAAAGGAACTTGCTTGAGGTCACATAGTTGACAAGTATTATGGATGGAGTTTGAACATAGGCATTTAGAAACCACATACTAAGCCACATACTATCTGATGGTTATAGAAATAGCTTCTCACTTGCAGGCTCTAATTTTGGGGAGTTAGTGCAACCAATATTTCCTTTCACCCAAAAATACATACTAAATAGCATCGTTCAAGAAAATCCATAGCACACATTCAAAAAAGAGAATCAGAGAAAATGAACATGACATTATTACTGAATAGGATGGTCAATGTTGTTCTAAACATAATTTGACCTTAGGTTTACAATTACTTTGATAAACTCTCACGATGCTATAGTATCATCCCAAGAAGTGTATCACTTGTAAGAGAAATATATATAATGCACCTTGTTTTTACACTAGCCTCCCTTGCAGCTATAAGTGGCCACATGTACAATTTTGATTAGTGACACATAGGCAGAAATCTGTTGGGAATTTACAGAAATTTTATTCTTTTGACATGGGCATGATCCTTCCTTCCTGTTGCCCAGTTTGCTTCTCTGTCCTACCTGGAGCACGGTATGAAGTGAATTGTGACTACGAAGTAAGCCTGGGGTAGCTGCTTATTAAGGATGGTGAAATAAAAAAAGGGGGGAGATTGAGACATGATGACTCAACCCTTGGATGCCCATATCTAGGTCCTCATTTAAGGGGGGAAAATCCCTCTGTTTTATAAACCACTGTGGCTGGGCTTCTGTTACCTACAGCAGGAGGACATCTTTAATGATCTACCCTTAAGTAGGATCAGCCTCCTGCAAAATTGTAAAGGAGACAGTATTCAATGTGGACAGCTCTTTCTTCTCTCACACTCTGCACCTCTGTTCCTGCCATTTCTTCCATCTAGATTGTCGTGTCCTCCAATCATCTCTGCTAGCATGTGCTCATTTAGTTGTTAGTATAGTAATTATGTGGCATGCACTCTGCAATAAAAAATAATCACAGACTAAAAATTTGGTGACAGTCTAGTGAGGGAAGTATGATATGCAAATAAATCCTCATGGTTAAATGAGGTAATTGCTGAAACAGAGAAATCTCAACACATCAGGTCCCAGAAGACTGGGCAGTCAGCACCAGGGGGTCATAGAAGGCTTCCCAGTGAAAATGGTGACTGATCTGGATCTTAAAAAATCAGTTGAAGTTAATAAAACAGAACAAAACAGAAAAAAAAATACCTTTCACAAAGCAATACTGCAATGACCTTAATCAGAAAAGATCTTTCCTACATTATTTACCCTTGATAGCATCAATCCCATTCTGTTTCTAAGGTTCAAATTGTGCCTTCCTCCTTTACAAAACTTAATAAATCCTGAAGGCAGGAACTACATCTAACTCAACTTCTTATACTCCCATGATGCCTAGAACATCTTAGATCCATGATACACTATTAGTTAAATTTAATTATTTAAAAATAAAAAGAAAAACAAAATAGTTGAATGGGCATTACTTATCTGTCCAATGACTATAGAGAACCAGTCCCTCAGCTGCAGCTTCCCTCAAATCTGGATTATTCCTCAGAGGAAGCCATGTCTTCAACTGATGTGTATTAAATTAATAATCTTTGTCAAAGTAAGAGAAGGGTTAAAAATGCAAAATATTCTTGTTGCACGAGGATATTTAGATAAGTCTTACCTGTTTGCTGACAATACTCTCTCCTGAAGAGGACTGAACAGGGAGCAGGGAGAAGGTGGACTAGTTGGGTGGGGATCTGTTGGGAACAAGCTGTGGCTACTGTAAGAAATGACCAGACTGGGTGCCTTAAAACAACAGAAATTTTTTTTCACAATTTCAGAAGCCAGAAATCTGAAATCAAGTTCTTGGAAAGTTTAGTTTCTTCTGGAGGGTCTGTGGAAGAATCTGTCCCATGCCTCCCCTTTAGCTTCTGGTGGCTGCCTCCAGTGCTTCATGTTTCCTGGCTTGTATGTGCGTTACTCCAGTCTCTGCCTCTGTGATCACATGACCTTCTCCCCTGTGTGTCTCCTTCCCTTCTCTAACCCTATGAGGATACTTGCCATTGGATTTAGGGCCCACCTGAGTCGAGGATGATCTTATCTTGACATCCTTAACTTAATTACAACTCCCAAGACACTTTCTCCAAATAAGGTCACATTCACAAGTTTCAAGTGGACAGACATGTCCTTTTGGGGACACCATTCAACACACCATAAGTTCTGGTGCAACTGTCCCTCCCCCAAGATGAGATTTACAAGACTGGATGGAAAAACAAGGATTTTTCTTCAAATAAGCATGTTTAAGGCCCTTAAGGGAGCACCTAGAAGGCTCCAAGGGTGCAGCAATAGAAGAGAACCATTTAGAAATGGGTGTCATTTCTGTGGAAAGCCACCCAGGCAAGATTCTTTCTATAAAAAAATTTTCTGTATCCTAATTTATTTCACCTCCACAGCTAAACCCCACAGAAATACACAGGCTGTAGGAAAATTATCGTCAGCCTAAGTGTCAAGAATCTGTTGTCACTCATTTGTTTTTTAACAGAAGTAATTTTCCACACTAAAATTTTCAGACCTATATTGGGAGCAGTTGTTTAAATCTTAGTCTGTGAGCCTATAGTCTTTGGTCCTCATTTCTATTGTCCTGTGTCCCTGCTTTTATAATGATACCAAGCACAGTTTTCTAGGCATGTTATAACTTTATTTAATAGGTCACCTCTGCTGGATGACTTTTTCCTCATTAAAAATGAATTCTCTAACATAAGAGCTATGAAATTACAGAGTCCCTCAGAGAAAGAATGATTTTTCTAAAGGGGCTTTTAGTAAAAGAAAACACATTTTCCTACAACGAGGTTGACTATAACCCACAATATATGTTTATTATAAACAAGACTGTACTAAGAATGTGGTCTCTGAATTTACCACTAAGAGACAATTGCAAATAGCCCTAATATTCACCAATTGCCATTTATTATGACCCAAGTACCGTATCCTTCCAATTAAACCTGCCTATGCTCATATCATCACCTTCTGAGATTATATCAATAGACATATGATTATTATTACAAAGATTAATTAAGTGCAAAGCCCTCAACCTTTCCATTAATTCTTTTTAAAACTTTCCCACACTGATGCAAGGGTTTTGGAATCAACACTGAGAAACCAGTACTAAAGACTAAATTGTCTATTTTAATTTCACTGTTAATTTCTTTTTTGCCTAATTTCATTCTCCTTAATATATTTAAATTTTAATTCCAATGCTTCTACATGGTTTATTATGAAAAGGAATAAACTATTTGACCTCTCTCCCCTTTCATCCTCTTCCATAAGGACAACCATTTTTAATTATTTGGGTTTTTTATTTTGGCACTTATCTCTAAATACTACATCTACAACGCCAGTTAATAATTTTTCAGTTTTAGCCATTGTTTATTGAATTTTCCTTGTAAGACATGAGAACTTAGCTCTCTTTTCTGCTTCTTTCTCCCTGGGCACAGACTTTTCCCTTTCATCCTTCCAATAATTTTACATGCATATTCAGTATGTGCGTTATTATGACTGTGTAAACAGTACACCTAGACCATGATGCTTTCTTTTGTAAAACTTTTCATTTTACCTACATTTAATAACTGTCCCTTTTTAATTAACTTGTATTTCTATGTGCCTATCACACCCAGTTTCTCTGGCAGAAGCATGTTCCATCAGATTCACCTTCCGGCAGCGCTCTCCTGATCCAGTCTGGACCGCTCATCTCTAGGCCTCCCACCCAGCTCTCATCACGGCATCTTCCTTACCTATTGGCCAGAGGATTCCCTTTCCCTCTCATTGTGTTGAATCTTCTGAATTACATTTTTTTAAATCAGTTTACTTTCTCCTTTTGGAATAGTGCACTTCTCCCATAGCTTCCTGGAAATGGTACATTATGTTAATTTTGTAAAAACACTAATTTCCAGAAATAAATGCCTTATTTGTTCACTAGACAAATCTCTTCTCATCCCTCAATACAGGTAAATTTTTACCTTCTCCAAAAAAACTTTTCTGACTGCCACAGGCAAAAGTAAACTTTCCCACCTGTGCACTTCTGTAACACTTCGTTTATTAATTTAGTCATTGATTGATCCAGCAAATATTTATTGAGTACTCTCATGGGCCAGGCACTGGGATAATCACATGATAAAGAGAACAAACTTAATTTGAGTTTGCTTATGCAGGAGAAATCAGGGAAAGAGACTAAGAAAGAGAGGTCAGTAAGAAAGGAGTATAATCAATCAAGGATGATGTTCCAGAGAAGGGAGGAGTGTTTCGTGAAGAAAAACATAATCAACTTTCTTAGGTGATGTTAAGAGGTATAGTAAGATATGAACCAGAAATATCTATGGAAGATGACAAGGACATCACTGGTGAGTTTGGCATAAGCAGTACATGTGGAATGTCAGGGTAAGAAACCTAATTAGAGTGAGATGCAAAGAGAAGTCAAGGAAATAATGATAGTAAGTATAGGAAGCTCATTAGAGTATTTTTTTCTGGCAAGGGGAGCAATGAAATGGGGTGGTATCTGAAGAAGAACGTGCAGTTGAAAGAAGGCTTTAAATCATGAAAGTTACTGTGGTACGGTGAAGCTGCCGAAACTGAAGTGACAGGACAAGAGAGGCTAACTGGAAGGAGACTGGAGGGGCCTGCCAAAATCCCCTTTAGTTAGCTCTTGGTCTCTGTCACTCTCTATTTAACCTTATCAGTTTTTGATGATTTTTTTCTTATTATGCTCATTGTTCCAAATAATGATAAATGGAGCACTTAATAGATATCTCAAAATCTAAATTAGGTTTATGTTTACTAATTCAATCCTTGATTATTGGTTATATTTGTTTGTTTGTTTGTTTTTGTATCTTGTTAGGATCTTAACTGGAAAAAAAATCCCCAAACTGCTGAGAAGTTAAAATATTTATCCTGAGGGTAAAGGTCTGACACTACTTAAAAATGGTTTCAACTTGGGCAAGTTACATAAGTACTTTTTGCTAGTTTCATGATAATGGGTTTAATAATAATACTCAACCCTCAAACTGTTTTAAGGATTAAATGGAACACCAGCAAAGCACATAGAATAATGCCTGATACACATTAAACACTCCATAAGTGTTAGCTGTTGCAGTTATTGTTGCTATCATTATCTTTATCTTCATCATCATCATTTGAGGTTGAGAGGTGAGCAGTAAGGATGACTCCAATAAAATGTCATTTTGCCTAAAACATGGCCCCTTAGCTGGAGGTAGGTATACATTGTCATTTTAGTTTGACCTGTTCCACAAACACACACCCATACACATGTGCACTTACAGGATGCTTCTATGTAGCACCAACCCTGATAGTAGAATGTTAGATTTTTTATTTTGGGGGGTTTATTTTAAACTACTAGGTCAATTATAATTTTCTATGAAAATATTAATTATTTCTGAAATTTCTGTAAATGTTGCATATGCAAAAAAGTTAACTTTTGAGTTCATTATTTTTCATTGTAGCTGAAGAAAATAACAAAACCAGGGTGGTTCCTTGTAGTTGTTGTCCTTTGTTTTGTGTAAAACCTACCTGTCACATCCTTTATGGCGCCTGCCAGTGCAAGTTTGCTTCCAGATGCCCTCTTGGGCTCCCAACCTTGTTCTCTGGTTCACTGCAATTCTATCTCTTGACAAAACACTTCATTTTTTTCATAATAAACAAAAAATGATCAATGAAGAAATGCTTACAACAGCAGACAATTTAATGTTTGAAAATGAGAAAAAGGCGGTGACTATGACTGGCGAGGTGACCCTGGTTTGGGAGTGGAGTCCAGTCGCTGTGATCTTGGTGACCCCTGGGACATGGGGGTGCCACTTGGGTTGGGAAAGACGAGGGACCCGAGGGAGGGCCTGTCGGGGTGCAGGAGGCACGTCCAATGACTGAGCCCACCCTTGGTCCTGCAGGGACCGCGAGTGTGGGAAGCTGTCAGGGGTGCCGCACCTGGTCACCTAACTAAGAAAAGCAGCGTGCCCTCCCTCATTACTTCAGCAAGGACACCCTCAAAGTGCTGCGCTGTATTCAGGTGTCCATTTTTCTCCTGGTGCCACTATTTGTGGCATTTTGTCTAAACATGGGGGAAAATCTTGTCTGAACATGGGGGACCCAGGAGTTTGAGAAATCCAAGTGGAAGATTCCAGCTGCCAATGAAAATACCAAATGGGCACCTCAGCTGGAGGATGGTTCCCTGTCTCTGAGAGGAGTCTGTGTTGTAGTGCCTTGAAGACACAATAAACTTCTTATGGGGTGCAATGTTGTGATTTTGCATTTTTGCGAGCAGAGTCCTTGGTGTGACTTGCTGACATTCAAGTTAATGAACTCCCTTCTCCAGATGAGCCCTGAACAATTTCGGCTACCCTGGGTTTTGGTGAAGGAGTGGGGCTCACCCCTTGTTCTATAATCTAAGCTGCAAGAAAGTAGCTGCAGCTTTCCTATTGATACAAGCTGTCCAGTCGTGGGTGGCAAGGGCTGTGGGAGTGTTGGCTCCCCTCCTTCTGTTCCTATAATAAAAATAATAAAATCTAAGTATGTTGTAAAAAAATGTGAGAGAGCAAAAGTTTGAACAAAATACAGGATGTGGGATATTTCAGTGACATATTTAAACATGAGTTAAAGACATGCAAAAAGTGGAATTTATAATATTGCCTTGAACAAAAATCTACAACAAAGACATGAAGTAAGGGATGAGCACCTGACTCCTAGTCAAACCAAAGTCCTAACAGATTTGTTTCCCAAATAGTCAGTGTATCACTTTAGCAGTACCAGCAAATTAAAATAATTTTAATTTAGTTATTTGCAAAAGGTGGTTTTAAATCATCTTTACTATCTCCAGACTGTTGTGGAATGTTTAAATATCCTTTAAGGAGGTCAAGCATTGGGAACCATCCCGCCTGGTTTCAGGGACTGTAGCTTCCCCAAGCAAGAGGGCCCTGAGGCTAAAGCTAATCAAGGAGGCCTTGGGAAAATAGTCCACTGAGGAGACAAAATCTGCCTCCCTCACATCACCCTGCTTGGCCCTGGAGGATGGCTGTTTAGTCAACGATGGGTAAGACCCCTCAATAGCAGGGGCAACCTAAGACAGGCATAGTTACATGGAGGCCATCAGGGAAGAACTTGGGGGACATAGAGAAGGGAGAAGGGGCAAAAGACCCTCACACCTCGGCTTTGTCATGGCTGGAGTCCTCATTCTACCTGAAAGAAGTCTCCTTATCTCTTGGCTGCTCTGCTCCACCTGGTTGACCAGGTCAGTGAAACAATACTAAAGACAAGTACAGCCCTAAACTGGATCAGGCAGTTCCCTGGGGGCAATTAGGCCTGGAAAAGGAATACATTAAATCCTATGAAACTTACTTTGCTAAGAATGCCCTCAAGTTATTGAGTTCTGATGATTGGGGTCAAGTATTGGATGAGATCAGCTTCCCAGGCTTCAGGGACAAGGGGGCACCACCCTGTCTATGAGACCCTGACCTGAGGCAAATCTCTGTGTTCCTTCAATTGTTATCTATGATCTCTATCTGTTTTCTGTAAACATGGCCATTAGGCATTGATTGATAAGGTTTCATGCATGCTTATACCCCTGTGCATATCATTCTCAGTAAAAGCCACTTCAAGAGAAGGGTTCAGGGCATTCTCCACTACAGGGAATCACCACCCCCTTTTTCTGGCAGGCCAAGAGTTTCTGGAACAAGTTATTTCCTCATCCATGCCAGCTGGGAGGACTCTGTGGGATGGGGTATCCCACTCAGTCAAGTACAAGATTGGTTGCATTTTTCTATGGCAATGATGAAAATGTCAGAGCCAGTTAGAGAAGATTATTGAAAATTAAACATGAAAGAAATTTTAGAAATGATCTCAATAAAATCTCTTAAATTACATATAGGAAAACTGACTGTCAAGAATTGTTAAGGGAGGAATCAAAATGGCAGTGGAGTGAGTGGAAGTCACACTGACCTCCTCCCAGGACCAACCTGGAATTACCAATAAATTGTTGAGAAATCACCTGGAATAAACAACTGAACAATAGCGAGAGAAGAGCCTTGTAACCTCAGAGACAGAAGAATCAGCTTTAGCACAATCTAACTGGTAAGGAGTGCGATAGAGACTAGAGAAGGCAGGCAGGCAGGGTACCCACAGGCCGCAGCACCAGAAGTTATTGAAATGGCCAGCTGGATCCCCCTGAGAAGAGCAGGTTCTGAACCAAAAGTAGGGATCATTAACCTACAGACCAGAGTCCAAAAAGTACACAGAAAACAGCCAGCTGCAAAAACCAGCAGGGTTGCTCTCTGCCAGAGACAGGCAACTGAAGACGCAAAGAACTGTTTAAAGGTCTAGTGCATAAATTTTTATTTGCAGCCACTTAGCCTGGTCTCTGGCAAAGATGGGGGCAAAGTGGGCTAGAGACACCTGAGGAGAGACTGAGGAAGGAGGTTTTGGGGAGAAAACAGAGAAAGTAGCTGGCAGAATCTGGGTGCTGACTAATCCCTCACGCAGCAGCAGCCAGCTTGCTCAGGCAGAGACCATTCCCCCTGAGCAGCAGTAGCATCAGAGGACCAAATTGCCCCGCCCCCAGGTGCGATTCCACCCTGCCCTGTGCTGTCTAAGCCACCTGCTGAGTGCAGAGTGGCAGCCACAGATAGTAGGACCCTGGATAAAGGAGGCACAGAGAAGTCTGGAGACACTTGAGGAAAGACTGCGGATGGAGGCTTTGGAGAGAGTAGCTGGTGAGATCCCAGTGCTGACTCCTCCCCCATATGGCAACAGCGTGAGAGGACCCAATAACTCTGCCCCCCAGGAGGGACCTCACCCTACCCTGAGCTGCCTAAGGCAGCCTGCTGAGTACAGAGTGACTAGATTAACAGCTGAAGGAGAGAGTCACAGACAGTAGATTCCTGGAAGACTTGAACAGACTACCTAAGGTCAGACAGGGACAACATCTGACATTATCAGAGGCAGATGCAGAATGTAAAACAGCAGTCCCTATTGCAGAAGTTCACACCACAAAGTCAGGAAATCAAGACAGATCAATTTAAGAAGCAGAAGCATAAAAGAAGAGTCTCACAAATAATGGGAAGACAAAGAAATCTTCCCCACTCTAAGGGAAAGGAGGAATCCCCAGAAAGAGAACTGAATGAAATAGAGGCAATAAAGTATAATATATTGAGTTCCAAACAACTGTTCTAAGGAAATTCAATGAGCTCAGAGAGCTCAGAGAGAATTACCAAGAATTACAGGGAAACTACAAGGAACTTACTTCAAACTATATCGGCACGAAAAAGGACATAGAAACTATCAACAAAAGACAAGAGGAAATGAAGAATACAATTTCTGCATTGAAGAACACAGTAGAAGGAATCAAAAGCATGCTACATGAAGCAGAGAAACGAATCAGCAAACTGGAAGAGAAGGTAGAAAAAAGTTCCCAGAAAGAGCAAGAAAATGAAAAAAGACTCAAAAGAATGAAGAGGCATTTAGGGAAATGCAAGACAACGTGAAACATAATAATATCTGTATAATAGGGATACCAGAAGGAGAAGAAAATGAGGAAGGGATAGAGAACCTGTTTGAAAAAGTAATGATGGAAAACTTCCCTAATTGGAGGAGAGAAAAAGTCACCCATCCAGGAAGCACAGAGGGTCCCATTCAAGAGGAACCCTATGAGGCCCAATCCAAGACCCATCATAATTAGAATGGCAAATACCAAAAACAAAGAGAGAATCGTAAAGGAAGCAAGGGAGAAATAGGTAGTAACATACAAGGGAGCCCCAATACAGCTAGCAGCTGACTTCTCAACAGAAACACTACAGGCCAGAAGGGAGTGGCAAGAAATATTACAAGTCATGAAAAGCAAAGGCCTGCAACCAAGACTGCTTTACCCAGTAAGGATCTCAATTAAAATGGAAGGCAAAATAAAGAGCTTCCCAGACAAAAGAAGGCTAAAAGAATACACCTCCACCAAACCAGCATTGCAAAATATGCTAAAGGGACTGCTTTAAGATGAAGAAAAAGAGTCTATGAATACCCAGTTCCTTTCACAGTTGCCAATACTTGACATTACCAATATTTTTTTAATACTTATTAATCTGATTGTGACAATGATGTGTTATTTTAATTGTTCCTTTATTATTTGTTGAAACTAAACCTGTTTTTGTATATTTCTTGCCTATTTCTCTTATTTTTGGAAAGTTACTTTTCAGTATTCTTTATCCATTTTTTGATTCAATGTTTGTAAAACTTTTTCCCTAAAAAAAAAAAGACCAAAACAAACCATTAACCCTTTTTTAAGTGTGTTGCAAATATTTTCCTATTCTATTACTTGTCCTTTAACTTTTATATATATATATATTACTGTACAGTCTTAAATGTTTAATATAGTCATATTGTCAATATTTTAATTTATAGTCCCCACGTTTGAATATTTTACTTCAGGGTAAGAAAAATATTAGTTTGTATTTTCTCCTAAAACTCCTTTGATTTTACATATTGATTTTTAACTCACCTGAATATTTCTTGTATAATGTATGAAATAGGGCTCTATATTTGTTTTATTTCAAGTAATAGTGGTCCATGTACCTTATATGTTGAATAAGCCTTATTTTCCCCATTGATTTGAAGTATCAGCTTAATCATATATTACATTGTTAGACAGATATATATGCTTGTCTTTAGAACGCTCATTATTTTTCATTGATCTACTTGATTATTTCTGTGCCGGTGTCATTTTGTTTTAATTGCTGATACTTTATAATGGTTTTAAATTTTTTAATATTTTATAATTAACTGACATTTAAAAAAATAAAATCAGTCTGCATTTAAGAAAAATAGAAAGAAAAGAAACAAAGAATGAAAAAAAGAAAGAAAGAGAGATAGATGGAACTCCTACCTTTTGCTACAATGTGGATGGAACTGGAGAATATTAAGTTAAGTGAAATAAACCACTTGATGAAAGGCAAATATCATATGATCTTACCTATAAATGGACTCTATTCAACAAAATAAACTAATGAACAAAATAAGCCACAGGCATGGAAACATGGAGCAGACTGAAAGTGAACAGAGGGGATGGAGAAGGGGAACAACGGTGGAAAGAAAGGGAAGGGACTAGACAAAGAACATGTATGAATGACCCATGGACATGGACAACAGAGTGGGAATTGACTGTGGGAGCAGTGGGTGGGGGTGGGATGGATGGAGGAGGGTAAAGGGGGGAAAATTGAGACAAGTGTAATAGAATTAACATGATTTAAAAATTAAAAAAATAAAGTTAGAAATAAAATATGCATATTCAAAAAAAAAAAAGAATTCTAAAGGGTCTGGAATTTTGCACTGCTTTTAACCTAATGCATTAGCTTGCTCACAGTTGCATGTATGCTGCCAGAAGGCATGAGACCCCTGGTCAGAGACAGGGGACTTTCATATAGAGGGCACAACAGATAACATGATGAGGTTCATGTTCAAATTGGTTTCCATTGCTTCTGAAGTGCTATCTGGCGGTGAGGATTTGAGCCTAGGTAAATTCTAGACATGCAGTTGATATGTGTCACAACTGAGGAACTTCATGTTTAGGAAACTTTCAGTTTTATAGGGTCGGTGCTAGCAAACCTGCCTAATTTTTTTTGAAGAATGAAAAAATTATATTTATCATCCTGTTATCTACCCTGGAAGGAGACATTAGCTCTATGAACATCTGGACAAACAGAACAAAGATGTAAATGCCTCTTGCTCAGAAGATGTGAGGAAATGTGGCAGACATGCAAAGAATTGTCTCTCAACACTGAGATTTAGTAAGAAGAGATTATTTAAGATCACCAACTAAAGTATTAAGTTCTTAGTAAGTACAACAAAATATGGTAGAAATATACTATTTAATATTTGATAGTTGGACACATCCTAAAGTGACACCTAATGGATTAATTGCTTCTTAATGCAGAAAGACCTGTGACTTGGTTTAAACCAAATGAATATGCCAAAGGTGATAGGATATCCCATGGTAGGTTTATCTATCTACTGTCTATCTGTCTGTCTATCTACCTGTTTATCTGTCTATCTATAAATTAGAAAGATAGATATATCACATATGACAAAGCAGATCAAGGCCAAGACCTGCTGATCTTGAAGAAGCACACTTCTGTAATGTAACTGTTTGTAGAAAGGTTTATGTATGTAGTAGGAAATTATGAGTGTCTTCTAAGACCAAAAAATAACCTCTAGTCAATAATCAATAAAAAGTTGTTGTTCTCAGTCATATAAGTGCAAGGATCAAAATTCTTCCAACAACCTAAATGAGCGTGGAGACAGATTCTTCCCTCTGAACTTCCAGGTAAGAATGCAGCCTGGTCATCACCTCAATTGTAGGCTTTTAAAACTCTGAGCAGAGAATCAAATTAGGCTATGCCCAGACTCTTGACCCAGAGAAGCTATGAGTTAATAAATACAGGGTCTGGCAGAAGTAACACCTGCTTGAGTGTAGTTGGTAAGGTAATAATATGGGTGTAATAATTTATAGTTTTAATTTGAACATTTCACCTAAAATGTCATATGCTGTGCTTGAGTGTGATGTTATGTTACAGAATTACATGCTTATGATTTTGTAATAAAACATTTTGTAATAAAAAAGGGGTGTTATCTATGCCGGACCCTGTATGTATGTGCTGTTTTAAGCTGCAAAATTGATGGTGATTTGTTATTCAGCATTAAAAAACTAATGAAATACCTAATAACTAATGGAGACCAGATTTTAATCTGTTAAACACCTCTTTTTTTTTGAAACATTTTCCTTATTTATTTTTAGAGAGAGGGGAAAGGAGGGAGAAAGAGAGTGAGAGAAACATCAACGTGTGGTTTGCCTGTCACGCACCCCCTGCTGCGGACCTGGCCTCCAACCCAGGCATGTGCCCTGACTGGGAATCGAACCAGCGACCCTTTGGTTCACAGGCCAGCACTCAATCCAGTGAGCCACACCATCCAGGGCTCTTTTATCTCAATGAAATAGAAATCAGATCTTGAAATTTATCCTGTAATTTTGTTGATCCATTCCTAGTAGGCTAGGCTTAAGCTGACCTTATGTAGGTCACTGTAAGTCACTTCCATCAAAACAATCTTTTCGTTGTTGTGTGTTGTGGCTTTATAGTCATCCTACCTAGAATAGAAGCAAAGTTAATAAGCCTTCAGTTGATCCCCCATATCCTTTGGTAAAACCTTATTAATTATTCCAATTCACAAACAATCTCTCTTTATAGAACCTATGATTAGTATATTACTACAAAATTTAGCATTTAATTGTTCTTAACAATTGTATTATTTCTTCAGCAAGATTGCAGATCCTCCATTTGTCTTACAAATATTTTTATATTTCCTGCAGTATTTGCAACAGTGTCAGGTGAAAAGTAGATGCTTGTTAAATATCTGTTGATCAAGAAGCAGGATCTGATTTTTCACATGTTCCTGCTAACAAATGATCTGCCTGGATACCACAGAATTTACTCAGTATGAACTTGCTCTGCAGCACCCTCCCCCCTCCCCTGCTCTGAGCTGCTTAACTCTTCCCCAAAGTCCAGAACCGAAATAACCCCTGGAAAAAATGTGGTCTTATATGGAAATCACTTCCTGTAGTAGTTCTATTTTTAGTTACTATGTCTCATAATTTATCCCCATGTCAGAGGGCACATCCTTGAATACTCGCGATCAGTCTTTATATATAAATTACAATTTCAACACATTTGCTACAAAAAGAATAATGGAATGGATAACTGGATAATCATAAAAGTTGGTAGGAAAGAAATGTCAAAGATCCTTCTAAAAAATACAGACTTTGTTGTAAATAAATAAACAGGTGTCTATGATTATTGGATATTGATAGATTTAGGTTATAATTTTATTAGCCATAATTTTAGGTCAGTCACTTTTCATTTCCAAATCTCTCTGCAGTGGCAATCAGCCAACATTCTTGGGATGATATATCATAAAACTTTTGCATTATAAAATTTGTGCATTTTACCTCAAACTGGAATACATCTGACTAGTTAAAATAGCAGATAGTGTTAGGTTTGGCTTTACGCCTTAACAAAGAACCAATTAGACCCAAAAGAGTAATAATTATTGCTATAGCATATATGTTTGTTCATTTCCTACAGTGAGTCCAAAGGGACAAAGCTAAACATTTGTAAAAATGTATTTAAACAAAACAAAGCAAAACAAAACAAAAACCCTGACTAGAAGAGGATAGAAGCCAAACATCTGTAAAAATCTATTTTAAAAAAACAACAGAGCAAATCACAAAAACAGCTTTGACTGGTTTGGCTCAATGGGTTGGGCATTGTCCCCACAATGCAAAAGGTTCCCAGTTTGATTCCCCGCTCAGGGCACATGCCTGGGATGCAGGGTTGGTCCCTACTCAGAGCACATAGGAAAGGCATCCAACAATCAATGTTTCTCTCTCACATTGATGTTTTCACCCTCTCTTCATCCCTCCCTTTCTCTCCCTCTAAAAGTACATTAAAAAAAAAAACAACCAAAACCATAATTTTCTTAACCTGGAAAATATTTTTGAGCCATTTATATTGGAGGAGCAGTCTTTCTTTGTCTCTCTCTGTGTCACATAATTTGAAATTTCTGCTTATCTCTAATTTACATGAACTTGTTTGAAGAATTTTTAAATTGTAAAACATTGAACCACTCACCTGCCATTGTAGTCTTAAACCAGTAGCTATTTATTGCTTCCTTTTGAAAATAAATTTGTTAAAACAATTGTTATAATTCTAAAGTACAGTCTAAGTATAAAGATAGTGATAATGTTAGTAACTTAAATAATGGGATTTTTTTTGTTCTTACATTTCTTTTCCACAAAATTACTTAAATTTCTTCCACTTCTTAAAAGGCTTTTAAATAATTTTAATTGATACTGACTAGCTGCTGACAACTCTTGTTCAGTCTATACTAAAAGCAAAATATTTATAAATAGAATTTTAAAACTGTTTCAGAACAACCGCTTCCCTTATTAAGAATATATTAAATAGCTCTGGCCGGTGTGGTTCAGTTCATTGGGTGTCATCCTGCAAAGGAAAAGGTTACCAATTGAATTCCCAGTCAGGGCAGATGCCTGGGTTGTGGGTTTGTCCCGGTGGGGCATGTGCAAGAGGCAACCACACTTTGATGTTTCTCTCTCACATGGATGTTTCTTTCTCACATGGATGTTTCTCTCCCTCTCTCTTCCTCCCTTCCCCTTCCTCTAAAATCAATAAGCATGTCCTCAGTTGAGAATAAAGAAAAAAGAATACATTAGATAATTATTTAGTACCTCGTTCATATTTGGTACTCAGTATATATTTGGAGAATTAAAAATAGGAAAAAAATACAAACAAAATGGAACAGAACTAAACTGGGAGAGTTCATTACAAGTATATCCTACAAGAAATGCTAAAGGAAAATTTTCGGACTGTAGAGCAGTGACACCAGATAGAAAATTAATTATATAAGAAAAAATGAAGAGCACTGGAAATGCTCTTTTTAAAAAGACAGTAGATTATTTAATGCAAATATTATAATACTGTATTTTGGGGATTATAACATATCTAGGTTTAAAATACATGACAATAATACATAGTGGTTTGTGGTTCTCTTCCATCTTTTAGCTAGCAATGACCAGCCAACTCTTCCTCATCTTGCATCACTCTGATTCTGCCTCTTCACATAAGAACTGTTGTGATTACATGCAGTCCACATGGTTAATCCAGAATAATCTCATTTTTTTTTAAGGCCAACTGATTAGCAATCTTAATTCCATGTACAACCTTACTTTCTGTGGACTAGGACATGGACTTCTTTGGGAGTCACTGTCCTGCCTACCAGTCTGTATGTCACATACTAGCAACCTACCTCGAGATTATTTCAGAGCAATTCCCAGGCATTTTATCATCTCATTTCTTAGCTATTGCAGTGTATGTTTTTTGAAAGCTAAGAATTCTTTAAAAGAGAAAATAGTCACACCTAAAATATAACAATCTTAAAATCATCAAGTATTCAATAATTATTTAGATTTCCTTTAGTCTATCATGATTTTTAAAATATTGTGCAGCCCTAACCAGTGTGGCTCAGTTGGTTGGGTGTGGTGGTGCAAAGCGAAAGGTCACTGATTCAATCCCCGATGAGGGCACGCACCTGAGTTGTGGGTTGTGGGTTGTGGGTTTTGGTCCCCGTTGGGGCACATGCAGGAGGCAACTGATTGATGTTTCTCTCTCAGATCAATATTTCTCCCCCTCTCTTTCTCCTTCCCTTCCCCTCTCTTTAAAAATAAATAAAATATTAAAAATATATATTTTTCAGTTTGTTTGAAAGAGAATTCAAATGAGATCCATACACTGAACTGAATCATTTTTTATTAAAAGGATAATATTTCTGAGGATCCCTGATATTCCTTTAAATCTTTTAAATTATATATTGGTAAATACATACAAGGATGAAACCAGATATAAATTCCTCAGCTGTATGGCTGTCATATATCTATAAAATAAATTAATATTCTTGAGGCAAGCTTGTGGACCCAGTTTGAGAAACATATTTCCTGGACCATTGTCTGCATAGTTCATTTTGAAATTAGCTATATCATGTCCTGTGAAAGTTCTTCATTTTGTTGCCTAAAACTGTCGCTTAATATCTTCATTTAATTACCATTCCTCATTACACATTTTGGTCACCTTCTGTTTGCCAGTAACTTTCCTAGGTATGAAAACACAAAGGTGAAGAAAACTTCATCAGTTGCTAATAGCGAATTTTTCAAAAGACTATGTATTATCACAACAAATGGAATGTAAGCCCTATGAAGATACGAACCAGGTCTTATGCATCTTTGCATCCCTCAAGGGGCCTAAGTGAGTGCTTTTATAAAGTCAGTACTTAACCAATGTTCAATAATTGATTAGACTTGAAAACCTACATTTTAATCACTCAAATTTGTCAGACAAACCTGGAGAGAAAGAACCATGACTCTACACTTCTCTTTTCCTCTTTAGAATGAAGAGGTGAGTGTGCATGCCTGTGTGTTGCTAGTTATGGTGATGGGAAGGACACTTGGAGAGAGCAAAGCTGTGACAACCACTATGGCAATTTGAAGCCAAGCAAGTCATAACACTGACCTTGTCAGGGACAGTTCTTTACCAGTCAGCATAATAGATGGGTATCTATTATGAGTCAACAATGATGGATGGAATTTGTTCAGAATAGCCCAACACATTCAGCTCTTTGGGGACCATGAACATTTATCACTGAGCATTTATAATTCTTTCATCAGTCTATTTTGAGGTTAACAGAGCTCTTTTCGGACAGTTTTTGTTCTTTGTGTATCAAGCCCACAGTCCTGCTCAATGAGAAAATGTTTACTTTTGGAGGCTAAGCTATGTATGAAGCTCCTGAGTATCTAAACATGGAATGGCCTGGTAGATTTGTCCCAGTTCCTAAAACTATTTCATAATCTATTTTCCATCATTTTCCCAGTCTTTAGAATTTCCCCTAGTGGAGACAACTTTTGGCTTATGTCATCTGATAACACAGAACCTTTTGAAAAATTCACTAGGATCAATTAACCAACTTTTACTCACCTGATACAAATTTCAATATAATTTCTGAAAGGGATCAGACATTAATATATTTTAAAGCAATGGAATAATATGTAAATTCATAAAGGATAAAAAGCTTCAGGAAGGGTATACTGTCCAAGAGAGTAAGTAAAATTTAGTGACCTTGAGAAGAATGGACTATACAAACACTAAAAAAGGAGAGCTATCTCACACTTAAATAAATCTGGGGTATTCACTTACTCAGATCCATGATCATTCCTGACTATAGTATAAGTCCCTGAAGGGTGAGACTAGACTGTGCGCATTTTGCATCCCAGCCATAGAACTCAAAGTGTGTTCCATAGACCAATACTATTGCCATCACCTGGGAACTTGTTAGAAATGCTGAATCACAGGCCCCATCCCAGACATAATGAATCAGAATCTGTATTTTTAAAAATCTCCAAGTGATTTTAATGTACCTTAAAGTTGGAAAAAAGAAACCAAAACACTGCTCTACCACACTAGCATAATGTCTTTGGTATGGTTAGATTCAATACATGTATTAATTATACTAAAAATCAAAGGCTTTATAAATTACAAATATATCAAGTATATTGAGTCTGAGACAAAACATATAATAATAGAGAAATATGAAAGGAAGCATGATAATAACCTGAACATATCAGGATTATTGTACTTTGGGAGGAATGTACAGTAATTATGTGACAAAAGAATGGAATATTCTAGCATACCTGTCTTCAACGTGAGGTGTGTGACCCTGAATGTGTGCAAAACAATCCAATAGACTATTGGGACAAAAATATTATAATTTTATTTACATTTTTATTTTTAGAAAGAGCTACACTAATATTTAATATTCAGGTTGACATTGTTACCTACCTCATTGTGCTAGATAGTCCATCAGATTAGTAGCAGCGATCTCAGTTTATTGAAATTTTTTGCCATTTATGTGTGTCTTGTTGAATGAATGTAACTAGACAAATGATTTCAATACATTCATTTTTATAAAAATGCAGATTGAACATATCTTGGTCCCCACTTATTCACGGTGGACACTTTCAATACCCTCCATGGATGCCTGAAACCACAGATGGTACCGAACCCTAATATGTACTATGTTTTTCCAAACATACACACCGAGGACAAAGTTTAATTTATAAATTAGGCACAGTAAGATATTAACAACCATAAGTAATAATAAAATAGAACAATTATGACAATATACTGTAATAAAAGTTATGATGTGGTCTCTCTCTCAAATGCTTAATTGTACTAGAGTCACTCTTTTCGTGCTTATTCCTGAAACTGTATAACCATCCCTTACTTGCAGTAAATGGCTTGGTGTTACTTGTTTCAGGGGATCCCTTGCTGAAGTCTTCTTATAAACTCTGTGCTTTCTCCTGCAACATGTTGTCCTCAGTCAGAAGATGTTTTCTGCTCATTGTCTTTCATTCACAAATTTAAAGCCTTTTCCATTTTAACTCAGCACTTACCACTCATTGTGGCCAGGATTTTTGAGATGCAGTTGTAAAACTAGCATGGATTTCTTTTTCCTTGTTCACAATTCACAAATAGAAGATTCATTGCTACCATCTATCTTAGTATATGATTTTTTCTTCTTTTCCTATTAAGTCAAGAACTTTCTACCTTTTGACGTAAAGGAAACACATATAGCTTCTCTGAAATATCTGAATTGCCAGCACCACTGGTCTTATGTTTTGGAGCCATCATTAAGAAAAATAAGGGTTTTTTACAACTGAATCTAAAAAAAACAAACAAACTAAACAAGCAGGACAAGATTTTTTTCTTAGATATCGAGATCACTTGGAGGGTTATCAGCTGGGAAGGGGGAGAGGGAGAATGGGGGAAAAGGTGCAGGGATTAAGAAGCATAATTGGTAGGTACAAAATAAGACAGGGCGAGGTTAAGAATAGTATTGAAAATGGAGAAGGTGAAAAACTTATATGCACAACCCATGGACATAAACTAAGAGAGAGGGGAGCACTGGAGGAGGGAGTGTGAGGCAGAGAGAGATAAAGGGGAGAAAAAAATGGGACAACTATAATAGCATAATCAATAAAATATAATTAAAATAAATAAAAATTAAGTGAGGCAAAAAAAAAGAAAGAAAAAGAAGGGTTACATACTGCAATATACTGCAATAGCCGATCTGTTAACCAAGATGGCTACTAAGTGACCAATGGTCTGGTAGCTTATACAGTGTGGAGACGCTGGACAAAGGGACAGTCAGGTTGAAGCAGGACACTGAGATTTCATCACAGCCCCTGAAAATGGCTACACAATTTAAAACTTATGAATGGCTTATTTCTAGAATTTTCCATTTATTATTTTTGGACTGCAGATAATGACAGGTAACTAAAACCATGAAAAGTGAAACTACAGGGAAGAAGGGAGTACTGTAAACCAAATTCAAAGAAAGCAATAACAAAAAAGGCTGAGTAGGCACTTACAGTCCTTATGTAAGCTCTGTCAGTCACATTCAAGACAGAAACAGGGACAACCCAATTGATCTGACCTGAAGTCAGCCCAAAACCCCTAAATTTTTTGACATCTTTGTTGAGGTATAACTCATATATAAATAACTGCACATATTTAGTGTGTAGAATTTGTTCATTATTTTGTTTTATTAAGTATATATATTTTAGATTGTATTATTTAAAGGCACCATAATCTTTCATGATGAGACTGCCCTAAGAGTAGCTGCCATCTCTGCATAATATGCTTTGTGAGACAGATCTCCAGCAAGGACAGCTGATATGCTGAGATCTAAGTAAAAAAGAAAAAAAAAATGCAAAGAACAGAATGGTGCATAAATTGAATTATATTCCATAGAAGTAAGGAGCCCACTTTTTAAAACATTTAAACATATCGCCATGAAATTTCACAATACCAGAGTCAGAGAGAAGGACCTATATATTCTAAAGAAGGGGGAGGGGTACCAGGTCATATTTAGGGGTGATAAATTAGAATAGCTTTAAACCTCTCAACAGTGCTATTGAAAAAAAAAAAGACAATGAAAGAATGTTTTCCCAATTCTGGGGGAAAAAAACCTTTTATTTTTGAATTCTATATCCAACCAAACAATTAATTAGTGTAAGCATCAACAGAATACACACATTTTTAGGCATTTGATTTCTTTAAAAAAATTGCTTTCCAAAAAATTCTTTCTAAGGAAGTTATAGGTATAGCCCATTAAAACACAGGCATGAACTAACAAAGGAGAGGCATGAAGTCCGGAAGACAGGTCAAAACAAGGAGCAAGAGAAGATGAAGATAAAAGAAAATTCTGAATAGGAGTTGGCCCTGTTCATCCTTGGTGAAGAGAGCGAACACTCTTGTGTGGGTCAGATTGGAAGAATCTAGGAGACAGTTCCCACAAGATGAAATTGACGGACTCCTAGCTAGGAACTAGCATATTAACAGACTCAGGCGAATTGACAGTGCTTGGGGTTGAACTAGTGATTAATAATAGGTAACATTTCTGCTCTGCTTCCCATGCGGGCAGACACTCTTCTAACATTTTGAACATGAGCCTTACACAATGGATGTTATGTATTGTCCCTATTTTACAGAAAAAGAAAGCAAAGCCAAATAACTAGCTTCCTCAAAGACACACAGCTAGTAAGAAGGAACATTGGGGCTGAAACCCAGCCAATCTGACTTCAGAGACTTTCCTGTGACCATTCTTCTATACTGACTTCCCAAAAGCACAGAAATGCTGCCAATTTTTTAAAAAAGAAAAAGAAAAAAGAAAAATCAACTTCAGGGAAAACAGAAAATGGCATAAAAAAGGAATGACACAATAAAGGAAAAGTAATTATACTTTTCTACATGAGTGTTATGAATGGAATTTACATAGCATATGAATGGCTACAAGAAAAAAATAATATGAATATTAAATATTGATCTAACCAATATTATGATACAATGGTATTTAAAATATTGGGAGATTTGGAGGGTGCTCATGTACAGTAGAACTAGGAAAAGAGAAGGGAGCTAAACCCTTATCTTTCCTAGTAGACAGCCAATGAAGTCTAACATGAAAAATCAGGAACCAGCAAGACAAGCATGTTAATTAGCAATATGGAGGCAAAAATGAACACTCAACTTAAAGCATTGAAAATGTTGGCCTCTGGGGAAAGAAAAATGAAGGACTAGAGACTTCTGCTGATCTTAGCAAGTCTTTGGAACTGGTTGATTCATTATGTATACGCAGTTAAATTATATGCATGCATTAACTATACAGATGCATGATTAAAATAATGATTGCAAAAGAAAAAAAAATAAAGTAACATTTTAAGGGAAGGGAGGGATCACCTATATTTTCTTTCAGTCCTATTCTTCTCTTTGAAGGGGTTCAAGGCGTGCCTCCCCCAAACATGCCACTCTGGTATATTATTATGTTAAGCTGAAGGCACCTGAGAAACAGCAGATGTAGGAAAAGCTCTCTAACCCACCCTCTTCTACCTCCAAACAAGCCATAAAATTCCTTATAAGGGTACAGGAGACTTCCCTGTACCTGGAAGAGAACACCCTTATCACCAGAGACTGAGAATCAACACTAAGACAACCTTTATTTTCCACAAGTTGTATCCACTCCCTTCTCCTGCCCCTCCCCACCCCGTTTCCTCATCACCTCCCTACAATTTACTGCCCATGTCCCAAACTCCTTTGTCTTGTAATTTTGTCACAAAAAATAGTTCTGGTTTTGTTTTGCTTTGTCTAAAATGTATAAAAGCTTTCTGCTCTAGTCACTTCTTCAGGTCTGAATTCTCTCATGAAGGCCCCATGTACTCGAAACAAAATTGTATGCTTTCTCCTGTTGCTCTAATGTCAGTTTCAGGCCTAGGCCCAGCCGGACATCCTGAGAGGGAAGAGAATTTTTGTTCCTCTACATCCTCATGGATACATATGCTGGTCCAGTTGTTTGGGAAGCAGGAACTGAGACTGAATTAGAAATGGAAATGGTTATTGGAGAGGAAAACTTGTGGAAAAAAATAGTAAAACACAGGCTTAGGCAGAGGCAGACCTGACCGAGCCACCTCAGCCCAGTGAGGAGTTGGGGAACAAAGGTCAGAGAAGTCCATCTTGGGCAAAAGTTGCCTAGCCCTTGTTCCATTACCTTACTCAGATGTTAACAGAGAGCAAGGAAAAGAGAAATGACCTCAGCTCCATGCCCATTTGGAAGCTGAGAGATACCCTGAGTGGTGAGTCCTCTCTTGAAGGGAGATTAAACTGTGCTTTTCAGTGTTAGCCACATTTCTATTAATAAAATACATAGCCATGGTGCACGTGCAGTCCTGCTGCTTTTCTACTTACTTGTAGTCTGTGTTTATTTCTACATTATTTTAATATTAATGAAGTGATTCTCACATTCAAATTTTTTTTTTATCCTTACCCAGGAGACAATTTTTTTCCTTTGCTTTTAGAGAGAGAGGAAAGGAGAAAGAGAAAGGGAGAGAAACATTGATGCAAGAGAGAAGCATCGATTGATTCCCTCCCTACAGGAGTGGGTTGGGGATCTTACGGGAGCAGACCAGGGATCAAGCGCACCCGGACCTGGGATAGTAGGTCCCAGGTCTGGGAATTGAACCCACAACTTTCAGTTACAGGACTATATTCCAACCAACTGAGCCACACCAGCCGGGCACATTCAAATTATCTTAATATTAAATTTAATAAAATATGTGTTCATTTCAAACCAATATAAAAGGATACAGTGAAAACTAAGTTTCTAGGCCAGCCCCCAGTTGCCCTAGACTCTCTTTCCAGAGGAACCACAATGACCAGTTTCTTGCATTTTCTTTCAGAGATAGCCTGTAGATTAAATAAGCTAATATATGTGAGGTGATTAGAACATTTCCTAACTCAAACCAAATGCCATATAAATGTTTGCTGTTAATAGTGAGGGTGGAAGAAGTAGTCCTGGCAGTGGAGTTGTGGTAGGTATATATTTATCCACCTCAATCTTTTTTAGTGGCTGGATGTTATTAATATACTTTAAACATTCCCTTATAGAAGGGACAATGAACAAGTTACTGTGATTACCATAATCTCCTAAGCTAATATAATAAGCAAATACGGAAGCTAGATATATTAAAAAAAAATTATCTATAAAACACCGCATACCCTAAGATCTGAATTAGAGCATTAAAGTGGGAAGGCTTGTGCTAATTAGATGTTGAATGTAGAAAAGGAGGATTCATAAAATTATTCAACTTCACTTCTAGGTAATGTTAGGTACCTTAATAGCTAGCAGAGTCAACCGGTATATCCAAATAAAGTCTCTGCTCAAAGGATGAGGCAGGTGGTACTGATAATTTCAGTACTTTGTATAGTATATGCCAAATTGTGAAGGTATCTTAATTTCAATTACTTATTTCACGGATATACTCTCTTCCAGCAGTTTTTAAGAGAAATAAATTTGTGTCCATGACACCTTGGTGTTTGAATTGTGGCTCTACCATTTATAGTTGGATGACCTAGGTTCAACTACTTTAACTTGTCTGAGCTTGTTTTATTATTAGTAACGTGGAGGTGATATGAAGCACCGTGTAAGTGTTTGCCATTAGCAAAGGCAAATCTTATTTTCTGATTTGATCTAGTTTAAGTCACTGCACATTTTTATACTTGGTTATATAAAATAACATCTTTTTAAAAAGGGACCCATATCTAAACATTGGGTCTCAAGCAATTTATGAAGCCCCAAAGTGTATCTAAAACCCACAGTCATCCTGGCCAATGTGGCTCAGTTGGTTGGGCATTGTTCTGCAAAGTGAAGTGTCACCAGTTTGATTCCCTGTCAGGGCACATGCCTGAGTTGCAGATTCTATCCCCAGTTGGGGCATGTACAAGAGACAGTTGTTCAATAATTCTCTCCTTCACTCTCTTCCTCCCTTCCCTTCTCTCTAAAAATAAAATAAATAAAATCTTTAAAAAATAAATAAAACCCAAAGTCATCATTCCATCAACAGGGCAGAAGGATATGGCGCTAGGAAAGGTTTTTGTATTAGACCTGATATGAGAAACACTCAAAGCAGTATATGCTTTTCCCAGAGGAAATCAGACCACTGATATGTTTAAAATGATTAATAATGTTAATGAGTATTAGCACTCTTGGAAATATAGCTTAATTGACTACACAGCCTTAGGGGACTAAAAGTGCAATATAAGAATGGAATCCTGGCTTTACTTGAGTTTTATTGTGTTTATGTGAAACACAATAATCCTTGTGTTTCAAAGATATTATTTGAATGGTGTTTGATTTAAAAAATCAACACCCTTTTATTGGTGTGGCTCAGTAGGTTCAGTGTCATCCCACAAACTGAACCGTCGCCAGTTTGATTCTGGTAAGGCCTCATGCCTTGTTGCTGGGCAGGTCCCTGGTTGGGGGCATGCAAGAGGCAACCAACTGATGTCTCTCTCCCTCCCTTCCCCTCTCTCTAAAAATAAATAAATAAAATCTTTAAAAAATAAAAAGTCATCAAGAGCCATGAGGGCATAGGGGGATTAAAAGGGAAAAAACCCCGCTAATTCACACTGGTGTTACATCATTGCTTTAAGCATCCTGCATTCGCCTGTAGACTGCAATTTCAGTACTGAGAAATTGCTAGGCTGACATTTCAAATAGCATATCTAACCTAACAGCTCCTTGCCCAGTAGGGGGTGCTCTTGAAATAGAATGATTTACAGTGGAATAATCACTTAGAAAAAATAGTATTTGAGGCAGAAATAGCTGAGGGGACCCCAGACCTCATGTGGTTTCTGGATAAAAAGTCCTAATTCTTTAGATGCAGTATCAAAATTATTAGAGAAGGGGCAATTGAACCCTCAGACTCTTTTTACAATAATATTCTTTAAGGAACATAAATTACGGATGTGAACATCTTGGTTGGACACCAAGAAGTATAACAGTACAGTCACTGCCTTGATGAAACACTCTTATTAAAAAGACAAGTGATACTCATTCATGCAAAGTTAAATTGCAATAAAAGGCAGTAAATACAATAAGAATTTTGAAAACAAGAGAAGCAACGCTTAACTCTTACGTGGGGAAAGAGCTGTGCTATTTAGTCTTTTTATTGGAGAGGGTGGGGCAGAGAAAGGTGAGGTGAGTGGAAGTAGAAGGCAAGGTGGGAGGACAGCTGGAACCAAAGCCTACAAGTGGGCAAAGAAAAGGCCTCTACTGCTGGTCAGGAGTAGAGATTTTCCACTGGGAAATCTGAAAAATAAATTTGAAATAGCAGACTATGAAGACATGAACTTCCTACTGAGACAGTGGCAGAGAGATGTAGAGAAACTTCAAGCAGGAGAATTAAATGAAGCATTATTTCTTTGACAAATTGGGACATTTTAGAGGAAATTGCTATGGAAAGTAATAGACAGAGGGCCATCTCAGTGCCTGCTATAAACCCTTTCTAATTTTCCCAGGTTCCTGCCTGATAATGGCATAGGTTCTCCTTCCTTCTGCACTTTCTCCTATCTACTAAGAATAACAGTAATAGCTACCTTTTTTAAAGATCTGTTTTTTGCAAGTTTTACAAGCGTTTTCTCACAGAACCACCACCAGCCTGGTAAGAAACCTCACCACCCTTATACTGATGAGAAAGAACTCACAGCTGTTAAGTGGTGAAACTAGAATTTGACCACTGCTCTGTTTAATTCCAAACATTGATATTCTTTTCACTATGCCTTTAAAATTCAGAGATGCTGAAGAAGACAGGCATGGGAGATTCTAATCCTTAATCGTGAAGATGGGAAATGTGCTTGGGAGCCCCAATGACACATATTTATATGCAGCAAGTGGGCAACCATACATTTCTTTACCTCATATACCATTGTCTAACTTCAAGGGCAAATTTTTTTAAAAATAGATATAATTCTTAGCTCTGGAACATTTAGTTTCAAAAAGTACATTTTGCTAATAGGAAAGTGTCTGTGGGTTTTTAGAAAAAAACCTCTTTTATTTAAAATTGAAAATCACTTTCAAGTAATAAAATAAATAAAATCATTTTCAAGTAATGCTTATATTTTGCCCACATATCTAGTAATTTGCCTTCATACAGTAGGTGATAACAGAAGGTAAGGAGTGTTTCCATGAAGTTGTTTTATCCTCCTTCACTACTTCAGGCTTAGGATCATAAATTAATAATATCACAACTCTGAAACCACACTTCTTTTCAGTTTGTGACACTTTTAAAAGATCTCACAGCACTTTGCCCTAAGTTTATTTTGCCCTGAGAGTGCAGCTAAGCACTGTACTAGGAAGGCTTTCAAGCAACATTTGCTCTTTCTATTCTCATCTCTCTGCCAATTGGGGCTCCCTATAGGAGTGAAACACTGGTGATTGGACAACTGTGCCATTAGCCATCAGGAGCCTGAGTTCAGGGTAGCCTCACTTTAATTCTACAAAATATATTGCAGGTCACGAACACTAATATTCTCAAGCTTGTAGAATTTGAAATGTAAGTAATAAAGTGTAAAGGGGTGAAATTAAGTGCTTATTTGGGACCATAACATCTCTCTTCCCTGTCCTCCTCCCATACAGAAGAGGACAAATAGGAGAAAATTACAGGCAGCTATGTTTAAAAACACAGGTATGGCCCTGGTCAGTGTGGCTCAGTTGGTTGGAGCACTGTCCTATAACCAAAGGATTGCAGGCTCAATTCCTGGTCAGGACACATACGTAGGTTGTGGTTTTTGTTCCTGGTCTGGACATATGTGATCGATCACCCCTATGGGCAATACGGGAAGCAGCTAATCAATGTTTCTCCCCTATCAATGTTTCTCTTTCTCCCTTCCTCTCTCTCTAAAAACCAATGAAAAAATGTCCTTGGGTGAAGGTAAAAAAACAAAATAAAATCACAGGTATGAAATAGAAGCATTTGGACAGAGTACAATAACTAGATAGAAGTCATTTGTTGTTGGTAGATTATATGTAAGTACTCATAGAAAAGCAGAGTGAAATAGTTTGGAGACCATAGCTGAGAGGGAAGTTACAATGACATGCACTGAATCATCTTCCCCTTTGGATATTCCTGAAAGTGAGAGGCAGTGGGAATCCTGCTGCCTTTCAGGGGAGCAGAGATTGTTGCCTTTTATGGTAGTGAAACAAGATAGTAAGTTAGGAAAATTCCTTGGCAAGTGGAATAGGGAAACTGAGGCAGACAGCTGAACACAGTGGCCAAGAATTTACAGCCAGGTGCATGTGGTTACCAGGGACCCACGGCGCCCAGTGCCTGGCAGGGGGAAAAATGGGAAAACAAGGACCTCAGCCCCAGGGTAACCTCTCCTACCCTGGCCTTTCCTCCCTGGAGATAACACCTACGATATAACATCTAGGCCTCAGTTGTATTTCAGCTCGAGGCCGAGAAAAGCAGCAAAACCAGGTGGGCAATGGCCAGGACCAAGTGCAATGACTAAAGATGCCCTGTCTTGTCACTGACCAATCACAGCTGGAAATATGATGAATATTCTACTGAAATCCTCCCATGAGACTTGTTCTAAGATTCCCCACCTGCAAGAAAAAGGAATAAAAGCCTCAAGACAAAGGATCCTGTGCACACATGCTCTCCCTCACATCAATCCCTTTTCCTTCTTCTTCCCCTACTTCTTTGTTTACAGGCACGTGTCTCCTAACAGGGGTGTCCAGCCTTTTCGCACCTCTGCGCTACACTGGAAGAGTTATCTTGGGCCACACGAGATACATTGTGACATGTAATCACAAAAAAACTCATGTTTTAAGTAAGTTTACGATTTTGTGTTGGGCTTCATGTGGCCCGCGGACTGCAGGTTAGACACCCCTGCAAGGCAATGAGCAGCTGGCAGCTTGGCCCAGGCTAATCCCCTGAACCTCTCCCCAAAACCCCCTTTTCTCTGACTTTCCAATTGCCCAAGACAGCCCAACTCAGCCTCTCCCATTGCTTTTGTGTTAAGCCCTTCCTTGGTTTCCTGTCCCCAGCTTTAACAAATGGATTCTCAGTCACCTGAACTTGTGTTGTAAAATCTTTCTTACATGAAGTCAAGAACCCACACACTACTGCTGGCCTTAGGAAGACCCACTCAGGGCCAGGCCCCTGTCCGGTAACAGTAGCAGGTATTTATTCGGAGCATTTATGTAGCTTGTCTGTAGGAACTCATTGTTCAGGATCCCTTCCGTCTTGGCAAGTGTCTTACTAGTCCTTATCTTCCAGACACTAACCCAAGATAAAATTATGAAATCAAAGAGCTATGAAGGAAGAAAGTTAACAGTATTTAGTAAGGAGGAAAGGGTAAAACAAGGGAGAAAGTATTTTGAAGAAATAATGACTAAGAACTTCCCAGAATTAGAGAAAGCAGTTCTTATAAGGAAACTTCTAGCTTTAAAAATATTGATCAGAAAACAGTAGGATTGTGCTCACTTTGGTAGCACATACACTAAATTTGGAACGATACAGACAAGGCCAGCATGGTCCCTGTGTAAGGAAGACATGCAACTTTGTTAAGTGTGTCATAAACAAAAAAGACTAAAATAAATATAAATGAGCCAAAGATTTAACTCAAGAAAAATTACAACTCAAGCCAGAAAAAGAAACACTGAATAAATTCAAAGAACCACAGAGGAAGAAAAATAAAGGTAACAGAAATTAAGGAAATAGAAAACAAAATAGCAAAGCAGAGTGATCAAAATCAGAAATCAATTGTAGAGGAATTGGAAAGGAGTTGCCCTGATTTCCCTGCTGGGAAACAGTTACCGGGGAAATAGCCTCCAGCTGTTGGCCCCCGGGCCCCCCCGGGTGAGTCCCACCCTCAGTTGAAGATAAATGTCCCAGGCTTTGGTCTTCCTCCAGCAGCCTTCAAGAAGTGACTGATTTGGCTAGAGTGTACCACACAAACTTTTGACCCAAGGTAGGAACAGTCTTGACACTTTAGCTCCAAAACTTCCTCCCGAGGTTGGCCTAGGCTTTTATTATGTTCCCAGTTCCATCTTGCCTCACCACCTGAGTTCTCTCCCCTTATGGCTTTCTTCCTTTCCCTTTTATGAGTGGTGATCCCAAAGTTGATTCCCAAAATCCTGTGCCCTACACTCTCAAAGTCTGATTCCTTAAGAACCATACCTCGGCATTGTTCTTTGGAAAAATCAGTAAGATGAATAAATCTCTAACAAGGCTGAATAAGAAAAAAAAGAAAAAAGACTGAATGGGAAAACAAGAGAAATAGCAAGTAAAGAAAATATGGAATCTGAAAAAAAATTACTGACACAGCAGACAAAAAATATAAACTTTGAAAAGTTGGAATAAAAATGTTCTGGAAAAATATAAGATAAACCCTGGCTAGTGTGGCTCAGTGGATTGAGCACTGGCCTGAGAGCCAAAGGGTCGCCAGTTCGATTCCTAGTCAGGGCACATGCCTGGCTTGCAAGCCAGGTCCCCAGTAGGGAACACTGAAGAGGTAACCAGACATTGATGTTTCTTTCCCTTTCTCCCTTCCCTTCTCTAAAAAAATAAATAATTTTTTTTTAAAAAAGATAAAACTAGTAGCATAAGTAATAGAAAACTTGAATAAGCCAGTAGTAATCACATACTTCTCAACACATGTCCTTACCTAGATGTTTTTTCACATGTAAATACCAGATTTTCAAGTGCCAGATAATTCCCTTATTATATACCTTACTCCAGAGAACAAAAGAGGTAACATTTGCAAACTGTTAATGAAACTGTGTAATCTATATTATAAAACTAGGTAAATCAATGTGAAAAATATGAGTTAATTATTCATGTAATACAACTTTAAATAATATAAGCTTACTGAATCTGAGAATATTTTAATGCATCTAATATTAATTGGTCATAACATAACTAAAAGTTAAATTTTTTAATTAAAAAATAAATTAACATTTAAAATATTTTAAATTCATGAGGCCATAATGGTACTCTAAAAGGAAAGCATTTTCCTTCTTTTTACAGTATGCCAACTAAAGAAATGAATCAAATACTGGGAAGAGTTTGCAACCATCAATGTAATAATTGATTCAAACATGAATGACTATAAGATGCGAAAATTCATTGTGAAGAGTTGTTGGGAAAGGGCAAGATAGTCAGTCATATGGTGACAAAAGTATCAACTTATAAAGTGTTTATAAATTTGAAGGTGAAAACTGCACTTAGACCTTGGAGAAATAAGGTGGTCATCTCTGTAATAAAGTCATAATTTGTTTAATATAATGATGAGACAATCCGAGTTATGTACTTTCTTAGGCAATGAAATATGAAGTCCTCAATCCTATGAATAGTCTTCTAAAAATGTTTTATCTGAATCTAATCAAGTCTCTAATCTTGAGTTTAAAGAAAATAGAGAATTAAAGAACACTATGAGAATACAATCCAAAATGTGGTGTATCGTATAAGAAAACTGACCTTTTCTCTTCAAGACAGTATTATAAAGATCTTTGATTTAAAGGAAGTAGGAAGGTATTATAATTAAATGCCTGAAAATACTGAATGCTGGGTTTTTAAAAGTACAAAACATATTCTGTGGACGATTAATCATATTTGATTATGAACTAGGTATTATGTGCTATTATTTTTTTATTTTAATCCTCACCTGAAAACATGTTTAATTTTAGAGAAACATTGATGTGAGAAAGAGATTGGTTGCCTCCTGCATGTGCCCCAACAGGAGGTGGAACGCGCAACCTTTCGATGAACGGGATGGTGCTCCAACCAAATAAGACACTGGGCGAGGGCAAGATGCTATTATAAAATGACTATTTCTTAGGTTTGATAATGATACTGATCCTGTAGAATGTCTTTATTCTTGCAGGGTGCATGCTAAAGCATTTAGGGGCAAAGAGTGTGTCTGTTCACTCTATGTCAGGGTAACCAATAAGAATACATGGAAAAAATTTGTTTAAATGTGGATATAATGATAATTGTAAATTGTTGTTATTGTTTCAACTTTTCTTTGGTGGAAAAATTTTTATATAAAATGTAATAAAATGCAAAAGCTAGCAGTATAAAAAAGTACAAACATGTTTCTTTTGAAATTGATCTGTTTACCACACTTGCAAACTAAGAGATTTCAGCAATGCTTTGTAGTCTTCAGTGCATGTCCTATAACTTTAAGTTTATTCCTTTACTAGCATTATATCCTATTTTGATGCTATTAGAAATGAAATCATTTTGTCAGATAATTTCTAGTATATAGAAATACAACTGATTTTGTGATTTAAATATTCTGACAATTTGCTGTATTTGTTAATTAGCTCTAACAATTTTTTGAAGGATTACTCAAGTTTTCTATATGTAACATTATGTCACCAGTGTATAGAGTTTTTACTTCTGCCCTTCCAATTTAGATTGCCTGTTTCTTTTTCTTACCTAACTTTTCTGGCTAGAATTTCCAATATCATCTTGAAGAGAAGTGGTTAAAATGTGCATCCTTGTCTTGTTGATGACTTCAGGGAAAAAACTTTGAACTGTTCACTTAGTTCACCACTTAGTATGTTAGCTGTGGGCTCTTCATATATGACCTATATCATGTTCAGATTGTTCCATTCTATTCTTTGGGCATTGAATGTTTTCACATCATGAAAGAGGGTTAGATTTTAAATCTAACACGAATGTTTCCTTTCTCTCCTCCCTACCCCTTTCTTTCTCTCCTTAAAAAAATCAATTAAAAAATGAAAAAAAAAGTGAGTTATCGAGCTGTGAAAAGACATGAAGGAACCTTAAATGCATATTTCTGTAAGAGAGGTCAATCTGAAAAGGCTACTCTATGATTCCAACTATATGACATTCAGGAAAAAACAAAGCCATGGATACAGTAAAAATTATCAATGGGTCATGGGTTGGAAGGAGGGAGTGTTGAATAAAAGTATAGCATTTTTAGGGCAGTCAAACTCTTTTGATGACTCTATAATGGTGGATATGTCTCATTATACATTTGTCAAAATCCATAGAATATAAAACACAAAATGTGAACCCTAATGTCAGCTATGGGCTTTTGGTGATAATGATGTGTTAATGTAAGTTCAACAAATTTACCATGCTGATGCAAGGTGTGGATAGCAGTGGAAGTGTGGGAGAAAGGGGCAGGGTTTTGGAACTCATTACTTTCTGCTCAATTTTTCTGAAAGCCTAAAACTGCTAAAAAAATCTATTAATTAGGTCAAAACCAAATTACATTCTACATACCTAAATACCTGACGCTGCAGTGGCAGTCACATTCTGGCAAACCTCAAGTACAGAATCCAGACATTCACATTTGTACTCAAGGTATCGAGCAACACTGCAAATGTCCAGAACAGAGCACAGCAATCATTGGGATACAGGTCAATTTAGCTGTGAGCATTCCACCATTTATTCTTTATTGAAGACATGATCCATCCAAAAGGAATGATGTGGGTGTGTTCAAACGAGTTTTCTTCTTCTTCTTCATTTTAATTAATCTTTCCATCATCCTTTTATTCCTATAAAGCAGATTAAAAAAGAATTTTGAAAAACTGTTAGAATAAGATAATCATTGCACACCAACTGCTTGGAAATGACTGATAAAATAAGGAATCCACTCCTGGAGTTCCTGAGTAGTTAGCACTCCCAACCTCACCTTAGAAGGGCGGGCAAAATAATTTTATGTAGTAAACAATGGAACAAGATTGTCCATTAATATCACTCCTCATATTCTGTACACTACAATTAGTTTCACTTTATCTTTTTAAAAAAGATTTTACTTATTTTTTTAAAGAGGGGAAGGGAGAGAGAAACAGAAGGAGAGAAACATCCATGTGTGAGAGGAACATGCCTCTTGCACAGCCCCATCTGGGGACCTTGCCCACAACCAAGGCCTGTGCCCTGACCAGGAATTGAACTGGTGACCTTTCGGTTGGTAGGCCAGCACTCAAACCACTGAGACATATCAGCCAGGGCACTTCCTTTATCTTTATACCTTCCCTTCCCTTTCCAAAGCTTCTCCCACATCCCATCTTTGTTCACACATGCTTATGGTTTTCCCATTAAAAAACAAAAAGAAGAAAAATGAAAAGAAAAAGAAAAGGAAAGAAGAAAGCTCCCTTGATATTGCTACTTCAATTAACTGCTGTCTCTGCCTTTTCACTCAGGTAGAAGAGATTACAGTTATGCCCTGTCATAGTCCTTAACGTGCTCTACCCTAACTTTATCACATTTCTGCTTCTACTGACCCCCTCAACCCACTCTCAAACAGGCCACAAATTATGTCCCAAAATGCCATTCTCAAAGAGCACTGCATTATTCATAACCTTCCATGGCCATTTCATTGCCATCCATTTTCCTCAGAAACTCTGCCCCTTGCTTCCTTTTCTCACTTAGTTCCCAACCTAGAAACTGTATTTTTATAGTCTTCATTGCTCACCTGCATCAATGTACTGATTCTCTTCAGGGTTCTTTCCTATGTTCCTTTTAACTCCTATACACTCTTACATACAATTTAAATGCTAATGACTCCCAAAAATGTTTTTCTCTAACCCATACTTACATCAGGTCTCGGGACCATGTCAAGCATATACCATGTATCATATGCTTTACCATTGAACTAGACAGACGTCCACCTTCCCTCCATCTAATAAGACAGCATACAGTTCCTTTTACTCCTTCATCTCTTAAATTTGTCCCATTCCTCTTTAAGTTCTTTGTCAGGATCATATATCTTTTCCGAAGTATTATAGTTATCTCTTGCCTACCCTCCAACCTAGTTTCTGTTGCAAGATATCAATCCATGTCCTAAAAAAACACACAAAGCTTAGCTGTCCTCCACACCCATCTTACATTACATCCACCAATACCAGCACCAAATCCTGAATTTTGTACTAATGGGTAAACATGAGAAGTTCTAGTCTATATAAAATCTAAAGCAGTTTTATGTGTATGCCCAATGTATATTTTCTTGAACAGTGGGCATGTAGTGTGTAGCTATCATTTTATATCTTTAAGATAGTCTGTGTTCTAAAAATGACAGAAATTATGACCCACAAGGTAATATGTGACTTTTATTACAGATACAAGCCTGTCAATGGTCTACTCCTCCCTTTCCCAGACTTATTTTGTCAATACAAGTTTCAGTCATATTGACCTATTTGCAATTTCTAAGTATTTCATGTTCTTTTACTTCCATATATTTATATGGGTTGTTTCCACTACCTAAATGCTCAAATTATTACTTTTCAACTAATAAGATCTCTCTCAGTACACTTAATCCTTTCTGAAGTTTTCCTAAGCTACTCCAATATAGGTACTACCCATATATTTTCACGGCATCTCTTTTCATCATGCTACATGGATTTTGCCTAATTTTTTTATCTCTAGCTAGATATATGACATGTTAAGAACTCTATTTTTTTTCTTATAACAGGTCAATAAAATTGAGGCAATTAGTACTCTTAACTTGTCAGATACTTTGTTAAGAGGTCTAGGAAGCCACATTTATCTGAGTTTTAATCCACTACCAACTTCTTTTTCCTTCCTATCTTTGCCTGATCTATATGGCAAATTGAGAAAACAATATATTTGTTCTCTGCTTTCTTGTACTAAATTATTCAGAGACCAATCTAGATATCTACTTTTTGCTGTACCATACAGAAAAATATTTAAGGATTACCTCTTAACACATTCTGGGCATAACATATTATCTTCCAGGTCTGAGGATGGGAAAGTGCAGGCCGGTAACAGGAGAAGAGAGATCATCTTCTTCGGAGTGTCAGGCACCCAGGCCTGACCAGCATGGAACTGCAGACGTACCCACCCCTCTTTGTCTGCCAGCAGAGGTCTGCCATGGACCACACACCACCTGACACCTGGGCAGGAAAGAGAGCAAATACAAGCAGTTAAGGTCAAGCAACTGCACCCCAATCCAACCTCTCACCAAGTCACTCTTGACTTAGTTCTTATATTCTGTTGATGGATCAACTGAATGAGAACCATAAAAAAATGTAGACCAAAAGACACTATAATCTAACTTCATAAATTATATAGCATTAAGGATAATAACAATAGCTTTTTGAGATGCTTGTTTTGTGTTCAGAATATTGCTAAGTGGTATACATGTATTCCTACATTTATTAAGAATGTTATTAATATTCACTTTTTTTTTTAACTTTTTGTACTTACAGGTGAGGTAACTGAAGCTTGTGGTGTTCAATATTATAATTTTCCCAGAACCAATACATGGATCCAGATATTCTGATTCACGGCCCATTTGCCTAGCTATTACATTGTACTGCTTCAAATATAAAAAACAGGCAAAAGGCTCTTTGTTTAAAAGCCTAAGGAATATAACTGGGCAAGAGGGATACTTAAGAAAAAACAAGGTAATCAAGGTAAGATGTTAATTGTTTGAAATTGAGAGAAAGGAGCAGTCACTGTGAGCCTAAATATCCATAAAATCTCCACAGTCAGACTGTAAAACAATAGCAGAGACAGACTGTGTTTAGCACTATATATCCAGTGAGTAGGCACACTCCTGGGTCATAGTAGGTGCTTAATAACCACTAAATGGAGAGGACCTAGAAGAATGAATAAGTATGGGATGCTACTAGCTCATATAGCACATTAATGAAAATTAGAAAGAGGTATTATCTTTGAGGAAGCAGTCCTCCAGAGACAGCTTTGTAACTGGAAAACGGTTTTTTGGAAATTAGCAAAGGATGCCTATTCCTTTTCACAGGAGGGAGTGCAGCCTGGAGAGCAGACAGTAGTCCAATTTCAGCTTCTGTCTTCCTTTTGGCTGTGTTCCTTGTGAAATAAAAAATGTGCCTTACTATACAAGTCCAGAACACTTTTGGAAATGAGGTGGAGAGAAAAAGAACTCAAGCAAAAAAGAACGAGGGTAACTTTGTGTTGACCTGAGATAGGGTCTGCTGGAAATGAAAACAAAAATATCAAGGGGAGAGAAGTGGAAGAAAAGCAGGGCTAAGTTATCTCAAGATTTCTTAAGAGGACAGGGGCTCCAAATATTTTAATTATTATTGTGTACTTTGTATGTGCCAAGTTGTATCTCATAAGTCGTTCTGTGAAGTCACTTTATAAATTGGGACACCAAGGCTTACACTAAGGAACTGGCCGATTGAAGTCATAAGACTTCAAACACCATCGAAGTCATAGGACATGGATCTGAACCAAGGTTACACAAATGCTCACGCTCTTATTTATTACGTTATGAAAGCTTTGATGGGAAGGAGAGAAAAGGCAGAAGACCTTGGGCTGTGGCTGACCACGTAGCAGGCTATGCTTTCTTTCCATCTTGGACTTCTGGTTATTGGTAAGAAAGGGTCGCCACTCAATCACGTGGCTTACAAATCCATCCAGGCAAAACTTGACAATCAAAAGATAAGTCTTCTATGAACATAATATCCAATCTATAGATATTTTAACTAACTCTTTTCCTTGTCCTACCTTTCAGTATTGGACTAATAAAAGTTAATCTTTTTCCGGAATGGTACTCACTGTTTAAGGTTGATCTTACCAGATGTTTGCAGCAGAAAGTTCTCAGTAGGAACAGGAATGGAACATGAATTCACAGCCTTAGGCTGCACTGCTCTTGCAGCAATTCTTGACCATGCTGCCAACATGGCCTCCTGAGCTGAAGTTATCACTTCAACTGTATTGGTCCCTTTCTCTCTCTTACTCATCTTACAAGTTTTATTACTCCTTGTTCTCTTGGTCACCATCTTCCATTTCCTTGAACAGGACTGCAGTGTGGCCTCCTGTGGTGTTTCAGTAAAATTCTGCAAATGGGATTCATGATGAATATTCTGTGACATGCTGCCATAATGATTCTGTGTCAATTCTATCATTCTTTTTACATTGACTCAGGTAGGTCAGCATGCGGAGGGTTTAGGAATGTTAGTTCTCTTAGAGTAGCGGTTCTCAACTGGGAGAAATTGTTATCTCTAAAACTGTGAGGGGGAGGAAGGGTTGCTACTGACATCTAGTGGGTAGAGGCCAGAGATGTTTAGTCTGCTAAACATCCTAAAATACACAGGATAGCTCCCAAAACAAAAAAATTATTTGGCCCAAAATGTCAATAGTCTTGATTGACAGACCTTGCCTTAGAGGTACAACATATGTAGAGATGCTAAGAGAGGAGGAACAATTCACAATCACAACTCACCTTTACACTGTTTTCATACTCCTCACTCACCTGTTTTTCTTCAGAGTAAGCATGTTCCTTCAGCCTCATATAAATCTCTATTTTCTAAGAAAACCAAGGGGGAGAGGAAAGAGTAAAAGTCAACACAGCTTCCAATATTTGCTCTGAGCATCAGAAATTCCCACCAATGTACTCACCTTGCCTTCAGTACTCAAATTAATTTGTTGGCACCAGTTCCGCAAAGTATCACGACGCACTTTATTAATTGAAGGCAAAATGGTTGGCAAGGGAAAAATTGGTTTGGGGTAATCTTTGAATTGTTCATTCATCTGAGGAAAATAAACTGAGAAAAGAAGAAAACCAACGTAGTAAACATTTAAAAATGATAAGATTCTTTATAATTTTACAAAGTTCTCACTTATTTCTTACAACCAATTTGCACATACACGCACTAAATATTTTTCCTCATATTACAAATAAGGTAATAGATTCAAGAATCAAAGGACTTGCCCCAAATCACATCTCCATTAAAATGGCAGATTATACTACAGCAATCTGTTGGGGTTTTTTCTGTGGTGATCAACACCACCTAATGGAACATTATATTGGAGTGCTCCTTCAAAATGTCTAGATTTTGGACCAACAGAAATCAAAGAAAGCACCCCAGCCAACAACGGTCCTCTGTTGTGTCAGCCTGCCTTATTTTTCTCTACAGCACCTTGTCTCAACTCACTGTAACTCTGCTTAGCCATAACTTATCTACTTCATCTTGAAGTCCTTATTATTGGCCCAGAAAATAAAATCATTCTGAAAATATTCATTCAGTGCCTTAATATGAAGCACTGAGGGCACTAAGGGTCATGATTATTAAGGACTGCTAGACATTTGATCAGTAATTACTCACCCAGCAAAATATTAGATGTTTTCCAAAATTATTTTGTCTTTCAAATACTCTGATCTCACTTATAAGTGAAATCTAAATAGGCAGAACTCATAGAAACAGAATAGAGTGGTAGTTGCCAGGGGTTTGGGATGGGAGAAATGGGGAGACATTGTTGATCAAATGGTACAAATTTTCAGTTACAAGACGAGTAAGTTCTAGGGATCTAATGTACAGCATGGCTACTATAGTTAACAACACTATACTGTACGCTTGAAAATCACTAAGAGTAGATCTTAAACATTCTTACCACAGGGGGAAAAAGGCTTCCTGTGTGAGGTGATGAATGTGTTAACTTATTTTGGTAATTATTTCACAATATATACATATATGAATCATTACTCTGTACACTCTAAAATTACAGTGCTATGCATTAATATCAATAAAGGTGGGAAAAATTACTTTTCAGAAGATGTATATAAAGTATGTATTAACTAAAATGAAGAGAAGATTGAGCTACACCAGTTGGAAATTTGTACTCATATCTAGCTACCTCATAAGACTATGCTCTGTCCAAAGCACTCCACATGCTGATTTGTGTGTGTGTGTGTGTGCACGTGTGTCTTAAAAGCATGGCAGTACATGATGCTTAGCAAATGACAAGCATGGGAGTTTGAGAAATCTCTTACTACAGGTAACTGAAGTGAGATTTAAGCTGGCCTTGTATAGCCAAAGAATAGAGAAGAATTTTTCTTTTCTTCCTGGGCTTCCCAGGGCTGGAAGAACAGCAAACTGAGCAATCCTCATCCTCATACCTGAGTTGTTTGTCCTAGACATCCTCAGGTTGGCTCCTGAGGTTGAAGAAATGCTTGGTTCCATTTGATGCTCTTCATTATGTTCCTCATTAACTGGAACCAATGTGAGAATCACACTTTCTTCATCTAATTTATCTTCAAAGAAATCCTGGAACGGGAAGGGTCCGTCTCCGATTCTCATCTGATGCATAAATTAAACTGATTACTTTCAAATCACAGCTAATGAATAAGAAATTGAGAGCATGGATGGAATAAAAACTTACTGAGATTTCCTTAAATTTGATGTTTATTAGTGGACCCGTTACTAGATTTAAAAAACAATAAGGAAATCGGCAAAAACATTTACAAGTGGGCGATAACAAGGAAATAGAAGGCATTTGTGGAAACTATTTCCCTCATGGCCTTCCTTTCCATCAGCTAAAACAATACTTTCATTTTATTTCCTAAATCTGTATGAAATGTTTTCCTGCTTTCCCATCTTCTATCACTTTTCACAATTCAAGCTATCATTAACTCTCACTGGCAGATGCAAAAATCTCCTGTTATTCCAAAAGCCATTCTAACGCCACTTTTTCTTCAGATTCCTCTCCTGCTTGTTTAAAATACTTTCATGGCTTATCATTGCTTTTCAAGTTAATGACAAAACGTGCTCTGCAGCCCTGACCGCTGTGGTTCAGTGGGTGGAGCGCCAATCTGAGAAGTAAAAGGCAGCAGGTTCGATTCCGGTAGGTGTAAATGCCTGGGCTGTGCGCCACGTCCCCAATAGAAGGTGTGCAAAAAGCAGCTGATCAATATTTCTCTCGCACATCAATGTATTTCTCTTTCTCACTCCCTTCTCCTCTCTCTAAAAATAAATAAATTCTTATTAAAAAAATGAAAACAAACAAAAAAAAACCTCCCTCTGTAGCTCACACCTTCCTGAACACTCTCGCTCCAGCCTGCCACTTCAGCTTAAGAGCTTCCTGAGCTCAAGCCATACTGGCCTTATTTCTGCCCCAGAACATGATGGGAGAGAATGTATGTTTTACTCCTATTGCAATCACAATAACTAACATAGTACGCAGCAGATTGGGCCCTCGAAGTTTTTTATGATGTAATGATGGAAAGATAAAGTGGACAGGTAAGAACTAACATTTACTGGTTTTGTACAGTAAATATGCACTGTCCTAGGTGCTTTCTGTACTTCTCTCATTTAATCCTCATAACATAGTGGTAGTAATTTATTACTTTTCTTATTTTACAAATTAGGCAACTGAGTTTTAGAAATTAAAAGTCCAGTGCCACAGAGTAAAATATGCTTGAGTAAATCTCGGAACTTAGCTTTTCCTCTCAAAATGAAGGTAAATAAACTCCATTCCAGTCCTATTGTAAAACTTTTTTCCCACAGCAGCCAAGCGGGAGCTTATGCAGCCACCCCCTTTCCCTATTTAAATCATCTCAATAGCTTCCTATTGCCCTCAAACTCCTAGCTTGCATATAGGGATTTTGCATTTGTTTACCACTTTTTCAAAGCACTTTCACACACACTCAATGGTCTGCTTCAAAAAACACTGATATTATTGGGGAAATAATTACTCTACTCTAGAGAAAAATAGGGGCTCAAAGCAGCTGCATGCCCTGTCCACAGTCTAACACTTAATGTTGGTCAATTCAGTCCTCTAACCTGGTTCAGCAGCCCTGTAAATATCTACGAAAACTTCTCAGTTTACTCTCCTCCGGTCCACGGTGACCCAAGCCTCGTCTGGAAATCCATTTGACACCGAGGTTTTTGGGAGCACGTTATTTCTTACTCCTGGAGGACAGAAACTAATTGGTCACTTCACTTTCTGGCCTTATCCACATTACCCTTTCCCACAGGTTTTTTTTTTTACCTTAGCTCTCCACTTTTTTTTTACCATTTTTATCTTGTCCAGGTACAACATAACTTTCTGCAAAAATAAATCTCTTACTTTGCACTATAAAAAGAAATCTTTATTTCTCTTTTTCACTCACACCCAAATACACAGGGCCACAATCACGTTGAAGGAAAGTAACAACCCATAGAAAAGAGGAGCAGATTCCAAGATGGAGATTTCTTAGATCTGGAAACTAGGATTCTTGGCAAGAGGGAAACACACTAAGTGAGCTCCAGGAGGGCTTTGAAAAGTTACTCTGTCGGAAAATTAGTTATATTTGAACTAAACTTACCTTTTCACTGCTATCCAAAATTGAGCTTGTCATTTCCAGGACCTCAGAGGAAGGCAAAGCCAGCAGTGTTGAGAACACTTGCAGTTTACTCCTTTTAACCTCAGGGTTTGTAGCCTGATTTCTCCTTTTATAAGCAAATGTCTCCTTCTACTTCCTGTTTCTCAAAAGAGCTCTTTTCTTCTCTTCTTCCTGCCTTCCCATTACCTGACAGTGTGGTAATTTCATCAGTTTTGTCTCCTCTCTTGCCTAACAAGTGGCCTTTAAGTTATTGGGTAATTAATATCACTCATAATTTTTATTTACTTGTTTGTTTTTGTTACAGCACAACGTATATATTTCAAATGAACAAAAAAAAATATATCATTTACAGTATCCTAAGATAAATTGCCTTTGAATAGGAGCTTCTTTTCCAGTACTTTGAGGTCTACAAGATGTACCCAGGGAATTTACTACAGTGGAAAATGAAGACTGCTTAAATCAAATGGGGGGAGGGGTGGGCTTGCGGTTTTTCTTTTTGATTACTTGCCGTAACACTCTCCTTCAAGTGGTTGAAGAGTTTCATATTTTTATTAGACATCTTTAGGTGCTGGAGCTCCTGCAGGACAACTTTGATGCTATATGAATTCTGCCCTTCTAATACTGATATGGCTCTTGGGTCCACCACTCCACAGAACTATTAACTAACTCCATTCCTACTAATTTTTGTTACAAATCTTACAAAGGGGGGTGCTTCCGGGTATTTAGGTCCACATTCTATTTTAAGGTTATATATTCAGATTTCATCAGTTGTCTGAGCCCATGGTGGCTGTCGTCTTGCATTGCTGTCTCTCTCACTTATAATTTGTAAAAGAGACTTTAGCCTTAAGGAATAAAAATTTGGGAGAAAATTGCAACTAGAAAACTCTTGCAGGTGAGTTACAATTGAATAAACAGAAGAGTTTTAAACATTGCTTAGGCTATGGTGGTGATGGACTGAACGATGTTCTTATGAAATGAATAGAAAAAAGATTCAGAGGTATTTGATAACTGATTTATGGCCCTGGGTGTGTCACTCACTGGGGGATTAGGTGTAAATTGTAGGACTTGAACAATATAATCCATCCTGGACTAACTTCTAAACACAAATATTAAGCTCGTAATGCTGACAAACTGGATAAAAGAAAAGGGTTTGGCTGTTCAGAATAGGAGCAGCAAGAGCCAAAACAGTAAGGCAAGAGCTGGACTAATGAATGCAGAAGGAACTACAAGCACAAGTGAATTGTTGGAGCATAATGTTGCAGGCAGGGTGTGACCAGAGATAAGCCTGAAGAAGTCACAGATATTTTCAAGTCACTGTACGGAGCCAGAAGTACTAAAGAAAATAGTAGCCAACAATATGGCAGCATTGGCATCCAGTGGTCTCGCAGGGGACTTTCTCTGCCCTAGGATAATGGTTTGATCTATTAGTCTCAGGACCCATGGAGACCAGAGCGGTTTAGTTTAGTGTTTATGTACTATATTCAAAATGTGGTCTGCAAGGGCTCAGCTTCGGTTTACTGAGGAAATAAAATAATTAAAAAAATAAATTGTGAGACTCCACCCCAGACCTCCAGGAATCTGCTTTAGTAAGCCTTCAGGGTAAAGAATTCACTAAAGTAAATGCACTTAAAGTCTAGAAGCATAAACTAGATCAGGGTGTGACCAAGTGGTTTTGCATAGGCAGATAATGATTGAAATCCTGGCTCCTTTCTTTTTAGTTAGAAAGTGAATCAATTCCCCTAGGAAATTCCCCTAGGAAAGCATTCCAGCTACCTACTTGGGTGTGTCCCCACCTGGTGGGCTTTTCCCCAGTGATTTAGAGGGAGCTGACCTGGAGCCTGAAATGATCCCACTGCCTTAGGCTAGGACAGAAGGTCCTTTGGGAAAAACGTTTCATTACCATTGTTTTTCTTCTTATCATTTATTTTTATTTTTTATACAGTTTTTTAGATTTTATTTTTTATTCTTATAGAGCGGGGAAGGGAGGGAGAAAGAGAGAAACATCAGTGGGCGGTTGCCTCTCGCCCACGCCCTACTGGGGACCTGACCCCCGAAACCCCCGGCGTGAGTCCTGACTGGGAATCAATCCAATGAACCTTTGGTTCACAGACTGGCACTCCATCCACTGAGCCACACCAGCCAGATTATTATATAATTATCTTATTTGTTTCCTTGGGGGTTTTCTTTGTTTTTTGAAAATGTTCTATTATGGGAAGTTGAAACATGTACAAAGCAGATAATAATATCACAAACACTCCTGTATCCATTATCCAGCTTCTATAACTATTGATTTCCAGCTAATCTCATTTCATTTAAACCACCACCTATTTCCCTCTGTTATTTTGAAGGAATTCTGCCGTTTTATTTATAAATTTGTAGAGTGGAGGGGAGGAAGACTTTTTCTAAGTATAATTATACTATCTTTTTCATATCTAAAAATAATTTTAAATAATTACTTAATATTATCAAACTATTCAGTGTGACAAATATCCAGCAGTATTTAAACATCCAGTTGTCTCATATATTTTCTCTCATTTTCTTGTTTAACAATCCATTTAAATTAGGATTCTGAAAAGGCCTACACATTATAATTTGTTATGTGCCTTAAATTTTCTTTACTCTGTAAATTCTCCCTTCATCTTTTATTTTCCTTACAATTTTTTGTTTTTGTTCATGTTATTGTTTAAGAATTGTGAGGCTCTGGCTGCTGTGGCTTGGTGTATTGAGTGCCAGGTTGCAAACCAAAAGGTTGCTGGTTTGATTCCCAGTCAGGGCACGTGCCTGGGTTGTGGTCCAGGTCCCTGGTTGGGGGCATGCTGTTCCTCTCCCTTTTCTCCTCCTTTTCCTTCTCTCTAAAAGTAAATAAATTTTAAAAATAAATAAAGAATTGTGTGAATTTCCTGCATTTTCCTATTTGGATTTTACTAATTTCCTTTATTCCATTGTTTAGCTTATTCTTCCATCCTCTGCATTTATTGTAAATTGGTTTGATCAGATTTAGGGCTGGCTTTTTTTTTTTTTTTTTTTTGAACAAAGAACATTCTTTGCCTCTCTTTTCACTCTGACTCTTAATTCTTTAAATTTACATTTTTTAAATTTAAGTATGTTTGACAAATAACATTATGCAAATTTAAGGTGGACAACATGTTGATTTGGAACATACATATATTGTAAAATTATCACTATTGTGGTGATAATTAGCACATGTAATAAGTACTTTACGTGTCCCTAAGAGAGTTTGCTCCTGCTATCCTCCTACTCTTTTCCTTCATAGAATTCATTTGAATATGTAATTCTGTATATATCTGGGATTTTATTTGTTTAACTTTAGTTCCCCAGTTAGCATGCTCCAGAAGGCAGCAGCCAGACATGTTTGGGTTCCCCATGGTCTATCTAGAAACTTGAACTGTATCTAGCTCAGAATAGAGGCTCAGTCAATACTAGTTACTCAGATTGCTATGGCTTCATCCTGCCTACCTTATCCCAACCAAGCCCCATTTCAGTAGATGTGCCTCTCTGCACCGCTGATAAAGCATATGGTATAAATGCTGATCACAGGCTGACATGACTCTATTACTAGACTGACACTCAAGTTCTCAAAGTCATCTTTTTTATTTCCATCACCATTCATCTCCCCATACCCTCTTCCACATCCCCGACCACCCTCCCTGCAATCACCACACTGTTGTCTGAGCCCATGAGTTCTTTCTCCTTTTTCCCTTCTTTCTCAATCCCTCTACCTCCAGCACCCTCGCGCCACAGCTGTCAGCCTGCTCTCTATCTGAGTCTATTTTACTTGTTCACTCTTTGCGACAGCCTGGATGGTCCTGGAGAACATTATGCTAAGTGAAATACAAGGGGGGACCCCGCAAAAGACAAATTATCTTCTGGAGAGTGGGCTCCTTGCATTACAGGTTTCCCCAGTTAGATGAGTGTTCTAGGAACCCACTCTATCAGTGTACCAGCTGGCGTTGTTGTGAGAGGCTGCATTGGGCTTCAGTATATTTTTTTGAAGACTCAACATGTTTCATGATGGGTGATTTCCAAGCACACCTGCCCACACTCTGCTGAGTGTTCAGCAGTTTTTAACCAAAAACAGCATGACCCCATGCCCTACCCTCCCTATTCACCCAGTCTTGCCCCAGTGACTTTTTTGTTTGTTTCCCTGGACAAAAAAGTCCTCACATGGAGCAGGTGAAACAATAAATGGCAGAAGACTAAAAGGCATCAATTGACGATTTCAAAAACTGTTTTGATGGCATGAAAATGGAGACAACAGTACTTGAACAACAATTTTTTAAAAACTTTTAAAAAGCACAATAAATAAAAATAAAAAATAAACAAATTTAAAAACAGGAAATTTGTTTTGAACAGCGGAAAAAAACATCTCAATAGGTGTATTGCATCAAATGGAGAATACTTTGAAGGTAACTGAAGTACAAATGTGTAAGAATGCACAATTATTTTATAAATAAATTTTGGGGGTTTTTGGGTCTCCCCTCAAGCCAGTCAGAGAAAGACAAGTACCATATGATTTCACTCATATGTGGAAAGAATGAACAGACTGAACTACCAAAGTCATCTTTGTTCTCCTGGCAGTCAGCACCCCACGTGGCTCAGAGAAGGATCTTAATTAGTTGCAACAGATTACTCTAAATCATATTAAACCAACCTAAGTTTGGGGTTCAGTATATAACTCAACACTCAAAAAGCAGCCACTAAAAGGATGTAAAACTCTTTGTAAAAAGCCTAGGCTGTAGGGTAGAGCTGTTAAAAAGAAAGAAAAAATTGTTTATGAATACTTGCATCTTAATATTTATGCTACTATCAGTTCTGAAATAAAAATGAATTACCTATTTCAAATATATTTTATCTACTATGTTATCAGTAAAGTATTTATAAATGCATTGTATTTGCAAAATCTTTTTTAAAAAAAATCTCAGAGGAACACGCTCTGAAGAGTAAATGTTTATGGACAACAATATATAATAGATAAAAGTGGAATGACTCTGGTTAAGAAATGAAACCCTGAAGGCATCCACTGAAACCTGTTTTTGAGAAAATATGGTTCAGTATCCCTTCTAGGTGGAAAGGACAGCCACTGAGTTCTTTAGTCTTCTGAGGAAGAAAACGAAATTGCATTGAAAAATGTCCCCAGCTTTTACCACATCCTTCATTTCAAGAAATTTCCTTTTAAAAGGACAGTTGAACTAATTTCTACTTTAGAGCAATAGTTACAGATCTTACCTTTTGACTGAGAATAAATGGGCATTTTTGCCTTTTTTTACTTTTGAAAAAAAATCTCATCTGAATCATGAAACAACAGTGTTTTGTTTTGTTCTTTGTTTTGAGGGGCAGCAAAAGTTATGTTCAGAGACTGAACTGACTTGCTTAGCAATTTAGCACAGGTTCTCCATGGGAATTATGGTTTTACAAGCCAATGGCATACACAATAATATCTTTTTAAAAATATTTTTATTGATTTTTAGAGAGAGAGGAAGATGGTGGGGGAGAAACATCATTTGTTGTTCCATTTATTTATGCATTCCTCTTAGTCAGCCATAATGAATGATTGACTCTTGTATGTGTCCTGACTGGGGATCAAACCCACAACCTTGGTGTATCTAGATAATGCTCTAACCAACTGATCAACCAGGGTAGGGCCATGATAATATCTCTTCATAAGCAAAGTAAAAAAATACTCCAAGCAAACAACAGAAAAATCACACTATTGTTCCAGGCAAGGGGAGGTAAAGAAATAAAGTCCAGCCCTGGATGGTGTGGCTCAGTGGATTGAGCACCGGCCTGCAAAACAAAGGGTCATCGGTTTGATTTCCAATGCAGGGCACATGCCTAGGTTGTGGGCCAGGTTCCCAGCAGGGGACGTGCAAGATGCAACCACACATTGATGTTTCTCTCCCTCTCTTCCTCTCTCTAAAAACAAATAAATAAAATCTTAAAAAGAAGAAAAAAGAAATAAAGTCCAGCCCTGACCAGCATGGTGACTTGGTTGGGTGTCACCCTGCAAAGTGAAATGTTGCCAGTGCAGTTCCCAGTCAGGGCAACACAGATCTGGGTTGCAGGTTTGTCTCCTGGGCAGTGCTCATGCGAGAGGCAACTGATTGATGTTTCTCTCCCTCCCTCCCTCCTTTCCCCTCTCTCTAAAAATAACAATAAATAAAATCTCTTTTTAAAAAAGAAATATAGTCCACATTTAATATGAGGTGTGCCTTTTTTATGCTTGTAGGCACTTTGGAGAGATGACATCCAAGCCAGAGCTGATTTCCAGCTGCCAGTCCAAAAGTAAAAGTTCCCTGTTGCTAGAACCCAAAGACTTCAGTTTGGTAGGTGGGCTAATGTCTTTCACCTGGATGCTAGGGTGGTTTATCACAACCATTTTTGTGGCATGCCTTCCCAAGACAGAATGTGCTAAGGGTCTTTGGAGAGCTTTTACGTTAAGGAAGAGTTGACTTCTTTCAAATTGAAACTCTCAAATAGTCCTCACAAACTTTCAATATTTAGTCTAAATATCACCTTGCCATAGTTCCTTCTCCACTTGTTTTTAACTGTAAGCTCCCAGTCGTGCCCCTTCGCTGGTGGGCTGCTGACTGCTTATCAATAACAACAGATGTAGAATGATGACATCCTTATTTTACTTATATCAAAACAACTTCTAAAGAAAAAAATAAATATTTTTTTGCTTTTGTTACTGTCATAAACAAATGGGTTAAAACCACTTCCCTTAGGTTATAAACAAGTGGGCTTGAAATCACATTAAATTTATACACAATGGTCAGTAATAGGAGAATCTTAAATTCAGAATCCAGGCGAGTCAGGTCTGTTCCCCTTCAGTCTGTATTACTCAGACAATGGGGTTAGGACAGAGCTGCAGTCTCAGAGAAGGAATTGGGGAGGACAACTTTTGGTGACTGGACAGGGAATAGATTTGGCTGTAGGTTCTCCAATAAGAATTGCAAATTTAGGTACAACCTAAATTTGCATACTTAGCTGTGTCCTTGGCTGGTCAAGCCAAGTCCTTTCTCATCCTCCTCTTTGCATATTGAATGCATTTCATCAAGATCTGTTTCCTATGAAACAAATGGTATATGTTAAAAAAAGATAATGGAATTGGAAAGCTCAATTCATGTCATCTTCTTGACGTGGCTGAACATTGGTGTTAAGAACTTTTGGACCCCTGAGCAGTTGCCCTACTGAGGATTGTAGATGAGGGAGGATGGGAACTCAGGGCAAGAAAAATAAACCCTGTCTACTCCTGTTTATATCCCCATTAGTCACTTTTGTTTCTTCTTGAGTTTTCTCCTTCTCCTTCACAAGTTTTGCCCAAACATTTTTAAGTCTGTTCTACTTAAAATAAAGCCACACACACGCCCACACGCACACACGCACATTCTGTTTAAACTATTGTTCTCTCCCCATTTTCAGTTGCTCAACTTTCTAAACAATCTTCTTACTCCATCCAGTTCTTTTCCTTTCTGGTCTAATGGTTTTTCTGTCTTTTTTCCACCTAATTCCTCAAACATTGATGTCCCATAGGATTCATTTCTCTGCTTTTCTAGAGATTACTCATGCTTTCCTAGAGCAGCCTCATCTATTTCTCCATTTCATCTACCACCTATATGCTGACTACAGGTGATTCCAGCCCAATCTTTTTGATTGCATTACTGACCCATTTTGGCATATCCCATTATGCTCTTCAAACATATTAAAATTATCTTCCCCACCAACTTTCAATCTCCTGTATTTCTTTTCTTTTGCGATGTATTATCATCCACCCAGTCATCGAAAGGCAGAAACCTAACAACTACTTTAAAACACCGCTTTTTAAGCTCCGGTAGAGTCAGGCACATACACATCTTGCTTAATTTTGTCTCTCTTGTAATTCTACTGCCATTGCCTTATTTCTTGTCTGAAGCATCTCTAACAAGTTATTGAAATCTCTAACTAGTCATATTACCTCCCAGCCAACCCAGTCTTGATGCTACAAAATACTGATTCTAGGCTACCTCAAACTGAGTTTCATAACTAGGAAATTTAGAATCTATGCGCACCCACATGATATAGAAAGCAGTTTCAGAGGTTGTGAATAGTCCTTCCCACTATGATAGCTCTTATACAATAGGCCAAGGACCTAAAGTGAGGGTTACTTTAACTGTAAAGTATAACTTACTCCAATTATGCATTCAGAGACTGAGGAAACAATCCCCAGGGTTTATTCACAACACAAGTGAGCTAGTTGTTAGCCGGGACCCCAGTTATTACCTGGAGCCTTTAAGCCCCTAATCTAACAAAGGAGGGGGGAGGGAGGTAAGCAATGATGATCATTTGAATATCAATGTTAATTCAGATCTTGTGTCCAATAGTCTTCAAAATCATATTTCTCTTTTCCGGTATATAATCACATGATTAAATGACTACAGAACCCTTTGGGGAAGGGCTTGTCATGGTGGTACCTGATTCATCCTCTCAGGAAACCAGCCATCTCATCATCTAGTAGGTTTTGTATCTGAAAATCAGCTCAGGTCTTGGAGCTGAGCCAGAGATGGTGACTCTTAAAGAGGGTGACTGCCCTCAGCCTCTTGCTCCTCTGTTCATTTTTTTGGACACTGAAATACCACCTTTATTAGTTTTATGAAACTCTATTTGGGGAGTTGCTTCTCTATCCTTGACTTCTTATTGTACAAGTTATGAAGCATTCTTTCTCGCAATATATACATATATCAAATCATTATGTTTGTACACCTTAAACTTGCAATGTTATGCCAATTACATCTCAATAAAAGTTGGAAAAAAGAAAAACAAAAGTAACTATTTACTTTCTAATGAAATACATGTACATATTTATATACTGTTTATATGTACATCTTTGTTGGTTGCCCATCTATTTTGCTGCTAGGGATGTCATGCTTTTGTGACCACATTCACAGACCCCAATGAGGGAAGCCCCCTTGGCTGCCCTCCAGCCTTCCTGGTAGTTGCAGCCTCCTGGTTTCTGCTCCATAATTTACTTCAGGGCCATCATTCCCAAATTGCCATGAACAAGTCCAGCTCTGTGACTGACTCGTCTAAATCAGCCCTGTCTGCAAAGGACTTAGTAACCTCTTCAGCAATGCTGTGTCTCCTGTCTAGCATGGTCCTGATGGCCTTGGTGAATGCTGGATCCTCTGGGCCTGCCCGAGGAGCTTCCTTTAGTGGGTGTCTGACTTCACATATAACCTTTCCATCCCTGCAGACCCACTTTGATCAGCCTCTTTATTCTCTCCTCTACTCTCTTCCAGGGTAGCTTGGGCATTCATACTTTGCCCAGTGCTGGCAATCACTTTCTCTGGACTTCTAAAGAATCAGCCAAGCTGTAAATTTGCCCCATCTCCTGAGATCCTTACTAAGTTGTTAAATCCTATGCAAAAAGAAAGTACCCCCCACATCAATGACTTCTTGCTTATCTAGTGTTGTGTTTCAGTACTTTCGATCAGTTGTTCTCAAAATCTAATTTGAGGACTACTCCCTTATCTCCTGCCAATACATCTTGCCTAATTAATATCTGCAGATCTTTGGTACATATTCTCTTTTCTCCTTTGCCAGGCCCATCAGTTCCCTAGCTGGATTATGTTGGAATGTAACTCTCGGTTATTTGCTTAGTGGCTGGGAGAGCAGTTTAGAGGAGTTTTTGAGGGAAAGGAGCCTGTACAGCACCTTCCAGCACAGAGATAGTGCTAGTTCTTACTAGGGAACCATGGGCCACCTCTGCAAGTTCTGAGAACTCATAGGGGTTTACAGAGCTGACACTCTCATGGGCATTCAGTCCAATGTCCCCACCCAATATTTCAAGGTCCAAGGTTTTCCCAACCAGGTTGCTTACTTTAGCATAATAGATTTGTTCTTGGCTAAAATTTTAAGTCTCTGCAACTTTAGCTCTTAGAGATTCTATTTACTTCTCAGCTATGTCCATTCTTCTGGAAACACAAAATATGGACCTCTTTAAACTACCCGAGGGTCTCTGGCTCTCTCATTTCATACTTAGTCTTTCAATACTTGTTAGTGCCCCTCAGTTTCCTTATTATCTCATTGATGGTCATTAATAGAACTGACCAATAACCAGCTAACTCCATTATCTTTGTAGACACTTTTACATTTATATTTTCCAAATGCCTGAATTATTGTATTTGCAAGGGAATTCCCTTCCAACAGGACACTTTCAGGTCACCTTCAATGAAATCTTCAGTAATCACTTGACTTAAAAATCAATTTAGGAACAACATTGACATCTGCCAGGAGAATGTGAGCTCCAGCAAACAGAGAGATCACTTACAAGAAACCATTTTCCAACTCATGGACTGTTCAATGGTAAGTGACTTGTTCTATTTCTTGTTTTCCACTTGAAGCTCATTAAAATTGAGTAATTCCTTCTTTTGGACCAGCACTATTATCAGTCTTATTAGAGACTTTTTGGGTCCAGGATTCAGAATTAGCAGTAATGATAACTGAGGCTACTGCTGCATATTTTGATCTGTTTTCTTTTTCTTTATTTGCTTCTGTGTATTTATTTATTTAAATTTTTATTGAATTTTGGGTGACATTGGTTAATAAAATTATATAGGTTTCAAGTATAAAATTCTCTAATACATCATCTGTATATTGCATTGTGTGTTCATCACCCTTGATTTATTTTTGTCAATGTAGACTGAGTTATTTGTCATAAATCTTTTAGCTATGTCAAGGGTAGTGGCTTCTTCAGTCTTCTTCTTTCTTTTAGGTCTGTGTTGGGCGTTGCTGAACTGGCCAATATCAAGACTCTTATTGAATATGATAATTTCTGGACCACTTCTGCTGAGGTGAGCATATTCTGCAAAGAGGTCTCATGATTGTGTTCAAAAGTGAGATACCATTATCATTTTTAAAAAATAAATATTACTTATCTCAATAGTTAGAGGTGAAAGAACAGGGTATAGAGTAATGTATGAAGAATAATGCCCTCCCCTTCTCTATCCTTCTGCCTTCTCTGACCTTGCATTATACAAAAATTAGGCAAAATGATTCAATAAAAGAATTATTACTTTATATCATTGCTGCTTTCCCAACAAGTGACTTTTTATAAAATCCCCATTTACAGTCTCTCAAGTTACATTTTTCTACGGAGAATAAGGGCAAAATATGAGTTAATCAAAGGACTCACATTCTCATCTTTGCCCTGAACAGCACAAATTCCTAATTGACTAACCTTGCTAGCAATACTCAAATTCTGTTTTGGCACTAGCTATGAAAAATGTCTCAAGATAGTCAATCAATGGGAAGAAGACTGGTAGGTCAGGGAAGCATTTTGTGTGGAGAAACTTAACACTGAAGAATAGATGCTAGGCCCTGGCTGGGTAGGTCAGGTGGTTAGAGCATTGTCCAGATACACCAAGGTTGCAGGTTCAATCTTCACTCAGGGCACATAAAAGAAGCAACCAATGGATGCATAAATAAGTGGAATAAATCAGTGTTTCTCTCTCTCTCTCTCCTTTCCTCTATTCTTCTGTAAAATCAATCGATAAAAAATAGAGTAGAAGCTAAGAAACATTTAATAAAATAGTCCTAATCAACATTTGCATAGACCTTCAATTTGTGAAGTGTGTTGCACATATTCTCTCATTAATTCTTTCAATCCTGTGAAATAAATATTATGATCATTGTCATGTAGGCAAGAGATACTCCAAAATTAACCACAACTAAAATAGCATGACTGGTCCCGAAGCCAGGGTCTTAGTCTTCTTACTCCCTTCATCTTTGTAGGTCATTAACATTTCACCCAACATACATTCCTCCCATCTTGTTTTGTAGCCCCCCACTCACAGGTCAGGTCATTGCATCAGACTGTAGCTGTTATATTAACCATGTAGTCATAGATTCCATAGAGAGGACAAATATTGATTTTCTAAATATCGATTCGTAAGTAATTTGCAATCCATTTTTCACTCCTCATTCACCCAGAAAGCTAGGAAAGAGTGAGAGGGACAAATGGTGCTGACAAGAAATAGCTTGTGATTTTAAATAGGAGGCTCATCTTTTTAAAAAAGTGACATTTGAGGGAAGATGTAAAACTAAGGAAGTTTACTTGCTCTGGCTGATGTGTCTCAGTGGCTTGAGCACCGGCCAATGAACCAAAGGGATGCTGGTTCCATTCCTGGTCAGGACATATGCCTGGGTTCAGGGCCAGATCCTTGGATGTGAGGTGATTGATGTTTCTCTCCCTCTCCCTTTCTCCCTCCCTTCCCCTCTTACTAAAAAATAAAAGTAAAGAAGTTTACCATACTGATATCTGGGGAAAGGGAATTCCACCCAGGGGGAACAATATTAAACAAGTTTGAAAAAATAGCAAAACCAGGTGCTGGAGAAGAGGTCAGAGGCAGGGGTACACAAGGTAGGAGACACTTGAAAAGAGTAAGTAGAGTGGCAGAGGAGTGAATGGAAGTCACACTTACCACCTCCCAGGGCCAATCTGGAATTACAGCTAAATTGTGGAGAAATCACCTGGAACAAACAACTGACCAATAGTGAGAGAGAAGCCTTACAACTGTGGAGAGACAGAAGAATCAGCTTTAGAACAACCTGACTGGTAAGGAGTGCAGTGGAGACTTGAGAAGGCTGGCTGGGCACCGTAAGCAGCAGCGCCAGAGGGATATTTAAGCAGCCAGTTGAATCCCCCTGAGAAGAGTGGGGTCTAAACCATAAGCGGAGACACCTAGTGTACAGCACGAGAGCCCAAAGAGTACAGATAACAGCCATCTGTGAAAAGCGGCAGGGTTGCTCTCTCTCAAAGATGGTTGGCTGGAGATGCAAAGAGCCATTTAAATGGCTAATGCATAAGATTTTATTTGCAGCCACTTACCCTGGTCTCTGGCAAAGGTGGGGGCAGAGTGGGCTAGAGACGTCTGGCTTTGGGGAGAGAACTGAGAGTAGCAGGCAGGATCCTGGTGCTGACTCATCCCTCATACAGCAGCGGCCATCTTGCTCAGGCAGACTATTCCCCTGAGCAGCAACAGCATGACAGGAAATAGCCCCACCCCCCAAGGATGGACTCAGCCCTGGCCCAGTAGTGCTAAAGCCTCACTGATGAGTACAGAATGGTAGTAGATCCCTGGCTAAGGTGGCGCAGAGTGGTCTAGAGACACTTGAGGAGAAACTGGAGGCAGAGGCTATGGGGAGAGAACGGAGAGAGTGGCTTGTGGGATCCTGGTGCTGACTCCTCCCCCATACAGCAGCAGCCATCATCCTCAGGCAGACCACTCCCCTGAGTGTAATCAGTGTTAGGATACAATAGGCCTGTCTCCAGGAGGGACTCTGCCCACACTGTGGTGTCTAAGCCTGACTGCTGAGTGCAGTGTGACTACATTAACAACTGAAGGAGACATAAGCCACAGAATGTGTTCCTGGAAGTCTCGAACAGACTGCCTAAGGTCAGACGGGGTCAACATCTGACATCACCAGAGACGGATCCAGATAGAAAAAACAGGTAAATACTATAGGCTACAGACACAAAAACCACTATGCTCTTCTCCATGATTTGTGATATTTTCTTTACTACATGGCTTCTTAACATTCATTTCTTGTCCATCAATTTACTGCATATTGCCATTAGATTTTATACTCATAGTATATTTCTCTCTTTTCTTATAATAGTCTTAATCTCTTTACAGCCTTCTTAATACTGGTTCATTTGCTGTTGATAGTGGGATTGCAAGGGAGACTTATTTTGGGGAATGTGGGTTTGTTTCCTTTGCTTTCTGGTTTTGTTCTGGCAGCACCTGCACAAAAACACACAAGATGTGGTGGGGCAGAGTGACCTTCAGTCAACCAGCTGGAGGGAAGAGCCCACGAAAAATTGACAAAATGACAACCAAAACCTGATTACTTCCAGACAGCCAACATAAATGGCAAAAAAGACATTCCAAAGAACATGAAGTCAGGAGACCAGGTAGACTGAAACATTGACCCTCACAGGTCTCCTACCATAGAAGTTCACACCACAAAGTCAGGAAGACAAAACAGATTGATTCAAGAAGCAGAAGCAAAAAAGAGCCACAAATAATGGGATGACGAAGAAACACCCCCCCACCCCCAATAGAAGGGAAAGGAGGAATCACCAAAAGAGAACTAAATGAAGTACAGGAAAGTAAACTATCAGATGTTGAGTTCCAAACAATGGTTCTAAGGAAGCTTAATGAGCTCAGTGAGCACAGAGAGAATTACCAGAAACTCTCGGGAAACCATGAAGAACTTACTGCAAACTATATCAGCATGAAAAAATGACATAGAAACTATCAATAAGAGGCAAGAGGAAATGAAGGATACAGTCCCTGAATTGAAGAACACAGTTGAAGGAATCAAAAGCAGGCTAGATGAAGCAGAGGAATGAATCGGCAAGCTGGAAGATAAGGTAGAAAAAAGCTCCCAGAAAGAGCAGGAAAATGAAAAAAGACTCAAAAAGAATGAGGAGATGTTTAGGGAAATGCAGGACAACCTGAAACGTAGTAATATCTCTCTAATAGGGATACCAGAAAAAGAGGAGGACCTAAAGATAGAGAAGCTGTTTGAAAAAGTAATGATGGAAAACTTCCCTAACTGGAGGAGAGAAAAAGTCACCCAAGTCCAGGAAGCACAAAGGGTCCCATTCAAGAGAAAGCCAGTAAGGCCCACTCCAAGACACATCATAAATAAAATGGAAAATACCAAAGACAAAGAGAGAATCTTAAAGACAGCAATGGAGAAACAGGTTGTAACATACAAGGGAGCCCCAATACAGCTAGCAGCTGCCTTCTGAACAGAAACACTACAAGCCAGAAGGAAATGGCAAGAAATATTCCACGTAATGAAAAGCTAGAAGTAGAAAGCCTGAACAGACTGATAACAGCTGGTGAAACTGAAGCAGAAATCGTAAGACTCTCAGTGCACAAGAGCCCTGAACCAGTTTCACAGGAGCATTTTACAAAACATTTAAGGGAGAGCTTAAGGACCCCTGTCCTTCTCAGACTATTCCAAAAAATCCAAGAGGGAAGAATCCCAAACTTTTTATGAGGCCAATGTCATCCAAATCCAAAAACCAGAGAAAGACATGACAAAAAGAAAACTACAGGCCAATATTGCTGATGAACATAGACACTAAAATCCTCAACAAATTATTGACAAACTGCATCCAGCAATGCATTCAAAAGATTATCCACCATGATCGAGTGGGATTCATCCCAGCTTGCAAGGAGGGTTCACTCTTTGGAAATCAATAAATGTAATATATCACATAAATGAAAGAAAAACCATATGATCATATCAATTGATGTGGAAAAGCATTTGATAAGGTACAGCACCCATTTATAATAAAAACACTCAGCAAAGTGGAAATAAAGGGTGCATACCTCAACATAATAAAGGCCATATATGAAAAACCTACAGCCAACATGATACTCACCAAGCAAAAACTAAAAGCTTTTCCACTAAGATTGGGAACAAGACAAGAATGCCCACTTTCACCACTTCTATTCCACATAGTATTGGAAGTCCTAACCACGGAGGTCAGACAAGAAAAAGAAATAAAAGGCATCCAAATTAGAAAGGAGAAAGTAAAACTGTCATTGTTTGCCAATGACATGATAGTGTACATAGAAAACTCATAGACTCCACCAAAAAACTACTTGACCTAAAAAGTGAATTTGGCAAAACAGCAGGATACAAAGTCAATAATCAGAAGTTGAAGGCATTTTTGGACACCAATAATGAAATATCAGAATCAGAAATCAGGAAAAAAAATCCCCTTTGCTATAGCAACAAAAAAAATGAAGTACCTGGGAATAGACTTAACCAAGGAGGTAAAGACCTGTATGCAGAAAACTATACAACACTGAAGAAAGAAATTAAGGAAAATATAAATAAATGGAAGCATATACCATGTTCATGGACTGGAAGAATTAACATCATCAAAATGTCTATACTTCCCAAAGCAATTTATAGATTCAATGCAATCCTTATTAAAATACCAATGATGTATTTAACAGACACAGAACAGATATTTCAAAAATGTATAAGGAACCATAAATAACCCCGAATGACTGCAGCAATTTTGAGTAAGAAGAACAAAGTAGGAAGGATCACAATATGTGACCTCAAACTATATTATAAGGACACTGTAATGGAGACACTGGTACTGGCATAAGAACAGATACATAGATCAATGGAACAGAATAGAGCCCAGAAATAAACCCATGCCTATATGGTCAGTTAATATTGAACAAAGGGTGCAGAAGCATAAAATGGAGTAAAAAGAGCCTCTTCAACAAATAGTATCAGGAGATCTGGACAGCTCCATGCAAAAAATTGAAATTTGACCACCAACTGACACCATACACAAAAATAAACTGAAGATGGATAAAAGACTTAAATATATGTTGCAACACCTAATAGTCCTAGTGGAGAACAAAGGGAACTCTCAGATAGCCCACACAGCAATATTTTTACCAATATGTCCCCTAGAGCAAGGGACATAAAGGAAAGAATAAGGAAATGGGTCTTCATCAAAATAAGAATCTTCTCCATGGCTAAATGAAAGGGGAACCAACTGTATGGGAAAATGTATTTGCAATGGTACCTTGGACAAGGGTTTGCTCTCCAAAATATGTAATGAACTCACATAGCTCAACTCCAGGAAGACAAAAAAATACGCAAAGGACCTGAACAGACTTCTCCAAGGAGGACATAAACAGGGCCCAGAGACATGTGAAAAGATGCTCAGCATCACTAGTCATTGGAGAAATGCAAATTAAAACCACAATGAGATACCACTTCACACCAGGCAGAATGGTCACCATAAACAAACCAATGATGAGTGCTGGTGAGGTTGTAGATAAACAGGAACCTTAGCACACTGTTGGTGGGAATGCAGACTGGTGCAGCCACTGTGGAAAACAGTCTGGAATTTCCCCAAAAAGCTAAAAATGTAACTGCCTTTTGGCCCAGCAATTCCACTGCTGGGATTATACCCTAAGAATCCCAAAACACCAATTCAAAAGAACCTATGCACCCCAATGTTCACAACAGCATAATTTACAATAGCCAAGTGCTAGAAGCAACCTAAGTGCCCATCAGTAAATGAGTGAATCAAAAAACTATGGTGCATTTACACAATGGAATACTACACAGCAGAAAGAGCTACTACCCTTCACAACAGCATGGAAGAAACTGGAAAGCATTATGCTAAGCAAAATAAGCCAGGGTGTAAATAACAAGTACCATATGATCTCACTTATAAGTGCAACCTAATCAACAAAACAAACAAGTGAGAAAAATATAACCAGCAACACTGAAAGAAAAAACAAAGCAACAGGAAAGAGAGGGGAAACACCAAGTCAAGGATCATACATACATAAAGGACCCATGGACAAAGCCAAAGTGGAGAAGGACTGAGGGTGGGAGATGTGGATTGTTGGAGCAAGGGAAAGTAGCGGTGAGGAAATGGAGACAAATATATTTGAACAATATAATAAATTTAAAAAAAAAACAAACAAGGTAGGAGATACTTGAGGGAAGACATGGAAGGTCATTACATAGACTTTGTTTTTTCCTTTCATAATGGGATCCATGAGAAGATTATAATCAGTGTCATGATCTGACTTGCATTTAAAGAGAATCTTTTCATATATGAAATTATTTTATTTCAAAATAAGTTTTTATTTCAAAATTATCAAACATTAAATTTGGTGTAACACCTATATATTTTGTACTTCTTTAACTAATTTTCAGTAGCTAATGCAGTATTCTTTGTGTATACATTTATACTACTCAATAATCATAAAACAATGCTGGAGATTATGTACACATAATCTTTCACAACCACAATATATTTATCACAACCAAGACTTTTAACATTGTTGTAGTATATATTCAAAGTTTCTCAATTATTACTAAAACATCCTTTTAACTAGATCTATACTTTATTACTCAAACCAAGAAAGATGATTTATTTTTAGAGAGAAGAGGGAAGAGTGTGAGGGAAACACCAGTTGCCTTTCTCAAGCCCCCAGCTGGGTACCTGCCCTGCAACCCAGGCATGTGAACCAGTGACCTTTCAGTTTGCAGAATGCCAAATCCACTGAGTCATGCCACACCAGTCAGGGGCAAACCAGACCACTTTTAAAAAGTAGTAAACTTATAGTCAGTGAACTATACACACTTAGGGGCATAGCTCTGTGGACTTTTATTATATGGATATGCCTAAGTAATTGCCATACAAAACAAGTACGTTCATTTAATTACGAGACAACAGGTATAATTAGGACTGATTGCTCTTTTGAGTAGCTTCCCGTTAGATCTTTGACAAGAATATTGTCAGCCATACATTGCATCCCATCAGAAAACACATTAATGCTTGTACCATTCCTGGTGTTAAATTTGGATACTTGGTTAGGATGGACATAATCAGTTTGTCTATATGTCTCATCTTTTTGATTATAGAAATTTATAATTTCAATTCATTGAATTAGTATTAAATTTTCCCCCCCCATAACCCTTTTCCTTCCTTTGTCTGTCACTTAGGGCTGGGGATTTTTGAAGATGTGGCCACTTCCACTTTTTGCTTCCTATCAGTGAGTTCAGACTTTGTACTTGCAAACTCATTTGCCTCAGTCCGCAATGTGTTGGCAGGACCTGCCACTCCAGCTGTTACTTCAGCACCAACTCTTGGGAGCCTTCTGTGGCCCTTGGGAACCAAGGAAAGTTTAGGGGGCTGGCCCAAGTTTTCTCCTATCACATTCCTGTTGCACCTCACATCTTGCACACATAAACACACCATGTGTGTGTTTGTGGGCACAGACATACCTTTGGGGCTAACTGTAATTTCCAGATGGGTAAAATGGTTTTTTTCTTTGCTCCCCCAGTCAAGACCATATCACAGGATCCCTTGGTCATGGAATTCCCTTCCGTGAGCTATTTGGAGAGATTGGGAGAGACAGTGAAGGAGGGAGTAGAGTAAGGTAGTTAAAACCTTTATAGCAGTTTTGAGAGTTCGTGAATTTTAGGGAGTTGGGGAATGTGACTTTGAAGATTTTATTTGCTGGGGCAGTTAGGAGGGGTAAATATACAATCTTAATAGTAGAACAGCACTTACTTTATATAGAGAATCTTAAATTTATTTTAGTGTGTTAGGAAGAGAATAAGCATAATTTGAAAGCAAAGTAAAATTCCCAAATTAATAAAGGAAGAGAGTAAGGAAATAAAATAGAAACTTGAGCAATCCAATGAATAAAAGGAAAAAGTTAAAAAAGAAAACAAAATTAAAATATACATGTAATAGTAGGGATGACTACAAATAATCATACCTATGGCTTAATCCTACTGAGTTAAGAGCACTAACAGTAATTTGCATTCAACAAAGTTTCCTAAGCACAGTATATTAATTATTTTACATACACACTTAAACATATTGTGTTTATAACTAAGAAATAACCTTGAACTTTTTTAAACAGCAGAAACATACAAAACAGCTACAACTGGAAATAATACTTGAAAAGTGCCCTGTTTTTTTTAATCTCAGAAGACACACCATAGAACTCAGGTTAAGAAAACTTTGAAAAATGTTTTGTATATTAAGCCCTGGCTGATGTGGCTCACTGGATTGAGTGCCAGCCTGCGAACTAAAGAAAGGGTTGCTGGTTCCCAATCAGGGCACATGGGCCTGGGTTGCTGGCCAGGTTGGGCATGCAAGAGGCAACCAAACATTGATGTTTCTCTTCCTCTTTCTCCCTCCCTTTCTCTCTAAAAATAAAGGAAATCTTTAAAAAAAAATGTTTTGTATATTAACAACATACTTTTTGGGAATGGAGAGAATAACAGTTTTTCCTTTGGCTCCAGATAGTCAACAGTTTGAAGTTATTAAACTTAGAAGGCAGCAGCCCCCTAACGGAGCCAGAATTCTGAGGCTAGAATCCTGCGTGGGAGCACTCTCGTTTCTCCACTCCCTCTGCAATGTTCACTTGATGTTTCTACCATGAAGGAGGTACTGAGGTCACTTCTGTTTCAGAAGGATAATTGTTTGATGGTGTGACTTTTTCATCTTATTCACTGCAGTGAACGATAATTTAATGCTTTTCCATTTTAAACTGTAAATGTCTACATCCCAACAGATGAAGTGGCAGGCATGTTGAGAGTCTGAAGGTAACACCTGCTCCCACCAGCAGTCTGTGGGCCCTGTAGGCAGGAAGCGTGGACGGTGTCCGAGCAGCCTGGAGTTCAGCTGTCAGTGGCACCAGAGTTGAGCGTAGTCACTTTTCTACCGTTAGTTATAATCCTAGCTGTATTCTTTTTCTTGGTATCTTAATTTCACTGGAGGCTTTTCATTAATACCTTATTCCTATAAAACAAATGAAATGATCGTTACCTTTTAAAAGTCAAATGAGAAATAACAAGAAACCCACTGCTGGAGTGCCCATAAAATTGCCCTTAGACTTTAAGATAGTGGGTGGAAAGCATGTGACCGGGTCCTCTCGGAATGGCATTTTCAGCCAATTTCTAATATGGTCTCTCTCTTCAGCCCCGCCTTTAACATGTTCTTGTTCTGCACAGCCATGGGCAAGGCTATCCAGAGAGCCAAAAGGGAAAAAGATAAACATACACTCACTGTGCCAGGGCTCGGAGGACTGGCACTCCCAGGTTGGTTGAGGGGGAGTATGGCCTGAGGGGCCCACCCACTGCAGACTGCTTTCCTTCACCAGCCATGGTGTTCAGTGACCATGGCACCAAGGGGGTGGCAGGTAAGCAGGACACCCAAGAGATGGAGGTGGAGCCCAGGATGCTTACTTACAGCTAGGGGGTAGGGCAGTGGGTCCCTAGGAACCCTGGCTGGGCTGCACCAAGTCCCTCTATTCAGAGGGATGTTTTTCTTCCCGTTTCGCTCTCCATCATGAAAATGGGAAGAAAAACGTCTCCATTTGTACTTTCAGAGAAAACCTCCAATTACAGTCTCTACTTCTCTCCTCCCCGTATTCAACCAACACCAAATTTTCTGTATCCTTTACTCCTTTGAATCTCTCATATCATCTGAGCAAGTATATTATTTGTACCTTCTTCAAACTTCACTTGAAATTAAGAAAATTTCTCCTTATAAACTTCATATTCTAGCTTTCCTTCTCATTTCTTTTCTGCCTCCTTTAACGTGTCCTCCCAGTACCGATGTTCCCAAAAGCTCTGCCCTCAGCCAGATTGCTCTTGTTGGGGAGACATCTCTAGAAGGTGTGAGACCCATTCAACATGAAAAACTGAATTATCCTGCAAGATCTCTAATAGATCTTACGTCCTTGGCAATGTAAGCCTCAGTCCATTTACTTGCCTAAAACCCTTCAGTGGCCCATCACCCGGGGATGAGCTGACTGACTTGACTCCTTGTCTGGCCCTCGACTCCTAGAAATTGTTTGTAGGTGTTCATTTTTCTTGTTTACTCATTTAATTTTCACAACATCCTTGCATAGGCATTATTATGCCCATTTTATGAGATAACTGAGGTTTATTTTTGACCATATTCTATCACACTAAACTGCTTACAATTTCTATGTTGTCCTAAGTTCTTTTACAGACTTGGCTCTGGGCGCTGTACTGGAAAATGATGTTACTCCTTTTTATCTAAGTCTGTTCTTCCCTTATATTAAGAAATCTCTGTGATACCAGTCACCACATGGTATTAGCTATTTACACACCAATCATCCAGTTTAGACTGTAGACTACTTAAAGGAAGGAGTTTTTTTGCTAGCCGTTATTTCTGTGCAGTGCATATACTTGGAATAAATTAATTATGAATGTTTGCTTCTCTAAAATTATGAGTCTCCAGGTAGACAAAAATGCTCTTTTTCCTAGGAATATAATAATGGGTAATAATTTTCTTGAAACTCTTCACTGGTATCTTATGAGTGAAATACAGGGCTAATTAAGATAAACATATATCTGCCCTCTCTCCCTCAACTAAAATCCAGGTGCCCACTTTTGTTTGTAGAAAAGCACTAAGTAATTACCTATGAACACATTTGGGGCACAACATATTGTCCTCCAGGTGCGAGGGTGGAAGGCTGCAGGCAGGTAACAAGAAGAGTGCACACACTTTCCCTTGTTTTTCAGGAACCCAGGCTTGCCCAGCATAAAACTGTAGCTTAACCCAACCTTCTGTGTCTGCAGGGAGACTTCGCCCGTGGACCACACACCACCTGACACCTGGGGAGGAAAGAGAGGTAAGTACAACCAGAGCAAAACCAAATTATCATGTTAGAAATTGCATCATGGCCTGATTCTTTCTCAGGTGCTAGTGCTTGGAATGTGAACCCTAGAATTCTAACTTAACCTGCTCTAGCCTGGTCTCTTTTGAAAATAATGCAAGACACTTCCTGTTACAACTTTAAAAGGAAAGAAAAGCTAGTTGGTAGTGGTAGAGGTGCAACTGGGCAAATGGTGGTATAAGGGGGAGCAAAAATTTACCTCTACCCACCTTAGGCTTTCAGGTGGGACTTTTTTTTTTAAAGACTATATTTATTTTTAAAGAGAAGGGAAGAGAGGGAGAGAGACATCATGTGTGAGAGATACATTGATCGGTTGCCTCTTGCATGCCCAAACTGGAGACCAGGGCTTGCCACCCAAGCATGTACCCTGTCCAGGAATTGAACCAGGAACCTTTTGGTTTGCAGGCCAGGGCTCAGTCCATGGAGCCACACCAGCCAACGCCCAGCTGGGACTCTAACAAAAAGACAGATGAATAAGAGAAAAACAGTTTATTAATGTGTAAAGTGCATACCATGTAGAAAATACAACAAAAACTAATTCAAAATGGTGGCTTAGAATTCCATCTTATACAACATCTACAAAGAACAATACATTTGTAGAGAAATGACAGGACAAAGGGTGGCAGTTTTAGGCCGCCAAGGGTGGCAAACTGTGGGAAGGTGAATATCTATCTGGAGGAAGCTAATGGAGTAAAGTTTGCTTGCAGAGAGTCCTCTGGTGCCATCTCTCAGTTGATGAGTGTCTCTAGCACAAGAATTTATATCCTTCCTTTAGGCAGAAAAGGGGAAGTTTTTTCCTGAGTTTAATTGCATTTACCTCAAAATAATTCTTTATGTCAAAGAGGTGTATCTGTAGATGACCTACCTACTCTGGTTTCCTTTGATAGAAAGACTAAACCAGAGTTGTCTGGAATGACACTGGAATGAAATAGGTTCAGGGGTGTCAACCTCGTAACAGGCAGTTTATTGAGGTCACCGGTTTATGGTCTTCCTAAATGATATCTTAATTATGGTCTCCTGTAATTCTTATCTTATGACATAGGCATTATATGTATTATTAACCTATTTTACGGTGAGGAAACTGGAAACTAGTTTCAATAGTTTGTTAATGTCACTCACTTAAAAGATGTTAGAAGATCCAGGGCTTAAGTTCAGGCAGTTGATTTTAGAATCTGCCTTTACTTCTAATTCCTTAAAGAAGAGGAAAGAAATTAATCCAAACAGATTGCTATCCCCTTGTGATGACATCAGTAAGCTAGAGCACTGGTTCTCAAAGAATGGTGGTCCCTTGACTAGCATCATCAGCTGTGTCTGGAAAATTGTTAGAAATGCACATTCCCAGGCCTTCACTCAGACATGAATCAGAAACTAAGCTGGGGTTAGGAGGTGGGGGATGCAGCAGCAGGAACCACCAGTCCTTCAGGTAATTTTAATATACTCTAAAGTTGATCAGAGGTGAATATCAATTAACTGTATTTACTCATCTGAACCAGAACCAGCTTTTGATATTGAGCTCACCAGAGGCCTCTTGTGGTGACCGCACTGTCTCCATATTCCCAGCACTGGCTGCGATTCTGCTCCAGGAGGCGAACACAACTTCTGACGTGGAAGCTGTCACAACAACACTGTCCATTCCCTCAAGGAGAGCAGTAGCACTTGTGAGAGCAGGCATCCCCTCCTCAGGGGGAGCAGTCAGTTCAGGAAGACCCAAACTTTTCAGAGTAATTCCCTCTTTTTCCATCTTCAGTTTTCTTTTTGATTTTGTCAAGACCCTGGCCTCCTTTGATGAGACAGGAATATACTACAAATGGGGTTGAAAAGATTAAAAGTGCTATCAGAAGTGCAGCCTCATTTTTATTACTCTTTGAAGGATTGGTGAAAAGTGAGCATGGGGGATAGTGTGCCGTTAGAAGGAAAGGAGCCAGAAGGAGGGGCTGGGGCAATCCCTTTAGTCACTTTTTCATACTAGAGTAGGTAATTAGGATGAGAATGAAACCTTTCACTCTGCCAAATGTCCCACAAACTACTCACTTTTTGATGAGGGTAAGCATATTCACACAGCCTCTTATAAGCTTCCACTTTCTAAGATAAGAAAAATGAGTTAATGAGAGTTAATTATTGAAACAGGTTCCTACCCTTTCCCCCAGCAGCACTAACACCCTGGGCTCTCACCAAGCCTTTGGTACCCAGATTTAATTGCTGGCACCAAGCCCTCACGATGTCTCGGTGAAGCAGGTCAACTGGTGGCAATTTAAGGGGCAATGGAGGAATTGGTATCTTCTTCCGAATTCTCACTCTTTTATTGTCTTGTGCCATCTCTTTTGGACAGGAAGCTGAAGGAGAATAGGAAAAAATTAGATATAATTAACTTTTGTGTAACCTTTTAAAATGTCAAAAGTATAATCACTTTTAGTTATCATAGTACAGTCCTCATTGTATATTTAAATGACTTATGAAAGACCACAAAACATTGAAGAGACAGACCTCAAACCTAGCATTTAATACCTCTGAGTTCCACAGCTTTTACTTTCTAAAACTCCCCACTACGCACACATACTTCTGAGCTCCTTAACCCATAGACTCCATGGAGGTTGCCTAGACCTTTCCAATCCAGGGGAATGACAGAAGTTTTAGAGGTGAGATCATAAATACTCAGTGATGCTTTGACCTCTCACAAAACAGATAAACTCAGCAACGCTGCAAGCATTTACCCATAATCTGCCAGCCCACCCCATTGGACCAGCACTGTTCTCTTTGCACACAGGTCTCCTGCTGCACCTCACACACACCATTCAGGAAAGGCTTACAGAACACAGCTCCAGAACACACACAATTATGTTGACACTAATAGTCATTAGTGTTTACTGAGTCCACTTTACTAGTCAGGTATAGTTTAAACATTTTACCTAATCATTCCATGTAAATTACAAGCAACTTTTCACCCCATCCCTATGAGGCCTGGTTGGAATTATCCTCACTTTTAAAATAGGAAATGGAGTTTCAAAGGAGCTTAGCTAGGTGGAAAACACAAATGTCCAACAACTTGGGAGTTTACAAGTATTTGTTTTTTTGTTTTGTTTTGTTTTTTTAAGAGGGAGAAAGAGAGAAAAACATCAACTTGTTTATTGGTTGCTTCTTGCATGTGCCCTGACTGGGGATCAAACCTGCAACTTTGGCATATCGGGATAACACTAACCAACTGAGCTACTCGGACAGGGCCTGGAAGTGTTTTTATCCATAAGTAGCAAGGAGATGGAGAAAAGATATAAGCCACCTAAAAGAATCCACATTAGCTATAAGCAAACGGGTGGGAGACAGTGAAGTGAGGTCAGGACTGGGGTAGGTGCAGAGTCACAAAGCCTACATGTTAAGAAAAAGTGGCAGCTCCTGGAGTTTGATGATGTCTGGCTAAAATAATCTGCATAAATAGCCCTCAGGAATTTACTCCAAACTTCTACAAACATAGGAAGAATGTGAGCAGCCCTTTCTTAGCTAGCCCATGGCCATCAACAAACAGTTCTGTCTTCCTCTCAGTCTCAGTCCACTGTAATTGGAAACATAGCAGAACTTTCTCCATGTTAGAGTGAAAGCAAAATGATTAGAACCAAATACATTGTGGGACTTTGGAGATAGAAAAGTATTAAGTTTTAACAGGTGACTCACAAAAGAAGGCTTCTCAAAGGAAGTATAGGATTTGCAGAAAAGAGGACAAAAATTTCTTTTCTACTCCAGAAAATTTCCCCAGGCTTCCTAAGAAACCCTAAGAAATAGGATTTCGGGCACTTGACGACCTCTTACCTTTGTCATCTTTCTTAGATCTTTTCCGTTTGGTTTCCTTCCCTGAGCTTCTTTCTATATTTGATTCACCAGCAGCCTGATGTTCCTCTTCAGCTTTTACTGGTTGGAATTTGCCAGCCAATTTTTTTCCCCCCGACTTCTTTTTGGAGTTACACTGGGGACAGAAGAGCCCGTCAGTCATTCCTCTGGTGTTTGACCCACTACATTACATTACCTGCCTCACGGTGAGCCACACCCAAGACACCAAGACAGTCACTGAACTCCGCTGGCAATGTGTCTTCTCTGTGTATCATCTTCATGCCCAGGTTTACTTATAGGACAGACAAGTGATGATGGAGAAATGGGAGGCGGCCAAATTTAATATATGAAAGAAGACAGAAAATATGGATACTAATAAAAAGAAACAGAGGAAACTATGCTCAGCTTTGGAGGAAGCCCTTATGTCACCCCCATTTTCCTTATCTCCCACCTGGAAGGTTTTTCTTTTCTTTTCTTTCTTCTTGATCTCTTCCTAATAAATGTTTCCCAGAGGGATGTTATACACCTACTCAATGGTTTGTTGTTCTTAGCAGTGAAATATGAAGCTAGTCGAATGTCCTAAACACAACCTACCAGCCTCTTATCTTCCACTCCTCTGGCCCTACTTCTCTCCATCTGCAAGTTCCATTCAGTCACAGCATTCCTTTCCTTTCTGACCCAGTTACTTTGACTGGAAGGGATTTCCCTCAGCTCCACCCCCACCCACTTCTATTTACATTTTAAAATCTTAATCTTTTAGAAGCTCACTTTAAGTGTTAGTTCATCTAGCAAACACTTCTAGTCTTTACAGGCCAAGTCAAATCTACTATTAATATTTTCTTATTCTCGCCACTTGTCAATTGTAGTTTTACATTTGCTTGTGATTTGATCAGTGTCTGTTATACCATTTGATTATAAGCCCCAAAAAGATAGAATTTCTTTCCCTTTCATTGTAAGCACTCAATATTTACTGGTTATTTGCATCAGAAGAAACAAGAGAATAGTGGGGATGTTGGGTGACAAGGAGAAACTAACATTTATTGAGTCTCTACATTTTCTAAAATATTGTTCGACACATTCCTTATTTTCTTTAATCCTCCTAACAATTTGGTGACAATTTATTACTTTGTTTTTTAAATGCTGAGAATGGGAGATTATAATTAAAGACACGCTGGTAGGCATTTTAGATAAAAATTAAATCCAGTCAACTAGCTCCCTTATCTAAAGTCTTCCCATTGTCCATCAGGGTGGGAGTATTGGACAAATTAACATTTGTATGACTTTTTTTTTTTACAAGTCTACAGCAGTTTAACATTCATATTCAAATTTTACATTTGCAAAGCTCTTATACAAAATACTCGATTTTGAGGCTGACAAAAGTCTTAAAACTGAAAGGGCAAAAATGACCCGGTTCTAGAAAGAGACCCTGAGGCAGTCAGCCTTCCTCGGCAGAGGAGCTCAATTCTTCTATACTGAAAGAAACCAAACCTTTGCCACCCTGAAGGTGCCTCTTTGGAATATTGATGTTCAGCTGTTTATTAAAGAAACAAGACTCAGAAAGAACATTTGACCTTTCCCCCATTTCCTTCCCAAAAGATTCAGACTGAGAAAGCTGCTTCAAGAAAAAGATGTGAGGATGTTCACCTTAGTCTAATTTGAATGAAGTATGATAAATAGGAGGGGTTCAGGCAGGGTCTGTTTGCTATATTCCTCCACGTCCCATGGTTTCTGAGTCACCCGGCAAGGATTTTCCTGCCATCTAAGTTCAGCTCTTACTCAACTACCTGTAAATTCCCCTTTCTTACTTCTGAAATCTAAAATTCCATTCTTCCTTTTCTCTTTTGTCCAAAAAGTCAATGTTGCCTTCCTGCCTTGGGGATTTTCAGGCTCATGGGAATTCCCCATAAGCATGTATTAAAACTTTATTTTCTCCTGTTAACTGGTCTCTGTTAGTTTGATTAGCTTTTAAGAACCTAAAAGGTAGAGGAAAACTAGTCTTTTAGCCCCCACAGTACTAAGTTTCAACGCCTCTTCACCTGTAGTTTCTGTCTGCAGCGTTCATCAGTACGTGTGGCTTCTAATTATTTAATTATTTCTTGGCTATAATAACCCGGGGGAAAAAAGACAAGCTCAGACCCACCACCTTTGATTTAGAATTTGTGTCTGTTGAAGAGATATTAAAGGATGTTGTTTTTTAAACCCAACTCAGTCAAGTGCCTCTTCTAAAGTTTTTTCCTCACCTCCCATTTTTTCCCATTAACCTTTCCTTCTAGCCCTTATATTTGATTCTTCTGACAAGATAAAGCATTTCCTCAAAACCAAACAGGTAACCCATTTCTTATTACTTCCTCACTCCAATATACCAGGTTGCAATCATGTATAGAACTTTACTTTTTTTTTTTTTAAAAAAAAAAAGCAAGTGTAGAGAGAAAAATCCTAAGAGACTTTACTTTTTCTCTCTCAAAAGAAGCAGTGTGCTCATGGTGAAAAAATAACATGAAGAGACTCACAAAAACTAGAAAACAAAGCCATTAAAATGTACTTACCGTCTTGCTTTTTGCGTTTTCCATATTTAGAATTTAATTCGACGTTGATAAAAAGAAAATCTTCTTACTTCTGTTATGGCCCCTGGCCTAAGGTTGCTTTTTAAAAGTCTCCTCCCACTTCCTGCCACCCAAAGGCACTTTTTTCCCTCCTCCTTTCTGTTCCCTCCCCCCACAATTTGTGAATGTTAAATGTGTGTACATTTTTATTTATGAGGAGACTATTGTATGAATGAATAAATATCATTTCTGACTTTTCTGTGATTTTTTTAAGACCCTCACCCCAGGATATGTTTATTGATTTTTAGAGACACTGGAAGGGAGGAAGAGAGTTAAGATGAGAATGGGGGGGGGGGGGTGGAGAAGAGAGAAAGACGGACATCAATGTGAGAGAGAAGCTTTGACTGCTTACCTTCTGAACATGCCCCACAAGGGGATAGAACCCGAAACCTAGATTTGTGCCCAGACTGAGAATGGATCCTGCAAACTTTAGGTGTCTGGGATGGTGCTCCAACCCAGTGAGCCACCCAGCCTGAGCTGTGAGCTTTTTAAAACATTTATCTGAGGTGTGGCTCTGGAAACGTTGGGAAGTTGAAAACTTAAGAAAAATTCCAAAGGAAAAATGAAAGCTCCTGGAGACTTCTGAACCCGGTGTGTGAAGGGATTTAATGCTGGAACTTGTAAAAACAGAATTCCAGGGCCAGGCTGGTGGCCTGAAGAAAGCAAAGATGCTTTCTTATACCACATACCATTTTTATTTCTTAAGCAAGTTAATCAATTAAAGCTCTAGCTTCCCATCTGTACTAATAATAACTAACAATTTACAATGTGTCAATGACTAATAATAATAGTTTTATTTTTATTTTTTAAAAAGATTTTATTTATTTATTTTAGAGAGAGGGGAAGGGAGGGAAGAAGAAAGGGAAAGAACCAAGATGTGATGTGTGAGAGATATACGGAATGGCTGCCGGTCGCATTCCCCTAACTGGGGACCTGGCCCCCAACCCAGGCATGTGCTCTGACTGGGGATTGACACAGTGACCTTTCAGTTCGCAGACCAGCATTCAGTCCACTGAACCACACCAGCCAGGGCACAAGAATAGTTTTTAAAGTAAACTGAGTATTTGTTATGTACCAATTTCTAGGTTTAAAAATGTACAAACATTATTTTATTGTTCTCCACTTTAATAGATGACAACATATGTATAACACTGTATTGGTATGTTGCTTGATGGTACAGCAAGGGAGAGAACCAGAAATCAAGTCTAGGTTGGCTTAATTCTACTGCTGGAGCCCTTATCCTGCTGACTCCCAAACAAGGTCAAGGTTTCTCTCTGTATAAATAGTTTGAAAATTGCCTCCTTCTCAGGTTTCTTCATACACACACACACACACACACACACACACACACACACACACACACACGACATCCTTAAAGTAAAGATTGACCTTTATCAAGGAAGATACCGGCTTAGGACAAGACTACCTGTCCTGATTCGCTTTTAGAAGTTTTAATTTCAGACCATCCTAGATGGTTACTTTAGGTCTCTGAGTTTGTAAGCCGACCATTCAGGCCTTCCCTGAGGGAGTTCAGCTGTGAAGATTAGTATGTGGCTCCTTTTTTGGTCTATAACCCCAACCTTCTCTTCACTAGCTGTGAGAACTTGAGCAAGTTGTCTAACATCTTTAGGTCTCTCCCTTTCCTCATTGTAAAATAGGGGTGAGAAAAATAATAGTCTTTACTCAGAGGGTTGCAAGGGAGTGAAGAGGGCTCTTGCATGCCCCGAAATAACAGTGTTTGGTGCAGTACATGTTGGGCCAATGCTAGATGTTTCTATTATTAGAGTGCTAGAGAGGAAGACATTTGTGAGTCATAGAGTATCAGGCCAGGTTTTCTTTTTCTTTTTCCTTTGTTTTTGTGTGTATTTTCTCTTACAAAAACTTATTTTTCAATAATTTTTTAAAGTTTTTTTTCTTTTATTGAATGTAGAGTGAGAGAAAGTGAGAGAAACATTGATTTGTTGTTCCACTTATTTATGCAATCATTGGTTGCTTCTTTCATGTGCCCTGACCAGGAATTGAACCCACAACCTTGCTGTAGTGGGGTAACACTCTAACCAAGGGGGCTATCAGGCCAGCGACCAAAATAAATTTTAATTCAATAAAATTAGCTGAGTTAATGAGGCCTTTAGATATTTACATGGAGGCAGTGAATCTTCCAGTCATTAATCTGCATTTACAGAAGACGAAAAAAGATCACACTTGATCTTAATGAAGAGGCTGAGAAGCAATGACAAAACAGGATCATATAATATATAACCATCATTACATATGTGATAGAATGGAGAGATTTGGTGACAGCTGTGAGTGCGGAGGCCGGGTGGAGCAGCTGTCTGTCCCTGCATTGTGTATTCCTAGAAGTGCTGGGTCAAAAGCTTGGCTTATTTAAAAATTGAGAAATAGTTTAATTTATAGCCAGAATGATTTTACCAATTTGTGACACTGTATGAGAACATGTCTTTTTCCACATCCAAGAAATTGGTATTTAAAAAAGTACACTGGAATTCAACACACTTAATTTTTTAACAATCTACCTGTTAGGTATCTTCTACAGTAAGAAATCATTGCTCTCGTGGGGTTATTTTATTTTAAGAACTAGGTTAAAGAGTAAACCTAGAGAGTGAGATGGGCAATCAGGTTAGTGCATAACTTTGGTGAAAAAAGGAAAAAGTTTGAGGTTGATGGTAGACATGATATCATGAAAGAAACACACACACAAACACACACACACACACACACAAAGATGTGTTTCTTTATAAACTGTCTCCCTTTTAACTTTCCTTTTTCCCTCTCATCAGGTAAGAATGATAAAAAAGTTGTTCTGGTTCTTAATTATTTCACAGTAGGAGGGATTCCAAAATGTGATCAAGCATTGTCATTGAATTACACACCTAGTTTCCTTAGGCATCTACTTTAAAAAACAGGACATTCTAATTGGGCAGATTTACCATGAAACTATAGAAATTTAAGGCTTCAGGTAATGTACTTGTGCCTGCCCATTCTTGTGAGGACCTCAGAAATTTTGCACTCATAATTTTATATTCTCTCAAAGATTTTATTTAAGTTTTAGAGAGAAGAGAAGAGAGGGAGAAAGAGAGGTAGAGAAGCATGGATGTGTGAAAGAAACCTCCATGGGTTGCCTCTCACAGGCCCCCAACCGGGTACCTGGCCCGCAATCCAGGCATGTGCCCAGTCAGGAAATCAACCAGTGACCTCTTGGTTTGCAGCATGCCCAACCCACTGAGCCACCCCAGTCATGGCCATAATTTTATATTCTTTTTCATAAAAAGGGACTTTCAAAATTGTATAAGCTTCAGGCCCAACAGATATGTTCCAATGATGATACATAAATACTGAAATGGTTGTATAAAACAGTAACATTCCTTGAAAATCTCAATATGCTCTCCTTTTTCCTTCCCTCTGCTACTTCACCCAGCCTCTTTTTAATTAACTGCACCAAGAGAAGCATTACTTGGTTATTAGGTTTCCAGATTCTGATCTTTCTGAAAATGCGAAGTGCCAAAGTAATTGTGTGTTCTAGGGCTATCGCTAGCCCATGTGAGGGCTGAAACAGTGCTTATAATTTTCCTCCCACCGTATAAATTCGTCTGGCTGGACTAAAAGTCAAATTAGCAGAGAGAGATTAACAGGGGAGAAAATGAAAATTTTTATACAGGGAGGAGATGGGGAGAGAAGGAATAAGACAATGGATGTACAAGAGGATGCCTGTCCCCGTTAAGAAGCCCAGGGGTTTGGAGGGTAAGAATTAGATGAATCCGAGAAAGTAGGAAGGGGAAGACTCAGACCCCACCTTAGTCCCAGGCAGCTCAACTGATGACCTTGGACAATCGCTTAACTTCTCTGAGTGCCGCTTTCCTTACACGCAAACGGACAGGGAGGTGGTCGGACTAGACGGAAGGGAGCAGGCATAAGGAATGGGGAGCCGGGTAGCGCTTAGAAAATAGACAGGGCCTGGAGTGTGGGGAATAGACCGGACGGTGCCGCGCACCTTCCGGGAGCCCGGATTCGCGGTGATCTGGGCCCACACCCTTGACCGTCCCCCTGGCGCCGGGGCTTTCCCCAGTGCGAGTCCGAAGAGTGGGGCCGCAGCACAGGCTGGACGCCCGCGCTCTCCGCAGCTGGTCCCCCTATGCTCCGCCCAGGTCCCAGCGTGAGGTGTCCGCAGCACCTTTCAAGCAAATTGGTCGGTGCTTAGGTAGAGCACCCTTAAGGGGCGGCTTCTTCTGGACCCGGAATCCCGGCCAAGGTACCCGCCCAGCCCCGCCAGCAGTGGCCGCTTGTTGGCAGGGACCCCCAGCAGCGCCGCGATAGCACCCTCCTTGCCTCTCCCACGGTCTCCTCCCTGTAGGCGCCTCCAAATGAGGGTGTCCGGACCCTTCTTTTTTCTTTTTCTTTTCTTTTGTATTCTTCGAAAATGAAATTTTTAATATATGCGCATGGGGAATTCGCACGGACACGAGAATTCCAGAGACAGTAAGACAACATTGGGTACATAGGTCATTTTGGACAAAGGAGAAAAGGGGAGGAATGGAGACTTAGACTTCGAAAGTGAGAATGGGCAATTTACAGATAGTTGAGGAAGAGTGGAACGCACCTGGCAGGCGAATTCTTGCTAAGTGACTCAGAAACAATGGGCCACTCATTGTATCTAACTAACACACCCATGCCTGAAGCCCTCCTATTTATCATACTTAATTCAAATTAGGCTAAGGCAAACATCCAAAGACTTCCTTCCTGAAGCATGTTTTTCTATCTGAATCTCTTGGGCTGGGGACCAGGAGGGTCAAAGGCTGTTTCTGAGTCTTGTTTCTTAATTATCCACTTAAAATCAATATCCCAGAAGGCAAAACCCTTGGTCCCCTTCAACAGATAAAATGTAGTATACGTTAAAAAAAAAAAAAAAAAAGTAACACTTTGTGTAGGCAGGTGAGGTGGCTAAGAGAGGGCCAGGAGCCAAAAAGTTACAAAAAAGGGCTTTTATTCGAGGTGGGACGCGGACATCAGGCCCCTGAGTCCAAGCAGATTACAGCAGCAAGGGAAAGGGTGGAAGGGTTTTTAAGGGTGTGTAGCAGACTCCTGGGGAGGGTGGGTCACCCTGCTGATCTGCTCCACGTGTCCTGGGTGTAGGTGTTTGCAAGAAAATGTCCTCTGATCAGGGATGGCTGATTCTGCAAAAGTCCTGGAGATTTATGGGCCTTGCCTCTGGGAAAAGCTGGAAGGAGAGGGGAAGGGCAGTGAGGATTCAGCCGGTTTCTAGCAGGATGCTGGCGGCTATGTCTCAGCGGCTTTGGGTAATAGGAAGACTCGTGATCAGGTATTTAGTGGGTGAGGCATGCATTCATTGTTGTGGCATAGTTGGTGGCTGAGGTCCTGCATGTCCCAGTACATTCCAACACTTTGGAGTTAACAAATTGCAGAAAAGCATTCCCTCAGTAAATTAATTAGACAAAAAAAGCTGCCAATCCCTCCTGGCTGGTGCAGCTTTGGACCAGTCCAATGGCAAGGGGCTCATGAGCTTTATTTCCATCTCCATTAATCTTTCTCTGGAACATCCACCTGAAGACCACAGCCTGTGTCCCTAGTTTATTTCTTCTATGTTACTGAGGACGTATGTAAATGTTTTTTGAAGATGAATTATGTCTATGAGTACTCTAGGAGATTCATCATGCCATAGAGGATACTGATGTTTCCCAAAAGCCTGTTCTTCACCAAGCCAACTGATAGTGCCTTCCCTGGAGATTAATTAGTGTTGGTTTCCCAGGTTATTTGCTGCCATGTTGCTGGGGAAGAGAGCCATTGGTGAGTCTGCAGGCCTTAACCAATTTTATTTGAAAATGGAGAAATATCTGGCTCTCTACTAGTCTTTGTGATCACAAGAACTCACCTAGATAGAGGGACCTATTTTGAGGGAGAATGCGAAGATTTAGACAAGACGTGGTGACTGAGAACATTCTGCAGTTCGCAGAGTGAGGACAGAATCCTTACTAACCTCTTGTTACTCACCGAGTCCTACTAAATCCACCTCCTAAATGTTTCAAAACACTGACTGCTCACCTTCATTCTCACAGGGAATGTCTGCATTCAGGATGTGTCTTCTCACCTGCACAACTATAATAGTCTCCTTACTGATGTTTTGAATCTTTATTTAGTCTCCTTCCAAGTAGTGTCTATGCTAGGTCTGCTATGTAAGGCTGTCTAGTCCACCTCCGGGGGACCTGGGCATGATGTGAATGGTGGCCCCTGTTATCGTTTCAGCTCTAATGTCCAAATGACTCAGGAAAGAGAAAACATGAGTACATGAGGCTTTTTTACATGGATAACATACATTCCCAAGGAACTTAGCACTGAGAGCTGATAAAAGCAGGCTTAATTTAATTCTGCAGCATGCATGCGTTTTTGCCCGGAAGAATTAACTAACTCTTATTCAATATAATTCACTTTCTTGTGGCTTTAACTTTTGCTGGGCTCTGAAATGCGGTGGCTTTTATGATAAGAATTGCTTTCCTCCTGAGCTAGAAGCATAGCCATGCATAGAAGAGTAAGAATAACTTAAATGAGATGATTACTAAATAACTGCATCCTCAAAGAGAAGATAGGTGATAACAATTTGCATTCATACATGCCTGTCTTTCATCTGAGTATCTCAAAGGAAGGCAAAATGTAGCTGATGCTGTGTTATAGTGGAAAATTATAACTGTGCAATTTCCTTATTCTTGAGTGTTTCCTTTCTCAAATATGATACGGAGCTAAGCATCTTTAGAATTTAATATGTATTGATTTATAACACAGTTTCTCTCTCTCTCTTTTTTTTCCTACCCCTCTAACATCAACCCTGAGATGCAAAGGCATTGATAGACCACCTGCTTTTATGGCTTTGAAGCATTTGTTCTCATTGAAGAACAACAATGATAAGGGACAAATGGACATTTTTCTGAGATGTTCTAAAGTTGTAGTAGAAAAATAGAGATGAAGATGAAGGTAGACCATTTTTTGCTGCTCCAGAATCAGTTCAGCTATGGTGCTAACCTTCAAGAATGTGTCAGGGAACTGGTCTTTCCACTCTTTTGAAGCAAAAGATTCACAGGATGTGCTCAGCAGTATAATTGGAATTATTCCAATTACATCCCTGAAATATGCTACTGTAAATGTTGTGTATATCAAAGATAGGTCTAAAATTCCCCAGAAATACATTGCTACTGATCCTTTTTACATGCTTTTTCTTGTTTTTAATGTTCTTTTTTTAACAATTATTTTTAACCACTGTTTACATTCAATACCACTCTGTACCAGTTTCAGATGTACAGCAAAGTGGCCTGAAAAACCATATATTCTACAGAGTGGTTCCCTCCCTTGGCTCAGGAGCTCCAAACTGAGAAGCTGCTTAAGTGTTCATGATATTCTGAAAAAAACACCCAGAGGACTAGCAGATGTGGACATGCTGTATATTACTCACGTTACAGAGAGTGCAGCGATGGTGGCGAGTCAGTGCAAGGGAGGCTGCCCCTACTACCGTCTGAGGCTCATTATAAGGGGTCCCAGACAAAGGAGACGTATGTTCTATGCATGGCTCTACACTATATTACCTCAGTATGTACATGCAGAAAGAAAAAGTCAGAAAGCATTCAGAGGACAAGAAGCCGCTCTGGCCAGTGGCCATCTGACTAGCCCTCAGTCATGGGAGAGGGAAAGGTCATGTCCATTGACCTCCCCCCCACCTCCCTCCCCCACCCAATGACCGTATACCCAGCTATTGACTATATTCTCCTGTTACTGGACAGGGGCCTGGCCCTGAATGGGGCTGCCTAGGACCAGCTGTAGTGTGTGGGTTCTTGATTTCGTGTATGAAAGAGTTCACATTAGTCCAGGTGAATATAAGGATCCATTCATTAAAGCTGGGGACAGTGAAAAAACTGGGCAGTCAGAAAAAATGGGGCTTTGGGGACAGGTTCAGGAGATCAGCCTGGGACAAGCTGCCAGCTCCCCCATTGCCTTAGAGTTTAGGAGACACATGCCTGTGAAGAAAGAAGTGGGGGAAGAAAAAGGAAAATCAAATGATGAGGGCTGCTCCCCAGAATAAGAAAATGCTCAGAGGAGGGTTTCAGTAGAATATTCACCGTTTTTCCAGCAGTGTCCTTTTAGGGTTGTGGTCTTTACTGATTGGCCAGGGCCAGGGCATGGGGTCTTCAGTCATTGCAGTTGGTCCTGCTGTTGCTCCGCTGGTTTTGTTGCTTTTCTAGACCAGGAGCTGAAATACAACTGAGGCCTAGATGTTAGCTTTACGGAGGTGACCTTTTGTATCTGGCTATAAATTGCTCAGCCGTTGTGTTTGGCTGTCTCAGTTTCCCTGTTTCACTTGCCAAGGAATTTTCCTAGCTTCTTACTATATTGTTTCACGCCATGCTGCAGTCCAGTCTCTGGGACTATTCTGCAAATACCAATTTGTACTGCTTAATTCTTTCACCTTTTCACCCAGCTCCCAACCCTTTATACCCTTTCTCTTTTGGGATTATGACCTTGTATTTTATTTGTGGCTTTGTTCATATAGTACCTACATACAGGCATTTTTTAAAGAAATCCTCACCTGAGGATATTTTTTTTTTCCATTGCTTTTGAGAAAGGGGAGAGAGAGATACATCAATAAGTTGTCTCCTGTGTATGCCCCCACAGGGGATTGAAACTGCAGCCATGGTATGTGTCCTGACCCGGAACTGAACCCACAACCTTTCAGTGTACAAGATGACCCTCCAACCAACTGAGCCATACCAGCCAGCCTGGCATTTTTGACTCCTAACATAAGAGAAATTAAAGAATGAGCCTCTAAATCTCTAAATAGATAGAAAAAAATATGTTTAAAAATCCTCACCTGAATCTCTAAATCTCTAAATAGATAGAAAAAAAATTTAAAAAAATCCTCACCTGAGTATATGTTTATTGATGTTTTAGAAAGAAAGAGACAGACATCAATGTGAGAAAGAACAGGCCCTAACCAGGGATCGAACCCCCAACCTAAGTATGTGCCCTCACAGGGGATAAACTGCTGCCGTTTGATGTATGGGACAGCACTCCAACCCACTGAGCAAAATGGCCATTGGGGGAAAAACACATTTTTAAAATAATTACTCACAGAAGTGATATAAACAAAAGGTAAATGATAATTTTCCCAAGGTAATTAAAATTTTCACGATAAATAGAACCAGTTTCACAGTCTCAAATAGCCTCACATTTAGACATTTCAAGTGATCTTTAAATGAGGTTATCCAGATAGCCAGAAATCACCATAAGGAGTAGAAGAAAACTATGTCAATCATGCAGATGCATTAGAAGTGACTATTTCTACAGTTATACAACATTTTCAGTGAAATTATAATTTCTCCCCTCCCCGACATTACCATCTAGTCCCTTTCTCCCCCTTCCTCAAACAGGCCTTCTTTCTTTCTTTTTTTTTTTTTAACATATATTTCATTGACTACGCTACTACAGTTCTCCCATTGTTTTCCTCCCCTTTTTCCCCCTCCACCCTGCATCCCCAGTCCCGCCAGCATCCCTCGCCACCTTAGTTCATGCCCATGGGTCATGCATATAAGTTCTTTGGCTTCTCCATTTCCGATACTGTTCTTAACCTCCCCTTGTCTGTTTTGTACCAATTTTTATGCTTCTTATTCCCTATACCTTTTCCACTTCTTCCCCCTCCCACTCTGATTTCCATTTCTTTGATTTAATTCCTGTTCTAGTTGTTTGCTTTCTTTGTTTTTGTTTTTTTAGGTTCAGTTGTTGATAGCTGTGAGTTTGATATCATTTTACTGTTCATAGTTTCTGGTCTTCTTTTTCTCATATGAGACCCTTTAACATTTTATATAATAAGGCCTTGGTGATGATGGACTCCTTTAACTTGGCCTTACCTGGGAAGCACTTTATCTGCCCTCCCATTCTATATGAGAGCTTTGCTGGATAGAGTAATCTTGGATGTAAGTCCTTGCCTTTCATGACTTTGAATACTTCATGCTGGCCCCTTCTTGCCTGCAAGGTTTCTTTTGAGAAATCAACTGACAGTTTGATGGGAACTCCTTTGTAGGTAACTGTCTCCTTTTCTCTTACTGCTTTTAAGATTCTCTCCTTATCTTTAATCTTGGGCAATGTAATTATTATGTGCTTTGGTGGGTGCTTCCTTGGGTCCAACTTCTTTGGGACTCTGAGCTTCCTGGATCCCCTGGAAGTCTATTTTCTTGGCCAGATTGGAGAAGTTCTCCTTCATTATTTGTTCAAGTAAGTTTTCAGTTTCTTGCTCTTCCTCTTCTTCTGGCACCCCTATGATTTGGATGTTGGAAGGTTTCAAGTTGCCCCAGAGGTTCCTAAGACTCTCCTCATTTTTTTGAATTCTTGTTTCTTCTTCCTGTTTTGATTGAAAGTTTATCTCTTCCTTCTGCTCCAAATTGTTGATTTGAATCCCAGTTTCCTTCCCTTTATTGTTGGTTTCCTGTAAATTTTTCTTCATTTCACTTTGCGTAGCCTTCACTTTTTCCTCCATTTTGCCACCATAGCCAGCCAATTCTGTGAACATCCAGATTACCAGTGTTTTGAACTGTGCATCTGATAGGGTGGCTATCTGTTCATTGCTTAGTTCTATTTTTGGAGCTTCAATATGTTCTTTCATTTGGGCCATATTTTTTTGTCTCAGCATGCCTATTATGTTGGAAGGGGCAGAGCCTTAGGTATTCACCAGGGTGGGGCAACCCAGGCCACTGCACTGTGATGCTGTGTGTGGAGGAGGGGTCCCAGAGGGGACAAGGCCCCAGCCAGCTTTCAGTCACTTCCCCCGCTACCCACAAGCAAGTTGGGCCCTTCTGGTGCTGATTCCCCAGTGGTGGGTTTGTGTACATTCTAAGACCCTGTGGGTCTCTCCAGCAAACTCTCCTATGAGGCTGGGAGTTTCTCCTGCCACTGCAACCCCCATAGGTTTCTACCTACAGAGGTTTTGAGGTTTTCTTTTCCTGTGCTGGAACCCTGGATTGTGTGGTCTGTCTCACTCCCCAGCTGTTCCTCATGGTCTATTTGCACACAAATGTGAGACTACCAGGTCCACCAGCCGCCACCTCACCCTCCTGGTTCTCCAGCTGCTGCTTTACCACATGTGCTCTCTGCTCCAGCTGCCCGTCTCTGCCCCTCCTACCAGTCTGGATGAATGTTTCTTCTTTTGCTCCTTGGTTGTTGGACTTCCATACAGTTCAATTTTCTGGCCATCTGGTACTTTTTTGTTTTTAAATTTGTTGTTGTCCTTCTTTTGGTTGTGCAAAGAGGCAGAGTGTGTATACCTATACCTCCATCTTGGCCAGAAGTCAGTTTTTGTTTTTGTTTTTTGTTTTTTGTTTTTTTTAGAGAGAGGAGATGGGAGTGGGAGGGAGGGAGGGATAGAGAGAGGGAGGGAGATAGAGAGCAGGAGGGAGAGAGAGAGAGAGAGAGACATTGATTTTTTGTTCCACTTATTTATGCATTCATTGGTTGCTTCTTGTATGTGCCCTGACCAGGGATCAAACTTGCAACTTTGCCTCTTTGGGATGATGCTTCAACCAACTGAGCTACCTGCCAGTGCTCCTGATATTCTTTTTTATTTTTTAAATTAAGGTATTATTGACATACAATATTATATTAGTTGCAGGTGCACAACATAGTCATTTATTATTTATCTATCTTATGACATGATGACCATGATGTATTTTCCTGATATTCTATGTAGAATCTTTCCTGCATTACTTATCTTACTCTGTGGCTTTGGGCAAAGTAATTATCAGATTACTTTTCTGTTAAATGTTAGTAATAATGATATCTACCTTAGGATCCTTATGAGAATTAAAAGGGATAATAATATAAATCTCTTTACATAGGGTCTGATACATAATAAGCACTCAATAGATATTAGTTGTTATTATTGTATAAGTAATTGTTTTTCTTTTCTATCCTTCTAGTGAATCAGGAATTACTTTCTTTTCCTCTCAGTTTGAACATTTGTAAAGGAGATATTAGCTAATAATAAGAATGTTGTTTAAATTAGTTTTAAAGTGATGAGGTCTTCTGGTGTACTTGAATTATAAGCTTTAAAGATTATTTAAATGTATAACATTTGCTAATGACATTAAAATATTGTCAAAGGGTTTTTGGTGCTTGGGAAAATAATTTTTAAAGCAAACACTTTTATCATTCATTGATACTAGTGTAGCATTATTTACTCTTGGTTTGCATAAATGATCTATGTGCATTCTTCAGAAAAGGTAAACATTTTCACTAAAACTCTTCATGGTGCCTAGCTGAATTTAGAAGTAAGCTATAATCCTGGTTGATTTAGTCAGCTTCAGAGCTGTTTCACGCTTACAGCTGGGATATCAGAAATGCAACTGTGATTCTTTCAGTCCCATGGAAAATCCAGGGGATCCTGGGAGGCAAGTGCAGATGACTCCAAGTTCCTTGTGGACAAGGAAGTAAAAGCTAAGAACTGGCATGTTTTCTTGGGAAATATTTCAATATCGTTATTTATACAAGGAGGGAGAGAGCAATACAGCTGGAGAATGAAATGGAGAGGAGCACATAGATGGTTAAGAAAGCTCTGTTTTGCCAACTGGGTAACATCTGGCACATTAAAATCAGTGAAAAACCTAACAAGCTAAAACAAAAGTCCAAGTAGCAAATGATCTCTTCATCTTTCTGCAGGAATATGACAGCCAATAATAAATTTTGATATATGTAAAAACCAGAGATACAGTTTAAAAAAATAAAATCTTTCTTTAAACAGATGTGGAATATGCAGCTGGAATTAAAGCAATTAGACATATAAGAAGAAGGTAGCTAAGAAACATGTATAAAGGACCCATGGACAAAGCCAAAGTAGGAAAGGACTGAGGGAGGGATGTGGGGGAGTGAGGCAGGGGAAATGGGTAGCGAGAAAGTGGAGACAAATGTATTTGAACAAAAAAAATAAAAATAAAAAGAAGGTAGTTTATAGAAAATCTAAATGTGTATAACTCTGGCAGTGGATTACAGTATAAAATATAGCATATTTGTCTTCATCCTAAAATTGCTGTGGTTCATCAGATTATCAGCAGTGCATACAAAGCAAAGCATACTGTCAATGTAAGAAATGTCCAAACTGATAGAAAAGTTACCAGTTTATTTGAGCCAAACTGATGCCAATTGGCAGGAAGGAAAATCTCAATGGATTGAGAAAATGTTCAAGAGAAAGGCAGTTTTGCAGTTTATTTTACACAGAATCAAAGGAGGAGATGTAAAGAGGGTTACGTGAAACTCCTCGGTGGTATATTAGGGAGGTGAAAGAAAACAAACTGGGGACATCTCTGAGATTAGATAAAGAATAAAAGGGAGAGACAAACACTTCTTTTACATTGGTGAGTACAGGTAGTTAACTATTAACACTTACAGCACGTGAATAAGGTATCCAGGGGAACAAGGAAACAATGAGGGGTTCTGTGGCCTTGTGCTCTGGGGGGGAGATTGGGCCCTGAGGGTCTGGAATAAAAGAGGATTACTCTGACATTCCAAAGGTGTGGTATCACAGATACAAAAAGACAATAGAGAGGCTCATTTAAGGTAAATGTTGACCTTTGTTAAGGAAGATACCAGCTTACCCACCATGACTCCCTTTTAGTTAAAAAAGTTTTAATTTCAGACCATCCTATGTGGTTATTGTTTTCCAAGTTTGTAAGGCCCACCATGCAGGCTTCTGCTGAGCCCGTCATCTTTAATATGTGGCTTTTTCTTCCTCCACAATATGCAAATGTTTTTTCAGAAACAAAATAGAATATATTGGTAACCAATTACAGACTCATTTCTATAAAAATACTTTTCTCTGAGATAAATTGACTTATAAAATGTTCCATGAGTTATCAATATTAAGATGCTTTTATGACAAGATTTCTCTTATTGATCCTCTATGTTCTATATCTCTCTGAGAAAGTTAACTCAATCTGAGTTTTAGTCACAATGACAGAAATTAAAATGGCATTAAAACCCAATCCCTTTTTCTTTATTCTCTGACTTTAGGGGGAGGGGAGGTGCAGGTTAGCAATTCTACCTCCATCATTTGATGTTTTATTATTAAAGAATGGTAATTTTCACCCTGCCTGGTGTGACTTAGTGGATTGAGCCCTGGCCTGTGAACAAAAAGGTTGCCAGTTTGATTCCCAGTCTAGTGTGTATGCCTGGGTTGCAGGCCAGGCCCACTGTAGGGGGTGCACGAGAGGTAACCACACATCAATGTTTGTCTCCTTCTCTCCCTCCTTTCTCCTCTCTATAAAAACAAAAAAAAACAAACAGATAGATAAATAAATAAAAAATGGTAATTTTCAAGTCTCTTATAAAGCAATATGTTAAATATTTCTGTTGTCTTTCTGATACATTAAAGATAAAGATTAATGATGTTTTATTTCAGCTACCACAGCTGGATGAAATGGTAATGAAAAATCCACAGCTTTTTCTGAAAGGTAGTCAGCAGTATTTGAACAGTCACTATGTCTCCATTATAATTTTAGGTGCTAGGGATCAAGCTGTAAGTAAGGATCTAAGTAGGGATCTACTTAGACAGACCTCCCATCATAGGAAGCTTCATTTTAGTGGAAGGAGAAACAAAGAAATAAAGTCATTTCAAGCAGTAACCAGTGGTGGGGGAAAGTAAGATACAGTGGCGTGATAGAAGTGTCTGGGTGACTACTTTAGATTGGGTGTTCAGGCAAAAGCTCTCTGAGGAGGCAATTGAGAATTAGATAACAAGAGCTGAAGCAAGAACATTCTCGACAGAGGGCAGAGCTAGTGCTAAGGCTCTAGGGGAGCAATAAACTTGATCAGAAACAAATCATGGAAAATAGCATGCGTATGTAATGAACTTACTGATTGCATTACATATGCTTAAGATGACAGTACTAATAGTAGAAAACCTAGTCCTTAGGAGAGGAATTAAATTCAAAGTATCCCAGAGTGGTGCTGATGATTGCAATGTGACTACAAGAATAAGCAAAGCCTATTGACAAAGGCCCAGATGTTGCAGAATGACTGAGTATAATTCCTGAATTAATTCCAATTGTTCTTGGCCTAGACTCCAAGCCAACATAAGAACACCATCCGAATTGACTCAAAGTATAGAATATTTTTCATGGTTTGAATGTTAGGGAGAAGGCAGTCTATAATGTCACCATTGTGAAAAGCGATGACTGCCTTCTTTCTTTTTTAAAACTCTGCATTGCAAAAATATTTCATAAAATATCTTCTAATTCTCTCACAGTATTGGTCAGTAAATATTCATATTTATCAGTAGAAAGAAAAATGTCTTAAATTTCCATTCCTCTCCCAATTTAATTATTTTTAGATTAATTTTGAGTGAAGTTTGCATTTTCTTAAAGTTATCATTTTACTCTGATTTTTTATAGATAGTTTAAATACTTTTGCTAACAAGTTGTCAAGAGGTAGATTTAAAATGATAAGGACTTATTGATGCTCAACATTTAGAAAAGTAAAGAGAAATGAGGGAATTGCAGAGGGGCCAAGAAGAGAAAGGGGATTAAGAAGTGCAAAACTCCCAGTTATAAAATGAGTCATGGAGCTGCAACGTACAGAGTAGGGAATGCAGTCAGGAACATTGTAATAGCTATGTTCGGTGACAGATAGTTACTAGGTTTATTGTGATGAGCACTTGTAAGGTATATTAATGTCGAATCACCTGAAATTAATATAATATTGTGTATCAATTATAATTAAAAATAAGTAAGTAAAAATGAAATAGAGAAAGGAGATGCTCTTTTCTATAGTTTTCCTCTTATCTAGGTAATGATCCTTAGAAAAGCAACTTAAGCTAATACTTTTTAAGTACTGAACAGAAGGCATGAGGCTAAATCATTGAGTGAAAATTTGGAGTGTCTCATTCCTTTTTTCCTTACACCCCTTTGTCCCAATAGAAGAAGTTTAATGTGAAAAGAAATCACTTTATTAAGAACCGTTGTAGACCTTGGCTACAATTTAGCAATCCTGGGACCCTTACTCTCTGCTCCAGTAGTCAGCCTAGGAAGTGACTTAAAGGTCAGGCAGGAGATGCCCCGGGGGCCCATTTCTGTGCTGGGTGGGATTTGGGTGGAACCAATTCCTCAGAGATACAAATTAACTGCAGAGTACTACCTGTTTTTGTTTTATTTATTTATTTATTTATTTATTTATTTATTTATTTATTTATTCTTGTTTTTTATTGAATTTATTGGGGTGACACTGGTTAATAAAATTATATAGGTTTCAGGGGGAGTACTACCTATTCTTCTACCACAAGTATTATGTTCGAAGAAAAGGCGTTTCCTGAAAGCATGACAACCTGAGAGCTGGTGGCTGACAAGTGAGTTGAACTCAATCTAGGTTTTCCATTTGAAGGGCATTAGGAACTTTAGAATCACTTTTTTTTTTTTTAAATTAATTTATTTACTTTTTAAATACATTTTCTCTGCCTTCCCCCCCCCTCTTCTCCTTTTTTTTCTTGCTTTCTCTCCTTCCCTGCCCCACTCGTTGATTTCTTTTCCTAGTGTTGCGTCATATTTGCTTGCTTCTTGATTGGTTAGGTTCTGAACTTTGAAAGAGCACTGCTGGATTTTGTAACTTGCTCAGGGTTGTTCTATTTGACAGCCGGCAGCCTAGTGGAGAGAGCAGTTAACCCTTAACATTAAAAGCCAGTATGTCTGTCTTCAGGTCTAGCCTGACTCTTTTCTCGGTGTAATCAGTTTGAAAATCCCCAGGGAGAGAAGCACATTTTGTTAGTGACCCCAAGAAAGGAAAACAAAGTGAGACCCTGGGAACCACTACGAGGGAAAATAAAGAAAAATAGTTCAGGGGTAATCAGCTGAGCGTGAAAAACAGCTGCTGGTCACCCACTGACACTTTAGGGCAGTGGTTTCCAGCTACTGTAACATCAGGAGCTTCCAAAGTTCCCAATGTCATGTCCATGTTACCACACAAGGGCCTGGCCCTGAGCAGGTCTGCCTGGGACCAGCTGTGGCATGTGGGTTCTTGACTTCATGTAAGAAAGACTTCACAACACAAGTCCAGGTGGCTACGAGGATCCATCTATTAAAGCTGGGGACAGTGAAACAGGGAAGGGCTTAGCACAGAAAAAGAAACAGGGGAGTCTAGGCTGGGCTGTCTTAGCTCACAGGGGAGTTAAGAGAAAAGTGGGCTTTGGGCTTAAGTTCAGGAGATTAGCCTGGGACAAGCTGTCAGCTGCCCACTGCCTTAGAGTTTAGGAGACTCGAGCCTGTGAAGAAAGAAGGGGAAGAAGAAAAAAAGGGATTGGAGCAGCCTGTTCCCCAGAGGGAGAGCGTGTGTGCACAGGGTCCTTTGTCTTGAAGCTTTTTTATTTTTCCTCTTTCTTGTAGGTAGGGCATTTTGGGAGAGATCTCAGGGGAGGGTTTCAGTAGAATATTCATCAGTTCTCCAGGAATGTCTTTTCAGACTCGTGATCTCCATTGATTGGTCAGTGACAGGTCATTAGTCGTTGTAGTTGGTTCTGGCTCTGCCCACCTGAGTTTGCTGTTTTTCTGGGCCTGGAGCTGAAATACAACCAGGCCTCAATGTTATATCCTAGGTGTTATCTCCAGGAAGAAAAGACCAGGGGAGGAGAGGTTCCACTGGGGCTGAGGTCCTTGTTTTCCCATTTTTGCCCCTGCCAGGCACTGGGGGCCTTCTAGCCCTGGTGACCATGTGCACCTGGCTATATATTGCTTGGCCATTGTGTTCAGCTCTCTGCCTCAGTTTCCCCATTTCACTGGCCAAGGAATTTTCCTAGCTTCTCGCTGTCCTGTCTCAGTTGCACCCCAGACCAATTGCACCAGCCTCCCTGGGATGAAGAAGGCATCAATATTTTTTATAGCTCTCATTGTGATTCCAAAATGCAGTCAATGTCCAGGCTCCCTACCCTAGGAAGCACTTCTCATACTTTAATGTGCTCATGAATCTCCTGGACAGGTTACTAAAATGCAAATGATGGCTCTAGAATAAAATGCAAATTATGATCCTGTATGTCTGGGGCAGGGTCTGAGGTTCTGCACTCTCAATCCAGCACCCAGGAGTTACCATTGTTGGGGGGCAGGGGATGAGGGAACCCATGCTGAGCAACCACAAGCCCTTGGATATTAAGTCCGGACACTGGTTGATTCTGCACGATAATTTCACCATTATCTAGGGCTCACAATTTGAGTGCCAGACATTTTAAAATATAAATGTTGAAAGTCATTAAATTTAGAATAAAATCTGAGCATGTGTGACTATGGCTTACAAATTTTTTAATGGGACAAGGACCTTAGCCTACCTCCCTGAAGGTACGTGCCCCCACCGCTCTGCTCTGGTTTACTCCGCTCCAGGGTACAGTAACTCTTGCTACGCTTCAGACATGCTAGACCCACCTTCCCTTCAAGGACTTCATACCTTCCCTGCCTTCTGCTCAGGATGTTCTCCCCCTCCATAGCCTCATGGCTGGCTCACTCACACGTCACCTCCTTAGCCCTTCCCTGATTACCCTTTCTAAGTAAGCCATCTTCCCTCTACCTCTGTATCTCATAACTGTTTCCCTACCTAGATCACCATTGTCTATATGTTTGCTGTGGCTTTTCTGTCTACTTCCAGAAGAATATTAGCCATAAGTTTTCTCTCTAGCTTACAGCTACCCCCTGCCCCCACCAGCTCTTAGAAAAAGAGCCTGGCATATAGAGGAATAAATACCCAAGAAATGATGGTGAATGGTAGGAGTATCTGTGAGGTATGAATACCGGGTGTGGGGGTGGGGGGAGAAAGAGAGAGAGAGAGAGAGAAAGCGAAACAGACCATAAATTTTTACTAAATATAAACTCTTACTTAAGAGTTTCTTAACAATCTGGGTTTCTCTAATAGTGCTGATTAGCGTAGAAGTGTGGCCGAAGAAACAGGGATCATCTGCCCAGCCATAGTGAGCCTGATCTTGACTCACACAGGACTTCTAAGCCATTTTTGTAGGAAGATCTTAATGAATTCATATACATTGCAGAAGTCGGATTTTACACAAAGGAAGAACATTACCCAATTTATGGTAAATACTGCAGGTATAACTGATCCAAGATGCTTTTGTTCTTTTCAGGCCTTTTGCCCTGGTGAAAACTGTAATTCGTGGAAGCAGTTGCTGAGCCCGGCTCCTCTACATGAAAACTTTGGCATTTAGAAACAATTGAATACTCACTTAACACCTTCATTTTGGCAGATTACAGGTAATAAGCAAGGAGGTCATGTCTGTGATTAGGTTGAAAGATGAAAATTCTTCAATGGTTTTTATGTTTTGATTTCTAGCCGATCTTCTCTTGATTACTCTCAATTAAGTACTCAATTGTACTTAATTATACTTGAGTTTATGTTCTTAACACTGTGGTTTTGTGGATTGTCCTAATGTATTTTCTTATATTTAAATCGAAGTGGTAGCAGATCACATATTCATACTGTAACAACATTCCATCTGTACAAAAAGATAAACAATGAAAACCAATCTCCCTTTTATCCCCGCCTTTTGTTACAAATGATTGAAGAAGACAATTTCGGTGACACAAACTTCAATACTTTATGAAACACGCAGTCTCTGTTCTCATGGGTCCAGAGAACTGCAAAATGGGGCAGAAAGCAGGCAAGAAGCTTTTATAGGATAAAGAATAAGGAACAAGGAACTAAGTTTAAAGCCCAAAGTTGGGTTGGCCTTTGGGAATTGGCTGACTGGAGATACTGTGTTTCTGGCCAAATGGAGCATTTATAGGGACAGGAATATTCTGCAAGTTTCGGTTTGTTGATGTGGTGCCCCAGGCAAGAGTGGCTCCATCTTGGGCTTAGAAATTTGTTTCGGCACCTTAATCCCCAGTTCCTCCTCAAGACACCACCGCTGTTGCCAGTTTCTTGTGTGCCAATCCAGAATGTTCCATGCACCATCCATGCTTCAGTTTATTAATCTGCAAAATGATGTAATGACAGTGCCTATCGCATTAGTTTTATGTGAAGATTAAATACATTAACACATGTTAAACACTTATAGTGGAGCCAGGTACATACCATAAATTTTATGATTAAAAAATTATGTACATACTAGCATGAAGATTGCATATCAGTGCTGTCCAAACAGAAATATAATGTGAGCCACACATGAAATATTATATCTTCCAGTAGCTACATTAAAAAGTAAAAATAAACAGATGAAAAAATAATGTATTCTATTTACCTCAATACATCCCAAATAATATTCAACCTGCAATTAATACAAACATATTTTAATATGCTATTTTATAATCTTTTGGGTATTAATTCTTTGAAACATGGTGTGCATTTCATGCTTTCTAAACACCTTAACTGGGACTAGCCCCAGTTCAAGTGCCCACTAGCTAGCTACATGTGGCTAATAGCTACTCTATTAAGTGGACCACTTCTACATACCAATCTACAAGTTTCTTCATTTACTTTATTTATTCAATTTAAAAATATTTATTTATTTTTAGAGAGGAAAGGAGGGAGAAAGAGAGGGAAAGAAACGTCAACGTAAGAGAGAAACATTGATGGATTGTCTTTTGTACTCACCCTGACCAGGAACCGAACCCACAACCCAGGCATGTGCTAAGACTGGAAATTGAACTGGTGACATTGCCCTTTGCAGCAGGATGCCCAGCCAACCGAGCCACCCTGGTGAGGGCATCCTTTACTTTATTCAAATAATGCTATTCCTTGCTTGCCTGGATATCATAAAATGTTAATATTTTTACAACAGAAATTTATTTCTAAAATGCTTAATATGATGTACAGAATGAGGGCTTATTATTGTTCTTAAGGGAAAGACAATTAAAATCCTCCCTGTGGCAAGGCTGTTCGGACTGGTCTTCCTTGCCTGACCCTTACTGCTTCTGCACCAGCCATGCTCAGAGCCACTTATGGGATCTTCTCTCCTCTGAGCCTTCTCTACTCTGCCCAAGGACTTCCTCCTACTGACTCTTCTAACATGCATGCACATTCCCCCCTTGTCTAGGGAGTAATATATGAATCACTTTAAAGAAAAAAAAACATATTATATGTTTTCTTGTCTAAATATTAATTTAAATAATTTTATTATGATATAAAACAGTACAACATAAAATTGTAACTCCTTATGTTGACAGTTCATATATAACATCCCATTCAGAATAAAAAAAAATGTGTGAAAAGACACAACATAAAAAAAATGTTCACCTTCTCTATCAAGCCAACAGTTAAAATAATTTCTAGGATACTTCTGGTCAAGATGCAGGTGTAGGTAAACATACTTTGCCTCCTTATGCAACCACAAAAAGAATTACAACTAAATCTCAAAACAGATAACACGAACTGTCAGAAGATTGAACTGTGTGGGAGTCCGACAACCAAGGATTTAAAGAAGGAACATTCATCCAGATAGGTGCCTTTTACAGGGAGTCAAAGCAGCTCTACCTAATTCACAGAAACAAACACAGGGAGGCTGCCAAATTGAGAAGGCATAGAAATATAGCCCAAACGAAAGAACAGAACAGAACCCCAAAAAAGATCTATATGAAACAGAGATGGCCAACCTATCAGCTGCAGAGTTCAAGCACTGGTGATCATGATGCTCAAAGGACTCATTGAGTATGGCAACAATAGAAAGGAAGAGGTGAAGGACACATTAAGTGAAATAAAGAAAAATATTCAGGGAACCAACAGTGAAGGGAAGGAAGCTAGAATTCAAATAAATTATTTGAAACATAAGGAAGAAATAAAACATTCAACCAGAACAGGAAGAAGAAACAAGAATTCAAAAAAACAAGGATAGAATAAGACTTTGGAACATCTCCAAATGTGCCAACATCTGAATCAGTGATGCCAGAAGGAAAGAATAAGAGCAAGAAATTGAAAACTTATTTGAAAAAATAATGGAAGAAAACCTCCCTAATTTGGTGAAGGAAGTAGACATTCAAATCCGGAAAGCACAGAGAGTCCTAAATAAGATGGACCCAAAGAGGACCACACTAAGACACATCATAATTAAAATGCCAAAGGTTAAATATAAAGAGAGAATCTTAAAAGCAGCAAGAGAAAAGCAGAGAGTTACCTACAAAGGAGTACCCATAAGACTATCAGCTGATTTCTCAAAAGAAACTTTATAGGCAAGAAGAGACTGGCAAGAAGTATTCAAAGTGATGAAAAGCAAGGACCTATAACCTAGATTACTCTCTCCAGCAAAGCTAGAATGGAACGACAGATAAAGTGCTTCCCATACAAGGTAAAGCTAAAGGTCATTATCACCAAACCATTATTACATGAAATGTTAAAGGAACTTCTTTAAGAAAGAAGATGAAGATCAAAACTACATACATTAAAAAGGCAACAAATTCACAACTATCAACAATGGAATGTAAAAAACAAAACAAAAAAAAACCAAGCAAACAACTAGAACAGCATTTGGAGGGTTATCAGCTGAGAGGGGGAAGAGGGAGAATGGGGGAAAGGTGTAGGGATTAAAACACATAATTGGTAGGTACAAAATAGATGGGGGGATGTTAAGAATAGTACAAGAAATGGAGAAGCCAAAGAACTTATATACATGACCCATGGGTATGAACTAAGGGAGGGGATTGCTGGGGTGAAGGGGGTTATTTGGTGGAGGGGGGAAGAGGGGGAAAAATTGGGACAAATGTAATAACATAATTAATAAAGTATACTTAAAAAAAAATCTCCCTCCCACCTAATGTCCCAAGCTTGCAGTTCCTCTTCCTAAAGGAAAACTATATGTCCATAGAGATATAGGTTATTTATTTGTTATTTTTATACAGATTTGCTGCATTCTTTTCCAAATAAAAACTCACATTTTTAATTTAGTGGGATAGATTATGTTTAATAGAAGTTGAAATTGCAGTGTACCTCTGACTTTTAAAATTTAAGTTCTTTGAAGTTCAGCACGACCCGTCCACAGGTGCTGTGTGATGACACCCTTCACCCACCACTCCCTCTGTGTGAACTACCGTGAAATCTTCATTCTTGCAGAGTTCATGGTGGGCATTTGATCTTCACTTGGCAGAAATGTAACATATGCATACTAACTAGGTCTCTTTTTTTTTCACATTAGATTGAGAAAATTAGTGTCATACTACTTGCAGCCAGCTCAATCCAAAACACACATGTTCAATACAGGCCTTTAAAAGCTTTGGGCAGAACTCAGTAATAAGAGATCCAGAACATGTTTCTGTTAATTTTTAAGGTTGTCATCAAAATTAAAATATGAAATTGAAAGAAGCATTAGGAGCCCAAGAATATTTTGGCTTGAGAAACATAAGGCTAATTATTTCTGTATATATATATTTCTCAAGGCTCAGCTAAAGTAAGATTTACTAGACAACACTTAAAGCCCCAAACTATGCCAGGTCTCCTAGTCTGTGTGTATATACCACCATGTACCCCTTTAATTCAATTAGAGTTAAACAATTAATCATATGGTCACGTGTGTAATGCTGTCTTCCCCATTACAAAGCAAGCTCTGGCATGGGGACCATGTCTACTTTAGCCACCATTTTATCTCCAGTGCCCAGCACAATGTTTTTCACATAAAAGAAGCATTTAACAAGTATTTTTTGAGTGATTAAGTAAAACAGCCCTAAGTCAAGAGACTAGGGTTCAAGTACTTTCTTTCTGCCTGTGTAACCTTGATCAGTTGGTTTTTTTTTAAGTCTCAATCTCTATATTTTATAAAATGAAACAAGTAGAATTGATTATAGATTCCCAGACTTGGCATCACTTGAAAAGCCTTTTAAATAATATGGATTGTGGAATTCTACCTGTAGACACTCTGATTTACTAGTTCTAGGCCAAGGCTAGGTAATCTATTTTAAAAGCTCCTCAGGTTACAATGTGTAGTTAGGGTTGGAAACCCTGAATTAGTTTCATCATTTTATAGAGCTTTGTATATGTTAGTGCTTGACTTGCGTTCAACATATAGTCATTGAGGGTTTGACATATGCTAGATACTACTAGCACTGGGACTAGTAATGCAAGGAATATTTAGATTTCTTGACCTGAAGGACTTGTCCACTGAGAGACACACAGGTGACATAACAGCTTGCTTTCTTTCTTTCTTTCTTTCTTTCTTTCTTTCTTTCTTTCTTTCTTTCTTTCTTTCTTTCTTTCTTTCTTTCTTTTCTTTCCTTTCTTTCCTTTCTTTCCTTTCTTTCCTTTCTTTCCTTTCTTTCCTTTCTTTCCTTTCTTTCCTTTCTTTCTTTCTTTCTTTCTTTCTTTCTTTCTTTCTTTCTTTCTTTCTTTCTTTCTTTCTTTCTTTCTTTCTTTCTTTCTTTCTTTCTTTCTTTCTTTCTTTCTTTCTTTCTTTCTTTCTTTCTTTCTTTCTTTCTTTCTTTCTTTCTTTCTTTCTTTCTTTCTTTCTTTCTTTCTTTCTTTCTCTCTCTCTCTCTCTCTCTCTAAATACATTTGTCTCTGCCTCCCCCCCACCACTTTCCCTTGCCCCCTCCCTCCTTCCCTCCCTCAGCTCTTCCCCTTTGATTTTGTCCATGAGTTCTTGCTATATGTTCCTTGACTTTCCCCTTCCCTTCCCTTTCCCTGCCCGCCCCTCCCTCCTTCCCTCTTGTGATATAACAGCTTTTTAAACACATTGGTAGCACAGGATGTTCCACAGACAGACAAAAGTCATTCTCCTCAGTCTGAGGTTTAGGGAAAGATGTCAAGAGACGAAAAATTTGATCACTGAATGTTGGGTAGGAATTTTAACCAGGTGGTAAAGGTATGGTAATAGAAAGGACAAATGTACAAAAGTCCAGGGACATGAGAAAACCTAGTTTACTAGAATTCTATAAATAATTCCCAAAGTTGTATTACAGTCAGAGGCACCAGAATTTAGGAGAAGTTTCTGGCAAAGAAACTGTTGTTATGTTACAATTTAACAGCTGAAGGCAAGGGTTTTTGAGCTGGAAAGATCTGGCTTAAATCCTTGTTTTGCCACTCTTTTTCTTTCTCTTTCTGTGACTCATGTAAATTAATTAATTTGTTCACACTCAATTTCCTTATCTGTAAAGTGGGTAAAATAATGCCTGTCTTGTGAGATAACTATAAAGATTAAATGAGGCAAAATGAAGCACTATATGTTCAGCTCCTAACATAGAACCTAGTAGATTATACCCCAAAAATATGCCCAAGAAGGCAAATTCATTGCAGCTTTGCTTTTTGTTTTTCAATTTTAATGACTTCACAGTACTGATATTGTATTTAAAGTTATTTTATTTGGAAAAATTCAAAATAGTATAAAAAGATGTTTAGGGAAAAGTGTCCTTCTCAAACCCATGTGTCTATTCATGATTTGTTCTTCCTATAGTCAACCAGGATGTACCAATTTTTAATGTACCCTTTAGAGACATTCTGAAGCACATTCGAAATAGCAAAAAATTAGAAACAATCAAAATGTTCATTAGTATGGGAAATATTTTTGGAATAGGTATGCTTCGTCTATAAGGCAGCAATGAAAAAAGCAGGTTGCAAAATAATAACTTCCTTTTAAGCACACATACAATGATGTTACATGGAAATACATATTTACATATAAATGTGTATAAATACAATTTCATGTTTATAATTAATATGCTCATGATTAAGAATTAGGTCTTCTTTTTTTTTTAACAAGCAAGTATTTATTTAGAAAATGAGCCTGCTGGGCTGCCTGGTCCCAGGAAACAAGTCACAGAGGCAAGAGAAGGGCCCTTGGAGCTTAGGAGAAAGCAAAGAGATGCGCCTTAAGGAAGAAAGCGTGGGCAGAGAGAGAGAGAGAGAGAGAGAGAGAGAAACAGAGAGACAGACAGACAGAGACAGAGAGACAGAGACAGAGAGAGCGCCAGAGTGAGGTGCTATATATTGTACTACTTTTGCAATCTAACTGCACCTTTTAAATTTTTACACTGTAATGATACAGCAGTGTGCTTAATGAATGAATTTATTTTCTGGTCTGCTAACTTCAGGGAGTTACTTCTAAAAGTAATTTCCACACTGTGAAAAGGTTGCTGAATAGGTCTGTCTGGGTCAAAGCTCCTAACATGAGACACTAAGACACCATGTGGAATTCTGTGACTGTTTTTTGAGAGAGTGCTTATGGATACTCTGTAATTTTATTAAATTATGGTCTACTAGTAGAAACAGGTACATTCTTTAAGTATGATGAGACATAACTTACTTCCTTAGATACCTGTGACTGTAAAATTCACCTCATTTATTTATATTTATTTTGCTTATACACTAAACATACACATTAATTGTAGGATACATTTAGATAAGAAATGATCAAATGTGAAAAAAGTCTTAAGATCAAGTATATATGATATTGAAATGATATTTCTGTTTACTTTCTTAGGCAGGGATGATGAAAGAAGATAGCTTATTAAACTACTGAATCTCATAAGTTTTCCATATAAGTATGGCACTTTTTCCAATGCCACATTCTTGTTTTGGGGTCATCTCTTAATGGAATGGGGCATTGGTTGCTTGAATTATTTTCCTTTTGCTTATCATAAATAGTTCAACAGGTCTCAATTTTTTTCAGGACAATTTTTTTAAATACATAAAGACGAACGTATATATTACCAGATTTCTTTTCATTCCTTTTTGTTTGTTTGTTTGTTTTTTGTTAAAATAGATAGTGGGGGAAGACAACTCGCTTGCTATACCAACAATACAGTATCTACATTGTACAGATTCCTCACTCTTTGTCCAAGCTTTTGGGGCAAGATGTTACAGAAATTAGAAATTATCTGATTCTAGAATGAGATTATATAATACATATGCCATTACATGTCATTATATGACATACCCAGAGAGTCTGCAATGGTACAACTTATTCAAACATATTAACATTTCACCAGAAAAATATGTTTATTTATTACATTAATATAATAAGTTATTTTTACATAAATAAAGACTATATTAGTCTTGTACATGTTCAAGGTAAGTGTTACTGCCAAATGAGTTTGTGCCAAACTTCAAAAAATATATTTTATTGCATTGCAGATACAGGATCATATGCATATATTATATGTAATGTATGTATTTACATACATATATACACACACATATATACAGTTATTATATCCATACAAAGATGTTAGAGTTAGCACTTCATTGTTTAATACAATTAGATTTAATGTCCATCTTCTTTCAGATATTTTGCCTGGCTGTGTGAAGAGTATTTTTCTTTCCTGTCAAGGTGCAGTGTGGAAACTACTGTAATTTGAAGAAATAATTAAATTTCCTTTTTCTTAGCAATTCTGCAATGTCAGTAGGGATTGGAAACAACCATTAAGAACATTCCAAAATCAAAGGCATTATAAACAGAGAGAGTGAAATTTGAATCCCAGCTCTGCCATTATTTGGCACAATAATGGGATGTCTACAGGGGCTCACAAAAGTCATCCTTGGATTCTAGCAGATTGCAGATTGTTAGAAGCTAGTTACTGGTTAACTCTGAGGAGTAGGAAAGGAGTAGTGATTCTAAGAGCATAAGGGAGTCTGCTGGAGACTAATATTTCATTTCTTAACTTTAGTGGTTATATGAATGTGTTGACTTTATGATAATTCATCAGGTTGTTCATTTATGATGCCTGCATCTTTTTGCATGTATTACTTCTATAAGTAATATTTTTTAATAGGACTTTGACATCTTTAAAATTTTTAAAAATATATTGATTAAAACATTTTTTTTTATCTTCACCTGAGGACATTTTGTTTTTCATTGCTTTTGGAGAGAAAAGAGGGAGAGAAACATAGATGTGAGGGAGAAGAATTGATTGGTTACCTCCAATACGTTCCAAGAGGAGGGATTGAACCCACGACTTAGGTATATGCCTTGACCAGGAATCTAACTCACAAATACTCAGTTATGGGATGACACTCCAATCAATTGAACCACTCTGGCTAAGGCTTATTTATTGTTTGTTTTAGAGAGGGGGCGGAGAGAGAGAGAGAGACAGAGAGAAAGTAATTTCTTTGTTGTTTCATTCATTTATGCATCCGTTGGTTGCTTCTTGTAAGTGCCCTGACCAAGGATCAAACCCACAAGTATAGTCTTACAGGATGACTCTCCAACCAACTGAGCTACCCAGACTGGACTGTAAGTGATATTTAAATAGAATGTTTATTAGTAAAAAAATAAAAGTAGATCCTGAAAAGTAGTTACAGACTAACTCCTTTTAAAATCTGTGGACCCAATGGGGGAAATATTTCATAAAATCCATGTGTATAAAATAAAAAGCATTGAAAATATCACAGACATTATTAAAATGAAATATGAAATGTAAAAAAGTTTGGTGATCATCAACAAGATGATATATATCTAGGTACGTTAGTAAATGCTATTTAGGTTTCAATATCCAGATGGAATAAAATATTCCCTAACTAGATTTTTCCTGCTACTTCTGGAGCTCTGGAGTATAACTTACCAAGACTTAAGAATGGTTATTATGGAATAATAAAAACAACTGTTTTTGTGTAAATGGTTTAGTATTTTTATTACATAAATATTTTTAAAAAAATAACTCAGAAGAAAATTTGCAAGCATTACATTTTTTACTCTTAACACCAGTGTTTTATGAAATAGAGAAGTAGTTTAAATTTTAATCTTATGGTCAATGGAAAGCCATTTACTTTTAAAGAATGGGAATAACCATGTCATTCCATCATGGAGTATGTGAAGGGCTAGAACAGAAATAAAGAAATAGCAAGAACTGTTTCAGTAGTTAAGGCAAGAGATGATGAAAACCTGAATTCTATTGATTGGCAGGGTCAGTTGAAAAGAGAGTATTGATACTAAAAATTTCAAGGTGGTAAAATGGACAGGCTTGGTGTCCATGATGAATACTGGGATCCATGTCCCAATCTTGCTTGAATGATGTTCACTTGCTCCAGTTGCTGGGAGTGTCCTTGGCAAACAGCTGTCAACTGCCAGCTCCTTCAGGGATTACATCAATGACTGAGAGACTTGCCTGCATCCAGTGACTGGTGAGGAACAGGCCCAGCTTCCTGTCCGGGGACCTGTGTTATCGCTAGTGCCTAATTTAATGCTCTACTGTTATGCTCTTGACAATCTTAGTTTTTAAACAAAAGTCTTACATTTTTATATTGCACTGGACCCTGCAAGTCATGTAGCTGATACCAATGTGGGGGTATAAATGCCTAGCCATCTGGGCCCATTGCAAAGTAACTCCAAGAAGATACTCTAGCTTCAGAGCTCCCCAGGGAGTCAGTTAAGCCAGTCACTGGACTGCATTAAAGCTTGACTTCACTTCTGCTTACTTTTGCTTGATTCCCTTTTCTTCTACAGGTGTTGGTCCCAAGGGCCCTTCTTTAGCTTCTTATCCACTAACCTCAGTCTCTGAGATTGTTTCCCAGAGAATTGAGCCTGCAACCATGACATTTTGGAAGTGAGAGAGGAGTTGGCTTATTGGACAATAATGCTATTTACAGATAAGGGGGCCCAAAAGAGGAGGAACAGTTTGAGGAAGGAAAAGATAATGAGAAATTTTTTTGTATGAGTTTAAGATTTCAATTTTGTACACTTCATTTTGATGTGACTGAAGGCCATCCAAGAGGAGATGACCGCTTGTGGGATACTAATCTGGAGTTCAGCAGAGAGGGTTGGGTTGGGTTGGTTTTATGAGCTGATTCCAAGGAGTGAATGTCCTTATCCAAGAATAGTGCTATATGAAGAGAGGGCTGCAAGGAGACTATGACCATCTAAGAGCTGAGCAAAAAGATCTAGCAAAGGAATGGAGAAAGAGCAACCTGGGAGAAAGAAGGAGAACCAGGAGAGAATGTGTGGGATGGAAGCCTGACTGAGGTGAGTTGCATGAATGGTATCTGGAGGTAAAAAAGGGGAGACAATGATTCAAAGGCATTTCATCCTGAAATGTGGCAATGAAGGGAAGGCAAGAGATTAGGGTCACTGGAAGGGGTACAAGCTCAAGGAAGATAATTTTTTTAAGCCTGTAAGACAATTGAATGTTCATTTTGCTAAAGAAAAAAATGTACACCATTTTTTTAAAAGGAATGCTTAGATTCTGGGATGACTGGTACAAAATTAAATGGTTGCTCTTTTGATAGTCTTTGAATTAAGGCTTCACCTCTCTCTTCCTCATCCCCAATTAAAAGAATACTATTTAATTGTAATTTATGCTATGTGACAATTTCCTGGAAATCCTTCAAAAAGGATGCTGCTTTTAAACAGGGGAAGATGATGAGCCCAGTTTCCCCTGCTCATCCGGGCTTCACAGACTTTTGCCCAATAGCACATCACTAGAGGGCGTTCTTGTCACACTGCCTTAGAAATGGGATTGCTATTGGTGAAGTTAGGCAGAGCAAAGAGAAGGATCAAAAACAGAAGGAAAAGGGAAGACTTGGTTTTCAGGCCTCCATCAAGGGTATTGATTATCTCTTGACTCTTGCTATCATGGTAGGATGTTATTGACAAGTCAAGTGATAAAAAGGATATCCCTTCCTATTTGCCTTCAAAAATTATTTTGCCTTCATTTATTTCATTTTATCTGAACCATCTTCTCTACAGTTCCTTCAACAGTTTTTATTGAGCACTATCATGATTAATCAGGCACATAAAGTGCTGGTGAAAACAAGAGTAAACAGAACAGGAAAAAAACAAGCCTTGTCATCACAGAACATATGTTCTAGTACGAGGAGAATAAAAATAAACAAAATAATTTATATAGTGTATTACAAGCTGTTATGTGTTGTGGAAAAAAATAAAGCAGGGAAAAAGGGTGAGGGAGGAGGTAGAGGGAACTGCATATAATTTACCTGCTTTTATAGTTGTGTCCTGTATAAGGATGTTTAGTGAGGCATAAGCAGGGGTCGAAACTCAGCCATCTGCTGGGGGAAATGTGCCTTTTCCAGACTTATCATGGTGGGGTTTGAGGAGGCTGCAGGTGGTAACCAAAATATCTGCCTTTAACTGGGGGCATTCCTTGAAATGGCCTCTGGCAATATTGAATTCTTGAGCCCTTGAACTCTTTTGATACAAGCCTTTACCTAAGTTTTACAAACCGTATACCATAATGCTAAACCTTTTTCCTTTGTTGATAAAAAATTCAGGTGTTATACAATTAAAATCTCACTTAAGTCCACAGCATTGCATCAGTTGCATTCACCTTATCTACATATCCTGGCAAGTGGTCACAGGATTAGAAAATGCATTTGATGAGGTTTCCTCTTCACAGAGTCAGGCTGAGAGTTTTTCCATACTTGGCATTGTTGATATTTTTGCACTGATTATGTGAAGATTCAATCCATAATTTCTTTGGGAATTCAAGTGAAGCTGAATAGCCTATAATTTACAGGACTATCACATTTATCATTAAAAAATGAACATAACTTTTGCCCTTTTCAAGCATAGTGCCTATGTCCTGTCTTCCAATATTTCTCAGTAAGAGCTAATAGCTTGGCACTGGAGGCTAATTTTTTGAGTATTTTAAATTGGATGCCAATCAGTCCTCCCTATCTACATCGCATTTCAACAATTTCTTCCCATGGTAAGTCCTGACTTGTCTGCCACATGGTACATATTATGTGTATTAAATTGCAGTTACTTTTTTAAAAATTGAAAATTTTAAGGTCTGAAAACTTCTAGTCTACTTAGAGATATCCATTATGGAGAATGCCATGTAAAAAGAGGGCAACATTTTTACTGCACTTCTTTTTTTGATATCACAAATACTATTTTTCTACTTTTTATTTTCCTTGCTTGAGTCAACCGATTTTGTCCTGGAAGTCTCTGTATTCTCTTAATGAGAATGAGATGGTGTGGTTAGTCTTAGATTTGTAGAAAAAACCAGTTGGCAAAGAAAAAGAAAGAGAAGGACACTGGTTTTTGCAGATGAAGATCATTCTAATGACTTCGGGTAGGAATAAGCTGAAATGCTATTTAGAATTATTGAGCCTCATTGCCTTTTCCTATTTGTTTTATTTCTCTTTGCCTCTGTCTCTCTTCACCACCTTGCCAAACATGTCCCAAGACTCTTTTCTTGGGTTAAAATCAGACAACCAGTCATTGCAAGAGTCCTGCCCAATGCAAAAGCACCAACCCTTTCTCATGAGTCATTTTCATTTGCTTTTAGCTTTTCCCCTATATCCTATTCCATTACTTTCTCTTTATGTCTATTGGCTAACAGATGCAGTTCTTCCCCCTAAACAGTCTAATTGTAGCACAATAAATTGGAAACAAAAAGGAGAAGCTGACTATGCTGCAAGTATTCCATATTCATTCTGAATTCCTTTAAACCTCAGCACATATGTTTACATTTATGACTATGAATTTAAAAGAAAAGGATGAGAAAAAGGTTCTGTCCTTCGTTCCCTGCAAAATGACATCACACAGGACCATGTACAAATGGACAATGGTTGGACCATACATACAAATAGAATTCTGATTTACAACCTGCAGCAACCTGACCTAATCTACAATAAAGTGCCCCACTTGGAAGTCCAGAGTTGATATGAAGATTATTTTAAGCTGGAGACATTTGAGATTCAACAGACAAAAAGAAGCCTTCTTGGAGCTTCCATTAAATCTGGCTAGAAGTAACAACTTCTGGGAAAAGACACTGTTTGACTGGGATGCTAAGAGGTGGAATCCCTGGGAAAGTGAGGAGAGTGAAGAGGAGGCTGTTAAGACCATCAGTGAAACAGACAAAATGCCCTGTGCCATCCAACCCCTAATACAAAGGAAAGCAAAAGCATAGCAACCACAACCCCAGCCAGCAGGGCAGTTCTCAGCTCAGGACGCATTTATGATGAGAGAATTTACTCCCACTGAGTTTATCAATATTGATGTCAGTTTCCAGAAAAAGATCAGGGAAAGTATCTGGGCATGGTTGGTGCGGTTGGGAGATATGGGAATGAAGCATTTCTCTGACTGGGTAGGGCATTCAAGGGACCGACTTCCTTATAGATTAGCATATTCTAATAGGGGGATCTCTCTAGGCAGGTGGGACCCTGGAAACCTATAGTGGAGGATTGGATCATGGAGCCCTTGATGGAAGAAGTGGTCCTTATTTTGGCAATCATTATTTTGATCTGTGTTTTCTTTTAAAAAAAATTTATTTTTTGGAGAGAGGGGAAGGGTTGGAGAAAGAGGTAGAGAAGCATCAATGTGTGAGAGAAACATCTGTCAGTTGCCTCTCGCATGCCTCCAGCTGGAGACCTGGCCCACAACCCAAGCAGGTGCCCTGCCTGGGACTTGAACTGGTGACCTTTCGACTTGCAGAACTGCTCTCAATCCACTGAAACAGACCAGCCAGGGCAATCTGTGTTTTCTTTTGCCTGTGCCCATCCTGTTGCTGTAGTATCTGCCTTCAGTGTAGCCAGATAGCCACGAAATGAGCCATGCCCATGCTAGTGAAACCCCTTGCTGACCCTGCTGGAACATTGCAGAAGAGGTGATTCTGTAAGGTTGTAAGAGCTTGTCATGAGGGGCGGAGCTGTGGAGAAATCCTTAGAGGGAATTGACCTCTGGTTGACCCATCAGCTCTATCCAGGGAATTGGAGGCTCCTCATTCCCTTCCTCGTCCTTGGAATGTTGTAGCCATTTTCAAGGGTGTAGCCTTGAGAGAGCAAGGTGTTGAGACTGTCTGGACAGAATATGGAACTGAACAAAGGTAAAGCCTCTCTATAAGCTTCAAAGTTTCTGGTGGGTGCTGTGGTGGTCTATTCATCCTGTTGTGCCCTAGATAAGCCTTTCTTGCCCTCTGTGTATGGGGGCCAGTTTTACATTTCACCCAGAAAGTTTGCAAACCAACATTCCCTTGCTATAGGAAGCTCTGAAGGAATAGCTTATGCTTTTCTTATTTAGTTGGTCTTGGTTTACTTCCACAAACATGTGTTTCATTTATGCTATTTAGAAGTCCCTATGGGATAACTAGCAAAGTAAAATAAAAAAGATAAATATTATTTGCTATGATACTTCCTATATATTTTCTATTACTTTAAATTCTCCACTGAGGTTTTCAAATTCTCTCTGATGCAGGTAGTACAAAAATCTTATTTGAAGCCAATCAATTCTGAAGATGATAAAGAAATCAATGTGAAATAGCTGCAAATAAACTTTGAAAAACCTCAAACAGCCTAAGTTGGCATTTTAATAAAAGTATTTACATACTGATTTTAGTCGTAAAGGAGATAAGAAAATTGAAGTATAAAAAGCCTGGGACTATAAAAACAAAGTATTTTACTTAAAAGACAATTTTTTTTTTTTTTGTTCAGGCAAAAGGTCTTCAGAAATTTCCTAAGTTGAAGCAACCTTTGTCAATAGTCCTTCCCATATACACACCACCCCCCAACCCCACCACCAAAAAGGAATAGAAAGTAAGTGCCCCAGGCTAGCGGAAGCAATTCAGATGTCATTAGATTCTAGATAGATTAATGTTTACGCTGATACTTTACAGAGAGATTTGGGAACTGAGACTGGTCCTCCACTACTCAAAAGTGGGCTTGTGCTGATGGATTTGGACTGTGGAGTAGGAGTGGGGAATAGTGGCTGGGTTAGGGCAGAGATATTATATTTGATTTTGTAATGAAGTTCTTAGTTCAGTGGTTGGAACCCAAGGCACACTTTAGAAGTAACTGGTAACATTTCTCTCTGGAAATGCTGTGAAAGAAATTGATAATTGGATAAACTGATATTTTTTGTAGAGGGCCACAAGTGGTCTTTTGAGTTTATTCTAAGTCGAAGGATTCTGACTTGCTTTCATTCCTGGGTGCCTAGTCATATCTTCTTTGCTATTAGAAGTTCTGTAATGTTTAAAACTAAAACATTTAAGTATAACTAAACATATTCAAAAGCGTTAGCCTGTTCGGTGATGTGGACTGTGAAAGAATTCACAATGACAAGACAGTGTAGAGAATACAGTTTTTATTTACTCTCCAGAAAAGGTGGTGGGGAGACACACCTGCACTGTGTCCACTCGACTTGCATATAATGATTAGTAATAATAGGTTTTGGGGTTAGTTAGCCTTCTGTTTGGGTGCGACCAACTTTAGAGCCTTGCTAAGCCTGATTTCCATCATCTTTTAAAATAATATAAAAATGGCTCTGGCTGGGGTGGCTCAGTGTATTGAGCACCAGCCTGTGAACTGAAGGGTCGCAGGGTTTGATTCCTGGCCTGGGCACATGTCTGGGTTGCGGGCTGGGTCTCCGAGTGGGGACATGTGAGAGGCAACCACACATCGATGTTTCTCTCCCTCTCTTTCTCCCTCCCTTCCCACCTCTCTAAAAATACATGAATAAAATCTTTTGGGAAAAAAACATAAAAATGTTTATCTCTCATAGAGTTTAGTGAGAATTAAACTCTAAAGCTCATAGAATTGATCAAAGCAAAGAGTAGAAGAGAAATCTAGTTTCCTTACATCTCTCCACACCAATCTTTTGGTTTTACAAATGTTGGCTGACTTTTGTAGGGGTCCAGAACAAGTCATCCCAAGATGTGTGTCTATGGTATACATATTATTTTGACCTAAAAGCAACTTTAGCCACAGGCTCAGGAGAGATCTGCTCCCTACCCTTATATGCCTAGAAGAATTCGAACTGGAAGCCTTCCCTGTAAGAGGTTGTCAGCAATAACCTTTTTGACCCACCCACATGGCAGAGCAGGCTTTATTTACTAAATATCTGCTCTCATCCTGCAATGACCCTTTGAAGCCCCCAATGACAAGAAAGTGTAGAGAATACAGTACGAGTACCTTACCTCACCTCTGGCTCAGAATGTCTTATGGACCTAGATAATCCCTTTCTATCTCTGGACTCTTCTGCATGTGGTGTCTCTGATTCTCATGTATATGGGGTTCCCATATACATACATGTATTAAATTTGGTTATTTTCTCTTGATAATCTGTCTTATGTCTGTTTAATTATTAGACCAGCCAGGAGAACCTTGAAAATAGAATGACGTTTGTTCGTCCTCCACACTTTCATACCACATCTGGGGAGTTCAAGTTCCAGATATTGGTTGTCTCCATTATAATTAGGGAATAATAACCTTTTATGCTTTGGGGAATTCATAGTTATTTTTTGTGGTTTTGTTCTTTATTTTTCACTGCAATTTTCTTTTCCTTTCTACTGACTAGCAGGATTGGGAGGAGATAGCACCTGGTTATGTCTTGCATCCCTAACTAACCCACTAGTCAAAATATAAACTTGTTCATAATGGGTTATTCTGAGAAATAAGGCAAAATTGCTTTTTGTTCCATGATCCCCACCCCTCCACACACCCACCCAGAGATACTTCCTGTCACAGTTATGACATTTATTAGGCTATGAGTTTTCAGCTCTCTTCCACGATAAAGCCAATTAAGCAAGAGCAATAGAGAAAGCAGTACTCCCCAACCCCTGAAGTTACCTCTTAATTAAAACCATTCCCATTTTGTAAATAAATGAGTTGAACCTGTTGATGAACGTGAGCGCCTGCTTGTAAAGGCATGGGAATTACCATCTTAAGCACTCGCTCCATTTCCTTGGTGTTCAGTTACAGCTACTTATCTGCTTTATCACATCGTGAAGTTGAGTACAGTCCAGCTAGCACACGCACTATCCGTGAAGGGTTTCAGCTTGAATCATGACTCCCTGAGGCTCAGTTCTTTTGGCATTAGCTTAGATGTGCATCGTACAGAGAGAAGCTTTGTTTGGGGCTTCAAAAAGAGTCAATCTTTTGGCACCTTTAAAATGTCTAGAACAAAGGGAGGGGGGTGCGGAGCTAGATTTTGGGGCTGGACCAAAAAAGATGAAGGGATTAAGCAAAAACAAAATACAAAAACTCATAGTCACAGACAACAGTATGATTATTACCTGGGGGAAAGTGGGTGGGAAGAGGTAAAAGAAGGTAAAAAGGAATAGATGGTGATGGCAGGAGATTCTACTTGAGGTGGTGAACACACAATACAACATACAGATGATGTATTATAGAAGTGTACCCCTGAAACCTGTATAATTTTATTTACTAATGTCATCACAATAAATTCAATAAAAAATAAAAATAAGTGATGTGTCCAGAACATTTGAACAAATTCAACTGCCCTGCAATTTGCTAATGTAGAATGTTATGTGTACCCTAAGTAACAACAACAGCTTGGAGAGACTGTAATGGTCCCTCCTTAATTTTGTTGCTCACACCTGGCAATATTTAGAACTATAAATAGAGTAGCCGACAGAGAGGAAGAAAAGCCGAAGAGATTTCCTGTTGTTGTCTCAACACACAGAACGAGAAGGTCTTTAAAGAGAGAAACAAAAAAATCACATCTGGAAAAGAATTAAGGGCCTGTTCTACTGAGGCATGAGCAGCTACAGGGTCTAGTAGTGTGTTGTAGTTAAAACATCCTGAATTCTGGTGGGATTTGCAGGACTCCTGATAATTATGGTGAAGTCGCAAGAAACTGTTTAATCTTTTCAGGATTAAAACCCAGTTGTAAAGCATTAGGACTCTGGATATAAAACTAGGGGGAAGGAGCATGTCTCCTCTGTTAGGTTTTCCATTCCAATTATCCATTATTAGAGAAGGCAGAGGAGACAGGCAAAGAGGGGGGTGGTAGAGGAAGAGGGGAGATACAGGGTCTTGATTGGGCCCTGGGAAAGGATCTAATTATAGTGTCAGCAAGGTAACCTGTAGCCAGAGAACATTCTATAAACTGTTCAGTAAATAGACTATTAGGCTCATTACCAGGCAGATAGAAACTGAATCTCTGCCTCTATCTCAGTGTGGATTGGCTGCTTTCTTAGATATCCCTCTTTGAGAAATCTAGGATTATACAGAGGCAGAAAGTATCACTTTTAGAAGTCTAGCAATCTCTTAGTAGGTGTGAAGGTGTAAAGAGCATAAAATGAGAAGGTTAAACAGGCTGGGTTCCAATTTCACCCCCATTTCCACTAGCCTCATGTTTTCAGGCATGTTACTTGGGTTTCCCAAGCCTTGGTTTCCAAGGTCACCCACCTCACAAATATACTGTGAGAATTAAATGAGATGATTCCTGGCAAAAACCTAGCAGAATGTGGACACTTAATCAGAGTTTCTTCCTTTCCCCTGGAATGCAAAAAGGCACTTACTTATTTGCCAGATAAACTGACCTAAGTGTAATTTTTTTGCTCCATTATTTTAGCATTACTCTTATGATAGTATAAAATAATTTCGGTGCTCTCTACCTTAGGGGAAGGGTCTTGCTATCTCAAATTTAAGAGTAAATTTAACTATTCATAGGTCTGAAACAGTAGCTATAGCCAGGTTTCTAATCCTCATTTTGTACCAAAGGATTCTAAGAGATTTGAGCATAATATCCAGCTATTTCAATGGGCTTTTTAAGAGTGTGAATTGACTTATAATACAGGCAGCCCCTTCTTTTCATGCGAAGGTTGAAAAAGCCATTTTTTTCCTGGGGATTATAGGATTATTTTTAATACTGTACTTCATAACTTATTCACAGACCTAAGGAACTTATAAATGTTAAATAATGGTGTGTAATGAGATTTTTTTTTTAGTTTTTAACAAAAGCATATTAAACTGTGAATTCCTAAGTTTCTCTTTGTTAGCCGTTTATTCTTATAACTTAGCCTAGTAGAAAAAAAAATTGGAAGATTCACAACATCTTATCTTTTTAAGTGGTCAAACAGAACCAAATTGACCCAGGATATCCCTGTTAAACAAATCTGTAACAGCTTCTCTGCATGTGGTCCAGCCTTAACAGGACTCTGCTTTCTGTTGTCCTTGGCTTTCTTCTATTAACCTCTGACAGCAGCCTCCACGCTGGTTTGAGGTTATATTGCCTAAAATTAAACCCTTTCATGTTTTTCAGTAGTGGAATATGGATTTTGTGTGTCACAGCACTTAGCCAGGAGAGTAACAGCGCATCCGTATCAAAGCCAAATGATGATTTTCCTACTAATATTTAACAGAAGCAAAGTAAACTTTATTACCAATGCTATAAATTTAAAGTCACATATTTTCACATTTTAAAAATTGTTTGACACCATTACAGATGTCCCCCATTTCCTTCCTTCTTTGCCCACCTCCCCCCAGCCTCCGCCCCTCCTCCCCAGCCTTCACCACACTGCTGTCTGTGTCCATGGGCTATGCATGTATGTTCTTTGGCTAATCTCTTCATCTTCTCTTATCCAGCCCCTCTCCAGCCTGTTCCATGTGTCCATGCCTCTGTTTCTATTTTGTTTGTCAGTTTATTTTGTTTGAAATGTGGATGTGACTTAATAATTTAGGGCAGTAGTCCCCAACCTTTTTGGCATCAGGCACTGGTTTCATGGAAGACAATTCTTCCACAGATGAGGTGGGGAGGGAGGGGGAGGACAGCATGCAAAGCTCAGGCGGTAATGCCAAGGAAGCTTCGCTTATTGTCTGCCACTCACCTCCTGCTGTGCAGCCTGGTTCCTAACAGGCCGAGGACTTGTACCAGTCCTTGGCCCTGAGTTTGGGAACCTCTGATCTAGGGCATCTTACCATAATTGTAAAAATGGAGGGGCGAGGGCAGACATGACCTTGTTCTCCTTGCTGGAACATGAGAGTCCTCATTGTTTATTCTTCGGTGGCACAATTTTAAAATTACAGCTTTACAAAGTTTCAATCAACAAAACATTTCAAGAACACTTCAGAAAGACTTTAAGTCCGTCTTATGGGTGATTTGGTAACCACTCATTGACGCTTTATGGTAAGATTGAAAAAGCCTGCAAGAGATCATGGTGGGGTATTCTTTTACTATGATGGCAAAGTATGTGGAAAAATATGGGCATCAGTGAAACTGAGTTGAAAACTGATTCAGAGGTCAGTCTCTGAATGAAATATTAGAAATACCTTGACTGATTTATTCCACTTACATTTTCCTTTACACACACACACGCGCACGCGCGGGCGAATGATATATAATAGAAATTTATGTCTACATAAATCTGAAAAATGTCTTTCAATAGGCATAAAATAAAAATTCTAAGTGATAGAAAAACATTTTATCAGAGCTTAATGGGTGATTTTTTTGTTTTTCTTAGTGGTGGACAATATAATGGTGAGCTACACTATGGATTGCACCTTCGACTTAATGTAATACAATATCATCATTCTTAGGAACATGTGTATTAGTCTATGGATTATTTTCTTGAAGAGATTTAAAAACTACTAGCCTGGGCCAATGTGGCTCAGTTTTGGGTGACATTCCATAAACGGAAGCGAAAAGTCACCGTTTTGATCACTGGTCAGGACATATGCTTGGGTTGCAGGTTCAGCCTCTGCTGGGGCACAAAAATTTGAGAAGCAACCAATTATTGTTTCTCACATTCATGTTTCTCTCTCTTCCCTTCTTCCCCTTCCTCTCTACGTATAAATAAGTAAAATCTTGAAAAAGAAGAGAGATTTAAAAAACTCCAAATTTCACATTCAGTTAGTTTAATATGCATATATGCTACATTACTATAAGCCATTAAAAGATAGATATTATATATAACATTGACTTTATGTGTGACAAAATTTTATCACTTTTGATAGGTATAATGAGAATGTATTAGTAAAGTTATCCCTAGGTTACTCTTTTTGTGGCCTGCTAAAGCATTTCAGATTGTCTTTATAGTGGAGGATGCAGCATGGAAAAAAATACCAAAACTTTTCAATGTCAAGTGGATTACAGGCTATATAAACAATTTCTGCTTGAATAGAAGTTTTGTTAAATATGTAAAACTGACAATGAATATTTGACAGTATTCATTCATTCAAAAATATTTATTGTCCACTATTCATGGTATTTTTGGGAACAGCAGTAAAGCCTTGTCACTGAGGAGCTTAGGTTCTAATGGGGTGCACAATAAATAAGGTAAACAAGTCATTTCTTTCTTTTGATTTTTTTTCCAGGTTTATTGAGATATAATTGACATACAACATTGTGTAATTTTAAGGTATACAACTTGATGAGTTGGTACATGTATATATTGGGAAATAATTACCACAATAAGGGTAGTTAACACATCCATAATCAAACATACTTATAATTTTGTATGTGGTGAGAACTTTTAAGATCTAGTCTGTCAGCAACCTTTAAATACACAATACATATTGTTAACTATAGTCATGGTGTTGTACATTAATTAGATCCCTAAAGCTTACTCATATTGTATCTGGAAGTTTGTGCCTTTTGACCAACATCCCCCTCCCCATTTCCTTCACCCTTAACCCCTGACAACCACTACTCTACTTATAATTCTGTGAGTTTGACTTTTTTTTTAGGTCCCAGATATAAGTGAGATCATCTTTATTTGTCTTTCTATGTATGACTTACTTCACTTACGAAAATACCCTTATGTTTTGTCCTTATTGTCCCAAGTGGCAGGATGTTCTTCTATTTATGGCTGAAAAATATTCCATTTGTGTGTGTGTGTGTGTAGTATTTTATGGCTGAAATGCACACATACCCAAGGTCTGTCCAGCAAAAGCCCAGGCATTGTTAATGTGACAAGAACAGTTTGTGTGACATCTATGTAACCTGGCAACCAAAGAGAGTGGATTGGAATGTGCAAGTGTGAACAGCGACAACTTCATAGTACTAGTCATGGGGGCGGTAGATGCTGCTGAGTGAGCATGTGTACTGTGTGGCTGTCCCTATTCACAATGAGCGAATAGAGTAACAAATCTCCATTACATTTTGCGTTAAGCTTGAACGTTCTTCCACAGAAACTATATGGATGATCCAGAAGGCTTTTGGAAGATAATGCAATGAGTGCAGCACAAATAAAAGTGTGGCATACTTTTCAAAGATAGTCAAGAATATGTTTAAAGTGATCCACATTCTGGAAGGCCTGCAATAAGCAGAACATCTGAAAATGTTAAATGTGTATGGGCTGCCAATCAACAAAGATCAGTGACTGACAGTGTAAGAAGTAGAAGCTGATCTAAGGATTCCAAAAACTGTGCCTGAGATTTTGACACGAGATCCTGGCATGAAACGTTTTGTGACAAAATTCATTCTACTGGAGCAGAAGGAACATCTTGCTGCAGTTGTTAATGACTTGATTCAAACCACTATCAAAGAACCAGATTTTCTCAAGAAGGTCATAACTTTGAAGGGGACTGAGGTGTCATTTTCCTATGTACAATGCTTGTATCTTCTTCAATAAATGTTTCTATTATACATAGTACATGTCTGGGTACATTCTGGACAGACATTCATCTGTTGCTTGACACTTAGGTTTTTCCTATGTCTTGGCTAGTGCGAATGATGCTACAATGAACATTGGGGTACATATACAGATATCTTTTTAAGATTAAACAAGTTTTATTGTGTGATAACCAATAAGTGCAAAGGGGAAAGATTAAGAGGGAAAGAATATAGGAAGTTTTGAGAAGAGTTCAAAATTTTAGATCAGGTGGCCTAGGAAGTCCTTCCTGAGAAAGTGCCATAAGAGCAGAGCCGTGAAGAAAGTGAGGAATCTATCCATGTGAATATCTGAGAGAAGCACATTCTAAGCAGAGAAGCAGACAACAGGCACCGAGCCCCATAAGCAGAAATATGCCCAGCGTTTTCTAGGAATGAGGCCAGAAGAGTTGGTATCTGGTGAACAAATCCAAATGCTTTAGACTAGGTCAGAGAGCTAAATAAGCAGAGCAGCCCATGGGGGTGTTATAGATCAGAGAGAAAGGATCTTGACCCTTCCCAGTAGGTGAGATGGGAAGGCACTGAAAGCCTTTGTGTGGAGATGTGCCATGGTCTGACTGGCATTGTATGCGGATGTCCTGGCTATTGTGTTAAGAACAGACTGGACGTATATAGACAGGGGTTTGTAATAATCCAGTGAGAACTATAATGGCTTAAACTCAGATTGTTGTAAGAAGGTTTTTAAAATCCAGTTTTTGGATATATTTTGAAGGGTGCACTATTATGATTTACTGAACTGGATGTAGGGTGAGAAAACCATAAATTCAATGATTACTCTAAGATTCTTGGTTGTGAGCAACTGAAGAAGAGCTAGCATTTATAGAGGATAACAATGGGAATATTGTACAAGGAGTAGGATTTGGGGGAGAGAGTGAGGAAATTTTGGATATGTGAAATTTGAGATAACTATGACCATCTATAGAGAAGTATCAGGTAGGCAGTTCGATACACAAATGTGGAATTTAGACAGATATTAACATGGAAGTCATTAGCATATAGATGGTATTTAAAGCCATGCGACTGCGTGACATCACCAAGGGAGTAAAGCTTGGTATTCTGAAAGCCAGGGCAGAAAATGTTTCATAGAGAGAGGCCTGAGCATTGAGAACTGAAGATGGACCCCTGGACTGAGCCAGGAGACTATCGCTGGAGGCCTGAGGGCATTTTGCTGTGGGGTTGTCCTGACTGTAGTGGGACGTAGCGAGGAGGTGAGAGGATGAATGGATTAAAAGGGGTACAGACAATGATTTAAAGGAATTTTCCTATAAAAAGGAAAGGAAAAAAAGAGTGAAATGGGACAATGGATAAAGCAGAAATCGTTTTGCTTTTTGGATAATAGAAATACAAACGGAATGTTGATGGAATTAGCAAGTATAAAGAGGGGAGAAAACAATCAAGAGGAGAGATATGCCAAAGCTCATATTGGTTCTGGTGGGGAAGTGGAGAAGTGGCTTTAGCAAGGAACTGCTAAAAATACATTTTTCAGACATTCCAATTATGTTTTATGCCATTCTATATTCCTCTCGCCTGAGTCCTTTCTCTTTTTCATTGATGGTGTCAATGAAAGAGCATCCAGCCTGTAGAAAAGTCTTATAAGAGTTTGTATGAGCCAGATTTTGAAGTCATGGCCAGAAGCAAAATCTCAATGGATTGAGAAAATGCCCCAGAGAATGGTAGTTTTGCAAGTTATTTTATACACTAAAATCAAAGGAGAAAATATAAGGAGATGGTTACATGGAATTTTTTGGTGGTAGATTAAGGAGACTGGAGAAAGAGATGTGGGGAAATCTCTAGAATTTACAGAAATCAAAATGGACAAACATATAGTTCTTTCACACTGGTGGGTACAGGATAGTTATAATTAACATTTACAGCACATAGAGATGGTATGTGAGGAACAAGATAACAATGAGGGGTTCTGTGGTCTCATGCTCTGGTTGTGGCTCTGACAGGTCCAGAAAAGAAAATTACTCTGACATTTCAAAGGTATGCTATTCTAGATGCATAAGAACAAGGTAAAGGTTGACCTTTGCTAAGGAAGCTATAGTCCTTGGACATGAATACCCTCTATGACCTGTCCAGTTATGAATTTCTTTTCTTTCTTTCTTTCTTTTTTTTTAAAAATACATTTGTCTCTGCCTCCCCTCCACCACTTTCCCTTGCCCCCTCCCTGCTTCCCTCCCTCAGCTCTTCCCTTTTGGTTTTGTCCATGAGTCCTTGCTATATGTTCCTTGACTTTCCCCTTCCTTTCCCTTTCCCTGCCCGCCCCTCCCTCCTTCCCTCTTGTCTCTGTTGATTTATTTTCCTTTCAGTGTTGCTGGTCATATTTTCCTTGCATCTTTGTATTGTTGGTTAGGTTCTGCTTATAGGTGAGATCATATGGTATTTGTCTTTTGCCCCCTGGCTTATTTCACTTAGCATAATGCTCTCGAGTTCCATCCATGCTGTCACAAAGTTTAGTAGTTCTTTTTTCCTTTCTGCTGCGTAGTATTCCATTGTGCATATGTACCATAATTTTTTGATCCAGTCATCTACTGATGGACACTTAGGTTGCTTCCAACACTTGGCTATTGTAAATTGTGCTGCTAGGAACATTGGGGTGCATAGGTCCTTTTGTATTGGTGTTTTGGTGTTCTTAGGTATAGTCCCAGCAGGGGAGTCACTGGATCAAAAGGCAGTTCCATTTTCAGCTTTTTGAGGAAATTCCACACTGCTTTCCACAATGGCTACACCAGTATGCATTCCCACCAACAGTGGACTAGGGTTCCCTTTTCTCCACAGCCTCGCCAGCACCTGTTGTTTGTGGATCTGTTTATGATGGCCATTCTGACCGGTGTGAGGTGGTACCTCATGGTGGTTTTGGTCTGCATTTCTCTGATGGCTAGTGATGCTGAGCATCCTTTCAAATGTCTCTGGGCCCTCTGTATCTCCTCCTTGGAAAAGCGTCTGCCCAGGTCCTTTGCCCATTTTTGGATTGGATAGTTTGTCTTCTTGGAGTAGAGTCAAGTGAGTTCTTTATATATCTTGGAGATCAAACCTCTATCTGATGTATCATTAGCGAATATATTTTCCCACAGGGTTGGTTGTCCAGTTATGAATTTGTGATCAGATATCCTATGTGCTTACTCTTGATCATTGAGCCTGTCAGCCCTGCCCCCTCTGTCCCCTCCTTTCAGCTTGTCAGGTTGATAACAGAGCTCTTTATTCATTTATGTTAGGATTCTACCATTTCATTTCTTTAGTAAAGTGTTTCCTCTGTATCTCAGCTCATGAATTCATGGAGATCTCTCTCTTCTCTGAGCTAATTGCTCTTGTAATCTGTCCATTAAGTTGATTATTAGTCATCTTTTTATGTGCAGCTGTCTTTTCCATTAAATTGTAAGTTCCCTGATAGTAGTGATCATGTCCTGCCTATGCTAAGTGCCCATTAAAAGCTAGCTGATTCTGTCCCTACCACTTTCATTGAAACTGATTTCCTCCTTTAAAAGTCCCTCAAAAGTGGAGCTTATTATTAGTCTCTGTGTAAAAAAGTTCTCCATGTACTACAAAAGTATTATTAAATTGCCTTTTGGTCTCATGTCTTTCACTTTTTAATACTGTTTAAATCTCTAATTTTTATTTTTGTTTTCTTTGACACCTTTCCAAATACATTCTTTTCTTTCTCCGCTATGCTCTTCTTTATTCTTTTTTTTTCCCCTCTCTGATTTTAATTAGGGAATCTGAGATGTGTGCAGAAGGTAGGAATTTAGAATAGACTGATATTTGCCTTTTTCCACAGTGAGGGGGAAAATGTGAGGATTGACCAGACTATGATGTGTATGTGATTGTGCATTTGTGTGTATGTACACATTCCTGATAAAAGCAGCGTTATGTGAAAAGGTAAAGAGATAAAATTATAAAGTTTTATCTTATCTATAACTATATATTTATCCACTAGAATAGTGCCTAGCCTTCACATATTTATTGAATAAATATATCAATGAATTAATCACTCCCATGATGATCAGTAACTTCCACTATTTTTCTTTCCATGTAAACATCAGGTCCATCTTTAGCTTGCCATTCAGTTATATGATCACTACCCTAAATTCCCAAGCCATAAAAATAATAGCTTATAATAGATAATATAAACTGAACAAACATATAAGGCAGCTCTGAAATTTTGTAGCTGTGTGACTTTGGACAGGCCATTGATCCTTTAAGTGCCTCTATTTTCTTATCTGTAAAACAGGACTGGTAATACCTACTTTATAGGGCTGTTGTGATGATTAAATGAGTTAAGATAATAGTTTATAGTAATGAGGCAGGATAGTAAGAAGCTAGGAAAATTCCTTAGCAAGTGAAATGGGGACACTAGGCAGGTAGTTAAACAGACTGGCTGAGCAATTTATAGCCAGATAATAAAAGGTCTTATCTTCCCTAACCAGGGACACTTAGGAGCAAATGGTTTATACATTCCAGACCCTGCAGGGGCAGACCCGCTTTTGGTTTCTGGTGAAATTCTTTGAAATTGAAACTGTCCAGAGAATGACCCTGACCCCACTATATGCTAATTTTGATGAATCAGCATATTAAAGGACACACCTGGAAAGTTGTTGCATAGTCTGTTGGGATCCTCCCCTGAGATCTCCCCTAAAATTCCTGCCTTTAGGAAATGGATAAAAACTCTTAAGACAAAGGACCCCGTGTGCATTCTCCCTGGAGCATGTTTGCACCTTCCCCGCCTTCTTTCTTCAGGCATGTATTTTTGCTTTCTTTCACCTAAGCTCTAAAGGTCCCTATGGGACTTGCAACCAGGGAAGCAGCTGACAGTGGGCAGTGGCAGCTCATCTCAGGCTAACCCCCTGCACCTGTCTGCATAGGTCTTCCTTTTGTCTTTGTAACTGATTTCCTGAGTCCACACAGCCCAGCTAGCTCACTTCTGCTCTGGGACTTTCTAAAGGGTCAAGGTAGCCTCGCTGAGGCTCTTCCTCATGTTTCCAAAAGGCCAAGGCAGCTCTGCCTGGGCTCACTGTTGCTATGATCTTTTCTCATTTATCTCAAGTCCTTCCTTTGTTTCACTGTCCCTAGCTTTAATAAACATACTCTCAAAATTACATGGATTTGTATTATGAAATCTTCCCTGTATAAAGTCAAGAACCCACATTTTCCAGACTGTGCTGGAGGCAGACTTGCCTTGGTCCTGGTCCCTTTCTTGAGTTAGTAATTATAAATTTAAATCTTATGAATCTTAATCTTACCTTCATCTTTTTAGATGTGGTAACTGAAGGCTTAGAGAGGTTTAAGACCTTCCCTGTAGCTAAACAGCTAGTAAAAAATAGAGGCTCACCTTACTGCATGGCCTGTCTACTGTGGTTGCACACAAGGCTCAGACAAGGAATAAAATGTTTTCTGTTAAGGCCTTTCCATTACACAGAAAAGTTAGCTGGGTCATTGAGGACCCAGAGGCAATAGAAGTAAACTGTTGTTGAGGAAATGATTGTAGAAAGCAAATCTGAGGATAGAGGAAGTAATGTAAAAGTCATTGGAGCTAAGGGGGTGATCATTGAAAAAAAGGATAATAAATGCTCCTACACTTATTAAGTGTAGGAATGGGCATAACCCGTTCTTAGTTGTCAAGTTTGACCTTAGATGCTTTGTTTTTGAAAGTCTGGAAGATTGTGGGGGTTCAGAATGAGTCACACCAAAATGTGCTTCTGTGGTATTTGGATTGTTTTCAGCTAAAGATAATTTTAGCCTCAGGTTCAAGAGAAACTTCTGCCTTGCCATTTATCTACCTAGAAGAACTTGAATTAAGGGCCTTGCCCATAATCACTGAGATTCTCTTTTTGACCCACTGAGAATCTTTTTTTTATTTTGACCCACCAAACTTTTATTTCCTAAGCATTTGCTGTTCTTATCATCCTGCAATGACTCTTTGAAGCCCCCATGGTGTATTTCCTCATTCCTAGCTCAGAATGTCTTCTATACCTAGATCCCCCCTTCTATCTCTGTATATGGGGTCTCTGACTTTCATGGAAGCTGGGATCCTATATGTGTGTGTGTGTGTGTGTGTGTGTGTGTGTGTGTACACACACACACACACACACACACATATATACACACACATATATATATACACACATATACATACACATATATATATATGAATTAAATTTGCTTATTTTTTTCTTGCTAATTTGTCTTGTGTCTATTTGATTATTAGATCAGCCAGAAGAGTCTCGATGGTAGATGAAATCTGTTCCTCCCCACAAGACCATGTTCAGATTAGAATGTCAAAACTATTTCCAGGCTCTCCTCATGAACTTATTACTCAGTTGGACATTACATTAGTAAACAATGCAGGATGACTGGGTTTGTTTGTAATCCCCGTTTCCAGGGATTTACTGCTGTCATTTCTTCTGCAAATGACTACATATCTTTTTTATTATGCTCTCTGAAAGTAGCAGGGTCATAAACTTGATATTAATGAGTCAGCAACTTACTTTATTAAAACCATTCCTTGGACAATATTTTGGTGATCTTTTGGAACTATTCTAGCATCTCTATTATGTCCATTTTCCTCTTTCTTCCTTAACGACAGTCCTGAAGGAGTAATTCTAGGAAAAAAAAGGAGGACAAGCTGTGCAACAGAAAAGAATGCATCTTTAAAAACTAGAAAAGCCTGGGAGATAGCAGGAATAAATGTTGGGAAGATTGTGCCATGGGAAGATCTGTTTCAGTCATAAGTCGATGTGAACTTCTCTAGTTGGAATCAAGGCACCACAAAATGGAATCATTGAAGTGGTGAGCCTTCCTTATTTCTTACCTGCACTTTCCACTTTTGGGTTGAATGTGACCTAAGCGGCATTATCAGAGTAGAGAAAGTTGGGAGGTGGTTGAGATTGTTCTATTGTACAATATAATATAGTGACTCTATCGGATCCTTCAGACTTTTTCTCGCTAAGCATTTGTACCTGGAGCAGTGCTTGAAGTAGTTACTGCTTCCTGTTCTGGGCTGTTACCAATATAATCTCTTGATCGCCACAGCGGGAGGGTGTGGCAAGGTCGTTGGAAGGTGGTGGTGGGCTCCCGACTCACCCCGGCAGTGTCTGGGCTGCAGCTGGTCCTCTGATTCCACCTAGTGGTAAGGCCTGGATGTGGCCACTGATCGTCTTGCGACCACCCTCTTGCTACCAGCTGTCAGGCTCCAGAGTTTACTAAACAATACAAAAGAGCCCAGAGAATACTTTATACAATAAATACATAACCATTAAAAAATTTTTTTTGAGTCATATCATATATACAGTACAGTGTACAAGTGTTCGATCAATTTTTACGTACACTAACTGCAATCAAGATACAATAATAGTATATTTTTAGCAACCTATGACGTTACATGAGGTTTGTTCACAGGTACTATTTATTTTTAAATTCTAATATAGGTTGACAATGTATTGTTTTCTGGTGTGGACTACTCTAAATTAAGTTACTTTAAATATGTTTGTGTATGTTTCAATTACCTTCTGTTTCTTTCTATTTTAGTGTTAACTAACCAAACTGCCTTTCCAAAGTTGTAGTTATCATTAACACTATTTTTTTAAGGCATATAGCATAAGCATTAATACCTTATTCCTCCCTTAATCTTTCTTGCCACAATGCAGTTACATTTTTTAAAATTAGAAAAGTATCAGATGAACTCATTTAAACACAAAGGATACTCTACTATATATTAAATAATAGTAAAATTTTTCACTTAATCTATTCTTATTTTATTTCTCAGAGGTTACCAGTGCTAATAGTGTTGAGGTTTTGTTTCAAATTCTCTATGCACATCAAACTATGTTATAGCATATAAATGGGATAATTTAGATATTATGCTTTGTTTTTTTATATATAATTTTGTTTTAAAATGTAAAAAAAAATCACAATGTACATATTTTTCTGCTACAGATTTTCTCTAGTAGAGAGTTCCTATGAAATTTTCTTAAACCAAAGTGTAAAGTAAAGAAGCAATTACATTAGGACACATCTTGCTAATGGATACAGAAAGTAAGATGAGGAAAAGCAAAGATGCTAACAGACACAATTTAAAGCTATGGTGGTTTGATGCTGAGATGCTGAGAGTGGGCTCACTGGAAAACAAATGCTGAACAGTATTTTTGCTTTTCACCTTTTCTTATAATCCCATTATGAGGACCTCATCACCTCATTTAAACCTGATCACCTCCCAAAGGCCCCATCTCCAAATACTATCACGTTGGGGGACAGGGCTTCAACACGTGAATTTTTGAGAGATACAATTCATTCAATAGCAGTGGTATAGAATATACTGTGGTTGTCATCTGAAGTCAGAATATTTAAAGGATATTTAATATCTATGTTCTAAAGTGCCCTAAAAAGATATTTAGAGCTCAAATACTAATCAATTTTTTTTTTTTTTGTATCTTGTATACTAGGAAGTAAAGAATTTGAGTCAGCCATGACTTGGCATTTAGAACTACCCATTTTATTATGATTTTTCTGATCTTTCTCAGTTCATTTAGTTTTGATACACTAGTGTAACTTTACTCTTTTCATTCAGTCTAAGATCTCCACATGCCATATATCCACCAAAACAGACAAGCAAAAATTTAGAGTTTATTACATAAAATGATTAATTTTGCCATTCTGAACCTATGATTAACATCTGTAATCAGATATTGAATGTATCCCTTGTTCAAAATATAGAGATGAGGAAAATACTTGTCTGTGTGCGTGAATTCAGATCACAAGAAGACCTGACACACATTGTGGAAAGAGCCTGTTGGCTCTCACTCCTAAGTGGTAGGACAGGTGCCAGATTTTAGAAATGAGGTGAGATCTGTCTGAAAGGCAGAGGGGTGGAACAGATTAACAGAAGTAGATCCTTTCTTTGAGAATCTAAAGCCATTTCCAAAGCCATCTTCTCTCCCTAAATTACCTGACCTCACACTTTTCTAATGTGTGCATGAAAATTATTGACCTTCAGAAGTCATCTTTATTTTCTTTCTGATGGGAGGAGAGTAGGACATCTTTGTTAGATTTTGAATCCAAATTTTGCTTCCTCCATAAAACAATATGGTAAGTTTTTCTTCTTTGCCTATGTTTATAGTTGCCTGGGACAGTTTAAATAATACAGGAATCCTGTAAAAGTTTGATAGAATTCACCAATGAAAACAACCTGGTTGTTGTCTTTTAAGTGGTGGAAGCTAGGAGGAGATGACGGTAGTTTTATATTCCTTTCTAGTTTCTTTATAATAATTAGTCTCTCTAGGTTTTAAATTTTATTTCCAGTTAATTTTAGAAACATTTTAACATATTTTTGACTTATATTTCAGAACATCTGGCATATGATTATATATAGGACTCATTTATTTTTCTAAATTTTCTCTATTATTAAATAACCCCTTTCTTACAAACTTTTCAACTAACCAGTTATTTCAATACCTTAGAGCCAGAAATTTATACTGACCTGACATAGCTGGAGCATGCCATCTGTCTGCATTAATGAAAAATAATTTCCACAATAGACTGAATCCATCTGTTTGTTTTGTGGAATAGGTACGCGACAGTTGCCCTAAACATGTATTTCTCAGGTTGTTGTTTGGAGATAGTAACCACAGCAGTTACTGGAACAGAGCAAATTTAATACAAAGCTAGAAATAAGATTAGTTCTAGGCAACTAGGTAAAAGGGTGAAGAAAATTCTTTTAAGATAATATTAATATAGCAAGTAGAGAAGAATCTCTACCACTCTGTATTAGCTTGTTAGGGCTATTATGACAAAATACCACAGACTATGTAGCTTAAACAGAGATATTTATTTTAACAATTCTGGAGGCTAGAAGTCTGAGATGAGGTATCAACAGGTCTCTCCTTGGTTTATAGATAGCTGTCTTTTTTCTACTTTCATACAGCTTTCCCTTTGTACTTGTATAAATCTAAATTTCTTCTTATAAGGACACCAGTCATATTGGATTAGGATTCAGACTAATGGCCTCATTTTAATTTAATCATCTCCTTAAAGACCCTAGTTTCAAATACAGCCACATTCTGAGTTTGTGGGGGTTAGGGTCTTAATATACAAATTTAGGGGCACAATTTGTTTTATAACGCAGTCCTAAGAAAGAGGAAACCATTAAAAGCTTAGAAAGGTTCCTATAGAACTCAACTCAGACCATTGAGGAAATGGGGGCATTGGTCTGGGTTTGTGTCTCTGAGCTTAGAAACCTAAAACACAGCATGAATGTAAGATATATAAGTTTCTACTTCTGTTAAAATGGAATTAGAAGGACTGAGCTTACCCCCACTGTGTGAAAATAAACAAAGCAGAAAAGTAGACAAAATATATTAAACCAGTTTTTAAGACATTGGAAATCAAGCAATGAAGGACAATAGTCCTGGAAAAATGGGGAACAATCAGGTGAGCCATTTGGCTGACCCAGCTTAGTGACCTGAGGAAGGTTCCAGACTATGGCACAAGGAGGGAAACCCAGGCAGAGGCTGGCAGACTCTGCATTGACGTGACAGAGCCAAGAGTCTGGGGAGACTGAGGCAGCTAGAGTTCTTAGTACAGTGCCAGACATGAAGGAGCTGCACCAGAGAGAACTCTGGGATCTGCAGATGGTTTTTCTTGAGTTTTCGGGAGAATACTTTTCAACCCATGCATGTGAGGAAATGACCCAAGGCTGAGGAAAGAACCCTCTGACATGATTGGTGGTAATAGAACATAACACTCACAGGGCCAGAAAAATGCCTAATTGGAAAAGCTCATAACTCCTGGTGCACTGCAGACACTACCCAGAAGCACCTGGCCTCAGTAGCAGGGAGTAATTAACTCTAGACTAAACCCAGCTATGGCCATTCCTAATAAATCTTAAATGCAAAGTCAAAAAGAATTAAACCACTTCCAAGTCACTTAAATGTACCCCCAAACAAAACTCAAGAATATTTATGGAAATTCAAAACTATCCAAGACCCATCAAGGTAAAATTTAAAATGTCATCAGGTATACAAAAAAAAAAAAAAAAAAAAAGGAAAAAAATCAGTCAATGCAATTTAAGAACTAACCCTTACAAGGTCTATCTAGAAGGTATCCAACCATGTAATATGAAGAGTAGAAACATTTATTGAAGATTCAAGATACAAGAAACATTGTATGTAGGACAATGGTGCTTCGGTCCCTTTCAAAGTAGGCACCTTGGGACCTCACACAGTTCTTCCAATCACCATCAGCTGCCCTGTGGTATTTTCCTGGATCTTGTCAATGGTTTAAAATCTCTTCCCTTTAAAAGGTGATTTTATTTTTGGGAGAAGCCAGAAGTCACAGGGCACCAAATCTGGGCTATAGTGGGGCTGAGTACCCTGGGTAATTTGATGTTTCATCAAAAAACTTTGCACGAGACAGAGATACATGAGTGAGTATGATGCGATGTAGCTGCCAATCACCAGTTGCCCACAACTGTGGCCTTCTGAGTCGTCTGAATAGTTTCTGTGGAGAAATATTCAACCATAATGTAAAAGACTGATGGAGATTCATTGCTCCACTCACTCAGTTATTTTGTTTTGTTTTGGTTTGTTTTTTAAATTATATTTTATAGATTATATTCTTACAGTTGTCATGATTTTTCCCTTTGCTCCTCCATCCAGCACCCCCCACTCCCTCAGGCAAACCCCCACCATTGTTCATGTCCATGGGTCATGTATATAAGTACTTTGGCTACTCCATTTCCTGTACTGTATTTTACATTTCCATGGCTAATCTGTGACTACCTATTTGTACTTCTTAATCCCCTCAATAATTCACCCATTCCCCAACAGCCCCCTCCTATCTGGCAACCATCAAAACCCTTTCTGTATCGATAATTTTGTCTCTGTTCTTGTTTGCTTATTGTTTTTTAGATTCAATTTTTGATAGATATGTACTTATTGCCATTTTGTTGTTCATAGTTTTGATCTTCTTTTTCTTAGATAAATCCCTTTAACATTTCATATATTAATGGCTTGATGATGGTGAACTCCTTTAGATCTTTCTAGTCTGTGAAGCTCTTTATCTGTTCTTTGATTCCAAGTGATATCTTTGGTGGGTAGAGCAATCTTGGCTGTTAAGTCTTTGCTTTTCACAACTTTGAATAATCCTTGCCAATCCCTTCTTGCCTGTAAAGTTTCTTTTGAGGAGTCAGCTGACAGTATTACAGGCAGTCCCCTGTAGGTAACTAACTTCTTTTCTCTTGCTGCTTTTAAGAGTCTCTTCTTTATCTTTAATTTTTGGCATTTTAACTATGATGTGTCTTGGAGTGGGTCTCTTTGCATCCATCTTGTTTGGTAAAAGGCAAAAGATTTATATGATCTGAAGAGAAACCAGAGTATAGAATCCATCTTGTTTGGGACTCTCTGTACTGCTTGGACTTACATGACTATTTCCTTCACCATATTGGGGAAGTTTTCTTTCATTATTTTTTCAGAGATTTCCTGTTTCTTGCTCTTTTCTGCTACTTCTGGCATCCCATGATACAAGTGTTGGTACATTTGAAGTTGTCCCAGAAGCTGCTTATACAATCTTAGTTTCTCCAGATTCTTTTTTCTTTTCATTGTTCTGATTGGTTGTTTTTTTTCCTTCCTTATGTTCCAAATCGTTGATTTGATTCTCAGCTTCATCAACTCTACTGTTGTTTCCCTGTTAATTGTTCTCATTTCATAGAGTATCCTTTGTTTCTGACTGGATCTTTTTTATGCTGTTGAGGTCTTCACTCAGTTCCTTGAGCATCTTTATAACTAGTGTTTTGAACTGTGCATCTGATAGATAGATGGTTTTTCTCCATTTTGTTTAGCTCTTTTTCTGGAGTTTTGATCTGTTTTTTCATTTGGGACATGTTTCTTTGTCTTCTCATTTTGGCAGCTTCCCTGTGTTTGTGTCCATGTATTAGGTAGAGCTGCTTTGACTCCCTGTCTTGGTAGTGTAGCCTAATGTATAGGTGTCCAGTAGGCTCCAGAGGCACATCCTCCCCATCACCCAAGCTGGCACTCAATGTGTGCCCTTTGTGTGGGCTGAGTACACCCACCTCTTGTAGTTGCGCTTTGATTGCTGTGCACAGGTCATGCGAGAGATTTACTGAGGCCAGTCAGCTGCAAGGACTTGCTGTGACCACTGACCACCACCCTCTGCCCTATTTGGAGGATCAACCGTGCAGGGTCAAAGTGGTGGTACACTGATGTGGCTTGTGGCTGCCCACTGGGTGAGCTGGGTCTGGTGTTTCCCGGGTGGTACATGACAAGGTCAGTCCCCATCTATGTTTTGCCTGGAGACACCCTGCCTGAGCTCTAAAATGATCTTAGATGGCTGCTACTTTTTCTGGGCTTGGAGATTCCCAAGCTGTGAATCTAGGCTGGCTGCTGTTGTTTGTTTGAGAGGATTTAGGAAGTTGTGAAACCTGAGCCAAGAGTAGCTAGTCATATGGAAAAGAAGTTGGGTGGGCCCATAAGTTGGGTGGGATGGAGTCTTGGGATCTCCATGGCAGGGCCAACAGTGTTATCCAGGCTGATGGAGCCTCAGATATAGCACCAGCTTGCTGGCTCTGTGGCTCTGTCAAGGGAGGGTTCAGAAAAGGGACTAGGGCCTCTGTTTGCCTTGATGCCAGTCACTTCAGTTTCTCCCTATATGCCATTGGTGTCTTTCAAGCTGTTATATCAGTGCTGGAGCTCAGAGGGAGGGAGTCTGAGCAGGTGAGTCTGTGTGTGGGTTCTTCAAATGGAACTGCTTGGGGCTCCAGAAATGTCTTCTGCAGATTCAATCCCTGCTAGTTTTTGCAGCCAGAAATTGTGGAGATTGATCTTCTTGCCATTGGTACCTTGGGCAGGGGGGTCTGATGTGGTGCTGGGACTTCTCGCTCCTGAGATATTTCACCCAAATTTTTATCCACTTCACATGGATGTGGGGCCAGCCCATTCCACATCTGTGCCCCTCTTTACTAGTCTGGATGGATGTAGTTTTTTAAATTTTGTAGTCAGACCTCCATTCAACTCAATTTCTGACAGTTCTGAGTGATGGTTGTTCTATATTTTAGTTGTAATTTTAATGTGAATGTGCAAAGAGGAGAACCATGTTTGCCTACACCACTATCTTGCCCAGAAGTCTTCATTCAGTTATTTTGAATGCAATGGCCACACAATACACATGCTCACTCTATGGCATCTACTGCCCCCACTGACTAGTACAGTGAAGTCATCATTGTTCACACATGCACATTCCAGTCCACTCCTTTTTGCTGTCAAGTTACATCGATGTCAAGAAAACTGTTCTCATTATATTAATAATGGCTGTACTTTTCCTGGACAGACCTTCATATGTTGGAAGTAGAAGGACATTAAAAAGTTATTATATTTCATAAGCTTAAAAGTAAAATAAAGACATGGAGATATTTAAAAAAAAAGACTGAAAGTGAACTTTTAAAGCAAAAATGACAATGTCATTGTAACAGCTTCATTTTTAATAGTCAAAAAGTGGAAACAATTCACATACCCATTGACAGATGAATAGATAAACAATTGTTTGAGTATTCATACAATGGTATACTACTCAGCAATTAAGGTGGTGAACAATTTAGTCACGCAATGACATGAATGAATCTCCAAATAATTATGCCAAATTTAAGAAACTAGGTAAAAAAAGTACAATCAAAACCCAATATCACCGATTGTGATAGAAAGCAGATTAGTGGTTGCCTTGAAATGGGAGTAGGCAAGGATTACAAAGGATCATGAGAAATTTTTTTGATGGGTGAGTGATGTATTTTTTTGCTATCTTAATTGTGATAATGGTTTCATGGGTGTATACATTTGTCAAAACTTACAGAATTGAACACTTTGAATATGTGATGTATAGTTTATGCCATCTCAGTTATATTTTTAATTGTTTTTAAAAAGGTTATAACTTTATCTTGAACAAGTTAAAAAATTTAAAAAAATATAGTTGACATTCACTATTATTAGTTTAAGTTGTACAACATAGAGATTAGATATCTATATAATTTATTAAATGATCTACCCAATAAGTCTAGTACTTGACTGGCACTGTACTAGTTACTATAATATTATTAACTATATTCATTATGTTGTACTTTACATGCCTGTGACTATTCTGCAACTACCAATCTGTACTTTTTAATTCCTTTGACTTTTTCACCCAGCCCCCCAAAATCATAATTCTTTCTTTGTTTGACTTATTACACTTAGCATAATACTTTCTAGGCCCATCCATGTTGTTGTAAATGGTAAGACTTCATTCTTTTTTATGGCTGAGTTACATTCCATTGTGTATATGTACCATACCTTCTTTATCCAATTACCTATTGATGGGCACTTATGTTGCTTTTATATCTTGACTACTGTAAGATGCTGCAATGAACATAGGGGTACATATATCTTTTTGAATTAGTGTTTTCATATTTTTCAGGAATTAGTCACATGGTAATTCTACTTTTAATTTTTTGAGAAATCTCTATGCTATTTTCCATAGTGCTGGTACCAATTTTCAATCCCACCAACAGTGCATGAGAGTTCCCTAAAAGGCTATAAAATTAATGGTAGTATTTACAAGTCTTGAAATTGTTTCCTTTCAGGAAACTGTTACACAGTAACCTGTACTTGTATGTAATTTATACTCTTTAACATTAATGCGCAGTTGCTGTATCTGTGACTTAATTTTGGTGTAAAAGTTTTCTTTTTTTTCTTTCTTTTTTTAAAAAAAGGTTTTATTTATTTATTTTTAGAGAGGGGAAGGGAGGGATAAAGAGGAGGAGAGAAACATTAATGTGTGGTTGCTTCTTGTGTGTTTCCTACTAGGGACCTGGCATGTGCCCTGACATGTGCCCTGATGAGGAATCGAACTAACAACCTTTCACTTTGCAGATCAATGCTCAATCAAATGATCCACACAAATCAGGGTTCTTTCTTTTTTTAAAATATGTTTTATTGATTATGATATTATAGTTGTCCCATTTTTTTTCCTCCTTTGCTGCCCACTGCTCTGTACCACCCTTCCCTTCAGTAATCCGCCCCTTCCTTAGTTCATGTCTATAGGTTGTACATATAAGCTCTTTGGCTTCACATTTCCTATACTATGCTTTACATCTCCCATCTATTTTGTACCTATCAATTTATACTTCTTAATCCCTGCACCTCTTCATCCATTCTCTCCTGTCCTGCCCCAAGCTGATAAGTTATCTCAATATCTGTGATTCTGTTCCTGTTCCGGTTGTTTGCTTGTTTTTTTTTGTTTTTCTTTAGATTCAGTTGTTGATAGTTGTGAATTTGTTGCCGTTTTAATATCTTTATAGTTTTGATCTTCTTTATGGAAATAAGTCTTTCACATTTGATAGAACAATGCTTTGGTAATGATGAACTCCTTCAGCATTACTTTGTATGGGAAACACTTTTTCTGACCTTCAATTCTAAATGACAGCTTTGCTGGATAGAATAATCTAGGTTGTAGATCCTTGCTTTTCATCACTTTGAATACTTCTTGCCAGTCGTTCTAGCCTGTATAACTTCTTTTGAGAAATCAGCTGACAGTCTTATGAGAACTACATTGTAGGTAACTCTCTACTTTCCTTTTTCTGCTTTTAAGATCCTCTCTTTATATTTAACCTTTGCATTTTAATTATGATATGTCTTGATGTGGTCCTTTTTGGGTCCAACTTGTTTGGGACTCTCTGTGCTTCCTGGACTAGCATGTCTATGTCCCTCACCAAATTAATGAAGTTTTCTTTCATTATTTTTTCAAATAAATTTCCAATTTCTTGCTCTTACTCTTCTCCTTCTGGTATCTCTATAATTCAGATATTGGTATGTTTGGAGATATCCCAGAGGCTTCTTATCCTATCCTTTTTTTTTGAATCTTTTTTCTTCTAGCTGTTCTGATTGAATGCTTTTTTTCTTCCTTATGTTCCAAATCATTGATTTGATGGTGAGTTCCATCTTCTCCACTGTTGGTTCCCTGTAGATTTTTCTTTATTTCACTTAATGTAAACTTCATTTCTGCCTGGGTCTTTTTTATACTGTTGCAGTAACCAATGCATTCTTTGATCATCCTGATAACCAGTGGTTTGAACTCTGTATCTGATAGGTTGGCTATCTCCTCATCACTTAGTTCTTTTTCTGGAATTTTGATCTGTTCTTTCATTTGGGCCATGTTTCTTTGTCTCAGCACACCTGTTATGTTAGAAAGAGTGGAGCCCAAGGAGGAGCCATGGTGGAGCAACCGACTTCACTATATTGTGGCTCTATATGTGGGGGAAGGGTCAGGGAGGGAACAATGCTGCCTGCTCTTGCCCTCCTTTCAGTCACTTACCCTGCTACCCACAAGTGAATTGGGCCCTTCTGGTGCTGATTCTAGGGTGGATTGGTTTGGGTACCTTCTAGGACCCTGTGAGTCCCTCCAGTGGACTCTCCTGTAAGACTAGGGGTTTCTTCTGCTGCTGCAACCTCCACAGATTTTTAAAGCCAGAGGTTTTGAGGCTTTATTTCCCTGCACTGGAACTCTGGGTGGCATGGCCTGTCTCACTCCGCAGTTGTTCCTCCTGGTTTATCTGCATGTGAATGTGGGACCGCCATGTCTGCCAGCCATCGCCTTGCCCACCTAGTCCATCAGCCTTACTGTGCGTCCTTTCTGCCCTGGTTGCCAATCTCTACCCCTCTTACAAGTCTGGATGAATGTTTCTTTTTAAAATCCTTGGTAGATGAATTTCCATATGGTTATATTTTCTGGCAGTTCACGTTGTTTTTTGTTTTTTTTTCTAACTGTTGTTCAAATACGGTTCTCTCCATTTTCCTGCCACCACTTTCCCCTGCCACATCTCCCACCCTCATTCCTATGCTCCTTGGTTTTTTCCATGGGTTCTTTATACATGTTCCTTTACGACCCTTACCCTTCTTTCCCCGTTATGCTAGTCCCCACTCCCCTTTGGTTACTGTGAGTTTGTTCTTTATTTCAATGTTTCTTGTTATATTATGCTTGCTTGTTTGTTTTGTTGATTAGGTTCCACTTATAGGTAAGTTCACATGGTATTTGTCTTTCACTGCCTTGCTTATTTCACTTAGCATAATGCTCTCCAGTTCCATCCATTATGTTGTGAAGGGTAGGAGCTCCTTCTTCTTTCTGCTTTGTAGTATTCCACTATGTAAATGTACCATAGTTTTTTGATCCACTCATTTACTGATGGGCATTTAGGTTGCTTCTAACACCTGGCTGTTGTATATTGTGCTGCTATGAACATTGGGGTGCAGAGGTTCTTTTGAATTGGTGTTTCAGGATTCTTAGGGTATAATCCCAGCAGTGGAATTGCTGGGTCAAAAAGCAGTTCCATTTTTAGATTTTTGAGGAAACTCCAAGCTGTTTTCCACAGTGGCTGCACCAGTCTGCATTCCCACCAACAGTGTACTGGTGTTCCCTTTTCTCCACAACCTCACCAGCACTTGGTGTTTGTTGATTTGTTTATGATGGCCATTTGATTGGTGAGAAGTAGTATCTCACTGTGGTTTTAATTTGCATTTCTCAGATGGCTAGTGATGCTAAGTATCCTTTAATATGTCTCTGGGTCCTGTTTATGTCCTTCTTGGAGAAATGTCTGTTCAAGTCCTTTGCCCATTTTTTAATTGGGTTGTTTGTCTTCATGGAGTGGAGTCGTGTTAGTTTTATTTATATTTTGGAGATAAAAACCTCTGTCTAAGGTATCGCTGGCAAATATATTTTCCCATACGGTTAGTTCCCTTCTCATTTTGCTCATGTTTTCTTTAGCCGTGCAGAAGCTTGTTATTTTGATGAAGTCTAATTTGTTTGTTCTTTCTTTTATGTCCCTTGCTCTAGGAGACATAACGGTGAAATTTTTGCTGTGTGGAATATCTGAGATTTTCTTGCCTATGTTCTCCTCTAGGACTTTTATGGTGTCACGACTTATTATTAACTCTTTTATCCATCTTGAGTTTATTGTTGTGTATGGCGTAAGGTGGTAGTAGAGTTTCTTTCTTTCTTTCTTTCTTTCTTTTTTTTTTTTTTGCATATAGCAGTCCAGGTCTCCCAACACCATTTGTTGAAGAGGCTATTCTTACTCCATTTATGCTTCTGCCCCCTTTGTTGAATAATAATTGACCATAGAGACATGGGTTTATTTCTGGGTTCTTTATTCTGTTCCATTGATCTATGTGTCTGTTTTTATGTCAGTACAAGACTATTTTGATTATGGTGGCTTTGTAATATAGTTTTATATCCAGTATTGTGATCCCTCCTACTTTGTTTTTCTTTCTCAAAATTGCTGCAGCTATTTGGGCTCATTTATGATTACATATAAATTTTTGAAATGTTTGTTCTATATCTGTGATGTATGCCATTGGTATTTTAATAGTGATTATGATGAATCTATAAAATGCTTTGGGTAGTATGGACATTTTGATGATGTTAATTCTTCCAATCCATGAACATGGTATATGCTTCTATTTATTTGTGTCTTCCTTAATTTCTTTCTTCAGTGTTGTGTAATTTTCTGAGTACAGGTCCTTCACCTCCTTGGTTAGGCTATTTATTTTTCTTGCTGCTACAGCAAATGGAATTTTTTCCCTGATTTCTGTTTCTGATATTTGATTGTTGGTGTACAAAATACCTTCAAATTCTGAATATTGACTATGAATCCCCTTGCTTTGCCAAATTCACTTGTTATTCAAGTAGTTTTTTGGTGGAGTCTATAGAGTTTTCTATGTACAGTATCATATCATCTGCAAACAATAACATTTTACTTCCTCCTTTCCAATTTGGATGCCTTTTTATGTCTTTTTCTTGTCTGACTGCTGTGGCTAGGACTTCCAATACTATGTTGAATAGAAGTGGTGAAAGTGAAAAACCTTGTCCAGTTCCCAATCTTAGTGGGAAAGCTTTTAGTTTTTGCCTGTTGAGTATGATGTTGGCTGAAGGTTTTTCATATATGACCTTTAATATGTTGAGGTATGCCCCCATTATTCCCACTTTGCTGAGTGTTTTTATCACAAATGGGTGCTGTATCTTTTCAAATGCTTTTTCCATATTATTGATATGATCATGTGCTATTTGTCTTTTGTTTTTGTTTATGTGATGTATTACATTTATTGATTTGTGAATATTGTACCATTCTTACATCCTTGAAATGAATCCCACTTGATTATGGTATATGATCTTTTTAGTGTATTACTGGATGTGGTTTGTCAGTATTTTGTTGAGGATTTTAGCGTCTATGTTTTTCAGCGATATTGGTTTGTAGTTTTCTTTCTTTGTTGTGTCTTTATCTGGGTTTGGGATTAGGACTATTCTGGCCTCATAAAATGAGTTTGGGATTGGAAAGATGGCGGAGGAGTGAAAGGGAGTCACGCTGACCTCCTCCCAAAACCAAACTGGAATTGCAACTAAATAATGGAGTAATCACCTGGCAAGCAGTGGAGCGATAGTGGGAGAGGAGCCTTGGTGCCGCGGACAGTGGATTCTACTCTCACACATCCCAACGGGTGAGAATTGCGGTGGAGGCTCGAGAGGGTGGGCTGGGTGCGCATGGGCACTGGGACCAGAGGGACATTGAAACGGCCAGTTAGCGTCCCCCCGAGAAGAACGGGGTCTGAATCATAAGCAGGAACCTCTAAACTACAGCAGCTAAAGCCGAGAAAATACAGACAAAACGCAACCCCAAAAAGCTTAGGGGCGCTCTCTGCCAGAGACAGGTGGCTGGGGATGCAAAAAGACATTTAAAGGGCAAACACAAAAGTTGCAGCGGCAGCCACCCTCCTTGATCTCTGGGTAGAGGCGGGAGTAGGGTGGGCTGGTGCCTGGGAAAAGACTGGTGAGGAAAACTTTGTGAAGAGAACTGACATGGTGGCCGGTGGAGCCCGGGTGATAACGCACTTCCCACTCTGCAGCTACCATCTCGCTCAGGCATAAGGGAATCAATTAACCTGCCTTTTGTGCGCTCTGCACACAGCTTGTACGCGTGTGAGCTGCGGGGCTGAGTGCAGACTGGCTGGGAGAGCCTTGAGGAGAGACTGGAGACAGAAGCGTTGGGGAAAGAACGGGAGGAGGAACCGGGGAGTCCCGACGCCCTCCCCGTTCGGTAGTCTCCATTGTGGGCTGGAAAGGTGCGACCCCAAAGAGGCAGAAGCGGGGTGCGCATGAACCAGACTGCCTGCGATTGAAACGCAGTCCGCACAGGGAGTGGATCCTTCGCCGAAGGGGTCACAGAACTGCCCAGAGGCCCCTGAGGGGAGACTAGAAACGGAGGCATTGGGGAAAGAACGGGAGGAGGAACCGGGGAGTCCCGACTCCTTCTCCTTGCCGAAGTCTCCATTGCGCGGGAAGAGGCCACACCCCCAAAGAGCCAAAAGCTGAAAAGCAAACATAGACACCCCCAAAACACCCAGAGCAGGCGCGCACACTTGCGCCGAGTGACCGGCGAGGGTTGGCGAGAGTGTGTGTGACCCACGCGGGCTGGCGAATGCTTGCACCTGCCGGCAAGGCCTCACACAGACTGGCACCTATACGGCCTGCGAGGGAGTGCACAGAGGGGCAAGGGCAGGCGTAAATTGACCTACCAGCCGCGATTGCGGAGAGCCCACAAAATAAGTAGAGCTGCCCAGAGTCCCTGGAGGAGAGACCAGAAACAGGATTAACTGGAGAGTCCTAGAGCTGATTTCCTCCCATTTCCGTAATCCCCATTTGGCGAGGGCAAGCAACGCACCCAAAGAGCCAAAACCAGGGAAAACACAAAATAGAAGACCCTAAACTGACCAGTGCCGCGGAGCTCACGTGCCAGGGAGGCCAGATGAGTACGGGAGGTCGTGAATAAGCTCCCTGGTCTGGGGCAAGCACATGCGAGCCCAGGCAGGTGGGGGACCCTGCCGCGCTGGGAACGCGCTCAAGGAGCCCCCGTGAGAGCACAGAGAGATCCCCAAAAATAGCCCAGCCCTGACCGAAGGGGTCACAGAGCTGCTCCAAGCAGGAGTCAGACACAGGCATTAGACTCCAGAAAGGCTCAAACAACCCAAGGCCCTATAGGGTCAACAACTGACATCATCAGAGGCAAGCCCAGAAAGAAAAGTAGAGGACAAAAATACTTAACAGACTCTCACAAAAATGGGAAGAAAAAGAAGTTCCCCTCAAATGAGTGGAAAAGGGGAATCCCCACAGAGAGAGCTAAATGAAATAGAGGCAAGGGAACTATCAGATATGGAATTCAAAACAATGGTTCTAAGGAAGCTCAATGAGCTCAGCCAGCTCAAAGAGAACTATGAGAAACTGCAGAGAAACTATCAGGATCTTACAGCAAACTATATCAGCCTGGAAAAGGACATAGAAACTATCAAGAAGACACAAGAGGATATGAAGAATACCATTTCTGAATTGAAGAACACAGTAGAAGGAATCCAAAGCAGGCTGGATGAAGCCGAGGATCGAATCAGTGAGCTGGAGGACAAGGTAGAAAAAAGCTCCCAGAAAGAACAAGAAATGGAAAAACGGCTCAAAAAGAATGAAGAAGCATTTAGGGAAATGCAGGACAACCTGAAACGCAATAATATCCGTATAATAGGGATCCCAGAAGGAGAAGAAGAGGAGCAAGGAATAGAGAACCTCCTCGAAAAAGTAATGATGGAAAATTTCCCTAATTTGAGGAGAGAAAGGCTCTCGTGGATCCAGGAGGCACAGAGGACCCCACTCAAGAGGGACCCAAGGAGGTCCACTCCAAGACACATCATCATTAAAATGGCAAATGTCAAAGACAAAGAGAGAATCTTCAAGGCAGCAAGGGAGAAGGAGAAAGTAACATACAAGGGGGCCCCGATACGCCTAGCAGCTGACTTCTCAACAGAAACACTACAAGCCAGAAGGGAATGGCAACAAATATTCCAAGCCATGAAAAGCAAGGGCCTACAACCAAGGCTGCTCTACCCAGCTAGGCTCTCCATTAAAATAGAAGGAGAAATACGGAGTTTCCCAGACAAAAGAAAGCTAAAAGAATACATCTCTACCAAACCAGCACTCCAAGATATGCTAAGGGGACTGGTTTAAGCAGATGAAGGAAAAGAATGAGACAGAGAGGAACACAAGTACAAAGAGAAAAGATGAGTAAGTTTCTATCAGTAATATCTCTCAATGTGAATGGACTAAATACCCCAATCAAAAGACACAGGGTAGCTGAATGGATAAGAAAACATGACCCACACATATGCTGCCTACAAGAGACCCACCTCAGAGCAAAAGACCTACACAGATTGAAAGTAAAGGGATGGAAAATAATATTCCAAACAAATGGACATGAGAAAAAGGCTGGTGTTGCCACACTTGTATCAGACAAAGTCGATTTCAAAGCAAAGGCCATAAAGAGAGACCCAGAGGGGCACTTTATCATACTTAAAGGAAGAATCTATCAAGAAGACATCAACATTGTAAACTTATATGCTCCCAATATAGGAGCCCCCAAGTTTATAAGGAAATTGTTGGATGACTTCAAAAAAGATATAGACAGCAACACACTGATAGTAGGGGATTTCAACACCCCACTGTCAAAAATGGACAGATCTTCCAAACAAAACATTAATAAACATATCGTGGCGCTGAATGACACACTGAATCAAAGAGACTTAACTGACATATATAGAACCTTACATCCCAAAGAAGAAAAATACACATTCTTTTCAAATGCTCATGGCAGTTTTTTAAAGATACACCACATGATAGGACACAAAGCAAGCCTCAGCAAATTCAGCACAATTGAAATAATACCAAACTTTTTCTCAGACCACAAGGCCTTGAAACTCGAAATCAATCTCAAGGAGAAACTTCAAAAACTTGCAAACTCATGGAGACTGAACAGGAGACTATTAAACAATGAATGGGTCAATAATGAGATAAGAGAAGAAATCAAAAAATTTCTGGAAACAAATGAAAATGAACAGACAACTGTCCAAAACCTATGGGACACAGCAAAGGCGGTCCTGAGAGGGAAGTTCATAGCAATACAGGCTTACCTTAAAAAGATAGAAACATTTCATATAAAAGACCTAACACTACAACTTCAAGAACTGGAGAAACCACAACAAATAAATCCCAGAGCAATTAGAAGGAAGGAAATAGTCAAGATTAGAGCAGAACTGAATGACATAGAGACAAAAAGAACAATTCAGAGGATCAACCAATCCAGAAGCTGGTTCTTTGAAAAGATTAATAAAGTTGACAAGCCTTTAAGCAGACTCATCAAGAATAAAAGGGAGAGGACCCAAATTAATAATATCAGAAATGAAAGAGGAGAAATAACAACTGATACCACAGAAATACAAAGGATTGTCAGAAACTACTATGAACAAGTATATGCCAAGAAATTTGAAAATCTTGATGAAATGGACAAATTTTTAGAAAAGTATAATCTTCCAACACTGAAGGAGGAAGAAACAGAAAGCTTGAACAGACCGATATCAGCTGGGGAAATTGAAGCAGTCATCAAGAAACTCCCAGCACACAAAAGCCCAGGGCCGACGGTTTTCCAGGAGAATTTTACAAAACATTTAAGGAAGAGCTAACCCCTGTCCTTCTCAGACTATTCCAAAAAATCCAAGAGGAGGGAAGACTCCCAGACTCCTTCTATGAGGCCAGCATCACCCTGATCCCAAAACCAGATAAAGACACTACGAAGAAAGAAAACTACAGGCCAATTTTGCTGATGAACATAGATGCTAAAATCCTCAACAAAATATTGGCAAACTGCATCCAGCAATACATTAAAAAGATTATCCACCACGATCAAGTGGGATTCATCCCAGGGATGCAGGGATGGTTCAATATACACAAATCAGTAAACGTGATACATCACATAAATGAAAGAAAAGACAAAAACCACATGATCATCTCGATAGATGCAGAAAAAGCATTTGACAAGGTACAGCACCCATTTATGATCAAAACACTCAGCAAAATGGGAATAAATGGGGCATTCCTCAATGTAATAAAGGCCATATATGAAAAACCTACAGCCAATATCATACTAACGCCCAAAAACTGAAAGCTTTCCCACTAAGATCGGGAACACGCCAAGGATGTCCGCTCTCACCGCTTCTTTTCAACATCGTATTGGAAGTCCTAGCCACAGTGGTTAGACAAGAGAAAGAGATAAAAGACATCCAAATAGGAAAGGGAGGAAGTAAAGCTATCATTGTTTGCAGATGACATGATAGTGTACATAGAGAACCCTGTAGACTCCACCAAAAAACTACTCAACCTAATAAGTGAATTTGGCAAAACAGCAGGATACAAAGTCAACATTTAGAAATCAAAGGCGTTTTTGTACACCAGCAATACAATAGAAGAAGAAGAAATCAGAAAAAATATACCATTCGATATAGCACGAAAAAAGATAAAGTACCTAGGGATAAATTTAACCAAAGACACAAAAGACCTGTATGCAGAAAACTATACAACATTGAAAAAAGAAATTAAGGAAGACACAAATAAATGGATGCATATACTGTGCTCATGGATTGGAAGAATTAATATCCTCAAAATATCCATACTACCCAAAGCAATTTATAGATTCAACGCAATCCCTAATAAGATACCAATGACGTATTTCACAGAAATAGAACAGACATTTCAAAAATTTATATGGAACCATAAACGACCCTGAATAGCCGCAGCGTTTTGAGAAAGAAAAACAAAGTAGGAGGGATCACAATACCTGACATCAAACTCTACTACAAAGCCACCATACTCAAAACAATCTGGTACTGGCACAAGAACAGACCCATAGACCAGTGGAACAGAATAGAAAGCTCAGAAATAAGCCCAGGCCTCTATGGACATCTAATATTCAACAAAGGGGGCAGAACCATAAAATGGAGCAATAACAGCCTCTTCAACAAATGGTGTTGGGAGAGCTGGATGGCTACATGCAAAAAATTGAAATTGGATCATCAGCTGACACCATACACAAAAATAAACTCAAGATGGATCAAAGACTTAAATATAAGTTGGAACACCATCAAAGTCCTAGAGTAGAACATTGGCAGGAAACTCTCAGATATCCCACTCAGCAATTTTTTCACCGATATGTCTCCTAAAGCAAGGGACATAAAGGAAAGAATAAACAAGTGGGACCTCATCAAAATAAGAAGCTTCTGCACGGCGAAAGAAAACATCAGCAAAATGAAAAAGGAGCCAACCATATGGGAAAATATATTTGCTAATGATACATCAGATAGAGGTTTGATCTCCAAGATATATAAAGAACTCACTCGACTCTACTCCAAGAAGACAAACGATCCAATCCAAAAATGGGCACAGGACCTGGGCAGATGCTTTTCTAAGGAGGAGATACAGAGGACCCAGAGACATTTGAAAGGGTGCTCAGCATCATTAGCCATCAGAGAAATGCAGATCAAAACCACCGTGAGGTACCACCTCACACCGGTCAGAATGGCCATCATAAAGAGATCCCCAAACAACAGGTGCTGGCGAGGCTGTGGAGAAAAGGGAACCCTGGAACACTGCTGGTGGGAATGCAGATTGGTGCAGCCACTGTGGAAAGCAGTGTGGAATTTCCTCAAAAAGCTGAACATGGAACTGCCTTTTGATCCAGTGATTCCCCTGCTGGGACTATACCCTAAGAATCCCCAAATGCCAATCCAAAAGGACCTATGGACCCCAATGTTCCTAGCAGCACAATTTACAATAGCCAAGTGTTGGAAGCAACCTAAATGCCCATTAGTAGATGAATGGATCAAAAAGTCATGGTACATATACACAATGGAATATTACGCAGCAGAAAGAAAAAAAGAAGTACTAAACTTTGTGACAGCATGGATGGAACTGGAGAGCATCATGCTAAGCGAAATAAGCCAGGGGGCGAAAGACAAATACCATATGATCTCACCTATACGCGGAACCTAACCAACAATGCAAACATGCAAGGAAAATATGACCAGCAACACTGAAAGGAAAAGAAATCAACATAGACAAGAGGGAAGGGGGGGGCAGGGAAAGGGAAGGGAAGGGGAAAGTCAAGGAACATATAGCAAGGACTCATGGACAAAACCAAAGGGGAAGAGCTGAGGGAGGGAAGGTAGGAGGGGGCAGGGGAAAGAGGTGGGGGGAGGCAGAGAGAAATGTATTTAAAAAGTAAATAAATTAAAATAAAATAAAATAAAATAAAAAAATCAGTAAAAAAGAAAAAAACAAAAAAATAAAAATAAAAACAATAATATGCAACCAAAAAAAAAAAAATGAGTTTGGGAATCTTCCCTTTGGATTTTTTTGAATGGTATGAGAAGAATAGGGGTTAGCTCTTCTTTAACTGCTTATAAAATTCTCCTGTGAAACTGTCTAGTCCAGGGCTCTTTTGTGCTGGGAGTATTTTGATTACTGCTTCAATTTCACCAGCTGTTAATCTATACAGGCTTTCTTCTTCTTTATTCAGTTTTGGAAGATTATATATTTCTAGAAATTTTTCCATTTCACCCAGGTTTTCAAATTTCTTGATATATACATAGTAATTTCTTACAATCCTTTGTATTCCTGTAGTATTAGTTGTAATTTCTCCTCTTTCATTTCTGATTTTATTTATTTGGGTTCTCTCCCTCTTTTTCTTGATGAGTCCACCTGAAGGCTTGTCAATTTTTTTTTTATCTTTTCAAAGATCCAGCTCCTGGATTGGTTGATCCTTTGAATTGTTCTTTTCATCTCTATGTCATTCAGTTCTGCTCTGAAATTGATGATTTCCTTCCTTACACTTGCTCTAGGCTTTGTTCCTTGTTATTCCACCAGTTCTTGTAGATATAAGATTAGGTTGTTTATTTGAAATGTTTTAATATTTTTCAGATAGGCCTGTATTTCTATGATCTTCCCTCTCAGGACTGCATTTGCTGTCTCCCACAGCTTGTGGACTGTTGTGTATTCATTTTCATGTTTCTGGAAACTTCTTGATTTCTTCCTTGATCTCAATAGTAAACCATTCATTGTTTAATAGCACGCTATTCAGTCTCCATGAGGTTGAATATTTTTGAGTTTTTTCCTTGAGGTTAGTTTCTAGTTTCGAGCCCTTGTGGTCTGAGACAATGCTTCATATGATTTCAATTTTCTTGAATTTGTTGAGGCTTGTTTTGTGTCCTATCATGTGGTCTACTGATGCCCTTTATGCCATTTATATTGCCTTTCTGGATGTAATTGTGTTTTCATTGTTGTTAGGTCATTCTTTGGTGCATCCTTTCTTTCAGGTTGTTGATTGAGGGTCACTATACCCACCATGTCTTCTATATTGTTGTGCAGGTGCTGACAGAACAAAATCAGAAAGCCCATAAAGAAACCCACACTCACAAAAATGACTTCCCCACATGCAATCCCTTTATCAATAACAAATGATTAATAAAGGTGTAAAGATATTAAGATTATTATAATAAATGAGACAGAATCAAGATGGTGGAGGAGTGAGTGGAAGTCACATTGACCTCTTCCCAAGACCAACCTGGAATTACAACTAAATTATGGACAAATCACCTCAAACAAACAACTGAACAATAGTAAGAGAGGAGCCTTGTAATCTCAGAGACAGAAGAATTGGCTTTAGCACAATCTAAATGGTAAGGAGTGCAGTAGAGACTTGAGAAGGCGGGTGGGATGCCCATGGGTGGCAGCACTAGAAGGATATTGAAACAGCCAGTTGGATCCCCCTGAGAAGGTGGGGTCTAAGCCAAAAGCAGGGATCTCCAGCTTACAGAAGCAGAGCCCAAAAAGTATGCAGAAAACAGCCAGATGTGAAAAGTGGCAGGGTTGCTCTCTGCAAGAGACTGGTGTCTGGAGACGCACAGAACCATTTAAAGGGACAATACATAAATTTTTATTTGCAGCCATTTACTCTGGTCTCTGGCAAGGCAGGGGCAAAGTGGGCTAGAGACATCTGAGGAGAGACTGGGGAAAGAACTGAGAGCAGCTGGTGGGATCTTGGTGCTGACTCATTCCTCATGCAGCAGCAGCCATCTTGGTCTGGCAGAGACCACTGCCCCTGAGTGGCAGCAGCATCAGAGGCCCAATGGTTCCACCCCTAGGTGGGATTCTACCCCGCTCTGTGCTGTATAAGCCACCTGCAAAGTGCAGAGTGGCAGCCACAGATACCCTAGCTAAAGGTGGTGCAAAGAGGTCTGGAGACACTTGAGGAGAGACTAGGGACAGAGGCTTAGGGGAGAGAATGGAGAAAGTAGCCAGCAGGGATCCCAGTGCTGACTCCTGCCCACCAAATGGCAGCAGTGGGAGCAGATGCAATAACCCCACCCCCAGGAGGGACTCCACCCTGCCCTGAGCTGTCTAAGGCAGCCTGCTGAGTGCAGAGTGACTAGATTAACAGCTGAAGGAGACACCCACAGACAGTAGATTCCTGGAAGTCTCAAACAAACTGACTAAGGTCAGACAGGGACGATATCTGACATCATTGGAGGCAGATCCAGAAAGTAAAAACAGTGGTCTCGAACCATAAAAGTTCACACCACAAAGGCAGGAAATCTAGACAGATTAATTTAAGAAGCAGAAGTAAAAAAGAAAACTCTCACAAATAATGAGAAGACAAAGAAATACCCTCCACATGAAGGGAAAGGAGGAATCCCCAGAAAGAGAACTAAATGAAATACAGGAAAGTAAACTAACAGATATTGAGTTCAAAAAAATGGTTCGAAAGGAAGCTCAATGAGCTCAGTGAGCTCAGAGAGAATTACCAAAAACTACAGGGAAACTATGAAGAACTTACTGCAAATTATATCAGCATGAAAAAGGACATAGAAACTATCAATAAGACACAAGAGGAAATAAAGAATACAATTTCTGAATTGAAGAACATAGTAGAAGGAATCAAAAGCAGGCTAGATGAAGCTGAGGATCAAATCAGTGAGCTGGAAGACAAGGTAGAAAAAAGCTCCCAGAAAGAGTGAGAAAATGAAAAATGACTTAAAAGGAATGAAGAGGCATTTAGGGAAATGCAGGACAACCTGAAACGTAATAATATCTGTATAATAGGGATACCAAAAGGAGAAGAGGATGAGGAAGGGATAGAGAAGCTGTTTGAAAAAGTAATGATGGAAAACTTCCCTAACTGGATGAGAGAAAAAGTCACCCATGCAGGAAGCACAGAGGGTCCCATTCAAGAGAACCCAATGAGGCCCATTCCAAGACACATCATAATTAAAATAGCAAATATGAAAGACAAAGAGAGAATCCTAAAGGCAGCAAGGGAGCCCCGATACAGCTAGAAGCTGACTTCTCAACAGAAACACTGCAAGCCAGAAGGGAGTGACAACCAAGTGCCACCAATACTGCCCTACCCAGCAAGGCTCTCAATTAAAATGGAACATGAAATAGAGAGTTTCCCAGACAAAAGAAGGCTAATAGAATACAACCACCAAACCAGCACTGCAAAATATACTAAAGGGACTGCTTTAAGAAGATGAAGAAAAAGAGTCTATGAATACCCAGTTCCTTTAAAAGTTGCCAATATTTGATATTACTAATATTTTTAATATGTATTAATCTGATTGTGACAATGATGTGCTATTTTATCATCATTTTATTATTTTTTGAAACAAAACCTATTTTAGTATATTTTTTGCCTATTTCTATTATTTTTAAAAAGCTTTAAATGACTTTTTGGTATTCTTTATCCATTTTTTTAATTAAATGTTTGTAGAGTTTTTTCCCTAAAAACAAAACAAAACAAAACAAACCATTCACCCTTTTTTAGATGCGTTGCAAATACGTTCCTATTCTATTACTCGTCCTTTAACTTTTTTTATGTGCATATTACTGTACAGTCTTAAATGCTTAATATAATCATATCATCAATATTTTACTTTATATCTTCTGGGTTTGAGTATTCTTTCAGGGTAAGAAAAATATTAGTTTGTATTTTCTCCTAAAATTCCTTAGTTTCTACATTTTGATTTTTAACTCACCTGAATATTGTTTTGTACAATGTGTGTAATAGGGCTCTCTATTTTTTATTTCAAGTAATAGTGGTCCATGCACCTTATTTGTTGAATAAGCCTTATTTTACCCATTGATTTGAAATATCAACTCAATCATATATTACATTGTTAGATATATACATTTGTCTCTAGAATGCCCATTATATTTCATTTATCTACTTGATTATTTCTGTGCTTGTGTCATGTTGGTTTAATTGGTGAGACTTTACAATGGTTTTTATTTTTTTAATATTTTATAATTAACTTTGACATTTAAAAAATAAAATCAATCTGAATTTAAGAGAGAAAGAAAGAAGAAAGAAAGAAAGAAAGAAAGAAAGAAAGAAAGAAAGAAAGAGATGGAACTCCTACCTTTTGTGACAACATGGATGGAACTGGAGAATATTAAGCTAAGTGAAATAAGCCAGTTGATGAAAGACAAATATCATATGATCTCACCTATTAATGGACTCTATTCAACAAAATAAACAAATGAACAAAATGAACCACAGGCATGGAAACATGGAGCAGACAGAAAGTGACCAGAGGGGATGGGGAAAGAGGACAATGGAGGAAAGAAGGGGAAGGGACTAGACAAAAAGCATGTATGAATGACCCATGGACATGGACAACAGAGTGGGAATTGACTGTGGGAGTAGGGGGTTGGGGGAGGGATGGGTGGAGGAGGGTAAAGGGGGAAAAATGGAGACAACTGTAATAGAATAGACATGATTTATAAATTAAAAAAAACGAAGTTAACAAAAAATAAAATAAAATAATAAAAAAATAAAATAAATGAGAATAAATATGAGGTGATCTACTGATTGAAAAATGATTTCGAGAGGGTAGAGGGAAGAGCACTAATAAGAGTTGGGAGTTGGAGCAATGCAAAGAGACAATGTGAAATTTACATCATGAAATAAGAAGAGAATGAAGAAGCAGAATATGCACAAACTGATGGACAAGAAAAGAATGTTAAAAAAGTATGCAGATAAGAAAATATCATAAATGATAGAGAAGAGCACAGTAGGTTTCATATCAGTAGGCTCTAGAATTTACCATTGTTTTTTTCTTTCTGGATCCTCCTCTGGTGATGTCAGATGTTGACCCCATTTGAGCTTAGGCAGTCTGATTGAGACTTCCAGGGATCTACGGTTTGTGGCTGTCTCCTTCAGTTGTTAATCTTGTCACTCTGCAGTCAACAGACTGGCTTAAGGATCATAGTGTGGGGCTTGTTCCCTTCTGAGGTCAGGGCTATTGTGTTCCCTCAGGTTGTTTTTGTTTAGAAGAGAGTGATCTGCCTTAGCAGGATGACTATTGCTATATGGGGATGATTCAACATTGGGATCCCTGCACCTACTCTCTCAGTTCTCTCCCTAAAGACCTTGTGTCCCCAGTATTTCAGGTGACTCCAGCTCACTGCTCCCACCTTTTCTGGAGCCCAAGATAAGTGACTCCAACTGAAAATTTGTGCGTTGGCCCTTTAAAAAGCTCTTTGGGTCTCCAGCTCTCCATCTCTGGCAGGGAGCAACCATGCTACTTTTCACTGCTGGTTGTTATTTGTGTACTTTTGGGGCTCTGGAGTTCTAGGCTGAGGATCCTAACTTAGGGTTTAGACCCCACTCTTCCTAGGGGGATCAAACTGGCCACATAATTATCCCCATGTCGCTACCGGCTGTTGGTGCCCAGCCAGCCTTCCTGAGTCTCTGCTGCACTCCTTACCAGTCAGTTTTTGCTGAAGCTGATTCTTCTGAGGTTATAAGGCTTCTCTCTGGCTATTTTTCAGTTATTTGTTCCTGGTGATTTCTTCACAATTTAGTTGTAATTCCAGATTGGTCCTGGGAGGAGGTTAGTTTTACTTACATTCACTCCTCTGCCATTTTGCTGAATCCCTCTTTTTCACTTTTAAATTGGTTGTTGTCCTTCTTCTGGTTTGCAATGAAGCAAAGCATATCTACCTATACCTCCATCTTGGCTGGAAGTTTCCACATGACTTTATAAATATTCCAGGCCCATATGTTAAGAAGATTATCTTTTCCCATTGAATTCTTTTGGCATTCTTGTAGAAAGTCAATTGATGATCCATGTGTGTATTTCTTTAAGCTTTGTATTCTATACCATTGATATATATTTCTCTCTGTAAATATTACTGTTTTGAATGCTATAGCTTTATCATAAGTTTTAAATTAGATAATTACCATATTTTGCCAAGTATAGTGCACACTTTTTTGCCCAAATTTTTGAGGGAAAAATAAGGATATGCATTATACATAGGTAGTACCTGAAATACCTTTTAATTGTTCTTGTGTTTTGTAATTATTTGTTACATAACATTTCTTGTACCATAATATGTTTAAAAATAAATGCTAAAATTCCTTTGTAATACAAAAATAAGTATCTAAAAAGAAATGAAAAATTAAATTAAAAAATTAAAATGAAAGATTTTTTTCCTGAAAGTTTGGGCTAAAAACATGGATGCACATTATATATAGCAAAATATGGTAAGTTCTATAACATTGTTATTCTTTATACAAATTATTTTGGATATGCTAACTCTTGTGAATTTTCAAATAAAAACATCTTGTCAGTTTCCACAAAAATTTTACTTATATTTTGATTGAGATGATGTTTACTCTATAGATTTTTAAAAAAGATTTTATTTATTTTTTAGAGAAAAGGGAAGGGAGAGAGAAAGAGAGGGAGAGAAACACTAATGTATGAGAGGTTGGGTCTCTCACACACCCCCAACTGAGGCCCTGGTCCACAACCCAGGAATGTGCTCTGACCAGGAATCAAACTGGCAAACTTTCAGTTCACAGGCTGGTGCTCAATCCACTGAACCACACTAGCCAGGGTTAATTCTATGGATTTTTTCAGTGATTTTTATGATTATAGTTTGTTTTAAATTGACACACTCTGAACTTCAAGTAATATCATATCACTTTATCTAAAATATATACTTTATTTTAGTGTGTACTCTAAAACAGTATACTTCTGGGCATTTTTGCTATTACTTTCATATATTTTACTTTTAAATATGACATAAATCCTCCAATATGTTTTATTATTTTGGCTTTAAATTGTTAATAATCTTTTATCATATTTGAAAAATAAAATAAAAATGTCTTCTTTAAAAGTATATTTTATTGATTATGCTATACCAGTTTGTCCCATTTTTTTTATCCCCTTTATACCCTCAACCCTGCACCGCCACACCACTAGCTATCGCTCCTCCCCTTAGTTCATGTCCATGGGTCGTATCCATAGGTCATAAAAGTTCTTTGGTTTCTCCATTTCCTATACTATTCTTAACCTCTCCCTGTCTATTTTGTACCTACCATTTATGCTTTTTTTCCCCCTGTATCTTTCCCATTCTCCCCCTCCTCTTCCCTACTAATAACCCTCCAAGTGATCTCCATTTCTGTGTTTCTGTTCCTGTTCTAGTTGCTTGCTTAGGGTTTTTTTTTTTTTTTTTTTTTTTGATTCAGCTGTTCACAGATGTGAGTTTGTTGTCATTTTACTGTTCATAGTTTTGATCTTCTTTTTTTTTTATAAGACCTTTTAACATTTCATATAATAAGGACTTGGTGATGATGAACTTCTTTAACTTGACCTTATCTGGGAAGCACTTTGTCTGTCCTTCCATTCTAAATGATAGCTTTGCTGGATAGAGTGATCTTGGGTGTGGGTCCTGGCCTTTCATGACTTCAAATACTTCTTTCCAGCTCCTTCTTGTCTGCAAGACTTATTTTGAGAAATCAGCTGACAGTCCTATGGGGAATCCTTTGTAGGTAACTGTCTCCTTTTCTCTTGCTGCTTTTAGGATTCTCTCCTTATCTTTAATCTTGGGCAATGTAATTATGATGTGCCTTGGTGTGTACTTCCTTGGGTCCAAGTTCTTTGGGACTCTCTGAGCTTCCTGGACTTCCAGGAAGTCTATTTCCTTTGCCAGATTGGGGAAGTTCTCCTTCATTATTTTTTCAAATAAGTTTTCAATTTCTTGCTCTTTCTCCATCTGGCACCCCTATGATTTAGATGTTGGAATATTTAAAGTTGTCCCAGAGGTTCCTAAGCCTCTCCTCAATTTTTTGAATTCTTGTTTCTTCATTCTGTTCTGGTTGAATGTTTATCTCTTCCTTCTGCTCTAAATCGTTGATTTGAGTCCTAGTTTCCTTCTGTTTATTGTTGGTTCCCTGTATATTTTCCTTTATTTCACTTTGCATAGCCTTCACTGTTTTCTCGATTTTGCAACCAAACTCCACCATTTCTGTGTGCATCCTGATTACCAGGGTTTTGAACTCTGTTTGATAGGCTGGCTATCTCTTTGTTGTTTAGTACTATTTTTGAAGTTTTGGTCTATTTTTTGATTTGGGCCATACTTCTTTGTCGTGGTGCACCTTTTATGTTGTAAGGGGTAGAGCCTTAGGTGTTCACCAGGGTAGGGCAACCCACTTTGATGCATTGTGGTGCCCTATGTGTGGGAGTGGTCAGAGAGGGATCAATGTCACTTTCTGGGCTCTTAGCCAGCTTGCAATCATTTCCTCTTCTACCCATAAGTGAATTTGTTCCTTCTGATGCTGATACCCACAAGGGTGGGTTTGTGTACATTCTAGGATCCTGTGGGTCTCTCCAATGGACTATCCTGTGAGGCTGGGAGTTTATTCCACTGCCACAACCCCCACAGATTTTTACAGCCAGAAGTTTTGAGGTTTTCATTTCCCAAGCTGGAACCTTGAGTTGTGTGGAAAAGAGACAGAGTTCTAACTATGCAAGAAGTTAGTAGCTTTTTTGTAATATCAATGAATATTTAAAAAATTTCACAGGGATTAGCAAATCCTGAACTTTTAAACATTGTCCTGAAAACCTAATACCTTAATTTTGCAGGTGGAACATCAAGAAGGGGTTCTTTAAAAAATACATAAGAAATCAGGTTGGAGGCATACACAATGCTTGCCTCCTTGATAAGAACTGCAAAAAGTACAACTAGGCTAAACACAAATATTATCCAGAATTGTCAGGAAATTGAGATATATGGAAGTCCAACAACCAAGGATTTAAGGAAGCTACATTCATCCAGATGGGTAGGAGGGGTAGAGACACAGAGAAGCACATAGAGAGGCACAGAGTGTTGTAGAGGTGTGGAGATTTGGAGTGATGCAGAGAGGTGTGGAGATGAGAAAGGGGTGGTCCCACATCCACATGTGGTGGATGAAAATTGGAAGGGATACCTCAGAAACAAGAGATCCCAGCCCCAGACCCAACCACCCAGCCCAGGGTTCAAGTGCCAGGAAAATAAATCTCCATAACCAGGCTGCAAATACCTGCAGAGGTTGGGCCAGCAGAAGGAGCTGTGGGATTCTCAAAAAACTCCTCTTAAAGGACCTGAAAAAGACTTAGGACTGATGCAGACCTACCCCCTCTAGGGTTCAGCACCAAGGCAACAGCTGGATGGCCACCAGTGGCATACAAGGAGAAAGTTAAGTGACTGGTAAAAAGGTGAGTGCCAGGAGAAAACTTCCTCCTTGGCAAAACTCCAAAGGCCAGGTAACAGCATTGTCCTCTCTGAGCCCTCCCCCACACTGAGCCATAGAGTGGTGACATGGGTGACATAGGGGTTGCCAGGGGGAGAAGAGGAAGAGCAAGATTACAACCTAGATTAGTCTATCCAGCAAAGCTATCATTTAGACTTTAAGGGCAGATAAAGTTCTTCCCAGACTAGAAAAAATGAAAGGAATTCATTATCACCAAGTCATTATTATAAGAAATGTTAAAGGTAATTACAAAAGAAAAAGAAGATAAAAACAACAGACATTAAAATGGCAATAAATTCACAACTATCAATAATTGAATCTAAATAACAAACTAAACAAACAAGCAGAACAGGAACAGAATCATAGACAAGGAGATCATTTGGAGGGTTATCATTTGGGAGGATGAAGGGGGGAGAATGGGGAAAAAGATGCTGGGATTAAGAAGCACAAACTGGTAAGTACAAAATGATGGGAGATGTTAAGAACAGTGTAGGAAATGGCATAGCCAAAGAACTTGCATGCATGACCCATGGACATAAACTAAGGGAGGAAATTGTTGGAGGGAATGCAGGTACTGGGTGGTAGGGGGCAAAGGGTGGAAAAGTGGGACAACTATAATAGCATAATCAGTAAAATATATCAAAAGAACACAAAAAATCATATTTTCAAATGGGCATTATAATGAATGATTTGATAAAGATTTTTCATGGCTTACTAATTTGACAGTAGAAGTCACATTTGATTAACTAGGCTAAGTGTCTGCTGTGAAGAGCAGCTTAAACAGAGAGAAATAATCATCTCTTGCTGCCAGACTGTCACTTTGGTATATTCAGATCCTTTTCCCTGTTTAAGGGTCTCTCCTCATGGTACACACTAACTGTTTTACAAAGCCCTCCCCAAAATGCTTGAAATACTCAAAGAAAACTCCCATGTATCATATTGGAGGGAAAATGCAATTTCACAATATAAAATAACTTTTAATTTATTTTCTAAAATCTGACTTTGTGTTTCTGTCAAGAGGCAGAAACAAGAACTTTCCCCCAAAGATTCCCAACAATGGGTCGTCCAAGATATCAGAGAAATAGAAATAACTGGAGCTCCCTCCATCCAATATTTGGGGCTAACTTAAATAAATATTACTGGCATAACAAAACAGTTTAGTGTTTTAAGCTCAACCACTAAAACAACTCAAAAATATAATTATCATTCATTGGACAGTTAGTTTATGTCAAACACTAGATTAAGTGCATTGCAGGTATAATTTACAGCTGTATTAGATAGGTATTATTATTCCAATGTCCACATGAATATACTAAGACATCAAGAATTTAAAACATATTGCAAAATCAAGTCATTAAGAATTAGCAGAGATGGGATTTATAATACAGTAAAATACTGACTCTAAAATTTGGATATTTCTATATTCTTCTCAAATTGTTCCCATTACACATTTTTATACAATTTTCTTATTGGGGAGTAAAACAAGTTTTTATTTTCCAGTTTTCTTACTTTTGAAATGGTATTGGTACTATCTTCTTTGATTGAATCACATTGTTGTTATAGGATAACATTATAGTAGATAAGTTGACCTGCTTTGAAAATTAAGTTTCTTGCAAGTCCTATGAATGTTAATTCAATTTCCCTCAAGAATATGGTAACATTAGTCACCTCTAGGAGGGAACCAGCATGATGGAAGAAAAGAGTAGGAGAGAGAATTTTCATTATGTGCCCCTTTAATCTTTTTAACCATGTAACTACATAAACTAATCAAATAAATAAAATTTAATTAAAAATAATTTCAAATGATCCATGTAGTAATGGATTATAGTTCAAAAAACCAATATGAATTCATGTTCAGTTTAATATAGATGCAGATGGTTATATATAGAAATATTTAAAGATATGTGTATATATATATAAAAGCTAGTATACACACATATATTTTTGGTTGTGTTAGCTTAGAGGACCTAAAAACATAAAGATATCCCTGTAGTAACAAGTATACCTAATGCCCAGACTTTTGTTTCCAATACTAGTTTCTGATAAAAGGAACCAGAGCTCCTTTGCAAAATTGCTTGTTCTAAGACTGAGAGACAAGATATATAAAATAGGAAGCATTTCATTGTATCAGAAAGTAAAAAAATTCTCAAAAAAAAAAAAAAAGCCACAATGATGGGGGTACAAATCAGCACAGAAACCACTGAAAGAGCTCCCAATGGCTAAAGCTGGAAAAATTTAAGCAAGGAAATAAAGTAGTATTGGGTTTTACCACAAAGTATAAAATAAATATTCATGGGTGCATACAAACATAAAAACAGGCTATATAGTTAATAAATGAAGAAGAAAAAAATCTTCAGAGCAGAATTCCAAATAATTTATGTAGATACTCTGCCCTCAATGAGAATATACATACCTCACTATTCCATAGGTGAGGAATGGAAATAGTGGCTTCCTCCCACATACTACAGTATGGAGCAAGGGGAAATGAATAACTTTACAGTAGAAAAGACTGGACAATAAATACTACCTCAGCCAAATTCAACATCAGCAGTCATAAATCATGTTGATAGTGTATGTACCTTTGAAATGATGAGATGAAAATGGCACTATAACTCTGTGGTCTTCCTCCCAATAACCCATAACCATACATAAAAAACAGTGAGCAAAAGAAATGGTCGATATAAAAGATATTTTTAGGAAAATCAAGATGGCAGAGCAGTGGAGTGGAAGTCACACTGACCTCTGAGGACAAATCTGGAATTACAGCTAAATTGTGGAGAAATCACCTGGAACAAACAACTGAACAATAGTGAGAAGGTCTTATAACCTCGGACAGACAGAAGAATCAACTTTAGCACAACATAACTGGTAAGGCATACAGTAGAGACTTGAGAAGGTGGGCAGGGCACCCATGGGCAGCAGCACCAGAAAGATACTGAAATGGGCAGTTGGATCCTCCTGAGAAGAGTGGGGTCTAAAACCATAAGTGGGGATCTCCAGTCTACAGCACCAGAGCCCAAAAAAGTACACAGATAACAGCCAGCTGAGAAAAGCGGCAGGGTTGTTCTCTGCCAGAGTAAAGATGCAAAGAGCCACATAAAGGGCCAACACATTAATTTTTATTTGAAGCCACTTACCCTGGGCTCCGGCAAAGGCAGGGGCAGAGTGGGTGAGAGAGACCGGAGGAGAGACTGGGGAAGGGGGCTTTGGGGAGAGAACTGAGAGATTAGCCATCGGGATCTGGTACTGAGTTATCCCCTTTGAGGAAGCAGCCATTTTGCTAAGGCAGAGACCATGCCCCCTGAGTGGCAGCAATGTGAGAGGACCCAATAGCCCCATACCCAGGTGGGACTCAACCATACCCAACCATACTGGTGGGGCCCAGTAGTGGTATAGCTGGACTGCTGAGTAGAGTCGCAGCCACAGATAGTAGATCCCTGGCTAAAGAGGGTGCAGAGTGGTCTAGAGGCACTTGATGAGAAACTGGAGATGGAGGCTTTGGGACGAGAACAGAGAGTAGCTGGAAGGATCCCTGTGCTGACTCTTCCCCCATATGGAAGCACCTATCTGGCTCAGGCAGACCACTCTCCTGAGTGTCAAAAGTATGAGAGGACCCAAGAACCCCCTATGCCCCCAAGTGGGACTCCGCCCTGCCCTGGGCTGTCTAAGCTGACCTGTTGAGTGCAGAGACACTAGATTAACAGCTGAAGGAGACAGCCACAGACAGTAGATTCCTGGAAGTCTCAAACAGACTGTCTAAGGTCAGACAGGGACGACATCTGACATCATCAGAGGCAGATCCAGAAAGAAAAAAACAAACAGTGGTCTCCTACCGTAGAAGTGCACACCACAAAGGCCGGAAATCTAGACAGATCAATTGAAGAAGCAGAAGTAAAAAAGAAGAGTCTCCAAAATAATGGGAAGACAAAGAAACACCTCCACTCAAAGGGAAAGGAGGAATCCCCAGAAAGAGAACTAAATGAAATACGGGAAAGTAAACTAACAGATATTAAATTCAAAACAATGGTTCTAAGGAAGCTCAATGAGCTCAGTGAGCTCAGAGAGAATTACCAAAAACTACAGGGAAACTATGAAGAACTTACTGCAAACTATATCAGCATGAAAAAGGACATAGAATCTATGAATAAGACACAAGAGGAAATAAAGAATACAATTTCTGAATTGAAGAACACAGTAGAAGGAATCAAAAGCAGGCTAGATGAAGCAGAGGAACGAATCAGTGAGCTGGAGGACAAGACAGAAAAAAGCTCCCAGAAAGAGCGAAAAAATGAAAAAAGACTAAAAAAGAATGAAGAAGTGTTGGGGGAAATGCAAGGCAACCTGTAATGTAATAATACCTGTATAATAGGGATACCAAAAGGAGAAGAGGATGAAGAAGGGATAGAGAAGCTGCTTGAAAAAGTAATGATGGAAAACTTCCCTAATTGGAGGAGAGAAAATGTCACACAAGTCCAGGGAGCACAGAGGGTCCCATTCAAGAGGAACACAATGAGGCCCCCTCCAAGACACATCATCATTAAAATGGCAAATATGAAAGACAAAGAGAGAATCCTAAAAGTAGCAAGAGAGAAAGAGGTAGTAACATATAAGGGAGCCCGGGCATGTCCAGCAGCTGACTTCTCAACATAAACACTACAAGCCAGAAGGGAATGGTAAGAAATATTCCAAGAATTGAAAAGCAAAGGCCTGCAACCAAGACTGCTCTACCCAGCAAGGGTCTCCATTAAAAAGATGAAATAAGAAGTTTCCCAGACAAAAGAAGACTAAAAGACTACACCTCTACCAAACCAGCACTGTGAAAAATGCTAAAGGGACTGTGTTAAGAAGATGAAGAAAAAGAGTCTATGAATACCAAGTTCCTTTCACAGTTACCAATATTTGATATTACCTACATTTTTAAATATGTATTTATCTGATTGTGACAATGATATGTTATTTTGTTTCTTTATTGTTTTTTGAAACTAAACCTGCTTTTATATATTCCTTGCCTGTTTCTATTATTTTTAAAAAGCTTTAAATGACTTTTTGTATCCTTTATCCATTTATCGATTAAAGGTTTGTAGAATTTATTTTCCCTAAAAAACAACTATTAACCCTTTATTAGATATGTGGCAAATATATTCCCATTCTACTCCTTGTTCTTTAACTTTTTTATATGTATATTACTATATAGTCTTAAATGTTTAATATAGTAATATTATCAATATTTTATTTTATAGTTTCTGAGTTTGAATATTTTACTTAGGGTATTAAAAATATTATTTTGTATTTTCTCCTAAAACTCCTTAGATTCTACATATTGATTTTTAACTCACCTGAATATTCCTTGTATAATGTGTGAAATAGGACTCTATATTTGTTTTATTTCAAGTAATAGTGGCCCATGCACCTTATTTGTTGAATAAGCCTTATTTTCCCCCTTGGTTTGAAATATCAATTTAATCATATTTTACATTGTTAGACATATACATTTGTCTCTAGAATGCTCGTTATATTTCATTTATCTACTTGATTATTTCTGTGCTTGTGTCATGTTGTTTTAATTGCTGAGACTTTATAATGGTCTTACATTTTTTAATATTTTATAATTGTTTGACATAAAAATATAAAATCAATCTGCATTTAAAAAAGAAAGAAAGAAGAAAGAAAGAAAGAAAGGAGAAAGAAAGAAAGAACTCCTACCTTTTGTGACAACATGGATGGAACTGGAGAATATCATGTTAAGTGAAGTAAGCCAGTTGGTGAAAAACAAATACTATATAATCTCACCTATAAGTGGACTCTATTCAACAAAATAAACTAATGAACAAAATAAACCAAAGGCATGGAAACATGGAGCAGAGTGAAAGTGACCAGAGGAGATGGGGAAAGATGACAATGGTGGAAAGAAGGAGAAGAGACTAGACAAAGAGCATGTATGAATAACCCATGGACATGGACAACAGAGTGGGAATTGACTATGGGAGTGGGGGATGGGTGTTGGATAGGTGGAGAGAGGAAAGAGGGAAAATGGAGACAACTGTAATAGAATAAACATGATTTTAAAAATAAATAATAAAGACAGCTGCAGATAGGATTTTGTTGATTGTATCACACATTTGACATATTCTTTCATGTCATGTAGTTTCTCTATATTATTAGAATTATATTCAGTTTATTTATATATTTTTTGGCAAGACAAGATTATGGCAAGGTTGCCAAACACCTATGAGCACAGTAAGAAAATGTAGGTACTTTATCTTGTTACAAGCAGGAAACATTTTTAAAGTAAAATGCATTATATAGATGTATCTAATGATCATTCTATTTGAAGTATAAATGCATTTATATTAATGTAGACCAGAATGCACAAATAGATCCTGTATATGCTTCTTATCTTTAATTATTTCTTGTTTATTCTATATTCATCCTCTTGATATTGCCTTCTAAAAAACTATGCATTAATTAAACATATAAAAGAATACATATATTATATACTAAATGCTAAAGAATAATGAAACATGAACCCATATGTTTATCTTCTGCTAAAGAACTAAGAGTGTTGCCAGAATCTTTGATGCTTCTGTGCATCCCTCCCTAATTCCATCCTTTTTACTCTCTTTCAGGTATTTATTATTCTCTTGCTTTTCTTCAAATTTAACATCAATATGAGTAACTTTTTTATTTCTGCCTATATACTAAAGCTTTATGTAAATGAAATTATAATATTTGATCTAAAATATATAAAATATGCTTCTTTGGTGACTTCCCCTTCCTCCCCCCCAGTATGTTCTTGAACAGTGACTTTGATCATTCAGGTATGTCAGAGTTTCTCAACCTCAGCACTATTGACATTGGATCTGGATAATTATTTGTTATGAAGGGTTGGCTTGTGTATAGTGAAGTGTTTAGTAGCATCTCTGGTCTCTACCAATGCTCCTGGTCATGATAATCATAAATGCCTTTAGCCATTGCCAGTTGTCCCCTGGAGGACCAAATCTTGCTTAGTTGAAAATCGCTGGTCTGTGTTACTGTATATAGCTGAAGTTCATCCAGTTTCACTGAGAGAGACTATTTTATTTCCAGATTATGCTACTTTAGGTTTATCTATTCTTCTGTTGATGATATTTGCATTTCTCCAAATTTATGGTATTACAAAACATGCTACCATGAATATATTTGTACACGGCCCCTGGTACATGTATGCTGTAATTGCTCTAGAGGTGAATGTGAAAGAGTAGAAATGCTACCTAATGAGGTTTGCAAATCTCCAATTTCAAAGTTAAAGACAAAATAATTTTCAATTTTCTTCTGTCTCTTTTTACAGATACTCAACACACGCATCCTTTAATGTCTTGTTTCCTAAGTATTAAAATATTGGACAGTACCATGGATGCAGCCAATGGAAAAAACATAATGGTAAGGTCAATGCTTCTTTACTTAGGTTCTAGAAAGTAATTAATTGTGTGTAGATTTTTTTAACCTCTATTATATATATGGGCTAATTTATTTTTTCTTTTAAATTATTTTATTGATTTTGTTGTTACCATTGTCCCAATTTTTCCCCCTTTGCCTCCCTCCATCCAGCACCCCTCACTCCCTCAGACAATCCCCACACCATTGTTCATGTCCATGGGTCATGCATATAAGTTCTTTGGCTACTCAATTTCCTATACTCTATATTACATCCTATGGATATTCTGTGACTGCCAATTTGCAATTCTTTATCCCCTCACCTCTTCACCATTTTCTACAAACCTCCCTCCTATTTGGCAGCCATCAAAATGCTCTCTATGTCCATGATTCTGTCTCTGTTATTGTTTCCTTAGTTTGTTTTTCAGATTCAATTGTTGATAGGTATGTATTTATAGACATTCTATTGTTTATAGTTGTGATCTTCTTTTTCTTTAAAAAGACACTTCAGTGTTTTATACGATAATGGTTGATGATGAACTCCTTTAGTTTTTTCTTGTCTGGGTAGCTCTTTATCTGCCCCTCAATTCTAAATGATATCTTTCCTGGGTAGAGCAATCTTGGCTGTAGGTCGCTATGTTTCATGACTTTGAATATTTCTTGCCAATCCCTTCTAGCTTGCAAAGTTTCTTTTTAGAAACCAGCTGACAGTCTTATGGGAACTCCCCTGTAGGTAACTAACTGCTTTTCTCTTATTGCTTTTAAGATTCTCTCTTTATCTTTAACCTTTGGCATTTTAATTATGGTGTGTCTTGGTGTGGTCTTCTTTGGGTCCATCTTGTTTGGGACTTCTGCTTACTGGGCTTGTATGTTTATTTCCTTCACCCAGTTAGGCTACTTTTCTTTCACTTTTTTCAGTTAAGTTTTCAGTTTCTTGCTCTTCCTCTTCTCCTTTTGGCACCCCTGTGATTCAGATGTTGGTATGTGTAAAGATGTCCTTGAGGTTCCTAAGCCTCTCTCTTTTTCTTTTTTAAATTCTTTTTCCTTCTGCTCTCCTGATTGAATGTGTTTTTCTTCCCTGTGTCTGAAATCATTAATTTGATTCTCAGCTTCATCCTCTCCACTGTTGGTACCCTGTAGATTTTTCTTTTTCTTTTTTGAAGCTGACAAACACTTTATGTAGGACTACACAACTATGCACAGAAAATGTAGGTCACTCATTAAAGCAATTTATGATAGTATACTACCATCTCATTTCCCAGGCCACCAAGTAGGTTCTAAATAGATATATTATTGACTTTTCAAGTTAAAGTCCATGGAGAAATAATGAAGCTCTATGCTCCTTCTACCAAATCCACAAGGCCCCAAGGATTTATAACACCCTGTATTTATATATTACTGAAACAAAAGTACTAAGAAATGACTATATCAGATATGCTGATAGTTTCTATTCTATAGATGGTGGGGGCAGAGTGAGGGTTGTTGATTAATGCTACTTCTGAATCACTAAGGGGTTGCAATCCAACATGAAAAATAGATCATTTTATTTCACTTTGTAGTTTAAGAACACACACATGTGTAGCTGTGCCATTTCCCCATCTGAAATCTTTGGTGTGAGCTTTCATTTACCAAATTCCCACCATAAATTCTTAATAACTCTCCACAACGACCCCAAATGACTTCCATATGCAAGCCTCTGCATACTCTTCATGTAGACTAACTTCCACTAAAGGACTTAGAAAAAAGCCACCAAACCTCTCATAAGTTCCACTGCCAAAGAAAGTGACCCATGCATATACTTTATCCTACAGAATGTAAAAATTACAAGACAACATAAAGATCATTCATTATATTACCCAATCAATTTAGTGACAGTATCAATAACACACAAATGCCTGTTCTAACCATAGGTAAACAGGGGGAAAAATAGAGGATATGTGGTCCAAGGAAAGACACACACTAAAAATGATAAAATTATTTTTATAGACATTTCTCTTGGCTATAATAATTGATTTAAATTAGGTTGCTAATAAGAATCAAAAGGAGCATAATTAAACAATTCCCAAAGTTAGTCATTTTTGCTATACTTGTACAAATACTTGAACCTTCTAAGAAGGCTGCTAAGAAAAATTTTATTTGCAAATTTTGACATAGTCTTTAAGTCAGAATTGAAAACCATAATAAGCAACTTCTTTGCATAGTTGTTACCTTTGACCAAGGCATAATAATTCACTTAGATAAATATCTTTCATAACCTACCTAAAAATATAAATTCTCTAAACTGTCTCCTCTGCTATAGGCATCCTTTGATTATTAACTATAAAACAGCAAACTTTGGCATACTCTAAGGCTAGTCTTATAAGTTAGTGAAAACCTTTATACGTTTAGCATTATATCTCAAATCTGGAGAGTTTTCTCATTATGAATGCTTAAATATTTAAATCACAAATTGAAATGCCAGTGGAAATTAACACATGAAAAGAAACTGACAGGAAAATTTAAACACCCAGAGCATACAAATATCTCCAATCATTATGAACTTTGAACTTAAATAGCACACTTTCTTAAATTCCAACTGCAGGAAAACCATACTATTGTAAGGTTCAATATGATTTAAGTTAATTCAAGTTTTTTCCAATTTTTGACATCAATATTAGAGTTACAGTTTTATTATAGTAACAGATAGTTGTTACAGTGAGATCTGCACACATATACAGAAGTGTTATATTTAAATTCATATAGAACAACCGTTACATTTTTAAATTACAACTTTTGAAGTTAGAAGATGAAGTATAGCCTAAGTTTTACAACAAAGAAAACAAAAATACAGAAGACAAAAATAGAGTTGACAATAAAATATAACTATCTGTTCTTGGTACAACACGTGGGAACTCTATCAGAAAGCTATATCTTCTTAATCTGATTGTCCAAATCATTAAAATATGGATGATTCAGTGCCATTTTGCCAGAAACTCATTTGGCAGGATTGTAGACTAACATTTCTGAGAGCAGATCCAAGCCATTTTCATCCATGTTTTGGAAATGGGATGCTAAGTTTCCTGGTTTCTACTTGGGAAATGTATTCTTACAGTCCTGTAAAGATTCCACATCTGGTCACACTTTGTTGTTGGAGTTACCCAAACCTCTGAAAACCCTGAAAAGTCAATAAATTTCTAAGTCACCATGGAAAAATGGTTTCTTAGTTGCTAATTCAGCAAATATGGTGCTTATACTCCAAATGTCAGCTGTAGTCAAATAGAGAGTTGACCCTAGCAATACTTCTGGAGATCTATACCAAAGTGTTACTACCTCATGTGTATATATTCTCATAGGTATTTCAAAAGCCCTGGAAAGACCAAAATCAGCCAGTTTAACTTCCATTTTCATCAAATCAATAGATTTCAAGGTTTTAAGTCTCTGTATAGAGCTCTTTTAAAGTGACAAAGCACAACCCCTTGTAGGATTTGATACAAATAGCTCTTAACAGGAGAAGGATCCATGGATTGACCAGGAGGGATAGAATCCAAACATTTCTTTAAATCCATGGAAAGGTATTCAAAGATGAGATATAACCTGGAATCCTGCATGAGCACATGTTAAAGACTGACTATATTTGGGTGATGGAATCCTTTTAATAGATAAATTTCCTGAATTGCAGTAATAGGAACCCCTTCCTCTTCATTTTATAGTCTGATTTTCTTCATGGCTACCATTTGACCTGTGGTTTTGTGTCTACCCTTATATACAACTCCATGAGACCTTCTCCAATTTTCTCTATTTTTATATAGTCCTCCATAGTCAATCAATAATTATGGTAGATGCCCAGCAACTCTACCTGGCTAATCACCCTGCAGTAAAAGCGGTGGCAGTTGTGGTTACCACGTTAGTATCATTCTCTCCTTAACTTCCCAGAGCCAGCTTGGAAGATAAGGGCTAGATTTTTCTTTATTTCACTTAATGTAACTTTTGTTTCTGTATGGGTCTTTTCATGGTGTTGAAGTACCTAATGAATTCCTGGACCATATAGACAACCAGTGTTTTACACTGTGCATATGATTGGTTGCTTATCTGCATTTCATTCAGTTCTTTTTTCTAGAGTTTTGTTCTGTTCTTTCATTTGGGCCCTATTTCTTTGTTTTCTCATTTTGGCAACTTCCCTAAATTTGTTTCTGTATATCAGGTAGAGCTGCTATGATCCCTGTCTTAATGTACTTGGTAAGTGGTATGTGGCAGAGCCTTATATAATTGCCAGGGTGCGGCAACCTGTTTCACCACTATGTTGCTCTGTGTTGGGGTGGGCTCATGGAGAGGACAATGCCACTGCCTGGCCTCTGGAATTTGGCCCAGGAGGAACCTGTTTGTCTCTTGCACTTCACTTTCTCCCCATATGCCACTGATGCCCTTCCAGCTCTTGTTCTGGTGCTGAATCCCTCAGGGCTTGGTTCTGTGTGAACAATAAGTCTGTTGTGGGGCCTTCAAGAGGATACTGTTTCTTCTGCTTCCCAAACTACCACTGCTTTTACAGCCAGAAGTTATAGGGATATATCTTCCTGGTGCTGGGACCCTGGGCTGGATGGTCTGGAATGGGGCTGGGATCCCTCACTCCCAAGGTTTTCCTCCTGTTTTTTATCCACCTCACATGGATGTGGGACTGCCAATTCCCATCTCCGTGCCTCTTTAAGTCACTCCACATCTCCAAGCCTCTCCACATCTCTGCCTTTCCTACCAGTCTGGATGAATGTGGCTTCTTAAGACCTTTCTTGTCAGACTTCCACACAGCTCAATATTCTGACAACTTTGATGATATTTGTTTTGTAGTGTAGCTGTATTTTTTGTTATAGTTGTGTGCGAAAGCAAGGCATGTTTACCTATACCTCCATCTTGACCAGAAGTCCAAATGTTGGAATTCTTGAAGTTGTCCCAGGTGCTCCTTACACTATATTTGTTTTTTGGGGGTGGGAAGCAGGGGTGTTCTTTTTTCTTCTTATTGTTCTGATTGGTTGTTTTTGCTTCCTTATGCTCCATATCATTGATTTGATTCTCAGCTACATCTACTCTACTGTTATTTCCCTGTAAATTGTTCTTTATTTACATTAGTATATTCTTCATTTCTGCCTAGATCTTTTTTATGTTGTTGAGGTCCTCATTAAGTTCCTTGAGCACCTTTATAACCAGAGTTTTGAATTCTGTATCTGGTAGATTGCTGACCTCCATTTATTTGGTTCTTTTTCTGGAGTTTAATCTGTTCTATCATTTGGGCCATGTTTCTTTGTCTTCTCATTTTGGTAGCCTCCCTGTGTTTGTTTCTATGTATTTGGTAGAGATGCTATGATTCCCTGTATTGTTAGCATGGCCTAATGTAGTAGGTGTCCTATAGTGTCCAGAGGCACAGCATCCCCTATCACTAAACTGGGTACTTGAGGTGTGCCATCCACATGGGCTGAGTACACCCTCCTCTTGTAGTTGAGCCTTGATTTCTGTTGGCAGGTCTATGGGCAAGTGTAGTGTTTTTAGAATTCCAAATCTCATCTCCATTTCCCACAAATTCTGGTATATTGTGAATGAATCTTAGTGATGAAGAAAACAGAGTTGCAATGCTCTGAAATCTCTTTTATTCAATACTATGTGCCTGGCACTTTTAGAGTCATTAAGATGAATAAAGCACTACACCTTCAAGAACCTCACAGTAGTCAGGTAGAAATATATTAACAATGAACCTCAAAATGCTGCACTATGTTAAATCGTAAATAAAAGCACTAGGAGAGCACAAAGAAAGAAGTGTCTAAGTCAGTAAAAGAGTAAAGAAACTCCACAGAAAAACGGCATTTTATCTGTTTTCAATTCAACACTCACTATGCTCCTGATGCTGTTTTGGAGACTGATCACCAGTCAATGAAGCAGTCACATTGTCATGGAGCTGACATTGCGGAGTGGATAGAGATAAGCAAACAAATAAATATATTTTTATGTTTGTTGGTTATAATAAGGCAGGATAAGATATAATGGAGAGGTTCATGGAAGGAGGACAAAGAACTTTCTGGCGAGATGCCTTTTGAACAGATCTGCTATTGAAGTGAGGATAATATGCTATTTACAGGAAAAGGGTACTAAACAAGGGAAGGAGTAAATACAAAAACCTGAGATAAAAGCCACTTGGCATGTTTGGGGAACAGCAGGCTAAGGGGTGAAGTGGGCTTTGAAGGATGTCTCAAAATTTTGAGGTAGTTGTAGGGAATATTGGAAGCAGAAATATCATGTGGAGGCACAAAACATCAAAAAGCAGGGAATTATAAATTGTCCTTTGTGCCTGATGTCTAAGATATATGGAAAGGGGCAAATGGGAAGAGGGGTTTTTGGAAGAAGGGATTGAAAGAGTAGATGAAATACAGAATTATTTTTATTATAAATATCTTCAAACATACAATAGAAGTAGAGGGAATACTATAGTGGACTATATTTTCATCACCTGATTCTGTAATTATGAAGGACTTGCCACACTTACTTCTTCTATCCACCTTCTCCTCCTTCTCCTTCTTAGCTGAAGTATTTTAAAGCCAATCCCAGACATCATGTCATTTCTCCTACATAATTTAAAAAAATATTTATTTTTTAAAAATTTCATTTTTAATCACAGTTACATTTTGTATTAGTTTCAGGTGTACAGAATAGTGGTTATAGACTATATTTCTAAATATATAGATATCCATAATGTCATTATCACATTAACAAATTTTATAACATTTCCAATAACCAACTCCTATTTAAATTTCACAGATGTCTCAAGCAATATTTTTAACTAGCTGATTTACTCAAATTAATATTCAAATCAGGTCTACCTATTGCATTTAGCTGTCATGTCCTTAATCTTTTTTTCATTATTTAATTTTCTTTTTATTTATTTATTTTTAAGTTTATTGGGGTGACATTGGTTAATAAGATCATATAGGTTTCAAATGTACATTTCTATGATACTAGATCTTTATGTTGCACTGTGTGCCCACCGCCTAAAGTCAGACCATTTCTATTACCATATATTAGGGCCCCCTCGAACCTCACTGCCTTACCCCCTTCCATCTGGCAATCACCATATAGATTTGTCTATGAGTTTCAGTTTTATATCCCTCATATTAGTGGAATCATATGGTTCTTATTTTTTTCTGATATTTCACTTAGCATGATAATCTCAAGGTCCATTATTATTGTCACAAATTGCAGTATTTCATCTTTTCTTATGGTTCATTAGTATTTCATTGTGTATATGTTCTTTATCCAACCTTCTATCTAAGGACATTTTGGTTGTCTCTATGTCTTAGTCACCATGAATAATGCCTCAATGAACATGGGGGTGCATATATCTTTGCCAATAACCATTTTTAATTTTTTGGGGTAGATACTCAGGAGAATGATTGCTGGATCATAAGGTAATTTTATTCTTAATTTTTTTAGGAACCACCAGACTGTTTTCCATAGTGGTTATATCAGTATACATTCCCACCAGCTGTGAGTGAGGGGTCCCTTTTCTCCACAATATCTCCAACACTTGTTGCTTGTCTTTTTGATAATAGCCATTATAACAGGTGTAGGGTCGTATTTCATTGTAGTTTTGATTTGTATTTCCCTAATAGCTAGTGAGGTTAAACATCATTTTACATATCTGTTTGTCATTTGTATGTCTTCTTGAGAGGTGTGTTTGTTCAGGTATCATGCTAATTTTCAATTGGATTGTTTAGTTGTTTGGTGTTGAATTTTATGAGTTCATTATATATTTTGGATATTAAAATTTTGCTTGAACTGTTGTTTGCAAATATCATCTCCCTTTTGGCCAGTTGCCTCTTTGTTTTTAAAATGAGTTTTGCCATAAAACTTGTTTAAGAAACTACTTGTTGTCCTGTGAGAGACCCACATTCTGGCCTTATCTGATCTGACATTTAAATTATTATTCTATCCCTGATATTTATTTTAAACTAGAGTTAGCACTAAAGTTTTGATTAAATTTAGATTCAATATTGTTGGAAAGGAAACTTTACAAGTGGTACTGGAAGCTCCATATGTTTTCTGTCAGGAAGCATATATTTTCTAGTTGTCCCACTTTGGTGACTCATCTTTGAAATTCACACAGTGACAATCTCTTCCCTTCATATATAAGTTGTCCATAAAACATTTACTTAATTTTTTTATCAGTTTGAAATCCTTTTCTATCATTTCCACATTTTAAGCTGTAAATATTTTGTGATAAAGAAGTTTCAGTCATTAGTTATAAACTTTTTGGTTATCCAAATTATAGTTAACAAAGAAAAGCTGGATAATTATTTAATTCTGAAAAAAAATTATACTCTCAGAAAAGAAAGACTCAAAACCTCTGGCTGTAAAAGCCTGTGGGGGATACGGCCATAGGAGAAACTCCCAGCTACACAGGAGAGTTCATTGGAGAGACCCACAGGGTCCTAGAACATACACAAACCCACCCACTTGGGAATCAGAACCAGAAGGGCCCAATTTCCTTGTGGGTAGTGGGGGAAGTGACTTAAAGCTGACTGAGAGCTAAGTAAAGGGCATTTTTCCCTCTTGGACCCCTCCCCTACATACAGTGCCACAATGCAGTGACCCCGGCTGTCCTGCCCTGGCGAATACCTAGGGCTCCAATCCTTCCAATGTAACAGGCACATTAAGTCAAAGAAATATGGCCCAAATGAAAGAACATATCAAAGCTCCAAAGATAGAACTAAGCCATGAACAGATAGCCAGCCTATCAGATGCACAGTTTAAAACACTGGTAATCTGGATGCTCACTGAATTGTTTGAGTATGGCTACAAAATGGAGGAAAAAGGAAAGGCTATGCAAAGTGAAATAAAGAAAAATATACAGGGAACTAACAATAAAGGGGGGGAAACCAGGACTCAAATCAATTATTTAGGGCAGAAGGAAGAGGTAAACATTCAACTAGAACAGAATGAAGAAACAAGAATTCAAAAAAATGAGGAGAGGATTAGGAACCTCCAGAACAACTTGAAACATTCCAACATCTGAATCATAGGGGTGCCAGAAGGAGAAGAGGAAAAGCAATAAATTGACAACTTATTTGAACAAATAATGAACTTCCCCAATCTGGCCAAGGAAATAGACATACAAGTCCAGGAAGCTCAGCGAATCCCAAAGAAGTTGGACCCAAGGAAGAATACACCAAAGAACATAATAATTTCACTACCCAAGATTAAAGATAAGGAGAGAATCTTAAAAGCAGAAAGAGAAAAGGAGACAGTCACATACAAAAGAGTTCCCATAAGACTGTCAGCTGATTTCTCCAAAGAAACCTTGCAGGCAAGGAGGAGCTGAAAAGAAGTATTCAAAGTCTTGAAAGGCAAGGACCTACACCCAAGATCACTGTATCCAGCAAAGCTATCTTTTAGAATGGAAAGGCAGATAAAGTGCTTCCCAGATAAGGTAAAGTGAAAGTAGTTCATCATTACCAAGACCTTATTATATGAAATGTTAATGGGACTTATCTAAGAAAAAGAAGAGGATCAAAAACTATGAATAGTAAAATGACAGCAAACACAAATATCAACAACTGAACCTAAACAAAAACAAAAACTAAGAAAACAACTAGAACAGGAACAGAATCACAGAAATAGAGATCAGAGGGGAGGGCATGGGGGAAGAATGGGGTAAAAGGTACAGGGAACAAGAAGCATACATAGTAGGTACAAAATACACAGGGGAGAGGTTAAGAATGGTGTAGGAAATGGAGAAGCCAAAGAAATTACATATATGACCCATGGACATGAGCTAAGAGGGGGCAGGGTGGGAATGCTGGTGGGATGGCAGGGTGCAAGGTGGAGGGGAATAAAGAGGAGAATAAAATGGGACAACTGTAATAGCATACTCAATAAAATATACTTATATATAAAAAATTATACCCTCACTTGTTAAGTATTCTGATTAATGCCATTGCTGACTATTTTTTCTCTTGTTTTCTTGCTCTCACAGAACTGTTCCTTTTAGCATTAAGAACTATGTGTTTTTATATATCCATGTACTTTGATCAGTGTATTTTCATGATTTTTATTATTATATTATCAATCTTGTTCAATGGTGGTAATAATGAACTGCTCTGGGTATTACAAATAGAGCAGTGTGGATTTAAAGGAAATCAGGGATGATAACCTAGAACTCAGAAGTCTGCATACAAAAATGGTAAGGTGACATGTGTATCACAAATAGAACTACAGTGAGAATGTCAGAATAATCAAGGATATGAAAACTCAAAGTAATACCCATTTGTTTTCTTATGTAATTTAATGCAGTATAGATGAATATTGAAGAAACATATTATTGGCTTCCATTTTGAGTTAATTACAAGAAAGAATTAACGAATAAAGAGTGAAGGGAAAGCTCCAGTGATATTTACTAAAAGTAGGGGAAAATGTTTTCTTCACACAGCTGTACCATTTACCACAGTCTAGGAGAAACTCCATTTCCAAATTAAATCATCCACATATAGGCCACTTGGGTATTGGAGAATATAGTCTTCCAATAGACCTCTCTGCTTCCATCATTGTCCATCTTCAATCCATTTCAAAAGAATAATCATAGTGATTAAAAATTCCATATATATGGATGTGTATATATCTATATGAAATTGGGTAACCCATTTACTAACTTAAAACCTTTTCTAAAAGTTTACTTTGTACTTATAAAAAATAAATCTAAACCCATTACCGTAAAATACAAAGTTCCTGCCTACCTCTCCAAGTTTATCTCCTCATTTCTTGATTACAAAGGTCCAGCAGGCCTAGGTACATTTAATGTTTCAGAGATACCTATCTACATTATACATTCAGGGCACCCATTTACACAGGCTGTATCTTTTTTCCTAAACTTTACCTAATTCTTATTTTCAAGGAGTAACCTTTTTTTAATTTATTTTTTTAATTAATTTATTTTTTTTAACATACATTTGTCTTTGCCTCCCCCCACCCCCACTTTCCCTTGGACCCTCCCTCCTTCCCTCCCTCAGCTCTTCCCCTTTGGTTTTGTCCACGAGTCCTTGCTATATGTTCCTTGACTTTCCCCTTCCCTTCCTTTCCCTGCCCGCCCCCCCTTCCCTCTTGTCTCTGTTGATTTCTTTTCCTTTCAGTGTTGCTGGTCATATTTTCCTTGCATCTTTGTATTGTTGGTTAGGTTCTGCTTACAGGTGAGATCATATGGTATTTGTCTTTCGCCCCCTGGCTTACTTCGCTCAGCATAATGCTCTCCAGTTCCATCCATGCTGTCACGAAGTTTACTAGTTCTTTTTTTCTTTCTGCTGTGTAGTATTCCATTGTGTATATGTACCATAGTTTTTTGATCCAATCATCTACTGATGGGCATTTAGGTTGCTTCCAACACTTGGCTATTGTAAACTGTGCTGCTATGAACATTGGGGTGCATAGGTTCTTTCGTATTGGCGTTTTGGTGTTCTTAGGGTACAGTCCCAGCAGGGGAATCACTGGATCAAAAGGCAGTTCCATGTTCAGCGTTTTGAGGAAATTCCACACTGCTTTCCACAGTGGCTGCACCAGTCTGCATTCCCACCAACAGTGTACTAGGGTTTCCTTTTCTCCACAGCCTCGCTAGCACCTGTTGTTTGTTGACCTGTTTATGATGGCCATTCTGACCAGTGTGAGGTGGTACCTCATGGTGGTTTTGATCTGCATTTCTCTGATGGCTAGTGATGCTGAGCATCCTTTCAAATGCCTCTGGGCCCTCTGTATCTCCTTCCTTGGAAAAACATCTGCCCAGGTCCATTGCCCATTTTTTGATTGGATCGTTTATCTTCTTGGAGTGGAGTCAAGTGAGTTCTTTATATATCTTGAGAATCAAACCTCTATCTGATCTATTATGAACGAATATATTTTCCTATATGGTTGGCTTCCTTTTCATTTTGCTGATGTTTTCTTTAGCCGTGCAGAAGCTTCTTCTTTTGATGAGGTCCCACTTGTTTATTCTTTCCTTTATGTCCCTTGCTTTAGGAGACATATCAGTGAAAAAATTGCTGTTGGGATATCTGAGAGTTTCCTGCCAATGTTCTCCTCTAGGACTTTGATGGTGTTGCGACTTATATTTAAGTCTTTTATCCATCTTGAGTTTATTTTTGTGTATGGTGTCAGCTGATGATCCAATGTCAATTTTTTGCATGTAGCCATCCAGCTCTCCCAACACCATTTGTTGAAGAGGCTGTTATTGCTCCATTTTATGCTTCTGTCCCCTTTGTCGAATATTAGATGTCCATAGAGACCTGGGCTTATTTCTGGGCTTTCTATTCTGTTCCACTGGTCTATGGGTCTGTTCTTGTGCCAGTACCAGACTGTTTTGAGTATAGTGGCTTTGTAGTAGAGTTTGATGTCCGGTATTGTGATCCCTCCTACTTTGTGTTTCTTTCTCAAAATTGCTGCAGCTATTCGAGGTCGTTTATGAGTCCATATAAATCTTTGAAATGTCTGTTCTATTTCTGTGAAATACGTCATTGGTATCTTAATAGGGATTGCGTTGAATCTATAAATTGCTTTTGTTAGTATGGACATTTTAAGGATATTAATTCTTCCAATCCATGAGCATGGTATATGCTTCCATTTATTTGTGTCTTCCTTAATTTCTTTTTTCAATGTTGTATAGTTTTCTGCATACAGGTCTTTTGTGTCTTTGGTTAAATTTATCCCTAGGTACTTTATCTTTTTTCGTGCTATATCGAATGGGATATTTTTCCTGATTTCTTCTTCTTCTATTGCATTGCTGGTGTACAAAAATGCCTTTGATTTCTGAATGTTGACTTTGTATCCTGCCGTTTTGCCAAATTCACTTACTAGGTTGAGTAGTTTTTTGGTGGAGTCTACAGTTTTCCCAATGTACGTTATCATGTCATCTGCAAACTATGATAGTTTTACTTCCTCCTTTCCTATTTGGATGCCTTTTAACTCTTTCTCTTGTCTGACCGCTGTGGCTCGGACTTCCAATATGATGTTGAAAAGAAGGGGTGAGAGCGGACATCCTTGTCGTGTTCCCGATCTTAGTGGGAAAGCTTTCAGTTTTTGCACGTTGAGTATGATGTTGGGTGTAGGTTTTTCATATATGGCCTTTATTACGTTGACGAATGCCCCATTTATTCCCATTTTGCTGAGTGTTTTGATCATAAATGGGTGCTGTACCTTATCGAATGCTTTTTCTGCATCTATCGAGATGATCATGTGGTTTTTGTCTTTCCTTTTGTTTATGTGATGTATTACATTTATTGATTTCAGTATATTAAGCCAACCCTGCATCCCTGGGATGAATCCCACTTGATCGTGATGGATAATCTTTTGAATGTATTGCTGAATGCGGTTTGCCCATATTTTGTTGAGGATTTTAGCATCTATGTTCATCAGCGAAACTGGCCTGTAGTTTTCTTTCTTTGTAGGGTCTTTATCTGGTTTTGGGATCAGGGTGATGCTGGCCTCATAGAAAGAGTCTGGGAGTCTTCCCTCCTCTTGGATTTTTTGGAATAGTCTGAGAAGGACAGGGGTTAGCTCTTCCTTAAAAGTTTTCTAAAATTCTCCTGTGAAACTGTCCCGCCCAGGGCTTTTGTGTGCCGGGAGTTTCTTGATGACTGCTTCAATTTCCCCAGCTGTTATCGGTCTGTTCAAGCTTTCTGTTTCTTCCTCCTTCAGTGTTGGGAGATTATACTTTTCTAGACATTTGTCCATTTCATCAAGGTTTTCAAACTTCTTGGCATATAATTGTTCATAGTAGTTTCTGACAATCCTTTGTATTTCTGTGGTATCCGTTGTTATTTCTCCTCTTTCATTTCTGATATTATTAATTTGGGTCCTCTCCCTTCTTTTCTTGAAGAATCTGCTTAAAGGCTTGTCGATTTTATTTATCTTTTCAAAGAAGCAGCTCCTGGATTGGTTGATCCTTTGAATTGTTCTTTTCGTCTCTACGTCATTCAGTTCTGCTCTGATCTTGATTATTTCCTTCCTTCTACTTGCTCTGGGATTATTTTGTTGTTGTTTCTCCAGTTCTTGAAGTTGTGGTGTTTGGTCTTTTATTTGAAATGTTTCTATCTTTTTTTAGGTAGGCCTGTATTGCTATGAACGTCCCTCTCAGGACTGCCTTTGCTGTGTGCCCCGTAGGTTTTGGACTGTTGTGTGTTCATTTTCATTTGTTTCCAGAAATTTTTTGATTTCTTCTCTTATCTCATTATTGGCCCATTCATTAATAGTCTACTGTTCAGTCTCCTTGAGTTTGCAAGTTTTCGAAGTTTCTCTTTGAGGTTGATTTCCAATTTCAAGCCCTTGTGGTCTGAGAAAATGTTTGGTATTATTTCAATTTTCCTGAATTTGCTGAGGCTTGCTTTGTGTCCTATCATGTGGTCTATCTTTGGAAAAGTTCCATGAGCATTTGAAAAGAATGTGTATTTTGCTTCTTTGGGATGTACGGTTCTATATGTCAGTTAAGTCCATTTGACTCAGTGCATCATTCAACTCCACGATATACTTGTTGATGCTTTGTTTGGAAGATCTGTCCATTTTTGACAGTGGGGTGTTAAAATCCCCTACTCTCCGTGTGTTGCTGTCTATATCTTTTTTGAAGTCATCCAAGATTTCCCTTATATATTTCGGTACTACTATGTTGAGTGCATATAAGTTTACAATGTTTATGTCTTCTTGATGGATTCTTCCTTTAAGTATTACAAAGTGCCCCTCTGGGTCTCTCTTTATGGCCTTTGTTTTGAAATCTACTTTGTCTGATACAAGTATGGCAACCCCAGCCTTTTTCTCATGCCCATTTGCTTGGAATATTTTTTTCCATCCCTTTACTTTCAATCTGTGTAGGTCTCTTGCTCTGAGGTGGGTCTTTTGCAGGCAGCATATGTGTGGGTCATGTGTTCTTATCCATTCAGCTACCCTGTGTCTTTTGATTGGGGCATTTAGTCCACTCATGTTGAGAGATATTACTGATAGAAACGTACTCATCTTTTGTCTTTGTACCTGTCTTCCTCTCTCTCTCATTCTTTTCCTTCATCTGCTTAAACCAGTCCCCTTAGCATATCTTGGAGTGCTGGTTTGGTAGAGATGTATTCTTTTAGTCTTCTTTTGTTGGGAAACTCCGTATTTCCCCTTCTATTTTAATGGAGAGCCTAGCTGGGTAGAGCAGCCGTAGCTGTAGGCCCATGCTTTTCATGGCTTGGAATATTTGTTGCCATTCCCTTCTGGCTTGTAGTGTTTCTGTTGAGAAGTCAGCTTCAAGGAGTAACTTTTATTCATCTTTTCAGTTTTAGTTCAAGTGATCTCTCATCAGCATAATCTTCCAATACTCTTAATCTGTGTAAGTACCACAGCTTATTTTCCATCACTATAACCTGTGAGTTTCCCCCACAGAGATTTTTACAATTTGAAAATTTTATATATATATGTATATATACACATATATATGTGTATGCACACACACGTTGGTATATATAGACATATATTCATATATACATATATATTTATATAGATATACATTCATATATATACATATATATTTTTATATATACATATGTATTTATATATATACATATATATATTCATTATGTATCCTAGCCATTCTTTGTCTTTCACTGGTTTGTAAACTCTGAGAGGAAGATAATATGTTTATTTTAGTCACAAAATAACCATTGTTTAGTCCAGTGCTTTGCATACAATATGCATTCGAGAAACATCTGGTTAGGATTTGATTTTTGTGTGAGTTGACAACCACAATGTTTAAGCAGGATGCATTGTTATCAGGAGAGTGAGAAAGCAATTCAAGGACATCCAGTGTAGTTAAAGGTCCTTTCTACTGTAGAAAACAAAATCAAAAGTAACACTGCAGTTAAAATAACACCAAAAATAGCATTATGATTAATATTTGAGTAAGTGCCCAATATGTAAATCAAAATAATGATATTAAAGATGATAATAAGAAAATCAAAACTAATTTAGTGAAGGAAGTATACATGCAAGTCTATGAAGCACAGAGTCCCAAACAAGATGGATGCAAAGATTTCCATGCCAAGATACATCATAATTAAAATGCTAAAATTTAAAGATAAAGAATCTTAAAATCAGCAAGAGAAAAGCGGTTAGTTACCTACAGGGGAGTTCCCATAAGACCGTCAGCTGATTTCTCAAATGAAACTGTGCAGTCTAGAAGGGATTGTCAAGAAATATTCAAAGTCATGAAAATCAGGGACCTACATCCAAGATTGCTCATCAAAGATATCAGTTAGAATTGAAGGGCAGATAAACAGCTTCCAAGACAAGAAAAAACTAAGTTCATCATCACTAACTCATTATTATATGAAATGTTAAAGAGACTTAAGAAAAAGAAGAAGATTGAAACTATGAACAATTAAATGGCAATAAATACATATATCAATAACTGAATCTAAAAACAAATGAAGGAGGTGGAGGGAGGGAGAGGGGATGGGGCAAGGGAAAGTGGTGGCGGGAAGGCAGAGACAAATGTATTTGAAAAAATAAATTAATTAATTAAATAAAAAAAGAAAAAATACTCAAATAAGACTTGTTCTGGAAATAAAGATTGTAACTACTAAAAAAAAAAAAGAAAGAAAATATAAATTAAAAAAAGACAGCGGGGCAGGGGGAGGATTGAAAGTGGAATGTTGAAAGGGGGTTGGTTGGTAGGGAAGGGAAGAGTAATGGGGGAAGATGGGGGCAACTATAATTGAACAACAATAGTAAAAAGTTAAAAGAAAAAGAAAAAAAATAAAAACAAATGAAGGAAACGAGAACAGGGACAGGATCATGGATACAGAGAGCATTCTGATTGCTGCCAGATGGGAAGGGGTATGGGGCAACGGGAATGGGTGAAGATGTGAGGGGATTAAGAAGTACAAATAGGTAGTTGCAGATAGCTGTGGGGATGTAAAGTACAGCATAGGAAATGGAGAGCCAATTGATTTATATACATGAACAATGATGTGGGAATTGCCTGAGGGAGTGAGAGGTGCTGAGTGTAGGGGGACAAATGGTGAAGAATCAAGACAATGGTAATAATATAATCAATAAATTATAATTGAAAAAAGAATATGAAAACAAAGCAAATAAATACCATAAGCAAATACACAAAAGATACTGAGGCAAATCAGAAAGCCCTCTATTAGCAAGGGAAGATGAGGCAGGGTCAGTTATGTTCCTATAAAATAATTGTCTATACAAGAAAACAAGTAGACTAAAGCTTTTTAAGGCTTATGTTAAGGATTAGATAATATTGAGATAGAATGGCAGTCTGGTTTATTTTATTTCAGTCTCTGGATTATTATAATAAAGGTGATTTTTAGGATATTATATAATAAGTTGCCTTAAAGGAGACAGAGGCTTGGAAGCCACAGGTCATAAGAGAAACAGATTGTTGTGCAGAGAGGGAAAAACTTTACTATAGTTTAAGGTAAGCGTTGGACTATAAATTGAAATACCCATTTATAGAGCCAAAAATAATCACAGTGTGCAATAAAGTTTTGATAAACAGTAAAGTTATTTTAGGAAAATTATAGGAAAAGTTAATTTTTAAAAAGAAATGTGAAACAAAAAAATATAAAAGCTGTTAAATTAAAATTAAAATATTAAAGTTCAACGAATATATAATTTTTTTGTTTCTTCATATTGTGGTACAATTAATAGCTAAATATACTGGAATTCTTATGGAAACATTTATTTGTCATTCATTAATAATATATTAGCCCACTTATTTTATCATATTGATTCTCTCAATTTTATTAAACTATTTTTAATATGTTTGAATTAATAATAGCACAGTGAATGTCAAGGAAATGAGTAACTCTCAATCACTAAGAGGCAACAAATTCAATATTTTAATTTCTCCAGACTGATTTTTCTCTTTGTATGTTAGTATATTTTTAATTACATAAAATTTATTAAATTGAAATGTATTTTTATAACATCATTGTAACCAATAAGTTGCATATATAAAAATCTAAATAGAAATAATGTTTAGTATTAATAGTGATTATTTCTCTGCAATAGAATCTACAGTGTTATTTTAATTTATGGAATATTTTTGGCCCACAATTTTATTTTTTATTTACTTATATTTTAATTTATTTATTTTTTCAAATATATTTGTCTCTGCTTACCCCGCACAACTTTCCCCTGCTCCCCTCTCCTCTCTCCCTCCCTCTATCTTTCCCCTTTGGTTTTGTCCATGAGGCCTTGCTATATGTTCCTTGACTTGCCCCTTCCCTTCCTTTTCCCTGCCCACCCCACCCTCCTTCCCTCTTGTCTCTGTTGATATCTTTTCTTCTCTTTTATTTTTTTTTCAGTGTTGCTGGTCTTATTTTCCTTGCATCTTTGTATTGTTGGTTAGGTTCGGCTTACAGGTGAGATCATATGGTATTTGTCTTTCGCCCCCTGGCTTATTTCGCTTAGCCTAGTATTCTCTAGTTCCATCCATGCTGTCGTGAAGTGTAGTAGTTCTTTTTTTCTTTCTGCTGCGTAGTATTCCATTGTGTCAATGTACCATAGTTTTTTGATCCAATCATCTACTGATGGGCATTTAGGTTGCTTCCAACACTTGGCTATTGTAAATTGTGCTGCTAGGAACATTGGGGTCCAGAGGTCCTTTTGGATTGGCATTTGGGGATTCTTAGGGTATAGTCCCAGCAGGGGAATCACTGGATCAAAAGGCAGTTCCATGTTCAGCTTTTTGAGGAAATTCCACACTGCTTTCCACAGTGGCTGCACCAGTCTGCATTCCCACCAGCAGTGTTCCAGTGTTCCCTTTTCTCCACAGCCTCGCCAGAACCTGTTGTTTTTTGACCTGTTTATGATGGCCATTCTGACCAGTGGGAGGTGGTACCTCCTGGTGGTTTTGATCTGCATTTCTCTGATGGCTAGTGATGCCGAGCATCATTTCAAATGTCTCTGGGCTCTCTGTATCTCTCCCTTGGAAAAGCGTCTGCCCAGGTCCTTTGCCCATTTTTTGATTGGACCTTTTGTCTTCTTGGAGTGGAGTCATGTGAGTTCTTTATATATCTTGGAGATGAAACCTCTATCTGATGTATCATTAGCGAATATATTTTCCCAAAGGTTGGCTCCCTTTTCATTTTGCTGATGTTTTCTTTAGCCGTGCAGAAGCTTCTTCTTTTGATGAGGTCCCACTTGTTTATTCTTTCCTTTATGTCCCTTGCTTTAGGAGACATATCGGTGAAAAAATTGCTGCGTGGGATATCTGAGAGTTTCCTGCCAATGTTCTCCTCCAGGACTTTTATGGTGTTGCGACTTATATTTAAGTCTTTTATCCATCTTGAGTTTATTTTTGTGTATGGTGTCAGCTGATGATCCAATTTCAGTTTTTTGCATGTAGCCATCCAGCTCTCCCAACACCATTTGTTGAAGAGGCTATTATTACTCCACTTTATGCTTCTGCCCCCTTTGTCAAATATTGGATGCCCATAGAGACCTGGGCTTATTTCTGGGCTTTCTATTCTGTGCCACTGGTTTATGGGTCTGTTCTTGTGCCAGTACCATATTGTTTTGAGTATAGTGGCTTTGTAGTAGAGTTTGATGTCCGGTATTGTGATCCCTCCTGTTTTGTTTTTCTTTCTCAAAATTGCTGCGGCTATTCGGGGTCATTTATGGTTCCATATAAATTTTTGAAATGTCTCTTCTATTTCTGTGAAATACGTCATTGATTTCTTAATAGGGAGTGCGTTGAATCTATAAATTGCTTTGGGTAGTATGGACATTTTGATGATATTAATTCTTCCAATCCATGAGCATGGTATATGCTTCCATTTATTTGTGTCTTCCATAATGTCTTTCTTCCATGTTGTATAGTTTTCTTTTACCTCCTTGGTTAAATTTGTTCCTCGGTACTTTATTTTTCTTGTTGCTATATCAAATGGTATTTTTTTTCTGATTTCTTCTTCTTCTATTTCATTGCTGGTGTACAAAAATGCCTTTGATTTCTGAATGTTGACTTTGTATCCTGCCGTTTTGCCAAATTCACTTACTAGGTTGAGTAGTTTTTTGGTGGAGTCTACAGGATTTTCTATGTACGCTATCATGTCATCTGCAAACTATGATAGTTTTACTTCCTCCTTTCCTATTTGGATGCCTTTTAACTCTTTTTTCTTGTCTGACCTCTGTGGCTCGGACTTCCAATATGATGTTGAAAAGAAGGGGTAAAAGCAGACATCCTTGTCATGTTCCCGATCTTAGTGGGAAAGCTTTTAGTTTTTGCGCGTTGAGTATGATGTTGGCTGTAGGTTTTTCATATATGGCCTTTATTACATTGACGGATGTCCCATTTATTCCCAATTTGATGAGTGTTATGATCATAAATGGATGCTGTACCTTATCGAATGCTTTTTCTGCATCTATTAAGATGATCATGTGGTTTTTGTCTTTCCTTTTGTTTATGTGATGTATTACATTTATTGATTTCAGTATATTAAGCCATGCCTGCATCCCTGGGATGAATCCCACTTGATCGTGATGGATAATCTTTTGAATGTATTGCTGAATGCGGTTTGCCCATATTTTGTTGAGGATTTTAGCATCTATGTTCATCAGCGAAACTGGCCTGTAGTTTTCTTTCTTTGTAGGGTCTTTATCTGGTTTTGGGATCAGGGTGATGCTGGCCTCATAGAAAGAGTCTGGGAGTCTTCCCTCCTCTTGGATTTTTTGGAATAGTCTGAGAAGGACAGGGGTTAGCTCTTCCTTAAAAGTTTTCTAAAATTCTCCTGTGAAACTGTCCCGCCCAGGGCTTTTGCGTGCCGGGAGTTTCTTGATGACTGCTTCAATTTCCCCAGCTGTTATCGGTCTGTTCAAGCTTTCTGTTTCTTCCTCCTTCAGTGTTGGGAGATTATACTTTTCTAGACATTTGTCCATTTCATCAAGGTTTTCAAACTTCTTGGCATATAATTGTTCATAGTAGTTTCTGACAATCCTTTGTATTTCTGTGGTATCCGTTGTTATTTCTCCTCTTTCATTTCTGATATTATTAATTTGGGTCCTCTCCCTTCTTTTCTTGAAGAATCTGCTTAAAGGCTTGTCGATTTTATTTATCTTTTCAAAGAAGCAGCTCCTGGATTGGTTGATCCTTTGAATTGTTCTTTTCGTCTCTACGTCATTCAGTTCTGCTCTGATCTTGATTATTTCCTTCCTTCTACTTGCTCTGGGATTATTTTGTTGTTGTTTCTCCAGTTCTTGAAGTTGTGGTGTTTGGTCTTTTATTTGAAATGTTTCTATCTTTTTTAGGTAGGCCTGTATTGCTATGAACGTCCCTCTCAGGACTGCCTTTGCCGTGTGCCCCGTAGGTTTTGGACTGTTGTGTGTTCATTTTCATTTGTTTCCAGAAATTTTTTGATTTCTTCTCTTATCTCATTATTGGCCCATTCATTAATAGTCTACTGTTCAGTCTCCTTGAGTTTGCAAGTTTTCGAAGTTTCTCTTTGAGGTTGATTTCCAATTTCAAGCCCCTGTGGTCTGAGAAAATGTTTGGTATTATTTCAATTTTCCTGAATTTGCTGAGGCTTGCTTTGTGTCCTATCATGTGGTCTATCTTTGGAAAAGTTCCATGAGCATTTGAAAAGAATGTGTATTTTGCTTCTTTGGGATGTACGGTTCTATATGTCAGTTAAGTCCATTTGACTCAGTGCATCATTCAACTCCACGATATACTTGTTGATGCTTTGTTTGGAAGATCTGTCCATTTTTGACAGTGGGGTGTTAAAATCCCCTACTCTCCGTGTGTTGCTGTCTATATCTTTTTTGAAGTCATCCAAGATTTCCCTTATATATTTCGGTACTACTATGTTGAGTGCATATAAGTTTACAATGTTTATGTCTTCTTGATGGATTCTTCCTTTAAGTATTATAAAGTGTCCCTCTGGGTCTCTTTTTATGGCCTTTGTTTTGAAATCTATTTTGTCTAATATAAGTATTGCTACCCCTGCTTTCTTCTGTTGCCTATTGCTTGGAATATTTTTTTCCATCCCTTTACTTTCAAACTGTGTGTGTCTTTTGTTCTGAGGTGGGTCTCTTGTAAGCAACATTTGTATGGGTCATGTTTTCTTATCCATTCAGCTATCCTGTGTCTTTTGATTGGGGCATTTAGTCCATTTACATTGAGAGTTATTACTGATAGAAACCTATTCATTTCTTCTCTTCGTACTTCTGTTTTTCTCTTTCTCACTCTTTTCCTTCATCCTCTAAACCAGTCCCTTTAGCATATCTTGTCTTGCTGGTTTGGTAGAGATGTATTCTTTTAGCCTTCTTTGGTCTGGGAATCTCCTTATTTCCCCTTCTATTTTAATTGAGAGCCTTTCTGGGTAGAGCAGCCTTGGTCGTAGGCCCTTGCCTTTCATGACTTGGAATATTTGTTGCCATTGCCTTCTGGCAATGTCCTCTTCCTTCTGTGTCCTTTTCCAGGTTGATATAGTTTGCCGTAAGTTCCTGATAGTTTCTCTGCAGTTTCTCATAGTTTTCTTTGAGCTGGCTGAGCTCATTGGGCTTCCCTAGAGCCATTGTATTGAATTCAATATCTGATAGTTCCCTTGCCTCTATTTCATTTAGCTCTCTCTGTGGGGATTCCTCTTTTCCCTTCATTTGGGGGAACCTCTTTTACTTCCCATTTTTGTGAGAGTTTTTTTTTTTTGTTTTTGTTTTTTTTTACTGCTTCTGCTTCAATTGATCCATCTAGATTCCCTGACTTTGTGGATTAAACTTCTGTGGTAGTAGGTGGGCCTTTTTATTTATTTGTTTTTTCTTTACTTTTCTGTCTGAGTCTGCCTCTGATGGTGTCAATTGTTGACCCTATCTGACCTTGGGCCATTTGTTTGAGCCTTCCAGGAATCTACTGTCTGTGTCTGTCTCCTGTGAATGTCAGTCTCGTCACTCTGTCCTCATCTGTCAGGCTTAAGCACCACGGGGCAGAGCAATGCCTCCTGATGGTGGGACTATCGTCCCCTTATAGGCTTCTGTCAGTCAGGGGAGTAGTCCACCTGAGCAAGATGTAGATCATGGACTGGGGAAGAGCCAGCACCTGGACTCCCCAATGCCTCTGTGTCCAGTCTCTCCCCAAGGGTCTCTGGGCAGCTCTGTGACCCCTTCGGCCAAGGATCTACTATTTCTGTGGACTGTTCTGCACTCACTGACCCGTGCCCACCCTCGCTGGCCCATGTTCGAGCCTTCCCCTGCCACACGGGCACCGGTCCATGCGTGCCCTCGCCGGTCCGTGCGCGCCCTCGCAGGCCCGTGCAGGGGCCGGTCTGTGAGCACCCTCACCAGCCCACGCGTGCCCTCACTGGCATGTGTGCACTCTCCCCGGCAGCTCGCTAGTGCGCCCCTGCACTGGGCAGTTTTGGGCCGTCTATTGTGTGCTTTCCCGCTTTTGGCTCTTTGGGGACGTGGCCCGCCCTCACACAATGGAGACTACGGAAATGGGAAGGGAGTCAGGACTCCCCAGTTCCTCCTCCTGTTCTTTCCCCAACGCCTCCATCTCCAGTTTCTCCTCAAGGGTCTCTATGCAGCTGTGTGTCTCCATTGGCCAAGGATCCTCTATTTCTTCCAGCCAGTCTCCACTCAGCCCCCAGCTCACACGCGCACAAGCTGCATGCGGAGCGCACAAAAGGCAGGTTTATTAATTCACTTATGCCTGAGTGAGATGGTAACTGCAGAGTGGGAGGTGAGTTATGACCGGGGCTCTGCTGGCCACCACCTCTGTTCTCTTCACGAAGTTTTCCTCGTCAATCTTTCCTCAGACACCAGCCCACTCTTCTGCCGCCTCTTCCCAGAGATCAAGGAAGGTGGCTGCCACTGCAAATTTTTGCATTGGCCCTTTAAATGTCTCTTTGCATCTCCAGCCACCTGTCTGTGGCAGAGAGCTCCCCTAAGCTTTTCAGGGTTGCGTTTTGTCTGCGTGTTTTTCCTGGTTTCAGCTGCTGTAGTCTAGGGGTCCTTGTTTATGATTCAGACCCTCCTTCTTCTCAGGGGTACCCAAATGGCCGTTTCAATGTCCTTCTGGTGCTGGTGCCCGTGGGCGCCCAGCCCACCCTCTCGAGCCTCTACCACTCTTCTCACCCGTCGGGATGTGTGAGAGTTGAATCCACTGTCTGTCTGTGGCTCCAAGGCTCCTCTCCCTCTATCGTTCCATTGTTTTCCAGGTGATTTCTCCACTATTTAGTCACAATTCCAGTTTAGTCTTGGGATGAGGTAGCATCACTCCCATTCATTCCTCTGCCATCTCTTCTTTCCTTCTCTTTCCTCTAATTATATATGATGGGGAAATCCGAAATATCTTTTCTTTAGGCCTTATTTTCTCTTTCAGTGAAACAAGCAATTAGTTGTGTACTTGAGGAATGTTTTCCTTCTTATAAACCCTCTGTAGCTGTGTGTGACCCGCCATTGTATCTTGTGTTCTAATTTGATTTTAAACTGATTCTATGCTCTTATACCTAAAGCCTATTGAAGTCATCAGAATGCCTTTTGTAAAAAAAAAAAAAAAAAATTAGAGAGAAAATAAAAGCTCTATTAAAGAAGAGGTGGAAATATATTATATGGCCTACACACATAGCAAAGTAAATATGAGTTTTGAACAATTTTCCCCAAGATTAAAAACTTAAAGAAATCACATAATTATTTATACCATAGGCAGTAAAAGATATTGATTTTACCAAAGTTTCTATCACAATCATAGAAAAATTAGGGTTCTAGCTCCTTTAGGGATCAGTTATCATAACCCAACTCTCCAGAGCTCAGCCTTAGAAGCTACCTTAAAATTCAAACTTCGAAAGTTCAAACACTGAGATTCAAAAGTGGCAGAGAAGCCAGAGGCAGGGTGCCAGTGAGGGAAGATGGGATCAAGAAATAGCAGACAGTTCAGTGAACAATGATCAAGAGAGTCATTGTTAATATCAGATCATCATCTCCTCACTGACAAAAATCCAGCTCAACATGTAAGATTTCTAATCTACAAAATTCAAAATAGAAATATAGTCTATAAGGAAGTAAACCACACTGTTGGGTAATTTGCCCTTCCATATGGCTTCCAAGAACGATACTTTAAGTACCAAGGTAAATATTAACCAATTTTTAAACTACTGCTGTTTCATTTAAAATGGAATCCAATGTCATTCTTTATATCCTTTCTTTATATAGAGTAAGGATACACTAGTTAGTAAACTACAGTGGGACTCATGAAAACATTTATATTCTCTCAAGAAATACTGTAGTAGAATTGGTCCATCATAGCAGAAAATTCCTCCCAACTCTAATTGTCATATTAGATATGCATGAATTAACATTGGATGATAAATGCCAGATGAATTAATAACTGTCCATCACTATATAAAAAGCAGAAAAGTTAAAAAACATGAATACCTAGTTTAGAAAAAGTCAGTTCCCACCTTGTTTACTCCACCGTGAAGAGCTGGGTTGCTCTTTCTCCTACTTTTGAGACTTACATAAATTTATATCACATAAATGTTCAAGAGTTCATCATTTAATTAACTTTTGTTCATTCTCTACTTGATATTTCCTTTTTATTTTTAAAATTAAAACTTGACACATACTGAAGTCTAAATAAAACCCTTCAAAATTATTTTTTAAGTATTATATTTCTAGGACCATAAACAACACTGATTATTTATGACTGTTAAAGTGTATTGTCACTAGTGGCACTAATAATAAAAACCAAAACCACATAGAAAGTCTGTTTTGATAGTAAAACAATCCTTGGGATGAGTGGAAGATATAAAGTGAACATTTGAATATCAAATAAGGTTTCATAACTGCATATCTGCATATAAATATAGTATTGCTTTGGAAAGCGATACATATTGCACTTAAGATTTTCAACATGAGTTTCAAAGAAAATTTTACTTTTGGCTGAAAACAGTCTCCACACATACAAAGTCTCATTCAACACCCCAAAAAGGCTAATCCAAGGAATGACTAATATTGATTTTTGCACATTCAGCTAAAAGCTCACACATTTTTAACTATACAACTTTATTGGAAAAACTTTTACCAACTGCGAGAACATGAATGTGTTTAAGCACCCACATTGCATATAACTTTTTGCTAGGAATTAGCTTAAATTTCAAGATCCATGAAAGAGACTTTCTAAGCTCCAATCTCTCAGTATTCTAATTGCTTTTGTAATAAAGTTGTTACCATCCTTTTTAAATGGTAATAATCGCTGTAAGATGCATGAGGTCAGTCCAGTAAAAGTCCAGCCATTATTAATATAACAGGAACAGATTTCATGTCATAAATGTAACCTGTCAGCTAAGGAGAGTGGACTGGAATGCACATGTGTGAACAATGATTCTACTGTACTAGTCAGTGGGGCAATAGACACCACTGAGTGAACATGGGTACTGTGTGGCCATCACAGTCAAAATGACGGAGTGAATAGAACAACAAGTCTGCTTCAAGTTTTGCATTAAGTTTGAACATTCCGAGAGAGAAAGATGGCGGAGGAGTGAAAGGGAGTCACGCTGACCTCCTCCCAAAACCAAACTGGAATTGCAACTAAATAATGGAGTAATCACCTGGAAAGCAGTGGAGTGATAGTGGGAGAGGAGCCTTGGTGCCGCGGACAGTGGATTCTACTCTCACACATCCCAACGGGTGAGAATTGTGGTGGAGGCTCGAGAGGGTGGGCTGGGTGCGCACGGGCACTGGCACCAGAGGGACATTGAAACGGCCAGTTAGCGTCCCCCGAGAAGAACGGGGTCTGAATCATAAACAGGAACCCCTAAACTACAGCAGCTAAAGCCGAGAAAATACAGACAAAACGCAACCCCAAAAAGCTTAGGGGCGCTCTCTGCCAGAGACAAGTGGCTGGGGATGCAAAAAGACATTTAAAGGGCAAACGCAAAAGTTGGAGCGGCAGCCACCCTCCTTGATCGTTGGGTACAGTCGGCAGCAGGGTGGGCTGGTGCCTGGGAAAAGACTGGTGAGGAAAACTTTGTGAAGAGAACTGACACTGCGGCCGGTGGAACCTGGGTGATAACGCACTTCCCACTCTGCAGCTACCATCTCACTCAGGCATAAGGGAATCAATTAACCTGCCTTTTGTGCACTCCGCACACAGCTTGTACGCATGTGAGCTGGGGGGCTGAGTGCAGACTGGCTGGGAGAGCCTTGAGGAGAGACTGGAGACAGAGGCGTTGGGGAAAGAACGGGAGGAGGAACCGGGGAGTCCCGACTCCCTCCCCGTTCGGTAGTCTCCATTGTGGGCTGGAAAGGCGCGACCCCAAAGAGGCACAAGCGGGGCGCGCATGAACCAGACGGCCTGCGATTGAAACGCAGTCCGCACAGGGGTTGGATCCTCGGCCGAAGAGGTCACAGAACTGCCCAGAGGCCCCTGAGGGGAGACTAGAAACGGAGGCATTGGGGAAAGAATGGGAGGAGGAACCGGGGAGTCCCGACTCCTTCTCCTTGCCGAAGTCTCCATTGCGCGGGAAGAGGCCACTCCCCCAAAGAGCCAAAAGCTGAAAAGCAAACATAGACACCCCCAAAACACCCAGAGCAGGCGCGCACACTTGCGCCGAGTGACTGGCGAGGGTCGGCGAGCGTGTGTGTGACCCACACGGGCTGGCGAATGCTTGCACCTGCCGGCAAGGCCTCACACAGACTGGCACCCATACGGCCTGCGAGGGAGTGCACAGAGGGGCAAGGGCAGGCATAAATTGACCTCCCCGCCGCGATTGCGGAGCGGCCCACAAAATAAGAAGAGCTGCCCAGAGTCCCTGGAGGAGAGACCAGAAACAGGATTAACCGGAGAGTCCTAGAGCTGATTTCCTCCCATTTCCGTAGTCCCCATTTGGCGAGGGCAAGCAACGCACCCAAAGAGCCAAAAGCGGGGAAAACACACAATAGAAGACCCTAAACTGACCAGTGCCGCGAAGCTCGCATGCCAGGGAGGCCAGACAAGCACGGGAGGTTGCGAATAAGCCCCCTGGTCTGGGGCAAACACATGCGAGCCCAGGCAGGTGGGGGACCCTGCCGCGCTGGGAACGCGCTCAAGGAGCTCTCGTGAGAGCGCAGAGAGATCCCAAAAAATAGCCCAGCCCTGACCGAAGGGGTCACAGAGCTGCTCCAAGCAGGAGTCAGACACAGGCATTAGACTCCTGAAAGGCTCAAACAAACAACCCAAGGCCCTATAGGGTCAACAACTAACTTCATCAGAGGCAAGCCCAGAAAGAAAAGTAAAGGACAAAAATACTTAACAGACTCTCACAAAAATGGGAAGAAAAAGAAGTTCCCCCCAAATGAGTGGAAAAGGGGACTCCCCACAGAGAGAGCTCAATGAAATAGAGGCAAGGGAACTATCAGATATGGAATTTAAAACAATGGTTCTAAGGAAGCTCAATGAGCTCAGCCAGCTCAAAGAGAACTATGAGAAACTGCAGAGAAACTATCAGGATCTTACAGCAAACTATATCAGCCTGGAAAAGGACATAGAAACTATCAAGAAGGCACAAGAGGATATGAAGAATACCATTTCTGAATTGAAGAACACAGTAGAAGGAATCCAAAGCAGGCTGGATGAAGCTGAGGATTGAATCAGTGAGATGGAGGATAAGGTAGAAAAAAGCTCCCAGAAAGAGCAAGAAATGGAAAAACAGCTCAAAAAGAATGAAGAAGATTTAGGGAAATGCAGGACAACCTGAAACGCACTAATATCCGTATAATAGGGATCCCGGAAGGAGAAGAAGAGGAGCAAGGAATAGAGAACCTCCTCGAAAAAGTAATGATGGAAAATCTCCTAATTTGAGGAGAGAAAGGCTCTCATGGATCCAGGAGGCACAGAGGACCCCACTCAAGAAGGACCCAAGGAGGTCCACTCCAAGACACATCATCATTAAAATGGCAAATGTCAAAGACAAAGAGAGAATCTTCAAGGCAGCAAGGGAGAAGGAGAAAGTAACATACAAGGGGGCCCCGATACGCCTAGGAGCTGACTTCTCAACAGAAACACTCCAAGCCAGAAGGGAATGGCAACAAATATTCCAAGCCATGAAAAGCAAGGGCCTACAGCCAAGGCTGCTCTACCCAGCTAGGCTCTCCATTAAAATAGAAGGAGAAATACGGAGTTTCCCAGACAAAAGAAAGCTAAAAGAATACATCTCTACCAAACCAGCACTCCAAGATATGCTAAGGGGACTGGTTTAAGCAGATGAAGGAAAAGAATGAGACAGAGAGGAACACAAGTACAAAGAGAAAAGATGAGTAAGTTTCTATCAGTAATATCTCTCAATGTGAATGGACTAAATGCCCCAATCAAAAGACACAGGGTAGCTGAATGGATAAGAAAACATGACCCACACATATGCTGCCTACAAGAGACACACCTCAGAGCAAAAGACCTACACAGATTGAAAGTAAAGGGATGGAAAACAATATTCCAAGCAAATGGACATGAGAAAAAGGCTGGGGTTGCCATACTTGTATCAGACAAAGTAGATTTCAAAGCAAAGGCCATAAAGAGAGACCCAGAGGGGCACTTTATCATACTTAAAGGAAGAATCTATCAAGAAGACATCAACATTGTAAACTTATATGCTCCCAATATAGGAGCCCCCAAGTTTATAAGGAAATTGTTGGATGACTTCAAAAAAGATATAGACAGCAACACACTGATAGTAGGGGATTTCAACACCCCACTGTCAAAAATGGACAGATCTTCCAAACAAAACATTAATAAACATATCGTGGCACTGAATGACACACTGAATCAAAGAGACTTAACTGACATATATAGAACCTTACATCCCAAAGAAGAAAAATACACATTCTTTTCAAATGCTCATGGCAGTTTTTCAAAGATAGACCACATGATAGGACACAAAGCAAGCCTCAGTAAATTCAGGAAAATTGAAATAACACCAAACTTTTTCTCAGACCACAAGGCCTTGAAACTCGAAATCAAACTCAAAGAGAAACTTCAAAAACTTGGAAACTCATGGAGACTGAACAGTACACTATTAAACAATGAATGGGTCAATAATGAGATAAGAGAAGAAATCAAAAAATTTCTGGAAACAAATGAAAATGAACAGACAACTGTCCAAAACCTATGGGACACAGCAAAGGCGGACCTGAGAGGGAAGTTCATAGCAATACAAGCTTACCTTAAAAAGATAGAAACATTTCAAATAAAAGACCTAACACTACAACTTGAAGAACTGGAGAATCAACAACAAATAAATCCCAGAGCAAGTAGAAGGAAGGAAATAGTCAAGATTAGAGCAGAACTGAATGACATAGAGACGAAAAGGACAATTCAGAGGATCAACCAATCGAGAAGCTGGTTCTTTGAAAAGATTCATAAAGTTGACAAGCCTTTAAGCAGACTCATCAAGAAAAAAAGGGAGAGGACCCAAATTAATAATATCAGAAATGAAAGAGGAGAAATAACAACTGATACCACAGAAATACAAATGATTATCAGAAACTATTATGAACAATTATATGCCAAGAAATTTGAAAATCTTGATGAAATGGACAAATTTTTAGAAAAGTATAATCTTCCAAAACTGAAGGAGGAAGAAACAGAAAGCTTGAACAGACCAACAGTTGGGGAAATTGAAGCAGTCATCAAGAAACTTCCAGCACACAAAAGCCCAGGGCCAGACGGTTTCCCAGGGGAATTTTACAAAACATTTAAGGAAGAGCTAACCCCTGTCCTTCTCAGACTATTCCAAAAAATCCAAGAGGAGGGAAGACTCCCAGACTCTTTCTATGAGGCCAGCATCACCCTGATCCCAAAACCAGATAAAGACCCTACAAAGAAAGAAAACTACAGGCCAGTTTCGCTGATGAACATAGATGCTAAAATCCTCAACAAAATATTGGCAAACTGCATCCAGCAATACATTCAAAAGATTATCCATCACGATCAAGTGGGATTCATCCCAAGGTTGCAGGGATGGTTCAATATACGCAAATCAGTAAACGTGATACACCACATAAATCAAAGAAAAGACAAAAACCACATGATCATCTCGATAGATGCAGAAAAAGCATTTGACAAGGTACAGCACCCATTTATGATCAAAACACTCAGCAAAATGGGAATCAATGGGGCATTCCTCAACGTAATAAAGGCCATATATGAAAAACCTACAGCCAATATCATACTCAATGGGCAAAATCTGAAAGCTTTCCCACTAAGATTGGGAACACGACAAGGATGTCCGCTCTCACCGCTTCTTTTCAACATCGTATTGGAAATCCTAGCCACAGTGGTCAGACAAGAGAAAGAGATAAAAGGCATCGAAATAGGAAAGGAGGAAGTAAAACTATTATTGTTTGCAGATGACATGATAGTGTACATAGAAAACCCTGTAGACTCTACCAAAAAACTCCTCAACCTAATAAGTGAATTTGGCCAAACAGCAGGATACAAAGTCAACATTCAGAAATCAAAGGCGTTTTTGTACACCAGCAATGCAATAGAAGAAGAAGAAATCAGGAAAAATATACCATTCGATATAGCACGAAAAAAGATAAAGTACCTAGGGATAAATTTAACCAAAGACACAAAAGACCTGTATGCAGAAAACTATACAACATTGAAAAAAGAAATTAAGGAAGACACAATTAAATGGAAGCATATACCGTGCACATGGATTGGAAGAATTAATATCCTTAAAATGTCCATACTACCAAAAGCAATTTATAGATTCAACGCAATCCCTATTAAGATACCAATGACGTATTTCACAGAAATAGAATAGACATTTCAAAAATTTATATGGAACCATAAACGACTTCGAATAGCCACAGCAATTTTGAGAAAGAAACACAAAGTAGGAGGGATCACAATACCGGACATCAAACTCTACTACAAAGCCACTATACTCAAAATAATCTGGTACTGGCACGAGAACAGACCCATAGACCAGTGGAACAGAATAGAAAGCCCAGAAGTAAGCCCAGGTCCCTATGGACATCTAATATTCGACAAAGGGGGCAGAAGCATAAAATGGAGCAATAACAGCCTCTTCAACAAATGGTGTTGGGAGAGCTGGATGGCTACATGCAAAAAATTGAAATTGGATCTTCAGCTGACACCATACACAAAAATAAACTCAAGATGGATAAAAGACTTAAATATAAGTCGCAGCACCATCAAAGTCCTAGAGGAGAACATTGGCAGGAAACTCTCAGATATCCCACGCAACAATTTTTTCACTGATATGTCTCCTAAAGCAAGGGACATAAAGGAAAGAATAAACAAGTGGGACCTCATCAAAATAAGAAGCTTCTGCACGGCTAAAGAAAACATCAGCCAACTGAAATGGGAGCCAACCATTTGGGAAAATATATTTGCTAATGATACATCAGCTAGAGGTTTGATCTCCAAGATATATAAAGAACTCACTCGTTTTTACTCCAAGAAGACAAACGATCCAATCAAAAAATGGGCTAGGACCTGGGCAGACGCTTTTCCAAGGGAGAGATACAGAGAGCCCAGAGACATTTGAAATGATGCTCGGCATCACTAGCCATCAGAGAAATGCAGATCAAAACCACCATGAGGTACCACCTCACACCGGTCAGAATGGCCATCATAAACAGATCCTCAAACAACAGGTGCTGGCGAGGCTGTGGAGAAAAGGGAACCCTAGTCCGCTGTTGGTGGGAATGCAGACTGGTGCAGTCACGATGGAAAGCAGTGTGGAATTTCCTCAGAAAGCTGAAAATGGAACTGCCTTTTGATCCAGGGATTCCCCTGCTGGGACTATACCCTGAGAACACCAAAACGCCAATACAGAAGAACCTATGCACCCCAATGTTCCTAGCAGCACAATTTACAATAGCCAAGTGTTGGAAGCAACGTAAATGCCCATCAGTAGGTGCCTGGATCAAAAAATTATGGTACATATACACAATGGAATACTACGCAGCAGAAAGAAAAAAAGAAGTACTAAAGTTTGCGACAGCATGGATGGAACTGGAGAGCATCATGCTAAGCGAAATAAGCCAGGGGGCGAAATACAAATACCATATGATCTCACCTATAAGCAGAACGTAACCAACAATGCACACATGCAAGGAAAATATGATCAGGAACACTGAGAGGAAAAGAAATCAACAGAGACAAGAGGGAAGGGGGGTGCAGTGAAAGGGAAGAGAAGGCGAAAGTCAAGGAACATATAGCAAGGACTCAAGGACTAAACCAAAGGGGAAGAGTTGAGGGAGGGAAGGTGGGAGGGGGCAAGGGAAAGAGGTGGGGGGAAGGCAGAGACAAATGTATTTAAAAAGTAAATAAATTAATTAAAAAAATAAAATATAAAAAAATAAAAAAAATAAAATAAAAAATAAAATAAAAAAAACACAAAAAACCAAAAACAAATACAGAAAAAAAAAAAGTTTGAACATTCCTCTGCAGAAACTATTCAGGTGATTCAGAAAGCTGCAGTTATGGGCAACGGGTGATTAGCAGCTTCATCATGACAGCATATCTGCTCATGCATCACATCTGGTGCAGAGTGTTTTGGCAAAACATCCAATCACTCAGGTGACTCAGCCCCCCTATCAGCCCAGATTTGATGCCCTGAAACTTCTGGCTTTTCCCAAAACTAAAATCACCTTTGAAAAAGAAGAGATTTCAGACCATCAATGAGATTCAGGAAAATACAAGAGGGAAGCTAATGGACATTGGGAGAACTGTGTGAAGTCCCAAGGTGTCTCCTTTGAAAGGGACTGAGGCTTCACTGTCTTAGGTACAATGTTTCTTTTTTAAAATTATATTTATTGATTATGTAATTAGAGTTGTCCTTATTTTTCCCTCATTGCCCTACTCTGCTCAGCACCCTGACTCCCTCAGGCAATCCCCACACCATTGTTCATGACCATTAGTCATGCATGTAAGTTCTTTGGCTACTCCATTTCCTATACTGTACTTTACATCCCCATGGCTATTTTGTAAATACCAACTTGTATTTCTTAATTCCTTTTCCTCTTCATCCATTCCCCTGCAACCTCCTTCTACGTGGCAACCATCCAGATGTTTGCCATATCCATGATTCTGTCTCTACTCTTCTTGTTTGCTTTTTTTTTATTCAATTTTTGACAAGTATATATTTTTGCTATTTTATTGCTCATAGTTTTGATCATTTTTATTATTTTATTAAATATATCTCTTTAATATTTCCTATAATAATGGTTTGGTGATGATGAACTCCTTTAGTTTTTTTCTGTCTGGGAAGCTCTTTGTTAGCTCTTCAATTCTAAATGTATTCTTTTTTCTTATTCTTGTTCTGATCGGTTGTGCTTTGCTTCCTTATGTTCCAAATCACTGATTCTTGGCTTCATCCACTCTACTGTTGTTTCCCTGTAAATTGCTCTTTATTTCAATTAACGTGTCCTTCCTTTATGACTATCTTTTATGCTGTTGATGTCCTCATTAAGTTCCTTGAGCATCTTTATAACCACTGTTTTGAACACTGAATCTGGTAGATTGCTTATCTCCATTTCATTTAGCTCTTTTTCTGGACTTTTGATCTTTCTTTCATTTGGGCTGTGTTTCTTTATCTCCTCATTTTGGCAGCCTTCCTGTGTTTGTTTCATTCTTTTAGGTAGAGTTGCTTTGACTCTGTGTCTTGGTAATATCGCCTAATGTAGTAGGTGTCCTGTAGGGTCCAGTGGCACAGTTTCCCCTAGTACCCAATCTGGTACTCAAGGTACACCTTTCATGAGAGCTGAGTATACCCTCGTTGTGTAGCTGAGACTTGGTTGCTGTTGGAAGATCAATGGGAGGGATTTACCTAGGTCAATCAGCAGTAAGACTTGGCTGTGACCGCTTACCACCAACCACCACTCTCTGTGGAGGATCAGCTGTGCAGGGCCAGGGTTTTGGTGCTCCAGAATGGTCTGTAGCTGTCTACTAGGTCCACTTGCCCTGGGGTTTCCCAGGTGGTTCAGGCCAAGGTCACCCTGACCTGTGTTTTGCCTGGGGCAAAGCCTCCCTGAGTTATAAAGCAGTATGAGATGCCTGCTACTTGTGCTGGACTTGGAGATTCCCAGGTGAAGCCATTGTTTATTTAGGCTGGCTGCTGCTAGTGCCAGGCCTGGGCCTCACTGAGGCCAGCTGTTTCTTGTTTGAGAGGGTTTAGGAATTTGTGAAGCATGAGCCAAGATCAGCCATTCACATGGAAAATATAGCTTGGGTTGGTCCATAATTTGTGTGGGGAGGAGTCTCTGAGAATCTCCAAGGTCAATGAAACAGATTGTTATCCAGGTTGATGGAGTCTCTGGTATGGCACCAGCTTGCTGGCTCTGTGGCTCTGTGGCTCTGTGGCTCTGTGGGGGGAGGGTTTAGAAAATGGACAATAGCCTCTGATTACCTTGATGCCAGACACTTCTGTTTCTCCCTGTATGTCACTTGTGCCTTTCAAGCTGCTACCCCAGTTTTGGTGCTCAGAGGGAGTGAGTCTGAGTACATGAATCTGTGTGTGTGTCCTTTAAGAGGAACAGTTCTGGGTTTCAGAATTTTCTTCCATTGTCTCATTCCCCAATGGTTTTTGCAGCCAGAAGTTGTAGATACTTATATTCCTGACACTGAAACCCTGGGCTGGGGAGGCTGGTGTGGAGCTGGGAATCCTCTTTCCCAAGATATCCCTTTGAATTTTATCCACTACACCTGGGTGTGAGACCAGCCTGTTCCACACCTATGCCCCTCCTACCAGTCTGAATGGATATGGTTTCCTTCATTCCATAGCTGTAAGAATTTCATTCAATTCAATTTCTGGCAGCTCTGATGATTATTGTTGTATATTTCACTTGTAATTTTGAAGTGGTTGTGAGAAGAGGTGAGCCATCTCTGCCTATGCTGCCTTCATGACCGGAAGTCCCCAATGTTTCTTGTATCTTCTATCTTCTTCAATAAATGTCTCTATTCCTCATATTACATGGCTGGATATTTTATAGACATAACTCAGTATGTTTAATGATTGGCCTTGATAATTAAGGAGCAATAAACCACCTACAGGACACATACAGAATTGACTTGGTTCACATACATTTTTTCAATTCTTTATGCAATGAACTACACCAAAAAAGACACCAAATGTACAAATATAATCATCCAAGGCTGGAGTGGGCTCTAGTAGGCCTTCTAGTAGCAGAAGGGAATTCTGAAGGTCAAGATCCTGTTTGTGGGTCCCTTGCAATTGTGGAAAAACTGTTTTGACCAACTTCCTCACAGAGTCTTCTGACATCACTGAATACAACCCAACCCAAGGAAGAGGATCCTGGAATTTGAGAACCCACAAGTTACCAGCTGCAACAAAGACATGGGGTGCAAATTTGAGCTATGGGATTGTGGTGGTAATCCAAAGTTTCAGACTTGCTGCCCAGCCCTGATGAAGGACTCTCACAGAATGGTGATCATCTTCAATGATGACATCCCAAGCCACATGAAGGAAATCAAGATGTGGTATTCCTGATTTGTTCAGCTGCAGTTTTTACAATATAGTCAGTGTTTGTTAATTGCATTACCACAAACTTGGTTCTGTGATAAAGGAAACATGTCTTAGTGGACACTCTAGAGCAAGCTGAAGCTAGTACATTCAAATCTTGGGATGATCCTGATGAGATCTGGATGAAATTCATAAAGTATTTAAAAAGCATAATCATTTCAGTGTCTTGGAGCAAAGTCCAGAAGATGTCGATTATTACTAACTAGCCTTCATCTGGACTTTTCCACATCCTCAGTGAGGTCAAATTTTTCCTGGTGCAGATTTGAAATTTTACCTGGCTATTGACATTTTCTTATCCCTGTAGAAGAAATTTTCCTTATCTGCTGGAAGGTACCAGTCATCAAAGAAGTTGAATCATTCCATCTATTCTCTATCTTAACCTAACCTTGTATTTCCCTGGAAGACATGCCGTGGTATTCATTAATCCAGTGCTCAAGGTGACTTTATAGAACATACTGACCATGTATAATGAGAATCCACTGTATCCACATTCTTAATTTCTAAAAGTTTTCAAGTTAGTTTAGTCTCTAATAAATATTTAATTAATTTAAGATTACAATCCAGAGTTATAAAAATAAACTAGCCCTACTCAGGCTAGTATGCATAAATCTACTATAAGTTAGCACTATTAACAAAATAATAGCTTATCTTAAACACATGCTTATATATTTCATTGTAAATTCAAAACCTCATTTTTTTTCTTCCCAGATGCAATGTTCATGATCTAGTGACAGAACTTTGGAAGAACCATTCATGCTATCCATGACTACCTGCAACTTTGTGAATATGAAAGCAAATTTTACCAAGAAATCAAGATGGCAAAGGAGTGAGTGGAAGTCACATGGACCTCCTCCCAGGACCAATCTGGATTAACAACTAATGTGGAGAAATCACCTGGAACAAATAACTGAACAATAGCAAGACAGAAGCCTTATAACCTCAGACAGACAGAAGAATCAACTTTAGCACAACCTAACTAGTAAGGAGAGACTTGAGAAGGTGGGTGGAAAGCCCATGGTTGGGAGCACCAGAAGGATATTGAAATGGCCAGTTGGACTGCTCTGAGAAGAGCAGGGTCTAACCCACAAGCGGGGATATCCAGTCTACAGCACCAAAGCCCAAAAAGTATACAGATAACAGCCAGCTGCAAAAAGCAGCAGGGTTGCTCTCTCCCAGGGATGGATGGCTGGAGACACAAAGAGCCTTTTAAAGGGCCAATGCATAAATTTTTATTTGCAGCCACTTACCCTGAGCTCTGGAAAAGGTGGAGGCAGAGTGGGCTAGAGATGCCTGAGGACAGACTGGGGAAGGAGACTTTGGGGAGAGACCTGAGGGATTAGCCAGTGGGATCCTGGTGCTGAGTCATCCCCCATGTGGCAGGAGCCATCTTGCTCAGGCAGACCACTCATATGAGCAGCAAATGCATCAGAGGATACAATAGCACTGCCACCATAAGGGACTCAGCCCTGGCCCGGCGGTGGTAAAGCTAACTGCTGAGTACAGAGTTGCAGCCATAGATAGTAGATCCCTGGCTAAAGGGGGTGTAGAGTGGTTTAGAGACACTTGAGGAGAGACTGGAGATGGAGGCTTTGGGGAAAGAACAGAGAGAATAGCCGGTAGGAACCCAGTGCTGCCTCCTACCTGATACAGCAGCAGCCATCTGGTTCAAACAGACCATGCCCATGAGCAGCAGCAGTATGAGAGGAAACAATAGCCATGCCCCCAGGAAGGACTGTGCCCCACCCTGTGGTGCCTAAGCTGGGATGCTGAGTGCAGAGTGACTAGATTAACAACTGAAGGAGAGAGGCACAGACAGTGAATTCCTGGAAGTCTCGAACAGACTGCCTAAGGTCAGACAGGGATGATATCTGACATCATCAGAGGCAGATCCAGAAAGAAAAAACAGCAGTCTCCTACCATAGAAGTTCACACCACAAAGTCAGGAAAACAAGACAGATCCATTTAAGAAGCAGAAGCAAAAAAGAAGAGTTTTGCAAATAATGGGAAGACAAAGAAACACCAATCGAGGGGAAAGGAGGAACCCCCAGAAAGGGAACTAAATGAAATACAGGAAAGTAAACTATCAATATTGAGTTCAAAATAATGGTCCTAAGGAAGCTCAATGAGCTCAGTGAGCTCAGAGAGAATTACCAAAAACTACAGGGAAACTCTGAGGAACTTACTGAAAAATATATCAGCATGAAAAAGGACACAGAAACTATCAACAAGAGGCAAGAGGGAAAGAAGGATACAATTTCTGAATTGAAGAATACAATAGAAGGAATCAAAAGCTGGCTAGATGAAGCAAGGGAATGAATCAGTGAACTGGAGGACAAGGCGGAAAAAAGCTCCCAGAAAGAGCGAGAAAATGAAAAAAGACTCAAAGAGAATGAAGGAGAGTTGAGGGAAATGCAAGACAACCTGAAATGTAATAGTATCCATATAATAGGGATACCAGAAGGAGAAGAAGAGGAGGAAGGGATAGAGAACCTGTTTGAAAGTAATAATGGAAAACTTCCCTGATTGGAGGAGAGAAAAAGTCACACAAGTTCAGGAAGCACAGAGGGTCCCATTCAAGAGGAACACAATGAGGCCCCCTCCAAGACACAACATCATTAAAATGGCAAATATCAAAGACAAAGAGAAAATCCTAAAGGTAGCAAGGGAGAAAGAGGTAGTAACATATAAGAAAGCCCTGGTATGGCTAACAGATGACTTCTCAACAGAAACACTATAAGCCAGAAGAGAATGGTAAGAAATATTCCAAGTATTGAAAATCAAAGGCCCGCAACCAAGACTGCTCTACCTAGCAAGGCTCTCAATTAAAATGGAAGGTGAAATAAGGAGTTTCCCAGACAAAAGAAGGCTAAAAGAATCCATCAAGCCAGCACTGCAAGATATGCTAAAGGGACTTCTTTAAGGAGATAACAAAAAGGGTCTATGAATACTCAGTTCCTTTCACAGTTGCCAATACTTGATATTACCAATATTTCTAATACTTATTCATCTGATTGTGACAATGATGTGTTATTTTAATTGTTTATTATTTTTTGAAACTAAACCTGTTTTTGTATATTTCTTGCCTATTTTTATTATTTTTAAAAAGCTTTAAATGACTTTTTGGTATTCTTATCCATTTTTTGATTAAATGTTTGTAGAATTTTTCCCCCCAAAAAACCCCAAAAGACTATTAACCCTTTTTAAGATGCATTGCAAATACTTTCCTATTCTATTACTTGTTCTTTAACTCTTTTTACATGAATATTACTGTATAGTCTTAATTTAATATAGTCATAATGTCAATATTTTACTTTATAGCTTCTGGATTGAATATATTCCTTCAGGGTAAGAAAAATATTATTTTGTATTTTCTCCTAAAACTCCTTATATCCTACATATTGATTTTTAACTCACCTGAATATTTCTTGTATAATGTGTGAAATAGGGCTCTATATTTGTTTAGTTCTTTTTCAAGTAATAGTGATCCATGCACTTTATTTGTTGAATAAGCCTTATTTTACTCATTGATTTGAAATATCAATTTGATCATATATTACTCGTTAGGCAGATATATACATTTGTGTCTAGAATGCTCATTTTATTTCTTTGATCTACTTGATTATTTCTTTGCTGGTGTCATGTTGTTTTAATTGCTGAGAATTTATAATGTATTTAAATTTTTTAATATTTTATAATGGATATTAACATTAAAAAATAAATAAATAAATATCAAGCTGCATTTCAAATGAAAGAAAGAAAGAGTGATGGAACTCCTACCTTTTGCAATTACATGAATGGAACTGGAGAATATTATGCTAAGTGAAATAAGCCAGTCTATGAAAGACAAATTCCATATGATCTCACCTATAAGTGGAATATATTCAACAAAATAAAATAACGAATAAAATAAACCACAGGCATGGAAACATGGAGCACACTGAAAGTGACCAGACAGGATGAGGATGGAGGATAATGGTGGAAATGAGAAGGGACTAGACAAAGAACATGTATGAATGAACCATGGACATGGACGACAGAGTGGGAATTGACTGTGGGAGTGGCGGACAGGGAGGGATGGGTGGAGAGGGGTAAAGGGGGAAAAATTGAGACAACTGTAATAGAATAAACATGATTTTTTTAAAAAAAAATCATAGAACAAAGAAAAACAAATTTATAAACATGGAAGTAAAATCAGTAAACTGTATGTAAGCAATATGTAAAAAGTATATCATGCTTTTTTGTATATTTCTGTAAATATATGTGATAAATTTATGAAAGAAAAATAATGAATTACTTTAAAAACTTTATTTATTAACATATTTTTAAATTCTCGGATTATAATTCCTAGGGGGCAAGAATGGATTAGACTGATCTAGATAAGGTTTGCAGGCAGCCTATATAACAATAAATTTTCTATTTCTTATGAAAAGCAAAATAAAAAAGAACTAATTTTATTAAATTTTGTCCTTGGGACAGACTCAGTAAGACCTTCAATTGTAAACTTTATATAATCGTATAAATTACAAAAAAAAAAGGTGGTAAAGGTAATGTAACAAGCTGGCGGCCAGGTATCCCATAGCCTGCCGAAGGGGACTTCTCACTCAGTCTTATCCACCTGGTAATGCATTGGCCTGTGTGTTCTCACAGGCCCTCTCATCCACCCGGGAATATGTGACTCTGTGGTCCCAGCAGCCCTATGGCCCATGGCCATGTGGGATCCACTCACAGGCTCCAGAATGGAACTTGAAATGGACAGTAGCTGGAAACAAGTTAAGCTGCCTCGGTGGAGAGTAAGACTGTTTATCAGGCACCTGCAGACTAGAAAGGGCTGTACTTTAAAACGGAACAGGAACTCTGGATACTGGCTTTTGTCTTGGCCTTGCTGAGGACAGTTGGACTTTTTCCATTGCAGAAAGAGGAGATGATCTTTGGGACAAGAGTCTGCCATTCTCCCAGTTTATGCAGCACCTGAATAAAACCTTTTTCCTTGTGTACCATGATCTGCCTCACAAATTTGGCATTTGTGGAGACAGGCAGCCAAACCTCTGTTTTTGTTCAGTTACAATTCTCTATACTCATCTCTTAAATTTGTGTACTAGTGGAAGACCTTGGCAAAATCAAGCATCAGAGTGGTGCATCTATAATTTTTTAAATCCTCACCCGAGGTCATGCTCATTGATTTTAGAGACAAGAGAAGGGAGGGAGAGAGAGGGAGAAAGAAACATAGATGTGAGAAACATTGCCTCCCCTACATGCCCTGTCCAGGACTGAACTCACAACCTGGGCATGCGCCCTGACCGGAAATCAAACCTGCAACCTTTAGGTTTACTGGATGATGCTCTAATGAATGAGCAATACTGCCAAGAGCTAAAATATTTTTTACTTGCTTTCTTATTAATGGCAACCAGGAATGTTTTTAAAACTCAAAGAAAGCTTTCAAAATATAAACACTTTCTCTGTTCACCAATCATTGGCCAGCTCTGATTTGTCTCACAAATATGTGGACCAGCATATAATTTGGAGCATTCTCTCCTTTATACAATAGATTAAGGTTTTCTGTATATCATACTTTTAAGAACTAAACTTTGGGTGTTTCTTAAGGGAAAATGTAGATAAATGGTGTTATTTACAATTTATAACCCCATTGTGAGCATCTTGTATTTTGATGTCATTTTGCTAAAGATTTGAAATCTTGGCCTAAAGGACTAGACTACCTTAATTTGAGTCTATATACTAGCTTGCAAGCAGTGATTTATATTCAAAAAAATTAAAATGTCAAAATTTAATCCTAGACATAAATTAACTTGGAACATATTTCAGAAGACATTTTAATGATTATATGATATCCTTCATCTCCCTTCCTTTTTCTCAAATACATGTAGTATAGATACTAAATATATAAATAAATATATATGTAACAGGTATAGTTTTTCTAAAGTTCAATTTTGGTGTACAAGGTCTGTCCAGAAAGTATCAAGCCACATATATGAAAAATAGAGACATTCATTGAAGAAGATACAAGATACAAGAAACACTGTACATAGGACAATGACATCTCAGTCCCTTCAAAGCAGACACCTTCGGACTTCACACAGCTCTCCCAATTTCCATCGGCTGTCCTGTTATATTATATATTTAAAGGTTTAATTCTCATCAACAGTCTGAAATCTCTTCCCTTTCAAAGGTGATTTTAGTTTTGGGGAAAGCCAGAAGTTGCAGGGCACCAAATCTGGGCTCTACAGGGGCTGAGTCACCTGAGTGATTGAATGTTTTGCCAAAAAACTCTGCACAAGATATGATGCATTAGCAGGTGTGCTTTCGTGATGAAGCTGCCAATCACCACTTGCCCATAGCTGCAGCCTTCTGAATCATCAGAATAGTTTCCGCAGAAGAATGTTCAAGCTTAATGCAAAATTTGATGTAGATTTGTTGCTCTACTGGCTCAGTTATTTTGAATGTGATGGCCACACAGTACACTTGCTCACTCAGCAGCATTTACTGCCCCTTCTGACTAATACAATGAAGTCATTGTTCACACATGCACACTGCAGTCCACTCTGTTTGGCAACACATGTTACATCAATGTTATGCAAACCATTCTCATTATATTAACAATGGTTGGAATTTTTCTGGACAGATCTAGTATTTTTATAGTCCTTTTGGATATCTCTGTGTTTGTGCGGGTTTTGTGAATACTCAAACTTGGAGAAATGTGTCTGAATATTTTATATATAATGGAAATTTTTTTAACCCAAGACAGCTCCTTCCTTATTCCTACATAATTTGCCAAATGCAAATGTTTTTATAATCCTCTTAAGATGCAAAGGTTTTCCACATTGGTAATGATAGTAAAATGTGAATAATAATCATTGCCATAATTTTTAAGCACATGCTATATGCTAGATGCTGAATTAAGACTTTGATGTACATTACAGAAATACTAATGCCTACAGTACAAATAGATATTGCCCCCATTTTACAAATGGGAAATGTTAGGTTGACTAATAGGTACTCAAATGAAATAAGAATTGATGCAAAGAGAGATTTTACTTTCTATATATTTAGTCACAGGTTTGAGCTCTAAAAGGTTTAACTTACTCTCTAGATGCAAAGTTACTCTATTCTCCCCTACCCATTACTCCATTTTTCATGTGAGAAAATGCAGCCAAGAGAAGTAAAGTGATTTGTTCAAGATCCCTTAGCTAGTGAAAAAACTTGAAACTTAAATTTATTGCCAATTGTACATGTAACAGTAATAGAATGAGCTCATAGTCAGATGCAATAAACCGAAATTCTTAATACCATATGAGAACTATAAGGTTCAATGCCTAGCTTAATTTCACTTATTCAAAGTTACAGAGTATTTAATATTGTACAGAGATATATGGAAAGAACTCTGTCAGATTTTAAGACTGTTTTGGAAGACACAGAACTGATTTGAAAGAATCAGTTCTGGTAAGTAGCTCAGCTGGTTAGAGCATCCTCCTGATGCACCAAGTTTGCAGGTTCAATCCAGAGTCAAGGCTCATACAAGAGGCAACCGATAAATGCATGAATAAGTGGAAAAACAAACTGATGTTTCTCTCTCTCTCTTTTCTATCTCTCTCTCCCCCCTCTATTCCTCATTCTCTCCCCTTCCTTTTGCTCTCTAAAATCAACAAATTAAAGTAAAAAAATAAAATACCACAAAGCGAGAGGTCATTGGTTCAGTTCTGAGTCAGGGCATATGCCTGGGTTTACAGTTTGGTCTCCAGTTGGTGCACATATGAGAGGCAACCAATCAGTGTTTCTCTCTCTTTTTCCCTCCTTTCTCCTCTCTCTAAAATTAATAATTAAAATATCTTTAAATAAATAAATGAAATGACTTAAACCTAAAAATACCAAGTTTGTAAGATGGCAGAATAGTGAATGGGAGTCAAACTGACCTACTCCCAAGACCAAACTAAATTTGGAATTGTGACTAAATAGTGGAGAAATCACCTGGAAAACAATGGAACGATAGAGGGAGAGGAGCCTTGGAGCCACAGACAGACAGTGGATTCAACTCTCACACATCCCGACGGGTGAGAAGAGTGGTAGAGGCTCGAGAGGGTGGGCTGGGCGCCCACGGGCACCAGCACCAGAAGGACATTGAAACGGCCATTTGGGTACCCCTGAGAAGAAGGAGGGTCTGAATCATAAACAAGGACCCCTAGACTACAGCAGCTGAAACCAGGAAAAACACACAGACAAAACGCAACCCTGAAAAGCTTAGGGGAGCTCTCTGCCACAGACAGGTGGCTGGAGATGCAAAGAGACATTTAAAGGGCCAATGCAAAAATTTGCAGTGGCAGCCACCTTCCTTGATCTCTGGGAAGAGGCGGCAGAAGAGTGGGCTGGTGTCTGAGGAAAGATTGACGAGGAAAACTTGGTGAAGAGAACAGAGGTGGTGGCCAGCAGAGCCCCGGTCATAACTCACCTCCCACTCTGCAGTTACCATCTCACTCAGGCATAAGTGAATTAATAAACCTGCCTTTTGTGCGCTCCGCATGCAGCTTGTGCTTGTGTGAGCTGGGGGCTGAGTGGAGACTGGCTGGAAGAAATAGAGGATCCTTGGCCAATGGGGACACACAGCTGCATAGAGACCCTTGAGGAGAAACTGGAGATGGAGGCGTTGGGGAAAGAACAGGAGGAGGAACTGGGGAGTCCTGACTCCCTTCCCATTTCCGTAGTCTCCATTGTGTGAGGGCGGGCCACGTCCCCAAAGAGCCAAAAGCGGGAAAGCACACAATAGACGGCCCAAAACTGCCCAGTGCAGGGGCGCACTAGCGAGCTGCCGGGGAGAGTGCACACATGCCAGTGAGGGCACGCGTGGGCTGGTGAGGGTGCTCACAGACCGGCCCCTGCACGGGCCTGCGAGGGCGCGCACGGACCGGCGAGGGCACGCATGGACCGGTGCCCGTGTGGCAGGGGAAGGCTCGAACATGGGCCAGCGAGGGTGGGCACGGGTCAGTGAGTGCAGAACAGTCCACAGAAATAGTAGATCCTTGGCCGAAGGGGTCACAGAGCTGCCCAGAGACCCTTGGGGAGAGACTGGACACAGAGGCATTGGGGAGTCCAGGTGCTGGCTCTTCCCCAGTCCATGATCTACATCTTGCTCAGGTGGACTACTCCCCTGACTGACAGAAGCCTATAAGGGGACGATAGTCCCACCATCAGGAGGCATTGCTCTGCCCCGTGGTGCTTAAGCCTGACAGATGAGGACAGAGTGACGAGACTGACATTCACAGGAGACAGACACAGACAGTAGATTCCTGGAAGGCTCAAACAAATGGCCCAAGGTCAGATAGGGTCAACAATTGACACCATCAGAGGCAGACTCAGACAGAAAAGTAAAGAAAAAACAAATAAATAAAAAGGCCCACCTACTACCACAGAAGTTTAATCCACAAAGTCAGGGAATCTAGATGGATCAATTGAAGCAGAAGCAGTAAAAAAAAACAAAAACAAAAAAAAAAAACTCTCACAAAAATGGGAAGTAAAAGAGGTTCCCCCAAATGAAGGGAAAAGAGGAATCCCCACAGAGAGAGCTAAATGAAATAGAGGCAAGGGAACTATCAGATATTGAATTCAATACAATGGCTCTAGGGAAGCCCAATGAGCTCAGCCAGCTCAAAGAAAACTATGAGAAACTGCAGAGAAACTATCAGGAACTTACGGCAAACTATATCAACCTGGAAAAGGACACAGAAGGAAGAGGACATTGCCAGAAGGCAATGGCAACAAATATTCCAAGTCATGAAAGGCAAGGGCCTACGACCAAGGCTGCTCTACCCAGAAAGGCTCTCAATTAAAATAGAAGGGGAAATAAGGAGATTCCCAGACCAAAGAAGGCTAAAAGAATACATCTCTACCAAACCAGCAAGACAAGATATGCTAAAGGGACTGGTTTAGAGGATGAAGGAAAAGAGTGAGAAAGAGAAAAACAGAAGTACGAAGAGAAGAAATGAATAGGTTTCTATCAGTAATAACTCTCAATGTAAATGGACTAAATGCCCCAATCAAAAGACACAGGATAGCTGAATGGATAAGAAAACATGACCCATACAAATGTTGCTTACAAGAGACCCACCTCAGAACAAAAGACACACACAGTTTGAAAGTAAAGGGATGGAAAAAAATATTCCAAGCAATAGGCAACAGAAGAAAGCAGGGGTAGCAATACTTATATTAGACAAAATAGATTTCAAAACAAAGGCCATAAAAAGAGACCCAGAGGGACACTTTATAATACTTAAAGGAAGAATCCATCAAGAAGACATAAACATTGTAAACTTATATGCACTCAACATAGTAGTACCGAAATATATAAGGGAAATCTTGGATGACTTCAAAAAAGATATAGACAGCAACACACGGAGAGTAGGGGATTTTAACACCCCACTGTCAAAAATGGACAGATCTTCCAAACAAAGCATCAACAAGTATATCGTGGAGTTGAATGATGCACTGAGTCAAATGGACTTAACTGACATATAGAACCGTACATCCCAAAGAAGCAAAATACACATTCTTTTCAAATGCTCATGGAACTTTTCCAAAGATAGACCACATGATAGGACACAAAGCAAGCCTCAGCAAATTCAGGAAAATTGAAATAATACCAAACATTTTCTCAGACCACAGGGGCTTGAAATTGGAAATCAACCTCAAAGAGAAACTTCGAAAACTTGCAAACTCAAGGAGACTGAACAGTAGACTATTAATGAATGGGCCAATAATGAGATAAGAGAAGAAATCAAAAAATTTCTGGAAACAAATGAAAATGAACACACAACAGTCCAAAACCTACGGGGCACACGGCAAAGGCAGTCCTGAGAGGGACGTTCATAGCAATACAGGCCTACCTAAAAAAGATAGAAACATTTCAAATAAAAGACCAAACACCACAACTTCAAGAACTGGAGAAACAACAACAAAATAATCCCAGAGCAAGTAGAAGGAAGGAAATAATCAAGATCAGAGCAGAACTGAATGACGTAGAGACGAAAAGAACAATTCAAAGGATCAACCAATCCAGGAGCTGCTTCTTTGAAAAGATAAATAAAATCGACAAGCCTTTAAGCAGATTCTTCAAGAAAAGAAGGGAGAGGACCCAAATTAATAATATCAGAAATGAAAGAGGAGAAATAACAACGGATACCACAGAAATACAAAGGATTGTCAGAAACTACTATGAACAATTATATGCCAAGAAGTTTGAAAACCTTGATGAAATGGACAAATGTCTAGAAAAGTATAATCTCCCAACACTGAAGGAGGAAGAAACAGAAAGCTTGAACAGACCGATAACAGCTGGGGAAATTGAAGCAGTCATCAAGAAACTCCCGGCACGCAAAAGCCCTGGGCGGGACAGTTTCACAGGAGAATTTTAGAAAACTTTTAAGGAAGAGCTAACCCCTGTCCTTCTCAGACTATTCCAAAAAATCCAAGAGGAGGGAAGACTCCCAGACTCTTTCTATGAGGCCAGCATCACCCTGATCCCAAAACCAGATAAAGACCCTACAAAGAAAGAAAACTACAGGCCAGTTTCGCTGATGAACATAGATGCTAAAATCCTCAACAAAATATGGGCAAACCGCATTCAGCAATACATTCAAAAGATTATCCATCACGATCAAGTGGGATTCATCCCAGGGATGCAGGCATGGCTTAATATACTGAAATCAATAAATGTAATACATCACATAAACAAAAGGAAAGACAAAAACCACATGATCATCTTAATAGATGCAGAAAAAGCATTCGATAAGGTACAGCATCCATTTATGATCATAACACTCATCAAATTGGGAATAAATGGGACATCCGTCAATGTAATAAAGGCCATATATGAAAAACCTACAGCCAACATCATACTCAACGCGCAAAAACTAAAAGCTTTCCCACTAAGATCGGGAACATGACAAGGATGTCTGCTTTTACCCCTTCTTTTCAACATCATATTGGAAGTCCGAGCCACAGAGGTCAGACAAGAAAAAAGAGTTAAAAGGCATCCAAATAGGAAAGGAGGAAGTAAAACTATCATAGTTTGCAGATGACATGATAGCGTACATAGAAAATCCTGTAGACTCCACCAAAAAACTACTCAACCTAGTAAGTGAATTTGGCAAAACGGCAGGATACAAAGTCAATATTCAGAAATCAAAGGCATTTTTGTACACCAGCAATGAAATAGAAGAAGAAGAAATCAGAAAAAAAATACCATTTGATATAGCAACAAGAAAAATAAAGTACCGAGGAACAAATTTAACCAAGGAGGTAAAAGAAAACTATACAACATGGAAGAAAGACATTATGGAAGACACAAATAAATGGAAGCATATACCATGCTCATGGATTGGAAGAATTAATATCATCAAAATGTCCATACTACCCAAAGCAATTTATAGATTCAACGCACTCCCTATTAAGAAATCAATGACGTATTTCACAGAAATAGAAGAGACATTTCAAAAATTTATATGGAACCATAAATGACCCCGAATAGCCGCAGCAATTTTGAGAAAGAAAAACAAAACAGGAGGGATCACAATACCGGACATCAAACTCTACTACAAAGCCACTATACTCAAAACAATATGGTACTGGTACAAGAACAGACCCATAAACCAGTGGCACAGAATAGAAAGCCCAGAAATAAGCCCAGGTCTCTATGGGCATCCAATATTTGACAAAGGGGGCAGAAGCATAAAGTGGAGTAATAATAGCCTCTTCAACAAATGGTGTTGGGAGAGCTGGATGGCTACATGCAAAAAACTGAAATTGGATCATCAGCTGACACCATACACAAAAATAAACTCAAGATGGATAAAAGACTTAAATATAAGTCGCAACACCATAAAAGTCCTGGAGGAGAACATTGGCAGGAAACTCTCAGATATCCCACGCAGCAATTTTTTCACCGATATGTCTCCTAAAGCAAGGGACATAAAGGAAAGAATAAACAAGTGGGACCTCATCAAAAGAAGAAGCTTCTGCACGGCTAAAGAAAACATCAGCAAAATGAAAAGGGAGCCAACCTTTGGGAAAATATATTTGCTAATGATACATCAGATAGAGGTTTCATCTCCAAGATATATAAAGAACTCACATGACTCCACTCCAAGAAGACAAAAGGTCCAATCAAAAAATGGGCAAAGGACCTGGGCAGACGCTTTTCCAAGGGAGAGATACAGAGAACCCAGAGACATTTGAAATGATGCTCGGCATCACTAGCCATCAGAGAAATGCAGATCAAAACCACCAGGAGGTACCACCTCCCACTGGTCAGAATGGCCATCATAAACAGGTCAAAAAACAACAGGTTCTGGCGAGGCTGTGGAGAAAAGGGAACACTGGAACACTGCTGGTGGGAATGCAGACTGGTGCAGCCACTGTGGAAAGCAGTGTGGAATTTCCTCAAAAAGCTGAACATGGAACTGCCTTTTGATCCAGTGATTCCCCTGCTGGGACTATACCCTAAGAATCCCCAAATGCCAATCCAAAAGGACCTCTGGACCCCAATGTTCCTAGCAGCACAATTTACAATAGCCAAGTGTTGGAAGCAACCTAAATGCCCATCAGTAGATGATTGGATCAAAAAACTATGGTACATTGACACAATGGAATACTACGCAGCAGAAAGAAAAAAAGAACTACTACACTTCACGACAGCATGGATGGAACTAGAGAATATTAGGCTAAGCGAAATAAGCCAGGGGGCGAAAGACAAATACCATATGATCTCACCTGTAAGCCGAACCTAACCAACAATACAAAGTGGGGTGGGCAGGGAAAAGGAAGGGAAGGGGCAAGTCAAGGAACATATAGCAAGGCCTCATGGACAAAACCAAAGGGGAAGGATTGAAGGAGGGAGCAGGGGAGGGGGCAAGGGAAAGTGGTAAGGGGAAGGCATAGTCAAATGTATTTGACTAAATTAATAAATTAAAATATATATAATCAGAGGAAAGAAAATTTTCACCAAAAAAAAAAAAATCAAATTATATTCCCAACATTGTGGAAAATTGTCACGAAACTGGGCCTACATTTTAAAATTCATCACCTTACTACTCACAATAGACAGATATATTGACAAACTTCCTAAGTTTTTAAAAACAAAACAATCTCCTTTTAATAACTAGGAAAATATTACTCTTAATTTTTGCCATTCACTTCGAATTAGAGGTGCAATTCAAAGACAGAGAACAAATCAAGTTGTCCTGAAGGATTCAAGTAAAGTGCCCCAAGGTGTTCATTTCTCTCCAGCCCTAACATGACCACCTTCATCAGGCATATTGCTGCCCTGCTGCGATAAGATGGCATTTCCCTAAAGTAATGGAATTCATAGTAATAGTAGTATCATTTATAGAGCAGTTATTAATGTCAGAAACTTTCCTAAGTATTTTCATATATGATCTCTCCCTCCAGTTCTCCCCCTCCTCCTCTGGTTTCACATAGAGTAAATCTAAAAGATTTATTGATAGGATGTTCTCTTTTGAAACATCCTAACAGGCACAAAATTTAATAATATTGGGAGTTGAGGGAAAAAAAAAAGCAGTTGAGCTATCAGCATGAAGCTGCCTGTCAGACTTACAATCAAAATGCAAATGCCAATATTTAAATACTTCTTGCTACAGCATAGCAAAAGGGAGAGAGACAGCTCAATAATGTACACTGCAGGAAACAGGGGTGACAAATGCCTTTTCAATTTCCTGGAAGTTGCATAAGAGTAAAACATACTTAACTATATTAGGCTTTTTACTACGACAGGTTTGTTTTTTTATTTCGGAAGGGAAAAAGATCAAACTCCAAATTGCTTCCCATTTCATCCACTCTGACAGCTTTAACTGAAGCAAAGTAGTTTTCTGATTATTACCTTTAGTCATAATATTTCTCTCATACTTACCCAGCACATATGACATATCCTTTGCTGTTGTCAATGTGTCATAGCATTTTCCCTCCATATTTAGCTTGCTTTGTCCTAGCCAGCTGTATCAAGTAGATCTAATTTTGTAATGTTACTTTTCTAGCACCACAACCTGCCATTTGAGCGGAAACGTCTGGTAAACAAAATTTAATTTTCTGAAGTGTTTGTTCTTAGATATTGTGAAAATTCAGATTTACATTTTCCTTTATTTTCCACTGAGTTCTGTGTTCACAAGATAAGTGATCCTTTCTGGGAATTGGAGTTTATCTAGATGACAGGAGCTCCCTGGTTTATAAAAACTGATATAAGAAAAATTTACATGCAGAAAACAACTCAAAGTTTTTTTTTTTCCCCCCAAATGTGATCTTTAGTTTACTGAACAGATTTGCCAGTTCTAAAAGTACATCTGCTTATTTTACACATCATTAACTATTTGTCCTAGAAAACAGGGCAGAGAAAATTAAATAATTAGGAATCCACTGCCAATTATAGAGTAATTAAAAATGAGAACATGAGTATTTGAAATTATAGTGGAAATCAACATGAAAATATGATTACCACGCCTAATGGGAGAGAAGTCAGCTTGAGAACATGACATTCTTGATAGTCATTGAATCACCCACTATCTTGGGCTGGGCTCTATTTAAAGGCCACAGAGGTTATTAAGTTTAAATAAAATCTTTGTCCTTAAGGGATGTATAGTCTAGTGAGAAGGATAAAATTCATGAATTCTGACTCTCATGTAGAGGAGAGTGAATTGGTCTGGAAATGAGATTCTTGTTTACTCACAAAAATCTTCCAGAAAACAGCTTTTGACTTGTGGTGTAACTATTGAAGGGAAATACCTGCAATCTTACCTAGCTAGTTGACAAGTTAGGTGAGAAAAACATGCAGTTTGGCTTCTTGAAGATTAATTTCTCTCTTAACTAGCCATGTAACCTGGGGGAAGATATTCAATTTCTCTGAGTTTAACTTTCCTTGTCTTAAAACAAGTCTAATAATCTTTACTTCATAGCACTGTTGGAGAAAACAAGTGAAATATAATTGGAAAGTGTCTAGAACAGTCCTCAACACAGATTCTCCAAATGACCTTGAGAATTTGGCTGTATTCTCAAACTGCTGGCATCTAGTGTCAGACCTCTTGGATGCACATCTGTCTGCCTCTCAGTTGCAACACCTGGTCCAGGTTACTGGTGAACCAGCCTGAAATGGGAAGGTAGGTAGGCACTGGGGAGAGGCAAAGAAAAGACCCTTTGAGAATATGATTGACACTAATTAAAGCAGCCTGTAGGTTGGGGCTGCTCAGCTTAATGGCACTAAATCGGCAGAACTGAAAATGTGTAAAACTTAAGGAAGAAATGAAGGAAAAAGGATAAAACCAAGGTCAACATGAAAAAGAAGATAAATATAGAAAGAGGCTGAGAACTCCTTTGATGAATGGTAATTTCCTTGAGAATAGACGTCAATGTTCTGCGTTTTAAAAATCAGTTTGTATTAACTTAATGAAGATACAAATTGGGAAATCCCTGTGTCCTGTATGCTAGTGGTGGGATTTTCTGCACAGATGTGTCCAGACATTGACATGATGACAAGATAAATTAGGAACACAGGTTATGTGTGACTTTTCCATGCCCACTGTGCCTATCAGTGCTTCTGTGGATTCGAAGAGATGCTAGCCTTTTGAAATTTAGGATGTCAATACCTGTAACTCAGTTTTCCCATTGATGTAATCAGAGAGGACTAGAAAGCCAGAGGGTCAATGGTTAATGCCATGTTAGAAGGGACAGGAAAAATAATCCTGGAATGCAAATTTTCTCCCTCTGGCTGGAAAGGGCCAATGGGATACCACAGGAATGGGGAAATTAAAGCTTGGAGAAAATACCTGTTGCTGGGAAATACACTGCCTAGTTTCAGGAACTGTAACCCCGCTGACAGGCTGGAGGGCACCAAGGCTGGAAATAATGAGGAGGCCTTGGAGAAACAGACTCCCGAGGAGACATAACCTGTCCCCCGGGCAGGGGCATAGCTCCTGCCTCTCTGCTTTGCCATAGATGACCGGTTACCAAAGATGGGTAAGTTACCTCGAGCTGAGGTATACAACCTAAGATAGATGTTGATAGAATATTGGCAGCAGACAAGAAATTGGGAGACATAGAGAAAGGGCAAAAAGGCCTGCACCCCTTGGCTCACCTTGGACCTGGCTGGAGTCCTCATTCTATCGGAAAGAAGTCTCCTTGTCTTTTGGTGGCTCCCTCCCTGCACCTGGCTCGGGCTTGAAACAATACTGGGAGTCTATCCTAAACCAGATCTGGCAGTTCCCAGAGAAGTCAGGCCTAAAAGTAATTTCTTTAAAGTGTGCTTTGTTTTTCCTTCAAAAGCTCTAGCCAGGTCATGCTGGGAAGGAAATTTACATTATTCATAGAACCTAACCCTATACCCTTGGGCACTCTTATGTTTACTACGCTCTCAGTTTAGTCATCTCTCTTGTTCTCTAGTCTCCTTTCAGACCCATGTAAATTGGTGTGTTCCTGCCATTTGTTTCTTCAAAACATCACCCATTCTCTGTGAACATTAACATATGGATGTAATGAGATAATCTGTGCATTCCTGTTAACCTAGCCCCACTGATAACCTTTTCAATAAAAGCCTTTGGACAAAGGGACTCTGGGCCTTCCCTATTAGAGAGAGGTGCTGTGTCTCCTCTCCCGGCAAACAGGGATGTGTTTGCAATGACTCATGTTTATTCCTCCCATCCGTGACGACCCCAGGAGGGCTCTCCAGGATTCAGAGCCCTGCTCCCATCTCAGCTGGCCCTGGACAGTTTCCTTCAGATCCCAGGAGGTTGCTGCCCAGGCCTGGGACGAGTGGTGACTGTAGCATTGCTCCCCGCGGTGGCGCACCCCCTCTCGCTGCCACAGCCCAATGCAACAACCCCTTTCTCATCACTAGTAATAAGAAGATCCGAAAGTAAAATAATTTATGGAATAGTTTTTACATTTCTGCGTTTATGTCAACCCCCGCCAAAAGATTATATTGAGATTTTTCCTGCTTTGAAAGTTCTTTCTGCTGTCTGTTTAGGCTCCTGGTTAAAATACCCAGCTAACATAGGTAGATCTAAGGTACCCGGATGCTCTCCCATGGCTTGTGACAAGACTTCTTTTTTAAAATTAAAAAAAAAAAAATTTATTTCTTTGCTAAGTGACCAACAACTGTCGGGTAGTGACAGCTTTTCATCCATGAATAATCTAATAGTTTATTAGAAGTAATTACTTATATATGAATGGACACCTGGCCTCCCTTACACAGTATTTTTCTTAAGTACCACCTTTAGAAGTGGACTTGACACTAGAGAAAAGGATGGTGCTAGAGGTCACATTTGAATACATGAAGTCAGACTTTTTTTTTTTCCTGAGAAGCCACCATTCCACAGAATCAGAAAATGATACGGATGAAGGACAAAGTGAAAGGTCATCTACTTTATCCCTCCGTCTCTGTGCAGTCCATGGAGTGACCCAAATGTCATACACATGCTAATTCCACTTGTTCTGCTGAGCTTGGTATCATGCCATTTTCTGCCTCTGTCCCTCAGCTGCAAATTCTGTAGCCCAACATTTGTTTCACTGATAACACTGATCATTGCTGCCATAATGTCACCTAATAAAACAGGATCTGATTTAGTGATTGAAATAGCAGATGCTACTATTATCTGATTCTTTGTAAAGAAACACTTGGCCTTTGTCTAATCCTTTCTGCTTTGGTTTTCTGAAATTTTGAGTTTAACTTGCTACTCAAGGGTGAGAATATCCTGTAAATATGTTAACAATTTTCAGAGACTGGGGAGGAAACAATAAAACATGTTTTTGATGATACTTTTTCCACTGGAGATAAAACAAAGTTAGATTTTGGATTCATCTTCAGTTTTTTTTTCCTAAGGAAAAGCTGAACCCACCTTGTTTCTTGGGTTACATTGAAATTGAACTCTACAGCCAGCGTTGAGCCATGGGCATCTCTTGGGACAAATGGCAAAAGTGTGGTAAGACTGGGCACAAGAGAAAGACCCACCACAAGAAGGGAACATATGAATTGGGACACATGCTGCCTGCACTATGATTGGCCTTTGCTGCATAAAAACAGTCTTCATGTGGAGAGGCAATAAGAATTACTGTGTCTTGAGGCTATGCATAGGCAACTTCTCCTGTACATGCAAAACAAAGGTTTATGTGGTCTACAGTGCAACCAACAACAAACTGGTCCTCACAAAGACGCTAGTAAAGAACAGCATTGTGCTCATTAACAGCACACCATACCAACAGTGGTATGAGCCCCACTTAAGTACTGCCCCTGGGCCACAAGAAGGAGACCAAGCTGATGACTGAGGAGGAAGATATTTTAATAAAAAAAATTCAAAGAAGATTCAGATGAAATATTATTTAATAAATGGCAATATCAGCTACCATCTAAAGGGCGAGCTTCTTGCGTTAATCCCTCCAAGGCCAGGTCAATGTGACTAAACAGATGGCCATGTGGTAGAGGGCAAGGAGCTGGGATTGTAGCTGAGGAAACTCAAGGTCCAGAGGGGCAAATAAATTTTCCTCGCTCCCATCATAGCTCATGTTATAAAGGTGTTTTATCTCAAAGAAAGGAAGAAAGAAAGAAAGAAAGTTGATGACTCAGGTCCTTCCAGCATCTCTGTATCTTCCATTGAGATACAAATCCCGCCCCTGAAACAAACAAAAAACCAAAAAACAAAATAAAACCCCACAAAAAAAACTCCCAAAACCAGCTGAGCTCTGACACTTAGCTCATCCAGTTTTCAATGTGGTACAATCTAGCTGCAAATAGACTGCAGATGGCAATGTTTTGGTTGGTCAAGTATGAGAATCTCCCATAGCTCCCAGAGATCTTAAGTTTATATGTTTGGTAGTGGTGTTTGGTCAGTGGAATAATACAAATAGCATAACATAAAGGCAGGAAGCAGACAGGCTGTTGTTGAGATTCCTCTTCTCATCAAATCTTTTTAGAATTTAGGATTAATCTGTCTATATTTGTGTGTGTGTGAGAGAGAGAGCGAGAGAGAGAGATGGAGAGAAAGAGGAGATCCTTCATATTCTACCTTATAATTTAATAATTAGCATCTTCCTCAATAATGGGATAGAGAGATTACTCATTAAGTCTGCAGAGGGGACTATGCTTGGCAGGCTAACAAGATAGAGAGTTAATTTCAGAGTAGCACAGAGAAATGGAGAAGTAGATGATACTGTCACTAAGTGTGAAAATTAGGTTAGGTCATAAATGTGAAATAAAAGAATGTGGTTTTGTAGGGAGAAGGCTAGGAAGGTTAAGTGACAAAGTGGTATAAATTTTCAGAAATAGAAATTTTTGGAAAATACTCCAGTGAAAGTTGAGAAGCGGTGCAAGAAAAACCTTTATCCCTTTTAGATATGAGTGGAATAAAAATGCTAAAATTATTAAGAATGTCTGAATAATAAAAGATCAACTAAAGACAGATGACTAGATAATGTCCTGTGATGGGAAGGTAGGAGCCAACTAAATCAGGTGATAATTTGATTGATTTAAATGTCAAAATTAATTTGTTATTTACACATATGCTTTTACACATACACATATCTACTATATGACTTCCTCCTAAACATTTCTCTTATTGTAAACAAAGTAATTTTCTTTTCTTTTTTAAGGTTTTTATTTTAAAATCATTTTAGATTTAAAACAATGTTTAAAAAATAAAGTTCTAAATAGGCTTTAACTAGTTTTTCAGATCTGAAGATTTTACCACATTTATCATTTCCTTCCTCCCTTTTCCCCTTCCTTCTTTTCTTCCTTCTCTCTTTCTTTCTCCCTTTTTTATATTTATACATTTTAGGGGGGGCAGTTTGAGAGTAAACTGGAAATATGATACATTTTTACCTATAAAAACATCAGTATGTATTTCTTAAAAATGAGAAATTATTTTACATAACTTTGGTATAATAATCAAAATCAGAAATTAACAAAAATATAATACTATTATTAAATCTACAGATTTTGATCAAATTTTCCAGTTTTTCCACCAATATCTTTATAGTACAATAATTTCTTCCCCTCTAGTTTAGAATTCAATCATAATCAGAAACTAGATTTAGTTGTCATCTGAATAATCTTTTTAAAAAACCAAATCTGTTAGTATCACGGTCTCGTTAAGCATCCTATAATAATTTTGTATTTTTCTTAATATAAAAATAAAATATCCAGAGCTAAGGCTGATGTTCAGCTTGTATGCAGCATGAAAACCATATTAGTTTGTTAATGGCTTTTCTGATTTTCTTAAGTTCAGATTAGCTAGTGCCTGTGGTTGTTAAATATTTGCACTATTACTCCTGACAATGTCTCATATATCCTGTTTTCCTTTCTTTAAAAAAAAAAAAAATAATTATTTATTTATTTATTTTTAGAAATATGGAAAGGGAGGGAGAAAGAGAAGGAGAGAAACATCAATGTGTGAGAGATACATTGACTAGTTGCGTCTCGCATGCCCACAACCAGGGACCTGGCCTGCAACTCAGGCATGTGTCCTGACTGGGACTCAAACTAGTGTCCCTTCGATTTGCAGATTGGTGCTCAATCCACTGAGCCACACCAGCCAAGGCCTGCTTTCTTTTTTAGATTAATATTTTGTCATTCTCTCCTAATCTGTTTTTGCTTCACTTGTTTTGATGACACTTGTCATCAACTGTGAAGGGGCTTAGGCTATATGCTACTTGAAAACTAACAATGTAGCCTGCCTCAAGTTCATAGATGTTGGCAGAAGACATAAGATTCCTGGATGAGAGACAAAGGATATCATTGTGCGTCCCACAGTGGACAGATTTATGTTCATGTTGGTTCTTTCTGATTCCCTAGTCCCATGAAGATCAAATGGATATAGGCCCAGGTTGAGACTCTGCACATTATGGGTCTGTGTCACAGCTTAAGAACCCTGAGCTTGGGGTTAGGGGACTGAGTGGGGTTGGGGAAATGGGTGAAAAAGGTAAAGCAATTGAGAAATACAGATTCGTAGTTAAAAAATAGTCATGGGGATGTATAATGTATCATAGGATATGGTCATTAATATTGTAATAAACATGTATGGTGCCATTTGGGTACTGGAAATATCAGGGGAAACACTTGGTAAAGTACATGACTATCTAACCACTATGCTGTACACCTGAAATCAATACAAAATAATAATTAATGCAAACTGTAATTGAACTTTTTTTTAATTAATGAGAATAAAACAAAACTAAACCTTAAGTTTAGGAAACCCTCAGTCTCTTAAGAAGGCTGCCAGCAAACTTGCCATCTTGTTTAACTTGTAGGAAGATATATTGCCCTGGTCAGGAAACATGCACTGTTTTATTCCAGAGAGAGACGCTATCTCTATCTTCCAAGATTGTTGCTATACAAATATTCTTGGAAAGCTGGTTCTTATGGCACAGGATAGCTCAAGAGCTGATACAAGATGTCCATAAATGCCATTGAGAATTGTTTCAACAATGCTGGTCATCTTTTGAGTTTTCTACTGGGCTATGCTCCCTCCAAGTGCCATTGCATGTGTTGATTTTCTTTTGAAAACATTTTCTATCCTTTCTCTGCTCCTACTAATTAACTTCTCATAATTCCTTAAATCTTTTATACTGATGATTTTCCTTCAGTCCCTCAGATTAAGTTAGGTTCCCCTATAGAGATCACTGTACATTTCATTAAGGGGACTTATCTCACACTCTGTGATTTCTGTTAGTGTAAATATTTGGTTACTGTCTGTTTCTCAGAGAAGGTACAATTTCATAAATGTATGGGACTATGCTGTGCTGCTTGCCTTGAACCTCCAAGATCTAGCACAATATCTGACACATGGCAGACAATAAGCATTTGAAAAATGAAAAAAAGTATGTGTTAGATATGAAGTATTTCAGTTAGCAAGGCCTGTGGTTGTATAGTCTCCTTGCACTTACTCCAGAATTTTTAAAGTATTTGATTTTCTGAAATCATTTGCAAATAACAACAATTTAGTCTATTTATTTCTAATATTTAAACTCCATTTTGAGTGCGTGTGGGCATGTGTGTGTAAATGCAGAGGCTAGGATCTCCAGTATAACGATGCAAGTAGTGAGAGTGAATATTACTCTTTTATTTCAACTAAAGCAAGAATGGTTATGATCTTTCATTTAAAATGGTCTATTCATCCATTAAAAAAAAATGAAATCTTGCCAGTTGAGAAAACATGGTTGGACCTAGAGGATATTATGCTAAGTGAAATAAGACGTGATTTCACTTATACGTGGAATCTAAAAAAACAAAAAAATGAACAAGCAAAAAAGAAACAAACTAAAAAAAGAAGAGAATTATCTTCTAGAAGATCCCCTTAAAAAGTTTCTGTCTATTCATAGTTGTCTAACAATTTTCTTTAAGACTGTATATTGACTTTTTATCAACCACTTCTTTTCAGTGTTTTGTCTTTTAATCTATCAGTGAATGACTAGAATAATCCTTACATTCCAAGAAAAATTATGTGGTTATATATAATTTGGGAATGATCTTTTTTACAGCTTTATTGAAAAATAATTGACAGACTGTATAAATATAAGGCATATAGTATCACGGTGTGATTTAAACATATTGTGAAATGATTACCAGAGAAGTTTCAGCTAGCATCCATTTTTTCATTCAGATATAAGAAGAAGAAAAGGAAAAAAAAATAATTTTTTCCTTGTGATGAAAACTTCTAGGATTCACTTTCTTAACAACTTTCCTGAATAACATACAGTTGTGTTAGCTATAGGCATCATGTTGTACATTACATTCCTAATATTTATTTATCTTATAAGTTGAAGTTATTATCTTTTGAGCATTTTCCTCCAATTTAGCTCTCTCCATTCTCTTCCTCCAATTTACCTCTCTCCATTCTCTGCCTCTCATAGCCACAATTCTGAACTCTTTTCTATGTTATTTAAAATTTCTTTTTAACGATTCCACATGTAAAATTACATATTTCTCCATCACTTTTTGACTTATTTCACTTAGCAAAATGTCTTCAAGTGACATACATGTTGTTGCAAATGGTAGGATTTCCTCATGTTTTATGGCTGAATTATATACATATATATATGATGTGTGTATCACAGTTCCTCTATCCATTCATCCACTGATGGATATTCAGGTTGTTTCCAAGTCTTGGCTATTATATATAATGCTTTAATGAACATGGTGGTGCAGATATCTTTTTGAGTTAATGTTTCTATTTCCTTTGGATATATTCCCAGGAGAGGAAGTGTTAGATTATATGGTAGTTGTTTTTAATTTTTTTTTGCAGATCCTCATACTGTTTTCTTTATAGCTGTACCAATTTACAATCCCACCCACAGTGCACAGTGTTCTTTTTTTCTACATATATACCACAATTTATTATCTCTTGTCTTTTTGATGATGGTTGTTTTAACAGGTATGAGGTGATAAATACTTCACATGTGATTTTTATTTGCATTTCCATAATAATTGGTGATGCTAGGCACCTTTTCATGTACCTGTTGGCCTTTCATATATTACATTTTCAACACTATTAGAGAATGTATGCTTACCTTTAAATCTTTAAATTAAAATCTAAATTTTCTTTTTGTAAAGATGTATATAACTATGATTTTATATTCTAGACATTCTTAAATATAGTATGAAATATAACATGACTATTTTGAAGTCCTAGGTAAATTTATTTCTCTGTATTCTTTAAACACATATTGATGTGTGGTTTAATATTTATAGGTTGATATTATATCCATTGAAAATTGATGTATTTGAATTTGTAAATTAATTTATAAAGCAGTTTTTAGGATGGGTTTGGATACATACACTGCAATGCTAATGATGTATTTTGAACAATTAATCTATAACTTATAATGATTTATAAATATTGTACTTGAAAGAGGAAGAAGTTTTTTTTTACCCAACATTGAATAGATATTATTTTGAATCACCAATGTAACATATCTCTTAGGATACTACCCCAAAACTATGTTGAAAATGCTTGCCTTTCTTTGAAATATGCTTAATCCAATTTTAGCTGAGTATTTTAGATATGGCTTATTTTAAAAATACACATCACTTGGTAATATAAGCAGCACTTCATTATGAATCTATATTAAAAATCTGACTTTTTTCAAATGCTAGAACTAAATTATAGAAAAATAATCCTGAATAAACAACTAAAGACTAGCTGAAAAGAAGTCTTATAACCAAGGATTTACAGAAGCAGCTACGTTGAGTCTGGTAGGAAGGGTAGAGATGTGAAAAGGGCTGGCTTTGCACCCACCGATGGCAGCTGAAGTTTAGAAGGGTTATCTCAGTTGTAAGGTGTTTCTCCTGATGAGTTTGGGGTCTCAACCCCAAGTCAGATCCCCAGCTTGGAGCACCAGAGCCCAAAGAGGTACCCATATAACATCTGGCTATGAGAAACAGTAGAGTTTCTGTCTGTCAGGGAGAGACAGGAGTCTGCTAGAGACACAGGCCTTTCTTAAAGGGCCAAGGCACAACATTTAATTTGCTACTAATTATACTGAGCTCCAGGGGATAAAGGAAAGAGCAGACTCAAATTGGGCGAGGAGAGTATGATGTTTGTGGCTCTGGAGAGAGAACTGAAAGGTCAGCCGCCAGAATCCCTGTGCTGAGTCATTCTCCAATGCCTCAGACACCATCTTTTTTGGTGAAGTACACTCCTCTGTGAGGCATCCAACAGAGGGTGTGCAATAGTTCCACCCTCTGGACTCTCTCTCCCACACCCTGAAGAGCTCATGCCCTGCTGTGGAGTTAGCTGCCTTTGTCAGAGTGTACAGGTCTGGAAAGACTCATGATAGGTCAGTGACTGAGTTGTATGTCCTTGGGATGGGGAACATTCCCACCACCTTCCTGTAAACCAGACTGGCCTGGTTCTTCCCCATAATGAGAGATGCTCTAGCCCCATCCTCTGGGCTTCTAGTGGACCCAACCTATGGACTCTGGTATACCCAACTGCCTGACTCTTAGTGGCTCTACCCTGCTGAGGTCAGGGCAAAATCTGGGACAGACTGAATTGTGTGGCTTTGGGGTAAAGCCTACCTCTCCACTTTCCCCAAAGCCTGACCAGCACTTCCCCCTCACAGGAGGTTCACTAGCTTCATCCTCATGACTCCTGATGGCCTCACTCTGCTGAGCTCTGTCTCCTCTCAGCAGAATCTAGGACAGACTGAGTTGTGTGGCTTGAGGACAGGGGCTGTTTTTCCATCATACGATTGATTGGTGCAGAGCTCTCCCTTCACATGGCCAAATCTTTGTCTTTTTAGGCCGTATAAATTCTGCTGGCCTTACCCTGACAACTTCCAGAGGTCCTGCCCCAACACAAAAGTATGTAAACACCCAGCGCATGGAAGCTAGACTTGGTTTATCTTGGAACATTTGCTGAGTGGCCTCAGACACAGCACAGGCACCAAGTTTGAACCTGTATCAGCCTTCTGGACACCACTCACACTTACCTGGTGACTCACCGAGAACCTACCTCATGCAACTTGAGTAATGCCAAAAGCTCTTTCAATGACTGAGACTAAAAGGCAGCCACCAGGCAGGTGGAGGTGGAGCTCTTGGGGTACCTTGGTATTTTTGCCGACCTGCCCCTGGGCCCTGTGCTGGTAAAAGTTGGCCATAGTATGCAGCTTTGTCCTTCTCTCATGAACTGAGGCCCAGCAGAGGAAGTCACATACTGTGGACCACTTGTAGCTCCAAACAGGTTGCCCAGGGCCACTCACAGGCAGTGCCTGACATTGGTCTGTGCAAGAGTCCCTCAAAAAACTCCAGATTCAACATACCCATTGGCCAGCTTCAGACAACATAAAGGCAGGATACAATAAGCTTCAAAAGCAGTATACACAAAGGGAGATTTTGGTAGGCACTAGACCCTGTCATGACAACTACTCTTTGTGTGGTCAGTACCTGCACAGCAACTTTTACACTGTGGTTAGGATTGATGCTCATAATCAGCCAGCCTGAGGCTTGAACCCATGCACAAATGGTACAATAGCAATCAAGACTCAGTTGCAACAGGGGGGTCCATATAACCTACACAAAGGACATTCCTGAAGCACCCAGCTCAAGTGACCAAGGAGATGGTACCACTGGGCCCACAGGACACCTGCCACCTAAGGACATCCTTCAAGATGGGGTTCATAGCCGATCTACCTAATACATAGCAACTAACACAAAGAGGCAGCCAAAATGGAAAATAGAGAAACATACCTTAAGTGAAAGAACAGGAGAAATCTCCAGAAAAAGAGCTAAATGAAACAGAGACAAGTGATTTATCACATACAGGGGTCAAAGCAATGATTATAAGGAAGCTCAATAGCATGAAAAAAACATAGAAACCATGAAAAAGAATAGTGCAGAAATGAGGAATACAATATCTGAAATGAATATACTGTAAGAATAAACACTAGGTTGAATGAAGCAGAGGATCAGATCAACAATTTGGATGATGATGTAGGAAAAAACACCCAGAGAAATGAGAAAAAAAATCAAATTATAATAAATGAAGATAGTTTAAGGGACTCTAGGGAAAGCATGAAGCATAACAACATCTGCATAACAGGGATACCAGAAGAAAATGAAAGAGAGCAAGAGATCGAGAACATATTTCAAGGAATAATGACCAATGCACAGCAAAAGAAACCATCGACAAAATGAAAAGGGAACCCACTATATGGAAAAATACATTCACCAATGATACATCTGATAAAGGGTTAATTTCCAAAATATATAAAGAACTTACAAAACAACGCCAAGAAATCCCAAACAATCCAATTAAAAATGGTAAAATGATGTGAATAGACACTTCTCCAAAGAGGACATACAGATGGCCAATAGACATATGTAAATATGTTCAGCATCACTAATCATCAGAGAAATGCAAATCAAAACCAAGTTAGGACTGAGGCTCATAATGAGATATCACCTCACACCTGCCAGATGGCTACCATCAAAAAAATCAAGAAACAATAAGTGCTGGTGAGGATGTGGAGAAAGTGGAACACTTTTGCACTGTTGGTGGGAATGAAGATTGGTGCAGCCACTGTGGAAAACAGCATGGAGATACCTCAGAAAATTAAAAATGGAACTGCCTTATGACCCAGTGGTTCCACTTCTGAAATTACATCCAAAGAAACCAAAAATACTGGTTTGAAAGAATATATGCAGCCCTATGTTCATTGCAGTGTTATTTATGATAGCCAATTTGGAAGCAGCCCAAGTGCTCAGCCATAGGTGAGTGGATAAAACAACTATGGTATATTTACACAATGGAAATCTAATGAAGAAAATAAACTAAGAAACAATATAGAAACAGACTAATACATAAAGATGGACTAACAGCTGTCAGAGGTGAAAGGAGAGGCAGGGCTGGGTGAAAAAGGTTAAGGGATTAAGGAAAACCAACAACAACAACAACACAACAACAACCAACAACCCATAGACACAGAAAACAGTGATTATGAGAGGGAAATCATTGTGGGGGAGGTATAAGCGGGTAAAAGGAGGATAAATGGTGATGGAAAGAGACTTCACTTGGGATGGCAAATACAATACAATATATGGATTATGTATTATAGAATTGCATGACTGAAAAATATAATTTTATTAACTAATGTCACTCCAGTAAATTCAATAAAAATTTTAAGAAAAAAATTAAGGAAAAATTAAATCATGATGATGATAAATTTTTAAAGTGTAAATGGTAAAAATCATTATTTATTTAATTATTTGAATAAATATTAATAAATTATGATAAATATTCTTGATATATACCAGTATATAATTTATTCAAAATTATTTAAGCACGTTTGGCTTTATGAAATTGGTTATTTTCACCTTTGGTTGTGTGGAGGTTTAGATAACATTACTGGCTTTGACATTACAATAAAAGTACTTGTTAGATAAACAAAAAAAAAGTCAGACTTGAAAATAAATAATTTTAGAAGGACAATTTCCTACGGGCCTTTTAATTAAAAGGATAAATTAAATAGTAAATGACACATACATGAATTAAAAATTAGTGAAATGGATGATAGATCTGAAGATATTATACAGTAAAACACTGAGGGACAAGGAGATAGAAAATATGAAAGGCTAAAAGATATTGAAGATAGAATAAATAATTCTATCATAAAGAAGGAAAAATGTAAAAGACAATAGCAAACAAGTAATAGCTGACAGCTTTCTAGAAATAATCAAAGAAATGAATTCACAAGTACAGAAAGCCCGAATTATACCAAGAAAGATGAATAAAAATAAATCCACACATGGAATATTGCAGCAACTTTTCAGAAGAGATCGGGCATGTTCAGGGTGGTATGGCCGTAGAGTATTGCAGCAACTTTTCAGAACATCACAAAGAGAAAATCTCAAACACAGCAGAAGGAAAAACAGATTACCTACTGAGGAATAATAAACTTGCAGTAGATTGGTTTTAGAACATATTGGAAGTTAGTATACAAAAGAATAAGTACCTTAAAATCCTGATGAAATATAATTGTCAACTTACTTTTTTGCCTTTATTAAGTTTAACTTTTAAGAATGAGGGTGAAGAGCGCTGGTCAGGTGGCTCAGCTGGTTGGAGCATCGACCTGTAAATCAAAAGGTTGTGGGTTTGAACCCTGGTCCGGGCACAACTTAGGTTGCATGTTCAATCTCAGTTAGGGAATGTACAGGAAGCAACTAACTGATCAATGTTTCTCTCTCTCTCTGTGTCTCTCAAATCAGTAAGTATATCTGTGGGTGAGGATTAAAATAATTTTTAAAAAGAATGAAGGTGAAGACTTCTTTTTTAAACAAACAAAAACTGAGAGAATTTAGCAACACCCTAATCTCTCTTCAAACATATTTTAGAAGCATATCTTTTAAATAAGCTTTTGAAGATTGCTGACAACCGATGATGGGTTCTGCTCTCTGTCCCCTGGTGAGTATCATGAGACCTACCTGAATGTCAGAAGGCTTTTCTTCTTCTGAAAACCAAAGGAAATTCTTGGAGGGCTTTTTTAGGAATTGCCCATAGACTAAAGAAAACCTACGATTTTGACATATTAAAGAACAGAGGTATGGTGTTTTTCCGGTCTCTAGATGGTATATTTTCCTCCTCCCTTCTTGCAATGCAATTCTTAGTAAATAACCACATTTATTTTAAAATTCGAAATCTATGGTTCTATTTGTCAAAGGAATATTTTCTGACCAATTGCCATTATATTTTCAATGTAAATACCAAGGCTTTGCTATTATAAAAATGATTAATTGTTCATACTTTAGTGTTGCTCTTTGGGCAAAGTCTCTAAGTGAAAGTTTCTGCAGGATAAATACTTAGAAGTTGAATTGTTGTGTCACAGGATTTGAGAAATTTTTTTGTTTTTCTAGGTACTGTCAAATTGCTCTCCTAGTGTGGTTCTAATTTGTCTTACTTTCACTACAAGTTCCTTTTCCTATCATTTTGTACTCACAAACATTTAATCTGTAGTGGTATTTTCTTTATTTTCACTTACATTTATGTGATTATTTGTGACATCATTCTCTATTCTGTAACACTGATGTATTTGTCTAGTCTTACTTACATAACAGTTTTTTTAGTTTAATAAAATAATATACCATTTTAATTCCTATAACTTTATAATAAGTTTTGATATTGGTAGATGCCTATGCTCTTTTTATCCTGAAACACTGTTTTGATATCCCACTTTTTACTTTTACTTAGCTCTTTCCAGTATCTTATTTTTATAAAATCTTGTAAGCTTCTGGAGGTATGTTTATTAGGCATTATCGGTATCCTATGTGGGTTAATTTCTGTTGCATCCTTCTTAGCTTTCTACCCAATGTGATGCAGATAGCAGGCCCATGCATGAATGAAGTAGCAGATCTCTTCTTCAGTCTGTTAGTGGGTGAGTGAAAGATCTCATTAGTCTGTGGCATCATCTAGTATATCAATTCATTCCATCTTATTGCACCAGCACCCGGCACCAGCAATAAAGGGTCCTCTCCTAGATTTGTCAGAGTTCCTGGAAGGAGTGCTAGTAGAACTGGGCCTTAAGTTCTTTAGTTTCTGGAATATCATTGCAATGAATCTTTTCTGCCCCAGAGTCAAGAAAGTGTCACTGACGGACTGAAAAAACCAGGAACAACCACTTAGTGGTACATAGCACTGGATCTGTGCTCCTTGCACCTTGCCTAGTGTACACAATTGAAAATAATGAATAATACTAGTGATAGGAGCTTAGAGAAAAAGCTAGACACAAAAGGAATAGCAATACCGGAGAATTATTATAATATAATTTTAAATTTACCTTTTTTGAACTAGAAGATTTAATCATTTAGTGTTCTGTATTACCTTTTTTTAAACTGCTGAAATGATTTACCCAAGGATACATAATGCATTCATAATGAAATTTTAATGAAATGTAGAAGATTCATCTTTGAGTCCCGACCTCATAGTTTCTCCAATGCAAATCCCACTTGGAAAGGTGCAGCATGTTTTAAGTCGCTAATTTAAATAATGTTAAATAGCTCTGAATTTGACACACCAAATTTCTGCATCATCTCATTAATCAGGACAGCCATGTGGCATCACCAAAACTTTCAAAATACTACAGGGACTTAATGGATTAAATGAAAGTAATTCTAGAAGTTTAACGCTCTGCTTTGTATATTTTACTCTCTCACCCAGGTCTGTTTTGTGGGAAAAGACAATACTGGCTGAATTTACTTCTTACTTTTTACTTCATCTGTGTTTGGTGAGCTGGAGGTACTGAATTGTTCTGATCTGACAAACAGATCTAGTTTAAAGGATTTTCTAGCTGTAAGGACTTTTATTAAAAATAGAGCGAGGCAGGTATTACAATAAAAGTTTTCTTTCTGCCCTAAATAGTTGTCTCATGAAATAAAGAATTTTGTATCATTGGGCAAAACTACTAAGGAGGGAGTCACAACTTGGTTAGGAGGCACCTCCTAGTAGTGGAGGAAGGACTTTAATCCAGAACAATGAGGAGACAAAGATAGGGTCCAAGGTGAATACAGGGAATAATTTATTCTGGATTTCTGAACGGCAGCATGAAGTAGTAAGACTGCATTTTCCAGACTTACTGAAAGTATATTTATAGAGAAGCTTCCTTCCTTTCTCTGAATAACAAAATATTTTATATGATGGGATACAGGAATAATTTTAAATCAATGCTTCAAAAACTTTCCAGAAGAGTACAAAAATAGCAATAAGTAAGAGGATGGAGTAATATTCTCACTATATGTTTTTTTGTACCCAAAAAGTAGTAGAAGCTTGAATCTCCACTTTCCCTAAAATCATCCCAAACTCACTGGCTTATATCCTGTCAGGATATAAATGATTTTGGATTCCTATTAAGGTCTGATCAAAGGAAGTTAAAAAAAAAACACAGGGAAAATTATTCACCTGTTTCAAGATTCATTCTTATACAGTCTTAATTACACAAATAAGACTCTTGGGCTAATAACAGATAACTAAATACTTGCTTTAATTTACTAAGCAATTTAAATACGTCCCTATACATGAATTTTACAAAGAGGGTAAGCTTTATTTAAGAGCTTGATTAGTGTAATTTGTTTTTCAGTATCAACATTTGAATAGAACACACTTTACAATGCAACCCAAAGATCATTTATGTTCAATGCTTTGTTATTATCTAAGTGGTTTTCATTCTGAGTATGCTTGTGTTTGCGATATACTGTTTTGGAGAGAAAAAAACAACTTTATTTAAATATGTTATCCTATGTTTAAGTTTTAGTTATAACTTTAGAATTTATAAAGCCTTTAACATACACAATTGTATGGATTCTGTTCACTGATTCATTTGTTAGGGTTTATTCAATCTTTTATACAGAGAAGGCTTTTCCATGTTCACATGGTGCAGAAGAGAAAGATACAGGAAGGAAACAGTTTTTGGCTCCAGGTTCTTCCAAAAAGAATTATTTTTGGTAAAGATTCTAGAATTTTGTGCATGAATTTAATATGAAAAGGCATCTTTCTTAAACATTTTCTGCATTTCCTTCATCTCTGTTGAGTATTAAAGATTCAGCAGGCATTTGCCAATTCAGAGCTAAGCAGGCATAGTTTTGAAAGGACTTAATAGATTTTAAGAAATGCAGATTGCTCTTTGTGACAGAGAAAACTATAATGTAAACAACTAACATTTTTCTCTATTTTGCTCAGCTAGTAAAATGAAGACTTGGATTATTTTGCCAAATAGTATGTCTAAAACTCAGCTGCAGGCCATATTGCAGGCATGTAAGGAAGAACACATTTCAAATTTCAAACATCATATTTGCCACTGTTGGAAACTAAAAATACTCAAAGAAAACTTTAGCTTTCTAACACTGAAATCATCATTATTAATATACTGTGTGAATTTTCATATATTGTGTTGCCTGTCACTAAATGAAAACCCAAAAGAATTTAAGAAATGAACTTATGTTCACTTCCTATTGCTGTGTAACAAATTACCACAAACATAAGACACTGAGTTTTCTTTATAGATTTTGTGGATCAGAAATCCCAGCATGGAGACATCAGGTCAAGATGGGGGTGTAGGCAGATATAACTCACCTCCTTGCACAACCAAATCAAAATTGCAACTAAAGTATAGATCAACCATCACTCAGAACCATCAGAAATCAAGTTAAGTCGAAGTCTGATAACTATGAAATTAAAGAAACCACATCCATCTAGACATAGGAGAGGTGCAGATATGGAACAGGCTGGTCTCTCACCCACGTGTGATGGATAAAAATTCAGGAGGGGTATGTCAGGAGTGAGGAGTCCCAGCCCCACAGCAGGATCCCTAATCCAGGGTTCCAGTGCCAGGAGGGTAAGTCCCCACATCTTCTGGATGCAAAAACCAGAGGGATTTGAGTCGGAGGAAGAAACTGTTGGAGCCCTAAGTATGTCCCCTTAAAGAACCTACACATAGACTTACTTACTCAGACTTACTTTCTCTGAACTCCAGTACCGGGGTGGTGGCTTGAAAGGCACCAGTGGTGTACAGGGAGAAACTGAAGTGTCTGACATCAAGGCAAGCAGAAGCCATTGTCCCTATTATAATTCCCCCACCACAGAGCTGAGAATCTAGTGCCATATCTGAGACTCCATCAATTTGGCTAACACTGTGTGACCCACCTTGGAGATCCACAGAGGCTCTGCCCCACCCAACATACAGACCCACCTAAACTGTTTTTCCATATGAATGTCTGTTCTTGGCTCAGGCTTCACCACTATCTCAATCCTCTCAAACAAGCAACAGCTGGCCTCAGTGAGGCGCAGACTAGGCACTGGCTGCTTCCAGCCTATATTCACAGCTTGGTTTCATCTGGGGATCTCCAAGCCCAGCACAAGTAGCAGCCTTCTCAGATTGCTTTATAGATCAGGCAGGGTGGCCCCAGGCAAAACACAGGTCGGTGGTGAACTTGGTCTGCACCACCCAGGAAACCCTAGGGCCAGCGTACCCAATGGATATCTATACCACTTTGGAGTACTACCATCCTGCCCCTGGACACCTGACCCTCCACAGAGGGTGCAGGTTGGTAGTAAGTGGTTATAGCCAATCCTTTTAGCTGACTGGCCTGGGTAAATCTCTCCCATTGATCTACCAACAGCAACCAAGTTTCAACTACAAGAGGAGGATGTACTCAGCCCACACAAAAGATGCACCTCAAATACCCAGCTTGGGTGATAGGGGAGGCTGTGCCACTGGACTCTACAGGACACCTACTACATTAACCCATGCTACCAAGACGTGGAGTCAAAGAAGCTCTACCCAATACATAGAGACAAACACAGGGAGGCAGCCAGAATGAGCAGACAAAGAAACATGGCCCAAGTGAAAGAACAGATCAAAACTCCAGAAAAAGAGCTAAACAAAATAGAGATAAGCAATCTAACAGATGCATACTTCAACACAATGGTTTTAAGGATGTTCAAGGAATTTAATGAGTACCTCAACAGCATAAAAAAGATCCAGCTGTTACGGAAAGCCAGACTCAAGACACGATTCAGGGAACGGAGTAAGCCTTTATTCACACGTGCGGGCTCAGAGGAGGCAGTCTCCAAATTCTGAGCCCCGAATCAGGGTTAGATAGGGGTTTATAAGCCCTAGCATTCTGGTGGGAAACGGATGGGCTTCCCAGGTCGGGGAAGGGATTAGCATTCCAGTGGGAGATTGATGAGATTGATGTGCTACCCTGGCGGGGGAAGGGATGTGAAAACGGGCTACAGGAACAGATAAGCAATGATTAACAGTTAACCTGGGAGGGGTCTCTGGCTAGGCTGCTCCTCTTAAGTCATCTTGCCCTTATCATTCCCCCCTTTGATGCTAGACGAGATTGGCCTGAGTCTTAGCATCATCACACAAGCCATGGTGGTCACTCTGTTGGGGTTGGGTCGGGAGTCTTTGGTATCGGTGATGCTGGAGGAGCAGCACTCGAGCAGCGGCTCGTCTAGTGACCGCGGTCTCTAGGTTATTAAGGAGGGTGCGCAGCAGCCAGGGTCCTAGACTTATTCCTAAGAGGAGTAATATCAGGGGGCCTAGGAATGGAGCCAGCCAGCGGAGCCAGATTTGGGTATCTAAGCTCCATGTCCCTTGCCCTGACTCTCGGTAGCGCTTCGCACCATCTTTCAGCTCCTTAACCTTCTGGGTTAAGATTCCAGCCTAGGAATAGGCAAGTCCCCACTTTTTCTGCTGTGAGGAGATCTAGGGCTCGCCTATTCTGCAGGGATCATGCCTTGGTTGCCGACTAAGATGGTTGGTCACTACTCTGGGGTGGGATCAGGTCTTTGGTTCCTCGGGTAGATGGCCCACTGTCCTTTAGTTCTCTTCAGCCGGACTGTGGGGGCTCCCTTCGAGGTGGAGGTTCGGTGGCTCCGAAGTCCTGGCTCGTCTGGATCTGCTGCTGCCTTGGCCCGAGTGTAGTGGATCCAGGGGGTTATTCCTGTAACTTTAAGGGCAGTAGGGGTGGTTAATAGTACTAGATATGGGCCCGTCCAAATGGGTTGGAGTGGTTCCTTTTTCCAATCCTTTACCCATACATACTGGCCTGGACGGAAGGGGTGTGCTGGCCTCCCTCGGGGTTTGGGTTCCTGGCCCAATTGGGCCCCGTAGATCCTGTCTAGGGTCTTACCCAACTGTTGTAAGTACTGGGTCTGCTGTAACTCCCCCTTCTGTCGAAGGTCATTGGGACTTCCTATTCTAGTTATAGGTGGGGGTCTTCCAAAAACTAACTCATAGGGAGTATACCCCGAGGGGTTCGGGGCATTCCTAACCCGTAGCAGGGCTAGTGGTAACAGGTCTGTCCATGGCAGGCCGGTTTCTTGATGGAACTTTGCTAGGGTTTCCTTGAGAGTTCGGTTCATTCGTTCCACTTTACCGGAGCTTTGGGGCTGATAGGCCGTGTGTAGCTTCCAGTCGACGCACAGGAGCCAGGCGACCTCCTGAACCACCTGGGCGATGAACGGGCCATTGTCACTACCAATGGTGAGTGGGAGCCCATATCTGGGTATAATTTCCCTGAGTAGGATTCAGGTTACTTCCCGAGCTTTCTCAGTTTTGGTGGGGAAGGCTTCTACCCAACCCGAAAAGGTGCAGATCAGGACCAGGAGATACTTAAATCCTCGGCTGGTCTTGACTTCTGTAAAGTCAATCTGGAGGTCCTCGAAGGGCTGGGACCCCTTGTGTTGGACTCCCGGTGGGGCCCCTTGATGCGGGGCTGCATTGTTCCTTGCGCAGGTAACGCATTGAGCCAAGGCTGTTGAGCACAGGGTTGACAGGTTGGGGAAGTAGAAATCCTTTTGAGCAAGTTTTCCAGGGAGGTCTTACCCAGGTGGGTCAGATGGTGGCAGTTTCTGACTAAATTGCTGGCCTGGCTCTGGGGCACATATACGCGCCCATCAGGTAACCTCCAAGTTCCTTCGGGGGTTTCTTGTCCTCCGGCCTGTTGGGCCCATTTCATTTCTGCTGGCTCATAGTCCCGACGGTTAATGGGGTTCCCCAGCAGGGGTCCGAGAAGGGAGGGCTGTACTTCTGCCATCTCACCACATACTGCGGCAGCCTTTGCTGTCAAGTCCGCCTTCTGGTTCCCGCGGGCCGGTATGGTGTCTTGTTTGGAATGGCCTTTGCAGTGGATGACGGACACCGCAGTTGGGGCCCACACTGCTTCGAGGAGACGCAGGATTTCTGTCTTGTTTTTAATTTCCTTTCCTTCTGCTGTCAGCAGCCCGCGTTCTCGGTAGATGGCCCCGTGGAAGTGCAGGGTGGCATAGGCGTACTTGGAGTCAGTGTAGATATTGACTTTCCGGTCCCGGGCCAACTCCAGTGCTCTTATTAAGGCCCAGAGTTCCGCTCTCTGGGCCGACCATCCAGAGGGCAAGGCTTTGGCTTCTACCACCTGGTCAAGAGTGGTTACTGCGTACCCTGCCACTCGGACCCCTTCTCTCATATAACTGCTGCCATCTGTGAAATAGGTCACGTCAGCATTGGGCAGAGGCTGGTCCCGCAGGTCCGGTCGGCTGGCATAGACCTCCTCAGTAACCTCTAGGCAGCAGTGGTCTGGGTCCCCTAGTTCGGTCGGCAGGAAGGTTGCAGGGTTTAATCTTTTTACAGTCTTTACCTGGACCCGAGGATTCTCTTGGAGTATGCCCTGATATTGTGTCAGTCTGGGGTTGGACAGCCATCGGTGCCCCTGTCCTGCCAGGAGGCTATGGATGCTATGGGGAACGAATAGAGTGGTCTCCTGCCCCAAAGTTAATTTGTCCGCTTCTTGTAGCAGGGATACCGCGGCTGCAACTGCCCTCAAGCAAGGGGGCCACCCGGCCGCAACGTTATCCAGTTGCTTAGACAGGTAAGCCACTGGGCGCTCCCAAGGTCCGGCTGATTGAGTTAAGACCCCCAGAGCAACCTTGTCCTTCTCATGCACATGTAGATAGAAGGGCCGGCTGGGGTCTGGTAGGCCCAGAGCTGGGGCTTTACTAAGGAGGTCCTTTATTTGAGCAAAGGCCTGTTCCTGTTCTTTTCCCCATGCCAGGGGTAAGGTGTCTGGCCCACGCAGGGCCTGGTAGAGTGGCCTTGCTCTGGCTGCGAACCCCGGGATCCAAATTCTGCAAAAGCCGGCTGCTCCCAGGAACTCACGTAATTGTCTTCGTCCGCTCGGGGCCGGGAAGCGGGTAATGACCATTTTCCGGTCTGTATTTAGGGATCTTTTGCCTTGGGAAATTAGGAACCCTAAATATTTGACTTCTTGTTGGCAGATTTGTGCCTTTTTCCGTGAGACTCGGTACCCTTGTTGGGTTAGCAGTTTTAGGAGAGCTCTTGTCCCCTCTAGGCATCGGCTCTGGTCGGGGGCAGCTAAGAGGAGGTCATCAACATATTGGAGTAGAGTTAAATCCTTTCCCTCGTCTGAGAAAGATTGCAGGTCCCGGGCTAGCGCTTCGCCGAATAACGTGGGGGAGTTCTTAAATCCCTGTGGCAACTGGGTCCATGTCAACTGTGTCTTTACTGCCGTATGTGGGTCTTCCCATTCAAAGGCAAAGATAGGTTGGCTGGCTGGAGCTACCGGGATGCAGAAGAAGGCGTCCTTTAAGTCTAGGCATGTGTACCAGGCGGCGGTTGGCGGGAGTCGGCTCAGTAGGGTGTATGGGTTCGGGACTACCGGGTGCAGTGTGACGATGGCTTCGTTTACCCCCCGGAGGTCCTGCACTGGACGGTACCCCGTTCCGTCAAGTTTCTTGATTGGCAGGAACGGGGTATTCCACGTTGATTGACAGGGGACCAATATACCCTCTTGGAGGTGCTTTTGGATGACCTCCGATATTCCTAGGCGGGCCTCCCTTGAGATAGGGTACTGTCACTGGCGGCACGGTTTAGCCCCCGGTTTGAGTTCAATTATTACTGGGACCTGGTTTCTGGCTAGTCCAGGGGGATTGTCCTCGGCCCAGACCGTGGGGAATTCCTGCAGCAGGTTGTCTCTAGCCTCAGGTCTGGGGCCATGGTCACCAGATTCCCCAGAATACAACTGGTATTCTTCCTCTCGTGGCAAAATGAGGGCCATGAGCCTAGGGCCGTCCACTTGCAGCGAGGCCTCCCCTGACTGCTGGAAGGTGATTCGAGCTCCCAGCTTTGATAAGAGGTCTCGCCCTAACAGTGGGACAGGGCATTCAGGTAGGTGTAAGAACTCATGTCTAATCCGGTGGCCTCCCAGATCAACAATTCGGACCTCGCAGAAGCGTTTTGGGCTACTTGGCTGACCAGTGGCCCCTAGGATGGTGACTTCTCGTCCGGATGGGAGAGCTACAGGGGTGGTGACGACCGAGTGCTCTGCCCCGGTATCTACCAAGAAAGAGAGAGTCTGGCCCCCAACAATCGGTTCGACCATGGGCTCATGGGGGCCTAGATTCAGGGAGCCCGGTCTTCCTCATTCTGAGTCTAGGCCCGCCAGGCTAAGGATGGTGGGCGCCAGCTCAGAGGGCGCCGGACCAGCCTTCTTTTTCCGGTGCGGGCATTCTCTTTTCCAATGTCCTCTTTCCTTACAATAGGCACATTGGTCTCTCTCTACCTTGGCATGCCCTTTCTGGTCTTTCGGTCCCCCTTTGCCTTTTGCTGCCGGCTGACTGAGGGCGGCTGCTAGCAGTGCGGCCTTTTTCTTTAATCTTTTCTGGGTTGCCTTCTCAGCGGCCTCCTCCCGGTTATTGTAGACTTTATTTGCTACCTCAACCAGCTGACTGATGTTCATGCCTGCAAAGCCCTCTAGCTTCTGGAGCTTTTTGCGGATGTCAGGGGCCGATTGGGAGACAAAAGCAGTGTTTACCATTAGCCATGTATCTGGGCTTTCTGGGTTGAAGGGGGTGTATATCCGGTAGGCCTCTAGGAGCCTTTCTAAGAAGTCCCCGGGACATTCATCTGGCCGTTGGACAACACTGGCCACCTTTGACATATTGGTCGGTTTTCTGGCCCCAGCTCTGACCCCCCGGAGGATGGCTTCCCTGTACCGGTCCAGGGCTGCTCTTCCCTGTTCGGTGTTGTGATCCCAGTCGGGTTGGGTCTCTGGGGCTGCCACCCGAGTGTACTGGGCTGGGTCTATTGTGCCCACTGGAGCGTTGGCTTCTAGATATCTCTGGGCCTCCTGGAAGACTCTGCGCCTCCCTTCCGTATTAAAAAGGGTTAGGAGCAATTGGCGGCAATCGTACCACGTTGGCCGGTGAGTTTGCATAATGGACTCCATTAGGTCTACGAGTGCCTGGGGCTTCTCCGAATATGAGGGTGTGTGGTGTTTCCAGTTCAAGAGGTCAGTCGTGGTAAAGGGCTGATAGTAAAACACGACCGGTCCGGATATAAGGTCCCATCAGGCCCCGTTCGTGGCGGGCCCTGGGTCTCCCGCAGTGGCATCTGGAGGGACTGGTGGTGTCTTAAGCGGGAGGCGATAGGAGATTCTGGGGGCGCTGTTGCCTCGGGCTGTGGGGGCGAGACTGAAGGGGGCGGTGTTTCAGGCGCCTCTGCCTGACCTCCCAAGTTCCTAGCTGGGTAAGGGGGAGGCTGCACCGGGGGGTCTTCCTCTGGCGGGCCCTGATAGATAGGGGGTCTCTCCACTGGTTTGGGAACTAGGATGCGGGTTACATCCCTTTCCTTTGATCGGGAGCAACAGTTCCGGGCTCCCCTGGCTCGCCCTCCCATAGCGCCTAGGTGACGAGGTTTGACCCCCGCACCCTTCCAGAGCCAGTCGGGCATCTCTTGCGCTAGCTCCTGCCACTTTTCTATGTAGAGGAATTGGTTCGGGTGTCCTGGGCTTCCTGTGACTATGAGATGGACAGCCCTAATTATGTCTAGGTCAAGGGTTCCCTCAGGAGGCCAGCCTACCCCGAACCTGGGCCACTCAGCGGAACAGAAAATTTCTAATTGCCCCGGATCCATATCGGGCTGCTGGCCCCGGAACCGGTCGAAATTCCTTAACATGCAATCTAAGACGGTAGACTGTCTGCCCCCCATGATCCCTCCCGAAACGGCGCAGACAAACAGGGGCAGCAGGGATACTTTCACTTTCGCCCGCCTGGCCTCTCCTCTCGCGAGGGACTTGGGTCTGTCTTAGCTAAGGCTGCCCGAGTAGAGTCCGGGTTAGCTTCCCAGCCGTTATGCCGTATGACAGACCGAGGACCCGCAGGTTAGGGCTCACTCAGACTCCGTAGGCTCGGGGGAACACCGCTGGCCCGTGGAGCCACACAGTCAGTCACTCACTCAATCACACAGAGGTTAACACTTTCCCTCCCGACAAGGAAACCGTGCCAGAGGCCGGTAGGCCTGAGAGGTGATCAGCCTCTCCTTCCACCACTTATAGGTGGGTCTGATTCGGGTCTGGTCCCCGGGGCACTTACCAGTCTGGCGCCTTCAGGTAGGCTTGGGTCCGCTCCCCGAGTGCCCGGGTTATGGAACGGCCCGAGGTCAGGGCCAAGGGGAGCCCAGCCCCTCGGGACCCGAAATCACCGGGGCACGTGCTTCCCTCTGGAGTCCGGGCTCACCCGGCCGACCCCAGCCGTCTTCACCGGAGGCAAACGGCCTGCTCGTGTGAGTCGTTTCCCGGTCAGGGAACCAAATGTTACAGAAAGCCAGACTCAAGACACGATTCAGGGAACGGAGTAAGCCTTTATTCACACGCGCGGGCTCAGAGGAGGCAGTCTCCAAATTCTGAGCCCCGAATCAGGGTTAGATAGGGGTTTATAAGCCCTAGCATTCTGGCGGGAAACGGATGGGCTTCCCAGGTGGGGGAAGGGATTAGCATTCCAGTGGGAGATTGATGAGATTGATGTGCTACCCTGGCGGGGGAAGGGATGTGAAAACAGGAACAGATAAGCAATGATTAACAGTTAACCTGGGAGGGGTCTCTGGCTAGGCTGCTCCTCTTAAGTCATCTTGCCCTTATCACAGCCACAAATGAAGGGTTCGATAATTGAAATAAAGAACAAATTATAGGGAAACAACAGTAGAGTGGATGAACCCAGAACCAAATCAATGATTTAGAACAAAATGAAACAAAAAACAACCAATCAGAACAACAAGGAAAAAAAAGAATACAAAAAAACTGAGGATAGTATAAGCAGCCTCTGGAACAATTTCAAACAGTCTAATGCTCACATTGCAGGGGTTCCAGAAGAAGAAAAGAAAGAACAAGAAATTGGAAATTAACTTGAAAAAATAATGAAAGAAAACTTCCCTTATATGGTGAAGGAAATAGACATGAAAGTCCAGGCAGTACAGAGAGTCCCAAACAAGATGAATGCAAAGAGGCCTACTTTAAGACACATCATAATTAAAATGCCAAAAGTTAAAGATAAAGAGAGAATCATAAAAACAGCAAGAGAAAAGCAGTTAGTTACCTACAGGGGAGGTCTCATAAGACTGTCGGCTGTTTTCTCAAAAGAAAATTTGCAGGCTATAAGGGATTGTCAAGAAATATTCAAAGTCATGAAAAGCAGAGACCTACAGTCAAGATTGCTCTACCCAGCAAAGATATCACTTAGAATGTATCAAAGGACAGATAAAGAGCTTCCCACATAAGAAAAAAACTGAAGGAGTTCATCATCACCAAACCATTATTATATAAAATGCTAAAGGGTCTAAAGGAAATGAAGATCAAAACTATGAACAATAAAATGTCAATAAATAAAATCTATCTACAACTGAATCTAAAAAAAAAAAAAACCTAAGGAAATAACAACAAAGACAGAATAATAGATACAAAGAACATCTTGATGGTTGCAAGATAGGATGGGTGAAGAGGTGAGGGGATTAAGAAGTACAAATAGGTAGTTACAGAATAGCCATGGGGATGTAAAGTATAGCATAAGGAATATAGTAGCCAAAGAATTTATATGCATGACCAATGGACATGAACAGTGGTGGTGGAATTGCCTAAGGGAGTGGAGTGTGCTGGGTGGAGGGCAAAGGGATAAAAATTAGGACAACTGTAATACCATAATTAATAAAATATAATAAAAAAAAGGAATCCTAGCATGACATAACTGGGTTCTCTGCTGAGGGTCTCATGATACTGACATCAAGCTGTTTGTCAGTGCTGTGATCTTGCTTGTAGTTGGGGGTTCTTCTTAGCTTTTTACACTATTAGCAGAATTCAGTCACTTGTAGTTATAAAATGACCAAGACTAATTTTATTGCTTGTTGTTGGCTAGTGATGCTCTCATATTTTATTTATTTATTTTAAATGCAGATTGATTTTATTTATTTTTAAATGTCAAGATCCGTTATAAAATATTAAAAAATTTAAATCCGTTATAAAGTCTTAGCAATTAAAACAACATGACACGACCATAGAAATAATCAAGTAGATGAATGAAATAAAATGAGCATTCTAGAAACAAATGTATATATCTGTCTAACAATGTAATATATGATTAAACTGATATTTCAAATCTATGGGGAAAATAAGGCTTATTCAACAAGTAAAGTGCATGGACCACTATTACTTGAAATAAGTAATAAAATCAGTCTGCAAATATAGAGCCCTATTTCACATATTACACCACAAATATTCAGGTGAGTTAAAAATCAATATGTAAAATCTAAGGAATTTTAGGAGAAAATACAAACAAATATTTTTCTTACCCTGAAGTAAAATCTTCAAACCCAGAAGCTATAATGCAAAATATTGACAGTATGACTGTAGTAAACACTTAAGACTATACAGTAAAAAATATACATATAAAAATTTAAAGGACAAGTAATAGAATAGGAAAGTATTTGCAACACATCTAAAAAAGGGTTAATAGTTGTTTGTTTTTTTTAGGGCCAAAATTCTACAAACCTTTAATCAAAAGATGGATAAAGAATACCAAAAAGTCATTTAAAGCTTTTTAAAAATAATAGAAATAGGCAAGAAATATACAAAAACAGGTTTAGTGTCAACACAGTGAAATAACAAAATAACACATCATTGTCACAATCCAATTAATAAGTATTAAAAATATTGGTAATATCAGGTATTGGTGACTGTGAAAGGAACTGGGTATTCATAGACTCTTTGTCTTTATCTTCTTAACCCAGCCCCTTTAGCATATTTTGCAATGCTGTTTTGATAGAAGTGTATTCTTTTAGCCTTCTTCTGTCTGAGAAACTCCTTATTTCACCTTCCATTTTAATTGAGAACCTTGCTGGGTAGAGCAGTCTTGGTTGCAGGACTTTGCTTTTCACTGCTTGGAATATTTCTTGCCATTCCCTTCTGGCTTATAGTGTTTCTGTTGAGAAGTCAGCTGCTAGCCATACCAGGGCTGCCTTATATGTTACTACTTCTTTCTCCCTTGCTGCCTTTATGATTCTGTTTGTCTTTGATATTTGCCATTTTAATTATGAAGTGTCTTGGTGTGGGCCTCTTTGGGTTCATTATGAATAGGACCCTCTGTGCTTCCTGGACTTGTGTTACATTTTCTCTTCTCAAATCAGGGAAGTTTTACATTATTTTTCAAACATGTTCTCTATTCCTTCCTCCCCTCCTTCTCCTTCTGGTATCCCTATTATACAGATATTGTTATATTTCAGGTTGTCCTGCATTTCCCTAAACATCTCTTCTTTCTTTTTGAGTCTTTTTTCATTTTTTTGCTCTTTCTGGGAGCTTTTTTCTATCTTATCCTCCAGCTCGCTGATTCATTCCTCTGCTTCATCGAGCCTGCTTTTGATTCCTTCTACTGTGTTCTTCAATTCAGAAATAGTATTCTTCATTTCTTTTTGCTTCTTGTAGATAGTTTCTATGTCCTTTTTCATGCTGATATATTTTTCAGTAAGTTCCTCGTAGTTTCTCTGTATTTTTTTGTAATTCTGTCTGAGCTAACTTAAAACCATTGTTTTGGATTCAATATCTGATAGTTGACTTGCCTCTATTTCATTTAGTTCTCTTTCTGGGGATTCCTTTTTGTCCTTTGGGGGTATTTCTTTGTCTTCCCATTATTTGTGATTTTCTTCTTTTTTGCTTCTGCTTCTTCAGTTGATCTGTGTTGACTTCCTGACTTTGTGTTGTGAACTTCTATGGCAGGAGAACTGTAAGATTCAGTGATGCAGTCTATTTGATCTCCTGACTTGATGTTCTTTGACTGTTTTTTCTTGCTATTTATGTTGGCTCTCTGGAAATAATTGGGTTTTGATTGTTGTTTGCTTATTCTTTAGTGGATCCTTTCCTCCAGCTGGTTGACTGAAGGTCACTCTGCCTGCCATGTCTTGTGTGTTTTTGTGTAGGTCCTGCCAGAACAAAACCACAAAGTCCAAGAAACACACCCACATCCACAGAAATAACTCTCCCCCCTGCAATTCCACTATCAACTTCCAATGAAGGAGTATTAAGAAGTCTGTAAAGACATTAAGCCTATTATAAGAAAGGAGAGAAATAAACTATTAGTTTAAAATTTAATGACTTAATGTGCACAAATTTGATGGACCCAAAATGAACATTAAACAGCTATATAGTAAGGAAAATATCTCAAATCATGGAGAAGACCACAGTGTATTTTGTCTTGGTAGTCCCTAGGATTTACCACTGTTTTTTCTTTCTGGATCCGCCTTTGATGATGTCAGATGTTCACCCCATCTGGCCTTAGGTAGTCTGTTCAAGACTTCCAGGCATCTACTGTGTGTAGCTGTCTCCTTCAGCTGTTAATCTGATCACTATGCACTCAGCAGTCAGGCTTAGGCACCACAGGGTGGAGTGATGTCTCTCTTTGCTATTGTTTTCTCTCATGCTGTTGTGGGTAATGGGTGTGACCTGCCTGAGCAGGATGGCTGTTGCTGTATGAGGGATGAGTCAGCACTGGGATCCCGCTGCCTATTCCCTCCATCCTCTCCCCAAAATCTCCTTCCCCAGTCTCTACTCAGGCATCTCTAGCCCACTCTAGCCCACTCCAGCCTTTGCTGGAGCCCAAGGCAAGTGGCTCCAAATAAAAATTTATATGTTTGCCCTTTAAACATTTTGCTTTTCCAGCCACTTGTCTCTGGCAAGGAGCAACCCTGCTGCTTTTTGCCGCTGGCTGTTATCTGTTTACTTTTTGGGCTCTGGTGCTGTAGGCTGAGGAACCCCACTTATGATTTAGACTCCACTCTTCTCAGAGGGATCCAACTGGCCATTCCAATATCCCTCCGGTGCTGCTGTCTGTGGGTGCCCAGCCTGCCTTCTTAAGTTTCTACCGCAGTCCTTATCAGTCAGGTTGTGCTAAAGCTGATTCTTCTGTCTGTCTGAGGTTATAAGGCTCCTCTCTCGCTATTGTTCAGTTGTTTGTTCCGGGTGATTTCTCCACAATTTAGTTGTAATTCCAGATTGGTCCTGGGAGGAGGTCAGTGAGACTTCCCTCCCTTCCTCCACCATCTTGCCCCCAATGTTCTTAATTTATAGATGAGGAAACTGAGGCCCACAGAATTAAATAATTAGTTTAAGGTTACCCACTATTAAATGGTTACATTGAGACTAACATTAACTGTTTGTAACCTCAATGATATGGAAGCCTTGAATTAGGTGTTATATATTCCCTATAGTGTAGGTGCTCAAAATATTTCTTTTATTAAGAAATAATATAAAATACATTAATATATAAATATTAAGAAATATTTATATGTTAATACCAATGTTCGATGTCAGCCCTACTGCTGTGATCACTCAGACCTTAATTTGGGGAACAGTAACGTCAGAGAAGGCTGCTTTCACAGCATTCTGTCCTTACATTATTAGTGGGTTTACTTAAATTGTCATGTCATTTTCTCTTCAATATATCTTTACCTGAACTAAGTTAAGAGTCTATGTATCCTTTAAGGGAGTATTTTCTAGAAATCTTTGTGTTCCCAGTATTTAGAATTTGACACTAAGTATGTGCTCAATCTATGCTCACAAGGAAAGTAAGAAGAAGGGGAAGGGAGGGAGGATTCTTAGATGCTCACTCTAGAACCTAGGTATGTTTTTATAAAAATTGTATCATAATGTACCATATTTACTTTGTCTTCTTTTGGATAATTATTCTATTGTGGTAAAATATACATAACATAAAATTGTCCCTTTTAACAATTTTAAGTGTACATTTTCGTTGTATTAAGTGCATTCACATTGTTGTATAACCTTTACTGTGTATCCATTTCCAGAACTTTTTCATTATCCTATAGTGCAATTCTGTATCCATTAAACAATAAATCTCCATTCATCTTTCCCAAGATCCTTATAACTGTTGTTCTACTTTCTTCTCTATTAATTAGACTACTCTATGTACCTCATATAAGTGAAATAATGCAATATTTATTTTGGGTATATTTCATTGAGTATAATGTCTTAAATATTCAACTATGTTGTAGCAAGTCTCTGAATTTCATTCTTATGGCTGAATAATATTTACTTGTATGTATACATGCCATTTGAAAACAATCTATTCATCTGTCAACTAATATTTGCTATGTTATCATGTTTGGCTATTGCAAATAATCCTATTTTCAATTGTTTTGTGTGTATATCCAGTAGTGGAATGGTTAGTTTAAACTGTAATTCTACTTTTAATTTTTAAGCAAACATCATACTTTTTCTGCACCATTTTACTTTCCCATCAGCAATGCATAAAAGTTTCAATTTTTCCACATTTTGCCAACACGTTTTTCTGCTTTTTTTTGATAATGTCCATTCTCATGGTTATAAAGTGATATCATATTTGTTTTATAATGTATTTTACTCAATTTATGTCAATTTTTGGAATAATATGTCATTAAATATTACTAAATGAGGCAGTTTTCCTTTGTGGCATAGTATTCCATCATATATCTACACATAAGATATTAAATATATCATTTATTGGCTGATATGTATGTTATGTACATTCTAGATTCTATTCAGATTTTTTTTTACAGTCCGAAATCTGATTTTATAAAAAAGCCCACTGTTCTATTCTTTTTCCAAGGAATTAGTGGTATATATGTGTCAGCATGCCTGTTAGTGTGTGTCTCTGTATGGGTGACAGGTATGGGGTGGGTGGTGGTCACAATTTTATCTCCTTGCTCCATTCTTATTTAAAATGTTCATATTCTAGGATTAAAATATACACTTTATAATGAAAGTATTAAATATCTTTCATACAAAATTTCAGTTTTTCCTTTTTAGATATAAATGTTTAGTTTTGCCCTTTTTTAGATTGGGTTTTATGAGAAATAGAGATTTGTACACAGGAAGATTTCTAGGAAAGTGTTTTCAGCAAAAATATGTGTGAGCCAAGGGGTAAGCCGGAATTTTCCCTCAAATCTGAACAAAGCAGTACCAAGGAATGCTCCAGTGACATTTCTGGTTGGTAGATTACACATGGCTTCCAAGCATACTAACATATAATACGAAAATTTTCACACATTATGTCCATTCCTCTACATCTACCCATGTGCTCCTTTCACAGACTTAACTGTTCCAGATCTCCCAGTCTTTTTCCTTCTTTGCCCTGTTCAGCCAGCCTAGTCTTTTTTCATTGCCTGTAAAACCTTATGTAACATTATGTTGGGCCACTTTCCACATAAAGCAGGTGGCTGTCTGTAACACACAAAGCCCTGTCCATTGGTAAGAATTTCCTTTTCTGTTGTTTTCAAGGTTGTCTCTGAGAGAGAGAGAGAGAGAGAGAGAGAGAGGAGTTCCCTTCAACCCTTCTGAGCAAATTTATCAATTAAAGATTTCTAGTATTTCTAATTTAAGATATCATTTTCTCCATGCTTCCAAGGTCATCTAAGAAGTGTATTTGCACTGTCTCCGAAGGTCTTTGTAGAGTGTTAAAACCTGCATCACAGGGTAGTGCTTCCACATTGATAGACTCTCTGTTATCCATATTTATTTTCCATCCCCCCTTGTTCCAGTACCTTTAGATGTAGCTCTGCTATTTCACGTGGTATATGATCCATAATCTAGATAGCCTAGTTCAAGAATAACTTGGTTCTGAATGAGATTGGAATTATATACCACAGCACCTTCTACAGGCTCCCTTTCATGACAGGGTGATATTTCATTGACAATTATTTTCTGCATAGTGCAGTACATGTATAAAATAATATTAATAATAATAGCTACCATTTATTGAGTACTTACTACATCCCATATAATGTGTCCATCACTAATGAATTATTAATTTTTACACATTTGATTTAAGATATGATTTTACAAATATAACTAAAGTTTAGTGACTTTAAGTTATTTACTCATGGATGCACACATAGCTAGTATTTAAAATGAATAAGGAATAACCCCAAAACTCATATCTCTCTCCCCCACATTGCTTAAGTTAAAGAACTGCACTTTTAAAAAACAAATTAATTATGGGTCTGCCTTCAATTACTATGGCATAAAAATATGTTATCTTGATTTAGGGGCTCCTCCTCTTTATGATTCTACAACACTTGAGTCCGAGCAAGTGGAGATGAACAAGTGGCTTGGCTTACATCCAGAATTGTCTTTACTATTACCTCATTTATTTGGTTGCATAATGCTTTTACAAAGACTGGTCTTCTGTCATTTTTTCTGGTAGAATCTGCTAGGCCTGCTCAGAGATCTTCATTAGAGCGGTCCTTCTACTGGCTCACAGAAACTTTTATTTTATTTATTTTAATTCTTTAATTATATGTTATTGATTATGCTATTATAATTGTCCCAATTTATCCTCCTTTACCCTGCTCCACCCAGCACCCTTCACTCCCTAAAGCAATTCCCACATCATTGTTTTTGTACATGGGTCATGCATTTAAGTGCTTTGGCCACAACATTTCCTATACTGTACATATACATCCCCATGGCTATTCTATAACCTAATTGTACTTCTTAATTCACTCATATCTTCACCAGTTCTCCCACACTCCTCTCATGTTGGGTAACCATCAAAATATTCTCCATATACATGATTCTAATTCTGTTCTTTATGTTTGCTTAGTTTATTTTTTAGATTCAATTTTATAGGTGTGTATTTATTGCCATTTTAGAATTAATAGTTTTGATAATCTTTTTCTTAAGTCCTTTTAGTATTTCATATAATAATAGTTTGGTGATGAAGAAGTCATTTAGTTTTTTTCTTCTTAGGGAAGCTCTTTATTTGCCTTTTGAGTCATTCTAAATGATAGCTTTGATTCATTCTAAATGGAAAAGCAATTTGGGGTGTAGGTCCCTACTTACCATAACTTTGAATATTTCTTGCCAGTCCCTTTCTAGCCTGCAAAGTTTCTTTTGAGAAATTGCCTGACAATCTTATGTGAACTCCCATGTAGGTAAATAACTGGTTTTCTCTTGCTGCTTTTAAGAATCTCTCTTTATCTCTAACCTTTGGCATTTTAATTATGATGTGTCTTGGAGTGGGCTTCTTTGCATTCATCTTGATTGGGATTCTCTGTGCTTCCTGGACTTACATGTCTATTTCCTTTGCCATATAAGAGAAGTTTTTTTTCATTATTTTTTCAAATTAATTTCCAATTTCTTGCTCTTTTCTTCTCCTTCTAGCATCCCTGTGTTGTGAATGTTGGAATGCTTGAAGTTGTTCCAGGAGCTGCTTACTCTGTCCTTATTTTTTTGGATATTTCTTTTTTTTGTTGTTCTGATTGATTGTTTTTTGCTTCCTTATGTTCCAAATCATCGATTTGATTCTCAACTTTGTCCACTTTACTGTTGTTTCCATGTAAATTGTTCTTTATTTTAATTAATGGATTCTTCATTCCTGTTGGATCTTTTTTATGTTGTTGAAGTCCTCACTAAATTCCTTTAGCATCTTCATAGCCAGTGATTTTAACTTTGCATCTGATAGATTGCTTATCTCCATTTTGTTTAGTTCTTTTTCTGTTCTTTAATTTGGGCCATGTTTCTTTGTCTCCTCATTTTGGCAACCTCTCTCTGTTTGTTTCTATGTGGTATGTAGAGCTGCTTTGATTCCATTTCTTGGTAATGTGGCGTAATATATTAGGTGTCCTATAGGGTTCAGTGGCACAGCCTCCCCTATCACACAGTCTCAGTATTCGAGGTATGCCCTCTATGTGGGCTGAGTTATAGTTGAATTGAACCTTGTTGTAGTTGAGCCTTTATTGCTTATGGCAGTTCAATGGGAGGGATTTATCCAGGCCAGTCTGCTGCAAGTATTGGCTGTGACCACTTACCATTGACTTCCTTCCTCCATGATGAATCAGCAGTGCAGGGTCAGGGTGGTGGTGCTCCAACATGGTCTTTAGCTGTCCATTACATGTGCAGGCTCTGGGGTTTCTCAGGTGGTGCAGGCCAAGGTCAGTCCCTACCAGAGTTTTACCTGGGGCCACCCCGCATGAGCTACAATGCAATCTGAGATGGATGCTATTTGTACTGAGCTTGGAGATTCCTTGGAGAAGCTTAGCTGTGGATCTAGGCTGGCTGCTGCTAGTGCCAGGCCTGGGGCCACTTAACAAGAGGTATGGGGTTTATTGAGACCAGCTGTTGCTTGTTTGAGGGGATTTAGGAATTTGTGAAGTATAGGCCAAGACTAGCCATTCATATGGGACAGTGACTGGTGTGGGCTTGTATACTGGGTGGGACAGAGTCTCATGGGATTTCCACGGTGGGACAAACAGTGTTAGCCAGGGTGATGGAGTCTCAGATATGGCACCCACCTGCCAGCTCTGGTACTGTGTAGGGGGAGGGTTCTGAAAAGGAATAATAGCCTCTGCCCCCTTTTCTGTCTGGGAGAAAGTTGTTCCCAAGCTCTCACTTGATGCCAGACACTTCAGCTCTTCCTGTGTGCCACTGGTGCCTCTCAAGCTGGTAGCCTGGTGCTGGAGCTCAGAGGAAGTGAGTCTGAGTAAGTCTAGATGTGGTCCTTTAAGAAGAAATGTTGGAATCCAGCAGTTTTTTCCACTGACTTAATCCCCACTGGTTTTTGCAACCAGAATTTAGTGGGACTTACTTTCCTGGCACTATAACCCTGGGCTGGAGGGCCTGGTATGGGTCTGGGACTCCTGACTCCTGAGGTATCCCTCCCAAATTTTTATTCACCTTTCATGGACATGGGGCCAGCCTGTTCCATATCTCCATCCCTCCTGTGAGTTTGGTTGCATGTGATTTCTTTAATTCTGTAGTTGTTGGACTTCCATTACAGTTCTGAGTAATGGTTGTTCTATAGTTCCATTGTAATTTTTATGTGGTTGTGTGAGAGGGCGAGCTGTGTTTATCTATGCCACCATCTTGACTGGAAGTTTCTGCTCTATCACAGAATCTCTTAATGCTGCTATGAAGGCACAGGCTCTTATAGGCCAGCCTAAGATATCTATCTCTCTTCCCTGAAGTCCTGTGTCTAGCTGGTACACCTATCTCCTCCACCTGCCAAAAATTTAACCCTATCTGGCTCTAGGTCTGAGGGATATATACCCTCTCATATCTTCCAGGCTACATTATTCTCCTTTATCTTTTCCCTGTACCTAATGAAATTCAGCCCTGTTGCTTCATAAAAGGCTTTAGAAAAAGAAGTTAATTCTCTCTTTAAAGAAGAGTAATTCTTATATGCTACAATTTAGAATCTTTGTTCTTTTCTTGAATGAGGAAAGAGAAAAATGTAAAAAATAACTCTCAGTCTTTTGAATTTTCTGTCTAAATGAAAACAAAATAATAAAAAAATGAATATCTCAAATTATCCTGTGACAATTGCAATAACTTGAAATTTGCTAACAATCACCATTAGCTGACATGTGTTGAGTTTATGTACCAGGCACTGTCCTATGGTTCTTTCTTTCTTTTTTATCTTATTTCATTTTTTTCTAATAATAATTCATGAAATAGATACTTCTGTCACATACATTTTATAGATGAGGATGCTCAGGTATGAAAGGTTAAGTTATTAGTGTTAAATCACTCAGCTACTGAATGGTAGAGCCGAGTTGAATCCCAGGCAGTTGATTTAAGTGTTTGTTCTCATAAACATTGTGGTATATCACCTCTCATATTAGCCACCCCCCCAAAAAAACCCGCAAAACAAACAAACAAACAAAAAACCAGTGATTAGAATCAAAGGCATCTGCTGATTTGGCAAGAAGCATTTTTGAGTGAACATATAAAGTATTTTAGATGTGGCTTGGAAATTAAGAATTAAGTCCATTCTCACTTGAGCTCTCTTTGGACACTTGGAAAAAGTGTTTTAATTGCATCATTCTCCTAGAGAAATGTATTTTAATTAAAAAAAATATTTTATTTATTTATTTTTAGATACAGAGGAAGGAATGGAGAAACAGAGGGAGAGAAATATCGATGTGTGAGAGCTCTATCAATGGGTTGAGTCTCACATGCTCTCATATGAAGACCTGGCCCACAACCCAGGCATGTGCCCTGACTGGGAATCAAACTGGTAACCTTTCAGTTTGCAGGCTGGTGCTCAATCCACTGATCCACACCATCCAGGACTATATTTTAATTTTAAGTTTTAACCTCCCATTGATAATTTTGCAAGGCAAAACTCTTGACTATAGTTTTTGCTACGTGATTTAGAGAAAAAGAATAGGAACTAAAGTGATAATTATATATCTGTATTCACCTGTATTTATATCTATTTGTCCATCTGTTATAGAACAGTCAGTGCTGTTGCAGAGCAGTCAGCGAAATTCTACTGCTCACTGCCTCTAGGCAAAACTCTGGAGTCAGAAGTTTGGTGGAAAAGGAAAGGGGTTGTTTACTTAAAGTCTATTCAGTTTTGGAATACTGGCAGGTTTCTGCCTCAGATCCTCGCTCCCTTTAAAACACCCAAAAACAAATAATTGTGCTACTCTCTGCCAGGTCAGACTGGTTCCAGAATGTGCCTGCCTGGAATCCCTTTTTCCATTTTAAAGTACTGTCCTTTGGGAAATGCAGGTAGTGATAGCATGCTCATCCAGGCTGGTTGGCAGGTTCCCAGTCATGTTTCAGCTCCAGGCATCTCTTATGAGTTGGTGTGTACCTGGCTGGGTAGGGCCATGCAGTACCAGCCAGCACTGTTGCCACTTTCTGTGTGGGAGGGGTTCTGAGAATGCACCCTGACCATGCAGTCTCCTGGGCCCACCAACCTCAGTAGCTCAGGCCTCTGGTGGCTGAAAAGGCTAACGAGGGGAGGAGAGAGACCCTGTGTTTCCCAGCACATTCTGTTTTAAAGACTTGGCCCAGAAATTCTTGTGTGATGGATTTCAACCAATGAACACCAATGGCTGTCATGTTTGTCAGTTCTCCAGTGTCTTTGACCCTCTTCTTGCCCCCATTTTGCAGAAGAAGGTAGATGTTTCCCAGATGCACACAGGTGCACAAGCATGTTGGTCTGAGGTGGGGTGTCTGGACCCTCACAGCTCATGCAGGCTCTGTAGGAGCTCCCTCCTGCTGTGTCATGAGTGCATCAATTGTTTACCCTCCTCCAGAGTAAGGAAGTCTATTCTGCAGGCTGCAGCTTCAAACCACCGTCTCCAGGTTTCCTCCACAACCCCTCCCTTCTCCCCGGGTGGGGGCAGCTTCTTTCGCCAATTGGGGTTCCTTCAGATTGGGCTCTCCTTCACTCACCAGTGATTTGGCCAGACCTATCCTGTTACACATCTATCATAAATCATTTCGATGAAATTGTTTTAGCTATTGGCAACCTAGTTCTTTTTCTATTACTGCACTCACCATAAACTAATTAAAAGTGCTTGATAAAAACATTAAAGATGGTTATTTTTTTGAAAACTCTTTTCAAAATTGACCAAAGCCAGCACACACAAAAGAAAAATGTCAGAAAAAGGAGTTACTTGTACTGCCTTCTTATTCTGCTTAAATTTTTGCAATAGCTCTTCTGATAATTTCTGCTTCCAGGGGGAAGGATGGATTATGAAAAAAAGAACTAAAATGTTTATTTTGAATATGTGTTTTTATATATAATGTATGTAAGTGCTTGGCACAATGCAGTAACTCAATAAACAGTTAACTTCTGGGTTTTCTGGAGAATGTAGAAACAAAACATGAATAGTTCGTAAAAGCAAAACTCTAGTTCAATGGTTTCAAACTTTCCCAGAAATGCTTTTATTAAGATTAAAAAGAAAAACAAGGAACTTTAAGGATTCCCATATAACAGAATGTTTGGAGGAGTAGCAATAATGGAAAAGATTCTTGGGATTTGGAAGATTGAGACTTGGACTTTTCATTGGGTTTTGTCATTTATATTCTTTCCTGCTTCTATTTCTTTGCTAAAGATGTGGTTTGCTGTCACTAGGGTAGAGACTATATAAGGACAGTGTCAAGTCTGTAAAGCAGTCTCTAGTACCTATTGGATTTTCTTCTGTAAAATGTACTGCTTCCACAGGTGATTGAAGTCTGGCTGGTAACAGGGATTCTTCAAGGTTGTTGGGATGTCATTTTCTCAGCTGGGAGGTTTTTGTGTCCTTCTGACTTACCCTGGCTATTTATGTCACCTTATTGCCAGGAGCACGTCTTATTCGACCCGCTAGTATAAAGGTGTTCAGAGTTAATGATGAGTAAACAATATGCAGTTTATGCATTTTACAGGTTATTACTTTTCTTTTGCATCTTAGGTGGAACAATCTGACTGTGCTCACAACTTTTATTTGAACACATTTTAAAAATTGCTTTGGTCATTATTTCAGGCACTTATGCAGTTCCTCCTGAAGAATCCTGCTAAAAGCATATGCATTTAGATTTATGGCAGTGTTCCCAGGCATTTTCCTGTTTGAGAAAAACATAAATACCTGCCAAGGGGCAATATATAGTTTTGGAAGAGTAACAATCTGTTCCTAGCGGTCTTATGGAAGTCCACTGTTTAATTCTCTGTTCAGAAGCAACCACACACAGAAGGCACAGGCCATCTTATGGCCTGAAAGGCTGCTTTCTAACTAAACTTCTCTTTTCAGTAGATCCAATTTGCGTGAAAAGACTTAGCTCTGTGGCTTTTTTGGTGGTGTTTGTACTGAAGGCAGTATAGTAGTGTGGTAATAGCAGTGATTTCGACCTTACATAAAACTGAGCCAGATCCTCACTTTTCTTTTTAAACTGTGTGATGTCTGCCAAACGTCTTAAGCACCTTGACCTTTAGTGTCCTCATTTATACAGTCCTTAACTCAATGTTCTCTTGCAAGTTTGATGAACAGCACTTAGATATAGTAAACTCTTATATGGCTTGATTACTAAAACTAACTTCTAATTTTCTTCCGCAAAGCCGTTTTATAGTGTTTTCTTGTGTTTTAAGTTCTAGACCAAAAGTAAATCCCTATAGTGTGAAGTAGATGTTTACAGTTTATGTCCCTCAGATAGGACAGCTGATGCAAAGCACTCGTGAGGTAAGTCATGGGGCTTGTGCTGCAATTGCTTCTTCACAGCTATGTTGGGCTGTGGTAAGACAACTATATTCTCTTACCAGGTCTCTGCTACAATTAAGGGCAAAAATTTGGGATAGCGCTGGTTTGAAATAGGAGTGCTGATAGTAGTTATGGAACTGGATGTTTCATTTATGAAGCCAATTTGTCCATGACACCAATTGATTGAACTTAGGGCCCTGTCTCATAAGCTCTACGTTCTGGCTACTGATTGAACCATTGCTTTCTGAGAGCTGTCACCTTTGTTACAGGCTGAACTGCACAAAAAAGAGCAGAGCCAGAAAAGTAATTAGAGTTCATGAGTTCAGGGAGACCACAAAAGGATTTTGACTGAGCTTTCTTTATTGTTCACGACGAGCTGCTGGGTTTCAGAGCCTTAGGATATTAGTTTCCCCTTATCCATCCAATGCAGATACATTCCAAGACTTCCAATGGATGCCCGGAACTGTGGATACTACTAAACCCTGTATATTAAATAGATAATTAAACATATGATAAAGTTTAATTCATAAATTAGGCACGAGAGGAACAATATCTAAAAATAAAATAAAACAATTATAACAATATACTATAATGAAAGTTAGATAAGCAAATTAACACAGATTTCCTTTTTTTCTTCACAATTTCACGGATAAAAGATTTATTCTTACAACATATCTTAGCAATTTTGGGATATGATTTTTTCCTTATTAAGTTGAGAACTTTCACCTTTTCACTTAAAAGAAGCACTTTATGGCTTCTCCTTGGCATAGCTGAGTCAGCAAAAATAAATAAAATAAGCAAATAAGGGTTAATTGAACACAATCACTGTGATGCCTGGCAGTCGATCTGATAAGTCAGATAGCTACTAACTGATCAAAGTGCAGTAACATCTAGTGTATACAGACAGCATGGATGTGCTGGACAAGGGGATGATTCACGTTCAAGTTGGACGACGTGGGGCAGTACAAGATTCTGTCATGCTCCTCAGGATGGAGTGCAGTTTAAAAATTTATGAACTGTTTATCTCGGGGATATTCCATTAAATATTTTCACACTGAGGTTGACCGTGAATAAGTGAAACCTCAGAAAGATAAACTGTGAATAAAGGGGGACTACTGTGTTTGGTGTCTCAGGCTGGGTAGAGCTAAACAAATTTTAACTTTAAATTAGCCTGATAAAAGGATTAACTATTTTTTTTTGCTATTTAATTTTTAGTTAATTAATATTTTTATTGACTTTATTGGGGTGACATTGGTTAACAAAGCCATAAGATTTCAGGTACAACTTAATAGAGCATCTTGTGCACACTGCATTGTGTGCCCATCGCCCAAAGTAAAGCCTCTTTTTGTCCCCGTTTACTCCCCCTTTTCTTCTAGTCCTGCAAACCCCTTCCCTCTGATAGCTGTCAGACTGCTCTACGTATCTATGCTTCTGTTTCTATCTTGCTTGTTAAATTATATTGTTCATTAGATTCCACATGTAAGTGAGAGCATATGGTATTTGTCTTTAGCTGACAGGCTTATTTTACTTAGCATAGTACTCTCCAGGTCTATTCATGCTGTTGCAAAAGGTATTGGGTTGCCTGAAAAGTCTGTTCAGTTTTTTGCTTAAAATAAAAGACATATTTTTCATTTTCACCAATAACTTTATTGATTTGTCTATTCTGAGTGTGCTGGCTATCTTCTGCATGGTGTAATGTTCATTTTTCTCAGTTAATGTCTTGATTTGATTGCTATCAACTTCAACTAGTCTACCTGACCATGGAACACTGTCCGGTGAGAAATCTCCAACACGAAACTTCCCAAACCACTTTGGATTCATTCAGTCAGTCATAGCACCTCCTCCACAAATTGCACAAATCTTTATTTGCACTTCATTTGTGCTTTTAACTTTCTTGAAATAAAGCACAATACAGTGAAAATGTTGTGTATTTCCATCTTCAATATTAAAATGGCTATACAAGACTTCACTAATTTTGTTTTTAAAATGTACGCTGATATAACAGCTCTCACAATTCAATCTAACAAAATTTTTTCAAATTAAATTAAAGTCAACTAAGTGCTACTAGAGCCATCTTATGGAAAAAAAACCAAACAAACTCTTCGGCCAACACAATAATATTTTCTTCATTTTCATGGCTGAGTAGTATTCCATGGTGTAAATGTACTACAGCTTTTTCATCCATTCATGTACTGATGGACACTTGGACTGTTTCCATATCTTGGTTATTGTAAATAATGTTGCAATGAACATAAGGGGTGCATATATTCTTTAGAATTAGTGTTTCAGATTTCTTCAGGCATATTCCCACGAGTGAAATCACTGGGTCAAAAGACAGTTCCATTTTATATTTTCTGATGAAACTCCATATTGTTTTCTGCAGTGGCTGCACCAACCTATATTTTCACCAACAGTGCATGAGAGTTCCCTTCAGTCCACATCCTCTCCAGAACTTGTCGTTTATTGACTTATTGATTATAGCCATTCTGGCAGGTGTGAGGTGATATCTTATTGTGTTTTTTTAAAGATTTTATTTATTTTAGAGAGACGGTAACGGAGGGAAAAAAAGGGAGAGAAAGATCAATCAGTTGGTTGCATCTCACATGGCCCCAACTGGGGACCTGGCCCACAACCCAGGCATGTGCCCTGATTGGGAATTGAACCGGTGACCTTTCAGTTTACAGGATGGCACTCAATCCACTCAGTCACACCAGTCAAGGCTGTTTGTGGTTTTAATTTGCTCTTCACTGATGATTAGTGAGTTGAGCATCTTTTTATATGTCTATTGGTTATATATGTATGCCTTCTTTGGAGAAGTGTCTATTCAGGTCCTTTGCCCATTTTTAAACTAAATTGTTTGTGTTCCTCATTTTAAGTTGTATTAAGTTCTTTATGTATTTTGGAATTAACTCCATATTAAATGTATTATTGACAAATATATTCTCCCATACAGTGGGTTCCCTTATCATTTTGTTTATGGTCTCTTTTGCTGTGCAAAAGCTTTTTAGTTTGATGATGTTCCATCTATGTATTTTTTCCTGTTTCCCTTATCTGAGAAGATATATCAGCAAAAATATTGCTATGAGAAATGTCTGAGGTTTTTCTTTGTAAGTTTCCTTCTAGGATTTCTATGGTTTTGTGACTTATGTAAATTCTTCAATTCATTTTGAGTTTATTCTTCTGTGTGGTGTAAGGAGGTGGTCTAGTTTTATTTGTTTTGCATGTACCTGTCCAATTTTTCCAACATTATTTATTGAATAAACTATCTTTACCCCATTGTCTCTCCTTGCCTTTGTCAAATATTACTGGTCATATAGCCATGGGTTCATTTTTGGGCTCTCTATTTTGTTCCATTTTCCTGTATGTTACTATTCTATTTTCCTTTTCAGTTTATTTTATTTCTAGATAAAATCCTTTAATCGTATGAAGAGCTCATTTTTTTTAATACAAGAAAAAAGAAGGGTCCAAAAACAAAAACCATGAACAAAGACACTCTCTTGTATCTTGTTGATTTTGACAGAAAAGCCAAAGAAAAAACTCCAACAACAAATAACCAATAAGCACTAGTATTTAATGAATTACTACTCTCTAAGATTAAGGCATGGGCTCTGTTCAAGACATATTCCCTAGCTCATTGCCAAGATGTATCAGCCTCTTAAGTGTATTAATGGATCTTCTCCATGAGTTTCTGCTTCTTTTACATATAATAACTTAAGGGAGTGACTTATAAATCATGGGTGATCAGTAACTGTTAGCTCTTGTTCATGTTATTTATACCATATTTGAATCCTCTCAATATGAGATAGGCACTATTATTAGCTCCATTTAGTACCTATTAACACTGAGACATAGAGAGGATAAATAACTTGCCTGTCCATGCCCAAGAACTTTCATTGAGTAAATGGGCAAACTGAAATGTGAGGCCAAGTCTTTATTATCATCAGTGTCTATTTCATATACAGGGTGGGGCAAAAGTAAGTTTGTAGTTTTCTTGTGTGGAAAATAATACAATAATCAATAGCAATACAAGAATAAACTCTGTGTTTGTGTGCTCATGGCTGTAAACTTATATTTGCCCCACCCTATATTTTGAAGCTCTCCTATTTGCTAGATCAAGGTTTGCTATTTCATGTCTGCTTGATGAATTGACATCTATACTACATCTATGAAATACCTCCTATTTATTCCTGTTAGTATTCTTTATTCTGAAATCTACTTTGATAAAAATAGAGACACTTTAGCTTTATTTTGTAATAGTTACATGGTATATCTTTTAATATTCTTTAACTTTTAGCACTATGCTGAGTAGAAATGATGGGAACCTTCTTGACTTGTGATCTTAAGGGAGAGCTTTCAGACTTTCACTATTATATATAATGTTAGGTAGAGGCTTTCTGTAGATGCTCTTTATCAAGTAGAGAAAATTTTCCTTTATGCCTTTTTTTCTGAGAATATTTAGTTTGAATGGGTAATGGACATGGTCAAGTGTTTTATTCAATATCAATTAATATAATCATGCAGTTTTTTTTTAGCATGTTTTATGGTGGGTTACACAGATGAATTTCCTTTTTTTCTTTTTTTAAAATTCTATTTTTTATTGTTCAAATATATTTGTCTCCACCTTTCCGCCACCACTTTCCCCTGCGCCTGCCCCTAAATCCTGTCCCATTTTGGCTTTGTTCATGGGTCCTTTATACATGTTCCTTGACTTGATCCTTCCCTTCCATTTCCCACCCCCCTTTCCCTCTTGATTCTGCTGGTTTCTTTTTCTTTCAATGTTTCTGGTTATATTTTCTTTGCTTGTTTGTTTTGCTGGTTAGGTTCCACTTATAGGTGATACCATATGGTATTTGTCTTTTGCCCACCTGGCTTATTTCACTTAGCATAATGCTCTCCAGTTCCATCCATGCTGTCACGAAGGGTAGTAGTTCTTTCTTTCTTTCTGCTGTGTAGTATTCCATTGTGTATATATACCATGACTTTTTGATCCAATCATTTACTGATGGGCACTTAGGTAGCTTCCAACACTTGGCTATTGTCAGTTGTGCTGCTAGAAACATTGGGGTGCATAGGTTCTTTTGTATTGGCGTTTTGGTGTTCTTAGGGTATAATCCCAGCAGTGGAACCACTGGGTCAAAAGGCAGTTCCATTTTTAGATTTTTGAGGAAATTCCACACTGCTTTCTACAGTGGCTGCACCAGTCTGCATTCCCACCAACAGTGGACTAGGGTCCCCTTTTCTCCACAGTCTCAACAGCACCCATTGTCTGTTGATCTGTTTATGATGGCCATTCTGACTGGTGTGAAGTGGTATCTCATTGTGGTTTTAATTTGAATTTCTCTGATGGCCAGTGATGCTGAGCATCCTTTCATATGTCTCTTGGCCCTCTGTATATCCTCCTTGGAGAAGTGTCAGTTCAGGTCTTTTGCCTGTTTTTTATTTTTTTTATTTTTTATTTTTTTGGTTTTTTTAAAAAATTTTCTTTCTTTCTTTCTTTCTTTCTTTCTTTCTTTCTTTCTTTCTTTCTTTCTTTCTTTCTTTCTTTCTTTCTTTCTTTCTTTCTTTCTTTCTTTTTAAATACATTTGTCTCTGCCTCCCCCCACCACTTTCCCTTGCCCCCTACCTCCTTCCCTCCTTCAGCTCTTCCCCTTTTGATTTTGTCCGTGAGTTCTTGCTATATGTTCCTTGACTTTCCCCTTCCCTTCCCTTTCCCTGCCCGCCCCTCCCTCCTTCCCTCTTGCCTCTGTTGATTTCATTTCCTTTCAGTGTTGCTGGTCATATTTTCCTTGCATCTTTCTATTGTTGGTTAGGTTCCACTTACAGGTGAGATCATATGGTATTTGTCTTTCGCCCCTGGCTTATTTCACTTAGCATAATGCTCTCCAGTTCCATTCATGCTGTCGCAAAGTGTAGTAGTTCTTTTTTCCTTTCTGCTGTGTAGTATTCCATTGTGTATATGTACCATGACTTTTTGATCCAATCATCTACTGATGGACACTCAGGTTGCTTCCAACACTTGGCTATTGTAAATTGTGCTGCTATGGACACTGGGGTGCATAGGTTCTTTTGTATTGGCGTTTTGGTGTTCTTAGGGTATAGTCCCAGCAGGGGAATCCCTGGATCAAAAGGCAGTTCCATTTTCAGCTTTTTGGGGAAATTCCACACCGCCTTCCACAGTGGCTGTACCAGTCTGCATTCCCACCAACAGTGTACTAGGGTTTCCTTTTGTCCACAGCCTCGCCAGCACCTGTTGTTTGTGGATCTATTTATGATGGCCATTCTGACCGGTGTGAGGTGGTACCTCATGGTGGTTTTGATCTGCATTTCTCTGATGGCTAGTGATGCTGAGCATCCTTTCAAATGCCTCTGGGCCCTCTGTATCTCCTCCTTGGAAAAGTATCTGCCCAGGTCCTTTGCCCATTTTTTGATTGGATCGTTTGTCTTCTTGGAGTGGAGTCGAGTGAGTTCTTTATATATCTTGGAGATCAAACCTCTATCTGATGTATCATTAGCGAATATATTTTCCCATATGGTTGGCTCCCTTTTCATTTTGCTGATGTTTTCTTTAACCGTGCAGAAGCTTCTTATTTTGATAAGGTCCCACTTGTTTATTCTTTCCTTTATGTCCCTTGCTTTAGGAGACATATCGGTGAAAAAATTGCTGCGTGGGATATCTGAGAGTTTCCTGCCAATGTTCTCCTCTAGGAATTTGATGGTGTTATGACTTATATTTAAGTCTTTTATCCATCTTCAGTTTATTTTTGTGTATGGTGTCAGCTGATGATCCAATTTCAGTTTTTTGCATGTAGCCATCCAGCTCTCCCAACACCATTTGTTGAAGAGGCTATTATGGCTCCATTTTATGCTTCTGCCCCCTTTGTCAAATATTAGATGCCCATATAGACCTGGGCTTATTTCTGGGCTTTCTATTCTGTGCCACTGGTCTATGGGTCTGTTCTTGTGCCAGTACCAGATTGTTTTGAGTATAATGGCTTTGTAGTAGAGTTTGATGTCTGGTATTGTGATCCCTCCTACTTTGTGTTTCTTAAAATTGCTGAGGCTATTTGGGGTCGTTTATGGTTCCATATAAATTTTTGAAATGTCTGTTCTATTTCTGTGAAATATGTCATTGGTATCTTAATAGGGATTGCATTGAATCTATAAATTGCTTTGGGTAGCATGGACATTTTGATGATATTAATTCTTCCAATCCATGAGCAGGGTATATGCTTCCATTTATTTGTGTCTTCCTTAATTTCTTTTTTCAATGTTGTATAGTTTTCTGCGTACTGGTCTTTTATGTCTTTGGTTAAATTTATGCTTAGGTACTTTATTTTCCTTCTTGCTATATGGAATGGTATTTTTTCTCTGATTGCTTCTTCTTCTATTTTATTGCTGGTGTACAAAAATGCCTTTGATTTCTGAATGTTGACTCTGTATTCTGCTGTTTTGCCAAATTCACTTATAAGGTTGAGGAGTTTTTTGGTAGAGTCTACAGGGTTCTCTATGTACACTATCATGTCATCTGCAAACATTGATAGCTTTACTTCCTCCTTTCCTATTTGGATGCCTTTTATCTCTTTCTCTTGTCTGACCACTGTGGCTAGGACTTCCAATACGATTTTGAAAAGAAGCGGTGAGAGCGGACATCCTTGGCGTGTTCCCGATCTTAGTGGGAAAGCTTTCAGTTTTTGCCCGTTGAGTATGATATTGGCTGTAGGTTTCTCATATATGGCCTTTATTATGTTGAGGAATGCCCCATTTATTCCCATTTTGCTGAGTGTTTTGATCATAAATGGGTGATGTACTTTATCAAATGCTTTTTCTGCATCTATCGAGATGATCATGTGGTTTTTGTCTTTTCTTTGATTTATGTGATATATAATGTTTCCTGAATTGAGTATATTGAACCATCCCTGCATCCCTGGGATGAATCCCACTTGATCGTGGTGGATAATCTTTTGAATGTATTGCTGATGTGGTTTCCCAATATTTTGTTGAGGATTTTAGCATCTATGTTCATCAGCGAAACTGGCCTGTAGTTTTCTTTCTTTGTAGGGTCTTTATTGGTTTTGGGATCAGGGTGATGCTGGCCTCATAGAAGGAGTCTGGGAGTCTTCCCTCCTCTTGGATTTTTTGGAATAGTCTGAGAAGGACAGGGGTTAGCTCTTCCTTAAAAGTTTTCTAAAATTCTCCTGTGAAACTGTCCGGCCCTGGGCTTTTGTGTGCTGGGAGTTTCTTGATGACTGCTTCAATTTCCCCAGCTGTTACCGGTCTGTTCAAGCTTTCTGTTTCTTCCTCCTTCAGTGTTAGAAGATTATACTTTTCTAAAAATTTGTCCATTTCATCAAGACTTTCAAATTTCTTGGCATATAATTGTTCATAATAGTTTCTGATGATCATTTGTATTTCTGTGGTATCAGTTGCTATTTCTCCTCTTTCTTTTCTGATATTATTAGTTTGGGTCCTCTCTCTTTTTTTCTTGATGAGTCTGCTTAAAGGCCTGTCAATTTTATTTATCTTTTCAAAGAACCAGCTTCTGGATTGGTTGATCCTCTGAATTGTTCTTTTTGTCTCTATGTCATTCAGTTCTGCTCTAATCTTGACTATTTCCTTCCTTCTCCTTGCTCTGGGATTATTTTGTTGTTGTTTCTCCAGTTCTTGAAGTTGTGGTGTTTGGTCTTTTATTTGAAATGTTTCTATCTTTTTTAGGTAGGCCTGTATTGCTATGAACGTCCCTCTCAGGACTGCCTTTGCTGTGGACCATAGGTTTTGGACTGTTGTCTGTTCATTTTCATTTGTTTCCAGAAATTTTTTGATTTCTTCTCTTCTCTCATTATTGACCCATTCATTGTTTAATAGTGTACTGTTCAGTCTCCTTGAGTTTGCAAGTTTTTGAAGTTTCTCTTCGAGGTTGATTTGTAGTTTCAAGGCCTTGTGGTCCGAGAAAAAATTTGGTATTATTTCAATTTTCCTGAATTTTCTGAGGTTTGCTTTGTGTCCTATCATGTGGTCTATCTTTGAAAAACTGCCATGAGCATTTGAAAAGAATGTGTATTTTTCTTCTTTGGGATGTAAGGTTCTATATATGTCAGTTAAGTCTCTTTGATTCAGTGTGTCATTCAGCGCCACGATATGTTTATTAATGTTTGTTTGGAAGATCTGTCCATTTTTGACAGTGGGGTGTTGAAATCCCCTACTCTCAGGGTGTTGCTGTCTATATCTTTTTTGAAGTCATCCAACAATTTCCTTATAAACTTGGGGGCTCCTATATTGGGAGCATATAAGTTTACAATGTTGATGTCTTCTTGATAGATTCTTCCTTTAAGTATGATAAAGTGCCCCTCTGGGTCTCTCTTTATGGCCTTTGCTTTGAAATCTACTTTGTCTGATACAAGTATGGCAACCCCGGCTTTTTTCTCTTTCCCATTTACTTGGAATATTTTCTTCCATCCCTTTACTTTCAATCTGTGTAGGTCTCTTGCTCTGAGGTGGGTCTCTTGTAGGCAGCATATGTGTGGGTCATGTTTTCTTATCCATTCAGCTACCCTGTGTCTTTTGATTGGGGCATTTAGTCCATTCACATTGAGAGATATTACTGAGAGAAACTTACTAATCTTTTCTCTTTGTACCTGTGTTCCTCTCTCTCTCATTCTTTTCCTTCATCTGCTTAAACCAGTCCCCTTAGCATATCTTGGAGTGCTGGTTTGGTAGAGATGTATTATTTTAGTCTTCTCTTGTCTGGACAACTCCATATTTCCCCTTCTATTTTAATGGAGAGCCTAGCTGGGTAGAGCAGCCTTGGCTGTAGGCCCTTGCTTTTCATGGCTTAGAATATTTGTTGCCATCCCTTCTGGCTTGTAGTGTTCTGTTCAGAAGTCAGCTGCTAGGTGTACGTGCCCCCCTTGTATGTTACTTTCTCCTTCTCCCTTACTGCCTTGAGGATTCTCTCTTTGTCTTTGACATTTGCCATTTTAATGATGCTGTGTCTTCGAGTGGGCCTCTTTGAGTCCCTCTTGAGTGGGGTCCTCTGTGCCTTCTGGATCCATGAGAGCCTTTCTCTGCTCAAATTAGGGAAATTTTCCATCATTACTTTTTCGAGGAGATGCTCTATCCCTTGCTCCTGTTCTTCTCCTTCTGGGATCCCTATTATACGGATATTATTGCGTTTCAGGTTGTCCTGCATTTCCCTAAATGCCTCTTCATTCTTTTTGAGCCGTTTTTCCATTTCTTGTTCTTTCTGGGAGCTTTTTTCTACGTTGTCCTCCAGCTCACTGATTCGATCCTCGGCTTCATCCAGCCTGCTTTGGATTCTTCTACTGTGTTCTTCAATTCAGAAATGGTATTCTTCATATCCTCTTGTGTCTTCTTGATAGTTTCTATGTCCTTTTCCAGGCTGATATAGTTTGCTGTAAGATCCTGATAGTTTCTCTGCAGTTTCTCATAGTTATCTTTGAGCTGGCTGAGCTGATTGAGCTTCCTTAGAACCATTGTTTTGAATTCAGTATCTGATAGTTCCCTTGCCTCTATTTCATTTAACTTTCTCTGTGGGGAGTCCTGTTTTCCACTCATTTGAGGGGAACTTCTTTTTCTTCCCATTTTTGTGAGAGTCTGTTAAGTATTTTTGTCCTTTACTTTTCTTTCTGGGCCTGCCTCTGATGATTTCAGTTGTTGACCCTATAGGATCTTGGGTTGTTTGTTTGAGCCTTTCAGGAGTCTAATGCTGTGGACTTTCTCTCTGCCAACTTTCTTCCACCCAAGAAGTCCTGAAATGTTGTCGCTCCTTAAGACTCAGAGGCTGAGGAGAAGGAGAGGAATTCTCAGCTCACGAGCAGAAGTGTTCCACCAACCACAGTAATGACTCCCTCCGCTGCGGAGCCTCTAGAACTCCCAGATTTCAAGCTGCCTCTAGAGGTGGTGGGTAAGTCGCTCTGGAATCCTAGTGTAGTTTTTTGTTTTGAGCTTGGAGACCGACCATTGCTTCTCCCAGACTGGGTCTGGAAACCTCTGAGCAGCAAGTGGTCCCAGCCCCACACCAGGCTTCCCTGCCCAGGGTTAGGGTGCCAGGACCAAAGTCCCCATAACTTCTGGCTGTGGAAAGCAGCAGGGAATTGGGCTGCAGGAGACAGAGGGCTCCTGGAGTCTCAGGAATTCCTCTTAAAGGGCCCATTCATGCATTTACTTGAACTCATTCACTCTGAGCTCCAACGCTGGAGCAGTAGAGACCTATTGGAGAAACTGAATTGTCTGGCATGAGTGTGTCCTGTTTTTTAATTAGATTATTTGCCTGTTTTTTAATTAGATTATTTGTCTTTTTGGAGAGGAGTCGTGTGAGTTCTTTTTATATTTTGGAGATAAAACCTCTGTCCAATTTATTATGGGCAAATATATTTTCCCATATGTTTGGCTTTCTTTTCATTTTGCTGATGTTTTCTTTAGCTGTGCAGAAGCTTCTTATTTTAAAGTAATTCCATTTGTTTATTCTTTTCTTTATGTCCTTTGGTCTAGGGGACATATCAGTGAAAATATTGCTGCATGGAATATCTGAGAGTGTCCTGACTATGTTCTCCTCTAGGACTATTACGATGTTGTACTTATATTTAAGTCTTTTATCTATCTTGAGTTTACTTTTCTGTATGGTGTAAGTTGGTGGTCAAATTTCAATTTTTTGCATATAGCTGTCCAGATTTCCCAGCACCAATTGTTGGAGAGGCTATTTTTACTCTGTTTTATGCTTCTGACCCCTTTGTCAAATATTAATTGACCACAGGGATATGGGTTTATTTCTGGGCTTTCTATTCTGTGCCATTGATCTATGTGTCTGTTCTTATGCCAGTACCAGACTGTTTTGATTACAGTGGCCTTGTAATATAGTTTGATGTTAGGTATTGTAATCTATCCTACCTTGTTTTTCTTTCTCAAAATTACTGAAGCTATTCGGGGTTGTTTATGGATGCATATAAATTTTTGAAATGTTTGTTCTATATCTGTGACTTACATCATTGGTATTTTAATAGGAATTGAGTTGAATCTATAGATTGTTTTGGGTAGTATGTACATTTAGATGATGTTAATTCTTTCAATCCATGAATGTGGTATATGCTTCCATTTATTTGTGTCTTCTTAAATTTCTTTCTTCAGTGTTGTATAGTTTTCTGAGTACATGTCTTTTACTTTCTTGGTTAGGTTATTCCAAGGTACTTTATTTTTCTTGTTGCTATAAGATATGGGATTTTCCTCTGATTTCTTTTTCTGATATTTTGTTGTTGGTGTACAAAATACCTTCAATATCTGAATATTGACTATGAATCACACTGTTTTGTCAAATTCACTTATTAGGTCAAATAGTTTTTTGGTGGAGTCTATGGGGTTTTCTATGTTAACTCATGTCATCTGCAAACAATGACAGTTTTACTTCCTCCTTTCCAATTTGGATGCCTTTTCTTACTTTTTCTTGTCTGATCGCTGTGGCTAGGACTTCCAATACTATGTTGAATAGAAGTGGTGAAAGCAGAAAACCTTATCTTGTTACTAGTCTTAGTGGGAAAACTGTTAGGTTTTGACTGTTGAGTATGATGTTGGCTGTAGGTTTTTCATATATGGCCTTTATTATGTTGAGGTATGCCCCCTTTATCCCCACTTTGCTGAGTGTTATCATAAATGGATGCTCTACATTATCAAATGATTTTAATCATCTATTGATATGATCATGTGGTTTTTGATTTTCCTTTTGTTTATGTGATGTATTGCATTTATTGATTTGCTAATATTGAACCATCCTTGCATCCTTGGGATGAATCCCACTTGATCATGGTCTTATTAATGTATTGCTGGATAAGGTTTGCAAATATTTTTTTGAGGATTTTAGTGTCTTATTTATCAGTGATATTGACCTGTAGTTTTCTTTCTTTGTTGTGTCTTTATCTGGTTTAGGGATTAGGATGATGCTGGCCTCATCAAAAGTGTTTGAGAGGCTTCCTTCTTGGATTTTTTGGAATAATCTGAGAAGGACAGGGCTTAGCTTTTCCTTAAGCGTTTTGTAAAATTCTCCTGTGAAACCGTCTGGTCTAGGGCTTTTGTGTGCCAGGAGTTATTTTTATTACTGCTTCAATTTCACCAGCTTTATCAGGCAGTTTAGATTTCCTGCTTCTTCTTCATTCAGTGTTGAAAAGTTACAATTTTCTAGACATTTTTCCATTTCTTTGAGGTTTTCAGATTTCTTGGCATATAATTGTTCATAGTAATTTCTTACGACCCTTTCTATTTCTGTGGTATCAGTTGTAATTTCTCTTTTATTTCTGATTTTATTTATTGGAGCCCTCTCCCTTTTTATTTTGATGAGCCCTCTTAAAGACTTGTTGATTTTTATCTTTTTAAAGAACCAGCTCCTGGATTTATTGATCCTTTGAATTGTTCTTTTAATCACTATGCCATTCAATTCTGTTTGGATTTTCATTATTTCCTTCCTTCTACTCACCCTGGGCTTTGTTTGTTGTTGTTTTATTTATTTGAAATGTTTCTATCTTTTCTAGGTTAGGCCTATATTGCTATGAATTTCTCTCTCAGGACTGCCTTCACTGTGTCCCATAGGTTTTTGACAGTTGTGGGTTCATTTTCATTTGTTTCGGAAACATTTTGATTTCTTCTTTGATCTCATTATGGACCCATTCATTGTTTAATAGTATGTTATTCAGTTCTTGAGTTTGAATATTTTTTAGTTTTTTCCTTGAGTTTGGTTTCTAGTTTCAGCCCTTGTGGTCCAAGAAAATGTTTGTTATGATTTCAATTTTCTTGAATTTGTTGAGGCTTGTTTTGTGTCCTGTCATGTGGTCTATTTTGATAACAGTCATGTACATTTGAAAAGAATGTGTATTTTGCTTCTTTGGCATGAAAGGTTCTGTATATGTTAGTTAAGTCCATTTGATCTAATGCATCGTTCAGTTCCACAGTGTCCTTGTTAATGTTTTGTTTGGAAGATCTATCCGTTGTTTACAGTGGGGTGTTGAAATACCCTACCATCAGTGTGTTGCTCTCTATATCTTTCTTGAAGTTCTCCAAGATTTTCCTTATATATTTGATTGCTCCCATATTAGGTACATGTAGATTTACAAAGTATATGTCTTCTTCATGGATTCTTTCTTTGAGTATTTTGAAGTGTCCTTCTGTTTCTCTTTTTATGACCTTTGTTTTGAAATCTATTTTGTCTGATAGTGCTTTGTCTGAAACTATTGCTACTCTGTTGTTTTTTTTCCTATCCATTTTGCTTGGAATATATTTTTCCATTGCTTTACTTTCAGTCAATGTATGAGGCAAGAGTAAATGAAGAACACCGTTTCTGAATTGAAGAACACAGTAGAAGGAATCAAAAGCAGGCTTGATGAAGCAGAGGACTGAATCAGCAAGCTGGAGGATAAGTTAGAAAAAAGCTCCCAGAAAGAGAAAGAAAATGAAAAAAGAATCAGAAATAATGAAGAGGCATTGAAGGAAATGCAGGAAAACCTTAAACACAATAATATCTGTATAATAGGGATACCAGAAGGAGAAGAAGAGGAGCAAGGGATAGAAAACCTTTTGAAAAAGTAATGATGGAAAACTTCCCTAAATGGAGGAGGGTAAAAGTCACACAAGTCCAGGAAGCACAGAGGGTCCCATTCAAAAGGATCCCATGAAGCCCACTCCAAGACACATCATAATTAAAATGGCAAAGAAACAGAGAATCCTAAAGGCAGCAAGGGAGAAAGAGGTAGTAACATATAATGGGACCCTGGTATGGCTAGCAGCTGACTTCTCAACAGAAACACTGAAAGTCAGAAGGGAATGGCAAGAAAGATTCCAAGCAGTGATAAGCAAAGTCCTGCAACCAAGACTGCTCTACCCAGCAAGGCTCACAATTAAAATGGAAGGTGAAATAAGGAGTTTCCCAGACAAAAGAAGGCTAAAAGGCTATACCTCCACCAAACCAGCATTGTAAAATATGCAAAAGGGACTGCATTAAGAAGATAAAGACAAAGAGCCTATGAATACCCAGTTCCTTTCACAGTCACTAATACTTGATTTTACCAATATTTTTAATATTTATTAATCTGATTGTGACAGTGATGTATTTTAATTGTTACTTTATTGTTTGTTGAAACTAAACCTGTTTTGCATAATTCTTTCTTGCTTCTATTATTTTTAAAAAGCTTTAAATGACTTTTTGGTATTCTTTATCCATTTTTTGATTAAATGTTTGTAGAATTTTTACCCTAAAAAACCCCGAAAAACTACTAATCCTTTTTAGATGTGTTGCAAATACTTTCCTATTATATTACTTGTCCTTTAACTTTTGTAATATGTATATTACTATGTAGTCTTAAATGTTTAATATAGTCATATTATTAATATTTTACTTTATAGCTTCTGGGTTTGAATATGTTACTTCAAGGTAAGAAAAATATTATTTTGAATTTTCTCTGAAAACTCCTTAGATTCTACATAATGATTTTTAACTCACCTGAATATTTTTTGTATAATGTGTGAAATAGGGATCTATATTTGTTTTATTTCAAGTAATAGTGGTTTATGTACCTTATTTGTTGAATAAGCCTTATTTTCCCCATTGATTTGAAATATCAATTTAATTATATATTAAATTATTAGACAGATATATACATTTGTTTCTAGAATGCTCATTTTATTTCATTGATCTCCTTGATTATTTATGTGCTGGTGTCATGTTGTTTTAATTGCTGAGACTTTATAATGGATTTAAATTTTTTAATATTTTATAATGGATCTTGACATTTAAAAAAATAAATGAATAAAATCAATCTGCATTTAAAAATGAAAAAGAAAGAAAGAAGGAACTCCTACCTTTTGTGAGAACATGAATGGAACTAGAGAATATTAAGCTGAGTGAAATAAGCCAGTCGGTGAAAGACAAATACCATATGATCTCACCTATATGTGGAATCTATTCAACAAAATAAACTAACGAACAAAATAAACCACAGGCACGGAAACATGGAGCAGACTGAAAGTGACCAGAGGGGATGGGGAAGGAGGACAACAGTAGAAAGTAGGAGCAGGGACTAATCAAAGAACATGCATGAATGACACATGGACATAAACAACAGACTGGTAATTGACTGTGGAGGTGGGGTGGGTGGGATGGGTGGAGGTGGGCAAAAGTGGAAAATTGTGATAACTGTAATAAAATAACCATGAATTAAAAATAAAATAAAAAGGATTTGTAACTTTAAATTCTTAAAATGAATGGGAATCTGTATCTAATCGCTAATTCAATGTGGTAAGGCATGGGATTTGCAATATGGAAGTTAAATTAAATTGGAAATTATATATATGCACTTAATAATCAATTTGTTTCATGTTGCCAAATTTGAATATTTAAAACTCCTCTGGAAGATTGCTTTATCAACCATTCATCACAATTTAGAGCTATCAAGGTTAGTCAGTGTGTATCCATTAAAATTGTTTTAGTCAGAAAGCAAAAATATTGTCTTATTGGAATGTTTCCTGGGGGAGTAGTTTTTATATCTTTTTAACAAAGTACACCTGCCCTCAATTTTAGCATGGTTTAATAAAGAAAAGAAATTCAGAAAAAAAAAGCCATTTGCTACAGGGAAATTTAGTGTATTGACAAACATATAGTTTGGTATTGACTTAAATTTTTCATATTTAAGGATTACTAATAAAATGAAGTAAAATTTGAATTAATCTCCTTTGGCAAAGACACGCATTTAAACATAATAACAAAATGCAGTGTTAACTTCAAGGTGAACTTTAGAATTACAGGATATTACCATGGATTGATGTGCCAAGCTTGTTTGTATTCCCAGCCTAGTCTCTACATAAACAATGTTAGTTCTTGTTTTGTGACTCTGGTAATATTTAATTGAAAATGTATGGGTTATCTGTTTTGAATGGATTATAAGAAGTAGAGGAAACAATGACCTATGGAATGCATTATCATTTTTCTGTTGACAGTATCAAGAACATGAAACAGTCCAAAGTGGAAAATACATAAAAACCCATCTGTTAGGGACCAGAAATAGGAAAATTATAGTAGGCTCTAGAATGTATTCAGATCAGAAAGCATTCAGCATGCATAGATGTGGTACTATTTTAGGGCTTGTGCTAACAATTTATGTCAAGCAAAAAATTAACAGTGGAAAATATATTCCTCTGGACACTACCTTTGTAACTGCACACATTGTGTAAGTTGCATTTCTTAAACTACCACTGGTTTTATAAGGTTAATTTAATCAAAGAAGAATTCACCAGAAATAAATGTATAATAACTGAGAAATGAGATCATTAATGTTTTGGGGAAGACAGGAATTAGGAAAAATTACTGCTCAGAGGGTTAGTTGATCTCAGTGAATGTTCATTTTTTTACTGTGTTGTTTCCAGATATGGGTAGTAATGAGTGTGCTAACCATGTCAGTTTTCACGGACCTGGCTTAAATTTCATAATATAAGAGCTTTGTCTTGTTAAATTAGGTATGCTGCTACATTTAAGAAAACCTTAGGGAAAACATAGCCTTAGGGAAAACATTAGGGAAAGCATAGCCTGCTTGTCTTTCTCATGTTTGCAAGAGATATTAGAAAAAAGGCCAGCAGATCCAAAGGAGAGGGGAAAAACTTTCCCTTTGACTACAGACATCTTTTCATTCAGTTTTGTGATGAATGGTGTACTCATTGCACATGATTGTTTCTCAGAAGCATATTAACATTAGGAGAAGATAAAGTAATCAGTAGAAATTATGTATCCTAGCATCCCTGTTAAAATCTACATTCATTTTAAAGCCAGATAAAATTGGTCTTTCTTCAAAATTTTAGTTGAGCTTTATTCAACTTTTTTAGTAATAGCTTAAGTCTCACAATAAAAAATAAATATTTTTTTCTGTTAATTGATTTCTATATTTCACTTTCTGGATAGAAAAATACATGTAGTTCTTCCTCTTTAGGCCATATAAGTGCTGCGCATGACTATTCATGAAGAATTAGAAGTAAATATGGATGAAACTTATAACTGAGAGAGAATCAACTAGGAGATGGTGGCAGGGGTAAGGGTGTGGATAGAGTTAATTGCCCAGGTAGAGTGGCTGGGGGCAGGGGAAATCTGAAAGTCAAAGGGATGACCCCCTGAGTCAGGCTCTCATGGGTGTAGGGATAATTCCAGAGGAGGAGTCAAGAAATCACCATACACAAAAATAAACTCAAGATGGATAAAAGACTTAAATATAAGTCGCAACACCATCAAAGTCCTAGAGGAGAACATTGGCAGGAAACTCTCAGATATCCCACGCAGCAATTTTTTTCACCGATATGTCTCCTAAAGCAAGGGACAGAAAGGAAAGAATAAACAAGTGGGACCTCATCAAAAGAAGAAGCTTCTGCACGGCTAAAGAAAACATCAGCAAAATGAAAAGGGAGCCAACCATATGGGAAAATATATTCGCTAATGATACATCAGATAGAGGTTTGATCTCCAAGATATATAAAGAACTCACTTGATTCCACTCCAAGAAGACATACTACCCAATCCAAAAATGGGCAAAGGACCTGGGCAGACGCTTTTCCAAGGAGGAGATACAGAGGGCCCAGAGGCATTTGAAAGGATGCTCAGCATCACTAGCCATCAGAGAAATGCAGATCAAAAGCACCATGAGGTACCACCTCACACCGGTCAGAATGGCCATCATAAACAGATCCACAAACAACAGGTGCTGGCGAGGCTGTGGAGAAAAGGGAACCCTAGTCAACTGTTGGTGGGAATGCAGACTGGTGCAGCCACTGTGGAAAGCAGTGTGGAATTTCCTCAGAAAGCTGAAAATGGAACTGCCTTTTGATCCAGCCATTCCCCTGCTGGGACTATACCCTAAGAACACCAAAACGCCAATACAAAAGAACCTATGCACCCCAATGTTCATAGCAGCACAATTTACAATAGCCAAGAGTTGGAAGCAACCTAAATGCCCATCAGTAGATGACTGGATCAAAAAGTCATGGTACATATACACAATGGAATACTACGCAGCAGAAAGAAAAAAAGAACTACTAAACTTTGCGAAAGCATGGATGGAACTGGAGAGCATTATGCTGAACGAAATAAGCCAGGGGGCGAAAGACAAATACCATATGATCTTACCTATAAGTGGAACCTAACCAACAATAGAAAGATGCAAGGAAAAGAAGACCAGCAACACTGAAAGGAAAAGAAACCAACAGAGACAAGAGGGAAGGAGGGAGGGGGCGGGGAAAAGGAAGGGAAGGGGAAAGTCAAGGAACATATAGCAAGGACTCATGGACAAAACCAAAGGGGAAGAGCTGAGGGAGGGAAGGAGGGAGGGGGCAAGGGAAAGTGGTGGGCGGTAGGCAGAGACAAATGTATCTGAAAAAATAATTTAAAATAAAATTTAAAAAAAAAGAAATCAAAGTGAGTCAAATCCAAGGAGCACTGCAAAGCTACCACTTAGTGAGGGTGTATACAAGGGGATCTGTGTGAAATGTGTACTTGTAACCCTGTTGGTAGTTCTTCTCAATGACCCCATGAATAGACATTGTTTCGTACCTAGAGGAATCTAAAGATATGCCATGTCTTCTTGACATTACCTAGTGGAGTGAGTAGGACTCCAGACCCACCCTCCAAGTCCTTCCTCTGCTCTGTTCCTTGGTGGCACAGGTCTCTTTTGTTTTTTTTTCTAGGTCACAAGTCTGATCTGTGCTACCCCTCTGTGCTTCTTTTAGAAACAGCTACTTCAGGTTCATTCTCTCTATCCTGCTATTCCTGTGTAGTTCCCTTGGCTACACCCTCCTGACACTGTGCCTCATTTTTACCTTTTTTGAGGTGGAGGAGCATTAGGTCCTGATGTGTGATGATAGCTCATTAGTAGATTTTTCAAGGATTACCTGGCCTTTGGATTTCAGTGCCTCTTCCAAGATCAGATGAGATTGGTCATGTTCAGGGTGGTATGGCCATAGACTATTTATTCTTGATATTTTGTCATCTATAGACTTTAGAATCATTTTGATAAATTAAATAAAAATCTTATTTAACTTTCATAGAAATTTTTGAGAGTAGGATGAATCAAGTGAGGGAAGTCAGGAATTTATCTGCACTGCAAAATATTAGGGAGTGCCAAAAAACTCCTCAATATTTTAGAAAATTAAATTAATATAAAATATCCTTGAATAATAAAATGTCAAAATTTTTGATAAAGACTGAGTCAGTAACTGTGCCATGTCAAGCCATTTAGGAAGAAGAGGCAAAGTGGAAAATCAGAACCGATCCAGTCTTCCAATCTTTTTTCTTTTTAAACAGTACAGAGAGGTCTTTTTTTTTTTTTAATACTTATCATATCATGAATTCATAGGGAATATGCTCCAGAACCTCAGTCTCCTTTGCATTCATTCTCACACAGTTCACCTCTCTGACTGGAGAAGGCTGGTGGTGCTTCAGCTGAACCCAGGTACATTTCTCTTTGGCTTCCTTCTTTTCTGGATCATTCTCCTTCACATGTTTCTGGAAGCTATCTCAGCCCTTAGAGTGCTTAGTATACTTAATATGTACATCACTTCTCTTGGCAAGGCTCATGCCTTTAACTTCTTTGTTTATAGCAATGCCTACCACATATGAGAGACATTGTAGACTCTTCCAATTTTGCCATGGGAACATTTGCAGGGTATTTCTTCCATCGATGTCTACAACATCACCTTTCTTATAGATTTGCAGGTATATGGCAGAAGGAACACCTCCCTGTTATCTAAAAGGCCTAGTAAACATACAATGGGTGCCTCTCCTCTTTCCCTTTGTGTTTGTCATTTTGCGCATTACTGGAAGATGATGGCTCCAGATGAAAAGCCTGTCTTTCATTATTTATTCATATTTTTTATACTTTGTAAATCACTGACTTTTTGAATTAATTTTTATTTTAAGAATATTGTGTTAAGATATTATTTATCTTTACTACTGAGTTTTTTAACGTCCTTTTAAAGTTTGCACCGTAGTCAAGACTCACTTGCTTCACTGTCCTCCTAGCACTGGCCCTGGAAAGTTCAATACATTTATAATTTTACTTAGGAAAAAATATCTATTGTGATGGGGGGGTTTAATCATGAACATAATGTTTATTTAGACCACCTTATATGTCCTGCAATCAATGGTTTATATTTTATTACATAAAGGTCAGGCACAGTTTAAAAAGATTATTTCTAGTACTTTATAATATGTTTTGCTCTTTTAAGTGGATTTCATTTTTTGTTATGTTTAAGAATGTTTAATTTTGCAGTTCACGCCTATACCTATGCATCCTTTCTTTTTCTTCTTTGTTCAATAAAACATACTGATGCCTTCTATGTGTCAGACATTGTAAGTTGATACCTGAGTGTCACAAAGTAGGTACAATGTCTAAGAAACATGAGATAAGCTCCAGAAGATAGCTGAATAATACCAGGATGGAATTTAGACATTTTGACTCTTTACTTTCTTAGGTTACCCCCTTATGTAGAGCTCGAAGCTGCTTTCTTAATGTTTTTCTCCAATTTTCTTATATATTTATTTATTAAACCAAAAATATTGACATTTTCCTATGCATTCTATCATGTTTAGCACTAAAGCATCTTTAATTGTTAAGTTATTGATTAACTAGCAATGAAGAATTGGAGATTAAAATTTTATTTATGTTATTTTTTATTTAATCTTTACTGCATTTTTTCCATTACCATTTAGTCTTCTTATACCCCCATTCCTGCCACAATCACCACACTCTAGTCCATGTCCATGAGTCCTTTCTCCTTTTAGTTCAATTCCTCCACCTCCTAATCTGCCCTACCCCACAAGTGGTCATCCAGTTCTCCATCTATAAGTCTGTTCCCATTTTCGTTAGTTCAGGTTGTTCATTAGATTCCACATATGAATGAAATCAAACGGTATTTGTCTTTCTCTGACTGGCTTATTTCACTTAGCATAATGTTCTCCAGGTGCTTTAAAAGGTAAAATTTTCATCTTTTTTATGGCAAAGTAATATTCCATTATGTATATATCCTAAAATTGTTTTATCCACTCATCTACTGATGGACACTTGGGCTGCTTCCATATCTTGTCAATTTTAAATAAGGCTGCAATGAACATAAGGGTGCTATGATTTGTCAAATTAATGTTTTGGGTTCTTTCAGATATATTCCCAGAAGTGGGATCTCTGGGTCAAAAGCCAGATCCATTTTTAATTTTTTGAGCTATTTCCATACTGTTTTCTGCAGTGGTTGCACCAGTCTGCATTTCCACCAACGGTGCTAAAGGATACCCTTTCTCCACATCCTCACCAGCATTTGTCATTTGTTGATTTAATGATGATAGCCATTTTAATAGGTTTGAGATGGTATCTCATTGGGGTTTTAAGGTGCATTTCTCTGATAGTTAGTGACACGGAGCATCTTTTCATATGTCTATTGGTCATCTGTATGTCCTCTTTGGAGAAGTGTTTATTCAGGTCGTTTGCCCATTTTTTAATTGGTTTGTTTGTTTTTTTTTGGTGTTCAATTTTGCCATACTTTATAAATTTTGAATATCAACGCTTTATCAGATCTATCAGCAAACCTGTGGGTTGTCTTTTTATTTCATTGATGATCTCCTATGCTGTGCAAAAACTGTTTAGTTTGATATAGTCCCATTTGCTTATTTTTCCTTTTGTTTTTCTTACCTGAGGACATATATCCAATAAATAATTTCTACAAGCAATATCTGAGATTTTGCTGCTATGCTTTTTTTTCTTCAGAATTTTTATGGTTTTGGGTCTAACATGTAAGTATTTCAACCATTTTGAATTTATTCTTGTGTGTGGCGTAAGAAGGTGGTTTAGTTTAATTTTTCTGCATGTATCTGTCCAATTCTCCCAACACCATTTATTGAGTAAATTATCTTTAGGCCATTGTATGTGGTTGCTTCTTCTGTTGAATATTAGTTGACTATAAAGTTGTGGGTTTATTTCTGGGTTCTCTGTTGTGTTCCATTGATCTATGTGCCTATTTTTATGTCAGTACCATGCTGTTTTGGTTACCTTTGCCTAATAGTATAGTTTGACATTAGTTAGTGTGAGTCTCCCAAATTTGTTCTTCTTTCTCAGGGTCATTGTTGTTATGCACAGTCTTTTGCAGTTCCATATACATTTTGAAATATTTGATCTAGTTCTGTGATATACATCATTGGAATCTTGATAGGAATTGCAGTGAATCTACAGAGTGCTTTGGGTAGTATGGGCATTTTAATGATGTTAATTCTTCCAATCTATGAACATGGTATGTGCTTCCACTTATTTGTATCTTCTTCAATTTCTTTCTTCAGTGTCTTATAATTTTCCAAGTACAGGTCTTTTACATTCTTGGTTAGATTTATTCCTAGAAGCAACTGTGAATGGAATTGTTTTCCTAATTTCTCTTTCTGTTAGTTTGTTATTGCTATATAAAAATGCAACTGATTTCTGGATATTAATTGTGTACCCTGCTAGTTGCTGAATTTGTCTATCAGTTCCTGTAGTTTCTTGGTAGAATCTTTGGGGTTCTCTATGTACATTTTTGTAGTGGGGAGGGGCTCTGGTCCTGCAGAGCCACTCTGGGTCACCACGGATGGGGAAATAAACTGTACTAGAACAATTTGCCTGTCAGGAGAAGGGGCTGGTGATTCCCTATAGTGGAGAATGCCTCAAGTCCTTCCCTAGAAATGGTTTTTATTGAGAAAGATATGTGCAGGGGTATACCCCATGCATACAAAGCCTATCAATCTATGTCAAAAGACTATAGATAATAAATTGAAGAAATACAGAGGTTTGTCTTAAATCAAGGTCCATCAGACAAGTTGGCGCCAGACTCTCATTAAAGCAGTTTTTAGGGCTCAGAAATTATTTTCTTGCTGTGAAGTAAAACCCCTGGCTTTTCCTTATTATGGCAATGGGAAGCAGAACAAACTTCAGTGGATACAATGTACTCTTTTGCTGGGCTACAGTTCCCAATGCCTCACAAAGTGGTCCCCAACATCAGTACTCATTAACTCCAGGGCATTCTTAGCAAAGTAAGTTTCATAGGATTTAATGCATTCCTTTTCCAGGCCTAATTGTCCCTGGAAAACTGCCTGATCCAGTTCAGGGCTATACCTGTCTTTAGATTGTTTCACTGACCCGCCAGGTCACCGCGCAGAGCAGCCAATAGATTAGGAGGCTTCTTTTAGATAGAATGAGGACTCTGGCCATAACAAAGCCCGGGGGTGAGAGTCTTTTGCCCTTTTTCCATGTCCCCCAAGTCCTTCCCTGATGGTTCCCATGCAACTGTGCCTGTCTTAGGTTGCCCCTGCCATGAGGGGTCTTACCCATCATTGACTAACCAGCCATCCTCTGTGGCCAAGCAGGGTGATGGGAGTGAGGCAAAGGCTGCGCGCCTGCCAGGGGGACAGGTTTTGTCTCCTCAGTGGCCTATTTTCCCAAGGCCTCCGTTCTTAGCTCCAGCCTTGGGGCCCTCTCGCCTGTCAGTGAGGCTACAGTTCTTGAAACTGGGCAGGACAGTTCCCAACACAATATCATGTCAAATGCACATAAATACAGTTTTACTACTTCCTTTAGAGTTTGGATTCCTGTTTCTTGTCTGATTGCTGTGGCTAGGACTTCCAGTACTATGTTGAATAAGAGAGGTGAAAGTGCAGATCCCTATCTTGTTCCTGACCTTAAGGGGAACACTTTTATTTTTTTCCTGTTGAGCATGATGCTGGCAGTGTGTTTGTCATATATGCCTTTATTATGTTTAGATATGTTCCCTCTATTCCCACTTTGCTGAGAGATTTAATCATAAATCAGTGCTGGATTTTATCAAATATTTTATCTGCATCTATTGATACGATCATGTAGTTTATAATCCTTCATTCTGTTTATGTGGTGACTCACATTTATTGATTTGTGAATGTTGTACCAACTTTGCCTTCTTTGTTAAACTAATCAGTCATTAAATTTATTAGTTGTTAAGGTGTAATCAGAAGCCTGGCTTAAGCTTCACAACGTTGTGCAGAGTAATTCATGCAGGCAGGGCTCTTGCTTCTCCTCAGGCTGATGACACTTGCAGAGGCATGCCCTGTCTGAGAAAGACGGTTCCTGCAGTGTGGGGAATGACTCAGCACAGGGATCCTGGTGGCTGTTCCTTGAGTTGTATACCAAAAACCACCAACCCCAGGCTCTCTTCAAGTGTCTCTAGTCCACTCTATACTCCCTCTGCTGGAGCCCAGGGTAAATGGCTGCAAATCAAATTTTGTGCATTGGCTCTTTAAGAGGCTCTTTGTGACTCCAGCTATGTCTCCCTGGCAGACAGAAACTCTGAAGCTTTTCACAGCTGGATGTTATCTGGGTTCCTTTTCAGCTCTGGTGCTGTCGGGTGGGGAGCCCAGCTTAGGGTTTAGATGCACACTTCTCAAGGGGAACCCAGCTGGCCACTGAAACATTCTTCTGGAACTTCAGCTGCCAGCCATGGAAGTCCAGCCAGTCCTCTCATGCCTTCTACACATGCTTTACCGGTCTTGTTGGGGTGAAGTGGTTTCTTCTGTCTGTCCTTGGTTATAAGGCTTCTTTCCAGCTAGTGTTTAGTTGGTTATTCAAGATGATTTCTCTGCAATTTAATTGTAATTCCAGTTTGGTTCTGGGAGGAGGTTAGTGTAGTTTCCACTAACTCTTCCACCACCTTGGATCTGTCTAGTAATTGAAATATGAAAAGTATCACTGCACTAGCATCAAAGTTGAAGTACTTCAGTATAAATCCAACAAAATATGTTCAATATCTGAGAACAAGAAACAGTTAATGAAAGAAACTTAGGAAGACAAATAAATGGAATGATAATGCCCTATTCCTTGTCAAGAAGACCCAGTTTTGTTTAGATCTTAATTTCCCCTCAATTGATCTACAGAGTCAACAATGACGTTCAAAATTTCAGTTTTTTAAATAGAAATTAAGAAGCTAATTTTGAATTTATATAAAGAAAAACGGCCTATGATAGAAAAACAATTTTGAAAAAGAACTAAGTAGATGATACAACAAAATCTTCAACATTACTAGTCAATAGAAAAATACAAATTATAATTATATGATATTTCACTGCATATTAAATGGCTAGATTAAAAACAAATGAAACAACTGGCAATATTCAGTATTGGTGATGGACAACAACCCTCTTATATTGCTTGTGGGAATATGAAATGATACAACCATTTTGGACAACAGTGCAAGAGTTTCTCATATAGTTCAACCTACTCTTACCACATTATTCAGCAATCCTATTACTAGATGCACACACAAAAATGTGTATGTGAATGTTTATAACAGCTTTTTTTATTGTTATTGTTACAAGCTGGAAACAACCCAAATGCTTTATTTTGCAGAAAGATCATCTTTGCATATTTATATATTTTAGTCAATCATCATTAGGGTATTTACAAAAATTAAATTAAAAATTATTTAAATAAAAAATTAACTAACATAAGGCAGGATGTTTAATAGTAAATATGAGTATCAATTCTTGTTCTCCTGATTTACAATCTATTTCCATAATCATGGTACAAGCTTAAATTATAGTGATTAAATAAAAATAACTCAAAATGGATTAATGACTTAAGTGCTAGACTAGAAACCATGAAAATACTAGAAGAAAACATAGACAGTAGCATACTGGACATTTGTCATGGTAATATTTTTTCTGATATAACTCTTTGAGCAAGGGAAACAAAAGAAAAAATGAATAAATGGGACTACATCAAGGTAAACAGTTTTTGCACAGCAAAGGAAAATATAAACTGTTGGAGACCACTTTTCTTGGTATCAGGAACTGTAACCCTGCTCGAGCCAGGCCCTGCCTATAAGCCTCGACTGGAAAGCCAGGAATGCTGGGAGGCACATGACCCAATACTAACACTAAGGGTTCCCATGGGAAATCTTGCCTAAAGAGTGCATTATATTGAAGCTTGCTCTGCTTAGTACTGCTCTGATAAAGAAAAACCACGTGCAGGGCTTCAAGGCAGGAGAAAATTCCAGAGTCCTTGGACCATGTCTTAATACCTATCTGGCATCAATGTGTTTAGCAGGCCCTAATCCAAGGCTGATATTTATGTTTCTTCTATTGTTATCTGTGATCAAGGTCTGTTTTTCATTAACTGTAGCCCTCTGACACTGAACAATGAGCTATACATGTATGCTGTATACCCCTGTGCAAATCTCCTCAATAAAAGCCACTTGAGAGAGGAGCTCGGGGCATTCTCCACTAGAGAAAATTGCCACCCCCTTCTCCTGACAGGCAAATTGTATCTAGTACAATTTATTTCTTCATCCATGGCAGCTGGGAGGACTCTGCAGGACAGGGCCTCCCCCAACGACCAAAATGAAAAGACAATTCACTGCATGGGAGAACATATTTTGCCAATGTTACATCTGATAAGGGGTTAATTTCCAAAATTTGTAAAGAACTTATACAGATCAATACCAACCCCCCCCAAACAATCCAATTAAAAAAATAGAAGACATGAATAAACATTTCTCCAAAGAGGACATGCAGATGGTCAATAGACATATGAAAATATGCTCAATATCACTAATCTTCAGAGAAATGCAAATTAAAACCACAACAAATATATCATCTCACACCTGCCAGAATGGCCACCATCAATAAATCAACAAACAACATCCTGGTGAGGATGTGGAGAAAAGGGAATCTTAGTGCATTATTGGTGGGAATGCAGACTGGTGCAGTCACTATGGAAAACAATATGCAGTGACCTCGAAAAATTAAAAATGGAACTGCCTTTTGACTCAATGATCCCACTTCTGGGACTATATCCCAAGAATCTTGAAACACCAATTTGAAATAATATATACACTTCTATGTTCACTGCAGTATTATTTACAATAGCCAAAATCTGGAAACAGCTGAAGTGCCCATCAGAAGATGAGTGCATAAAAATTCTGTGGTATATTTACACAATGGAACACTATGTAGTCATTAAAAAGAATGGCATCTTACTTTTTGTGACAGCTTGGATGGACCTGGAGATTATTTTATGCTGCGTGAAATAAGCAGTCAAATAAAGACAAATATCATATGACCTCACTTATATGTGGAATCTAATGAACAAGATAAACAAACAATAGCAACAGATTCATAGATACAGACAACAGACTGGCAGCAGTCAGAAGGGAGGGAGTTGGAGGAGTGGGTTTAAAAAAATGAAGGAATTAAGCAAAGGAAAAAAAATCTCATAGACACAGACAACAGTATGTTGATTGCCAGAGGGAAAGGAGTTTGTGGGAAGTAGAAGAGGGTAAAGGATGGGTGGGGTAAATGGTAATGAAAGAAGACTTCACTTGGGGTGGTGAACACACAGTACAATATACAGATTATATATTATAGATTGTACACATGAAACCTATATAATTTTATTAACTAATGTCACCTAATAATGCAATAAAAGAAAGAGAGTGTGAATGTGTGTGTAAGCTTTGAGGGTAGGGAAGTTGATTAGAAAAGAGAGAACATAGAGAAAAATATGTAATCATTCAACATGAGCAGGTAAATTTTTAAATAGTACTATGTCTCAATCTGTAAAACATAAGGAATCAATCAATAATTTGTGCCAGTTTATCAATTTGGAGCCATTGATTTTCAGCGGAAAAAAAAACATACTTTTCATTGAAGAGTTAGAATTGATGTATAGTTGGTATTAGCCTTCATTTTCTGTTTCTTGCAGGTGGCATGTGTTTGCTTAATTATTCATATGGCTCAATGATGGAACCGCTTTTTGAATGGTAGACCTGCCATTGTATTTTTCCATGTCCCTTTCACTCAATGGTGTAGCAGGGGTGTCCAAATTTTTGGTTTCTCTGGGTCACACTGGAAGAAGAAGAGTTGTCTTGGGCCACACATTGCATACACAAACACTAACAAAAACTGATGAGCAAAAAAAAGGTTTTAAGTAAAATTATGATTTTGTGTTGGGCTGCATTCATAGCCATCCTGGGCCTCACGTGGCTCACAGGCTGTGGGTTGGGCACCCCTGAGAGATCTTTTTTCTTTCTCTTGGTTGGGAACATATTGAAAATAGCAAATTTATTTCCTGTTTGATCATGTTTACTTTTGTATCTGATTCAGTTGCATTTGAAAACACAGGTGGAATCATTTGCATTAGTAATTGTAGATTTCACTTTGACTTGCATGAAAATTCTACTACTCTATAATAATAATATGTCAATAAATACTAGTATAGAGGTTCAACCTGACATAGTTTTAGCAAATAAAGTGTAAGTACTTCTTGAGAAAAATTAATTTATTTAGAGAAGGTGGTTGGGCAGATATAAAGAATAAATTTCTTATGAAAAAGGCTTAGTATACCACTTGGGCATTTGTTTGTACGTCTACACTGGAGGGCAAAATACGCTAAAGAAATCGATATTTCTCCAAACCTTCTGATCAATAATTGTGGTAGGATATCTTAGCTCATTTCTTTTTCATCAAGATTTGCAATGCTTTATTATTATTGCAGCTCTTCCAACTGTCTCAGAAGCAGTTCTGGGAACTTAGTGAACACTTAAGAGCTTTGTAAGAAAGTGCATTCTTCCCATTTGGTAGTTTGGCAGCTGTTCAGACCTCCCTATAAGAGGGAAGCTGCTGTTCTTCTACAAAGAGTGCCAGTAGCCGGCAGCCTTCTTCTGCAATGCTTTCAGGATCCTCCGGGACTTTTGCTCTAGCTGAGGGCACACTTATATGCAGTTCACGGCCAATGTTTGAACACAGTGGGACTACCAGGACCTGGCCATTTCTATTCAACATGAACTAAAGCTTCCCTAAAAGGAAGTCTTTGTTTCAGAACTTTCTATTTGTTCGGCTTAGACTTACACCAATCTGTTTGATAGCCTGAGGCTCTCCCTGCCCAACCTTGCTTCCTCTGTATCTTTGGTGCACCTCCTAACCAACCACTTGCACTTCTAATTTTTCAGCATCTGCTTCCAGAAAGACCAACTGACACAGGATTAATTGCTATAAAAAGGCAAACAAAACAACAGTATTTACATTAAAAATGTAAATAAATAAAAAAAGTAAAATTTCCTTTCGACACTACCTTTTTCCTATTTCACTGTTCTACTCTAATCTAAATATATCTGTCCTCGCATGCACATTATTTTATAAAAGGAGGATCTTGAGGTCAAGTGTGGAGTTTCAGAGCACAGACTAGGACCTGACTGCCGGATTAGCAGCCCTCATTCACAAGTAAAGCTGTGTGATTGGGACAAGCTGCAGTTCTCTCATTTGTATAAGTACAAGGCAAGAGTGCCACCTCACATGAATATTAGCAAGAAAAAATTACTATACATAAAGCATTTAGAATATCTGCCAAAAATAAGTACTTTGTGAGTTCCCTAGTAGTAGTAGTAGTAGTAGTAGTATGGTTCTGATCCTTGCTTTTCACACATAGCAATATACTGTGGACATCTTCCCATTTTCCTCATCTATTTCTTTTTTGTAAGTAAACAGGTGCTTTACTTAAGTAGAGTAATAACTTTTCTGTTTGCTTAAGAAACAGATTTTTTTTGGTATATTTGACTTAATAAACTGCACTTATTTAAAGTATCCCATTTGATGTGTTTTGATATATGTATATACTTGTGAAACTATCATCACAATTCAGAGAGTGAAAATATCCTTCACTCTCAAGGTTTCCTCATGCCTCTTTGCAATCCCTTGTCCCTAGTCTTCCCTGTTACCCCCCCTTCCCAGGCAATGACTGATCTTTTGGTCATTGTAGTTTAGTTTCCATTTCCTAGGTTTATATACATTGAATCACATAGTATGTACTTTATTTTGTATGTATATGAATAATGTATAAACCAAAATGTTTCTTTTTTTTTGCCTGTGTATATCAAGTATCCATCACAATTTGTTGAATACTCTTTTTCTCTAAGTTGTCTTTGTTCCTGTGTCTATTTTTATGCCAATATCACATTGTCTTGGTTACTGCGTCTTTATAATATCTTGAAATCAGAATGTGTTTACTTTCTAATTTTGTTTTTTTCTTTCTAAACTTGGCTTAGAGAGATAACTTTAAGAGATAGATGACAAGGGAAGAATATAGCTTACATTATTGCTCCTTAAACTTAATTAAAATGTCACTTTTATAATAGACACCTAACTAAAGAAGATATACACATGGCAATAAACATATGAAAAAATACTCTACATAATTTGTCACCAGAGAAATGCAAATTAAAACAACAATGAGATAATACTAAACATCAATAAGAATGGCCAAAATTCAGCACACTGACAATACAAAAAGCAAGCAAGGATGTAAATTAACAGGAACTTTCATTCATTGCTTGAGAGAGTGCAAAATGTTACAGCTTTTTGAAAGGCAGGTTGATGACTTCTTATAACACTAAATATATTCTTACCATAAGATCCAGCTGTTTTGCTCCTTGGTATTTATCCAAAGGGATTAAAAACTTATATCCAAGAGAAATCAAGATGGTGGAGGAGTGAGTTGAAGTCACACTGACCTCCTCCCAGGACCAACCTGGAATTACAACTAAATTGTGGAGAAATCACCTGGAACAAACATCTGAACAATAGCGAGAGAGGAGACTTGTAACCTCAGAGACAGAAGAATCAGCTTTAGCACAATCTAACTGGTAAGGAGTTTGGTAGGGACTCAAGAAGGTGGGCAGGGCACCCACAGGTGGCGGCAACAGAAGAATATTGAAACGGCCAGTGGTATACCCCCGAGAAGAGTGGGGTCTAAACCATAAGTGGGGATCTCTAGCCTACAGCAACAGAGCCCAAAATGTACACAGAAAACAGCCAGCTGTGAAAAGCAGCAGCATTGCTCTCTGTCAGACAGGCAGCTGGAGATGCAAAGAGTCATTTAAAGGGCCAACACATAAAGTTTTATTTGCAGCCACTTACCCTGGTCCCTGGCAAAGGCGACCAGAGAGTCTCTGAGGAGAGACTGGGGAAGGAGGTTAGGGGAGAGAACTGAGAGAGTAGCCAGTGGAGTCTCCGTGCTGACTCATCCTGATACAGCAGCAGCCCTCTTGCTCAGGCAGAGACCATGCCCCCTGAGTGGCACCAGCATCAGAGGACCCAATAGCCCCACCCATAGGTGGGATTCCACCCCACCCTGTGCTGTCTAAGCTGCCTGCTATGTGCAGAGTGGCAGCCACAGGTAGTAGATCCCTGGCTAAAGGGGGTGTAGAGAGGTCTGGAGACATTTGAGGAGAGACTGGGGATGGAGGCTTTGGGGAGAGAATGGAGAGAGTCACCAGTGGGATCCCAGTGCTGACTCCTCCCCCATGCGGCAGCAGCATGAGAGGACCGAATAACGCCACCCCCAGGAGGGACTCTGCCCCACCCTGAGCTGTGTAAGCAGCCTGCTGAGTGCAGAGTGACTAGATTAACAGCTGAAGGAGACAGCCACAAACAGTAGATTGTTGAAAGTCTCGAACAGGCTGCCTAAGGTCAGATAAGGACGACATCTGACATCATCAGAAGCAGATCCAGAAAGAAAAAAACAGCAGTCTCTTACCATAGAAGTTCACACCACCAAGTCAGGAAATCAAGACAGATCAACTTAAGAAGCATAAGCATAAGAGAAGAGCTTCACAAACAATGGGAAGACAAAGAAATACCCCCCACTTGAAGGGAAAGGAGGACTCCCCAGAAAGAGAACTAAATGGAATTGAGGCAAGAAAGTATCAGATACTGAGTTCCAAACAATGGTTCTAAGGAAGCACAATGAGCTCAGTGAGCTCAGAGAGAATTACCAAAAACTACAGGGAAACTACAACGAACTTACTTCAAACTATATCAGTATGAAAAAGGACATAGAAAATATCGGTAAAGACATGAGGAAATGAAGAATACCATTTCTGAATTGAAGAACACAGTAGAAGGAATCGAAAGCAGGCTAGGTGTAGCCAAGAACTGAATCAGCGAGGTGGAGGACAAGGTAGAAAAAAACTCCCAGAAAGAGCAAGAAAATGAAAAAAGACTAAAAAAGAATGAAGTGGCTTTTAGGGAAATGCAGGACTACCTGAAATAAAATAGTATCTGTATAATAGGGGTACCAGAAGGAGAAGAGGAGGATGAAGGGATAAAGAACCTGAATGAAAAATAATGGAAAACTTCCCTAATTTGAGGAGAGAAAAAGTCACAGAAATCCAGGAAGCACAGAGGGTCCCATTCAAGAAGAACCTGATGATGCCCATTCCAAGACACATCATCATTAAAATGGCAAATATCAAAGACAAACAGAGAATCCTAATGGCATCAAGGGAGAAAGAGGTAGTAACATATAAGGGAGCCCTGGTATGGTTAGCAGCTGACTTCTCAATAGAAACACTGCAAGCCAGAAGGGAGTGGCAAGAAATAATCCAAGTCATGAAAAGCAAAGGCCTGAAACCAAGACTGCTCTACCCAGCAAGGCTCTCAATTAAAATGGAAGGCGAAATAAGGAATTACCCAGATAAAAGAAGGCTAAAAGAATATACCTCCACCAAACCAGCACTGCAAAATATGCTAAAGGGACTGCTTTAAGATGAAGAAAAAGTATGAATACTCAGTTCCTTTCACATTTGCCAATACTTGATATTACCAATATTTTTTAATACATATTAATCTGATCATGACAATGATATTTTTTAATTGTTCCTTTGTTATCTGTTAAAACTAAACCTGTTTTTGTATATTTCTTGCCTATTTCTATTATTTTTAAAAAGCTTTAAATGACTGGTATTTTTATCCATTTTTTGATTAAATGTTTGTAGAATTTTTTCCCTAAAAACAAACAAACAAACCCCCACCCAAAATAGAACAAACCATTAACCCTTTTTTAGATGTATTGCAAATACTTTCCTATCCTATTACTTGTCCTTTAAGTTTTGTAATATGTATATTACTGTACAGTCTTAAATGTTTAATATAGTCATACTGTCAATATTTTACTTTATAGCTTCTGGGTTTGAATATTTTACTTCAGGGTAAGAACAATATTAATTTGTATTTTCCCCTAAAACTCTTTAGATTCTACATACTGATTTTTAACTTACCTGGATATTTCTTGTATAATGTGTAAAATAGGGCCTTATATTTGTTTTATTTCAAGAAATAGTGGTCCATGCACCTTATTTGTTGAATACACCTTATTTTACCCATTGATTTGAAATATCAGTTTAATCATATATTACATTGTTAGATATATATGTTTGTTTCCAGAATGTTCATTATATTTCATTGATTTACTTGATTATTTCTGTGCTGGTGTCATGTTGGTTTAATTGCTGAAACTTTAAACTGGTTTTAAATTTTTTAATATTTTATAATTAACTTTGACATTTAAAAAAATAAATAAAATCAATCTGAATTTAGAAAGAAAGAAATAAAGAAAGAAAGAAAGAAACAGAAAGAGAAAAAGAGATGGAACTCCTACCTTTTGCTATAACATGGATGGAACTGGAGAACATTAAACTAAGTGAAATAAGCCAGTTGATGAAAGACAAACACCATATGATCTCACCTATAAGTAGACTCTATTCAACAAAATAAAATAATGAACAAAATAAACCACAGGCACGGAAACATGGAGCAGACTGAAAGTGACCAGAGGGGATCGGGAAAGAGGACAATGGTGGAAAGAAGGGGAAAGGACTAAACAAGAACATGTATGAATGACCCATGGACATGGACAACAGAGTGGGAATTGACTGTGGGAGCAGGGAGTGGGGGTGAATGAGTGGAGGGGGATACAGAGGGAAAAATTGAAACAAATGTAATAGAATAAACATGATTTAAAAATTAAAAAAAATGAGGGAAGGGATTAAAGTTGAACATACTTTTTGTTTTACTAGAATTTAGAGCCTTTGTGTTAAGGCAGTCTTGGGAGCATGTTTGCATCTTTCACATTAGAAACAATAGCATTAATAAATCTTGTCAAGCACTAAATAAAAACAAAAACAAAAACAAAAAACCCCCTTATATCCACATGAAAACCTGCGCAGAGATGTTAATAGCATATTTATTCATAATTGCCAAAACTTGTACACAACCGAGAGGTTCTTCAGTAGGTGAATGGATAAGCTGTGGGTTTACCTAGAGAGTGCAATATTACTAAGTGCTAAAAAGAACAGAGCTATCAAGCCATGAAAAGTCAAAGAGAAAACTTAAATGCATATTACTCAGTGAAAGAAGCCAATCTGAAAAAGCCACTTACTCTATGATTCTAACTATATGACATTCTGGAAAAGGCAATACTAAGTAAAAGATTGCCAGGGGTTGGGGGTTTGCAGCAGGCATGGATAGACAGAGCACAAAGGATTTTTTTATGACAATAAATATAGTCTCTGTGATACTATAATGATGGATGCCTGTCATTACACCCTTGTCTGAACACATAGAATATGCAACACCGAGTCAACCCTTAGGTGAACTACGAACCATGGGTGATTATAATTTGTCAATGTAGATTCATCGGTCACAGCAAATGTCCACTGGTGGGGCAATGTTGATAATGGGAAGGCTGTGCATGTGTGGGGGCAGGGGGTATATGGGACATCTCTGTCTCTTTCTCTCGATTTTGCTGTGATTCTAAAACTCCTCTAAAAATGCTGTCTTAAAAAAATGCAGCCTTTGCAGGAAGTTTCATCTGGGTGCTGGCCATGGCATCATTGAGCATAACTGCTTCATTAAAGTGGCATTTGTGTTGGTAGCAGGTGTTTCTCTGGCCATTAGCCTGGAGAAGGCTTGTGGAGAGAATTTGTTGACACACACAATGCAGTTATTAGTTACCAACTCAGAACCTCTTAGTATGATGTCTGTCTGATACTTCAATCTTATGAAACACCTCCTCTCTCATGGCCGATGGATGGGGAGTTCGCAGGCACTGCTTGAGACAACCTTGAGCACCTTTAACAAAGAACATGCTACTGAGTCTTCAATACTGCTTGCAGTGCTGCTGCTCAGACCTTGCCCTATGAGGGTATTAGTGAATGCTGCTACTGCTCAAAAGCCAAACTGCTGCAAATAAAGACAGTCAACTTTTAATGGGCTCCCAGAGTGGAGGACATAAAGTTCTTCCAGCGTTTTGGTAGTAGATGGGTGGAAGCAGGGCAGGAGAGTCTGAAAAGAATGCTGCTGGTGACCATATTAGAGTTCTTGCTGATAGTATTTTGTTTTTGTTTTTGTTTTTTTAGCAGGAGCTGGCTAGGGGGAGTAGACCTAGCTTGCAGTTTATTGGGTGAATGTTCTTTGTTCATTTTTTAAAAAAATATTTTATTTATTTACTTTTAGAGAGAGGAAGGGAGGGAGAAAACAATGGGGAGAAACATTGATGTAAGAGAGAAACATTGATCTGCTGCCTCTTCCCACAACCTAGGCATGTGCCCTGACTGGGAATTGAACTGGTGACCTTTAACTTTGCAGGATGATTTCCAACCAACTGAACCGTACTAGCCAGGGCTCTTTGGTTTATTTTCCTGTACTATTTAGAAAGAAGAGGTCAAGGATATCTTAGAGGCTGCACACTGGAATGTCCTAGGTAAGATTGAGACTAGTCAAAGCATTTGGACTGGCAAGAAAACCTGAGAGTGGATAATCAATTAGTTAAATATGGGGATAAGTAGGTGAGAGACAAGAATAGATTACAGCAAGTACGTATGTGTCTGGTGGAGGAGTTTCATGGATCAACATGGATTAACACAGTCATTGGAATTAACACAGTTTGACCAGGAGAAAATATGCTCTATAAATAAATCATTTAAAGGATTTTTTATCTAACAGCCTCAAAAACTCATAATTATATTCAAATTGATTCTACACACCCAGTTCTGACTGGGAGTCGGGGATATAGAGATGAGCAATGTCTTGGATCTTGGATTTAAGGAGCTATGGAAAAGGCCAGGATGCCTTCTGGTCCCTCTCCTTCTCAGGCAATTGTGTGAGGAAACACATGGATTAAGAATCTCAAATTCATGAGGAACCCATTATTGGAGTTGGCCTTTGTTGGAGTGTTAGACAAGAAGTTCATTATGGAAAACTGGCCAAGCGCTTTGAGGTATTTTTGCCTTCTTTCTCCTCCCTCTTCCTCTACTAACCTGCTTGGAAGTTGACAGAGAACAAAAACTATCAAAAGTGTGCTGCTTAATGTATCTCTCAGAGAAAACTTTTTTTGTTTACTATGGGTAATTGTTCCTTTTGTTGTTGTTGCACTTAGTGCCTCTGCCCCTTTTCATTGTTAGGTAGGAAGGAAAGAGTATAATAAATATATAAACAGTAAGTGCAAATGAAAATGTGAAATTCTCCACAAGCAGGTTAGAGGTGCTGGCTGATCAATGTGTTTGTGGATCAGAAATCCATGTGCATTATGTTTCTTAAATTTTTGAGGTAAAAGTCTTTTATTTATCACAGGGAATTAATCTTTTCAAGGGACTGTTTAAAAATATGGGTATATTAACATAGAGCTGCCACATCCGCACTGCAAGTGGTTAGTTATATACCTCTGAGAACTTACTAAACATTCCTTTGTATGGTTTGTACAATTTACTTCCTATCTCCCAATTCCACTTCAAAACTGAAAATCCCATGGAACTCTATTTTACCTATTCAAACTCCTGTAGGAAAAAAAATGTAGTTTTAAAAAATATGTATAAATAATAACAGAAAATTTTATAATATGCAATACAAATCTCCTATAGATTTATTATTCTGAGAAATTCTCACCTTATACTTATGAGGAAGGTATTATCAGGTAGGTATTGAGTGTGTCAGATGAAGGAACTGAATAACAACTTGTCAAAAGATGCACATTAAGCCAGTGTCATGCGACACAATTAAGCTGCAGTTTACTGATTCCCATCCTGAAGGACTTAGTTGTGCAAAAGAATGTAATCAGCATGTCTGTCAAGGTGCTTCTTCTTCCCAGGATAACTTTTTGAGTTTGGTATTATCCCCCTCATTTTGCCAATGAGGAAATTGAGGCTTAGAGCAGTGAGATAACTTGCTCGAGGTCCTATGATTGACTGTCCTGAACGTCCTGTCTTTCCCCCCTATACCTACCTGGCTGTCTGCTAAATTCCAGGGAATCTGTTTGCGTGGGACACATTTTATATAAAACCATTGTTGTCATCAATGAAAAACTCTGCTGTGTTTTTAAAATATCTTATCATTCAGACTGACATGACTATCACAGTTATTGAATCTTTTAAGCAAGCAATGTCATAGATTTTCAAGAGAATGTCTACATCGTTTTCATTCTTGGTTTTGAAGGCTAATGTATTCATAATATTTAATTTATTAAGGTCAGTCCAAACCTCACAAATAATGTAGAGGGAATATAAATAGATTCCACTGATGCATATTCTTTCTACCTCAATTACTGGTAAATAAAATTCAAATACAGATAATCTAATATTATATTATGTTTAATATTTGATTTGTCTGTTATATTTGATATAAATATTTTAAAATCAAACTGCTATAGAAATAGAATGCACAGTATATTTGAAATATCTATTGTTATGTATAATATGTACATATATGTTCAATGTTATAACAGTGTGTTAAAAATAAGAGTAATTAATAATATTTTTTATTTAAGTTTTTTAGGATGTATACCCGTAGAGTTGAATCAGTTTTTTTTCCCTTTATGTTTGTGCTTTTCTCATTTGATTCGGGATATTGATAAATCACAAATTATCCTTATTGTAATTTCTCCATCTCTAATATGAAAATACCAATGATGATTTGCTACCAATTAAACTGATTCTTAGAATTGATGTTGTATGATTTGGGAGGAATATTGGGAGGAATATTATAGGTATAATGATAACAACAAAAAGAAGGAAGAAAATATGTTATTTGTTTCCAATAAAAGAAAAGAAAGAAAATGAGTATTATTGTTCATTGTTGGCGATTTATATTCTAAAATATTAGAGTTAAAAAGGACTATGAAGACCAAATGTTAATTGTGTTCAAATCTACTTTTTTTTTCTCTCAGTGTGTTTTGTTTCATCAAATGTTTCTTTCCCTCTGTATACAGGGTAGGGAAAAAGTAGGTTTATAGTTGTTTGTATGGAAAATAATACAATAATTAAAAAATAATAATACAAGAATTAATTACGTGTTTCATGTACCCACAATTAAAAAATTACTTTTGCCTCATCCTGCATTTGTTTTCTATAGTTAAAAATTAATTTACTTTTTTTGCTATAAAAAATTAATTTAAATAAAAATTCAGTTATACAATTTTTACTATTGTGTTTGCTATATAATAATTATCAAGTTAAGTATTACATCTGATGTCTTACTCTGTTATCATTCAAAGAACCTCAAAGTTGTTTGTACGAAAATATACAACAATGGAAAGTCAAGTAATTGCATATTTAACCACTTGGTTATGCATGCAGAATGATGTATTTATATTTTCTGTATGCTTGTAACTTGGAAGGGTCTTTCAAATGCTCAGTTTAAGGACATTCAAATTACAGAAAATAGAGTCAATTTCTTTGTAAATCATATTCAGTGCAGAATCATTAGATTTCCTTTGCCTGGTAAGAGGCACCTCAGTATAGAGAAAAGTGCTTAGACATCATTTATTAGCTATTTAACCTAATTTTCTCCCATGGAAAATGAAACTAATAAAAGCTACATGCAGGGGTTTTTTGAAGGTTAAAAATAAGATGTTAAATCAACCAATACTTATTAAGAGCCTGCTATGTGCTAAACACAGTACAAAGCAATTGACACAGTATTTGGCATAGATTAGGCACATAGTGAGTAGAAACTTTTATTAATAATGTAATAAATGTTTTCCTATGATTAAATTTTTTATGGCTTTGGTTTGTCTATTTTTAGCAGTGCACTAGTCCTGTAGTGAAGTCTTCCTAGTAACCTTGTTTCTGTGGGGGTTTGACCCTGTAGACTCATGAAAATTTACACAGTACTTTCAATTCTTGGCTAAATCTACTCTCTTCCAGAGAGAGTCATTAAATGATGTTCTCATTCAAATGTCCATAACCTAAAATAAATCACAATGACCCTGTTCAAAGCCAGCCAGCTAAAACCAGCCCTTGCTTGTCTGGATTTTTAAATTTTGATATTAAAGTTATTTTATTTTAATTTTTTTAATTTTATTTATTTACTTTTTAAATACATTTGTCTCTGCCTCCCCCCCACCTCTTTCCCTTGCCCCCTCCCACCTTCCCTCCCTCAGCTCTTCCCCTTATTTTAATTTTTAAAGAAAGCTGTAAGAGTACTTCCAGTGTCTGAATATTCCTTTTTCTTATCAAACATTGCATTTATGATTTAGAGTAGAAAAAGGAAATGAGTTGATTGGAGAAATTGTGAAACCTTAAGCTGATAAAGATGAATTGAGAGGATGATCAGTGGACTGAATGATTTTAAACTAAGATTGATTTAAGCTTTGCTTACTATGATCTTCTTTTTTAATCTATGACACTTGTAAAAAAAATGATAAAAGGAAGGAAAATTATATCCTAGTTTATGGTATTGCAGTTGGTTATTCCTGGGAAGCAAAGATGCCTACTCAGCTTAGTGTGTTCAATGTACATTACTAAATGAAGTTAGGCAGGTGTGTGTGCACTAAGTATAGTATTCAGCTGGGAAATCAAATGGATCAAATGGATTCATGAAATTTTTTTGGATTGTTAGGACTTTATACTGTACACAGTTTGGTATATTGTACCATGGAGTGCCTCCCTAGTTACAAGCTTATTGAGGACGAACTGGATTTATCTTTTTATATTCTCCATAGCTTTTAGTGAACCTCACCAAGAGCAAGTTCTTCGTAAAAATTTGTTAACCCACAGTCTGCCTGCCCAGCTAAAGACATTAAATGAAACTTAATTTTCAGACATCTTGCAACTTTCATTTTCTGTTTTCTAGTTTTTCTTTATTTGTGGTCTAGGAAGAAAACATCTTTATTTAAAAGCTACTTGCACCCTGGCTGATGTGGCTCAGTGGATTGAGCATTGACCTGTGAACCAAAAGGTCGTTGGTTCAATTCCCAGTCAGGGCACATGCCTGGATTGCGGGCCAGGTCCCTGGTAGGGGACGCGTGAGAGGAAACCACATTCCTATTTCTCTCCCTCTCTTTCTCTCACCCTTCCACACTGTCTAAAAACAAATAAATAAAATCTTTAAAAGCTGCTTGTGATGTTCCCTCAGTAAAAAGTCCCATGCTTTGCAGCTTTGTGCTCTCCTCTCTACACTGGCCTCATCACAGCCCAGCTCCACAGCAGGGGTTCTATAAGTCCAAGCGGTTGAGTCTGATTTCTTTCCAATACCCTATCTTTCTGTCCAGTGTGCTTGCTCCTAGTTAACCAAAGGTGAAGGAGTCTGGCAATGCTACCTCTTGTGTCACATCCGTATATCTATTCTTTCCCACACAACTGGTAAACTTGAGGACCAGGGACAAGTCCCAGTGGGTGTCTGTAATATTGGGAAACATATATCTAAGAGGTAATAGTTGCAATGAGGGTCCATTAAATTAGCATGTGTTTTTATATTGGCTAGAAGTATGTGACAGGCCTGGAGTCAAAAGAGCTGGATTCAAATTCTGCCTCTGCTTTTCACTGTTTGCATGACTATAGGTAAAATACTTATTGGCCTCTCCTACCTTTAGTCTTTTCACATGATTAAAATTGTACACAAAATACTTAAGCTCTTTGAACCTCAGTTTCCTTACCAACAACAAATTCAAAAGAGCAGTATTTATCATCTAGATTTATTTTAAGGATTAGATGAAATAATCTATATGAAGTATTGATATTTATACCCTGTCTGGTACAGTTTGCCCTCAGTAAGTGTGTTTCCTATTATTGCTGTTATTTTTTAATAACCTTTGTGTTATAATTCATTGTATGTTTTTTTAATATGTCACCAGTATATAGACCATTTTGCAGCTAAATATCAACTTTTCTCCCTCACCACCATACAATCTAAAGTGAATCTCCCTTTCTCTCCACCCCCCACCTTATTTTTTCTTATTCTAGCTCATGTAGGTCCCATGAGTTTTAGGTTTAAGGTAATCAGGAATTCTGTTTCCTTATTGCTTTGCCTTTTTGTTCACTATGCTTAGTGTCTGTTATTTTTGACTTTATGAATTGGAAACTGTACACTTGAACTCGATGGAAAGTAAATCTGCTATAAGTCAGGAGCTGAAATCTGTATGAAGCTCTAGCAATAACTACAGAAACTACACAAGGTTATAAATCAATAGAGTTCAACTTTCTGTGAAAGTTCTAATTTAAACTTATTTTGGATAATTTATGGATTCTACAAAATTTCTCAGTTCTTCAACTGTTGTTGAAAGAGACCATACCTGTTTCTCCATTAAAAAAGCTGTTGATGCCAACACTCTTCGTTTGTTCATTTAGCATTCTGTTCAGAGGCAAGTTTGAGTGAGGGTCAGCGGTATGCACTGAGGTTGCTCTTTAGAAGCCCTGTAAGGGCCCAGTCTGAGATTGGGTGTCAAATCACTTGACCATGAGTGAGATTTTTTAAGTGATTTTGGGAATGTCTGCTGCCCAGCTCTTGTATTCCTTCGGGAAAGTAGAAATCATGAGCAGCCTGTTTCACTGGGAGTAGAAGCCATTAATCTCTTCTCACTTATTGCCAGGCAACTCAGAGACAATCTCCTATGATCATTCATTGGACAATCCTGTGTGCCACCCATAATTTGTTAATTAAGAGATCTAAGAATGAACTATTAGAGCTAATAATTAGTCATTTATTATCAGATCTAATAATGAATAGGTACAATGACAGCTTCTGAGATCTTAATAAAGTTGAAATTGAATTGACTAGGAGATAGAAATCATGTTAATAATGTGGGGAAATATGAGATGAACTGACAGCCAGATACAAAGGCTTAGAGTTGCTCTGATAGGAAATGAGGCTCCTATGGAAGTTTTAAAGTAAAAAAATCGCACCACAAAGGCAATATTTTGGGATTATTAATCCATCTGATAGTTAACTGGTTGGGCAGGAGATGGTGAGAGTGAAAGGAGACTGTTGTTCAAGAGCCTGGACTTAAAGTAGCAATGACAGAAATAGAATAAACATTAAAAAAGAAAGATAGTGTGACCAACTGGAATCCCGGGATGAAGGCGGAATTACAAGATGGTTCCTTTCTGTAGTGCGGTGGCGAGTGGGGGGACTGCCGCCGTGGGTCACTGCTTGTCCCCAGTGGGAGCAGCACCTGCAGCACTTCAGGGGTGGAGCGTGTCCCGGGGAACGCAGCGCTCGGGAGTCTGAGGGTTACCGACCGACCTGGGCCAGCTGAGATGGGAGCAGGGCTCTGAATCCCGCAGAGCCCGTCCCGGGGGTGTCACGGATGGGGGAATAAACACGAGTTGTCACAAATACTTCTCTGTTTGCCAGGAGAGGGGACAGGGGCACTTCCTTCTTAGTCAAGAATCCCCCCTAGCCCTCTTTTCGAAAGGCTATTATTGAAAAGGTTCTAAGTGGGACTAGGTAACAGGAATGCGCGGGTTATCTGATTACATGTGTGTGTTAATGTTCACAAGGAATGGCTGATGTTTTGAAGAAAACAAATGGCAGGAACACACTGATTTACATGGGTATGAGAGGAGACTAGTAAACAAGAGCGATGACTAAACATGAGAGTGTAGTAAACACAAGAGTGCCCAAGGGTATAGGGTTAGGGTCTGTGAATAATGTAAATTTCCTTCCCAGCATGAGCTGGCTAGAGCTTCTGAGGGAAGAACAAAGCACACTTTAAAGAATTTACTTTTAGGCCTGATTCCCCTGGGAACCACCAGATCTGGTTTAGGACTGTCTCCGGTATTGTTTCCAGCCTGACCCAGGCAGGGGGATGGAGCCACCAAAAGGCAAGGTGACTTCTTTTGGATAGAATGAGGACTCTGGCCATGTCCAAACTGAGCCAAGGGGTGTGGGCCTTTTTGCCCTTTCTCTGTGTCCCCCAATTTCTTGTCTGCTGCCAATACCTGATCAATACATGTCTTAGGTTATCATCTCCAGCACAAGATAACTTACCCGTCATGGATCACCAATCATCACAGGGCAAAGCAGAGGCAGGAGCTATGCCCCTGCCAGGGGGACAGGTTATCTTCTCAGGGGCCTGTTTCTCCAAGGCCTCCCTGATTATTTCCAGCCCTCCAGGCTGTTGGTGGGGTTACAGTTCCTGAAACCAGACAGGGCATTTCCCAACATCTTTCTAGGCTGCGACAGGTTGGATTTAGCTTGTTTGTGAGGGTCTGACACAGAGCATATCAAACGAGCTTCTTTGGGAGGACAGGAGGCCAAGTTTCAGACACAGGGTGGGTCACTGCAGTGGAGGGAATCCTCTGAGAGAATATTTACAAAGAGAGCTGAGGAAGCCCCAAAACAAACTTCAACAATTTCTTCATGTTTTTGTTTGTTTTATTTTCAGGTTTCCAGAGTCAGACAAACCTGGGCTTTAATCCTGTTCCTGTTACATTTTGTACCAGTTCTTACATTTCTCTGAGCTTTAGTCTTCTTATTTATAAACAAGGGAGGGTGTACTAACCACTACCTATGAGACAATTTGTGAGTAAACGTGTTACACTCTATAAAGGCATGAAGCAAAATGTTAGCCATAGTCAGTATCCAATAAATGAAACCTAATAAAAATATTACATGTTCAGTCCCTTGAGGTTGGAAGTGAATAATTGGAAATTAGAAGTTGGAAAGTCAGAGATTTCCTCTCTTCCTCTGCAAGGTCTAGAAATTTAAAAATAATACTATTTTCTTTGTGAGTATAAATTTGGAGTTACTGTTTAGGTGAACAGATTATGGCTTTTTATCCGGGACATAGAGACTTTTAAACGCCCTTGGAGATTACTAGTGGAACTTGAAAAAGAAAGGAGATTACAATGATGAGCCATTCATAAAATTCATTATTCATTTGTCTGCTTTGATACAGATTATGTGTTGAGCTCAGTGCATTTTCACTCTCTCTGAGTCCCCAAGGCACTGATATTGTTTTTTAAAAAATTTAATCGTTATTGTGTTTTTTTCCAGTCCATTTATTCCCCTTACACACCCCTTCCCCCAGCAATCACCACACTGTGGTTCATGTCCATGAGTCCTTTTTCCTTTTTTTCCTCAATCCCTCCACCCCCTAACCTCACCCTCTTCAATAGCTGTCATCCTACTCTCTCAGTCTGTTCCTATTTTCCTTGTTGGATCAGTTTGTTCATTAGATTCCACACATGAGTGAAGTCATATGGTATTTGTCTTTCTCAGATTGGCTTATTACACTTAGCATAAGGTTCTATAGGTCCATCCATACTGTTGCAAAGGGTAAGTTTTCTTCTTTATTACAGCAGAGTAGTATTCCAGTGAGTAAATGTACCACAGTTGTTTTATGTACTTATCTACTAATGGACACTTGGGATACTTCCATATCTTGGAAATGGTAAGTAATGCTGAAATAAACATAGGGGAGCTTATGTTCTTTCAAATTAGTGTTTTGGATTTCTTCAGATATATTCCTAAAAGTGCCTTTTAAAGAGAAGTCACAAGCTTAAACATGCACTAAATGATTTAAAAATTGCAACTCCCATTGTCCCAACACCATTTATCGAATAAACTCTTTTTAGGTCATTGAATGTGCTTGCTTCCTCTGTTGAATATTAATTGACTATAAAGGTGTGGGTTTATTTCTGGACTCTCTAATATGGTCTATTGTCTGTTTTTATGCGAGTACCATGCTGTTTTGGTTACTATGGCCTTGTAGTATAGTTTGATATTAGGTAGTGTGATTCCTCCAACTTTGTTCTTCTTTCTCTGGGTAGCTATTGCTATGTGGGGCCTTTTGTGGTTCCATATAAATTTTTGAAACATTTGTTCTAGTTTTGAGAAATATGTCATTGGAATCTTGATAGGAGTTGAATTTATAGATTGCTTTGGGTCGTATGGACATTTTAATGATGTTAATTCTTCCTATCCATGAACACAATATGTGCTTCCACTTATTTGTACCTTCCTCAGCGTCTCATAAAAATGAAACTAGGCCACTTTCTTACAACACACACAAGAATAAATTCAAAATCAACTAAAGATTTAAATGTTAGACTTGAAACCATAAAAATCATAAATGAAAACATATGCAGAAAAATCTTGGACATTGCTTGTATAACTATTTTCTCAGAGAATATAAACAAATGAGACTACATCAAACTAAAAAGTTTTTGCTCAGCAAAGGAAAACAGCAACAAAATAAAAGACAACCCACAGAATGGGAGAACATATTTGCTGATACATCTGATAAGGGGTTAATATTCAAAACTCATAAAGAACTTACAAAACTCAACAACAAAGAAACCAAACAACACAATTAAGAAATGGGCAAAGGACTTAAATAGATACTTCTCTAAAGAGAACATACAGATGGCCAATAGACATCTGAAAAGATGCTCCACGTTATTAATTATCAGAGAAATGCAAATTAAAGCCACAATGAGCTATTATCTCACACCTGTCAGAATGGCTATCATCAATAAATCAACAAATAACAAATGCTGGCGAGGATGTGGAGAAAGGGGAATACTTTTGCACTGTTGGTGGGAATGTAGACTGGTGCAGCCACTGTAGAAAGGAGTATGGAGACACCTTAAAAATTTACAAATGAATCTGCCTGTTGACCCAGTGATCCTACATCTGGGAATATATCCGAAGGAACCCAAAACACTAATTTGAAAAAACATAAGCACTCCTATGTTCATTTCAGCATTATTTACAGTTGCCAAGATTTGGAAGTAGCCCAAGTGACCATCAATGAGTGGATAAAGCAACTATGGGACATATATACAATGCAATACTACTTGGCCATAAGAAAGAAGAAAATTTTACCCTTTGTGGAAGCATGGAAGGACCTGGAGAATATTATGCTAAGTGAAATTAGCCAGTCAGGGAAAGACAAATACCATATGATTTTATTCATATATGGAATCTAGTGAAAAAACTGAACTAACAAGCAAAACAGAGACAGACTCATTGAGAGCAGAAAGACAGCTAAGAGGTTGGGAGAGGTTAGTGGATGGAGGGATTGAGCAAAAAGGAAAAAGGACTCATGGACATAGACAACATTGCGGTGTTTGCTGGGGGGAGGGGTGTACAAGGGGACTAAATGGTAAGGTGAAAAAAATTTTCAGAAACAAACAAAAAAATAAATAAATAAAAGAAGGCTTGGAAAAAAATATTGCAACTCCCAAGACCTGACAAAATTCTTTTCTGCCTCACTGACTGAATTGAAATGCAAATAATAATTCTACATTACTTCCCCAGGACATCATATGGAATAACTAGTTAATGAATGTCAACTGCACAAAAAATAATGATTAAGCATGAAATAAATGCTAAGTGTTATTGTTATTTATTTTTTGTCATCTTAGCTAACTCCTTTTAGTGGCCTAGATATTCTTTTTCTACAGCTGCAAAAAGGCATTTGGTAATTATGAGGATTAATCAAGCTCCAATTTGGATTATAGTGGTGGCAGACATCTTTAATTACAGGCAATGGACAGCGAAGGTCGTTGCTAGTTTGAATCCATTGTATGTCAGTGCAGTGAAAAAGCCATTAACAGCTGAATGTGATTTTATGCTCTGAACAGAATGAATTGCTGCCTCAGCCCAATTTCTTAGTAAACAGGCATCCCACTTCCAAGCTAACAATCACAAAAAGGACCTACTGGCCTAGCCTCGTTGCTGGCAGCCTGGATAAACAGAGATTCTCAGTCCTGGCTTCACACTAGACACTCCTGAAGAGCTCTGGGCCTGCAGATGCACAGTGCCCAGGCCACTCAAATCAGAATCTCTAGGAGTAAAACCAAGGTACCTGGCGCTTTTTAAGATTTTCTTAAATGATATTTTATTGATTATGCTATTACAATTGTCCTGATTGTTCCCACTTTGCCCCCTCCTCCCAGCATCCACTGCTCCTACAGACAATCTCCAAAATATTGTCATGTCCATGGGTCATGTATATAAGTTCTTTGGCTACTCCATTTCATATACTGTAACTACCTCTTTGTACTTCTTCTTGTTCTTTTTTTTTAGAAAGCAAAGTTTTTATTTTACTTTCCCAAGAGACAGAAGAGGCTAGGTGCAGAGATATGCACCAGCCATTTTTTACTTCTTAATCCCCTCACCTATTCACTCATCCCCTCCCTCCCCCCTCCCATTGGGCAACCATCAAAATGCTTTCTGTATCCATGATTCTCTCTGTTCTTCTTATCTGCTTAGTTTGTTTTATTTTTTTAAACCATTTTACATTTCATCTCAAGCTGAACTTTTTTTTAGAATTCTTTAATTATTATTTTTAGGAGGTTTTATTTATTCATTTTTTAGAGGGAGGGGAAAGGAGGGAGAGAGAGAGACAAACATTGATTGGTATTCTCTCACAGGCCCTCAACTGGGGACCTGGCCTACAACCCAAGTGTAGGGTAAGTGGAGGCAGTCTGGCTCCCTCACCCAGGTGCTTGGGTAACTAGGGGAAACAGCTTCTCACAACCTTTAAGGAGTCTGATAAAGCAGTGTTCTCACAGCCTTGAGTCTGGGTGTGATAAACTGCCCCTTAGCCTTGAGTAGGCTTGTATGTGCAAATCATGCTGTTACTTCACTTCTTGGCCTGAGACGGACTTTGTTCCTTCTAGTACTTAAGGAGGTAGGGACTTCTCACTAGGAGGGAGTGGAGTGGGGCGTCAACATAGACAAGGGCTTGTGGCCTGCGTGATTGCCCCAAATAAAGGCATGTCAAGCATCCCCATGGCTCCATGCATTTTCTTCCATTTACCAGTGCCTTGAATGGACCTGCCCAGCCTAGTGAGGCTGCAAACCAGGCATGTGCTCTGCCCAGGAAATGAACTGGCAGCCTTTTGGTCTGCAGGTCAATGCTCAATCCACTGAGTGACATCATCCATGGCTTAATTTGTTTTATAAATTCAATTGCTGATAGATATGTATTTTCTGCCATTTTATTGTTCATAGTTTTGATTGTCTTTTTTTTCCTTAAATAAGCCCTTTAACATTTCACATATTAATTGTTTGTTGATGAAGAACTCCTTTAGTTTCTTTTTTTTTTTTTCTGTGAAGCTCTTTATCTGACCTTCAATTATAGCGTTGCTGGGTAGAGCAATCTTGGCTATAGTTCCCTGCTTTTCATGACTTTGAATATTTTTTGCCAATCCCTTCTAGCCTGCAAAGTTTCTTTTCAGAAAGCAGTTGACATTCTAATGGAACTCCCTTGTAGGTAACTAACTTCTTTACTTTTTCTGCTTTTAATATTGTCTCTTTATTTTTAACCTTTGGCATTTTAATGATGATGTGTCTTGGAGTGGGCCTCTTTGCATCCATCTTGTTTGGGAATCTCTGCTTCCTAGACTTGCATGTTTATTTCCTTCAACCAAATTAAGGAAGTTTTTGTCATTATTTTTTTGAATAGATTTCTAATTTCTTATTCTTTCTCTTCTCCTTCTGGCACCCCTATGATGCAAATGTTGGTATGCCTGAAGTTGTTCCAGAAGCTGCTTATACTCTCTTCATTTTCCTTTTTGGATTATTGTTTTCTTCTTCTTGTTCTGATTGGTTGTTTTTTGCTTCCTTATATTCCATATCATTGGTTTGATTCTCAGCTTCTTCCACTCTATTGTTGTTTCCCTGTAAATGTTCTTTATTTCAATCGGCAAGTGCTTCATTTCTGATGTATCTTTTTTATGCTGCTGAGACCCTCACCAAGTTCTTTGAGCATCCTTACAACCGGTGTTTTAAACTTTGCATCTGACACATTGCTTATCTCCATTTTGTTTAGCTTTTTCTGGAGTTTTGATCAGTTTTTTCGTTTGGGCTATGTTTCTTTTTCTCCTTATTATGGCAGCCTTCTCGTGTTTGTTTCTGTGTATTAGGTAGAGCTGCTTGATATCTGTGTCTTGATATCACGGCCTACTGCAGTAGATGTCTCGTAGGGTCCAGTGGTACAGCCTTCCCATCACCCAAGCTGGGTATTCAAGGTGCACCTTCCAGGTGGGCTGAGTAAATTCTCCTCTTGTAGTTGAGTCTTGATTGCTGTTGGCAGATCAATAGGATGGATTTACCCAGGCCAGACAGCTATAATGATTGGCTTTGACCACCTACCACCAAACTCCACCCTCCTTGGATAATCGGCTGTGCAGGAACATGGTGGTGGTGTTCTGATGTGGGCTGTAGTTGTCCACTGGGTGAGCTGGCCGTATGTTTTTCCAGATGATGCAGGCCAAGGTCAACCCCCTGTGTTTTCCCTGGGGCCACCCTGTCTAAGCTGTAGAGCAATCTGAGATGGCTGCCACTTGTGTTGTGCTTGGAGATTACCAGGTGAAACTAAGCTGTGAGCCTAGGCTGGCTGCTTCTAGTGAGCCATGTGTGTCTATGCTGCCATCTTGACTGGAAGTCCTTAAATTTTTTATAACTCCAGGTGACTTCAAAATGCACAGCAACATTTGCACACCAGTGTTCTATAGAAAAGAAGATCCAAAATGCCATTCCTTCTGCCCCTTAACACATGTTTCTTTATAAGTTTGCAGTGAACCATAACCTATGGCAGATGTGTTTATATCAATGATGGCCATGTAAAGTAAGGCTTGTAGGAAAAAAAAAATAGGCTTTAGTGTGAGAGTTCTGAGGACTGTTCTGTTGCTTTAAAAATTATTTGTACTCCCTTCCCTAGCCATCACTTAGATATTTGACGTTGTAACCTGCCTACAAACATGGAGGCCTATATAAAGTATTTGAAGTTTCTATACTTATCTATGTATCACCCTGTTGATGCACAATTTAGATCTTTGCATATACCGGAAACCTTTTGTGCTTCCTATGTTAGTATGAGAAATACAAATGCTTGATTTTTCACCTGCCATCTTCAATTTAGGTCAATGAATAAGAGGTATTATAGGCCCTCCCACCCAACTCTTTCAGATTGGCAAAAAGTGGGAGCTACAGGCAATCATAGATACACAGTGTGTTTGGAAAGGAAGCTGGATAAACCCTCGAGAACACTTAGTCTCTCAGGTGCTCTCAATCTCCCAGAAACTTTTGCCAGGTCATCAATTTCTTCTCTCTCCATTTTTCCATAATGTTGTCTTTATTCACGAGACGGTACTGGCAAAGAGAACCAAACAGGATGGCACTCTCCCATCTCCTACCCTCTAGAAAAACCCTGTGTTTGATCACCATGATTGCACTCAATGACTGAATTTCAACGGTTACTGAGTTGCCAAACCTAGAAAAGGGAATTCTGTACAGCTAGCTTTCAGTACGTGTATTATTATTATTAAAGCAAACATCTAATTTTCTCTCCAGACTCTGGAAAACTTGTAGAATTTGATAATAAGAAGGAACTCAACTTTACTGTGTTTTGGATGTGAAAACTGAAGCCCATGAACACACAGCTAATTAATAGAAAAGCAAGAATTCAAACTGAGATCTCCTAACCCTCACTGAGTGCTCTTTCTGCAATTGGAGCTACCACTCTCAGGACCGTTAAACCTCTTGTTGTCTGAGTTGTTTCAAAGCCCTTACTTGACAGCGGCAACAGGATTAGGGATTATGACTCATGAGGAGACTTGCTGAGGGTTTGAAATGATACCATGTCATCTTTCCTGTGTCTTATCTCAAATGGGTTTCCATGGTTTTACATTAAAATTCCACAACTTGAAAATTCTCTGTAAAATATCTGAGATGTTAGAAAAATATGGGGTGAGGATGGTATGGTTATGCAAGAAACAGATCTAATAACCAGCTTGTGGAATTGCAACACACTATCCTTACTTGGAAGATGATATTGTGCAGAAACTTCCATTTACTAAAACTATGGCATGATTACTAATATTGTTTAATATTTAAAATAACTTAAAAACCTTTAACACAAGATGACAACAGTGGTGTATTTGCTTTGGTAATTCAGCTAAATAGCACTTTGAATTATGTACAAATATTAAAAATGACAGCGGAATAATAGAGGAGAAAGGCAAGCATATATATTCTTCTTGTTTAAAAACATGGATTAAGGCTGTATACAAACATTCAGTATTCCAGCAGTGAATCATCATAAAATGTTCTGATTTTCTGATTTTGTCAAGTTGATTCTATAATGCTTAATTTCCCATATTACATCTGATGCTGGTTTTTAAAGAAATTACAAATTCCAACACTTGAGTGGTTGATACAAGTAGATGGCCATAAAGTACATTAGAATGTGATTGCCTTTCCTACAAGCCTTAATTTCAAAGTGTAAAAAAAAAAGCTGCAGTGAAGGAACTGATATAAAACTGTAACATATATCAAGTCCATGTTCTCTTGAATCTTATATATTGGTGGGGGAATATAATAATTAACAATATCATGTGAGGTCAGAGATAAATGATATCAAGAAAAGTCCAGCAGACTTGAAGGGAAAAATTGATATGAAATGCTTTTTAAATAGGTTGGTCAGAAAATGACTCCCTGATAAGGCATCATTTGGCAGAGATATTAATAAAGGGATCATGAAAACTACATTGCTGCCTGGTAGAAGAATGTCCAGCTTAATGGATAATAAATAATATTTACTATTTTTAAAAACTATTAAGAAGAAGCTCCCTAACTTCCAAATTTATCAATCAGAGTTTTTTTTTTGTTGTTGCAAAGCACAGAAATGGAATTTAGTAATAGCATGTTGAATAGCGGACAGATTTAGAGGGTTGGAAAATTCAGTGCATACATTCAGAGCCAGAAAAAAGAGGTTGAATGAAAAACACAGACTTTTACCAAGAACTAGAACCTCAGCAGCTGGACTTCTATCTGTGTTGAGCAGGGAACTTGGGCTTGTAGCAACTGGTTTAGCCACCGGAGGATATTCTTTAGTCTCCACCTTTTGCTTGCAGAAATCCAGAACGATCATGTCTGATTAGTGGAGCCTAGGTCATTCCAGGCCCTCTAGGAAAGAATGCAGGGTGATGAATAGTCGGCACTTTCAGTTTTTGTGGTTGGGGAATTGCTCTAACACGGAAAGGGCTTTATCTTCTGGGTGGTCATAAGGAATTACAAATTCTACTTACTACAGCAGGGATTTCTTATAATTCAAACATTTATTAACACTAATTAATTTGTATTATATGATCCTTGTTTGTTTAAAATATTAAATATTCAAAATAGGCTCTGTGTTTCATGAGGTTCAATACTCTGATGATCTAAGCGGGGGGGCTTGATGAGAAAGAATAAAAATTTGACTTCAGCTAAAGGGATTTACATTATATATAAGGATGTGTACATATAGTTTAATTTTGAAATGGATTATAGAGTTTTTGCTGGCTAAGTATGAAAGGATACCTTGGAATAAATGCAGTTTGCATTTGTAAATAGGTTGGGTATATGGAACTGATTCTGTTACCCCATGAGAACACCTACAATGCTGTTAACATTAACATCTAAATCTCAATTGCTCTAAAACCCAGATCATTTTCTGGGGACCCAGTCTACTCTCAAAAATCAAGTCTCCCTTGGTAATGTCAGATGTGTGTATCATGGCAGCATCACATGTGCTCTAGAATAAGGCTACTTATGCCCATGTCAATTCCTGGCACATTTGGTTGCCCCACCACCATCTTTGACATTGAAGACTTCTATATACAAATAATTCCCTCTGTTTCCTTCTAATTCTCAACTGGACCTCAAAGCAGCCTTGAATAAGCTCAGATTCTCATGGTCTCTTTTTTTTTTTTTTGTGAACAGAACTGTACCTTTCTCCTCCTATTCCTCCTTTCATAGAATTTTAAAGCTAGTTAATCAGTGCAAGTAAGGGGAGGATGCAATGTAATCACTTTTCTGGTGTTTATCAATACTCTTTCCCCACAGATCTTTGTCTTACTAGTATCATCACCATAAACAATAATGAAATGTCTCCTTTCCTTCAATCAAAAAATACCACCCCCGCAATATGCACATCCACAGATGACACTGCAAAAAAAGCTATCTTAGGCTTAGCTAAGTCACTCTGATACTCCCACACTCATAAATAATATGAACTAGGCTCTGTGATGAGTAGCTAGCTGTACACATTGGGTTTGTTTGGTGTCTAAAAAGACAATTACTTAGGTGTCTTTTACTCTAGCTAATGCAGAAGTGAAGATGTCCAAACTACCCAAAGTTCATGTTCCAGCAGATTTCTTTTTTTCAGATCCAAATTGAGAAGTAATGAGGTCTTGTTTTAATTAGTTAAATAAAATTGTTAAAATGTGGCACTAACAATAGGAATGTACCGGTCTGGCTCAATTCACATAAGAAATAGATTAAGAAAGTAGAAAACTCTGCTGTTTCATAATTGAGCAGTTTTGCTTAGCTGTTTTTGAGCAATTGGTAGCTTGGAGGGAAAAAAATAAAATGACATATCCACAGCTGCTTATAGTTGAAAACCTTGTATTTATATGTGCAGAGTCTTCAAGGAGATCAAATTACCTTTAAAAGAACTTTATACTTTTTCTTTATAATAGCTTATTATAGGAAAGAAAGGGATGAGTATTTGTACTACCATTTTTATAGATAAGAGGGTTGAATTGCTGAGAAACTGTGACAAAGAAAAAGGTAACTAATCTTCTAGACTGTCAGTCTCTGGCTTAAAACTTCTTATGGTCTATATGATAATTCTATTTAAAATGTAGAGTCTGGATATACACACACACACACACACACACACACACACACACACACACACACACACACACACCCCCCTATCATTTTATACAGATTTAATCAACCAGGATTTAATAGTTTATAAAGACATGATGTTAGTATTTTAATACCTTATATATGTGCTTCCCATCTTGATTTTTATTATTCAAATCCTTTGAAAACTGCTTTTTCTTACTTAAATTTATATTCAGTGAATCTTGAATTTCGTATTTTGTTCAGCCTGAAGGCATTTGGGAGTTTACAAGAACATGGATTTATATATAATGGAATTTAGTATAACAATTGTATCTTAGACTCTGAGTACCTCATTTCTAGCATTTCTGTAAGATTGTTGTAAATCTTTTCTTTAATATTGTTCCTAGAGAGTAACCCATGCCTTGTTAATTGACATTTTATTGTTAGCTTTGAACTAGAAGCAGATATTGTCTCTTATGTACTGTACAGGGTCATCAGTATATATTTTAAGCTCCATTTGTGAAACTGACCTGGTCATATCTTTTAATTTTTAAGCTAATGAGTATGACTTTTCTTCCAAATAATTATACAAACTTAACCAGTTGCAAAGAAACAAAAATTTACCTTTGAGACATGGAAGGTTTGTATTATTCTTCTTTTACCTAAAAACTAATACTGTAAAAGGATTAGAAAAATTAAAAAAAAATTTTTTCCCTCCAATCTAAATTGCATTTCTCAAAGGAGCACATGGAGCTTTAAATATTTTCACAACAATATTCCTGTGATGTGAGAAAATATTTTAATATTCTTTTTATTACCATCAACAAATATTGACTGAGATTTTATTATGCTAGGGAAGCAGGAGGGAGAGCTGTTTAAGGCTGTATAATCCTCAAGGCCACTTACAGGCTAAATGGAGTAGAGAAGACTTACTAAAAGATGAATAAAACTGCAAGTATACTAAGCATATTGCGTGTTGCTCACGTTACAGAAGCGCTCCTGCTTACAAACTTTCAAAGTAGGAAATATCATTGATGTGAACAATGCTACTGGCAAGAGCAGTTGCATGCCAACTCAGTGTGCCAACAACAGATGGTGTTGATGGCCTCTTGTATAAGCCATTTGGCCTTACAAATAGATGGGATTTTAAATAGTCTTTCTTATCCAAATGATTGTAAGCATCTGTATATGCCAAAATAATTCAGCAAAGCATACCAAAGACTGAAGTAGTTGGAGAATATGAGGCTTAAGGTACAATTTAATGAGAGAGTTAGACATATCAGTAGACAGAAGGAAAAGGGAATGAAGGGAACAAGGAAAGAGAGACAGAAATGTGAATGGCCACTTGGAGAATACTAAGTATACTTGAGAGTGTTAAGTGCAGTGTTACTTTAGATGCTTATTATACTACATATTGCATGACCAGGTACATAGAGGGCAGATAGAAAGTTTGAAAGTAGAGTTATGAATGCAAAGAAATGTGTTAAATGTATGAGATCTGTTACTGAGAGCAGGTTGAAATCAAGGCAACCAGTTTGGGGTGAGAAAGGAAGGGAACTCCATTTATTATGCATCTACTATGTGCTGGTTACTGTGGTATGTGCTTAACATATGTTTCTTCTTTTGACTTCAGAAACTACTCTCAGAAGGTAAGGTGCCATAAGCTCATGAGGTAATATTAAAAGGAATGGAAAAAAGAAAAAGTTTAAAAAATTTATTTTTCAATTACACTTTATATTCAATATTTTTTTATATTAGTTTCAGATTTATAGCATAGTGGTTAGACAATCATATGTTTTATGGAGTGACCCCCTGATATTTCAAGTAGCCACCTGGTACTGCACATAGTATTACAATGTTATTGACTATTTTCCCTAAGCTGTACTTGACATCCCTCTCACTATTTTGTAACTATCAATTTGTACTTCCTAATCCCTTCACCTTTTTCACTAAGTCCCCTCTTTTCTGGTTGTCATCAGTCTGTTCTTTGTATCTATGGGTCTGTTTCTATTTTGTTTGTTCATTTATTTTGCTCCTTAGAGTCCACAATTAGTAATATCATATGGTATTTAGCAGAAAGGAACAATTTGAATTTGACAGAGGTGAAGGTAAATGGGGTATGGGTCAAAAATATCTCAATGCCTTTGAATTGGGTTTTGAGACACAAACATTCAGGTGTTGGGAGGAGGAAGGAAAATAGTGATGACAAAGATAAAGAGCTTGAGTTAAAAAAAGACAATACGATACAAAGAATAATAGAAACCTAAGGATGACAACGTTTTAATACTGAAGAGCCTGTTTATAATTCATGCTCCCCTGCTTTTAGCATTATAATGTTCAATTATTAATATGGCTACTGGGGTTTGAATTATCTGTTTCTTTTACCTATAAACTTAGCTCCTTAGGGAGAAAAAATGGTGAGTCATGGCTCTTTTGAAAGATTCTGATTTTTCTTTTTAATTATCAGAGGAAAAAAATCATTAAATCATTGCTATAAAACAAGAAACCATTAACAGTCTCACCTAAGTGTTCCTTAACATTATCTGCTGATGCTCTTTTCCAAAGACCTTTTTCTAAATCTTTTCTTTTTTGCTATTTGATTTAATTCTTGCTCTCAATTCCTGGGAAACAGAGTCATTGAAAAACCAAGGAAACAGGCTAAAACAAACAAAATCCTCCCATTAAACCTGGTTATTTGAATAATATGAGATAATATCTTGGTTACTGCCTGTTATATCTCCAGCTTTGTCACTTACTAATCTGAAATCACAAACTCCAATTAAAACACATAGGAGAGTGAACAGGAAAATCACAAAATCTGGGAAATCTGAGGGTAATGTCATCAGTGACTCTTCACTGTAAATCTCAGTTCTAGTGAAAATAGTTTCTTTTTTTTTAAGTAAACATGGATATTTTTATTTTAATTTGATTTTTTATTGTATTTTCTCCATTACCATTTAGTCCCTTTATTAGCTGCTCTCATCACCCAGGCAATCCCCACACTGCTGTCCATGCCAATAAGTCCTTTTACATTTTTGCTCAATCTTCTATCTCCTAGCTGTCTGCCCCATCCCCCTAGCTGTCATCATGCCCGCTATGAGTCCATCTCTATTTTCCTTGTTAGTTCAGTTTGATCATTAGATTCCACATACGAGTGAAATCATATGGTATTTGTTTTTGTCTGATTGGCTTATTTCATTTGGCATAATGCTCTCCAGGTCGATTCATGCTGCCGCAAAGGGTAAAATTTCCTTTTTTTTTTTAATGGCTGAGTAGTATTCCTTTGTGTAAATGTCCCATAGTTGTTTTACCTACTCATCTACTGATGGACATCTGCTTCCAAATCTTGGCAATAATGCTGTAATGAACAGAGGAGTGCTTATGCTTTCTTGAATTAGTGTTTTGGGTTTCTTTGGATATATTCCCAGAGATGGGACTGCTGAGTCAAAAGGCAGATCCATTTTTAATTTTTTGAGGTATCTCTATACTGCTTTTGACTGGGGCTGCACCAGTCTACATTCCCACCAACAGTGCAAAAGGGTTCTGCTTTCTCCACATCCTCGCCAGCACTTGTTATGTGTTGATATATTGATAACAGCCATTCTGACAGGTGTGAGATGATATCTCATTGTGGTTTTAATTTTCATTTTTCTGATGATTAATAACATGCAGCATCTTTTCATATGTCTATTGGTCATCTGTATGTCTTCTGGAGAATTGTCTATTTAGGTCCTTTGCCCCATTTTTTAACTGAGTTGTTTGTTTTTTTGGTGTTGAGCCCCCCCACTTATTTATTTATTTATAAATATATATTTTATTGATTATGCTATTACAGTTGTCTCATTTTTCTCCCCTTTATTACCCTCCACACAGCACCCCCACTCCCATAGAAATTCTCCTCCACCCCTTAGTTCATGTCCATGGGTCATACATATAAATTCTTTGGCTTTTTCATTTCCTATGCTATTCTTAACCTTCCCCTGTATATTTTGTACCTACTATTTATGCTGCTTATTCTCTGTGCCTTTCTCCTCATTCTCCCTCCTCGCTCTCCCCTCTGATCTCCATTTCTGTGATTTTGTTCCTTTTTCAGTGTTTGCTTAGGTTGTTTATGGTTTTGATTTTGTTTTTAGGTTCAGTTGTTGATAGTTTTGAGTTTGCTGTCATCTTACTTGTCACAGTTTTGATCTTTTTCTTAGATAGGTCTCTTTAACATTTCATATAATAAGGGCTTGGTGATGATGAACTCCTTCAACTTGTCCTTACCTGGGAAGCAATTTATCTGTCCTTCCATTCTAAATGATAGCTTTGCTGGATACAGTAATCTTGGATGTAAGTACTTGTCTTTCATGACTTTGAATACTTTTTTCCAGCCCCTTCTTGCCTGCAAGATTTCTTTTGAGAAATCAGCTGAGAGTCTTATGGGAACTCCTTTGTAGGTAACTCTCTCCTTTTCTCTTGCTACTTTTAAGATTCTCTCCTTATCTTTATCTTGGGTAGTGTAATTATGATGTGCCTCGGTGTGTACTTCCTTAGGTCCAACTCTGGGACTCTCTGAGCTTCCTGGATCTCCTGGAAGTCTACTTCCTTGGTCAGATTGGAGAAATTCTCCTTCATTATCTTTTCAAATAAGCTTTCAGTTTCTTGCCGTTCCTCTTCTTCTGGCACCCCTACGATTCAGATGTTGGAACATTTAAAGTTCTTCCAGAGGTTCCTAAGCCTGTCCTCAGTTTTTTTTGAATTCTTGTTTCTTCATTCTGTTCTGGTTGAAAGTTTATCTCTTCCTTCTGTTCCAAATCGTTGATTTGAATCCTGGTTTCCTTCCCTTCACTCTTGGTTCCCTGTATACTTTTCTTTATTTCACTTTGTATAGCCTTCTCTTTTTTCTCCATTTTGCGACCATACTCAACCATTTCTGTGAGCATCCTGATTACCAGTGTTTTGAACTGTGCATCTGATAGGTTGGCTATCTGTTCATCGCTTAGCTCTATTTTTGGAGCTTTGATCTGTTCTTTCATTTGGGCTATATTTCTTCTTTCTCAGCACACCTCTTAAGTTGGAAGAGGTGGAGCCTTAGGTATTATCCGGGGCAGGGCAACCCAGGTCCAGATGGCTGCATTGTGATGCTGTATGTGGGGGAGGGGTCCAAGAGGGAACAATGCTGCTTGCTTGGCTCTTGGCTGGGTTTTAGTGACTTCCCCTGCTACCCACAAGCAAATTGGGCCATTGGGGTGCTCATTCCCAGGTGGTGGCTTTGTATACATTCTTGGACCCTGTGGGTATCCCCAGTGAACTCTCCTGTAAGGCTGGGAGTTTCTCCCCCTACAGCATTCCCCACAGTATTTTACAGCCAGAGGTTGTGAGGCTTTCTTTTCCCATGCTGGAACCCTGGATTGCGTGATCTCTCGCTCCCCAGCTGTTCCTCCTGGTTTATCCTCATGCAAATGTGGGACCACCTGGCCTGCCAACTGCAGCCTTGTCACACATCCTCTCCATCCTGGCTGCCAGGGTCCACCTCTATTACCAGTCTGCATGAATGTTTCTTCTTTAATTTCTTGGCTGTTGAACTTCCATTATAGTTCAATTTTCTGGTAGTTTGATTATTTCTTGTATTTAAATTTGTTGTTGTCCTTCTTTTGGTGTGTGAGGATGCAAACTGTATCTACCTATGCCTCCATCTTGGCTGGAAGATGGTGTTGAGTTTTGTAAGTTCTTTATAAATTTTGGATATAATACCTTGTCAGATGTATTGGTGAATATGTTCTCCCATTTTCTGGGTTTTCTTTTTATTTTGTTGCTGTTTTCCTTTGCTGTGCAAAAACTTTTCAGTTTGATGTAGTCCCATTTATTTATTTTTTCTTTTATTTCCCTTTCCTGAGGAGATATAGCTGATAAAATATTGCTATGAACAATATTCAAGATTTCGCTGCCTGTGTGTTTTTTCAGGATTTTTATGATTTTGGGTCTAACATTTAAGTCTTTGATCCATTTTGAATTTATTCTTGTGTGTGGTGAAAGAAGGTGATCTTGTATAATTTTTCTGCATGTAGCTGTCCAATTTCCCGCACACCATTTATTGAATAAAGTATATTTAACCCATCGAATGTGCTTGTTTACTCTGTCAAATATGAATTGATTAGAAAGATATGGGTTTATTTCTGGCCTCTATCCTTTTCCATTGATCTTTGTGTCTGTTTTTATGCCAGTACCATGCTGTTTTGATTTCTATGGCCTTGTAGTATAGTTTGATATTAGGTAATGTGATTCCTCCAACTTTGTTCTTCTTTTGCAGGATTGCTGTGGCTATGTGGGGCCTTTTGTGGTTCCATATAAATTTTTGAAATATTTGTTCTAGTTCTCTGAAATATGTCATTGGAATCTTGATCAGAATTGCATTGAATGTGTGGACACTTTAATGATGTTAATTCTTCCTATCTGTGAACAAGGTATGTGCTCCCACTTTTTTGTATCTCTTTAGTTTTTTTCTTTAGTCTTGTAATTTTTGTGTACAGGTCTTTTATATCCTTGGTTAGGTTTATTTCTAGGCATTTTATTCTTTTTGTTACAAATGTGAATGGGGCTCTTTTCTTAATTTCCCTTTTGTTATTTTTTATTGACATTTTAAAATGCAACTTATTTCTAGATATTGATTTTGTATCCTGCTACTTTGTTCAATTAATTTAACAGTTCTAGTAGTTTCTTGGTGAAACCTTTGGGGTTCTTTATGTACAGTATCATGACAAATGAAAATAATGATAGTTTTATTCCTTCCTTCCCAATTTGGATGCCTTTTGTTTCTTCTTGTCTGATTGCTGTGGCTAAGACTTCCAGTACTTTGTTGAATAAGAGAGGTGAAGGCAGACATCCATGTCTTGCTTCCAATCTTTAGGGGAATGCTTGTAGTTTTTGCCCATTGAGTATGATGCTGGCAGGGGGTTTGTTGTAAATGGCCTTTATAATGTTTAGGTATGTTTGTACCTAACTTGGCAAAGTGTCTCACTTTGTCAAGAGGTTTTTTTTAATCATAAATGGGTGCTGGATTTTATCAAATGCTTTTCCTGCATCTATTGATATGATCATGTGTTTTTTATCCTTCGTCTTGTTTGTGTGGTGAATCACACTCATTGATTTGTGAATGCTGTACAAACCTTGCATTCCTGGAATATATTCCACTTGGTCATGGTGTATGATCATTTTGATGACTTGCTGTATTCAGTTTGCTAATTTTTGTTGAGTATTTTAGTGTCCATGTTCATCAGGGACATTGGCCTATAATTTTCTTTTTTTGTAGTATCTTATCTGGCTTTGGAATTAGGATAATGCTTTCCTTGTAAAATGAGATTGGGAGCCTTCTGTCCTCTTGAATTTTTTTGCAATAGTTTGAGAAAGAGAGTTGTTAGTTCTTTCAGACTGTTGTTAAAATTTACCTGTGAAGTCATCTGGTCAGGGCTTTTTTATGCTGGGAATTTTTTTGATCACTCCTTCAATTTCATTAGATGTAACTTGTCTATTCAGATTCTCTGATTCTTCCTTATTGAGTTTTGGCACACTGTATGATTCTGGACATCTTTCCATTTCATCCAGTTTGTCCAGGTTTTTGGCATGTAGTTCGTAATATTATCTTATAATCCTTTGTATTTCTTTCATGTCAGTTATTTCTCCCCTTTCATTTTTCACTTTACTTGTTTGGGTCCTCTTTCTTTTTTTCTTAATGAGTTTAGTTAAAGGTTTGTTAATCTTGTTTATCTTTTCAAAGAATCATCTCTTGGATTCATTGATTTTTTGTATTGTTTTTTTTTTAAACTTTTTAAAATTTTGTTTATTTCTGCTCTGATCTTTATTATTTCCTTCCTTGTTCTCTCTTGGGCTTTGTTCCTTGTTTTCTTTTTCAAGTTTCTTAAGTGTGACGTTAGAGTGTGTATTTGACTTTTTTCTTGTTTTTTTGAGATAGGCTTGTAATATTGTGAATTTCCCTCTGAGGACTGCTTTCCCTGTGTCCCACAGACTTTGGATTGTTGTGTTTTTATTTTCATTTGTTTTAAGGTATTTTTTGATTTCTTCTTTGATCTCATTGTTGACTATTCTTTGTTTAATAAGATGTTATTTAGCTTCAATTTCTTTTCATGTTTTTGTGCTCTTCTTGTGACTGATTTCTAGTTTCATAACATTGTGGTAAGAAAAGATGCTTGATGTAATTTTAATCTTCTTAAATTTATTGAGACATGTTTTGTATCCTAACATGGAATCTATCTTAGAAAACCTTCCATGTACACTTGAAATGTATGTATGTCCTGCTGCTTTGGGGTGAAATCCTCTGAGGAAATCAATTAAATCCATTTGATCTAATGTTTTGTTTTAGGACAGTTTTCTTGTTGATTTTCTTTCTGAAAGATCAATCCATTGAAATTAATGGCGTGTTAAAAATCCCTGACTATGACTGTATTTCAGATGATCTTTCTCTTTCGTCTATCAAGATTTGCTTTACATATTTACATGCTGCTATGTTGGGTTCATAAGTGTTTACTAGGGTTATATCCTCCTGTTCAATGGTTCCCTTTATTATTATGTAGTGTCCTGCTTTGCCTCTTACTATAGTCTTGGTTTTAAAGTCTATTTTGTCAGATATAAAAGTACTACTTCCTCAGCTTTATTTTCTTCCTTTACATTTGCATGAAATATCTTTTCTATTACCTTTATTTTTGTCTGTGTGTATCTTTCAATGTGAGGTGGGTCTCTTCATGCAGCCTATATATGGATCTTGTTTTTTTTATCCATTCAGCTACCCTATGACTTTTGGTTGGTTGCAGCATTTAAGCCATTTACATTTAAGGTAATTATTGATAGATACAATATAATGCCATTTTATTGTTAGACTATTTTTCTCTGTTTTTTTCTTTCTCCTCTCCTTCTCCTTCTACTTCAAACAAGCCCTTCAACATTTGTTGCAGTACTGGTTTGGTGTTAACAATATTTACCATTTTCTGTCTTGTCTCTTTATTTCATCTTCGATACTAAATGATAACTTTGCTGTTTAATGTAGCCTTGGTTGTAGGTCCTTGCTCTTCAGTACCTTGCATATTTCACACCATTTCTTTTTGTCCTGAAATGTTTCTGTTGAAAAATCAGATGACAGTCTAACTGGAGCTCCTTTGTGGATAACTACCTGCTTTTCTCTTCGCCTTTAGGATTATCTCCTTATTTAAGCCTTGCAATTTTAATTATGTTATGTCTGTGTGTAGGCTTCTTTTGGTCCAACTTGTTTGGGACTCTCTGAGATTCTTTGGACTTGTGTGTCTTCCCTTCACCAGATTAGGAAAGTGTTTGGTCATTATTTTTTTAAATAGTTTCTCTATCCTTTGCTCACTCTCTACTCCTTCTGGTATTCCCATGATGTTGATGTTGTTATGTTTCATATTGTCCAAAATAATTCTTAAGCTCTCCTAATATTTGCAAATTATTTTTTCTATTTGTTCCTCTGCTTTGTGTTTTTTTTCTACCTTGTCTTCCAAATCAATGATTTGATTCTCTGCTTCATCTAACCTACTGTTCATTCCTTTCAGTGTATTATTCCAGATATTATATGCTTTATTTCTGACTAGCCCTTTTTATGGTTTCTATGTCTTTTTTTATGCTGTTGAGTATCCTTATAATCATTAAACTCTCAATCTGATAAATTGTTGGTTTCCATTTCATCTTGTTCTTCTTCTGTAGAATTCTCTTGTCCTTTCATTTGGTGTCTGTTTCTTTGTCTTTCAATTTGGCTCCTCTTTGTATTTGTTTCTATGTATTAGGTAGATCTGCCAAGACTCTGGCACAGGCCTTTGACAGATGCAGCTTGTGACTGGCTCTGTGCAATCTGTTTGAAGCTATCAGCAATCCACAGCTTATGGCTCTCTCTGCTGGGCCTCTGTGTGTACAGAAAGAACCATACTGAGCACCAACACCAGTTTTTACCAACACTGGCATGTGGGAAAATCAGCTAAAGTCTCAGAGCTCCCAGAGATCTGCCTTAGTTTTTAAACTTAATAATATAGCCGCCAGCTATACTCAGCAGGCTGACTTAAGGTCGACTTGTTAGGGCAGAGTAATTCCTGTGGGCAGGGCTATTGCTTCCCCTCAGGCTGATGACACTTCAAGGGAAGTGCTCTGCCTGAGAAAGATGGCTCCTGCAGTATGGGGAATGACTTGACACATGGGTCCTGGTGGCTGTTCCTTCAGTTCTCTCCCCAGAGCCACCAGCCATAGATTCTCCTTACGTGTCTCTAATCTACCTTGCCCTCCTTCTGCTGGAGCGCTGGGTAAGGCGGTGAAAATGAAATTTTGTGCATTTGCTTTTCAAGAGGTTTTCTATGTCTCCAGCTATCTCTCCCTGGCAGATAGAAACCCCATGGCTTTTCACAGCTGGATGTTATCTGGGTTCGTTTTACAGCTCTGGTGCTGTAGGCTGGGGAGCCCAGCTTGGGGTTTAGACCCTACACTTCTCAGGGGAGAACCTCACTGGCCATTGAAACATCCCTCTGGCATTTCAGCTGCTGCCCATGGGCGAGCCCTGCCAGCCCTCTCATGCCTCCTCTGCTCTCCCTAAGAGTCACTTGTGATAAAATGGTTTCTTCTGTCTGTCCTTGTTTATACAACTTCTCTCCAGCTAGTGTTCAGTTTGTTATTCAAGATGATTTCTCTACAATTTAGTTGTAATTCCAGTTTGGTCCTAGGAGGAGGTTAATGGAGCTTCCACTTACTCCTCTGCCATCTGGGTCCTGAAAAATAGTTCCTTATTTCAATAGTGAGGAAAGTGCTTTCCATGTTAAGGCCTCACTCAAAGATTTTGTTAATTACTTATATAACCTTATTATTACTAAGTTGATAAAAAAGCCATCTTGATTTTTCTTCCTAGACTCAATATACATAAAAATAGGTGTAGTTTGTGTCTTTAATCAAATAAATATGAGCTAAAAATGGTGGAGAATTTAATTAAAATAAGAGATAACGCCATTCCTGTGTAGTTTTAGCCTCAGACTTATTGTATTAAGAAATTATATGAATGGCTCACCATGCTTGTGATATGATTTATTATAGAAATGAGACTCTTCAAAAAGTGAGACAATAGGGAAATTAAAGCTATATTTGTATCATTAATAAAACATTACATCACATATTGAAAAATACCAATTGTGTTTGTCATTGTCTTTAATTGTACACATAGCAAGTAAATGATTTAGAATATGCAGTTTGAAAATATATATTTACTATTGTAATTGAAGGCATACTTAAAGTGGACTGTCTTTCACTTTTGTCTATGGTTGCAAAGCAAAACCATAGGCTTACTGTGAACACTGACCTGAGCTAATTCCACAAGAGCTAGAAGGGAAAGAGGCAAAGCAACTGCACATTTTGATAACATATGATAATATTATATTAAAATTATTATTTTATAATTTTTTTCTGTCAAAAAATTTACTTTATGTATAATTTCTAAATAATACTTAAGGAGGATATTTCCATTTTTTTTCAGAGACTACAAGGGATAAAAGAGGGTAGAATATTATCTTTTCTAATATTTGTTATCAAAACTTTTTTTTTGAAAAAACAATACCTGGAATATAGGAACCCTCAATAAATATTTACTCAATAATTGGCTATAAATGACTTAATCTTCCTGAATTCTTCTTTTCAGTATTCCTCCAATGTATTTTTTTAATTATTATTGTAGAGCAGACTATGAAACCTGGAATAAAGAGATATGGTAAAAAAGGCAATGAGACTTTTGGGGGTAAAGCTTTAGTATATAATTCTATTTAAGCCTATGCATTTAGGTTTGGGAAATGCCATTTATAAAATAATGGTCAACAAAAAACTATAAACTTTGGACCTACAGTGCTTATGAAAGCAATAACATTTATGGTAGAATTTATGCACTAGGACATTGGTTTCTAGGTTTAGCTGTTATTTGTCTGCAATACAGATGAGAGCTTTGTTGCTCTGGTTGAAGTAGGGCTAAGCCATTTTGAGGCTATGCTTTCTTGGCACCCAACTTCCCCTATGACAGCTATAGAGGGGCTCTGAAGTATAGTGTTGAAATATGACTTAGAAATAAGCTATGTGGGCTTCATGGAAACACAAGTATTTGTTGAATGACTGACTGAATGAATGAAAGTATGAGTACATGAATTACTATAACCTGGATCACTATAACCTGGAATGATTATTAAAAGGCTTTGTTTAGAAGATGGAACCTAAAAGCAAAAAGTGTAAAGAAAAGCGATATTGTTAAAATATATTTTTAAACTTTAAAGAAATATTTTTCCAATTACACTTTACTTACAATATTATAGTAGTTTCAAGTGTGCATCATAGTAATTAGATATTTCTATAACTTATGAAGTGATTACCCTGATAGGTCTAGTACTCATCTGACACCATACATTACATTACATACAACAATTACATTATTACTGACTAGATTCCTTATGCTAAACTTTACATCCCTGTGACTATTTTTATAACTGCCAATTTGTACTTCATAATCCCGTCATTTTTTTTTCATCCATTCCTCCAAACCTCCCTCCATCTGGCAACCATCAGATTGTTCTCTGTATCTATGAGTTTCTTTCTGTTTTGTTTGTTTTGTTTTGTTTTTTAGAGTCCATATATAACTAAAATCATATGGTATTTGTCTTTCTCTGACTGACTTATTTCACTTAGCATGCTAACCAAATGGTGAGATTTTATTTTTTTTAATAGCTTATATTCCATTGCATATATGTATCACATCTTTTTCCATTTGTTTTTCAATGAACACTTAAGTTGCTTCCATATCTTGGCTATTACAAATAGTGCTGAAATAAATATAGAAATGCATACATCTTTTTTCTTTTATTTATTTTTTAATTTTTAAAAAATTAATTTATTTTTTCAAATACATTTGTCTCTGCCTACCCCCCACCACTTTCCCTTGCTCCCTCCCTCCCTTCTTCCCGCCCTCAACTCTTCCCCTTTGGTTTTGTCCGTGAGTCCTTGTTATATGTTTCTTTTCTTTCCCCTTCCCTTCCTTTCCCCCCGCCCCTCCTTGTCTCTGTTGGTTTCTTTTCCTTTCAGTGTTGTAGGTCTTATTTTCCTTGCATCTTTCTATTGTTGGTTAGGTTCCACTTATAGGTGAGATCATACGGTATTTGTCTTTTGCCCCCTGGCTTATTTTGCTCAGCATAATGCTCTCCAGTTCCATCCATGCTGTTGCGAAGTTTAGTAGTTCTTTTTTTCTTTCTGCTGCATAGTATTCCATTGTGTGTATGTATCATGACTTTTTGATCCAGTCATCTACTGATGGGCATTTATGTTGCTTCCAACACTTGGCTATTGTCAATCGTGCTGCTAGGAACATTGGGGTGCATAGGTTCTTTTGTATTGGCGTTTTGGTGTTCTCAGGGTATAGTCCCAGCAGGGGAATCACTGGATCAAAAGGCAGTTCCATTTTCAGCTTTCTGAGGAAATTCCACACTGCTTTCCACAGTGGCTGCACCAGTCTGCATTCCCACCAACAGTGGACTAGGGTTCCCTTTTCTCCACAGCCTCGCCAGCACCTGTTGTTTGTGGATCTGTTTATGATGGCCATTCTGACCGGTGTGAGGTGGTACCTCACTGTGGTTTTGATCTGCATTTCTCTGATGGCTAGTGATGCTGAGCATCCTTTCAAATGCCTCTGGGTCCTCTGTATCTCCTCCTTGGAAAAGCATCTGCCCAGGTCCTTTGCCCATTTTTGGATTGGATCGTTTGTCTTCTTGGAGTGGAGTTGAGTGAGTTCTTTATATATCTTGGAGATCAAACCTCTCTGATGTATCATTAGCGAATATATTTTCCCATATGGTTGGCTCCCTTTTCATTTTGCTGATGTTTTCTTTAGCCGTGCAGAAGCTTCGTCTTTTGATGAGGTCCCATTTGTTTATTCCCTTGCTTTAGGAGACATATCAGTGAAAAAATTGCTGCGTGGGATATCTGAAAGTGTCCTGCCAGTGTTCTCCTCGAGGACTTTGATGGTGTTGAGACTCATATTTAAGTCTTTTATCCATCTTGAGTTTATTTTTGTGTATGGTGTCAGCTGATGATCCAATTTCTATTTTTTGCATGTAGCCGTCCAGCTCTCCCAACACCATTTGTTGAAGAGGCTGTTATTGCTCCATTTTATGCTTCTGCCCCCTTTGTCAAATATTAGATGCCCACAGAGACCTGGACTTATTTCTGGGTTTTCTATTCTGTTCCACTGGTCTATGGGTCTGTTCTTGTGCCAGTACCAGATTGTTTTGAGTATAGTGGCTTTGTAATACAGTTTGATGTCTGGTATTGTGATCCCTCCTACTTTGTTTTTCTTTCTCAAAATGCTGAGGCTATTCGGGGTTGTTTATGGTTCCATATAAATTTTTTAAATGTCTGTTCTATTTCTGTGAAATATGTCATTGGTATCTTAGCATACATCTTTTTGAGTTGGGAATTTGGGTTTCTTTGTATAAATACTCAGAATACCAAGAAGTGGAGTTGCTGAGTCATATATTAGTTCTATTTTTAGTTTATTGAGGAACTGCCATACTGTTTTCTAAATGGCTGCACCAATTTACAATTCCACCAATAATGCATGAGGTGTCTCCTTGCTTTACATTCTAGACTACACCTTTTTGTTGATTTATTGATGATAGCCATTCTGACAGGCCTGAGAGTATATCTCATTGTGCTTTTAATTTGCATTGCTCTGATCTTTAGTGACACTGAGCATCTTTTCATATGTCTATTCACCATCTGTATGTTCTCTTTGGAGAAATGCCTATTCAGATCCTCTGTCCATTTTTTAAATCAGAATTTTTCTGGTGCTATGTTGTGCAAGTACCTTATATATTTTGATATTAACCCCTTATTGGGTGTATCACTGGTGAATATCTCATCCATTTTGTAGGATGATGGTTTCCTTCACTGTGCAAAACTTTTAGTTTGATGTAGTCCCATTTGTAATTTTTTCTTTTGCAATCTTTGCCCAAGGAGACATATACAAAAAGATATTGCTAAGAGTGATGTTAAAGAATTTACATCAAATTTACATCTTTACACAAAGAATTATGTTCCCTTATAGGAGTTTTATGGTTTTGGCTCTTACAGTTAAGTCTTTAACTCATTTTGAGTTTATTCTTGTATATAGTAAAGAAAGTGGTCTAGTTTCATTTTTTGAATGTAACTGTCCAGCTTTCCCAATACCCTTTATTGAAGAGACTATGTTTACCCCATTGTATGTTCTTGCCTCCTTTGTCATATAGGCATTGGTTTATTTCTGTGTTCTCTCTTCTGTTCAATTCATCTGTTTTTATGCCAGTATCATGCTGTTTTGATTACTATAGTCTTGTAGTATAGTTTGGTATCAAATACTACATACCTCCAACTTTGTCCTTCTTTCTTAAGATTTTTTTTTTTTTTTTTGCTTTTCAGAGTCTTTTGTGATTCCATATACATTTTAGGATTATTTGTTCTAGCTTAGTAAAAATGCCATGGATATTTTGATAGAGAATGCAATGACGCTGTAGATTGCTTTGGCTAGTTTAGAAATTTTAATGATGTTAGTTCTTTCCATTAATGAGCACAGTGTATGAGTAATATTGATAAGAGAATTTTCTAGGTTTGTAGGAGAATTAGGAAAAACATGGATTATAAATACCATATGTGCAGGTACCATTGTTGTACAAGATCTGAACTTATGTTTTGGGTTGGGAAAATGAAAAGTTAAGACATGGTCCAGTTTTTAGAGAGTGTCTTAGTCTGCTTAGGCTGCTGTAACACAATACTGGAGAATGGGTGGCTTACAACAGACTTATTTCTCACAGTCCTGGAGGCTAGGAATTCAAGCTCAAGTCACTGGCAGTGCCCGTGTCTGGTAAGAGCATGCTTCCTGGTGTGCAAATGTCCGTTTTCTCATTGTATCCTTACACAACAGAAAGGAGAGAAAGAAGAAGGCTCTCTCCTGTCTCTTCTTATAAGGCCACTAATCCCATCATGAGGGCTTTGCCCTCATGTTCTAATTATCTTTCATGGGCCTCGTATTCAAATACCATCTCATTGGGGATTATGATTTCAACCTATGAATTTGGGCATGAGGACACAAACACACCATTTATTACAGAGGTCTTTGAACAGAGTTTAGAGTGTGTGTTCTATTTTGAAATTGATTGTGGATGTTTTTTGAGAAAACAAAGAAGTAGGCGGAAGATAATGTGATGACAGGAATATGTAGCAGGATTAATGTGCTTTTGAATACATCACAAATTAGTACAAGAATTGAGGTAGACTTTGAACTAGGGAAATGTTTTAAGAAGTTATTGTAATAACTCAGGAATGGGTTAATGAACACTGAAATTGTAGTCATGGCAATGGGAATACAACTTAGTAGAGACAGGGAGAGAAATCAGGAATATATTTGATGGCAGAAGTCAGCCACTTGCATTTGGCCACAGATTAGAAAGCTGTAGTGAATTTCTGCTGAATATCCTCTGAGGTGCAAAAATAACTTTGTAATGTGCTAGTGAAACACTGTGGCTGTTGGCCCCAGATGGCTCAGTTTGTTGCAGCTGTAAATCACTGTATAAATACCTTGCAATAAGAAACTCTGATGTCAGATACAAATTGTGTAAAACTGAAACAGAGTACATATGGTACTCTAAAAAAATAAATATAAACAATTTAACAGGAAGAGAATTTGGCACAAATATATTAATTGGAAGTTAAACCATTCACCTGTGTGGATCATCTACTATGCCCACATCTAGTTATGCTGCTAGAGATTAACACTCACTGAAAAAAAAAGAAACCCATAACATTTGCATTTGACAGAGATATAGTTCTCTTCAATTTTGTGGATTTAATATGTGAAGTCATTTTAAATGTTAATGGCAAATTGCTACAATTAGAAAACTATACTCCCATAAATTTTGACCATAAAAAATGGTTACTGGTAATTTTAAGGTGTTATAACCATTCCATTTTACCTGATATGACTATTATAGGACAGCAGAAGGTGGCAAAGTTTTCCACAGGAAATATCCTATTATCTTGAAATTCAGCAAATACTATAAATGCATAGATGTCAAAGTGTGTGCCATACATTTTTTTCTGTAATATTTAATCAATGCCACTACTGCCATCAGCAGAAGTGCATTCTTCAACTGTTTGGATTGGAACCTAAAGAAATATGATTTCTGAATAGTGTAAACTGAAAATAAAATGATGACTTTTATACTAGGGGGCAAATTAAAGAGGGTAGTGATGTGCACTAAATCTATGGATCTGTGAAATTACTCAGAATTACATGATTTCTATCATCATGTACAACTTCCATTATGAATAGCCCTGGAGGATCCCCATAGCTGGCTATGGGACTGATAAGCACTAAAAATGAGAGAGAGAGAGAGAGAGAGAGAGAGAGAGAGAGAGAGAGAGAGAGAGAGAAAGAAGAAAGAAGAAAGAAGAAAAAGAAAGAAAGAAAGAAAGAAAGAAAGAAAGAAAGAAAGAAAGAAAGAAAGAAAGAAAGAAAGAAAGAAAGAAAGAGAAAGAGAGAAAGAGAGAAGAAAGAAAGAGAAAAACTTTTCCATGATGCATCTTACAGAATGGCTGAAAGGCCAAGTAGTAAAGGACTAGTTTTTGTGCCTCAGTATGAACTTCCCTCTAGCATTCTATAGTTTTAATATAACTGTCTCTCTTCTGTCATTCGCATCTTTGTTTCATTATCCTCATACTTTTCAGGCTTTGGAGTATGACACCAAGAATGTTTTGGGTTTTTTTTTTTGTATGGAGAACTTAGGTTCTCCATGAATTTTGTAGTAAGACAGTTGAGAAGAGACAAAGAGTGAAGCCAACCTAAAGCTGGGTTGAGAAGGATACCAAGACTGGCTTTGGTGTCTTACCACTGCTCATTTATTGCTTTTCTAAGATCACTGTTTGTCTTTTTCCCAGTTTTAATGGACTGAATTTTGTCCCTGTCAACTTCCTCTGTTGACATCCTAACCCCCAGTATCTGAAAATGTGACTGTATTTGGAGATAGGGCCTTTAAAGAGGTGAAAAGTTAAAATGAGGCCATTAGGTTGGGCTCTATACAATTTGAGTGGTATTGTTATAAGAAAAGAACTACTACTCCAAGCAATCCTCCTTATTTTAGGATATATATATTTTTAAAATCATTATTTTTAATATGAACGGATGCCATCAATTCCTGAGTGCTTTGAGGATTCTCTTGAATAAATAACATTTACTTTTGGCATTGTGCCCTATGGTTTTTCAGGTAGTTTATGTCATTACCACTAGCCTATCTATTCAAAAAATTTGCTGTTATTGTCTCCTGTTCTTCCATCACCTCTTCTGTCTTGAAGTCTCTGTTGTATTATTTTAGAGGGTTTTGAGAAGAAAGCAAATTTGTATGCTCAATTTTCTACTCTAATATTGGAAGTGTCAACATTTTTTAAATCTATTGCTCTCTTATTATATGTATATATTTCTGTATGCTACGTTAAATTCATCTTTAAAAAAGGAGGTAAAAGGAATAAAATAAATAGACTACCTTATTTAGAGTTCTACATGTGTCTAAACTCTTCATCATATAACAGCTGATGTTTTGGTTTAGTGCTACATTATGAAAATGTGAAATGCTTTTAATTTAATTCTTTGAAAGTTATCTTATTTCCATGTTTTTGAAGGACACCCCAAGATCTCCTTTTATGCATTCCCAATGGCAACAGTTCCTACTTCATCATTCATCCTGGAGCTGACTTTCCTAAAGTACATGTCTATGTGCTTAGTGACATCTCATTTTTAGTCAGACAAATTGACTTTACTCCTGGAAAATACCCAGGGAGTAGAGTGAAAATATACTCTAGATTTGGCTGTTCCAAAAAACGTTTCACTTTGAGATATTAGCTGTTTTGAAACAATAGGAACTTGGTTGTGTTATGAAATGACATAGGTTTAGTTGATTTTTAAAAAGCCTTTTTAAAGTGTGGTCTCACTAGCAACCAGAGGTCTGGTCATTCTGTTTGCATTCCATGTATGGAGGTTTTAAATGAATGAAACATGTCACCTGTGCAGTGAGGTGTGTATTGTGCTGAGCTGTCTCAGGGTCAGTCAAGTGTGAGGAAACTTCCTAGAGATGTTCTATACTCAAAAGAAAAAAAATATTTCTGAGAGGTTAATCTTAAATCATGGTTGACCCTCTTTTGGTTTGGTTTGATCTGAGATAATGTATAAAACAGGCATTTTTTTTAAGCAGAAAGCACTACATAATTTTTATTACATTCTTAAAATTATTATATACTGTGCTGAACTTTGAAACATGTTCTAATTTATGTACATTACTTTTTTAAAGTATATTTTATTGATTATGCTATTACAGTTGTCCCATTTTTTTTCTCCCTTTAATCTTCTCCATCTGGAACCCCCCGTCCCACCAGCATTCTCTACCACCATGGGTAGTACATATAAGTTCTTTGGTTTCTCCATGTCCTATGCTATTCGTAAGCTCACCCTGTATATTTTGTACCTACTATTTATGCTGCTTATTCCCTGTACCTTCCTTATCATTCTTCCCCCACCTCCTCCCTGCTGATAACACTCCATGTGATCTCTATTTCTGTGATTGTTCCTGTTTCACTTGTTTGCTTAGTTTGTTTTTGTTTTAGTTTTTGTTTAGGTTCACTTGTTGATAGTTGTGTTTGTTGTTATTTTACCATTCATGGTTTTTCATCTTTGTTTTCTTAGATAAGTCCCTTTAACATTTCATATAATAAGGGCTTGGTGATGATGAACTCCTTTAACCTGACCATATCTGGGAAGCACCTTATCTGCCCTTCCATTCTATATGAGAGCTTTGCTGGATACAGTAATCTTGGATGTAGGTCCTTGTCTTTCATGACTTGAATACTTCTTTCCAGCCCCTTCTTGCCTGCAAGGTTTCTTTTGAGAAATCAGCTGAGAGTCTTATGGGAACTCCTTTGTAGGTAACTCTCTCCTTTTCTCTTGCTACTTTTAAGATTCTCTCCTTATCTTTATCTTGGGTAGTGTAATTATGATGTGCCTCGGTGTGTACTTCCTTAGGTCCAACTTTGGGACTCTCTGAGCTTCCTGGATCTCCTCGAAGTCTACTTCCTTGGTCAGATTGGAGAAATTCTCCTTCATTATTTTTTCAAATAAGCTTTCAGTTTCTTGCCGTTCCTCTTCTCCTTCTGGCACGATTCAGATGTTGGAACATTTAAAGTTCTTCCAGAGGTTCCTAAGCCTGCCCTCAGTTTTGTTTTGTTTTTTTTTTTTTGAAATCTTCTTTCTTCATTCTGTTCTGGTTGAAAGTTCATCTCTTCCTTCTGTTCCAAATCGTTGATTTGAATCCTGGTTTCCTTCCCTTCACTCTTGGTTCCCTGTATACTTTTCTTTATTTCACTTTGTATAGCCTTCTCTTTTTTCTCCATTTTGCGACCATACTCAACCATTTCTGTGAGCATCCTGATTACCAGTGTTTTGAACTGTGCATCTGATAGGTTGGCTATCTGTTCATCGCTTAGCTCTATTTTTGGAGCTTTGACCTGTTCTTTTATTTCTTTGTCTTAGCACACTTATTATGTTGGGAGTGGGTGTGCACGGAGCCTTAGGTATTCACCAGAGCAGGGCAACCCAGGTCTAAGTCACTGCATTATGGCACTGTATGTGGGGGAGGGGTCCAAGAGGGAACAATGCTGCTTTCTTGGTGCTTGGCTGGGTTTTAGTGACTTCCCCTGTTACCCACAAGCAAATTGGGCCATTGTGGTGCTAATTCCCAGGTGGGTGGCTTTGTATACATTCTGGGACCCTGTGGGTCTCTCCAATGGACTCTCCTGTGAGACAGGGAGTTTCTCCTGCTGCCGCAGCCCCCACAGGCAAGTTTTGAGGCTTTCATTTCCCATGCTGGAACTCTGGGTTGTGCGGTCTGTCTCACTCTCCAGCTATTCCTCCTGGTTTATCTGCATGCAAATGCAGGACCACCAGGTCTGCCAGCTTCTGCCTTGCCATGCATCCTCTCTGTCTCTCCTACCAGTCTGGATGAATGTTTCTTCTTTAACTTCTTGGTTGTCGTATTTCCATACCATTCAATTTTCTGGCAGTTTTGGTTGTTTTTTGTTTTTAAATTTGTTGTTGTTTGTCTTTTGGTTGTTTGAGGAGGCAGAGTGTATCTATCTATGCCTCCATCTTGGCTGGAAGTCTCCTAATTTATGTATGTTACTTTTAAAAGCTACTTTTGGAAAAGAGACTGGAAAGTTATTTTTCATAATAAGTTTAGGGTTCAATCAGTTCTTTAGAATTCTGTTTGTAAGATACTGTTGTGGTCCAGACTCTTGGCATCTTCTCTCATGTGGGCATGGATGAATTAGAAGGAGTGGGAAACAAGCTTCTGGGCTTTTAGGCCTCCCCTGATCTGAAATGTGAGTTTTGAATGAAAGAAACTTAGTAGGCAAAATTTTACCCACAAGTACCAGATAATGTATCAAGATGAATGCAAACATTTAAGAGTTTGCTAAGTTTATCTTGTCAGCAGTTACTTGGATAAACAATTACTACCAGCGTGTGTCCTAAAAGGATTAATGACTTCAATATCCTATATATGATATTTGTCAGTTTTTAATGTACTCATTCTAGTGAGGGTCTAGTTGTATTTTACTAGAGTTTTCATCTTAATCTCCCAGTTACAAATAATGTTGAGCATTGTTCATGCACCTACTAATCATCTAAATCTTTTTTTAGTAAAAAGTCTGTTCAAATATTATTTGATAATTACAATTATCAATTGTAAAAGTTCTTTATATATTCTAGAGACAGCCCTTTATAAGATATGTGTTTATATTTTCTCCTAGTTTGTGGCTTATCTTTTCATTTTCTTACCAGTGTCCTTTGAAAAGTAAAATGTTTTAATTTTGATAAAGTTCAAATTAAGAATTTTTAAAAAGCATTCAAGTTCTTTGTTTTCTATTTTAAAAACCCTTGCCTAATGCAAGGTCACTACCAAGTTCTTTTTTCCTAGAAGTTTTATATTTTATATTCAGGTCATGGCCCATTTTGACTTCATTTTTGCATATGGTATGAGCTGCATATTTTTTTGGCATATGATATTCAAATTCAGTGGGGAAAGGATAGTCTTTTAAATATATGTGCTAGTTCATATGTATTCAGGTACATCAGGATGATGAGTTCTTGTGGGAAGGCACATACATCTGTGAAGGAATGTATACTGTAGGCTAAAGCAGTGGGTCAAAGCACCGCACTGGAGCCATACTCACCATACTCATGGATATAAGACTGGGTGTCTCTCTCTCTGCCATATATATAAAACATATTTACATATATATTACATATTTATATGTATATATAAATTATCTACATAAATATATTAATTATATTTTCTTTAATGTATCCATTTGCCCCTTGATTAGAATATGGGTTAACTGTATGATCTTGAGGATATAAGCTAAGTCATCTGTACCTCAGTTTACCCATCAATAATGTGGGGATCAAGTCATACTGCTTTATAGAGTTCTTAAAGGAGTTCAACAAATAATGCACAGAAATCACTCAAATATCAGACATTATTATGGGCATCTGTTCCTTCCCAGTGAATATCCTGAGCAGCTGGCTCACTCAGACAGGAACAAGTCTTCATAAGGTCATTCAAAGTCTTGTTCTTGCCTCATCTGTTCCTTCTGAACAATAAAGAATGTCCATGCAAATATCTAGTTACTTTCTTGTAATTAACAATTTTGGAAGTGGTTCTTCTATCTCAGTAGTTTACAAAGACATTAAAGATGATTAACTGAGAATGACTGAATCTACATCTTGAAATTAATTATATGCAGATTACTAAGCAGTTCACTTAAGCATAAACAGTTAAAAATGATATGCAGATAAGTTCATTCCTCTTTCATATTTATTACCAATTATTTTTCCAGAGGCTTTGAAAAAAAAAACACTCTGCCACTACTCCTAAGGAAATTGTCTTTCTACTTTTTTATCCATGTCTGTTTTCTCACTGCCTTTGTGGTTGTAGTCCATTGATCCACCTGTGTATTGCGTGCTGGGCAAGGACCTGATCATCTAATTTGCTTCATGTCAGCATTGTCGCTCCCTTTATTTAAGTCTGATATACTAAGATGACAAGGATTTCTAAGACCCTCTCTGTATTTTTATGAGTCTAATAAGTAACTCTCTTCTTATTTGTTATTATAGATATTTAAGCAACTTCCTTAATTATTGCAAATGTGTTGGCTCTGGCCACCTATTACAAAATGTCTCCTTTACATATTGGTCTGCAATGAGGAACTTTACAGAACCTCCTGGACAGGACCAGTTACATACTTTATGGGAAAAAGTGTAAAACAAAAATAGGTAGTTCTTTGTTTAAAAATTATTAAACAAAGTCATGACAGCAGAGAATTTCAAGGTCATGACAACAGAGAATTAAATCAAGAAGAGCTTTCTAAACATGGGCCCTGTGTAATTCTGTAGGTTACACACCACAAAGTTGGCCTAGAAACTGGATTTTGGTGAGAAGGAAAGAACACCCACATGGGTGCTTCTTAAAAGTATCTGACCTATTGCTTAGAAAACTCAACTCAATCATTACATTTTCTGCTGTATCATTTCATGTTCCATCTTCTGCCGTCTTTCCAACCCCAGAGGTAGCACTGTAGCTGAATATCTACTTTCTGACTTAATGGTTTTTGTGGTTTAATAATTTTATGCACACATATGTTTTCTGATTATAAGAGGAAACAAGGTTAGCCCTGTGATGCTGATGATAAATGTGTATTGAACATCAAACTGTGTATAGCCTTATGCTTTGCAGTATATAGAGAAAGCTAAAAGGACATAATCCATACACTGCTTTAGTTGCTTTCATGTACCAGACTCTATCTACTACTGGACCTGAATTATTTATTCTTTCTGAACCAATCCTTAATTTTCTTATCAGTAAAAATGGAGATAGTAAGGTAGAGTTGTTATTGTTATAGGGAGAATAAAGTATATTTAAGTCATTTAGAACAGTGCTTGACACATAGTGAATAATAAAAAAATATTAGTTATTTCCCTTGGTTTTTATATCTGGACCAGGAGAAACATACAGCATTCCTACTCATGGATTTCATGCCCAGCATTTGTTCAGTATAAGATTTTTGTGCCCACACAAGCTACTTTTCTGTGTGTCAAACATAAAGCAATAAATATCAACCCTGGGAATACTTTAGGATTAGAATCTATGAAAATGTTTATCCACTGATTTAGAGTCTTTTGGCAAGCGACCGGGGTATAAATGTGTATACATGTGTTTATTAAATGTGGCACAAAGAAACAGCCTGTGGCCTTCCCTTCCTTCCTTCCTTCCCTTTCCCTCCCCACCTCTCTTTCTTCCTCTTTCCCTTCTTTTTATCAATCATCTATCTATCAATCATCTATTTATCATCTATCTGTCTTCTATCTATCTATCTATCTATCTATCTATCTATCTATCTATCATCTACATATCATCTATCATCTATCTATCTAATCTATCTCACCTATCTTGGTGGTGGAAGATGGTGACACTTTGCTAGACTTTAGGAATTCATTAGCCTCAGAGTATACTGAAGGAAAGAAAAAAGAAAATAAGACATATTAAATCTATGGAAACACAAAGGAGATATAAGAATGTAATCTGAGCTCAGGGGTAGGGAGGGATCTCTGGGAAGCCCTTAGGAAGGAAGTTACTTCTGAGCTAGGACTTAAAGGATGGATTGGAATTAAACAAAAGAAAACTGTGTTCCAAATGGAAAAAAAATAGTATACACAATGTGGATTTATGCTTTTTAAAGTTCCATAGGAGTTTTGGTGTAGAACTAGGGTTGAAAAATTTTAATTTAGAATTGCTTATTAATTCAGAAAATCTGGATAAGGAAACAGAGAAACCAGAAGAACTATGATAATCTCTTTAGCTCTGCCTGTTGTCTAACCTATGCTTATATCCCAATTCCTCAGTACATCCTGGTGAATTTTTCCTTTTGTTTTTGACCTTAAATGGGGACTAAACCAACCATATAACTTTTATGTTTTGTGGTTATGACAATTATCTGAGGAGCCTAATAGTATCCTGGGACTATATTGAGACACTGAGTTTATTTTTCTGTTTGAGTGATGATTTTTTTCTTTAAAAGTAACATGTTGGCCATTTATGAGTTATTTTATTATCTGTCTCAGGGTCTGTTCCTCGCCTGTTTTCTCTTAGTCTGATCTTGTAAGAGAATATTCTGAGATAATTCAGTTTAGATGAATTGTTCTAGGTCACATTAGCTTATAAATTATGGAGCCTGGACTGGAACTCCAGTGTGCTCAGTCCAAGATCATATTTCTTTCTACTCTGTTTCAATAAAGCTTAGAGACATTATTCATAACTTTATTTTGTTTTTTGAACTGTTCTCTTCATTCTTATCCTATTTGTCATCTATCAATAGAAGAAATTTTGGGGTAAAAAGAGGGTTTGGGCTGTGGTGATAACAGGTCTCCAATGGCGGCCCCTGCAGTTCCCCACTGCTACACTGCATGCCACTCCTCACAGGAAAAGATAGCGTTACAGATGTGCCTTGGCTTACAGTGGGATTATGTCTTGATACACTCTTCATAAATTGAAAATATCATTAGTCAAAAATGTATTTAATACACCTTCTCTGCCAAACAGCACAGCTTAGCCTAGCCTATGGTAAGTGTGCTCAAAACATTTACATTGGCCTACAGTTAGACAGTATTCTTGAGTTTCACCTCAAGAATAATTGCATGTCTATGCTCACCAGAAGCAGGAGACACAGATGGGTGATTTCTGGACATGATGGAATGCAAAAATCACAAAGAACACAATACCCACAAATGCTGGCACCAAAATACATTGTAGAGCATCAGCTGTTTACCCTAATGGTTGTGTGACTGGCTGGGAGCTGTGGCACACTACCACTGCCCAGCATCAAGAGCAAGTACTATAGTGCATATTTCTAGCCCAGGAAAATATCAAAATTCAAAGTACAGTTTTTACTTAACACATGTTGTTTTTGCACCATCATAGAGTAAAAAATCATAAGTTGAGCCATTGTAAGACAGGGACTGTCTGCATATCAACCTCTTTGAATCTGAGCTGCTTTTGTGACTGTTTTGACCAATCGAATGTACTGGGACTTGTGAGTCCAGGACTTAAAAGGACTGATAAGTCCCATTCCTGTCCTCTTGAAACACTCACTCGTGTGCTGTTACTTATGAAAACCCAATTGTCATGCTATCAGCAGCATGGGAACTTAAGTGCTTTGGTGTATAGCTCAAGATAAGTTCCCAGTGGATGGGCAGTACCAACTGCTGGCCTGAGCATGAGCCACCTTGGGTGTTCCAGTGTAGTGAGCCCCCAGACAACTGCACACCAATATTCTATGGAACAGAAACATCTGGCCGGTTCCAGGCATCCTACAGAATCACGAGAGATATTAACATGGCCGTTATTATAAGCCACTACATTTTGAGGTGGTTTATTACACAGCAACAGAGAGCTGAAAATGTTACCTCTATAACAAAAGTTCTATCTTCTTTCAATATTTTGAATAATGAAAGCAATATGTGAAAAGTAATAAACCCCATGTGACTTACTGGGTAGACTAGCTTATTATAGTAAAGTGACAATGATCTCTGCTACAATAGAGCATTTCTGAAAATTATTTTTAATGACCAGAAGTATGGTTTTCCTGAGCAGGGCCAAAATAAAAATGACAGTGAAATTTATAAAGTTTCATTAATTTGAGGAGAATGCATGATCTAGACGCAAAAGAATTTGGATCTATTTGAATTTTTGAATTTCCTTTGGTGACTTTTAAAAAACATACTCATTGTTGAACATTCGAGATTTGATTTTGCGCTAAAGTGTCTAAAGAAATTAGCTCTTTATGGGCCAGGGCATAGAAGAGAAGCAGAGTGCTAGAGACTGGGAGACATCAGGAGGTATTTCCTGCTGGGGGACTCTGCAGCTAGCATTTAAGGTTAGAAAAATTGAAGAACAGTCCTATTTCAGAAATATGTTTTCTTTAATTATGATGGAACATATTTTTCAAACCAGAAATTGGGATATCTGCTTGACACATTTATATGAAATTATGGAGACAATGGGTTAGAATGGATAGGAAAAAAATTATAAAGGCACAGCCACACAGAATGTAATGTAGGTGATAAAAATAAAACTAATATAGTAGTTGTCATATATCAGGTAGTATCCTAACTGCCAGGATATAACTCATTTAATAGTTTCAAAAACTCTGTGATATAAGTACTATGTTAATCCTTATTTTTCAAATGAGGAAATTGAGGCACACACTTCTAGGTATCAGGACAAATTGTGAAGTCAGTACTATTCTAGAATCATACTCTTCACTACTATGTTATACTGTCTCTAAGTACAGTGTACAGATTAAGTATAAAAGGAGGAAGGCTATAATTCTTAAGTATTAAGAAGGAATAGTCATGGCTGATCACATATAAAATATTTTTGGAGCTTTACTAAAGAGCACTTAATATATCACCTGGCGATCTGACTCATCTCCTTTAAAGCCACCGATGGCAAACTTGGAGCTGCTGTCTAGTAAATGTCCTTCATGACAAGCTCACTGGATACCTAGGGATGCTAAGCAAGGAGAATGTTCAGATGGCATGGCCACCACCTGAAGAACTGGCTAAGAGTAGTGCCACACTCATGACCCCATCAGTTCAAGATCCTATGGGGAATACAAGTTGTTTTTTTTTGAAAATTCAATGCTTTGTTCTTGTTGTTGCACTTGTAGTATGTCAAAAATGAGGAAGAAGTGAGGCAGTAATCTGAGTGTCTGATAAGTTACAGCATATCCTGATTGTCAATACCAAGGTCTTCTCAGCTACTCCTGTACAAATTATGGTAGGTTGCTAGCATACGTCAAGACCCAGAGGAGAGGATACAGGATAGTGTATATAAATGCCACTTAGTTGAGAAACTGGTTTGATAGTTTAGACAGAAATTAATTTTAACGTGTTATTTTTGAACACTTGGAAATATATATCACTCCATGACCTTGAGGATGCTATACCATTAGTTAGTGTTAATATAGTCAGAATTAGAGGCCATATTGAATTCAATCCCAATAATGAGGGCACAATGAAGATAACGTTACACACTTAAAATCCAATATAAGATGAACACAAGAAAGATCTGGGCAGGCAAATTCAAACTTGCCTGAAGGAAACAGGACTATTTCCAGGCCAACCAAATTTATATTAACAAGAAAGAATGTATTAAAATAAAATACCTATAAAGGAGATTTTTTAAAAATCAAAAGCAAATTAATCATCCTGGACATACAGAAAAAAATGGAAAATTGTTGAGGTGAAATTGGACATAGCCATATATACAATACAAGAGAAAACGATTCTCAACTATTGGAGCAAAAGTATTTCTGGCCCGACAAGACCATCCTTGGTGTGGGCATAGATGGAGGGAGTGAATTTTCAGTGTTTTTGATCCTGATTGTCAGCATTATCCCTAATGGAAATTCTACATAGGATTTTAATAGACTAGGGACATTAAATAATCATAACTCCTCTTACTCTGACTTTATTACAGTCAAGCAAACATCTGGTTATGATTTGACTTACTATGCATGTCTGCATTGGAAGGGCTGTAAAATGAGAACCCGGAGGCCAAATTCAGACCAAATTTTTTTTCTTATGCAATTAAAGTAAATGTTCATAAATAGTTGAGAATATATAAAAATTGGAAAAATAGTTTGGAACTGAACTTACTTCCTCTCCAAATATAGAATGTTTTTATGAGATTAGGTTAAATTTCTAGATAGTAGCTACCGACTAGAGATGAATAGCAGCTGTTCTCTTTAAATAGGATACTTATATTTTATTTTACCAGAATCTTCACCATTCCCTGCAATATTACACCCATCTGTTTCCAACTTAACTGCTAACCCCTGTAGACTTTTTGAGTTTTTAATCTTTTAAGGTTAAAGGGAAATTCTTTGATTAAATAAAAATAAATTCTTGAAATCTGTGATAATTCCTCATGGCTAATGAATAAAGGATGTATATCTCATTTTCTATGTAGCTTAGCTGTGATGATAATGCTGACCTAAATCATAGGGCCCACAGAATTTTCTATTTCTGATTGTTAAATTTTAAATTATCATCCTTGTGACTACTTTAGCATTAGATACCTTTGATTTAGTGAGAATCTGCTCTAAGAACATTATCCCCGAGCATAGAAAGAACAAGTCTGACCTGTCTAGCTGAGACATCAAATCTCAGGACATGGAGAATAAGGCACTCCTGCATGTGGGTTGTCCTAGATGACCCAACTACCACTTCTTCTGGTTTTTGTGTGGGAAAAGAATGGTGAATGAAGAATCACTAGAGATTTGGTCCTGTGTATTTCCATCATTAAATTAGCTATATGGTCATAAGCAAATACCCTAATATGCTTTGGTTTCAACTTGTTCATAAAGGAAATGAAAGAGTTGAACTGAAATATCTCTGAATTTTTATCCTGCTCTGGCATTATATAATTCAACCTTACATGCTCTAACATTCTTGAGTTCATATGCATTTTGCCTATATGATTCAGGTATGATTTAAATCCTGGACGTGTGAAGGATTAAAAGAAACACAAATTGCTGTGCTACTACCACATTAGCCTCCCTATTTATATCCAAACACAGAAGGTTAGATCCTGGACATGTTTCAGCAACATTTGGATATCTGATGATTTTTATAAACTGTTTTTAATCATTCAGTATCACAAAATTCAAATGAAAACAACAGAACAAGCACATCAAAACATGTTTGACTTGAACAAAAACAGCAGACAGCTGGGGACACAGGCACACTATGCAAAATAGCCTGCATATATCAAACTTTACATATTTATCACTGTGTAGCTCCAGCAATACTGGCAGTTAATGCAGTGTTTATGGGAAAATTGCTGTCTCAAAGGCTTATTTTTATTGGACAAAAGGAAAGAGAGCCAGGAAACCTAGTTTTCTTTTTGCCAAATTAAGTTATCTGGGAGAGTAAGTCATCCATTTACTTTGGGCATGTCACATATGTTCCTATTTATCCAATAGCCAATCCAACAGCACCAGGATAGAGTCATCTTAATTTATGTCCAAGCTGAATCTGGCAAACAGTAGCAGTTTTTTATATAATTACTTTAGTGGTTATGGATGATGGTGATGCATTTGACCAGCAAACTCCTATAAACTAAAACAAACAAGTAAAAAGAAAAAAATCCTAAAGATCTAATGTCTTTGGGGAATATATAATAATTTGCAAGAGAGATGGCAGAGGAGCCCAGAGAAAATATTTTCTAACTCAAATAAAATATATGGATTTTGGTATTGGTGGGGCAGTGGTAGCAGCAGAAGAAAAAAATAAAGCATGAAATAAAAGAGCATTTGTTAAACATAAATGTCACGAGGTATCAACATTTATAGGCATGTATTTTCTATGACAAATTCAGCAGAATTGAAAGGAACAGAGTATAGAAGCATGAGATTTTGGTTTCCCCCTTCGCAATACAGTTGAGGAAAACAAGGAATACACCACTGTTTTGAGACTTAAAGAATGTGATGATATAAATATAATTGGAAAATAATGAGATGAATGTGAGAATGCTATCCTTCTGTAACACAGAATTGGTAGTAAACATATTTTTTATGGTCAGAACCAGAGAAGTAATGAGTGGGGTTTAAGTTTACCCTATGGTCCAAAAGGCAAAATTGTGGGTACGTCTAGTGTTATAAGCAAGAAATTCACCAAAATATGCAAAAAGCAAAATTATGATAGAATTCAAAGTCATGGTTGTTGAAAAAGTTTTAAAGATCAGTCATGAGCGCAAGAAGTGAGATCATTTAAGACAGAGAGTTCTAGGTTGATCCAACACTGAATTTACATTACACCTCTGTGGCCTAAACATTTTAAAATAGGGTATGTATCTGTCTTGTGTGTGTCTTGCTATATGTTATTTATAAATATTAGTTGTGTATTGCTATATAACATATTATATCCTAAAACTTAGCAGTTTAAAAGAACAACTATAATGTCAGTTTCTTTGGATGAAGCTTTGAGAGCAACTTAGCTAAGTAGTTCTGGTACAGGGTCTCTCTTGAAGTTGAGTCAAGATGTCAAGCATAGCTGTAGTCATCTGTAGGCTTGACTCTGGCTGGAAGATCTGCCTCAACCACTCACATGGTTAGTGGTAATTCTTTGCCTCTACCTAGGGCTACATGAGTTTTAAGTGGCTACTGACCTCCTTTGAGTGAGGGATGAGAGAGAGACAGAGACAGAGACAGAGACAGAGAGAGAGAAAGTCACAATGCCGTTTCTGTCTTTGTAAGCAAGTCATATGACTACACTTCTGCCACTTTCTAGAGCCTACAGGAGAGGGAAATTAGCCTTCATTCTTTGAAGAGAGGAGTATCAGAGAATTTCTGGGCATATTTTGAAGCCACAACAGTGTGATAAAGATATATGTCATTCCCTGAAAGTGAATGGAAATTATTGATTAAGGCTTCTTGAAAGAGATGTGTACCAATCAATATCCTAGCAGGAAACAGATAATTTATGGAAAGTTTAATAAAGGGACTATTTACAAAGAAGCATTCAGGGTATGTGGAAGCCACAGGGCAAATAAAAACACTATCTGAAGAGGCTAAGGAATGGAGTAATTTCTGGAACATGTAGGAAAGGAGTCCTGTGAAGAGGGCACCTTTTGTTGAGGAGCGCAGCCTGATCAAGATTACCTTATAGGAAGAGATGAGTGCAATAAGTACCATGACCTCACTCTCTTCCCCCTTCCCCTCCCATTTCTGCCAGGGCTCCCCCTTTGTCCAAATTTCACTGACAGCTTGAGATCAAGCGTGCCTGTTGATCTAGTCCCTCTGGCAGAAGTCAGGGTGGAAAAGTATGGAGAGTGGATCTGGAAGGACAGATAGAGAATCTCTTTCATTAAAAGAGAATTTAACTTGGCTTTAAGGGTGATTTAGAAGAAGAGCTATTGAGTTTGGTAGTATACAAAGCCCGTGTATGTGGAATTAGAAAAATAACTAAAAGTCAACTGAAACAGAAGTTAGGTAGTATGAAGAGGTTGAAGCTGAAATATGCTGGCTATGGCTATGGATGGAACCATGTATGGAGGGTCCTAGATTTTTTATAAGAGGCAGTGCTCAGCAATTATTAAGCATACGTGTGCCAAGACAATAGGAATGAGAGAGAAAAGAAACATCTAAGATATATATGTTTGTTTAAATACCAGGAATAAATGAAATAATGTCAATAAAAATTTAGTTTTGAATAAATAAATATTTATTTTATTATTTTGGAAAATAAATAGTAGGTATTAGTGGTCAAATGAATAAAAATGTGACTTTGTTGGAATAAGATATTCATGTTTACAGACTCATGCTGTCTACAATTTGGCAGAACTACAAGGAAGCAAGCCTACAATTATAAACATTTTAATCTAGAACAATTATATTATATTGAAGCATGAACCTAGAAATAAAAGTAGCATTATAATAGAAACAATCATGCCAAAATAGAATGAGTGATCTGTTCTTTGGAGATCTATTTTTTCTTTCCCCTCTCCCTCTCTCCTCTCCCCCTCCCCCCTCCCCTCCCCCTCTCATTTCCTCTCCCCTCCCTTCTCCCTCCTCCTTTTTTTTAAATCTTCACTGAGGAAATTTTTTCATTGCTTTTAGGGAGAGCAGAATGGAGAGGTGGGAGGAGAGAGAGGAACATCAATATAAGAGAGAAACATTGATTAGTTGCCTTCTTGTATGTGCTCCAACTGGGGAACCAACACACAACCTGGATATGCGTCCTGACCAGGAATCAAACCCGTAACCTCTCAGTCTATGGGATGATGCTCTAACCAACTGAACCGCACTGGTCAGGGTGGGAGATCTATTTTTTAAATGATGTTGGCATGCTAAAAGTTTGGCTTGGGTACACAATTTATTCAAGTATCCATCTATAGTTTGAATACTTAGTAGGGAAATCCTGTGAGGTCCATGTAGTTCTTCATTTCAGATTTGATTTGAAACACAGAAATTGTGTTTCATATCTACATGAGAGATTTCAATGAAGGTAAGCAAATATAATAGGAGGAAACACTGGCATTTAGATCATGGTTGAGAAAAAATAAAACTATCGTAGAAATAACAATGAAGTCTTCTTGAATCACGTCTAATCATTTAGCACATTTGACCTGCTATCAATACAGTAATTCAGAGGGGAAAAGCAGCACTAAATACTTAGAGATTGCTAATATAGAGTGTGACATGAGTGAGAGATATGAATGATCATGCTCAGTGACACATTAATATTACATTTTATAGTAAAGCCTGCTTTATAGGGTGAGACGTTAACCATAAATTTCCTAACTGCACTTCCACACATTTAAAATGTAGAGATAATTAATGTTAACAGAATGATCCTTGAGTGCCTGCTAAGTCTAGGAAAAAAAAAAGAAAGAAAATATTACATTCTGAACGTGTGTGCTTTGTGTTGTAGGTTCTTTCCTGATACTTTGAAAATTACCATTGCAGTTGAATGTTGCAAAATTACTCAGGATAAAGATAATGAGTAAAGTGTGATTTTTGTTCAAACATTGCTTGACAAGCATAAATGACTTGCTATTTTTAGGGCTTAACACTTGTGCAGGACCTTCCAGAAAATGTGTCCCTGAGGAATGGATCCTTGAAAAAAAATACTGCTGAAAAATATTATTTTATATAATGCTACTTATAGTCACTCAATTTTTTAAGTATCTAGGAATTGCAAATCACAGTAGTGTTTGGAATAATAATATGTTCTTAACACTGATGTAGAATGCAACCTAGCACGGTCCTAGAAATAAACATAAATGATTAATTTATCATTGTAATAAATACTACAATGATCTGTTCAGAGGCTAAAACAAAAACAAAAACAAAATGAAACAAAACAGCAATGATAGATTAACAATCACCTGATAAGGTAGGTTAGAGGATGTCAAGCTCTGTTAATATTAGCTCCACAACTAACACCTCCCTCTTTAATAGAAAGTCAACACTTAAAACAAGGAAGATAACACCAGTTACAGAACAAGTAAATAACCAACAATCAACTTCTCTTTCCCAATTAACCATTCCATTTGTCAAATTGAATAATTAAGTTCGCCTTGTAGATCTTCATGTGGCTATTGGAACCAATAAAAGAATCAGGAAGGTTTAAAGTGAGGGAAATTTTGCTTTAGTGTTTTCACAATGGTTCCTAAAAAATAGTGACCCCCGACATGATCTCTTTACTGAGTCAGATGTGGAAAAGAAAATGGATCAGAAGTAATCCTATTCCCATGTTACTAAAGACCAACTCAATCCAGTAGAATCTGTATCTTTACCTCAGTGATTGATATCACTTGTCTTGTGCTGCTGTTGGTCTTGTTGAAAGAGGAAAAAAAAAATAAATGGTGAATTGGGTGTGTGGCAAGAGCCCCACCTCCACGTTAGCTGGGTCAACCCCAGTAAGGGAAGTATAAGAGACTCAGGGGGTTAGGAATGTGCAAAGTATCATTGCCAAAAGTAAAAACGCCGAAATAAAAGGGTTGAGACCCATTATCAGGTTACTAGAACATCGTCTTATTCATACAAGCAGTTTTCAAAATTGTGATTGCACTATTTGAAAACTTGGAAAATTAGTAATATGATGTTGTCTCTTTGCGTGTGGATGTATGCTGCATAAACCCACACACATGGGGGAGGTGAGGAGGTGGAGGGACTGAGTAAAAAGGAAAAAGGACTCATGGACATGGACAACTGTGTGGTGATTGCCGGGGAGGGTAGTGTAAGGGGACTAAATAATAATGGAAAAATATAATAACTATAAAATTAAAAAAAAATAGAAATTAAAACAAAAACAAATTGAAAAGGAAATGTCCGAATAGCTGAAGAAAAGAGAAATGCTATTGTATAAGGAACCACTCTCCACCAACAGCTGAATAATAAAACAGCACAGGTCAGAGAGAGGTCACCCAAGACACTGCCTGCCTGGTGCAAGCCTTGATCCTCCCATAGGCCTCATCTCATCCCAGGCTTAGATTTCCCTGCAAATCATGGTAATTGGTAATCAGCTCACACAGCTGTGAACGACAGCTCACAGATACAGAGGGAACAAATTTCAAGTTTAGCATCTCTGCTGGAGAGGGAAGGGAAGTGACTTGTTTATGTACCATTTCATCACTCTCCCCAAGAGGCACTAGCCCTGGGTTTATATTCCATTAAAGGTGCAATGACATGGTTTTAAAGCAGGTAGAAGATTGGCCTGTTATTAGAATAAGAGAATGTGGATTCAATTCTAAGTTAAAATCATGAAATATTAGTGCTTCAAGAAAACTTGGCATAATCAAATTCAGTTTTCCTGTTTCATAGGTGATAGTACTTTGACCTTGAGATGTTAAATAGCATGCCAAGTGTGTTAATGATAACATCTGGACTAGAATTGCCAAGAGCCTGTATTACTACTTCTATAATGTTATTCATCTGCTCTTGGGAAAAATATCCTGGGACTTGGAGGCTCATGCCAATCAACGGTAGCATCCTCCTTTTCTCCATGTCCTCATTATTTATTATTTAGCATGTTAAATGTATTCCTGCAGCCACTGAAAACTCTGTCGTATGGATAATCATTTTTGTTTTGTTTTTATCCAGGTCATTTCAATAATAATTGAGATTGTTAACCCAGTTTGCCAAATTTGCATTTTCTTTCTACCTTTTTCTCTGTTTTACTCTTTCAGCAACCAACTCCTATGAACGCTTCCATTTCTTGCCCAGATCCATATCATATCTGGAGTCATGAAATATTTTTTTAAAATGTCATTTACCTTTTATTGAAGAGTATGTAGGAGATCTTCAGAAATTAAATATGAGCATGAAGATATGGCCAAACATAAAATCTATCAAATTCAGTGAAAACTTGCTGACTTCAAACAGTAGTTGTAAGATTGACCAATGTATATTCTTTGTTAACAACCTCTCACTCTACAGTAATAAATAAATAAATAAAATAAACATTCAGTAAACATTTCTTCCTAAGGTATTTTCCCTTATATATCAGTGATTTATCCATTTCTTTGTATATACAAATTTGTTCAACATACCAATCAGTGGTTCTCACAATTGAAAAATAAATGCATGAATAAGGTTATACTCTTGTACAGGGAGATAAAAGATCACCTTGAATTAAACAGGATCTCCTTAAGGGAAGAGTATAGTTTCAGTTTTATTACCTATTACATAACTAGTTTCTTGCATACAAATATTGACATATTTGCCTTGTGCTTCAAAGCCTTTGTGTCTATGAAGCCCATGTCAATGCAGCTCATAATTTGAAGTCTCTGGGGAGTTCTTTGCAGCTGCTGGGTGTGGCCTGATCATGCATTTGAGTCTCCTCAGCATCTGCAGTGGCATTCCACATCTCTGAGGCATCATCAGCATCAGGGTCCAAGCCTTCAGAACAGGGAAGTTTTAGCAGCTCTTCCCAGAGCTGAGCAGCATGATGCTTGAGAGCTGCTGCATGGTAAGACATAGTTCTGCCTAATTGCTTATCAATGCTGCACTGCTGGATGTCAGCAATCTGCTCCTCACACTGGGCCATGGTCTCCACTCTTTTCAAGTAAAAATGTTTGTGCATTACCTCTTTAAAGCACGGTAAAAGGTTTCTGATTTGTTCTAGTATTGCCCATTTAACTGTGGCTTGTCAAATGTTTCCATTATATTCTCGAGAACTCCATGTGCCCTGGGGGTGTCTCTAGACCGTCCATATCCTTGTTCTTTAAGGTAAGGCTCAGCTACAAATATGAGGGACTGAACAGACACCAATAGCAGTCTGGATGAATGTTTTTTCTTTAACTCCTTGGTTGTCAGACTTCCATACAGTTCAGCAGACTTTGTCAGTTCTGGTTGTTTTTTGTTTTTAAATTTGTTGTCCTTCTTTGGTTGTATTAGAAAGCAAAGTGTGCCTATCTACACCTCCATCTTGGCCAGCAGTCCCTGAAGTCATGAAATCTAATATCCTAATATCAGATTTTAACTCCTGTTCTTCTGGAACACACACCATTTTTCACCCATATCTATTCTAGGGTAAGCTGCTGGAATAGACAGACCCCAAATCCAAGGGCTCTTACTCATGTAGCAATTCAGAAGTGGGTTGTCCAGGGTGGCAGATGGCTCTGTTCTACAGGGTCATCAAGGGACCTAAGTTCATGCTGTCTTGAAGTTCTGCCACCATTTAGGTTTATTCATATATCTGAAGCTGTTTTACATATACATATATATATATATAAATGTATATAAAGTACATATATATTATGCCAACACTTGAAGAGGGAGGATGAATGACAAGCATTTTTTTTTCTTTACTAAAAGAAGTAACCCCAAATTTTCATATATTTCTTATACCTTATGCTATTGGCTAAAAGTTGGTGACTTTTACCCAACTTTTAGTTGGTAAAAGTATGGTCATACTAAGTGACTTAGTTTATTTGAGCTACTCTAACAAAATACCATATATTGGGTGGCCTATAGGCAAAAAAAAAAATTATTTCTCACAATTCTGTAGGCTGGGAGGCCCAAGATCAAAGTGCCACTAGTTTTGGTGTCTGACAAGAACCTGCTTCTTCGTTCATAGACAGTTGTCTTCTTGATGGATTCTTGTTGGAAGGGGCCAGGTAACTCTCTGGGATCTCTTTCATAAGCATCTCTCTGGGATCACCATTTATGAAGTATCAATCCTTATGATTTAAGCATCTTTCAAAGTCTCCAACTCTAAATGTCATTACATTGGATCTACAGGGAAACTATGAGGAACTTACTGCATGGAAACTATATCAGCATGGAAAAGGACATAGAAGCTATCAACAAGAGCCAAGAGGAAATGAAGAGTACAATTTCTGAATTGAAGAAGACAGTAGAAGGTACCAAAAGCAGGCTAGGTGAAACAGAAGATTGAATTAGTGAGATGGAGGACAAGGTAGAAAAAAGCTCCCAGAGCAAGAAAATGAAAAAAGACTCAAAAAGAATGAAGAGGCATTTAGGAATATGCAGGACAACATGAAACATGATAGTATCTGTATAATAGAGACACCAGAAGGAGAAGAAGAGGAGCAAGGGATAGAAAATCTGTTTGAAAAAGTAATGATGGAAAATTTCTTTAATATGAGGAGGGAAAAAGTCACAAAAGTCCAGGAAGCACAGAGGGTCCCATTAAAGAGGAACCCGATGAGGCCCACTCCAAGATACATCATCATTAAAATGGCAAATATCAAAGAAAAAGAGAGAATCTTTTTTTTTTGTCCTTTGTTCTATTTATTCTTTTATTGTTCAAACACATTTGTTTTCATTTTCCTACCACCTTTTTTCCCTGCCCCACCCACCTGCACCTCTCATCCTCAATCCTTTCCCACTTTGGCTTTGTCCGTGGGTCCTTTATATGTGTTCCTTGACAATACTTCCTCTTCTTTTCCCCTTGTATATTTTCTATAGTTACTCTTAGCCTAGTAACCACCCCTGTGGTTACTGTCAGATTGTTTTTTTTCCTCCAATGTTGTTGGTTATATTTTTCATGCTTGTTTGCCTTGTTGATTATGTTCCACTTATAGGTGAAAACATGGTATTTGTCTTTATCCCCTGGCTTATGTCACTTAGCATAATGCCCTCCCGTTCCATCCATGCTGTCGCAAAGAGTCGTAGCTCTTTCCTTCTTTCTTCTGCGTAGCATTCCATTGTGTAAATGTACCATAGTTTTTGGATCCACTCATTTACTGATGGGCACTTAGGTTGCTTCCAGCACTTGGCTATTGTATATTGTGCTGCTGTGAACATTGGGGTGCATGAGTTCTTTGAATTGGTGTTTTGGGATTCTTAATCTCAGGGGTGGAATCACTGGGTCAAAAGACAGTTCCATTTATAGCTTTTTGAGGAAATTCTAAACTGTTTTCCACAGTGGCTAAACCAATCTGAATTCCCACCAACAGTGCACTAGGGTTCCCTTTTCTCCGAAACCTGGCCAGCCCTTGTTTGTTGATTTGTTTATGCTGGCCATTCGGACCAGTGTGAAGTGGTATCTCATTGTGGTTTTAATTTGTATTTCCCTGATGGCTAGTGATGCCAAGCATCCTTTCATATGTCTCTGTCCCTTGTATATGTCCTCCTTTGAGAAGTGTCTGTTCAGGTCCTTTGCTCATTTTTTAATTGGGTTGTCTTCCTGGAGTGGAGTCATGTGAGTCCTTTATATATTTTGGAGATCAAACCCTTGTCCGAGGTATCATTGGCAAATATATTTTTCCCATACAGTTGGTTCCCTTTTCAAATTGCTGATGCTTTCTTTAGCCGGTTGTGGAAAAATTGGAACCCTTGTACACTGCTGGTGGGAATGCAGGCTGGCGCAGCCACTGTGGAAAACAGTTTGAAATTTTCTCAGAAAACTAAAAATGACACTGCCTTTTGACCCAGCAATTCCACTCCTGAAATTATACCTAAGAATCCCAAAACGCCAATACAAAAGAACCCATGCACCCCAATATTCATAGCAGCACAATTTACAATAGCCAAGTGCTGGAAGCAACCTAAGTGCCCATCAGTAAATGAGTCGATCCAAAAACTATGGTACATTTACACAATGGAATACTACGCAGAAGAAAGAAGGAAAGAGCTACCACCCTTCATGACGGCATGGATGGAACTGGAGGGCATTATGCTAAGTGAAATAAGTCAGGGGATAAAGACAAATACCATATGTTTTCACCTATAAGTGAAACCTAATCAACAAGGCAAACAAGCAAGAAAAATATAACCAGGAACATTGAAAGAAAAAACAAACAGACAGTAACAAGAAGGAAGGATAGAGGGGGATAACGGGGAAAAGAAGGAGAAAGGCCAAGTCAAGGAACACATATAAAGGACCCATGGACAAAGCCAAAGTGGGGAAGGATTGAGGGTGGGAGGTGGGAGTGGGTGGAGCAGGGGAAAGTGTTGGCAGGAAAACTGAGACAAATGTATTTGAACAATAAAAAAAAAAAAGACACAGAGAAAAATAATCCTTGCAGCTTGTATATTTTCTTTAGTTGCTTTTAGCCTAGCGTATAACCCGTTTATTTTCAAACCAATATTTATCTCTTAGGCTATGTAAAATTTGAAAGCACAAACTGTTATATTTGTCTCAGTATCCCCAGAATGTAGTATAAAATAATATTGCTCTTAATTTTATTACTCTTATAATAGACACTGAAAAGCTTTATAAAAATTTATATTATTTTAATTATTAAATAAAATAATATAATAGTTCAAACTCTCTTAGAATAACATTTCACAAGGCTAGCTCAAGACTATTTTTTTAACATACTTCTTTTACTTATAATTTCTAAATTTTCTGAGAAGTCACCTGAAATTTTGGTTAAGTACTGGTTTAATACCTGATTGAGGTTTCTTATTTGATCAACTATTTCAAAGAATTAAGAAATATTTTTAAAAAACTGTTAACTAAAATATGATGAATCAAAACTGGGAAAAACTGTGAAATCACAATTCTTTTCAAACTTAAGAATAAGTATTTGTGTAGTGTGTGTTTTACAGTATTTTAACAGCAATGTAGGTTTAAAATGTATAAAAAATGGAATTAGAATTCAATAATCCTTAAAAAATAAAATATCTTATATTTTACTATACTCCTTTTCCTTTATAGGTCACATTATCTGTGAAATGTGTAGATCAGTAATCATAGCAGAGAAATATTTTTTTATTTTTTAAAACTTAAGATTTTGAGATTTGACTTTCAGTGAAGATGGTGGCATAGGTAAACATAATTTGCCTCCTTATGCTACTGCATCAAAATTACAAGTAAACCATAGAACAACTGTCACTTATAACCACCAGAAATTGAGTTGACTGGAAGTCTGACAAGTATGGAATTAAGGAAAACACACCCAATCAGACTGGTAGGAGGGGCAGAATGTAAAATGGGCTGTTCCCACATCCATGAGTGGTGATACAAATTTAAGAAGGCTATCTCAAGAGCAAGGAGTCCCAGCCCCGCAGCAGACCCCCAGACTGACTGTTCTAGTGCCAGGAAGATAAGTCCCCATAACTTCTGGCTGCAAAGATCTGTGGTGATTGACTTAGTAGGAGAAACTTCTGGAGTCCCAAGCAGTTCCCCTTAAAGAACCCCCACACAGACTTACTCAGACTCACTCCCTCTGAGCTCCAGCATGTGGTAGCAGCTCGAAAGGTACCAGTGGCATACAGGGAGGAACTGAAGTGTCTGGCATCAAGGTAGGAGCCAGGTGACAGCTTTCTCTCAGACAGAAAAGTAGATAGAGGCCATTGTCCCTTTGCTGAACTCTCCCCTGACAGAGCCAGAGAGCCAGCAGGTGGGGGCCACATCTGAGACTCCATCAACCTGCCTAACACTGCTTGCCCCTCCCAGAAGATTCCCTTAGATTCTGTCCCAACCCACTTATAGGTGTTAACTGTGACTATTCCATCTGACTGGCTGGTCTTGGCTAATGCCTCACAACTTCCCAAATCCTATCAAACAAGCAACAGCCAGCCTCAGAGAACCCCCAGCCCCCATTTCTCTTGCTAAATGATCAAGACGTGGCACTAGCATCAGCCAGCCTAGATTCACATCTTGGCATCACCTGGGAATCTCCAAGCCCAGTACAAGTAGTAGACATCTTAGATTGTTTAATAGCTCATGCAGTGTGGCACCAAGAAGAACAAAGATAGGGGCTGACCTTGACCTGCACCACCTGAGAAACCCCAAAGCCTGAGCATGCAGGTCTGGACAGCTACAGACCTATACATCAGAGCACCACTACCCTCCCTCCACAGAGCTGATCCTCCATGGCGGGTAGGGGTTGGTGGTCAGTGGTCATTGCCAGTCCTTGCAGGTGACTGGCCTGCATAAACCCCTCCCATTGACCTACCAAGAGCAACCAAGGCTCAACTACAAGGGGAGGGTGTACTCAGCCCACAGAAGGTGCACACCTTGAGTACCTAGGTTTGGTGATAGGGGAGGCTGTGCCATTGTACCTTACAGGACACCTACTACATTAGGCCACACTACCAAGACATGGAGTCAAAGCAGCTCTACCTAATACACAGAAACAAACACAGGGAGGCTGCCAAAATGCAGAGACAAAGAAACATGGCTCAAATGAAAGAACAGATCAAAACTCCAGGAAAAGATCTAAATGAAATGGAGATAAGCAGTCTATTAGATGCAGAGTTCAAAACACTGGTCATAAGGATCCCCAAGGAATTTAGTGAGGACCGCAATAGCATGTAAAAGATCTAGTCAGAAATGAAGGATACACTAATTGATATAAAGAAGATTTACAGGGAAACAACAGTAGAGTGGATGAAGTCAAGATTCAAGTCAGTGATATGGAACATAAGGAAGCAAAAAACAGCCAATTAGAACAAGAAGAAAAAAGAATCCCCAAAACGAGAATAGTGTAAGCAGCCTCTGGAACAACTTCAAGAGTTCCAATATTCACATCATAGGGGTGCCAGAAGGAGAAGACAAAGAAATTGGAAATCCATTTGAAAAAATAATGAAAGAAAACTTTCCTAATTTGTGGAAGGAAATAGACATGCAAGTCGAGGAAGCAAAGAGTCTCAAACAAGATAGATGCAAAGAAGCCCACTCCAAGACACATCATAATTAAAATGCTAAAAGTTAAAGATACTGAGACAATCTTAAAGGCAGCAAGAGAAATGCCATTAGTTACCTACAGGGGACTTCCCAAAAAACTGTCAGCTGATTTCTGAAAAGAAACTTTGCAGCTAGAAAGGATTGGCAAGAAACACTCAAAGTCATGAAAAGCAGAGACCTACAGCCAAGATTGCTCTACCCAGCAAAGCTATCATTTATAATTGAAGTGCGGACAAAGAGCTCCTCATACAACTAAAACTAAAGCTAAAAACTAAAGGAATTCATCATCATCAAACCATTATTATCTGAAATTTTAAAGGGACTTTTTTAAGAAAAAGAAGACCAAACTATGAATAATAATATGGGAATAAGTATGTATTTGTCAACAGTTGAACCTAAAAACAAACTAAGCAAATAATAACAACAAAAAAAACAGAGACAGAATCATGGATATGGAGAGGGTTTTGATGGTTGCCAGATGGGGGGTGGTATGGGGGAAGGAGCGAAGAGGTGAGGGCATTAATATGTACAAATAGGTAGTTACAGAATAGCCATGAAGTTGTAAAGTACAGTATAGGGAAAGGAGTAGCCAAAGAACTTACACACGTGACCCATGGACATGAACAATAGTGTGGTGATGGCCTTAGGGAGTCGGGAGTGCTGGGTGGCAGCGGACTATGGAGGAAAATTGGGAAAACTGTAATAGCATAATCAATAAACTATAATTAAAAAAATTAAAAAACAAGATTTTATCAAGAATATTTTTCTATTGTTGCATTAAAGAAAGAGTTGTGAAAAGCACAGACTTTGTTATTAAAAACAAAGAAATTGCAGTTCTCAGTTATGTTTAACCGCCCTAGCTGTTAGGGTGGCTGGTGACATGGGCTGTGACAGAAGTCACAAAGAGAAGAAAATACAGAGGGCAAATTTTAATTCACTTTCCAAGGGAGGATAGGTGCCTAAGTGCTGAGAGCTGCACCATCAGCCAAAGATTGGAACTGTGGGTTTTTATTGGGTGATAAAGAGGGAAGGGAGATGCAGCTGGGTAGTGCTGGCAATTAGCTGTAAAACAGGAGTTTTCTGGCTGATTATGCAGGCTTCAGTTGGTTCCACTGTTATTTTTGGGCTCAGGGTCCAGGCCCCCCAGTCTGGTATATTCTGTTTTTGTAAGTTGTAAAACACCTGTGCAGGTGATGCTTTTACTAATCTCTCTAGTCCTGAGAACAGGAGCTCAGAGAAACTATAGTTAATTATGCCTGACAGGCTCAAAGAAAGGCAGTTAGCCCTGGTAAAGAGGGCCTGAAAGGGGCCTTTTTTCCTTTCACTAACATAATTGTGTCTGTTTCCTGTGGCCACTTAGGCCCACTGGGTACAGAATGGTGGTGCTAGGTGCAGGCTGATGGGAGAGCCTCTAGCTCTGTCAGGGCCTGTTAGCCTCACATGGTTCCTGGGCTGCCTCCCTCTCTGACCATCCAGAAGACCTAAGTATGCAATGGTTCTCAGGGGACTGATTCAGAGACAGTAGGTGGATGTTCCCAGTGTGGCAACAAAATAGTATGAACGCTCATTTTTTGAAAATAGAATATGAAATCATAACTCTGAATTGACCTTTAAGAAGAGATTTAGCATTAATATAGAAAAATTATGAAGTAATAAATTATACTTACTGTTTATCCAGGGCAGTGCGGGGAACCACCTCTACATGGTTACCAGAGTTGAAATGGGATAATTGGGTTAACTGAAAAGGTCCTAGGTCAAAGAGCAGATTATTATTCTCTGCCTTTTCATGAATCTTCACACTCTGCTGTTCTGCTTGCTCTGACCAAATGTCTGAGAACAGAGCTTTTCCAAACACATTCACAAGCTGTCTTTTTCTTTTTGTAAAAATCTAAATACCAACCTCTATATTTGCAGGGACTTCACATTTTTTGAAATAGTTTTAGAAAATAACACCAAGTCACAAACCAGAAAAAAAATTAGGATATGGCTATCGTTTCATAAATTTTAATCTGCTGTTAATTAATTTTGTTGTAAATCACTATATAATAAACTCAGTAATATTTTTCTTTTCACCTTTCCCACTATCTGGTTGTGATTTTGTGTCAAACTCTGAAACCTCAGTATACATTTTGATGTGTAAAAATGTAACTTTCTCTTTTTGTGTCTCCTATGCAGTGGCTTTAAAAATGTTTCTGATTGTTTTTAAACCTAAACTTGGATTGGAGCTTTGTTTATTTTTGACACTCTGTAGGAAAAAGAACTGAATTTGTCCTCTGTAGGGCAGAATACATAACCAAATAGAGTATTGAAATGGGAGACTATCATCAGTCTCAGGGTGCTGGGTTTGATGGCTTGAGGAAATATGATATTTTTGTCTTTTATTAAAAATAACCTGGGTCAGAGCCTTTTTAAAAAAAAAACCTGGACTAACAGCTTTCGCATACTGTCCCTTGGAATCTATTTTAGTTTGTATAGTTGATTTAAAGTTAAAAATACAACACAAGAGCTACATTCTACAGCAAATAATGTTGTACTACTTAAATAAGACTTCATAAGAAAAAATGTTGCCTTTTCATTAGAAATGGAAATAGGTCTGTTACTCAGACTTCAGAGCTTTACTTTCTAAAAGGTGTCCTGCAGCCAAGAACAAGATAACCGAATGTTCTTATTTCCAATGAGTTTCAAAAGATGAGGCTGCAAACCATTCACACTGAAATTCAGGAGTTCACCGTTTAACACTGCTTCAGAAAAAGAATGCAAAAATTGATAAATATCTTCAAGTTGCCCTTGGTTTTTCAGAGGTATGTGATAAGATTCTTTTGAATGACAAAATGGGAGAAAGCATTTGATACAGTTTCTCACAGTGTTGAAAATATAAAACAAATTGACCTGGAAAATAATAGAGCTGCATGAGCTAAAACATAGCTAAAAAAATGCCAATAAGAACAGAGGCATAATATAAATGGACTTGCGAAGCCCCCAATCAGCTAAAGTAAGAGAGAGCGCAGAGAAGAAGCACCTAAGATGATTAAGGGGATGAAAGGAAAAATTGATGATGTTATAAAGGGAGTCTGTATGAACTTTCTCTCTAAGAAAGCTCTAGAACAAGTTGGGATATAAATAAATGAAATCTATGCAAGGCAGGCTAAGAAAGGCCTCCAAATGATGCTAACAAAAAATTGTTTCACATGACACCAACTGAAATATAGAATTAGATGAGGGAAAATGAAGGAAATAATTAGAAAAAAAAGGCCACACAGCTCATTTACAGCCAGCTTAGAAACGCCCTGAACCAGCACATGTCTGTTGCCATTCTCTCTCACTACGCTCTTCCTTAACCCTCTCCATACATCACACAGAGACCCACTTCTCCCTTCATTGTCACGTGGAGAAACCCGCTGCCATGGCTCTCAAGGGCCCTCAAGAATTTTTTTGTACCTTTTAGTTAGCCTCATTTAGAGGCCTGTCTGAGCCTGCCTTGCTGAGATTTTATTTATTTATATCCCAACTTGTTCCAGAGTTTGTGAAACTGTTCATACTGGCGCCCTCCTTAACATCATGGGAGGAAAGAGATGGAAGAGGTATGAAGTGAATATGGGTGGACAAAAGTAGGTTTAGAGTTGTGATAAAAACAGTACAAAAATCAATAATAATAATACTAATACTAATAATACTACAATAATAAATTGTGTTTTGCTTACTCACAAGTGCAAACCTGCTTTTGCCCACCATTGTGTAGATGAGAGTAGGTCCCTGAGGAAAAAATCCCTGCTCTCTGCTAATTGGTCATACTACTCTCAGGAACTTGAAAGGAAAAGCTGTCTGTTGTTGTCTGGGACTGGAGACAGCCATGTCTCAGTTATGGAGCCCCAGTCTGGCCTGAACGGAGTGGAGAGATTCGAGTGACTCATAGAAGTATCAGAGCCTCCCCCTTTGAAGAGACTAGAGACAGGAATAAGGAATGTTTTGTGGGTAATTTCTGTGAAGTGATGACTGAGAACCCAATAAGATGTTTCTATGTGGACAGACGGCATCGAACACTACGTGTCTCAGCCCAATGTCCTGGGACTGTGTGAAGTCTCTATAAATTGGATGCTGTTCTTAGGGCAAAGTGCAGAGATCTAGCTGCTGTCACCCTGACTGAAGGAGGATTATACAAGATAATAAATTGCTGTATATAACAAACTCAGCAACTCTCAACAAATGTATCTAAAAAACAAAAACAGACTAAGCAAACAACTAGAACAGGAGTAGAATATATATGGAAATCATTTGGAGGGCTATCAGCTGGGAGGGGAGGTGGGAGAATGGGGGAAAGCATATAGAGATTTGGAAGCATAGTTGGGTAGGTACAGAATAGACAGGGAAATGTTAAGAATAGTATAGGAAATGGAAAAGCCAAAGACATAACACAACCTATGACATGAACTAAAGGGGGTGGTATTGCAGGAAGGAAGGGGGGAAACAAGCAGAGGAGGCCAAAGGGGACAAATTGGGACAACTGTGACAGCATAATCATTAAAATATACTTAAAAAAGAAAATTCAACAAAATTATAATTTTTACACATAATTTTTGAGCTAAGATTCATTCTTTTACACTGCTTTATCAAGGTGAACTAAAGAACACATAAAGCTTTGAATACTGAATCCATAAATAAGAAGTGTTCTTTAAACAAAAAGAATACTTTTGAAATTAACTTGTAATATTTTTCCCAACTGACTTGAGCAGTATTACATATTTTCTTTTATGCTTAACCATTTTTTTTTTAGTTAGAAAGCTCTGACACAATAATTAGTAAGCTTAATTCTAGAAAAATATATTCAGTAAGGAATTTTTAAAAGTATTTTACATGCATTGCTTTAATTAATCTATTATTATTATTATTATTATTATTATTCTCACTTTCCACATGAGGAAATTGAGGTACATTCTTTCAGTCTGTACATCAGGAAGGTGGTAGATTTCTGATTTTGGAAGGCAGCTACGCTCACTACTATGCCACCAGCCCCAGCTCCAGGAATGTGAACTTGATCCCCCTGTCTCTAGAGTATGTGGTCTTTATCATCAATGAGTGTGGATGCCATTGTGCCATGAGGCTCTGTTCTCTTCCTCCAGAGCTGAAGCAGTACTTATCCTTCCGATGCTACTTGGGGCTGTGATTAAAATTAAGCAAGCTCCTTGTCATATCTTAGTTAACACTACAATTGTGATGTAGAGCAAACAACCCCCTCTTGCTGCAAATTAACATCTACACAATAATCTCAGATATTCCTTGGGGCTGCTCTTGGAAATGAGCACTATTTCAGAGAGGAGGACAGTGAAACTCATTGACAACTTCTTCATTTAGGATTCCAAATGGGTCTTCTTTCTTTGTTAGCTACCACTATCCCTCAAAACTATGCCAGTTTGGGTACATTATGGATTAAGTAGGTCATTGTGGTTTAGATTGCAAACACATGAAGCATTTATAATACTGTTTCTGTAGGAAGAGAAGTGTATTTCCACTTCTATACAGCTGATTTGAAAACTAAATTCTGGGACAAAGCCCATTTGAAACTTTAGAATTGCTTACTTTGACACTAAAGGGGGAAAAAAAGCTTCAATTGTGATAATACCTTTACTTCTAGATTTTTAAGGTTGTGAATATATTCTACTCCATATGCAAAATGTTTATTTGTTTAGTCAACCATATCAGCAACATCAGCAGGTTAGGGGAAAGCTAAAACATGAGGTGAATATGCATGCTTATGATTTGCTTTTTTTGGTACTATTCTATGCTGATAAACTTATGTATTTATTTTTTAAGTGTATTCCAAAGAGTGAGAAATGAGAAAAGGTGTTTTAAATGGGGAAAATAGTAAGGATATTTATTTAGAGAACTTGAAAATTTTAAATACTGAAATTCTTTACATCTTTTGCTGAAAGAAAAAAAATATTTACTATTAAGTGGAGCTGAGGGCAGCTGTCTTGAGAAGTCTGGTATTCATATTATTGCTGTAATATCGAAGGCCTAGCTACGAACTCCAGGAGCTGACATTTCACTGAGAAACACATCATACTGATATATTTAAGGTGTATCACCAATACAGCGTCTTTATTCTTTGCCATACATTTTGATCTATCTAGTTGCTATGACTCATGATTTATAAGGGACCTCAATCATGCTGTTTTAGGGACCTTAGTCACCCTCTACTCCAGTCCCCCTCCATATTACCAATAAAGAGAATGAATTAAAGAAAAATGACTTGCCCAAATATAAGCCATCTAGAACCTTTGGTACTTTTAAACCTAGAGCTGACAGTGTACCTGAAGTGTAACTTTTTTTCTCTTCACAGTCTTTAGCAATAATGCAATTTACTAGTTCAAGAATGGGAACACTATTATGCTGAGCATAAAGTATTTATTTTCAATTTTAAAAGTAAATTTTAATTATAAAATTACTATATTCTTACTGTAAATAATTTGTACCATTTACAACAATATAAACATAAAAGTCCCTTCTTCAATTAACTTTACTCTTTAGATTTTATCTGAATATACAAATATATATGAATAAATATAGATGTGCATACATGTACATATGTGTAGAAATACACACTTATCTATATGTTTTCAAAAACAAAATTCAATTATAATAACATTTAACAACTTGCTTTTTAAACTTTGAAATGCTGGACCCGATTTCTTACTGTTATTACGAGATGTGCTGCATTGCTCTTCTTTATACAATGGTTGCATCACATTGCATTTTTTGGTGGTTTTAACATATTCACAAATTCTTGATATTACTCAGATCAAAAGATGAAATCTCATTCTCCACACCATGAATATAAGTTGGCATTAGTGACTTGTTTTTAAGGTATAAAATGTGGGAGAAGTTTAAGATTTTTTTTCCTTTTCCTTTCCTTTTCCTCCTTTATTAAGGCTTCATAATGCTCCCTTATACATAGACACCCAATTTAAATTTTTTAAAAAATTATTTTAAAATTACAGTTGACGTACAATATTATCTTAGTTTTAGGTGTAGACCCTGTGATTAGACATTATATAACTTTCTAAGTGATCATCCTATTAAATTTTGTACCCATCTGATATCATACATAGTTATTAGAATATTATTGACCATATTCTTTATGCTGTACTTTTTACCCCATGACTATTCTGTAACAACCAATTTGTACTTTTTATTTATCTATTTTTTAAACTGAATTTATTCAGATCACATTGGTTAATGAAATTATGTAGGTGTAAGGGGTACAATTCTATAATATATCATCTGTATATTAATTATGTGTTCATCACACCAAGTCATGTCTCTTTTCATCACCATTCATCCCCCCTTTACCCTATCATACCTGCCACCATACCCACTTCCCTCTGGTAATGACCATAGTGTTTAGACACCCCACTTTATTTATCCAGTCATCTGTTGGTGGGCACTAGAGTTGTTACCATACCCTCGCTAGTGTGAATACTGCTGCGATGAACATGGTAGTGCAGGCCTCTCTTTGAGATATCAGCTTCATTTCCTTTGGATACATACCCAAAATTGGAATTGCTGGATTATAAGGTAGTCTTATTTTTAATTTTTTGAGGAATCCCCCATACTGTTTTCCATAAGAGATGTATCAAATTACATTTTACCACATTATACAAAGAAGGTTTTCCTTTCTTTTCCATCCTTACCAACACCAGTTATCCTTTGCCTTTTTGATAATAGCCCTTTTTACCTTGTGAAATGATACCTTGTTATGGTTTTGATTTGCATATTCCTGATGATCTATGATGTTGAACATCTTTCCATATAGTTCTAGGCCGTTTGCATTGTCTTTTTTTAGAGAAATGTCTACTCAGGCCCTTTGCCCATTTTTGAATTGAGTTATTTGTGTGTTTTTTCCAATTGAATTGTATGAATTCCTTATATAGTTTAGATACATGGTTTGTGGATATTTACTGCCATTCCACAAATTGTCTCTTTATTGTATTGATTGTTTCCTTTGCTTTACAGAAGATTTTTAGTTTAATGCATTTTTGTTTGTCTATATTTCCTTTTGTTGATTGTGTTTTTGGTATCATATCCAAGAAATCATTTTCTAGCCAATGTAAAGAAGGGTTTCCCCTATGTTTTCTCCTAGGAGTTTTATGGTTTTAAGTCTTATGTTTAAGTCTTTAATCCACTTTGTGGTAGTTTGTCTGTGGGGTAGAAAAGGGGTCCGACTTCATTCTTCTGTATGTGGCTATCTAATCTTCCCTTCCTGTAAAGGACCAGATAGTAAATATTTTAGATTTTGTTGGTTTTCCAATATTTGCCACAACTACTCAACTTTACTATTGGAGCAGAAAAGCAGTCAGTACTATAAGGACAATATGTAAGTGAATGAACTTGGTTATTTTACAGTATAACTTATTGATATTAAAATTTGAATTTTATACAGTTTTCAACTGTTATGATAGTACTTTTATTTTGCTTATTTTTTTCCAGATGAACTTTGGAATTATTTGGTAAGTTAGAAAAAGAGTGGAACATCAAAAGCATAGGCAACAGAAGATAAATAGAGATAAACTGGACTTCATAAAAATGAAAAGCTTTTGTGCATCAAAAGACACTTGTCAAAAGAATGAAATGGTAACCGATAGAGCGGTGAGTTTCAACCAGTGTGCTGCAGCAGACTGACGTGCTGCAAGAATTTTTAAAACATGCAATACCTAACTATTTAGTCAGGAGCACTGACCTCTTTTCTCTTAGATTGTCAAACAAAAAAATGACAATAGCCAACACAACAATAGATGTCCAGTGTGAATAAATCAAATTTATAAATATTTTTTGGCAGATTGTCAAAAAATATACTTTTTGGTGTGTGCAGAATTTTAGTAATTAGTTTATGTGTGCTTGAGATAAAAAGATTTAAAATCACTGCTATAGTATGGAAGAAAGTTTGCAAACCATATTTCATTGACATATAGAATCTATAAAGAACTCCTATAACTCAATAACAACAGTAAAAAGAAACGACCCAATAAATAAATGGGTAAAGAACTTGAATAGGTATTTATTCAAGGGAAATATACAAATCACCAATAAATACATGAAAAAATGCTCAACATCACCAATCATTTGGGAAATACAAATCAAAACCGCAGTGAGATATCACTTACTGTTAAGATAGCTATGAATAAAAAATAAAAATGACAAATGCTAGCAAAGATGTAGATAAATTGAGACCTTTGTATATTGTTCTTGGATATATAAAATGGTTCAGTCATTGGAAAAAGGTATGATAATATTTTAAAAAATTTAAATTGATTAACCTAAAATTGATTAATCTAAAATTAATAGGATTACCATATGAGCAATAGCAATTCAACTTCTGGATATGTGCATGAAAGAATTGAAAACAAAGGCTCAAACAGATATTTTACCCAATGTTTACAGCAACATTACTCACAATTACCAAAATTGGAAGCAAACCAAGTGTCTAGCAAGAGTTGAATGGATCAACAAAATGTGGAATATATACTTACAATGGAATATTATTTAACTTTAAAAAGGAAAGAAATTCTGAGACATGATACAACATGAATGAACCCTGAAGATACTATGCCAAGTAAAATAAACCAGTGACAAAAAGATATAGTATGTTTCCACTTAAATGAGGTACCTAAAGTAGTTAAATGAATAAAAAAAGGAAATAGAGTGGTGACTGCTGAGGACTGGAGAAAGAATGGAAGAAATGGATAATTAGTGGTTAATAGGTTTAAGTTTGAGAAAATGAAATGTTCGGAAGATTTGGTGGTGATATCTCGCTAGTGATGTGAATGTTCCTAATGTCACTGAACAGTATGTGTAAAAATGGTTAAAATGGTGAATTTTATATTCTATATATTTGACCATGATAAAATATTTTTAGAAAGATAAAAAGGAAGTGAGGACAAATTTGTAATTTTTCCTGGGATTGATGAAATTGACAATCTTAAAATACTATATCTTACTAAAAATAAGAAGTATCCTTTGTTATTTATTTTTTATGCTTCTCAGTACAACATTCAATTTTTTTCATATAGATTCTGAACATTTTTCTCTTTTAGGTTTTTTGTTTGTTTGCATTTTTTGTTATACTTTTGAAATAATTTTTTTCCCATTTTTTTTAGCTGGTTCTTGTTTGAATATAAAAGTGTTCAATTATTTTATATTATTTTTAACCAGCATCTTCTTTATCTTACATGTTTTTCTCTAGTACTATGTTAATTTCTCCAAACAAGTATTTATTAAGCATAGTTTAAGTGAAAATTGAATGTAAAGGACATTCTTTTTTAAAATATTTTTATTGTTGTTCAGTTACAGTTGTCCCCATTTCCCCCTGTGCTCTCCCCTGCCCTGCCCACTCCCTGCTCCCACAGTCAGTCTTCCGCCCCATTGTCCTTGTCTGTAGGTCCTTAATACATGTTTCTTGACTTGACCCTTCCCATTCTTTCCTCTATTACCCCCTTAAGAACATATTCTGACCCTCATAATCTTGCAATCTATCTGGGAAATTAAAAAAAAAAGAAAGAACTTTTAAACTTAGATGATTGCCTATATTCCAGACTTTCATTTTCTGAGAAAAAAAAAACCCTCATAAAACCAAGGCATTTTCTCACCTCACTAAATTTATACAACGTTTAAAATGGTATGCTAACCTTTATGAGATACTTTTTATTTTATCCAACACGTTACTGAAATTGTAGTGGAAACAATAAATGCAGGCAGTCACTTATATTGTCACACCAGGATCCTGAGGACAACCCTGATGGTAATAGTCGATGCTCTGGGGGAACCCCATAGACAGAGGCTACAGATTCCATTCCAGCTCTGTTCTTGACCAGCTCAAGTGCTGGCCACGGACGGCAGGCCTTGGTGTGGTCTTCCCCATTTCAGATGCTGTATATCTCATTCATGAGTGTGCACCTCAATCACATTGGAAACTAGTAAAACCTTTTCCCTGTGCCTGGCAAGGAGTTCCTGACTCAGACCTGTTGTGGGGCTCATGTATCAGTATTTTGAATATGTCTCAGGTAACTCTTCTGATGCAGGGAAGCCACGAACCACACTGTGGGAAATAATACTCTTCTATAGTAACGACTTCAACTACCATCCCCATACTACTTTTTATTGAGTCTGGAATGCACTGTAAGATTTTTCTTTTTAAATGTCTAATTTCATGTTCCCATCTCTGGTATAATTGTGATTCCTTACCATGCTGAACCCTATCTGGTGGCAGTGCACACACTGACTTCTGTCTTTTCTCAGCACAGATTCATCTTCTGCTTTCACTCTCCTCTTTGGAATTCCTTTAGTCCTTCACTCTTGTGCCTGGTGCACCTGATTTTCCCTGATTGTAACGGCCTTCCCAGCCATCCCTAGCTGCCTTGGCATGCAACATTACCACCTCTGCCATTCCAGCTGAGTTAGAGCTGTGCATACCCTTTAAACCTCTGAGTCCTTTCATTTAGCCTTCCAGATATCACCACATTCAATTGATTTTCACATATTCTTAATCCTGAGAGACTCGCTGAGACAACACTCCTCCCCGGCTGTAACTATGTTAATGTTTATAAACATATGACAGCATAAGACTATTGAATCCTGTTATTTCTTTCTGCAGATTCCACCCTATCCAATTATTCTTCACTTTCAAATCTATGTAGTCTGCCTATCAAAGAATCCACTGTTAAAACATCTTGCCCAGTTTAAACAATGCCCATTTTTATAAAACCATTAATTCATTACATTTAAAAAATCCCAATAAATATGCCTCCTCTTGTCACTCTAGTGGCACTATATGCTAATGAAATTGAAATACAACATTGTAATCTTGGTTGCCTTGTGTATTTATGAAAGTGGCAAGCCATCTGTGCATTCCCTATAAGCCTTAGTTTCTGAACTTATTGTATCTAAAAATTCATGTAGAGTTGCCCGGGCCCATGTGACATCCCATGCAGCCACCAACTATACTCCTGGTGAAATCTGGGTAAGCCATTCCTGCAGATGTCTACTCTGTTCCCCTTTGGAGTAGTGGTGCCTAACCTGTGCCAGCCTGGATCTCTCTCAGATCAGTTTTCCTTTTTCCTACAGACCAACTCTTTCCCTCACTTTATTCTAACACTGAGTGAGTATCTTTCATTCTTAGAGCAGTCTGAATGCTGGCACTAGGGGATGTGAGGATGGTAGGCATCAGCATGTTGAATAATAAGGACATTTGGTCAGGAAGCAATTCATTATCATATCATGTGTTATCCCCTTTTTAATCTTCAACTCAGTTCCATATGAACAAGGAGATTAAGCATATTGCTCACTGTCATACTTCTTCAGCCTATGAGGACTGTCTGCCACTTTTCACAACTGTCTAAGCACTTACATGGAAATTGATTTTTCCAAAGGAGCTCTGGGAAACCCCAGCCCCTTCACTGATTCATAACAGCCTAACATATAAACATGAAAAGTGGTACAATGGCCAGTTATAACTAGATAATGGCACATTAGCATTTCAACTCCCTCCCTATGACTATGACTATGCCCACTGGAATTTTCAGGAGTCTGCCTAACTGCCTTAATCTTCTCAGAAAAGCTGACAAACCACTACAGTTTTCTTCTTCACTTTTATTTGAAAATCAGCATTAAATTTACCGCAGGTGAAAAGGGTCTAGAGATTTGCACATTCTTTTTAAGTTTTCCAATCCATGCACTGCATTAAATCAAAGACAATATTAAGACATAGCACAAGTGCTTAGACTTGGAGTAGGATATCTCAACCTCAGAATGACATTTTGGGCCAGATAATTTTCTTGTAGGGGAATATCCTATGCATTGTAGGATGTTTAGCAGCGTCCCTGACCTCTACTGACTAAATTTCAGTAACACCCCTCTTTACCACAAACGACAACCAAAAATGTCACCAGACATTGTTAAGTGTCCCTGGTGAGTAAAATTACCCCTGGTTGAGACCACTGCCTTAGAGAAAGTGAAATTTAAGCGATGAAGTGTATATTTAATCTTTCATTTGTTTTTAAGATAATTTATGTGACTTTAGTGAATTAGCAAGTGTTCACTCTTGGTCTAAGAGTTAGTAAGGCCGGTATGAACTTCTCAAAGGAACAGAAATGCTGATACTAAATAAGGTGTCCACAAAAATGAACTTCCATCTGAATTTATTTAACAGAGAGCCCTGCCTAGGCTACAGGCATTTGATGTTATGTGCTCATTCAGTAATATATTAAACCAGGATGTTCATACTATGAATTAACCCATGTGGAAAGACAACATAAGGCATTTTATAAACCAAAGGTGTTATTTTTCCAGATATCTAATTTTTAAAGCTTACATTTGGCACTCATCTGGTACCATGCCTCACAGTGTCTGTGTAAATATCTGATGAAAGAATGCTAGTTTAGAGAGAAAAATGGGTATATGTGAGTGGGTGGGTATAGGATGCATTTCAGGATTGTATCTGTTTCTAAAGTATGGTCTCTAGTGCCAGGACTCAAACTGTGGTCAGCAGACCTACAATACTGGAGTCAGAAAGCAGATTGCTAGAAATGCAGAATCTCAGGCTCATCCTTGACCTACTAGATTATGAGTCTCATCACTATTCCAGGTGATGCTTTTCCAAATTAGAGCTTACTAAGCACTGCCCCCCAAACACTAGTTCTTCATATTCTTAAAAGTTAAATTCTGGGAAAGAGTTCAGTAAAAAATCAGTTTGGGGAAGAGTGGGTTAGATAAAGTTATTCAGGTTCTTATAAAGAGCAGCCTTGGTTGGCTGCTTGTGGTTGAGGCCATCTCCCACATAAGGAAGGCATATGGTGGCCACAAGGAGGACAAAAACAGTCACTGGAGTCCATCATCTGTAAGCTCCAATTTTTTATTTTAAATTTTATTTTTTTATTGTTCAAGTACATTTGTCTCCACCTTCCCGTGATCACTTTCCCCTGCCCCCCCACCCCCACCTCCCTTCCTCAGTCCTGTCCCACTTTGGCTTTGTCCATAGGTTCTTTATACATGTTCCTTGACTTGATCCTTCCTTTCCCTTTCCCTGCCCGCCCCCTTCCCTCTTGATTCTGTTGGTTTCTTTTTTCTTTCAATGTTGCTGGTTATATTTTCCTTGCTTGTTTGTTTTGTTGGTTAGGCTCCACTTATAGGTGAGATCATATGGTATTTGTCTTTCACTCCCTGGCTTATTTCACTTACCATAATGCTCTCCAGTTCCATCCATGCTGTCACGAAGGGTCGTAGCTCTTTCTTTCTGCTGTGCAGTATTCCATTGTGTAAATGTACCATAGTTTTTGGATCCACTCATTTACTGATGGGCATTTAGGTTGCTTCCAGTACTTGGCTATTATAAATTGTGCTGCTATGAACATTGAGGTGCATAGGTTCCTTTGAATTGGTGTTTTGGGATTCTTAGGTATAATCCCAGGAGAGAAATCACTGGGTCAAAAGACAGTTCCATTTTTAGCTTTTTGAGGAAATTCCAAGCTGTTTTCCACAGTGTCTGCACCAGTTTGCATTCCCACCAACAGTGTACTAGGGTTCCCTTTTCTCCACAGCCTCGCCAGCACTTGTTGTTTGTTGATCTGTCTGTGATGGCCACTCTGACCGGTGTGAAGTGGTATCTCATTGTGGTTTTAATTTGCGTTTCTCTGAAAGCTAGTGATGCTGAGCATCCTTTCATATCCAATTTGTTATGAAAAGTGGAAAGTATGTGCTGGGAGACAAGAAGACTCTGAAGATGGTCAGACAAGGCAAAGTGAAATTGGTCATCTTCACCAATACTGTCCAGCCTTGAGGAAATCTGAAATAGATTACTCTGCCATGTTGGCCAAGACTGCTCTCCATTGCCACTGCAGTAGCAATGATATTGAATTGGGCACAGCATGTGGACAATACCACACAGTATGCACACTGGCTGTCATTGATCCAGATGATTCTGATATCATTAGGAGCATTCCAGAACAGACTGGTGAAAATTTTGTAAATCATGCAAAACTTTCCTTTAATAAAACTGATGAGAGCTTGGCTTAAAAAAACAGCAAAAAAACCCCACAAACTATTAACAAAATGAAACAACAATCATAGTAATTAGCTCACAACATTTAGAATATGTATATAAATTTTTTGAATGAAAAATTTTCTGAATTGTTAAAAAGTATTTTTACATAAATTTATATCTTATTGCTTATGAAATTTTGAGCATTAGATTTAGAAAAATTAATGTTTAAAAATCTTTTTAAAAGAAACTACTTTATCAAGCATGATTAACATACAAAAAAAGTAGATATAATATTTGATATATACAACTTGATAAATATGGAGATACATATCCACCTGTGGAACCATCACCACAATCTATGCCTTAAACATATCCATTACCTTCGAAAGTTTCCTCCTGCCTGCTCACTTAAAAAAATGAATATATTTATGTTGATTAAAAATGTATAAAATATATAATAGTATAAAAAGAAAATGATATATTTTATTATTTCTGGAGCACAGATGTTTTAATTTATTTCTTTTAGTTCTCCTTTCTGTATATTTGTGCATATGAAATGGTAAAAATACATATAATAGTTTGTGTTTTATTTTCTTAATTTAACATTATACCATGAATATTTTTAAGATATTAAAAATTGTTTGAAGATATAATATATAAAAAAGAAATAATATCTCAGATGGATTTTCTACAATTTATAGTCACCTTTTACTAAGAAATTTTGAGGCTGTTGATACAATTGTATTGTTATAACTAAGGCTTTTAAAGTTCTTTGAGAAAAATTCTAATTATTTTCTTGAAATAAATTATGAGAAATGGAATTATTGTTTCAAAGAAAAAGAATTAAAGGACAATTTAAAAATAAGAGTTTTAAAAGATTTACTATATTTTTAATTTTTATTTATACTTTCTAGGACTATACAATTTTATTATGTAAGGCAAGATAATATTTGACATGGATATGCATTATGTGCATGGACAGTATAGTTTTATAATGAGCTTTCTGTGTTAAATTCATATTCTTCACTGTTCTCAAAGAATCCTGACTATTAGTTTTCTAGCTGGAGTACCTGGCCCAGTCGTTGACTCTGTCTCAATGACTGACTCATCAAATGACATTCTTTAATTCACTTTCAGTTAATAGAACTATACTTGCTCAAAAGGAAGAGAAAAATGAAAGGTTCAAAATTTACCAAAAGCAGGGTTTCTTTAGTGAAATCTTGAAAACTTTGCCAAAAGTCTCTCAATTTTATGTTATACATATGAATCATCTCATGGTGTAACAGACATGGGTTTTCTTACCATTGTTCAATCACATCAGTCATTTTTGTTTAATAAGAGATTTTGGATGGAGAAAAGATTTGATGATTTAATATTATGAATGAATAATGTTAATGGTATGAGCATATGTATATTCATGGCAGTAGATTATATACATTTATAAACATAAATATTGGATATAAAGTGTGAGATCTTTTATAATTGTTCATACTTTGTGAACTTTCTCTTAGAAAGTTACATGGTTGGCCGGAGGGTTTTTTCTGCAAAGGAGAAATTGAATTTGCCCCTAATAGGCTATTTACTTATAACTGCTAGGTATAAAAGTAGATTATTAAGGTCATGGTGTTTCAAGATTACTTTCTTTTCTTGGATATTATTTCTGAGAACAGTTCAAGCTAGAACAGCAAGTGAAGAACAAGTTTATCAAAAACCATTTTCAAGGCTATTTTGTTATATGCCCTTAAAATGTGAAAAGTCCACAGAGTATCTCACGCAGAATTTGGCACATAGTAGGCACCTTAACATTTGACTTTTGATTTGTCCTGCTAAGGCCTAAGTATATGAAGTTCTAGGGAGTGGGTCACTTTCTTCCACATTGGTATAGTAAACCAGTATTAATAGGCATGGTTATTTCTATATTTTGGCTATTATAAATAACACTGCAATAAACATAGAGGTGCATACATCTTTTTGAATTAGTGTTTTGGGTTTTTTCAAATATATCCAGAATCAGAGTAACTGGGCCATAAGGCAATTCCATTTTTAATTTTTTGAGGAACCTCCACATTGTTTTCCACTGTGGCTATACCAATCTGCACAGAATAGACTGTCTTTTAATCTCAAGAAATATTAGACATATTGAATTCTAATCTAACTAGACTAACAAAAAATGTGAGAATATTAGAAATTATCTACAGTTAAATTATTTTTTATTATTTAAAATTTTATTTTTCCATTATAGTTTACATTCAATATTATTTATATTAGTTTCAGGCTTACAGCATAGTGAATAGATAATCATATACTTTACACAGTGGTCCCCCAATATTTCAAGTGCTCACCTGGCACATGCATAGTTATTACAATATTATATTTTCTATGTTGTCATTTACATTTCAGAGACTATTTTGTAACTACCAATTAGTACTTTTTAATTCCTTCATTTTTTCACTGGCTCTCCAACCTCTCTCCCCTTTGGCAAATATCAATTACAGTTTAATTTTTTAAAGTGATGAACTAATTTTTGTAAAAAACTTGGAATAAATTTTTAGGCATGCTCTTCATTTCTATTGCCTCTGCACAAAATCTTGCCTGAGTAATTTGTGGTATCCTAGAAATAAAAGAGGTAGCTAGGTTCAGCATCATTAGTATCATTTGTATAACACCTTTTTTACAGGTCTGGACCTATGTTTGTAGATGTGTGTGGCAAAGATATTCTTCTTAATAAAGGAAGGATTATTTATGACAACTATGGGATATTTACACAATGGAATACTCCTTGGCTGTGAAAAAGAAGACAATTTTACACTTTGAGAACACTTTGTAAATTACATAATTTTTTAACCATGCTGTACACGTGAAACTAATATAAAATAATATTGAATGTCAACTGTAATGAAAAATAAAGTTTCTTCTTTATATGTATATTCCCATGACTCATTCTCTCATTCAGATTTCTGCTGACATATCGCCGCCGCTGTAGAGGAGCCTGTTCTAAACCACCAAATCTTAAAATCTCAGCTAACATGAAGTCACACAAAAGCCCACACATACTCTCATCACTGCCTTGCATTTTGTTTTTCTTATGGGATTCACCAATACCTTAAACAGTATTTGCTTATTGTTTCAGTATTTGTTCATTAGAATGTGAGTTATCCCATGGAAAGGGGATGTGTTCATTGACAACATGTATAAGAGCTCTGGCATATTGCAGCCATTTAATAAATATTAGTTCAATGAGTGAGTAAATTATTTGACTAAATCTCCACCTCTCTTAACAAACACACATATATTGGACTATACATTTCCTAAAAATTAGAGACAGTATCTTACCTGTTTATCATTATCTAGGCAGTCAGTACTCAAATTATGTGGTAAATGACTAAATGAATGAGTATTGTATGTGACTGATCAGTTGCTCTGCAGACATGTGTTGACTGGGAATACAACCTACTAAGTATTTTCTTTTAATCATTACTTCGCTAAAAGGAAATGAGTCCTTTGCTTTACATCTATTCTTGTTTTTATACATTGACATGAAAATTTTAAGAGTGGAGATTTTACAAAATAGTCACACTGGCTTCTCTGGGATTGGGGATTTAGTGATTCAGTTCACATTTTCTCCCCACCCTTCATTACACCTTGAAAATGATAATGATATTTAATTTTGTAGTTACAGCTTCTGTACAACCTCCAACCCCAGCTCCATAAGCCCTTCACCCCATCCTTATTTCCTCTAACAGTCCTGACTCAAATTTGTGTGTGCATGTGTGTGTGTGTGTGTGTGTGTGTGTTTTACCCCAAGTTGTTATTTATTTTCATTGGGGTGGGAGGGGAAAAAAGAACTTTTTATGATAGTGAAAATATACTTTATTTTAATACAATAGCTGCCAGCAATATATTGGTTCCAGAGAGACAAAAGAAAAATCCAAGCATTCTATAATAAGCTTTCATTTGTCTTTTCAAGTAAGTCTAAAGAAAATGCTCCAATTCTGTTCGACATTATGACTTAGGGAGTTGAAATTTTTTTCCATGATAAAAATATAATTTTGACAGCCCCCAACCTTGGTAATCTATAAAGAATGGAATAAAAAAAGCCCATATAGTATATCAATAATGGATGCTTCTCTGTCTTTGAATCGCATACAATTATAACCAGTGTAAGAAATTGGTTGATAAGAACTTGATGAAATGTGTAACAAAATGTTCAGTCCTGAATCAAATTTGGACTCTTACAAAATGTTTTTTAAAAATATTTTATTGTTTATACTATTACAATTGTCCCAATTTTACCCCCTATGCCTCCTTCCATCCAGCCCCTCTCCCCCATTCCCTCAGGCAATCCCCACTCTGTTGTCCATGTACATGGGTCATGCATATATGTTCTTTGCCTAATACCTTCACCTTCTTTCAACCAGTCCCCACCTTCCCTCTCTAGTAGCATCTGCTTTAAAATTATTAAAGTATTTCTTAACAATGAAAAAGGAAGATATTGCTAAAGTTAAAAATAAGAAATATTTCACCTTTTAAATATTCTTTAAAAATTCTTATGTGGACTCATTTCTACATAAGAAAACTTTGGTGGCGATTCTTTTGACAAAGGGTGGTTATGTAGCTTTAATGTGTAAAGCTTATATACCATAGGATTTTTAATAGAAGTAAATCAGTTTCCTTTGAGGTTCATTATTTTGTTTGTTTGTTTGTTTATTTACTTATTCAGGATTCTTTATAGAATCTTATTTGCTAAGAGCAAGTGACCCAGTTCTCTGCTTCTCAGATTCTTCTCTAATGCATCTATTTTCAGGGTTAGCTGCTGGACCATGAACATTTCTGTCATCCTTCAAAGATAAAGAAGGCCTGGAGCCCTCCAGGTGGCTACAGAGGCACATGGAAAGAGACCATATAGCAGAAAAAAGCAGAGAAAGGTCTGTGAAATTCTTACTTGGTGAGTTTCCTTTCTTATTCCCAATTCTCATCCTACAACTGCATTTTAAATCATTACAACATTTTTAGGTGACTAGAAGCTGAAAGTGGGAACTTTTCTAAACTAAATTTTTTAATACTGTGTTTTTGATTATCATTCAAATTTAACAATTTTTGGTTGGCATTCCCATGTACATTGATATCTTAGATGCCGATGTGTTTTAATGATAGATATACATAAATTTGATGTTGGTAATTGAGACAAGCTAGTACAAACACGAGTGTGTATATATAATGGTAATTGTTACTTTTATTTATAATACTGCTAGAGGGTTCTTGGAGGATGGGAGGGTCAGGGGAGAGGCAGAGCCTCTGAGCTCTGAGTCTCTGCTCAGGGGGGTCAGCCTGTGCTCAACCTGTTGGCTGGAGCTGTGCGTCCACCTGTGTTTTGGTGGAAGCACTGAACAAGATGCACGGCGGTGTGCACCAACCCCAGATATTTACCAAGCACTGTGCCTGCTCACAGCACAAATTTAGGTGATGTTGACAGACGCAGAAGCACAGGAGAACCATGACTTACTTCACATTAAGCTGGATCTTTCCAGCTTGAGTCTCTATGTGAGTTTCTTTCGTGGTTCAGGTTCTTTTGCATGTGCAAACTGTGGTGCTGTGGCTTGTCAGTGCCCAGGGCTAGAAGTCTCTTAACCAAGAATTTACAGAAGAAGCTACATCAAGACCAGTAGAAAGGGAAGAGGCAAGAAAAAGGCTGGTTTTGTTCCTATACATGGCAGCCGAACATCCAGAGGGATATCTCAGCTACAAATCTTCTTCCTGAGGAGCCTGAGGTCTCAATCCCACAGCATGCTCCCCCGCCCAGAGCGTCAGAGCTGGGAAGAGGTGCTCACATAAAATCTAGCTGCGAAAATCAGCATGAATTCTGTCTGCAAGGGAGAAATAAGCGTCTTCAAGACACAGGTGCCTTCTTAAAGGGCCACCACATAAAATCTCATTCGCAGCCACTAACTTTGGGCTCTCATGAAAGGAGGGCAGAGTGGACTGAAATTGTATGAAGAGAGACTGGGGTTTGTGGCTCTGGGGAGAAAGCTGAGGAGACAGACACCAGGAACCCCTGTGCTGAGCCATTCTCTCACACTGCAGATGCTATATTTCTCTTTTTATACATCAGCCTGAGGGAATGCAATCCATGTAAGCCCATCCTCTGGATTCCTTGTCATCCCACTCTGTGGAGATCATGCCCTGCTGAAGAGTTGGCTGCCTGGGCTGGCATAGAGCTGTCTGGGCAGACTCGGGGGATGTCACTGATGGAGTAGTTTTGGGGTGGGCCATTCCCCCTTCTTTCCAGTGCACCTGATTGGCACATCCCCATCATGGGAGACCTTGTAGTCTCACCCTCTGGGCTCCAGGTGGCCTCACCCTCTATTTTCCTGGTGACCCTGGCCTGCCAAGGTCTGAGCAGAATCTGGAAAAGATTGAGTGGTGTGGCTCTAGGGCAGAGACCATTTCTTCTACCACCCCCCAAGTCTGACCAGCACCTGTCCTCTCATAGGAGATACACTAGCCCCACCCTCTTGACTCCCAGTGGCCCAATTTTGTTGAGCCTGGGCTCCTGGCAGAATATAGAGCAGATTTGTGTGGCTCTAGGACAGGAGCCATTTTTCCTTTGCATGCCAGACTGGTGAAGAGGCCATCATTCAGATGGCTAAATCTTGGTCTGTTTGGGCCTGATAAATTCTGCTAATCTCACTCCAATGACTCCCTGAGACCCTGCCCCTTTCTGAAGGTCTCCAGGCACCCAGTGGTGGAAGCTAGACTTGGTATACCCTGAGACATCTGCCGAGTGGCCTCACACTTGGAAGTGGCACTGATTCTGAATCTGCTTCAATCTGGTGCACACCACTCTCTCACACCTGGGGACTCATTGAGAACTTACCTCATGCAAATCTAGTACTGCCAGAGCTCTTTCAATGACTCAGCCTATCAAGAAGCTGGCAGAGGCAAGTGGAAGTGGATACTGGGGTGCCTTAGGACTTTTGCTGACCTGCCCCTGGTGTTGGTAAAAACTTGCAATGGTGCACAGCTTGGTTGTTCCCACACATACTCAGGCACAGCAGGGGCAGTTACAAAAGGGGTTGCCCAGGGAAGAGTCACAGTCAGTGCCTGACATTGGCCTGTATCAGAATCTCTCCCAAGAGACCCAGAACAAAAACCCAGTAACCTGCTTTAGAAAACATCAGAGCAGGGTACCATTAGTGTCATTAGTGGAATATTAAAGGGAGATCTTGGCAGGCCCTAACTCTGCAGAGGTGAATTCCACTTTGTGTGGTCAATACCTATACAGCAACTTGTATATTATGATTGGGGTTGATCACAGTTGGGCAGGCTGAGGGTTGACCCCACAAAAGAATGGGCCAATAGTAATCAAGACATAATTGCAACAGGAGGGTCCAGAAAACCTACACAAGGCACATTCTTGGAGCATGCAGCTCAGGAGATCAAGGAAACTGTTCATTTTGGTCCCACAAGACACATAGCACATAAGCATACTCTCCCAAGAATGGGAATCATTGCAAATATACCTAATATATAGAAACAAATACAAATAGGAAGCCAAATGGGGATCAAAGAAATATACCCAAAATGAAAGAATGGGAGAGCTAAATGAAATGGAGGCAATCAATTTACCATATATAGAGTTCAAATAAAAAATTGTTATAAGGAAGTTCAAGGAACTTAGTGAATACTTCAAAAAAGAGATAGCATAAAAAAGGACATAGAATCCATAAAAAAGAGCCAGTCAGAAATGAAGAATACACTAGAAGAAATATACAGTAAGTTATATGAAGAAGAGGATGGAATCAGCAATTTGGAAGACAAGGTACCAAAAAAAAAAAAAAAAAAAAAACCAAACACCAAAAAACCAACAACAATAACCATTCAGAGCAGCAAAATGAAAAAAGAATGGAAAAATGAGGAAAATTTAAGAGATATTTGAGACAACATGAAGTATAAAAATATCTGCTTCAAAGGGCTACCAAAAGGTGAAGAGAAAGAACAAGGGATTGGAAACTTATTCAAAGAAATAATGACTGAAAACTTACCTAACCTGGTGAACAAAAAAGACACACAAGTCCAAGAAGTACGTGGAGTCCCAAACAAGATGAACCGAGAGAGGCTCACACCAAGACACATAATAAATTGGCAAATGTTAAAGACATAGAGAAAATATTGAAAACAACAAGAAAAACAAAAGCCATAGTTACCTACAAGGGAGCTCCCATAAGACTGTCACACAAAGATATGGAAGCAAAATAACATGTTACTAAACAACATACGTGTTAATAATGAGATCAAGGGAGAAATTTTTAAAAAAATCTTTAAACAAATGAAAATAACACATCAACCCCAAATCAGTGGGACACAGGAAAAGCAGTCCCATGAGGAAAATTCATAACATTGTAGGCCTATCTTAAGAAAGAAGAAAAATCTCAAATAAACAACCTAACTTTACACTTGAAGAAAGTAGAAAAGAAACCCCAACAAAGCCCAAAGTAAGTAGATGGAAGGGAATAATAAAGTCAGGATAGAAATCAATAAAATAAAGTGTATAAAAAATTAATGAAACCAAGAGCTGGTTCTTTGAAAAGTAAGCAGATCAACAAACCTTTAATCAGAAACGAGAGAGAGAAAGAGAGAACCCAAATAAATAAAATGAGAAATGAAAGGGAAGTAACCATTGACTGCAGACAGATATAACTGTATTTAAGAAAATATTATGAATAGCTATATGCTAAAAAGTTGGACAATCTAATTAAAATGAACAACTTCCTAAAAATACAAAATCTTCTAAAATTGAATGAAGAAGAATCAGAACATCTGAATAGACTGATTACAACCACTGACTTTGAAGCTATAATAAAAAATTTTGTAACAAACAACAGTCCAGGACTGGATAGTGAGGTGGGAGCGTGGGCTCTGATCCTGCAGAGCCCATTCCGGGGTTGTCATGGATGGGCGGAAATAAAATGAGCCATCCCAGAAAACTTCTCTGTTTGCCAGTAAAGGGGAAATTCCTCTTCCCTCCAGTGGAGAAGCAGCCCAAGCCCCTTTTTCCAAAGGCTTTTATTGAAAGGGTTATCAATGGGGCTAGGTAAAAGGAATGTACAGGTGATCTCATTATATCAGTATGTTAATGTTCACAGAGAATAGATAATATTGAGGAAAACAAATGGTAGAAACACGCCGATTTACATGGATCCATTTACATGGTTCTGAGATGAGACAAGTAAACATGAGTGCGTAAACATAAGGGTGTCAAAGGATTTAGGGTCAGGGTCTGTGAATTATGTGCATTTCCTTCCCAGCATGAGCTGGTTATCATAGCTTTTGAAGGAAAAACAAAGCATGCTTTAAAGAATTTGCTTGTAGGCCTGATATCCCCTGGGAACCACCAGATCCAGTGTAGGGTTGTTTCTAGTATTGTTTCAAACCTGAGCCAGGCAGGGGGAAGGGCAAGGCAACCAGGAAATAAGGAGACTTCTTTCAGATAGAATGAGGACCCCAGCCATATCAAACCCAAGGGGTGAGGATCTTTCACCCTTTCTCTGTGTCCGCCAAATTTTTTTCCCTGATGCCCATTGCAGCTGTGCCTGTCTTAGGTTGCCCCTTCCATCGAGGGATCTTACCCATCATTGACTAACCAGCCAAACAGGGTGATGTGAGGGAGGCAGGGGCTGTGTCCTGCCAGGGGAATAGGTTTTTTCTCCTCAGTGGCCTGTTTTCCCAAGGCATCCATGATTATTTCCAGCCTTGGGACCCTCTCACCTGTTGACGGGGCTACAGTTCCTGAAACCAGACAGGGCATTTCCCAACAGGATAGCTTCACAGGTGAATTTTACTGAATGTTCAAAGAACTAACACCTATCTTCAAACTATTCCAAAAATTCAAGAGGAAGGACAACTTACAAACTCATTTTATTAGGCCAGCATTCTCCTAATTCTGAAAGCAGATAAAGACACTACAAAGAAAAATATTATATGCCAATGATTCTGATTAACTTAGATGTAAAATTTTTAACAAAATGTTATCAAACTGTATCCAGCAATACATTAAAAAGATCATACACCATGATGAAGCAGGATTTTTTTTCAGGAGATTCTAGGTTGGTACAATATCTGCAAATTAATAAATGTGATACACTGCATAAACAAATTGAAGGATAAGAATCACATGATTATATTAATATATGCAGAAAAAGCATTTGATAAAATCCAGCATCCATTTATGATAAAAACTGTAAGCAAAGTGGAAATAGAGGGAATATACCTCAACATAACAAGGCCATATATGGTAAACCCACTGACAACATCATACTTACTGGGTGAAAACTAAAAGTGTTTCCCTTATGATCAGAACCAAGATAGGGATGTCCCTTTCCACCATTCTTATTCTAGCCACAGCAATCAGAGGTGAAGAATAAATAAAAGGTATCCAAATAAAAAAGGAGGAATAAAACTATTATTATTTGCAGATGACATGATAGTTTACATAGAGAACCTTAAAGATTATACCAAAAGACTACTAAAAATGATAAATGAATTCAGTAAAGTAGCAGGATACAAAAGAAATATCCAGACAGTTGCATTTTATACATTGATAATTAACTAACAGAAAGGGAATCTAAGAAAACAACCCCATTCATAATTGCTTAAAAAATCAAAATACCTAGGACTAAATTTAATTAATGGTGTGAAAGAACTGTACTTGGGTAATTATTAGGCATTGAAAAAAGAAATTGAGGAAGATATAAATCAGTGGAAGCATATTCTGTGTTCAGGCATAGGAAGAATTAACATTATTAGAATGCTTGTACTACCCAAAACAATCTATAGATTCAGTGTAATTCCTATCAAGATACAAATGACACATTACACAGAACTACAGCAAATATTTCAAAATGTTACATGGAACTACAGAAGACCCCCAAAAGCCACAAGGTTCTTGAGAAGGCACTGAGTTGGAGAAATCATGTTACCTGACATCAAAGTATACTACAAGACCATAGTAATCAAAACAGCACTGTACTATTCTGGCTGAGTGTCTCAATTGGTTGATGCATCACCCATACACCAAAAGGTTGGAAGTGTAATCCCCAGTAAGGACAAATACCTAATTGTGGGTTCAATCATTGGTCAAAGCACATACCTAGGTTACTGGTTTGATCTCCTTCTGGGGTACATACAGGATGCAACCAATTGATGTTTCACTCTCATTTCCATGTTTCTTTCTCTCCTCCTTCCTCTTTTTCTCACATCAATAAACATATCCTTGGGGAAGATTAAAAAAAGAGCCATGGTATTGGCATAAAAACAGGCATATAAATAAATGGAACAGAATAGAGAGCCCAGAAATAAACCCAAGTCTTAATGGTCAATTGATATTTGACAAAAGAGACTAGAACATACAATGGAGTAAAGACAGTCTATTCAATAAATGATTTGGAGGAAATTCAACAGTTACATATGAAAAAATGGATTTAGACAACCTTTTTACACTATGCTGAAGGATATATTCAAAATAGATTAATGACTTAAATATAAGACTTGAAACCATAAAAATTCTGGGAGCAAACATAGACTGTAAAACCTCACACATTTCTCATAGCAATAATCTTTATGATATGTCTCCTTGGGTTAGGGAAACAAAACTAAAAATAAACTAATAGGACTAAATTTAAAAAGTTTTTGCACAGCAAAGGAAACCATCAACAAAATGAAAAGATATCACATTGAATGGGAGAACATATTCACCATTGATACATGTGATAAAGGATTAATATCTAAGATTTATAAAGATGTTATAAAACCCAATACCAAGAAAACAAATAATCTAATTAAAAATTGAGCAAAGGACCTGAATAGACACTTCTCCCAAGAGGACATACAGCTGGCCAATAGATATATAAAAAGATGCTCAACATCATTTATTATCAGTGCAATGCAACTAAAAACCACAATGAGATATCAGCTCTAACCTGTCAGGATGATTCTCATGAATGAATGAACAAATGGTAAGTGCTGGCAACGATATAGAGAAAAGTGGACCCTAGTAAACGGTTGGTAGGAATGTAGATTTATGCAGCCACTGTGGAAAACAGTATGGAGTTTCCTCAAAAAATAAAAAGGGAACTGCTTTATGACCCAGAGATTCCACTTCTGGGAATATATTGGTAGAAACGAGAAATACTAATTCAACAGAACATATGGAGCCCAAGAGTCTATCAGTCAATGAGTGGATAAGAAGCTGTGGTATATTTACACAATGAAATATTACTTGGCTGTAAAAAGATGGAAATCTTACCTTTTGTAAGAGCATGGATGGACGTGGAGGTCATTATGCTAAGTGAAATGAGCCACTGAGAGAAAGACAAACACCATATGATTTCACTCATATGTGGACTCTAATGAACAAAATAAACTAACAAACAAAATAGAAGCAGACTCATAGACAGAGAGACCAGACTGACAGCTATCAGAGGGGTGAAGTGTTGGGGGTCAGGTGAAAAGTGTGAAGGGATTAAGCAAAAACAAACAAACAAAAAACAATAACGACAAAAAACCTCATTGACACAGACAACAATATGGTGTTTGCCAGAGGTAAAGAGGGGTTATGGGTAGTAGAAGAGGGTAATGTTGTGAGAAATGGCAACAGGAGCCTTGACTTTGGGTGGTGAACACTATACAATATACAGATGATGTATTATAGAACTGTATACTTGAAATCTATATAATTTTACTAAACAATGTCATCCCAATAAATCCAGACGAGATCGGGCGTGTTCAGGGTGGTATGGCTGTAGACCATCCCAATAAATTCAATAAAACTTTTTTTAAAAGCTAGGAATATGATAACATAAATGAGCAAAAATTTTAAGAAATAATTAATTCCCTGCCAATTTGTGCTACTAACCTTGTCTACCATCATTCTGGGCTACTCGCCCAAGTTTTTGTAAAAATTAGAAAAGTAATTTTTTTTAACCACAATCATGAATCACATTTTCCTGCATGACAGGTGGCATTGGAGCAGCCGAAAGCATTATTGGGGGTCTAGCTAGGGAGAAGCTGAGTTAGGGATACAGTTGACATTCACTGACTGGAGGAACAGGGCCCGATGTTGTATGACTATTTGACTGTGTACCACAGTGATTGGCACAGGAATTATGAGGATTGTAGTGAAGAAACAGTGTTTGAAGTATAAAGTACCAGAAGCTAATGCATGGAAGAATATTTGGATCACTATGCATTATTCAATTATATATATAAATTATTCAATTATATATATAAATATATATAATTAGTATTCTGTTTGCATTGATACCGAATCAAAACAGAAATGCTTTCCTGCTTTCCTGTCAAAGTTACTGTCCTATCAGAATATACTTGAAAATATATCATAAAACAATTATATAGCAAAAAATTTATCTTCATTTTTTTACTGGAATTATATAAAATAGAATGATTATACCTCCTGTGTTTTAGCACTAAAACTTAAAATGTACTATAAAAAATTTACAGAACATTAACAATAATGAATTGTGAAGTTGAAAGAATCATTTCAAAATAATCATTAATAATTTAAAAAACGTACAAATTTTAAACAAACATTCCAGAGAGAAACCTTAATTAGCACTTTTTAATATAAAGCATTACCAAATAATAAAGAATAGTTTTCATAGTTGTTATAGTATGCAGTCAAAAATATAATAAATCAATTATAGGATGTGTCAGGAAGTTAATAAAAAGATTATGGAATTTTTATAAATTTTGTGATATCTTTGATACTTTTGCAAGATTTATAATTTGTTTTCATTCACCAAATAAGTGTTAAGTTGTGTATCTAATTTTGTATTCATTGATTTTGTGTGTTTTATTATTTTTCTTTTAATGAAGGGTATGAAAAATTTCAGGTTGAAGTTATTGAATCTGTCCCGATTAATTGATATTTTTGTATATTAAGCTCTTCACATGTTTATTTTCTGCCACCTTCTGCATAACATATGCTCTAGGTGTGCAAAAACTGTTTTGTACTCAACTGTGTCTTTAGTACATGGAACAATGATGATTCACAGAAGACAATTGATAAATATTTATTGAATGAATTATACCATTGAATTAAAAAGTTTATTGCTACATTTTCAATTATTTTGATACTTCTTATTGATGGCTTATACTGAGTATTTGAAATAGCCTATATCCATTAAACATAATAATAAATATAATAAGAGCACTTTTGTGCAGTTTTCAGACATAACCATTTAGCGTGTTTCCTAACAGAAAAGTAGTGAGAGAAAAACAATGCTGCTATTAACGCAACTTTTGCTTCCCACCAAATCTTTTATGCAGGCAAAATAATATATTCCTCAAACCTGTTTAGTACTCAAATTGACTTAAGCAAATTGGATAGAAATTAGCCAAAGCCACCAATTATTTTTTCAAGTATTTATTATGTACCTGTTATGCCTCTAACACAGAGCAAGGAGTTTGTAGAGATAGAGTATACCAGTACCTTATTATTTTTTTTACAGAAGACTTTAATTTTCTAAGAGCAGCAACAGTGTCTTTTATGTCCTCCATACCACATGATTATTCTGATGGCTTTCTAATGTCAACTTGGCTTGACTGAACTAGCCCCCAGAATTCTCTATCTTGTATGTGTCTGGTTAGGGCACGTTACAAAGGCTATCCCTTCATGAGAATAAGAAGGCAGTCATCATTTTGTAGCATATACATAACTTCTTCCAGTCATTGAAACTCAAATCCAGGTGCTGCTGTGAAGGGATTTTGCAGATGTGATTAAGGCTCATAGTCAGTAGACTTTAAATTAATAAAAAGGAAGAATACTCTGTGCAGGCCTCACAATCAGTGGGAAAGACTTTAAAAGAAAACTTAAGATTTTCCTAAAGTCAGGACTCAACACAGCTTCTGGCTCTGTAATTGCTCTCTTCTGGGACTTCCTTCCTGACCACCACCTGTGAACAGAAAGCTTCAGCTTGGGCCGGTGGTGTTTCTGTTTGCTTGTCATTTCCTTTTCCTGACTGCCTGTATTATGGACTTAGGATTTGCTTACCCAGCCCCTGTAATTGTACTCACTATTCCTTTGTAATAAATGTATCTCCTACTGATTCCACTTCTCTGGTTGAACACTGAAGAGTACACTCAGTAAATATTTCTTGACAAGACATAATCTCTTTCTCAAAAGGCTTACAAAATCTCATAAGACAACTGCTCCCTGTAGATGAAAACAAAAACAACAGTTCAGGATCACCTTTAGGAGCCAACTGTATGGGAAAATATATTTGCTAATGATACATCAGATAGAGGTTTGATCTCCAAGATATATAAAGAACTCACTCGACTCCACTCCAAGAAGACAAACGATCCAATCAAAAAATGGGCAAAGGACCTGGGCAGATGTTTTTCTAAGGAGGAGATACAGAGGGCCCAGAGGCATTTGAAAGGATGCTCAGCATCACTAGCCATCAGAGAAATGCAGATCAAAAGCACCATGAGGTACCACCTCACACCAGTCAGAATGGCTATCATAAACAGATCCACAAACAACAGGTGCTGGCGAGGCTGTGGAGAAAAGGGAACCCTAGTCCACTGTTGGTGGGAATGCAGACTGGTGCAGCCACTATGGAAAGCAGTGTGGAATTTCCTCTGAAAGCTGAAAATGGAACTGCCTTTTGATCCAGTGATTCCCCTGCTGGGACTATACCCTAAGAACACCAAAACGCCAATACAAAAGAACCTATGCACCCCAATGTTCATAGCAGCACAATTTACAATAGCCAAGTTTTGGAAGCAACCTAAATGCCCATCAGTAGATGATTGGATCAAAAAGTCATGGTACATATACACAATGGAATACTACACAGCAGAAAGAAAAAAAGAACTACTAAACTTCGGGACAGCATGGATGGAACTGGAGAGCATTATGCTGAACGAAATAAGCCAGAGGGCGAAAGACAAATACCATATGATCTCACCTATAAGTGGAACCTAACCAGCAATGCAAAGATGCAAGGAAAATATGACCAGCAACACTGAAAGGAAAAGAAATCAACAGAGACAAGAGGGAAGGGGGGGCAGGGAAAGGGAAGAGAAGGAGAAAGTCAAGGAACATATAGCAAGGACTCATGGACAAAACCAAAGGGGAAGAGCTGAGGGAGGGACGGAGGGAGGGGGCAAGGGAAAGTGGTGGGGAGGGGAGGCAGAGACAAATGTATTTAAAAAGTAAATAAATTAAAAAAAAAAGGATCACCTTTAGTTATAAGCTAAAATGTGTGATACAGAAAATAAGCACTGTAAGGATGTCAGGATCATAAGGAATCAGTATGGCCAAGAATTAGTGAGAAAACATTCACCAATAAAATGAAATTTGAATTTGTTTATGAAAGATTAGTAAAAATTAACAGATCACAGAAAAGTGAGAAAGCCATTCTGTTTAGCAAACAGCATTAGCAGTTATTGAGATTAAATTAGCATGTTGAGTCTAGATCATAGTAAACTGATTTCATTTTACACCAACACACCACTTAAACTTTCACCTTAGTTGTTATTCTGCAAGCAGTTAGAAAGTCTAATAATATCTTTACATTATTGTGACCTATTACCAAGAAAATGCCAAGTATTAACCCTAACAGTGAAATAGCAGTTATTTTTTACAGCAGTTTTTCAGAGTAAGTTCAAGAGTACAATGTAGTCTTTTGTAAAAGAAAAAAAAAAAGGAAAGTCTCAGGAATGAAGTGACAAAAACAAAGATTGCCCTTCCTGCCCCTGAAAAATAGTCTTTAGTTTGTGGGCAACCCTTCAAATTCCCTGGGGCATGAGTTTGTTGAAGAATGAGTTAATACATTTATTGAAAGGGTCAGGAGAGGCAAAGATGGCAGGTGTGTGTGGGGGTTCTTGGTAGCAGTGAAGGAGCAGCTACTCATATTTGAAGAAAGGTAATTCCAGAAGATGAGTTTATTCTGATAAAAACCCTGAAGGTTTCAGGGTTGCTGTGCTAGATCAAGAAAGATTAGCTTTGTTTTCTGAGAATATATTTGGTGAATGACTTAGGGCGTATATTCTTTCTATAAATATATTTTTTATTCTTGTTTGTAAGCAGTAAACAGTTCTGATGTATTCTTTAGGAAGAAATAGAATGAAAGAACCTAAAAGTTACCAATAATTTCTTAATTATAGGAAGCGAGCACCATGCTGGCAGTTATAGAAGAAATAATAACTAGTATGTGTATAGCATTTTGTAGCTTACAAAGCACTGGCACATATGCCACATAATTCCTTTCCAGGGCCATTAGGACCTCTTGGCAGGTCACAGTAACCCTGTGATACAGACTTGGGCTGTATTTTACATATACAGCTAAGATTTTTTATCATCTTTCTCTAATTAGAACGCCTTCCTCCTGAAATGGTTTACCAGTTGTTAAACTCCTGAAATACTTCTGTGTCAATTCAAAAGTAGTGTTGTCCCCTAACCTATTGAGTATTATCTGCCTCCCATAATCTTAAATTATCTACCTGGGTCCCTGGACTCTCCATCATCCATCAGAAAAAGACTTAATATCTAACTCAGAAGAAATAAAGGGTTATTATCTAACTCCAGGACTCAGTTCTGATTGGCTGGTTCACAGGTCATGCTGATTGTTAAATATCTTAAATCAAATTTCTTAGTTCCTAATTTTACATCTATTATCCATCTTTCCAAACTGTTGAAATTTGTCACATCTGATGTTTTTCTTTCTAGTTCCATTTGTTTTGGGAGTTTATGCCTTAAAAATCCCAATGCTGTGATCTTAGTAGAGTGTTAGGAGGGAGGAATTAAATGCAGTAGACAGTAGGCTTTATTTAGCCATTGTTTGATTAATAATCTTGAGGTTTGCTGAAAACATCCACTGGAATAGGGTTTATATAAAAGCACACTGTGGAAGCTTGTTAATAAGTTCTACATGAAAAGAAAAAGGACTCTTTGATCCAATAAGTGTGGAAATGTTGCATTAAATGAAGTCAAAATGCTATTTCTCACTAGCTTTATAATACATTTTCTATATTTATTATTCATTGTTAATTTTAAAGCCAGGGTTAAAATATGTGTTTCTCAGATATTTTCCCCCCTCAGAATCCTTCTCCTTTTTAAATGGAATACAAGTGTCCCTTTAAGGCAATAACATCTTACCATAAGCATTATTTTAGAAAGTGATACACAATTTGGGGAAACTTGTGCTGTATCATCTGCAGTTCATTGGGCAAATGACATTCCTGTTTAAAATCTGAATTTCAGCAAAGACGCTGGGAACCATATTTCCCATAGTCTCATTCTCTGAGTAATCCCAGATTTCAGCTTGCCCATGAAAGCAACCTGAAAGAGATGAGGAAACAGGCATTTTCTGGACACAGCATAACCAGATGCACAGCCAGAAGTGAGCTCTTGAGACCAACCCACTGAATTCAGTTTGACCTTCTCAGACATACTAGAGAATCGAGGCATCTTTCAGGCAAGACCTCTAATTAACAGCTTTAGTACTTTGGGCTGAGGTAACTTCTCTGCCCTTCAGGGCCAGCTCTCCTAACCTTTAGTAGAAGCTTTCCTGATCTCTGTTCTTTCATATCTTCTAAGAAAAGTGTGAGCCCTTAATTATTTATGAAACCATTTAGATCCATGATTCGTAGGTTGACTTCTGTTTTCGTGATGAAGTGATTCAATATGTACTAATAAAGAGTATTAGTGAGTCAATCAGAAATGTCTATGTAGCTGCCTAGTCAAATATTAGAATAACCACTTAGGAGTTCATGAAATTTACTGAACTTCAGAAAGCCAATGTTTAGAGGATTTTCTATAGCCTTTTCCAACAGTGTGAGCAAGAATAATGCTTTTGTTTGTATAAGCAAGTCTTTACCGAAACAGTATCAGTATTACTTAAGTCACCAAGACCTTGACCTACATATGTAAATTGGACATTGAAAAACATAATTACCTAGTATAGTATCCTAGAGAGGGTATATCTAGTTTAGATACATAAATAATACCAAATGGGTCAGCTTTCTTATTGGGAAAAAAATCCCTTCTTGAAAAATAGTAGAGTGTTAGGACTAAATTGGGAGCAAAGGGCAAAACTAATATAAAACCAAAAAACAAACAAAACCACATTAAAAACAAAACCCAAAACTTCCTCTTCCCTACATTAGGTTATATGAATAAGCCCCCTAATATCTCTTGCTCTATCAACTTCAATTATGCATTCATTCAGCTTCAACGCTAAGGACATTCATTTTTTTTAAACATTGTCTACCATAGGTATATTAATCTTTAATAGTTCTGATTTCAGAGACCAGAATTCAGTGTATTGAGTGCTGCTACAGGGCCAGTACCAGGCCTTTTCTTGTACAGAAACTTGAAGAACACACACTTTAGTGCTAAAATACTTCTTCATGTCATTTTGGTGTTAGGTGTTGACTAGTCTTTTCTGTCCTATGCATAACTTGCTTCCGTTGCATTTGTGTTATGGAAAGTCAAGTGCACATAACTAAAGATCAGTTAAATCTAAGTAACATATCTTTTCATCAAGTCAAAGAAAGATGAAGAGAACAATAAAATTGGGCCTTTAGGCACTGATCTTTTAGTTCTTTCTTGAATACATAGTGTGTTCCTGAACTTTCGAATCTATAAAATGTCATAGAGAATCACACAGTTCATTTACATGTCAGTCATTCAGTGAGACTATGGGCACTTCTAATGTGTCTAGCATTGTAGTCATTGTGTATAATTTTTTTGTCAATAATAATACAATTTTTGGCTCTAATATAGAATAAAATATGTGAAATATTTAACTCTTTCCCTAAAAAGAGTCAAAATTATATTGCACTGTGTGAAATAACAATACATATAAGGTCATCATGAATTCTTGTTTTTCCTGTTGAGACAGAATGGTGTAAAATGCATCTTATTCATTTTTACTTTTTTAAAATTGTATTTTATTGATTATGCCCTTATAGGTGTCCAGTTGTCTCAATATATTCCCCTCTGCTCCCCTCCACCAGGCACACCCACTCCCTCAGGTAGTCCCCACACCATTGTTCATGTCCATGGGTTATGCATATAAGCTCTTTGGTCACTCCATTTCCTCTACTGTACTTTACATCCTTATGACTATTCTGTAATAACCTATTTGTACTTCTTAATCCCTTCCCTTTTTCACCCATTCTCCCACAACCCGCATCCACCTGGCAACCATCAAAATGCTCTGTTATCCATGATTCTGTCTCTTCTTGTTTGCTTAGTTTGTTTTTTAGGTTCAATTGTTGATAGATATGTATTTCTTGACATTTTATTATTTATAGTATTGAATTTCTTTTTCTTAAATAATTCCCTTTAACATTTCATACAATAATGGTTTGGTGATGAAGAAGTCTTTTAAATTTTTTCTTGTCTGGGAAGTTCTTTATGTGGCCTGTGATTCTAAATGATAGCTTTGCTGGCTAGAGCAATCTTGGCAATAGCTCCCTGCTTTTCATGACTTTGAATATTTTTTGCCAATCCCTTTTAGCCTGCAAAGTTTCTTTTCAGAAATCAACTGATGTTCTTATGGGAACTCCCCTGTAGGTAACTAACTTCTTCTCTCTTGCTACTTTTAAGATGTTTCTTTATCTTTAACTTTTGGTATTTTAATTATGATGCGTCTTGGAGTGGGCCTCTTTACAACCATCTTGTTTGGGACTCTATGTTTCCTGGACATCCATCACCAAATTAGGGAAGTTCTCTTTCATTATTTTTTCAAATGTATTTTCAATTTCTTTCTCTTTTTCTTCTCCTTCTGACACCCCTATAATGTGAATGTTGGAATACTTGAAGTTGTCCCACAGACTGCCCACACTATCCTCATTTTTTTGGTTCTTTTTTCTTTATGTGGTTCTGATTGTTTGTTTTTTGCTTCCTTATGTTCCAGATCATTGATTTGACTCTTGGCTTTATCCACTCTAGAGTTGTTTCTCTGTAAATTGTTCTTTGTTACAATTAGTGTATCCTTTGTTTCTGACTGGATCTTTTTGATGCTGCTGAGGTCCTCACTAAGTTCCTTAAACATTCTTAAAACCAGTGTTTTGAACTCTACATCTGATAGATTGTTATTTCTATTTTGTTTAGTTCTTCTTCTGGAGTTTTGAGCTCTTCTTTCATTTGGGCCATGTTTCTTTGTCTCCTCATTTTGGAAACCTCCCTGTGTTTGTTTCTATGGAGTAGGAAGAGGTGCTATAACTCCCTGTCTTGGTAGCATGGTTTAATATAGTAAGTGTCCTATAGGGTCCAGTGGCATAGCCTTCCCTATCACCCGGGCTGGGTACTTGAGGTACCCAGCCCTTTGTGTGGACTGAGTACAGGCTCCTCTTGTAGTTGAAACTTGATTACTATTGGCAAATCAATGGGAAGGATTTACCCAGGCCAGTCAGTTGCAAGGCCTGGCTGTGACCACTTATCACCAGCCTCCACCCTCTGTGGAGAATCAGCTGTGCAAGGACAGGATGGTGGTCCTTCAGCGTGGTCCATAGATGTCCATTGGGCTCACAGGCTTCGGGGTTTCCCAGGTGGTATAGGCCAAGGTCAGCCCCCACCTATGTTCTGCCTGGGGCCACCCTTCTTGAGCTATAAAGCAATCTGAGATGGCGGCTACTTGTGCTGGGCTTGGAGATTCACCAGGTGAAGCCAAGTTATTAATCTAGGCTGGCTGCTGCTAGTGCTATGCTTAGAGCCACTTAGCAAGTGATACAGGAGCTGGGGATTTTGAGATCAGTTCTTGCTTGTTTGAGAGGATTTAGGAAGTTGTGAAGCCACTCAAATGGAAAAGTCACTGTTAACAGCTGGGTGGGCCTGTAAGTTGGGTGGGACTGAGTTGGGTGGGATGGAGTCTCAGATATTGTGCCCACCTGACAGCTCTGTGGCTCTGTGTGGGGAAAGTTCAGAAAAGACACAATGGCTTCTGCCTGCTTTTCTGTCTGGGAAAAAGTTGTCCCCCAGCTCTTGCCCTGATGCCAGACACTTCAGTTCATCACTGTATGACACTAGTGACTTTCAAGCTGCTACCCTGGTTCTAGAGCTCAGAGGGAGTGAGTCTGAGTAAGTCCATGTGTGGGTTCTTTAAAGGGAACTGCTTTGGACTCCAGAAGTTTCTTCTACTGACTCAATCCCTGCTGGGTTTTTTTTTTTTTTAAATCAGTAATTAATTAACCATTTTATTTGAGTTTTAACAATAAAAAAAGCATTAAATGGGGACAATTGTTGTTGAACAATTAAATAAAATATTAAAGTAATCCCTGCTGGATTTTGCAGCCAGAGGTTATGGGGACTTACCTTTCTGGCACAGGAACCTGGGGTGGGATGGGGGTCTGCTGTGGAGCTGGACTCCTAGCTCCTGAGATATCCTTTCTAAATTTTTATCCACCACATGTGGATATGGGACCAGCCCATTGCACATTTCCACCCCTCCTACCGCTCTGGATGGATGTGGTTTCTTTAATTCCATAGTTGTCAGACTTCCATTCAACTCAATTTCTGATGATTCTGAGTGATGGTTATTCTATGGTTTAGTTGTAGTTTTTGATGTGGCTGTGCAAGGAGGCAGGTTGTGTTTACTTGTGCCACTACCTTGACTGGAAGCCTAAGGTCCTCATAAATTTTTGAACATATTTCTTTAATCTAGCATGAGGTATACTAGGCACAATAGAGTGTATTATTCCTCTCAAAAATATGTCTGATCTTGTTTTTAAGAATGTCCTGGGAGTTCTAGTCTCAAAAGTTGAGTAACTTATGTTTGGTGAAATGCCACCAACCTGAAAACAGAGAGACTATGCAAGGCCAGAATTTACTTGCTTGTTCACTTTTCTAAGCACAGAAATCATTTAGTTCTGAAAAGCAGACAAGGAGAAATTTGTTTAAAATGCAGTCTAGATAGAAATGGCAATTTTTTTCAAGTTCTCGCTCAATGCAGGGAGACTGTTAATGTGCCTGAGACTCCTAACCTCGAATAATCCATATATTCTAGTAAAGTCTAGGATTATCAACTTCACTCTGTCTAACTCAGAGTTGGGGACCTCACTCTGAATGATTTAATTACTTGGTGTTTTTGTTTTTCTAGTTACTCTCTACTGAACCCTGTAATGAGGAAAAACAAAAACAAAACAAAACTAGTGTCTTTCTTTTGTTAACCTATGGTATAGTTTGAGAAGTTAGGGGAAAAGAGAAAATTATAATACAAACAATAATATCTAAGTGGTTTCAGATAATAACTATTTTTGGTTGATTTTGATAAAAAACAAAATATATTTTGAACAAAAGAGTTTAAATAGACTTCTGTTTATAAAAAGTGAATTATTACCCTACTTTAAAATATTTTTTTGCATAAGGTGACATGAACCAATGCTATTAATAGTGGATATATATTATATATATTAGTTTTGGTTTGTTTACATACACATATTGCTGATTATACAGCAGCAGAATCTTAGAACACAGGTCTGGGAAAATCTGTTACTGAAACTAAATGAACAATTCAAAATTCATGTTTTATTAAGAACACACCTCAAAAGTATAAAGGTCAGTATGTATTAAGAAAGAATGAGTTTAAATAGAGTGTTAAGCTAGTGGCATGATTAGATATATGGCCCTGGGTTTCACTGTGCTACTCTGTGGCATGTCAGATTAGTCAGTGTGTTCATGTGAAATGATTCAGAGAAGATATAAAACCAAACTATTACTGATTTTTAATATACAGATAATAAAGTGAACAAAACACAAAAATCTTAAGTGTCAACTCAAAGAACTTTTTACACTCTATCCAAATAATTACCACTGAGCTCAAGACACAACACGTGTCTAGCATTTCAAAGCTTCCATCACACCCCTCCTCAGTCAGTACTCAGTTCTGAAGGTGACCAGTATTTTGATTCCTGTTATCATCAATGAGTTTTGCCTGTTTGTGAGCTTCATGTAAATAGGATCATATATTAGTATGTACTCATTTCTATATGGCCTCTTTTACTCAATGTAATGTCTGTAATTTGCATTCAAATTATTGCAGGCATCATGAACAAATCATGCATTTGTTCTTTTTTATTGCTATGTAGTATTCTATTGTGTGAACCTTCACATTTCGTGTATCCATTCTCTTATTGATGAATATTTTGCTAGATTTCAATGGAGGATATTATGAAAAAAGCTACTGTGGACATTTGCATACACATTATTCTGTGTAATCGCAGCATGTTTTAGCTCTCAGTAATGTTTACTTAGGTGGGATGTTTATAATTATTCATTTTTCACAAACAAACACAAGGTATCCAGTCAGTTGTGAGCCATGAAGCTTTTTCCAGTTGAGGGTGCTTCTAAACCTGCAGTTGTGCCTAGGTTACCAAGGATCTCAATTTTACAACTCCAGAAAGAGCATTTCACATTGTAGTTTGGGTTCCAGAAGGCATATAAAATAGTACGTAGTAGTAATGGGATCAGCCTGATATCACTACTCTTAGTCATATGGATAGAGGAACCGCCAACAACTCTCAGGTCCATAATTTATTCATTGTTAATTTGAGCAACTTGTTTAACCCATACTACACACAATTGTTACTTATAAGTATAAGATAACAATTTATTGGGTTTAAAATGTGCCTTGTATATTGCATGACACAGTTGTTAAATTTTAGCATTATACTATTTTTTCATTCTCCTATTTTTGAAAATTGGCATTTCAAATAGGAAAACCCTAAATAACATTCCTGACTATTTTCAAGATATCTCCCACCAGGTATTTTCTTTATTCATTTGGTCTCTCTGGGTATTTAGATAATCAAGTGTCAGAAAACCATCCCTCAAGGTTTCTTATAAACTATAAAGCATTTTGGAAATAGATTCACCTGTTTGTCAATTGCAAAGACACATTAAGTCTTCTGTATAATTTATTGCTCTTACTGCTTGTACTTACCAATTGGGCTTTACATGTAGATATACAGCCATCTATTCATTATATCCATAATGTTTTTTAAAACAATATTTTAAGAGCTGGGCAGATGTTAAAAACCAAGTGCCCTATAGAAATATAGGTAATTCTGACTCAACATCATGAATGGTGACGATGACTAATATTTTCTCATAAGTGAATCAGGAATAGAAGAGTTAAGCCCAACATTAGGGTGTCTTTTTTGGGACAACCAGCGTAGTATGAAATTCTATTTCTTTCATAGACATTCATAGTTCACCTAAATTCAATGGTTTTTGTATTTTGTCAATCAAGGTTATTTAGTTGTAAGTGACAGAAATATATTTAAAATACCTTATACATAATATTAGTATCAATAATAATCAGCATTTTTAAAAACATTATTTCCTTAGGCCTTCTCTCTCACCATGTTTGGAGCTTGAGAGGGGGCTGAGGTCCCCACTCCTCCCTACCTTTCAATACTTATAGCTTCAGTAGTAATATTTTCCCTGAGTCCAGTAGGACTAATTTCATTATGCCCTTTGTCCCTGTTTATTTCCATTATCCAACCACCCAGGTCACCCCGCATCTCTCATCCTGTTATTCCTATAGGTTCTGCATCCATACAATATTTTTAAATTCAACTTATATAAACAAAAAAACCCAAACAAACAAAAGCATTTCACCCATTTCTCCCACCCTGTCAACCCTTGCCTCTGGCAACCACCAACCAACCTATTCTCTGCAAATATGAGCTTAAATTCATTGACTTACAAAATGGCAAATCCAGGAGTATATTTGGCTTCAGACATGGCTTAAAAAATGACATGGAACTCAAGTGAAGTGTTGGACAAATGATAGTGAAGAGTCCAATAATTTCACCCGTTTGCTTAACAGGTATCATAAGTTGCAGTCTCCATAGGTAGATACTAAGATGGATTTTGTGGTACAAGCTGTTTATTAGAGATCAATACCTGTGAAAGGAAGAAGGAAAACAGGAATCGGGAGGAGGGAAAAGTCAATGTGAAAGTCAGTTCTGCAAAAGCCTCAACTAACTTGGTGAAGAAGTTTGGAGCATTGCCTTTCAGAACTGTTTTACATCAGGTTCCAAGGGCTGTGTCTTTATACCCCCACCTCACTCAGTCACTGGATACACACTGCCTTGAGACTGTGTGACCTCTGGCAAGGTGGATTTGTGTGGTGAGGGAGCTGCAGCAGACCCTGAGTGAGCTGACAGCTGGAGGCTGTCTACTGGCTGTACTTTGTGCAGGTGTACAGAATGTTTCACCCTCACAGGGGTTCTTTATGTCTACCACAGTTTACCTGTTGGGCTGCTCAGATCTCTTAAACCTACATTTAGGAGAAAGTTTAGGGGGAATAACTACAGTCCCTGCTACTGAAGTTGTTCTTAGGGTCATAATTGATACTTATTTCTCCCTCCACTAGTGTTCATCCTATAGTTTTCTTAATTTTAGCTATTATCTCTACCCATCTGTGCTCACATTAATCGCCTCCCTGTAATCATGATCTAGGCCCTCAAACCAAGGGGTCTGGGTCCTTTTTGGCCATAGTGTTCTTAGTCAAACTGTGATTTGTGCTGGAGAAAGCCTTGGCTAACCCCATTGAGAACTAGCAAACAGAGCTTGTCAGTTTCCTGCTTCCAGCCAAAGTGAATGAGCCTTTACAACTCCACCTTCCTAAAACACTGGATGCAGGCTGCCTGGGAAGTGATAAACTCAGATGGAGTAGAGTTTAAAAACTTAGGTAGACCCTGAAAAAACTGTTACCCAAATACCATTTGCTGACTACACTCAGCCCTAGTGCAAAAGTTTTCCTTGTAATAGGATCCAAGCAACGCATCTTTGGGTCTGCCATAGTAAAGTCAACTGAAAGAGGCAATCTTTTCCAAAAGCTATGGCAGCCACACAGCCTAGCATGGGGTTGGGTGGATGGGCTTCAATTGACCTGCTTGTTAAAATTGCCTTTCTCTTACCCTGTCACTGTGGTCAGGAGAAAAAGGATGGCTCTCTCATCCAGTATGCAGGTTCAGTTTACTATAGAAGACATATCTTTGTTGCAAAACTAATGGTGGAGGAACACTACTAGGCAGCCAAACACAACTGATATTCATTACTTTGAAGGGTTCATATAGATTTTTAGACTGAACCTCAAAACATCTACAAAAGTGAGCTAGTATTAAAGTCAAAGGCTCTAAGAAGTCCTGAGATAAGCTTATTTAGGTCTCACAGTTCAAATCTGCAGGTGAGAATAGAAGTTAAGGGGAGTACATTTCCCTTTTAGCAAGTTTAGAGGCAGTAGTAGCAGTAGTGAAAATGATACACAAGTGCCCATAACCTCATCTGAAGGGACATACTCTCACTGTGTACTGAAGAAAAATAAAACAAGGGCACACAAATAAAGTCTTTTGCTTAGTAAGAAATGCACAGAATTTTATTTTGATGTGTTTTTAGTATGTAGAATGACTGTCATAGTCCAATCTAGGAAAATAGAAAAATTTGCAAGTATTTAAATTAGACATATATATGCAGGGTGTGCATCAAACATAGGATGAAAGACAAATGGAATGGTGATCAGTAGCAGGAAGCCACAACTACCACTGCTAGTCTAGACAGATAAGGGGAAGCAGCCTGGTTAAAGGCGTGAAGGCTCTGGGGTCACCCACTTAAACCTCTGCAGACCTGTCTAATGGGAGCTGAAGCCACATAGGAGATGCAGTTACTACCAGTTACATTGACCAATGTTGAGTGGCAAGGAGATGGAGAAATATCCTGGTTTTTCATGTTGCTAGCTTCTCAGCTTCTCCAGTGCCTCTGAATAGTGTAGCTGAGCCACAAGCTGCTGTTGTAATCAATCTGGTAATATAATGTAATCAATTTCTTACTCATATGTAGCAGAGGCTGGAAAGGACAAGGAATACATCAAAGGGCAAGACCCAGGAAAGGTATTTGTGGCCAGGATGAAAACTCTCTCAGTCTTAGACTAAATGCCTTAAATTAGAGGTGAAATAAATGAAAGGTAGTTCAGAGACTAAAATGGATATTCTTTCCTTTCTTAAGTAATACTAATCCATCAAAGTCCCCCAAACCAGTAAAGTGGTTCGTATAGTTATTTCTCCAAGTCTCTAATCTGTGACACAACAAGATTTATAACCTGGGAAACTAGCTATGCATTAGTGAACTTGACTTGTTTATCTCATAGGGGTTGGGGAACGCAAGCACTGAAACAGTTTGGAAGTACACTGTAGTACATGCAAAATTTACAACTGAGGTGTTATAACTTTTCTAATACTGTGGTTTCTAATACTGTGGTTTTCTAATACTGTGGTTATAACTTTTCTAATACTGTGGTTTATTGAAGAACAAGTTATTTATCTGGAAATAAGTGCGATAGCTTAAATTTACTTGTTTCTTAGAAATTGCATATATTTTCTGACATTGTAACACACAAAGACCAGATATAGATAAATCTAATTAAAACTGAATTCTGTAATGGGAACAGTTGACCGTTTTTTGCCCATTTCAACACTGGACACTGTTGGCTGTTTAGGATCTACTGGGTCTCTGTTTATAGAAATAGCTGGAGAGGTTCTTCAGCTTTGGAACATTATGAAGAAATTAAAGGAATTTTGCTGAGATAGCTTAAAGTAATGTTCTATAATGAAGTTATAGATTTTCTTTATATGCACACACACACGATATTTTGCCATGTTTAATGCATTTCCGCGTATAGTGTACACCCACATTTTTGGCCCAGACTTTCAGGAAAAAAACTTTTGTTGTAATTTCTTAATTTGATTATTTATTTATCTATATTTGAAATGAAATCAATTATAATTTTCCAGGATATTATTTTGCATATGGATATCTTTATTGCTTTCTAGAGTTACAATTTTAATGCAAAAGCCTATATAAAATAATTAAAAACATTTTTATAGATACAGAATTAGTAATACCCATGTATAATGTGCATCCTTATTTTTCCCTCAAAAAATTTGGGCAAAAAAGTGTACATTATACATGGCAAACTACAGTGTGTGTGTGTGTGTATGTATATATATGCATATGTATATGTATATGCATATATGTATATAAAAACATATAACTTGTCTTGATCTCAGTTTCCAGTTTCTATTCTCTAAGTAATTATCATTGCCTCCAAAGCTAGTTCTATTTGGATCTTCTTTACTGTAGTCATTAGTGTCCTGCTTGCTTGATGGAATGTCCATTCCTTACAGCAAGGCTCTTACTACTCAGATTGTTTTAATTACTACTGTTTAACCAAATATTCTTTAACTGTAATAGGTTTAATTGATTTTTGAATGTTGAAACAACCTTGCATTCTGTGGAGAAACTCCATTTAATTATAAAATGTTCCTGTTTTTATATATTTTTGGATTGGGTTTGCTGATTTTTTTGAAGAGTTTTGCATTTGTGTTAATGGAAAATATCAGTGTATAATTATTTTGTCTTGTAAAGCCATTGCCAGGTGTCTAAGAAAAGACTGCTGTACTCTGCTTGACTCCTCTTTTCTATGCCGTACTCAGAAAGTTGTTTATGGGCAGAGCTGGGACACAGGTGGGACTCAGCTGGTGAATGCATCTTTATTCAAAAATTGCTATATTTCATTGTCTGTTTGCTCAATGCCTGAAAGTATTTCCCTCACTTACATGTTCTATTTTTATTGTTGTTTATGGTGGGAGGGTTAGTCTGGAATATGTTAGTAATGGCAGGCAATGGATAACCTCATAGAATATTTTGATATTTGATAGCTGTTATTCATTTTCAAAAACATTTGTGCTCTTCTATATATATAGTTCTATATATATAATTATGTATAGAACTATATATATATATACATATATATATATATATATATATATACACACACACACACATACACACACACACACACAATGCCAGATTACTTAGATTGTATTCACTTATTCAGTTATTGAATAGTTATCAGTCAAAAGCTGGATATATGCTATTAACAATACCACATACTGAATACAGGATGAAGAGTAAAAGAGGTGCTATATTTGACTTTATGTGATCCAGATATACTTTAACACTGGCTTGTAACATTAAAAATAAGCTTTATATTTCATTGGACTTAATTGCATTTATCCATTAATTTGGGGGAAGATGCCTTTGCAATGTTTCTTCTTCCATGCCACAGAGATAATTTGAGTCATCTTTTAATCCTTGGAAAAAATGTTTTATAAATTATTTTTTCTTAAATATAGAACTTGTATATTTTTGGTTTTGTTAACCATAGATATTTTATGTGTTATGGTGTTGTCAATGTGCTATTTTTTTCCCCATTACACTGTAGTCGTTATTGCTGGTATAAAGAAAAGCTATTTCTTTTTGTATGAATCATTTACTGATCTCTCTATGAAATCCTAATAGTGATTTCTTTGAGATTTGCCAGGTAGAGCTTACAGGATCTTTATTTTCATGAAAAAATGTTCTGCACAATCCTGGTATTGCTGTGAATTAATATAGTGTCTGTGTTTATCTAACGTGAACAAGCTGTATGTGCAGTTTCTCTGCAGGGATTGATATTCAGTGTAGTGTGGCCATAGGGGATTTAAACCTCTCTTGGAAAAATCAGCCACTTCCCATTTAGAGTCAGGATTGAAAATAGAATTCTCTTCTATGTAGCATCATATCCTACCCTGTGAAACACAAATAAATTTCCTCCTGGCCACAGTTCCTAAGGACAGGCCTAGTTAGCCATGTAAATCTCCATGGTGGCCAGGTTTGATAATTTTCATCTGGCTGTGAGACTGTGAGAAGATGACACACTTCACCGTAAAAATATATATATTATGTATCTCTATCTACAAACTTAAGCTATCTTTAATAAGATGTATTTAAGTTCTGAAATGTTTGACATAAATACCATGTCCAATCATCATATTTTTCCAAACAAACATTAATAATAATATAGTTGAAATATCAGTATTTGGATAAAAAATATTTCCTAGTATTCCATCACCACAAAACACTATATTTTACTTTAAAATATATTTTCATATATTACATCATTTAAAGACATTAATGGCACTCTTGACATCATCCATCTTTTATTTATTTAAACATAGTTTCTAATAAGTTTTGTTGTTGATATCTATGGATTTTTTTTTCCTGATAGCATTAAAATAATTTAAAATTCTTTTTAGGAAAGACACACATGCACATATCATAGGTAATTTTCATTCTCCAGAAATAATAGGAACAGTTTTTGAGGCTGTATGGGGAAAATGACTCTTACTGTTGCCTGGATTGTTTTAGAAGACAAGAGTGAAGAGAATGTTGATTGGCTAGTGTAAGCAGTAAACAAACTATGGTTTAAGAAGTGCTCTAAGTAATTGATAAATGATGATTCTTATTCCTGAGGAAAATGCACATATGCAATAGTTTTACATTCAGCTTTGATTTAGCCCAACCTTCTCATTTTGCAGGTAGTAAAGAGGTACAGGGAGAAAAGAAGCAAAGGGCAATAAATCAAAGCAAAATGGATAGACATAAACAGGATGCAGACAGAAGCAAAGAAATATTTAATGATGTTTATTTAATGGTCTACGTGAATGACAAAAGGAGGAGGTAATATACAAGTGAAAATATGACTAATAATTTTTTTCCTACTTGATAAGGATAAGATCTCCTTAGTGCTAATATTACAAAGAGGTAAGTTCTATTATCAACATAGTTATAACAAGTAGATTATTAATACATTTATACAGATAATAATTACATAAGAAATGTTAAGGGGAATATTGTCTGTGCCTCCAGACCTTGAAGATTAATGCATGTGGGTTGAACTATGCTCTGGGTCACATATAGAGTGTTTACTTATAAGAGCATAGAACTGTTTTATTTCCTTAGGAATTTCCTTAGGAATTCAAGATAAGGAGTAAACCAAAAGCAACAATAAAAATCAATTAAAAATATGTATTATTTCTGTTGCATACAATGTTGGGTCTTCTCATTAAATATTATAAACATTTGAAAACTCAGTTTATTTTCTTGACATTGAAAAGTTTTGTATTCTGGACACCTGAGACAAATGGTGTCTCTGTATTGAACCACATGCTAATACAATATAGTCATCTATGTTTGTGTCAGGGCCCCAATTGCCTCTAAACTTTACATTGGTTAAGAGCTCCTCAATCTTATTTACTGCATTAAAATTTTCAGGTATCATGATAAGAAGTGAATATACACCTCACAACAGCCAATTTACTTCTCTTAACTGAAATATAGCGGGCAATGTCTTGATCCTTTTCTGAAAAAATTTTGCTCTCCTAGATTATCCCGTTCTTGGAAATTTACAGTTGCTGTTCTATTCTTGTGTTCTACCTACAAACTCTGTTTTTGTTTTGTTTTGTTTTGTTTTGTTTAGTTTGGATAAAGCTGAACCTGGGAGAGTGAGAACTGTTCCCAGAGCTGAATTGTTCTTTAAATCATTATATATGTTGAAGACACAACTTTAAATACTGAACAGTAAGTGGCACAACTTATAAGAATTTGAGGAGTTTAGTTCAGATGAATCATCTATGTGGACACTGAGAATGGGAGAGTGAATTTATGAAAGGTGGCATTGTTATAGTGAATAACTTCATGGGGTTACATATCTTTAACTTTTTTCTCCTCACTTCTTACTTTAATGAGTCTAGGTAATGGAACAGCATAGAAAATTGAGTTAAAAAAATACTTAAGAAGCTGTAAGTCAGTCAGTCCCTGCCATGGAAGAAGTGTATCACATACAATGGCTCTACAGAATCTTACTGACTTTGCAAGAGGATGAAAGTATCAATTGTCACATCTCCACTCCCCTCTCAATTCTCTCCCTTTCTTGAACAAATGGAGCTGTTTATGCTCACCTGCTAAAATTTAACAACTAAGAAAATTCTGGAACATCAGCAATTTTTCCCTGGCAAAGAGTTTCTTTGAGTGACCCTGCTGACAAACTTGTCCTAACTGTAAGCACAGCTTGCATTTGTCACAGGTGAATGGGCTCAATTAGCAAGAGAGTGACAGTGTTTAAATTATTAAAATAAAAACAAATACAGAAGAAAACATTTTCTTTTTTATGGAGAGTTGATATTGTAGCACATAATTTTTTCTTTGAGTTTTACAAAGAAAGCAACTAAAACAAGAAAACAGCACTTTATTTAGCACTAGCAAAGTGATTTGAAAGAAAACACAAGCATAATTCTCAAAAGACATTAATAGAGAGTAAGGTTTTCCACGGACATGAGTAAGTTCTTACATCTCCTAAACTTTTGTGAGTTTCTGTTCTGCTTATTAAAATCTCAGAGGCAATATTAGGCATTTGCTGTGATTTATATAATGAAGCAAGTAACTTCATTTTTGCCTGAATTTGTGCAATTTGGGAAGGGACATTACTTCTCTCAGCTTATGGGGTAGAATTTAGTACAATGAAAAAAAACCTTTTTAGATAGTATAATGATGGGTTGAAAGTCTCAGCCTATCCACTAATTAGTTAGGTTAGCTATGTGGGTCTTGACGGTAGTGAGGACTATAAATTCCCAGTGTTGTGAACCACATTAAATAGAACTGTGGAAGCAGCATGATAGACACTCAATATTAGAAAGGAGGAGATATTGGAACTTAAAATGAAAATCTGGTTGTATAGACTCTCACGAGGAGCTGAGTGTTAAACTTAGATTTAAGTTATGAAGAGTGAGAAAATATCAGTGTTCTAGAGCAGCAATTTTCATCCAGTGTGCTGAAAAATTTTTTAAACATGCAATACCTGGCTATTCAATCTGGGACACTAATCTCTTATCCCTTATATTATCAAATAAAATAAAATGACAACAGCCAACACAACAATAGGTGACTGGTGTGAATGACCTGTCTTGACTTATAAATATATAGATCATACAATAGAGTTGCATCTTATTGGCCATGTTGTATAATAAGATTGCATCTGATTGGTTAATTCTGGGTACTAGAAATCCTTATATACAAGTATAAGTACTTGGTGTATTTTACTATTGTACACTATGTCTTTGAGTGATGTGTGTAATTATCATCTCAATCAATCAAAACTATCCTTCTTTTTTTGTCAGGTTGGCAAAATATATATTTTCTGGTGTGCTTTGGAATTTTAGTAATTATTTTATGCATGCCATGAGATGTAAAAAGGTTGAAAATCACTATTCTAGAGATTAGTACAGAGATAGATAAAAAGAACAGGGAAAAGACTGAAAACAAAAACCAGTGTGGAGACTGTGGAAACCACCTTACAAGAAAAAGGTATCCAGATCTCCTTGCTTTTCTGCAATGTCTAACTCATGTATCTGTTTATTAACCCATTTAATTAACAAGACTTCACTTATCTTTTCTTAAGTGTCAGGAGACAGAGTAGGTGTTGGTGATGCAATAATAAATGAAACCTAGGTCTATCTAAAGAAATGTCAATCTACTAGCAGATGAAGATATTTAAACAAAGAAATACAGATAATGTTATGATAAGTTGGATTCTACAGGTAAATAAAGGTACATTGAGAGCAGAAAGAACTGGTGAATAACTTTACCTAGATCTAAAAGATAAATAGTGTTGAGAAAGGGACACCTGTTACCACCCCTAGGGGAGGAGACCCATTGTGCGGAGGTCAACAAAGACCTTCACCTTGACTGCCACCAGGAGCAGCAGTCCCTAGATATCAATGTCCTGGGTAGTTTGCAAATGTAGGGGTAAGAAAGAGTGAAACAGCAGAGTGTGTTTCTTTGGCAATTATTTGTTTGTTTGTTTTCAACATATAAAGCATGTAGTTGTTTAAAAATTACTTCGAGAAAAAAATGGTAGTAGGGTACCATTTTTTTCTCGAAGTGGAGAGTAGTAGGACAAGACAGGGACTAATACATAAGGCACTTGGTCTTACATAGTTACTAACATTCAGCTAAATTTTTGGTTATTGATAGTCAAAACAAACTGAGTAACATAATAAGCTGTGAGCTGTCCACTGTTCTCCCAGGAGAAAATTACAATTTCTTCCGAGTATAAAACCATTTGTTTAAGGAAGGGGTCAGGGGCCCTGGCTGGTGTGGCTCAGTGGATTGAGCACCAGACTGCAAAGGAGCAGGTCTCTGGTTCAAGTCCCAGTTGGGGCACATGCCTGGGTTTGGGGCCAGGTCCCTGGCAGGGGGAGTGTGAGAGGCAACCACACATTAGTGTTTCTCTACCTCTCCCTCCCTTCCCCTCTCTCTAAAAATAAATAAATAAAATCTTTAAAAACAAAAAGGAGGAGTAAGGGATATCTCCTGCTGCTGCTGTTCTTGTTTGTTTATTAATTAATCTCATTTATTTATTGGTTCTCTCATTCTGATTGGTAGGAATGTCAATTACATGGTCCCTCTTCCTCTCACCATTGGGTGTGGGGCATGTAACGCAAGCTAGTCATATTTTTTTTTCAGGAATTTGATTTACAAAACATGTGAGATATGAAATGGCTCATGAAACATGAGTCTTAATGCCAAAATCAGAAGTGACTCCCCAAGGGCCCATGCTCTTGTGATTCCCCAGATTCATCTTTCTTAAGTTTTGGCTACTGAACTCTTTCTTCAATTCTGTGAAGTCTCCAGTGTACATCTCATAAGTACTCCATCCCTCTAACTTCTTTATTTATATTTGATTTCTCTTGCTTTTATCAAAATACAATGAGTCTTCTGGGTCAGAGACAAATGGCTTTATAACTCACTACGTGGAAGCATCATGATTATTATATTTGAGTCAGTTCACCTCATCCCCCCTAAGTCCCACAGAAGCAACATGAAAATACCTAGGTGGATGCTACAGACAGAGTGGATGTATGTCACAGCTGAGTCACCCTGAGTTTAGGAAACTTGAGGTTTTTATGATAGGAAGTACATAAAATTGCCTCTCCTCTGGGGAGTGACATTACCTTCCCAGGTTGTTCACTGTACAATTATCTTTGGAAAAAATCTATAAGCATAAAAAGTCAGTTAGGTCCTCTGCTCATACGATGTGTAAAAGAATGAAATACCTATGAAGAATTATCTCTCAACAGTGTTGTTAGGATTTTAAGGTTGAGATGTTTAGTGCCACTGATATATAAACACGCCATTTTAAATACTACTTCCATTTTCCCAACGTCATGCTATTTCTGCTTGGCTAATATAGTCCCTGAGATCCAATGATGCACTCAGTGAAAATTTGGCTCCAAGTATTAACTTCCCCTTTCCATTCTGCTACTGCTGCCACCACCACTGTTGTTGTTGTTGATATTATTATTATTTACTTGGCCACATCATGATATACTACAAAAGTGTTGGATGAAAGACAATAAATGGAAAATGGATCAGAATATATTAAATAAGAATAGTTTATATAGCCATAATTTTGAAATATGCTGAAAATGTTTTGTTCCAATACTAATAAATTAAGTTATAACATCCAACTATTAATTTTTTAGGAAGTGACTTTGTTGTTCATATAAATAGCTCTGTAAGACACAGAGCCTAGTCTCAAGAAATTCATATCCAGAAGGGAAGATAATATGTGTATACAAAAATCAAAGTGCAATGTAGTGCTGAGTTCCACTTAAAAAGAATATAGATAAAGTATAACCTTGAAGAGTTTAGAGGAGAAGTTCCCTCTGGTGAGGGATATTAAGAGAGAACATCTGAAAGATATGTGGAATGTTTGTACCTCAAAATTGAATGTGGATGGAAGGAGAGGGAAGGAGTGTCCGGTTTATAGGACAGATATGAACCACTGACAAAGATGCAGGGAAGCACAGGGTATGTGTGTGTGATGCAGAGCAAGTGGTTATGTGTTGGCTTTAGAAGAATAGAGTATAGGCTGTAAAGGTAATGGAAGACTTTGAATGTCAGACGTAGAACATAAGGTAGTAATGGTGGGATGAATGGGAGAGCCATGGCTATTGAATATGGTGGGAAAATATGAGAATGTAAAAACTCAATGAGAATTAGGTAGGTATATTCTGTAATAACAAATATTTAACAAAATACAAATATACAATTAAAACTAAATTTACAGTTTTATTATCAAAAGTTTCAGTAAATGTGCTTAAATATGTACCTACTAAAACATTTCAGGAGGCTGGGAAAAGTAAGTATGTGTGTGTGTGTATAGTTTTCTAGATGAAATAAATATAAAATGCAAAGTATATTGGTAATATAGGCAGAGTAATCAAGTTCTTGTTTGATAGACATATCAGCTCATGGATTTTGGTCTTTCAAAATGTATCTTAAGATATATTGCATAGAAATTTAATAAAACTGTGTGTAAAAGTCTGTACTCTTTTTTCTCATATTTATTAATCAATCAATTTGATTTCTTTTATTGTACACAAACAGGATCTATTCTAGGCACTAAAATACAGGTGTAAATATACAAACAAGAGACATGACCTCAAGAAGCTGATATTCTAGTAAGAGGCATAATCAGTAAACAAATTTAAAAGCATGTAATACCATTTAGGGAAGTGTAAGTTTGATGAAGATAAACAAAGCAGGGTAAATAGGTATAGCATAAGGAAGAAATTTATTTTTTTAGATAGCATGTCAGGAAAAGTCTATCTGAGGAAGTAATAATTGAACAGAGACCTGGATGAAATGAAAGAGCAAGCCAATGAAATACCTGAAGAAAAGAATTCAAGCCAGAGGCTAGAATTGAGCAAATAAAAAGAAGAGAGTGATTGAGAGGTAAATTCATAGAGACAAGCAGTAATCAAATCACAGAGGGCCTAGAGGCCATGGTACAGATTTTGGAATTTATTCTGATTATGATAGAAAGCCATTAGAGAATTTTGAGCAGGAGCATGATTCTGTTCACATTTTGAAATTGTCAATCTGGTAGCACAGTAGGGAGCAGAATGCAAGAGGATAAACATAAATATAAGAAAATTAATTATGATGCTGATAAAGTCAGTCAGACAAGAGACAGGAAATGCTTGAGTCAAATTGGAATTATTGAGTAATGGAAAATAGTTATACTGGCAGAACTTGTTCATGATCTGGATGAGGGTGTGGGAAATAGAGAAGTAGTAAAAGATGAACCCTGTGTTTTTGCCTTGTGCAGCTGAGTGAATGGCAAGACCATTTGCCAAGATAAGAAAAATTAGGTGAAAAGGAGTTAAGGGAGAAATGAAACATTTTGATTTGAATACATTACATTCCATGAGAGTATTGGATTTCCAAATGGAGACATTAAGTAGACTACTGGAAATGTGAGTTGAGAGTTAAATGTGAAAACTAGATTAAAGGTTCAAATTTGGAAATCATAAGCCTAAAGATTTTTAAAGTCATCGGGCTGGATGAGACCACCAAATGAAGACTTGTCTGTAAGGAAAAGGGTCAAGAACTGAGCCTAGAGGCATTGCGATATTCAACAGTCAGATGTAGCAATGAAGACCAAGAAGAACCAACAAATGTAATGGGAAAGATGAAGATCTATTCACCTGAACCTGGAGTTGGCAGATTAAAGCCCTTATGTAAATCTGTTTGGTATGTCGGTCAAGCAAAAGGTGGGTTTTAAATTTCTAAATGATTGAAAAAACATCAAAAGAAGAATACTGTTTTGTGACACATGAAACTTGTGTGAAATTCAAATTTCAGTATCTGTGAATAAAATTTTGTTGGAACACAGCCATATCTGTTCATTTGCAATTATCTTTGGGTGTATTCATACTACAACAACAGAATTGTGTAGCTGCAACAGAAATTGTATGCTCCATAAAACCTAATTTATTTTCTATGTGACTTTTTATAAAGGTTGCCAGACCTCTTAATCACCAAGAGAGGGATGTTTCAAGAGGGAAGTGGTGATGAAATATGTTGAATTCTGCTAGAAGGTCAAGTTAGAAGAGGGCAGAGTTGACCCTGGGTTCGGCAAGACAGAGTTAATTGATGGCCATGTCAAGAATGGGTTTAGTACACTACAAGCCAGAAGGGAATGGCAACAAATATTCCAAGTCATGAAGGAAGGACCTACAACCAAGGCTGCTCTACCCAAAAAGCTCTCAATTAAAACAGAAGGGGAAATAAGGAGTTTCCCAGACAAAAGAAGGATAAAAGAATACATCTCTACCAAACCAGCACTACAAGATATGCTAAAGGGACTGGTTTAAGAAGATGAAGGAAAAGAATGAGAAAGAGAAAAACAGAGGTACACAGAGAAACAATGAATAGGTTTCTATCAGTAAAAACTCTCAATGTAAATGGAATAAATGCCCCAATCAAAAGACACAGGATAGCTGAATGGATAAGAAAACATGACCCACACATATGCTGCCTACAAGAGACCCACCTCAGAGCAAAAGACCTACACAGATTCAAAGTAAATGGATGGAAAAAAATATTCCAAGCAAATGGGCAAGAGAAAAAAGGAAGGGTTGCAATACTGATATCAGACAAAGTGGATTGCAAAACAAAAGCCATAAAAAGAGATCCAGAGGGGCACTTAATAATTCTTAAAGGAAGAATCTATCAAGAAGACATACACATTGTAAACTAATATGCTCCCAACATAAGAGCCCCCAAGTATATAAGGAAGTTTTTGGATGACTTCAAAAAAGATATAGACAGCAACACACTGATAGAAGGATATTTCAACACCCCACTGTCAAAAATGGACAGATTTTCCAAACAAAACATTAATAAACATATTGTGCTGCTGAATGATGCACTGAATCAAATGGACTTAAATGACATATATAGAACCTTACATCCCGAAGAAGAAAAATACACATTCTTTTCAAATGCTCATGGCAGTTTTTCTAAGATAGACCACATGATAGGACACAAAGCAAGCCTCAGCAAATTCAAGAAAATTGAAATAATACCAAACTTATTCTCGGACCACAAGGCCTTGAAACTGGAAATCAACCTCAAAGAGAAACTTCAAAAACTTCCAAACTCATGGAGACTGAACAGTACACTATTAAACAATGAATGGGTCAATAATGAGATAAGAGAAGAAATCAAAAAATTTCTGGAAACAAATGAAAATGAACAGACAACAGTCCAAAACCTATGGGACACAGTAAAGGCAGTCCTGAGAGGGAAGTTCATAGCAATACAGGCTTACCTGAAAAAGACAGAAACATTTCAAATAAAAGACCAAACACTACAACTTCAAGAACTGGAGAAACAACAACAAATAAATCCCAGAGCAAGTAGAAAGAAGGAAATAGTCAAGATTAGAACAGAACTGAATGACATAGAGATGAAAAGAACAATTCAAAGGATCAACCAATCCAGGAGCTGCTTCTTTGAAAAGATAAATAAAATCAACAAGCCTTTCAGCAGACTCATCAGGAAAAAAAGGGAGAGGACCCAAGTTAATAATATCAGAAATGAAAGAGGAGAAATAACAACTGATACCACAGAAATACAAAGGATTGTCAGAAGCTACTATGAAAAATTATATGCCAAGAAATTTGAAAATTTGATGAAATGGACACATTTTTAGAAAAGTATAATCTTCCAACACTGAAGGAGGAAGAAACAGAAAGCTTGAACAGACCGATAACAGCTGGGGAAATTGAAGCAGTCATCAAGAAACTCCGGGCTCACAAAAGCCCAGGGCTAGACAATTTCACAGGAGAATTCTACAAAACTTTTAAGGAAGAGCTAACCCCTGTCCTTCTCAGACTATTCCAAAAAATCCAAGAAGAAGGAAGACTCCCAGACTCTTTCTATGAGGCCAGCATCACCCTGATCCCAAAACCAGATAATGACCCTACAAAGAAAGAAAACTATAGGCCAGTTTCGCTGATGAACATAGATGCTAAAATCCTCAACAAAATATTGGCAAACTGCATCCAGCAATACATTAAAAAGATTATCCACCATGATCAAGTGGGATTTATCCCAGGGATGCTGGGATGGTTCAATATACGCAAATCAATGTACGTAATACATCACATAAATAAAAGAAAAGACAAAAACCACATGATCATCTCGATAGAGGCAGAAAAACTGAAAACTTTCCCTCTAAGATCAGGAACACGACAAGGATGTCCGCTTTCACCACTTCTTTTCAATATCATATTGGAAGTCCTAGCCACAGTGGTCAGACAAGAAAGAGAAAAAAAAGGCACCCAAATAGGAAAGTAGGAAGTAAAGCTGTCATTGTTTGCAATGATATGATAGTGTACATAGAAAACCCTGTAGACTCTACCAAAAAACTCCTCAACCTAATAAGTGAATTTGGCAAAACAGCAGGATACAAAGTCAATATTCAGAATTCAAAGGCGTTTTTGTACACCAGCAATGCAATAGAAGAAGAAATCAGAAAAAAATACCATTCGATATAGCAAGAAGAAAAATAAGTGCCTAGGAATAAATTTAACCAAAGAGGTAAAAGACCTGTATGCAGAAAACTATACAACATTGAAGAAAGAAATTAAGGAAGACACAAATAAATGGAAGCATATACCCTTCTCATGGATTGGAAGAATTAATATCCTCAAAATGTCCATACTACCCAAAGCAATTTATAGATTCAACACAATCCCTATTAAGATACCAATGACATATTTTACAGAAATAGAACAGATATTTCAAAAATTTATATGGAACCATAAACGACCCCGAATAGCCGCAGCAATTTTGAGAAAGAACAACAAAGTAGAAGGGATCAGAATACCGGATATCAAACTCTACTACAAACCCACTATACTCAAAACAATCTGGTACTGGCACAAGAACAGACCCATAGACCAGTGGCACAGAATAGAAAGTCTAGAAATAAGCCCAGGTCTATATGGGCATCTATTATTCGACAAAGGCGGCAGAAGAATAAAATGGAGCAATAGTAGCCTCTTCAACAATTGGTGTTGGAAGAGCTAGAAAGCTACATGCAAAAAATAGAAATTGGATCATCAGCTGACACCATATACAAAAATAAACTCAAGATGGATAAAGACTTAAATATAAGTCGCAACACCATAAAAGTCCTAGAGCAGAACGTTGGCAGGAAACTCTCAGATATCCCCTGCAGCAATTTTTTCACTGGTATGTCTCCTAAAGCAAGGGACACAAAGGAAAGAATAAACAAGTGGGACCTCATCAAAAGAAGAAGCTTCTGCATGGCTAAAGAAAACACCAGCAAAACGAAAAGGGAGCCAACCGTATGGGAAAATATATTTGTTAATGATACACCAGATAGAGGTTTGATCTCCAAGATATATAAAGAACTAACTCGACTGCACTCCAAGAAGACAAACGATCCAATCCAAAAATGGGCAACAGACATGGGCAGAGGCTTTTTCAAGGAAGAGGGACAGAGAGCCCTGGGACTTTTGAAAGGATGTTCAGCATCACTAGCCATCAGAGAAATGCAGATCAAAACCACAATATGATACCATCTCACATTAGTCGGAATGGCCATCATAAACAGATCAACAAACAACAGGTGCTGGTGAGGTTGTGGAGAAAAGGGAACCCTAGTACACTATTGGTGGGAATGCAGACTGGTGCAGCCATTGTGGAAAGCAGTGTGGAATTTCCTCAAAAAACTGAAAATGGAACTGCCTTTTGATCCAGTGATTCCCCTGCTGGGACTATACCCTAAGAATCCCAAAATGCCAATTCAAAAGAACCTATGCACCCCAATGTTCCTAGCAGCACAATTGACAATAGCCAAGTGTTGGAAACAACCTAAATGCTCATCAGTAGATGATTGGATCAAAAAACTATGGTACATTTACACAATAGAATATTATGCAGCAGAAAGAAAAGAAGAACTACTGAACTTTGCGACAGCATGGATGGTACCAGAAAGAATTATGCTAAACAAAATCAGCCAGGAGGCAAAATACAAATACCATATGATCTCACCTATAAGTGGATCCTAATGAACAGTACAAAGATGCAAGGAAAATAAGACCAGCAACATTGAAAGGAAATGAAACCAATAAAGACAAGAGGGAAAAAGGAAGGGTGTGCCGGGGAAAAGGAAGGGAAGGTCAAGGAACATATAGCAAGGATTCATGGACAAAACCAAAGGGGAAGAGTTGAGGGAGGGAACAAGGGAAAGTGGTGGAGGGTAATCAGAGACAAATGTATATGAAAAAATAAATTAAAAAAATATGACGAAGAAAAAGAATGGGTTTAGTAGATGGGTGGTGAAAAGTCTAATTGGAGTGAATTGAGGAGAAAATGGAAATATAGCATGTAAAAACAAAAGTAACAAAGCAAAGCAAAGCAAACTAACACAACAAACACTCTTTCAGGGACTTTTCCTAGAAAGATTAAATGTTTTCTTAACCTTCTTCACATTTTCTTCAACTAGAGGGGCATATATTCAGGGAAGATACAAGCGGCATAATATATAACTGTGAAGCATATTCTTATATTATAGCCTTTACTTTAACTAATTTTTATAACAATCTGTTATAGAGGAAAACATGTCTTGAAAAAATTATATAAAGAAAACTTGTGGAAAGCCAAATAATTGTCCAAATTTATTGGGATATATATTATAAGCGTCTAAAAATATAAGCTAAAGCATAAACAAAACACAGAAAATAATTCTGGATGCAATTAAATTGCATATCTTCCCTATGTTGTTAATTTTATATAAAAATTATCTGGGGGATATTTTCATTGACCTAGAAAATGTCTTTTAATTATTATTTTATGGATATATCCATATGTGATGCAGGTATAGAGCAACATATACTTGATATATATATAAACATATATTTTCTCTGTTACCATCACAAACTAGATATGGTAAACCTGATCCAAATAAATGAATGATAATTGTCAAGCAAAGAAAAAGTAACCACCATTTTAAAAATTAAATTTATTAGGGTATCAGTGGTTAATAATATTAAATAAATTTCAGGTGTACAACTTTGTAATATGACATCTGTATACTCTATTGTATACTCAAGCCCTAAAGCCTAGTGTCCATTTTTGTTTACTCTAGTTTACTTCACAATAGTAAAATTGTTTCACTTAATTTATTTATAAATCACAGGCAAAGTGGAGGAATATGGATTTTATGCATATGATCTCTCACTCCCTAGGATCAATGGGAAGAAAAAGAACATAATCATCTAGATATCAAACACATTTTGTGACACCACAAACATAGAAACTCTGGACAAGAACTGCAAAGCCTCCAATAATAACTCTCATAGATGCCATGAATACTATATAACATATCCATGATCCTTGGGATTTCAATGAGTCTAATGAGAAGTAAAATCATGAACTTGGACCTCTGTGATGTATAAACATATCTAGATTTTAAGCACAACCATTGGAGAAAAGCATGATAGGATTGAAGCTGTCAGAATAGATCAAGCACTGTCTAATGAACAAAAATATCTCTACTAAAGCTGGAAGATTTAAGTATCTAGGAACAATGAACTCTTCCACAATAACCTGAGCCAAAAAGAGTTGTCAGATAGGGGTAAAGGTTCAGGGATTAAGGAGCATGATTGGTAGGTACAAAATAGATAAGGGGATGTTAAGAATAGTATAGGAAATGGAGAAGCCAAAGAACTTATATGAACTACCCATGGACATAAACTAAGGGGGGAGATTGCTGGAGGGAAGGAGGGTACGGGGTGGAGAGGGTAAAGGGGGAAAAATTGGGACAACTGTAATAACATATTAAATAAAATATATTTAAAGAAATGTAAAGGAAAACCAGCTTATAGCAACTAGAAATTTTTCATTATCACCAAATATTTATAGAGTAGCTACTTGAATAATGTACATGGGTTATAAATAATGAAATTGCATTGTCCTTCTCTCAGTGATGTGACAAATGAGTTAGGCTCCTAATATTCTAAAGTTTATCAACAAAAAGAATCGAGGCTCATACGAAAAGCCCAAAGAAAACAGTCATATCTCTTGTTATGGGGGTAAACCATGAATACAGACTCTGGTACTTATACCTACATTGTATTTTTTCTGTGTAGTCTTCTTTTCTCTTCTCTTGAAAAAAAATATCACCACCCTTCTTCACATGTAAGATTTAAGGTAGGGCTGCTGCTTAGAGAACTCTGCTCTTTCCTATCACCCTCCAACTGATAGTCAGTGAATGTGACTCAGTTATTACAGTGACTAAGCTAGTTAGAGTCTTCCTGGGATTTCATATGGAAAAGTTGGGTGAGATATATCTCCTCCTCTGGGTTATAATGTCAGATGATATGATGTTGGAGTTACTTCTGGTCATACACTACCCATCGGCTCTCAAGTTGGAAGCTGTCTGAAGCAGGATAAAATAATCAAAAGCCAGAGAGAATCCAGGATGAGAGAGTAAAAGGTTAGAGAGCATCATTTCAGTCCTTGACCACCTATACTGTCCTCCCTAGATATATGAACCAATGCTTCTCTCCCCTCCTTTTTTCCCCATAAACCAATTTGAGTTGAGGCATGATTAATATAAAAGCAGTGAGCCAATATAGATTAACTACCATTATCATGAGTAATACAGAAATGAAAAGAGGTAGCATACTATGATTTGATATTGTGTACAATTTTATTTAAGCTAGGTGCAACTTTTGCCAAAAGAGAAAATATCCTAACAGTCTTAGGACTTAAGAAGAATTATTTTTTTTCTATTTTCAAGTGCTTTATTATATAAATGGATAAAGTCATGGGGGACCAGTATACCTCTTATCATCAAACAATAAGTCACTAGAAGACCTGAAACCAAAATCTTTTGCTTATATTTCAATGACCTTTCTCCCTTACCAATGTACCAGTGATGAATTTCAACATTGTCATAGAAACTATTGGTATTACAATCTACAGTTATAGCTGGATAGAATAAATCATTATAAAAATAAATTCAATATTTAGATTACAGAAAGGCAAAACCAGAAATTCCTTTTTAGTGGATTTGTCTCATAAATACAGGACCATAGGAGAGTAAAGTAAAAGTGATTTGATAGAAAGAATATCTTGGTCATAAATACTTGTCAGTTGCAAAAAATGACATTAGTTTTTTTGCATTTAGCTCATTATTAGTCTTATTGTTTCTGTTAACAGCTATAATGACAAATAGACAATGTTATCCACAAAATATCCTGCCAGTTTTTGGGTCATTGAACCTTAATATAACTCAGTCAGACAGATTAAGGGAGAGGGAGTCCCTTAATAAGACTGAGCCCGGGTAATGTACTTATTAAGGTAATTTGAAAACTCAGCTTGGTTCTCTGGAGATAGTTGGTTGAAACATGAGAGATGTAATGCAAAAATTGACCATAGACAGTGGGAAAATGATCATGATTTAAATACTTACACATCAAACTAAACATGTTATCACAGATTTTAATAACTGTTGAATGATCCTCAGTCAGAAATGGGTTTTTTATCAAAAAGTCAAATAGCTCCTCATATGAGACTTTAAAATTTCTTGTCAGATTGATTATTGAAAAATAGACTTGGAAATCACCTGGAAAAGATCATGACTTTCTCTTAACACTGTCTTGTCCTTTTTTTCTAAACACATGGTCACTAGCCGCTCCGACTCTGACCTTGACATAAGCAGATGACCAAGTGTGCCAAGGGCAAGGATAGCAGGAATAGGCAGCTGGAGTAAAAACATTAGTATTGAATTCACAATTTCTATCCCTACTTTCACCAATGCCTCTTGGGCTATGTCTACCTAGAAAAGAATTGAACCTTGCACAGGGACGAAACTTCTTTATTTTCCCTGCATTAAAGAAGAAACAAATAGGTATGAATGATGTTAAAAACCTTAAATAAAAGGGGTCTGGGTAGGACATAGGAAGTACAGAGACAAATTTGGACAGAGTAATTAGCTAAAAGGAACTTTACCTTTTTGAAATATGGAATTCATTCTTGAGGCCTGTCACAGTACCTTCTATATTTAATTCATCAAGACCTATTTTTTTTCTTATAAACACCTCTTGAATGTGTTCATTTCTTTTAAGTACGTCCATAATCACCCAATCCATTCTACCAATTCAATATCTCTCTTGCCAGATGGCTGCTGAAGTCTCATGGCTGGCTTTCCTCTTTCCACCCCTACTGCCCTGCAGTTAGTGGTATGTGCTGGAGCTGCTTTGTTCAGCCTCTCAGGAGCCGATTGTGAGCAGCACTTTTCAATTCCACCTTCAGTGACATATCAGTAGCTTGAAATTGGCCACAGTGGCAACATTTACACCACAGAAAGTGGAATGTGCTATAAATCAGAAATTTTTAAAATATATTTTTAGGTAGCTAATTGTAAATATTTACTGGTGCACTACTGCCTACAATTCACTCTCCATATAGCTGAAAAATGATATTTTTAAAAACAAATATCATTTCATCTTCCTGCTTTAAAGTCTACAGTGAGATCCTATAAAATCCAAATTACTTCCTGAATCCTCTAGGCCTCACCTAGAGGTATTCTGAGCTCACTGTACCCCATACCCACCTCACTCATTATAATCAGCAGCTAACCTTGTGTCTGCTTTCTATCCCCAAAACATACCAAGTTCACAGTCTTTGCATGCTAGGACTGCTCTTCTGGACCGTTGAATAATGGAACTGTTTTTGTTATTCAAATCTCAATTATATTTTCAGGGAGGTCTTCTATGACTACCTATCTTAGGTTTTTATTAAATTATGTTGTTTTCTCTTCTTGTATTTTTTTTCTTTCTATCTCCTCTATTATAATGTATACTTGATGAAACAAGGTCATGCTTTTTAGTTTCTTTTGTTGCATTACCTGCAGCTAGAAAAATGCCTGGTTCAAAGTAAAACATATTTATTGAATTAACTAATATTTAGATAAGTGCATATAATTTGCAAATCCACAGCATAGTGTCTGACATTAACTATTTATTTGAATAAGTGACAGTGTAAATCATTAAATATATTAATTTAAGAACTGATGATTGAAATCCTAACTTGAACCTCATCCTATTCCTACTTAGGTATCTATCATAACCCTGAAAAGAAGAAACCATGCCCATCAATAGTAGTGAGAGGCTTGTTGTCTGAAGCTCAAAAGAAATGTCCCTCAATTTCTTGGAGGGAAATCTAAACTTAGCTCCAGAACTTTAATCTCATGTTATTGATTCTGCAAACTTGTAGGTCATAGAGGCTGAAATGACTTATGCTCCAAAGATTAAGCTATTTGTTTCCTAAAATTTTACTTTAAAAAAAACTCCCTTTTAGTTTTGAATTAAGAGATTAGATCTCAAAAAAACAATAGTATGTCTTTTTAGTGTTTACAATGTCCTTAAGATTTCCTGACATTCATGTCACTTTGTTTTGAATGATTTTGACAAAAACTAAATGCAAAACTCTCAGTAGTTTTGGAATATGAACATATGAATGATCCTATAAGCCATCAAGATATACAGAGAGTATACCAGCATTTAGGAGCATAGCTCTCGTCCCTCACTCTAAGGCGCATCCCTTAAGGTGGCCACTTCTGAGCCTACTGCCCACCCTTTCATGTACTGTTCACTCACTGTTCTTGGGTTAGGAGGGTGTTTTTCTGACTTTCTATTTTAGTTTGTCCACTATCTGCTGGTAAGTGACACGTTCACGTTGAAGAATATAAACCCCACACTCTCAGGGTACTCACTGCTCCTCTTGCCCATAAAATTATAGTCATGCTGAGGCTGGGAGGGTTTGGAGTAACTGGGGCCATTGATGGCCAGGTTTGATCTTGGTCTAGGGATGGGAGGAAGTGGATTTTGGCGGGAGGGTAGCAGGCCTGGAAGGCAACACAGAATAGGTTAAACCCGTTTTTCATTCCTCATGAATTTGTTTGCCTAGATCCAGGATTAGAAGGCTTCACACCTGTACCCTGTGTATACAAGAATCGGATTTATAATACTTCTCCATTTTCTTGTTATGTATGAATGTTATAAATGAAATTATTTTGACAACTGGTGCATCACCTTGTGCTTAGCAATAAAATGTGTTGAGCAGAAAAAAACAACAAAGATGGCTTCTGTCCAAGAATGGTGCTCCATCCATGTATGGTGAACGAATGGTTCTTCTATTTCTCTTCCAACAGTTTTAATATGAAATGCCTTTGGCATTGAGATTTCCTGGAGCCCACTGCATAATTCACATTGTTACTAATATCATTTTCATTGTTTAGTAATCAAAAAATAGAAGAGGAAGAAGTATCTGCTTTGGGACAGATGAGCATTCTAATCCTTAGTTTAAAGGCCTGAAGAAGGTACTAAATTTTTGAGGCTTTTTTGAATTTTTCCCACTGATATAAACCAACTTTTATATCGTATTGGGATACAGACCAGAGTTGATAAGACTTTAGTATATAAAGCATTTTTTTGTATATATGTTTACTTATTTCTCAATAGTCCTATGCTTTTGAAATGAAAGTCATGACCAGAGACTTAAACTGCTTACTCTTTAAAAGCTGGTGTTCGCTGATCAATGCTTGGGACTCAGTACTCAATACTGATTAAAACAGACATTTCCCATCAAGGAAGCTAGCATATCAACTATATTTTTTTGAAGTTCAGTTACCCATGATGCTCATTTCCTTTATCTCTGTGATTAAAGATAGGAACAATTGTGAATGCTTAGTATTAACTATAATGCCAGTCTATTGTTCTAAGTGCTTGCATGGATTTATAATTTTATCTTCCCAATAAATCTATGAGATAGTATTATTGTTCTATATGCAGGTGGGAAACCCAAGAACCACAACTCGAGTTTGAGTAAATTGTCCAAAATCACACAGTTAAAAGTTAGGGTCATCAAAATTTGAACCCACAGTTGTGATAATAAAGCCACTTTTTTCTCTGCTAATTTCTAGGCAATCTTGACTCTCAAAAGTTGGCTGTGGTGCTAGTGAAAAATGGAAGGGAAAATTTTAGACACCAGCATTTCTGTATTCTTTTAGTCTGGTTATAAGGGAGGTTGAGTGTGCTCTCAAATTCAGGAACACAATGGAGAAAGCATTCAATTCAGAACAAAAAGACCAGGATTCTACTACTGATGTATCTGTTAATTTATATTCTGACCTGCACAATCAGAGAATAAGTTATTAATTCATGAAGTGAGAGGGCTGGACTGGAGCTGCAGTGTTCAGACTCTGCTCCTTTCCACCTTGGGGTTTTTCAGAGCTATAGTAGCATCAGCTTCTGGGACGAGAGAGTGTCACAGATAACAGAGTTCCTTCGTGGCACTGAAAAGTGCTCCTTCCTTTTGCCGTCTGAGATGTGTTATCTTATTAAGTTGGTTACAAATCAGTCTTGAAGAAAGCAGAATTCAATTTTGAAGACACTTTTTTCCTTGTTATCCCTTCTAGCCATCTGGCCTTACTTGTTATACAAATAGGCACAGGAGGTTAAAGTGATAACCTTACCACCTGACAGAAAGAGCTAAGGGTGGCATCAAAATAACATGGATTTTTATGGGTTTTTGGAGAGAGACAACATCCTTGCTTTCTTGTTCAAACTTTTTGACTCTAATGATGAAATTTTAAGCCAGATAGGATGAACAGGTGTTTTCATAGCAGTCAAGAAGTGACTTCCAAATTATATCACATAAATGACCACTCATTTGATCTGTGCATCTTCCAAATGTGTGCATGCACACACATGTATTCACATACACAATGTCAGTAATAATCTTAAGCTAAATATTTTGCAACTCATTACTCATATTAAGGGGACATGCACACATGTACACTCAAGCACACTTGTTTTTCTACCAGATCATGGTGATCTCACCTCCTTCTTTCCATAACACTCAACAGATGAACCCACTGTAACTAGGTCCAGAAAAAGTCCAGCCATTGTTACTATAACGATAATGGTTTGTGTGACATCAAGGTAACCTGGCAGCCAAGGATAGTGGACTAGGATGTCCAAGTGTAAACAATGATGACTTCACTGTACTAGCCAATGGGGGTGATAGACACCATTGAGTGAGCATGGGTAGTGTGTAGCTGTCACATTCAAAATGACTGAATGAGTAGAACAACAAATCCACATCAAATTTTGCATTAACCTTGAACATTCCTCCTTAGAAACTTTTTGGACAATTCAGAAGGCTCCAGCTATGGGCAACTGGTGATTGGCAGCTTCCTCAGGATAATATGCTTACTCATACATAGATTTCTATGCATCTTGCATAGATTTCTTTGGCAAAATATTAAATCACCCAACTGACTCAACCCCTTTAAGCCCAGATTTGGTGCCCTGTGACTTCTGCCTTTTCCCAAAACTAAAATCACCTTGGAAAAAGAAGAGATTTCAGATCATCGATGAGATTCAGGAAAATATGATGGGGCAGATAATGGTGATTGGGATAACTGGTGAGGTTCCAAGGCACCTGCTTTGAAGGGGACTGAGGCATCATTGTCCTATATACAATATTTCTTGTATCTTGTATCTTCTTCAATAAATGGATACCTTCTGGGAAGACCACTTGGACAATGCATTTGGGTAATTACCCTAGGCTCTAAAACAAAAGTCAACCAATTGTATGACAGAAAATTATTAAGCACTCAGTACTTCTAGATCAGGGATCCCCAACCTCTGGGAGGACTGGTACCAGTCAGTGGCCTGTTAGGAGCCTGGCTGCACAGCAGGAGTTGAGTAGCAAACAAAGCTTTCATCGAATTACTGCCTGAGAGGCCTGAGCTCTGCCTCCTGTCTTGCTTTCCCTTCTCCACCAACCCCATCCATGGAATAATTGTCTTCCATGAAATTGGTCCCTGGTGCTAAAAAGGTTGGGGATGGCTGCTCTAGAGGCTATGGGGGTTTGAAAAGAAACACAAGATGCATGTCTTCTAGGATCTTAACACACATGAAACATTAGCAGAGAGCATATAATTGAGTGTTAAATTATTCAGGACAGGCTGTTAAATATAGTGAGAATTTTAGAGAAGAGGAAGAGAAATGAGAACTAGTATAGCCAAATAAGTCTTTAGAGGAGATGGAACATGACCTGGATTTTTAAGGGTGGATATCATTTCAGTTGAAAGAAGAAGATAAAGGAGAAGCTCCTGTTCTGCATCATATATCACAGTAACTTTCATGACTTGATGTGCATCACAAAGGGTATAATTTCAGGGGCAACCAGAAAGCTCTTCAGTCCCATCATATATAAAAAATATCTTATGCTATTAGGTATAATATTACATTTACTTTTTAAAATATAAATATTTTGGGGGATTTTAATACATTAAGGTAGGTTATTTTAGCTAAATACAATTAAAGTTATTTTTTCCACTGAATACTTAATGGTAGAATAACAAGGACTTGCTGCCACATGTCTCAGTGTTTCCTATATAAATGCCCATGAAAATATTTGTCCTTAGAGAATAAGCCTCAATGACTGGAAACACTTGGTTCTCTTAGATACACTGTTTTTGCCTACTTATGAAAAGGGGAAAACATATATTGATATACGCTTCATTTAATAGTAGTAGAAACTTTGGCTTGCATTTCTCTCTTCTAACTTTCCTGTAAACTTTGACCTTTTATGTATATATATATATAACCTAAGTATCAGACTCCTCTCACTCATTTCCAGGTTCACTATCTTATGAGATATAAAGACAGAGGGAAAATTGGTTGCAATATTCCTCTGAATCATGTTAGTTTCTCCTCAGCATCGTGTCCTTCTTAGGATCAATTTTGAGATGCTCCCCGCAACATGGCAAGGACTGCTAGTTGTCCCCTATTTGTTTCCTTTTATTCCTCAGTCATAGAAACTTTAATTTTTAGCAAGATAGATTGTTACCTTTAATAAAGACTGATCTTTCAGACCTCCTTGCTGAAGGTATACCCATGGAACAAAATCCTCATCAATGGGATATAAGCAGGAGTAGTGCATGCAATTTGTAGAAAGTATTCATAAAGGAAGTGGGCATTGCCTTCTTAGTTGCTTCCTACTTCCTGTTAGAATATAGACAGAGTAACAGGATTCGAGCAACCAACATGGATGAATTAGATGACCTTGGGAATGTAGGTTACCTATGGAGAGCAATAGGAAATAGTACTTATTTTGAAAGATGGATGTAAAAAATAATAAGAAAAAATGTATAAAATATGTTTGGGCAGTAATCATCACATAAAATTACTCAATATTTCCTGATTTTTGCTTAGATTGAATTCTGACTTCTTTGGAGGACTGTGTGGGTATGTTCCATAACATCCATTTGATGTTAGAAAATAACATTAAGGCTGCAGCTTGCACTCCAAAGGAGTCAAGCTTGGAAAGACCATACCTACTGGACTATGCCAGTATCCAACCTAGGATGTCATGGTAGAGGTTTCATGATAGTCTCACTAGATTGTCTAGCTCAGATTTGGAGAAATGTGCTACAGAGGAATAGAAAGTGGATCTTGAGAGATTGTAACCTCTGATACTGGGAGAGCTATGTTAAGCTCTGAGTAACAAAGACTCAAAATAACACAGAGCTTAAAAACGACAATCATTTATTTCTCATTCATTCACAGGTTAATGCAGTCAGTTTTTAAAGACCTAATGTGATTTTTGGATAAGCTGCTGTCTTTCTCCTTAGTCTCTGGGGAAATTGCTGTAGGGGTATCATTCTTGCAATTAAATACATTTTCTTGGGTATGAATTAATTTTTAAAACTTTTTGCTATTTTTAAAAAATATATTTCCCTAAGCTCTATTAAATTGGTGGTAGACTAATGTGGGTAGGATAACAATAAAATGGAACTGAAAAACTAAGTTTTAATGGGGGAGACGACAGGACAAAACCTCTCTGGAAGCTGAATTCGTACTGCCTGATAAATGAGACTGGCTAGAGTGCCCTGAGGGAGTATGGGAGCACTGGCCCATGTGTCAGAAGACCTGAGACACTGAGGGGATCGGGGCATTCAGGTAAGTTTTGCCAGCCTCACTTTTACTTCTCTTGATTCAGCTGTTGTTGCCTGTTAGGGTTTTTTTTTGGTTTGTTTGTTTGTTTTTTTGTTTTTCGTATTAATGAGCACTACCACAGCACAACATCTATGACAGATTTTTAACATTTACTGAGTGCCAGCGTGGTACAGAGGTACAGATCTGTCCAAAGAAGGAAAAGCTTTTTCTAATCCCCTCTTTTGAAGCCCAGTTCATTTGTTTAGGCTCAAGGAAAAATAGTAATGTATCCTTTAACAAGGTTTCTCTTCAAAATCAATGTGCAGTGTGGGAGTCCTAGTGAGCATTTAAGGACTGAGAAAAATCATAAAAAGAGGAAGAGAGAGCATAAACTTGAAGCGGTTTCATCAGCTAATAAAAATCATTGTGTTTACTTACTCCCTTATGAAGAATAAGACAGTCTTATTCTTGTAAGTTCAGCAAAGTCCTGAGACTCTAATGGCTGTTTCTCAGTTTTATTCTCTGTAAAATAAAATGGAAAGTAAGCATAGTCTGAAAGCAAGAAGAAACTGGTAGATGGAGATAAATGAGGAATTTGCAATACCCAAATGATGTGGCTTGGTGAAGGTGGCCTAGTTCAGTTCTATGGTGTTCATACATATGCAAGAGTCTTTTCTTTTTAATACCCGTTGGCCTCATTTATATTAAATAAAGGTATCAGAAACCAACTTAAGCTAGTTTAAGGAAGAAAAAGAGAAGGTTATTATAAGGCAGTAGGGATAATATGAGGGGGGCCCCAAAATACCAGAATTATCTTCTAACGGGTGGGTCCCTTGTAGTACAGGCTTCCCCAGCTAGGTGAGTGTTCTAGGAACCATCTGTATCAGTGTGCCAGCTGGCATTGTTGTGAGGGGCTGCATTTCGCTTCAGTGAATTTTTCTGAAGACTCTTTCAATGCATTTGCCTATTTCATGATGGGTGATCGACGAGGGCGCCTGCCTACACTGCACTGACTCTTCAGCAGTTTTTGACCCAAAATGACATGGCCTCCATATCTCACCCTGAACAACTTTTCCCTTTTTGTTTCCCTGGATGAAAAAAAAGGCCTCAAAGGGAAACATTTTGCTGATGTGGCAGAGGTGAAACGAAAAATGGCAGAAGCACTAAAAGGCATCAAATCGTTTAATTCGAAAACTGTTTTGGGCAGTGGAAGAAGCATCTCGATAGGTGTATTACATTAAATGGAGATTACTTTGAAGGTGACTGAAGTTTAAACTTGTAAGAATGAATACATAATTTTTTATAAATAAATTCCATTTTTTCAGGTAGCCCCCATACATAGAAACAAACAGCAGGAATGAAGCTGGGCTTCAGGGAAAACCAGGAAGCACGTAAAGGAAAGCCATCAGGGTCAGTGCAGAGCCCTGTATCTTGACTGCCCCTCTCTGTACTTGTGGTCTGGCCTCTCCCTCTCCATCACATGGCAAGATAGGCCACTCCATGGCTCACATATTTCTATGTTATAGTTCTATGCCCTTGTGGATGGCTGCTTCATTGGCTAAACTTTGAATCTCAGGGGAGAGAAACTGAGCAGTTTGAATCAATGTCTGCCTTTGTTCCAACTTGCTATGAATAAGGGGTGAGGGTCATGTAATAAAATAGAGAAGCCATGGGCTCATCTAATGTTTACAGGGGTTACTATCAGATTTGGCAATTATGAAGTGAGATCAGCACTTCATAAGGTAAACTACTATGTTTATTTCATGCTTAGCACCTGAGAAACTGCTTAAGCCTCTGTAGGTTGTTCTGAAACAAAACAGTAAATAAAAATGAAGATTTCTTTATTCAATTTCCAATAATACCTTGCAAATCATGTTATTTTAAGTCAGTATAAAGGAACAGTGAGCTTCTATTAATAGAGTATATTCACTTTGGAGAGTAAATTGTGAATTGCCTGATCTCTCCATGTTTTGTAGGTTTCATCTAGGTAAATTTAGCAAATGAATAACTGAAGATAGATAATTTACTTCATAGGTGTTTGAAAGCAGTAGAACCTGTGATATGTGTATTTGTAACTTATATATACCCAGGGATAGATATAGGAAAATACAGGATCACCTATAGCAATTACTGTATCATCCAACAACATCTCAGACCACAATGAAAGAAGCAAACTAGAAGACAACATCTAATCACCTTGTCAGTCTTTTTACAAAACAGGTACAATGATCAGCCCATACCTACAGAATATACATCTTGGAAAAGAATTCCTCAGCAGCCTTTGGATTGTCTGTGTTTGGGTTGCTTCAGTGCTGAAGGCTCAGAGTCAGTCTACTTAGATTAGTTCAAAATGAGGAAAGCAACTGCAGAGTCAGTATTTGCATATCTAATCATGCCATCTAAGTCTTCTAGACTCTGAGAATGACACTCGGATCAGTGTGTACAGAACTAGAATCTTCAGGCCAGCAGAGAGCAAATCTTGAGGGAGATACTGCTTAGTTTTTAGAAGAAAAAAGTCGTCTTTTATTGTTTGCCATTCACAGATCATTGGTGGTTGTGACTCCAGCCATTAAGACTGTCTCAGTTTCCATTAATCAAGGTTTTTTCTTTTTCTTTTTCTTTTTTTTTTTAATAAGGAGTTGGTGATAGCAGTGGTCTACATTAAATGTACACAAGGTCATGAAAGTACTGTAAAGATACTGCTTTAAATTGGGAAAAATTATTATGCACCAAGAAATATGAAATAATATAGAGCCAGTCTCTCTAACCTCCTAAATAAATTAAAAGATTCATTTCAAAAAATCAGTATGGTAATTTCTAAAACAATATGGATCACTTAAAAATAATGAATTAGGAGATAAGAGTTTGTTTCAGAATAATACAAAAAGTTATTAGAGGATTCACATAAAAATATTTTAAGCCATTTTATTGAAGTATGATTGAAATTCAAAATACTGTATATAATGCGTATGACTTGATGAGTTTGGAATACTTGATTTAAAAAAAATCTTAGAAAAAGAGTATGGTTGTTTTTAAAATATTACTACTGGATTTTTTGTTTTGTGTTCAGTTAATTTCTAATAAATAAGCACATGGAGTATTAAAGGTTATGAGGAAAATACAATTATACTGGATCTCAGCCTAGTAAATTACAATAAAACTTCACTGGACTGACAAGACACAAAGAAAAGAAAAGATAAAAATTCACTCAAGGGTAACATCATTAACAGTGTGGTGACAAATATTTTTCTGAACTTAAATGGCAAATAAGAATAAAAGTTTTTTTTTTAATATCTCAGCATTGACTTAAAATAACATCTTGACAATTCTGCTACTCTGAGTGAGAGTAAAAAAGTAAGATGCTTTTATTTATTTGATATATTCTCTTTGGAGACTAAATTCATGATATGACATTGTCATATTTTATTCAGAATATTTTGTGTGAGGTATTCTGAAACCTTTTTCTTCTGAGACAGGGAGAGAACTGTTAAATTAAAAAAAATGACTTAACTAGTTTCATATGTTTTCATAATCTATTTTTATTTCGAAATTTCTCTGACATAATCTTTTCACTCTTTTTCTCTCCCTCTACTTATTTCTCTTTTCTTCCTTCAACTCATGCATTATTAGGAAACTTATACAACTCAAATGTATAAATGTTTGGCTTTAAATGCAATAGAGAATTCATTTTCTTTCTAGACTTTATTCATATGCATACCCTGTCACCAGTGAATGATTTCATTATATTGGTTACCTCCAAAATTTACAATAATCTTACACCCAGATTAGTTGTTGGCTTAGCATGGTCCCTGGAATGAGAATGGTTTGTGTTCTAATTCCGGATATTGATTGACCATATGTTACTTTGGGAACAACAGCTGACTTGTTTTCTTAGCAGAATAATGAGAAAATTACTGACCTCCTCTCAAGAGAGGTTTGGCAAATAGAGAATTACAAAGTGATTTGCATTAGAAATGCTAAATATTCCACTAAGTGCTTTTATTTTTCTTGGCAGGCCAATGTTCTTTTGTGGACTGTTTTATGGGAAGACTCCAACCAGGAAGCACATGTGACTTTAGCCACTGCAAACATCTTGTTACATTCAAGAGGACCTGACTAAGAGAGTTTTAGAACTGCAAAAATGCCCTGACAGAGCCTGACCAGGTGCCCAGTGATGAGACATTAAGAGCTCCTGTGCCATGTTTTCCAGATGGATTCACTGTAATACCTGCTGCTTAGCCAATCTGAATCCTTGCCTACTCACTTTCAGACACTCTCCTAATTGGGTCATTACTGCGAACGGTGGAAAACAGTGTAATTGAGATCGGATGGGACTCTCAGCACAGTGAAGGGAATCTCAATGCTGCTGGCAGCGTGGCGGTCCAACACAACCAGGACTGTTCCAATATTGGCAAACACTTTTAAAATAAAGTAAATGGGAGATCAACCAACATTTCATTTGTCACTGTCTCAACAGCCCAAGGCAGAGCTCTGTTTTGTCAGCCACATTTTCAAATGGAAGCATGTGTTTCAATCACATTCATTTTCCTGACAGTTCAGGTGGTGTAAAGTTCCACGGGACAGCTGCAGCTTGCTTGCCCTTGGCTCAGTGCTTCTCTCTGGTGCATCTTCACAACCATTTCCTCATAGCTTAAGGTTTCCAAGCACACAGGGTGTGTGCATTTGTAAAATACTCATATTTAGTTGCACTCGAATCTAAGACCTGCACAGGTCCCCAGTCAGGGCTTAGCAGAAATCATTCAAAAGAGATAGTTGCCTACCTTCTTGTACACCGCACACATGCACACACGCAGTTAGAGAGTTACCATAAGCTTCAAAGTCTAGTGAAGGGTTTAGCTATCCGTATTTGCATCTTCTCCGCCCTCTCTGTCACACTGTAAGTTCTAGCCTCAGTTCTAATGCTAGGTATGTGTTTTGGGCAAGTCATCATCTCCGTGGACATGAGGCAGAAAGTCCTGTTAATAAAATAAAAATTTCTCATCTGATTTACAGTGATGTCAAATATTTCTGAGATTTGATAAAAATTTATTCAATGTACATATTTGTATAGGTCGTGGAATTAGTTATGGTTGATAACAGTGGGAGTTCGCTGGTAGGTAGAGGGGAATTCATTATGATATTCTCTGCTTGTATATTTGAAGTATTCTCTAATTAAAAGTTTTTAAAATGTAATAAGTGAAAATAAAAATCTGTTCTGCCTATGACTCGACAGAGTTCTGAGAATCCAGGAGTTAATATACAAAAGTGTTTTTTGAATAGTAAAACACAAGAACAAGCATATGTCAAAAAAATTTATCTCCAGAGTATAAACATTAGACTCACCTTGTGTAGTAATTTAAAAATATAGTTGCAGAGTTCCATGGTTTGTTGTCTTTGCCAATAACAAAAATATTGGAGAGCCAGGTGGCAAAACTGTTGCCATTGACATCTTTCACATGAACTACATCAAAAGAACAAAGGTGTCTCTCTGTTGGTGATCACGCCAGTTCTTCCCAGGTTAGCACCTCTGGTCACCACACTCAGGTCACCAGTGTCAAACTTGATGAGATCAGCAGTTTTACTAGTCTCCAAACTAACCTAAATTGTGTTGTTCGCTTTGATGAGGGGATCAGGGAGCAGATGGTGTGGGCATCATGTGTTACCAGATGAAGGATTCCTTTTGTGCCCACAAAGATCTTCCTTACTTTTTACAACTTCTGCTTGGCCTCTCCAGGTGTCATATGATGAACAGCAAAGTGACTCTTCACTGAACATGATTCTTAAACCCGCCAGGGAACCAGTGGGAATATATTCTCCTCACTCCCAACTTGCAATCCTGTGGTTACTAGATTTTGCTACTAGATAGTAGCTGTGTATCAGAACTGTGAAACAATCAGCTTCTTATTTGACAAAGGAATCAAAGAATCAATTAATGAATTAAAATGCTAACAAAATATATGTCCATTTAAAATTCCTTTGGTTGAAAAGATCAACAAAAGAAAAAGAGAGATAAGTGGCACCATATCCTGCAGCCTACTTTTGGTTCAGTTTTATTTTTACTTGGTAGGATTTGGCCTCCTTGAGAATGGCCTTGTGACATCAAATATTCATATATATATGTCAGAAACCTCATGGGTCATGGCTATGACCGTGGAACAGTCTTCCTACTTGTCATTCACTCTACTCGTCAGGTGGGGTTCCGTGGAATTTTTTCTTCTTTCCCTTATATATTTTCTCAACTATGAAGCATTTATGCTAATGATGCTCCAGTTAATGTCTTCAGTTGGTATTCTCCAGACCTATAATTCCAACTGCATTTAGATAGCTGATAGATGGCATCAAGTACTTCAAACTCAATAAATTTTAAACCAGACTTTAATCTTTGTTCTTTACTACTTGTTCTCTTGAAATATTTTTCCCCATTTCAGTTAATGGTGTTCCGACTTAATCATTTCTTTTGGAAAAAAACCTCTTAGTTATTTATTTCTACCTAATGCTCACTTCCAATATTCACTTTACCTTGAGGTATTATTGTTGATTTTACCTCTGAAAGATGTTGAAAATGCTTTTATTACTTTTTATTTCTCACCTCCATCATCATTTCCATTCATGTCATAAATTATTTTTTAAAAATTGAATTTATGGGGGTGACATTTGTTAATAAAATTATATCAGTTTCAGGGGTAGAATTCTATAATACATCACCTGTATATTATATTGTGTGTTCATCACCCCAAGTCAAACCTCTTTCCCTCACACTTATCTCCTTTCTACCCTCTCATACCTCCTTCTACCTCCCTCTCCCTCTGGCAATCACCATAATGTTGTCTGTCTATGAGTGTTTCTTTTCCCACCATTAATTTCTTTACCTGTTTTACCTGGCCCACCTAACCCCTCCCCTCTGACAGCTGTCAGTCTTTTCTCAGTATCTATGAGTCTGTTTCTATTTTGTTAGTTTATTTTGTTCATTAGATTCTGTATATAAGTGAAATAATATGGTATTGGACTTTCTCTGGCTGGCTTATTTCACTTATAATAATACTCTCCAGGTCCACCCATACTGTCCTAAAAAATAAGATTATCTTCTTTTTTATAGCTAAGTATTATTCCATTGTGTAAATGTACCCCAGCTTCCCCCTCTCTCAATTTATCCTCACCCAAGGTCAGCCTTTATTAATTTTAGAGAGAGGAGAAGGGAGGGAGAGAGAGAAGGACAGAAACATCAATGTGAGAGAGAAACATTGATCGGTTGCTTCTGGCATATGCCCCTAATGGGTACCAAACCTACAACTCAGGCATGTGCCTTGAATGGGAATCAAACCTGCAAGCTTTCAACTTATAGGACAAAGCTTCAATCCACTGAGCCACACCAGCCGGGGATACTACAGCTTTTTTATCCGCTCATCTACCGATGGGCACATGGACTGCTTTCAAATGTTGGCTATTATAATAACGCTATAATGAAAATAAGGGTACATGTATTTTTTTTTCAAATTAGTGTTTTGAGTTTCTTCAGACATATTCCCAGAAGTGGAATCTCTGGGTCATAAGGCAGTTCCATTTTTTAATTTTTTTAAGATAGCTCCATACTGCTTTCCATGGTGGCTAAAACAGGCTGCATTCCCACCAACAAGGCAAAAGGGTTCCCTTTTATCCATACCTTTGCTAGCACTTGTTGTTTGTTGATTTATTGATAGTAGCTATTCTGAAAGCCTGAGGTGATATCTCATTGTGGTTTTAATTTGCATTTCTCTAATGATTAGTGATGATGAGTATCTTTTCATATATCTATTGATTATCCGTACGTCCCTTTCAAAGAAGTGTTTATTCAGGTCCTTTGCCCATTTTTTAATTGGACTTTTTTTGGTGTTAAGTTTTATAACTTCTTTATAAATTTTTGGTATTAACCCCTAATCAGATATATTATTGGCAAATATGTTCCCCCATTCAATGAGCTGTCATCTGATTTTGTTGATAGTTTGTGGTTGTTGTTGTTGTTGTTTTTGCTGTGCAAAAACTTTTGTTTGATACAGTCCCATTTGTTAATTTGTTTCTCTCTTTCTCCTTCTCTAAGAGACACATCAGAAAAAAAATATTTCCATGAGAGACATCTGAGATATTACTGTCTATGTTTACTTCTAGAATTTTTATGACTCCAAGTCTAATATTTAAGTCTTTGATCCACTTTGAGTTTGTTCTTATGTATGGTATAAGAAGTTGGTCTGGTTCCATTTTTTTGCACATATCTGTTTAATTTTCCAAACACCACTTATTGAATAGACTTTATTTACCCCATTGTATGTTGTTGTCTCCTTTGTTAAATATTGACAGTAAAGACATGGGTTTATTTCTGTGCCCTCCATTCTGTTCCATTGATCCATAGATCTGCTTTTATACCAGTACCAGACTGTTTAGGTTGCTATGGCCTTATAGTATCTTTTGATATAAAGTAGCATGATTTCTCCAACTTTATTCTTCTTTCTCAAGATCCCTATGGCTATTTGAGGTCTTTTGTGGTTTCATATAACTCTTTGAAATGTTTGTTCTAGTTTTGTGATATACACCATTTGTATCTTGATTGTGTCAAATCTATAGATTGCACTGGGTAGTATGGGCATTTTAATGATGTTAATTCTTTCAATCTATGAACATAGTATATGCTTCCACTTATTTGTGTCTTCTTCAACTTCTTTCTTCAGTGTCTTATAATTTTCTGAGTACAGATCTTTTATATTCTTGATTGAATTTATTCCTAGGTATTTTGTTCTTGTTGGAGCAAGTGTGAATGGGATTGTTTTCTTAATTTCCCTTTATGTTAGTTTGTTACTGGCATATAAAAATGCATCTGATTTTTGGATACTTATTTTGTATCCTGCTACTTTACTGAATTTATTTACAGTTCTAGTAGATTTTCAGTGGAATCTTTAGGGTTCTCTATATTCATTATCATGTCATCTGCAAATAATGAGAGTTTTATTCCTTTCTTTTCAATTTAAATGCCTTTTATTCCTTCTTATCTTATTGCTGTGATTAGGATTTCCAGTACTATGTTGAATACTAAGTACTAAGAGTGGTAAAAGTAGACATCCTGGTCTTGTTCCAAATCTTAAGGGAGCACTTGTAGTTTTTCCCTATTTCCTGTGATGTTGGCTGTGGATTTGTCATATATGGCCTTTATTATATTTAGGTATTTTCCCTCTATTCCCACTTTGTTGAGAGTTCTTTTCATCATAAATTGGTGCTGTATTTTCATGTAATAAGTTCTTAACCAAAGTCTGTTTTCCATTTTGCAGTCCATTGTTTATGCAGTCTTCAGAAAAAATATACTACCAAAACTCAGATTAGAATGGGTCACTTTCTTGCTTTAAATTCTTTTCTCAGAGAATAAAGTCTAAACCCCATATTCTACATTAAAATCCTTCAAGTTATGGTTCCAACCACCTACCTTGTCTCTTTCTGGTCTCTCCCTACCACAGAGACATGTCATGTGTTCAGAGTCCCTGGGCCATGGACTCTTATGTCTATATCCCTTGGCACATGCTTCTTATTCTAGAACTCTTCTCTCCTCCTCTGTTGGCCTCCAATTTTCCATCTTCCCCTCTAAGGTCTAGTAAAGCTTATTCCTTCCTTTCAGGAAGTTCTAGAAGTAGAGGATGTCCTCCTTAGTGCTCCCATTGATCCTGGTACACACATCTACTATAACATTCGTCTTGCGGCATTGTATTTATTTATATGCCTCCAACCTGCTACTGCACTGAGACTTGCATTCCAGCAGAAAGTGTCTTTTGCCATCTTTATGCCTACAGAAACTTGCATAGATCTTGGAAAGTCTTAGGTGCTCAATATCTCCTGCTTTAATGAATGGACATATGAACAATTTCTGATTCCCTTTGCATATTTTCCAGTAAACAGGAAAGTCCTTCCCTTATTTTTCTTTTTCTTCCACTTGACCTCATGAGTATTTTCACATGAGAAAAAAAGGTGAAAGGATATCTGGAGATACTATCTTCCAGACAGAAAGCAGGCCATCCTAAAGACAGAAAGCTTTATTTAGGAGCTGGAGAAGGAGTCGGAGCAGGGACCACTGCTGGAGTCACCAAAGCCCAGGAGCTGGAAGGGGTTCCTCAGTGCCACACCTCAGTCTCCTTTCCTTAGTGCATACACGGTGGTGGCACTGATGGAGGATGAGCCTTGTGAATCAGTTGACTAGAGGATTACCTGAGGTCTGGGAACCTGACTGTATTGTTCATGTCTCTCTTCTCAGTGACTGTTACTCTGCCTGGAATAGGGCAGGTGCTAGTAAGTGATAGAATGCCCACTGTTTATTTACCTATTGGCAGGCTGCAGTCTTGCGTTAATATGATATCTAGAACTGTTCATAACTTCTGGGGCAAAAGTAAATGGAGCAAATATGAGCGACTTACTGTATCTAGGTGTCTTTGATAACTGGGGAGGACTCCTAGGCAGACTTTGTTTCATTACGTAATTTGAACGTCTTTGGATAGAAATTTGTGCATTACATGCATGCCTTCATTTGAAATATATTGCTTAGTCTGGATGCATACTGTGTTTCTTTATTGGTTCAAATGAAAGGAAAAAAAAGTAAAAGGTTAGACTTTTCCTCTCTTTATAGTCAGAAAAAAAATTCTGCCTCTAGTCATACAGATATGTTTACTTGGTAAGAGGTAATCAAAGTGCATGGATTTCATTCATATTTAAATTTTATTGAAATAAAACTTCAAGTTCTTTAATGCTGATAGACATGTTTTTTGTGGGACTCAAATATTTCTTCAAACATGTGACCTACCTCTGCTTCCCAAAGATTTTTGTTGTGATGGTAATTTTTGAACAGGAAGTGATCTGAATGATCCTATGCCCTCCCCCAACTCATGCGACTTTTAGAGAAAGTATAGTTATACAATTCTCTGTCAGAAACTCCCTGTCTATCTGTGATTCTTTGCCAACTCTCAGACTGTCAATATAGGAATATTTATCACATATGTTTGTCTAAGGCTTTATAATGTACTTTCACTCATTTTATCCTCATAACAATAAACTAAACAGTACTGATGGACCCACTTTACAGATGAAGAGACTGAGGTTTAGAGGTATTTTTAAGCCAAGTTCATACCAGTCATAATGTAAGCAATGGAATTAGGTTCATAACTTAATTTTCAGATTCTCCATGTCTTTTTACCCACACCAGTTGCTCAGTTGTGCTAATATTAGTTCACTAGAAAAGGTGATTTTGGGGTGAGAGCTAGTTTTATTTAGCACATCTGAAAATGGCATTCTAAAACAATATTTCTGCTGATAACCTTTTACTTATTCATGAAATAGAGAAGCCCTTATAATTATTAGCTGGTGTCTGCTCTGTGACAATGACACACATGAGCATGGGCCTCTGACAAAGAGCACATGGGCATAGGTGTTACTATTCTTAGGCAGAGCATTAATAATTAGATATTACTTGGGGAAAAGGGCAACACTTCATCAAAAGACAAAGTGCTAGCTTTGATATTTCTTTGTGCAATTGCCAGAACACTCTTAGTGCCTACTTCTGATCTAAAGATTAGCTGGCGGCTTTGCCCTTTTTCTTGTGAAATATCTGTTCTTATGGGAAACCAGTACTAACACATATTGAGAATTTTTATGTCTTATTAAAGGTTGTTCACTGATATTTGTAGTTTCCTGCAGCACCTACCACATTATTATCTGGCAAATTTTAAATTTACTCAGAGAGAAATGCTGTTATGAAAAGAGTTCTTCAAAATCATAAGGGATTGCACTGTAGAGTGAACATCTTTGTCACTGAAAAAGTTTCTTACGACTCACTTTTTTATTGCTTTGAAGTGGCTTAGAGTGGACCTTAACTCAGAGTGGAATTTTAAGAGGAAAGGTTTAGTGTCATCATTGCAATATTTCTAGACAGGATTGGGCATGGCTCAGTCAGCATCAGAAGGAATAACAGGAAGAGTAGGTTTCATTTGGGGTAGGCAAAGGGATGTATATCATTGTGGGTACTCAACGCTCATTGATTTTGAAAACAAAACAAAACAACAAAAAAACAAAACCCACAGAACTGTGTGTATTCTGAGACAACACCCACCAGACAAGACAAGCAATTAGTACTGGTTGACATAAATGATGTGGAGGGAGGGATGGGTGCCCTCAGATTATCCACAGGTCCTGAGAAGTCAGATTAGCTTCCAGGAAGTTGTAGGCAGTGAATCAGGGAGGCCTGCCTTGGGGAGGAGGCTCAGCCATGGAGCTTTCTGTTCAGGGGTCAGGCTTTCATCCTCAGAGGGCCCTGTAGATTTTAGAGTCTGGTATGTATGCAGATTTCAAGGTAAGGATTTGGTGCTAGATCAAAGGTTGTAGTTTAGATATCAACATCAGGCCAAAAGGTGAAGCCTAATTCTTGGGAATGAGGCAGTAGTCCAGTTATCAGCAAGGCAGAAGGCCCAGGTCATTGAATCCCACCTAACCTCCATCTTTTCTTCTATTACACAGCAATGATAATGAAGTCTACTTTAAAGTTGTGAGAAACCCATGAATACTGTATTTGGAAGAGCTTTGAGTGTTATAAAATATGAAATAGTTATTGTTCAGAAGTTCATTACATGACTGGTAAGCATTTATCTTCCACATACTATACCTGTGATGATAATAATGCTGTTCTTTTAAAAAAATATATATTTATTGTATTTTTTTCCATTACCATTTATCCCCTTTATTCCTCCTCCCCTTTGCAATCACCACACTGTTGTCCATGTCCATGAGTCCTCCTTCCCTTTTGCTCAGTCCCTCTGTCCCCATCCCCTCCTCTACCCCCATCCACAGCTGATATGAACAACCTCAGAACACCTCCCTGGTGCCACCTTGCAGGCCATGATCTTTTTTCCCTCCTTTCCTGTGATTTGGAGTCTTCCTCAAGCCTCATGTTCTGTGGCTGCCCTGAGTCAACACCTCTTTCTGCCCTCTTCATCCTTTCACATGCCTATTTCCAGCATATACTCCTATACTGTCATAGGACAGTCCAAAACTTTCAGTCTAGGAGTTGCTGAAGATAGGGCCTCACCTAGTTTAGGAACATTGGATCACTCCCATGTGGAGCTTAATGAGAGTCTCTGGGGAGGCAGTTGCTAGCCCCTTGACCCCTAGTGTGTGTGTGTGTATGTTGTGTGGGTGTAGGGACTGGATTTAGCAGCAGATTGAGAAGCAAATGCTTAGTACTTAGAGAACGAAGAGGCCCTGGGTCAGAGAGAGTTTGAGGAGATTCCTGCAGCTCAGGCATAATCTGCACTGCAAGGCAATACAGAGGAGAAACAGAATGAGCTTATTCAGAGAGAGAATATTTATGCAGAGACAATAGCTCTCCAGAGAGGACACACATTAAGAGGCAAGCTTTATAGCCGGAGCCCAAGGGTGTACAGGGGAGCTGTAATCACTGATAAGACATGTTCATCTTCCCCTATTTATACAGGAATATCCAAAGATTATCTTTGGAGAGAGAGAACATAGGCGAGGTGTGACACCAGCAAAGAGGTGAATAGACCACCAAGGGATGCCCCTCCAGAAGGAGGTAAAAGACCTGAAAGGATGGCCTCAGGGAGCTTCTTTAGCAACTGACCCCAGAGGATACTTGTAAGACATTTAAAGACATAGGGGCAATGTGGGCCTTTTGGCTACTTCAGTTTTGATGTTTGATGTTTAAAAAAGATTACTGTATCTTTTTTAAAGTAGGTTTTTTTCTTCTTTCTGAAAGTGGACTTGCAAGGCTAACTTGGCTTTTATTGATTTGACTGTCCAAAGAGGTTGTCCTGGGTCTTTGAATGTGGGCTTAAACCAGGAGAAATATGAAAGGCTAAAGTAACCAACCTAGGTTTTCATTGTTACTGTTTTGTTTTTCCTTTTTTCCCTGATACCAGCTCTGACTCAGTAATATGTTAATCAGTAATCTGTTTCTGTAAATCATAAATAGAGCAAAAATGTTGATGCCAATAGATATTAATTGCCATTAAGTGTTAGCGAGAACTATTTTAAAAAGCAAAAAGACACATCTCTGTCACTCAGATAAATGACTAAGAAAGCATAAGAAATGATAAGTTACAAAGCAGTGATAAATTACAAAAACTAAAAAGAAATATAACATTTACATAATTAAAAAGTCTCATTTCATCTTTTTCCTTCCCTTATTTATATTTTGTTCAATTTTCCTGTCAAAAGACAGATACATGTATACATACATGTGCAGATTCACTCAAGAAAGTTCCAGTAATTATGGACACAATAAAATTATAAAATTCTAGGAGGCTAACTTCAATATTAATATATCTCTCATAAAGTAGTGAATGATTAATTTTAAAATTAGTAAGACAGATTCATAGTACCAGATGAGAACAGGTGAGTGTGAATATTAGACTAAAATACTTCAGGACTGTTTTATAGAAGAGGGAGAACTTAAACAAGGGCATAAATTATTGATAGAATTTGGTTAGGAGGAAAGAAGTGGGACCGGGGTACCCTACCTTTTGGCATCCCTGGGCTATGCTGGAAGAAGAAGAGTTGTCCTGGGCCACACATTAAATACACAAACACTAATGAAAACTGATGACCAAAAAAACATTTTAAGTAAATTTACAATTTTGTGTTTAGCTGCAATCATAACCATCCTGAGCCACATGCAGCCCAAGGGCCATGGGTTGGACACCCCTACATCATGATCAAAAGCGTGGAGAGAAAAGTCCAGCAGAGACATAAATATATAAGGAGGTGCAGAATGGAGAAGATTAATGTTTGGAAATGAAATTGAAAGAATGTAAGGCATGCTTTTGGAGTCTCTTAATGCCAATTTAGGAATTGGGATGTGGCTCTTCTGATGAAAACAAAGATTTATGAATATGAGCCCCTGTTGCCATTTTAAAGAAAACCTCTTCCTAAATGTGTGAGTGCGTGTACACGTTCACAGACACAGAAATACACGTGGATCACTGCTGTAGTAACCCAACATCACCCACCCCCACCCATGTACAAGAATATTAAAATAGTTGTTTTTCATTTAGAAAGTGAACTAGAGCTGTCTTAACAGGTGATGGATAAATGCTGACCTACAGTGTGTTGAGATGGTGTCAGACATCCACAATGCCAGCACATCCTAGTCAGAAATATGTTATGTTATATTTCATGTCATACCTAGGAAACAATCATGACTACATTTTAAAAAGTTCTTTCAAACTTTAATATAATTTTGGAGATGAATATACTTCACAGAATTCCAGTTTGTCTGCTAGTAGATGAGTTTTATAAGCCCTTAAAAGAAATGATTTAACCTAGTTAATAATTAATGCCTGAGGATGAGGAAAGGCTCTAAACTGTCCCACCTCTAATATTATTACATGGATTACATATACTATTACAATATATTTCATGTTCCATTTTAAAATATATTTAATTAAAAATACTATCTTGTTTTATGATTATTAAATTACCTTGGGCTATGGATATTAGTTTTAGAGCTAGTTCTATAATATTAAAATTCAACACTAGTTCCTGAGTTACATCTATGATCAAAAATGAAGTCTAGATTTGTCCCCTTACAGTATACATTTATTAAATGTCATTTACAGATAAATCTTTAAGGTTAAATGAATGACATGCTCTTGTGTAGATTTTTAAATACGGAAGACTGCATTTTTCTTCCCTTTGTTTGGAGAGCCCTTTTGTAACTTTTTCATTCCCTCACAGGAAATATGACTGCTTTGTTTGTGGTTCTCAACCACTCACTGCTATTTTTCAAGGGGGATTAAATGTAAAAGTCCCTATCCTTCTAAGCAATATGACTCAAAAGAGTCAAGTGAAAATCTAAGGCTACCTTTGCCCTGGGTTCTTATGATTGCAGGTAAACTATGAAACCCGTTTGACAATTTCAGTGATTACATCTGTGAAATAGTGATTATAATGGCACCTTAGTCAATTTGTTTCCCCAGTACTGTTTGAAACTTGATCTTCAATTTGTTCCATCCCTCACTCATTCTTTTTGTATTGGCTCATCCTTCCAACCCTACTATTTAATGGTATTTCTTTCTCTGTTGTTTTAAAAGTTTATACTTACCATACTTTTGCAGGCCTATTCTGACCTCTTCATTCTCTTTCTCTCTCTCTCTGTGGGGTAGGAACTTCTTTTGGGGTCAGACCTCCTCCCTGTCTCTTCTCAAGACTTGACTCCTCTGATTGGGGGACTGAGAGGCAACATGAGAATAAGAGGAAAATGTCTCTTTACTTAACTCCCCAAGGCTGTTGGTTTCTGTGTTTCTCTTCTAATGGGCCATCAATATGGTTCTTTCAGCATCTGTGTCAGATTTTCAGCAGAAGAGATGTCACGCTCAAATTGAGACTAAGGAGAAGAGGAAAACAGATTTTGGTGAGGATCTATAAGTTTCTGTAGCATATGGTAAATATGTTACATTTAAATACATTCAAAAAATTTAAGTTAAACAATCATTAGTTGAGAAGACAACTTATAGAGAATAACCTGGAGAAGAAATAGCCACCAATGAAACAAATTGTGTAAAATTCTAAATGAAACCAAATGCCAGTGTCCAGAGGGATTGTGATCTTTCACCTGCTAATTCTAAAGAGTTTTTTTGTGCTCCTTTTATATCTCTTGAAAGCTAAAAATGCCCTTCATTATCTCAACCATTGAGGGGCAAATGAGTCACTGATTTGGGGGCCATGCAGGTATCATGCTCTGATTTAATTTCAGGTTTTCTCAATGTAACAAGACTGGTTGCCTTTTTTCTTGCTGGTTGCTTGTGATGGTGAAGCTCAACCAAGTGTACCATCTATCCATGAGACATTGTAGGTGAGATCCTGAGTAATGTAGGGCCAATTACAAAAGATGAATCAAAGACTGAAAGGTCAGATACATATTTTAAGAGCAACAAAGAGGAAATTTGAGAGAGATACTGAGAGGAAATAGAGGTATTCCTAAACTATGATCAGTAAATGTTATTAAAACCAAGTTGATGATAGATTTTAATATCAGTCTCTGTGAAGTTACTTTTTAAAGATCAGTTTTCCTTCCAACCATGTTAATTGTTAAATGCTGTGGTTATCACTAAAAACTGAATAAATAACGTGGTTTTTAAATAATATCCATAGAGGCCACAAGAAGCTTCTGACATTCAGGATTAGCTCAGGGTTTTGAAAGGCACTTCCTCTCATCATTCATGCCTTTCTCATTCTTCCTGACTTCTGCATACTATTGGGACAGAAATTACCAGGAAGTACATAAGAATATGAGCAATGTGGCTTCAAATTTCACTTGAATAAAATTTCTCAACGTTTCATCCATTGTCATATTAATGTTAAGATGCTGGCACATTTACAGATCAGTAATAACAATTGACTGGAGTCAGGAAATCTGAGTTTTAGTCATGGCTTTATCATGACTTAAGTGTTAACTTTGGACAAATGTTTCATGTCTCAGTTTTCATCTATTAACTGAGGCATTTGATCTAGATGGCTTTTAAGGTCATGATGTTTTCTGATATTAATGAACAATTCACTAATATAGAGTTAGGGGAGCAAATTCAGCCACTTTGCTTCTATTTGTCTAATGATTTTTTAAATTTCATTCTGGCAGAATTTTTTTTTTTTTTTTTTTGCCTTATAATATGGCAAGCAAGTCAAAGCAAAAAGGAAAGGCAGTGTGTGTACCTATCTTTTACGTTAACATACATTCCAGGAAATCTGGGTCACAGGAGTCCACTGGTATAGATCTCATAGTTAACTTTGGCCATATTTTAAGATTCAAATAAAGAAAAAATGGCTCAGAGAGGTGACGTAACTAGTTTAAGATCAAATCCTGAGAAATTCAAAAGTAGTGTCTTATTCCATTTGAGCTGCTAATAACAAAATACCACAGACTGGGTGGCCTATGAACAATGTAAATTTATTTCTCACCATTCTGGACGCTGGAAATCTGAGATCAGGATTAGGGTAATTTTCTGAGTTGCAGACTTCTTGTTGTATCCTCACATGGTATAAGGGGCAAGAGAGCTCTCTCGTGCTTCAGACTTTTTTATAAAACACTAATCCCTTTCAGGAGCGCTCTGCCCTTGTGACCCAATCACCTCCTGCCCTCCACAAAAAACCCCCAAAAACAAAACAAAACAAAACAAAACAAAACACCCCAAAACAAAACCCTTCTAATACTATCACATCAGATATTAGGATTTCACCTTGTGCATTTAGGGGTTATACAAACATTCAGCCTTCAGCAGGTAGGAAAAAGAACCCATGTCATTTGACTATTAATTTTGCAATGTCTTTCTTTAGGTCTTACTATGTTGGCTTTCTTCCCCATATTAAAACTGTTGAAACCATCATGTATGGTATGTTATAGGCTATGTGTGGAAGCAAGGAACACAGTAAATGTGGTAACTTTCTTGGCAGGCAGATTTACCAAAAATTGCTAAAGTGACTCAAGCAATTACTGTACACATTTCACTAGTTTATCCTAAGAGGTGATAGTACTTTCAGAAAAATTAGATGCTGATTGTTACTATTTGCATATAGAAATAAAAATTATTGTGACATTTCAAAATATGAAAAACTCAAAGTCTTAGACTCTATTAATTTTTTAAAATATTTATAAGTTGTCAATGACAAAAAATTCAATGTTTATAAAACTGTGCACTATTTTCTTCCATTGATAGTTTCTATACATACATCAAAACTGCATGTTTGCAAATATTTAGATATAAAGAAAAACCCTGCAAAGCCAACATCACATTTGTTTTAAAACCAAGTCTCTTGTACTGCTTTTAAATGATTGCATATGTTTAACTGCAACTTGCACAAAATGGCTCTGTGTTGAAAGCACCAGGTAATCAAAATGCTTCTCCTCTTGTAATGCACAGCGGTGCATCAAAAAGCAGACCTTCTAATAACAAACTTGGTCTTGGAGTATGGCCATGCCCCTGTCTGGTCAGAAACAATGATAGATAAAAAAGAGGATAATTTTAAATATATGTATTTGTGTTTATGGAGGCAGGGGAGTGATAGGGATTGAACAAACAAAAAAGGAGAGCTACATTCATTTCCAAGCCAATTGTAAGATTTTCTTACCTGGAAATGGAGGATTTGCCTGTCACCTTGGCCACTGGCAACTGTAGATTCTGTGCTATGGGGTAAAGGATCAAGTCAGGATAGAAAAGGTCTCCCAGACATACCAAGTATTGTCAACTTGATTGTAGAGCAATAAATAGTAACAGATTCTGCTTTTGAGCACATACTCTGTGTTAAGTACTATGAGATAAGGTTGTTTATTGTTTTCCACAAATAAATGTGGATGTTATTATTTCCCATTTTCTTTTATTAATTTTTAAAATTTTTAAATCATGTTTATTCTATTAAAGTTATCTCAGTTTTTCTCCCTTTGCTCTCTTCCACCCATCCCACCCTCCCCCCTCTCTCATAGTCAATTCCCACTCAGTTGTCCATGTCCATGGGTCATTCATACATGTTTTTTGTTTGGTCCCTTCTCCTTCTTGCCATCGTTGTCCTCCTTCCCCATCCCCTCTGGTCACTTCCGGTCTGCTCCATATTTCCTTGTCTGTAGTTTATTTTATTCATTATTTTGTTGAATAGATTCCATTTATAGGTGAGATCATATGGTATTTATCTTTCACAGACTGGCTTATTTCACTCAGTATAATATTCTCCAGTTCCATCCATGATGTGTTGCAAAAGCTAGGAATTCCTTCTTTCTTTTTTTTTTGTTTAAATGCAGATTGATTTTATTCATTTATTTTTTTAAATGTCAAGATCCATTTTAAAATATTAAAAAATTTAAATCCATTTATAAAGTCTCAGCAATTAAAACAACATGACACTAGCACAGAAATAATCAAGTAGATCAGTGAAATAAAATGAACATTCTAGAAACAAATGTATATATCTGTCTAATAATGTAATATATAATTAAATTGATATTTCAAATCAATGGGGAAAATAAGTCTTATTCAACAAATAAGGTACACAAACCACTATTACTTGAAATAAAACCAATATAGAGCCCTATTTCACACACTATACAAAATATATTCAAATGAGTTAAAAATCAATATTTAAGATCTAAGGAGTTATCAATGAAATTCAGAATAATATCTTTCTGACCCAGAAGTAACATATTCAAACCCAGAAGCCATAAAGTAAAATACTGACAATATGCTATATTAAACATTTAAGACTATATAGTAATATGCATATTAAAAAAGTTAAAGGACAAGTAATAGAATAGAAAAGTATTTGTAACACATCTAAAAAGGTGTTAATAGTTTCCTTGTTATTTTTTTAGGGCAAAAATTCTACAAATATGTAATCAAAAAATGGATAAAGAATACCAAAAAATCATTTAAAGCTTTTTAAAAATAATAGAGATAGACAAAAAGTATACAAAAACATGTTTAGTTTCAACAAATAGTGAAATAACAAAATAATACATCATTGTCACAATCCAATTAATAACTGTTCAAAATATTGATAATATCAAGTATTGGAGACTGTGAAAGAAACTGAATATTCATAGACTCTTTCTCTTTATCTTCTTAAAGCAGTCCCTTTGGCATATTTTGCAGTGCTGGTTTGGTGGAGATGTATTCTTTTAGCCTTCTTTTGTCAGGGAAACCCCTTATTTTGCCTTCCATTTTAATTGAGAGACTTGCTGAGTAGAACAGTTTTGGTTGTAGGCCTTTGCTTTTCATTACTTGGAATATTTCTTGCCATTCCCTTCTGGCTTGCAGTGTTTCTGTTGAACTTGTAGCCGTATTTGGGCTCCCTTGCATGTTACTACCTATTTCTCCCTTGTGTGTTTAGGATTTTCTATTTGTCTTTGAGATTTGCCATTTTAATTATGATGTGTCTTGGGAGTGGGCCTCATTGGGATCTTCTTGAATGGGACCCTCTGTGCTTCTTGGACTTGTGTGACTTTTTCTCTTCTCCAATTAGGGAAGTTTTCCATCATTACTTTTTCAAACAGGTTCTCTATCCCTTGCTCCTCTTCTCTTCTGGTATCTCTATGATACAGATATTATTATGTTTCAGGTTGTTCTGCATTTCCCTCAATGCCTCTTCATTCCTTCTGAGTCTTTTTTCATTTTCTTGCTCTTTTGGGAGCTTTTTTCTATCTTATTCTCCAGCTCACTGATTTTATCCTCTGCTTCATCTAGCCTGCTTTTGATTTCTTCTTCTGTGTTCTTTAATTCAGAAATTGTATTCTTCATTTCCTCTTTTCTCTTATGGATAGTTTCCATGTCCTTTTTCATGCTGATATAGTTTGCAGTAAGTTCCTCGTAGTTTCCCTGTAGCTTTTGGTAATTCTCTCTGAGCTCACTGAGCTCATTGAGCTTCCTTAGAACTGTTGTTTTGAACTCAATATCTGATAATTTACTTGCTCCTATTTCATTTAGTTCTCTTTCTGGGGATTCCTCCTTTCCCTTTGATGGGGGGGAGGTGTTTCTTTGTCTTCCCATTATTTGTGAGACTCTTCTCTTTTGCCTCTGCTTCTTATATCGATCTGTCTTGATTTCCTGACTTTGTGACGTGAACTTCTTTGGTAGGAGACCACTGTTTTTTTCTTTCTGGATCTGCCTCTGATGACGTCAGATGTTGACCCTGTCTGACCTTAGGAAGTCTGCTCGAGACTTTCAGGAATCTACTCTCTTTGGCTATCTCCTTCAGCTGTTAACATAGTCACTCTGCACTCAGTAGGCTGGCTTATAGACACCACAGGGCGGGACAGAGTCCCTCCTAGGGGTGAGATTATTGGACCCTCTCACGCTTTTGCCACTCAGGGGAGTGGTCTGTCTGAGCCAGATGGCTGCTGCCATATGGGGGAGGAGTCAGAACTGGGATCCTGCCAGGTACTCTCTCTGTTCTCTTCCAAAAGCCTCCATCTCCAGTATCTCCTCAAGTGTTTCTGGCTCCCTCTACCCCCACCTTTGCTGGAGACCAGGGTAAGTGGCTGCAAATAAAAATTTCTGCTTTGGCCCTTTAAATGACTCTTTGCGTCTCCAGCCGCCTATATCTGGCAGAGAGCAACCCTGCTACTTTTTGAAGCTGGCTGTTATCTGTGTACTTTTTGGCTTCTGGTGTTGTAGGCAGGAGATCTTTGTTTATGGTTTAGACCCCGCTCTTCTCAGGCCGCTCTAACTGGCCATTTCAATATCTGTCTGGTGGTGCCACCTGTGAGGGGTGGGGCACCCCCTCCTGAGTTCTCCAGTCTCTACCGCACTCTTTACTAGTCAGTAATTCTGATTCTTCTGTCTGTCCGAGGTTATAAGGCTCTTTTCTCACTATTGTTCAGTTGTTTTTTCCAGGTGATTTCTCTACAACTTAGTTATAATTCCAGGTTGGTCCTGGGAGGAGGTCAGTGTTACTTCCACACACTCCTCCAACATCTTGATTCTCCCATTTTCTTATAAAGTAGGTAAAATCGATTTAGGTTAAATAAATTGTACATGCCCACAAAATTATGGTAAAAGTAAGCTTGGAATTGATCATATATCTGTATAGTTGAAGAGTTTCTGCTTTTTTGTCTATACTGTGTACCACATGGTTTGAGGTCTAGAATACATTATTAAGCTTCAAGATTATTTTTACTTTAGTAATTTTCTGAAACTGAGGGTGTCATTGCAAAATAAACTTTTACAATGATTTTTCTGTCTCTTTTATATGGTAGATGATAGTAACTGTCTCATTTGTCTTTCTCTCCTTAAGTTCAGTCAGATTCACCATTGGGACGGCTAAAACTGTCCCCCAAGACCAAAGACCTAGGTAACTTAAATATGATTCTTTATGTTTTATACTCCTTAGAGAGAAAAAAAATATATTTTTATCCTTTGAGGCTTTAAAACTGCTTTTATACTTGTAGATAGAAGCCTTTGAGAAATTTCCTTTCAGATCTATTGTGCAAAGTGAGAAACCCCTGGTCATTCCTGCTGTGTTCTGTGTCTTCTAGAAGTTTTTGTATTCCCCATAACCTAATATTTATCATCACTCATCTTTTCCCTCAACTGACACTCCTAGGTATTCTCTAACAGGGATAGATGCACTTTACCACCTGGTATTTAATGTTTTTCAGCTATGCCTCACAGGATTCTTAATTAGAACTCACTTTTTGCTGTATAAATCTAAGAAAAAGTTACCCAGAAATCCCACACACTGAGCCAGCAAGATCATAGATCATTTCTGTGTACTGACAGAGGTCAAACAAGCATAAGAAATCCAAATGTAACCCTGCCAATTAGGTAAAAGACATTTATAATCCCAAAGATAAATGAGATTTAGATAAGGATTAAATGGCCAAATTTTAATGCCTGTTAACAAATAGAAAAGAAAGAAGTTGACCTTGTCAAAAAAGAGCAAAATCTTGTCACACAAAAAGAATTTGAGATGAAATAATATTTGTTATGTAGAACTACTGAGAATAGGAGACTATTCTCACCTGCCCAACCTCTTATTTTATATTGTTCTTTAACTGAACCACAGTTCAGGGTATCTGGGGGTAGGATAGGCTAATGGAAAGAGCCCTTACCTTGAAGTCATGGGTTTAGGTTCAGATCTACCTTTGTGAAGCAAATGCCTTCTCTTCACTGAGCCTGTATTTACATAGCTATAAAACACAGATGGTAAAATCTGTCTTACCTACCTCACAGATATTTGTGATGATAAAGTGAAGTAATGTATGGGAAAGCACTTTGTTAATTTTAAGATAGCATTAGCAGGACTGCCTGCATGATTTGTGGGACCCAATGCAAAATTAAAATGTGGAGCCCCTTGTTCAGAAACTATTAAGAATTTCAAGGTGGTGATGGCAGAACATTAAACCAAGGACAGGGTTTTTCTAAGCATAGACCCCTGTATGACTAAGTAAGTTGTACGCCCACAAAGCCATCACTGAATATTAACAGTATCACTTCCTTGTTCTACTTCTCGCCTAACTGCTGCCATAAGAATTGAGAAAATGTTCACTCTCATTGCTCTAGCAGGACTGCTTTGTCTTTCTGATGCCTGGCTTGCTTGCAATGTGTTTGCCCCTAGCAGCAAGTACTTAGTTAGGAATGATATAAGTGAATAGGAAGTTAAGTTTGTTTAAACTAATACTATTAGCACTGCACCTCTGATACGGTAGAGGTTAAATAAACTTGATCCAGGCAGTATTCTCTAATGACAGTTAATCATTGTTAACAGTTTAGTCTTTCCATGGGGAACTGGATTACAAGTTTTCACTCTGCAGCTTTTAGAGCACAGCTTACTCTTCAGTTTGGGACTTCCTGTATTTCTTTCCAGGAGACCAGCTGCTATGCTAGGAGAGAATGTGGTAGTTGCCTGAAAAATTTCAGTTCGGCCTTCTCTCCAAGGATATTTGATCCTTCCATAGGGAAATCATTAGTAATCCATTTGTGTCCAGAGCTGCCAAGAGCACTAATAAAGTCTCCGGGAAGCTGTGGTGCAGACACAGAAGGAGATAAACAATAAATGTGAAAAAAATTCAATAATTGATTCCACTATAGGATGGTACAAAATTGTTTACTATGACCTGAGTTTCCTTCTAGACTACTTTTATATATAATTTCATAAGCCTCTCCTAGGTTAGGTTTCGTTCTTGCCATTCATCAAGAAAAATATTTATTTTTCTGAATGGAACTTCATTCCATTGCATGGACTTATATTCCTTGCATTTCTACTAATTGTGTTTTACATCCCAAGTATTTACAGATTTCTTTGGTTCTTCTCAAAAATTGTGAAGACCAGCTGTACAAATCAGATGGTTTTTTTTTTTTCTTTCTCCATAAATCATTCTTGCCATAATTGCCATTGCTCGTCTCGGAACACTCTTCTATCTGTCACCTGCTCTGTGTTGCTGAACCGGTCAAAAAAGAATGAAAACTTTTGGGTTTTTAGTTATAGAAATCTATGCATAACTCTAGATGGGAACTGCCCCTAAATAACTTTGGCCATTTTTTTTTCTCCCAAGTTTACTGCTTTGAAGATGTATACTGAATGGGTATACTTCACCAGGCAGGTTAGCTAAAGAAAATCAGAAAGTTCAAATGAGAAAACCATGTAATGAATTTTACAATTAAGGGATCAATATCATCAAACTCTCAATTTGCTTAGCCAGCTACTCTGAGACAAGCAATATCTCTTTGGGTGTGGGATCTGTGGAGAGTCCTGCTTGGATCTCACTTCAAGAAGAAACTTATTTTAAAGTTGGGAGACAAGGAATCGCCTAACAGCATCCAATTATAGCACTTTTGGGACCTGCCATGGCATTTGGACCAAGGTCACTATTTCCCAGGTGGCTGTTAGCACATCACTGAGCACGGACAGGGTACTAGAGTCTGGACATTTCTGCCTAATATGGGTCTCCTCTACTGGGCAGCCTTTGCTCCAGAGCCCCTTATGGAGTTGGCTTAGGCTTTGTCAGACCGGTTTTACAACTTACCTGGCCCACCCCTGCTTCCTTCCCTCTTAACCTCTCACAGGTGTCAGATCTGTTGAGTGGTCTGAAGACTTTCCCTGTTCACCTTGCTTCTTCCCAGTTTATCTTTCATGAGCATTACCAACTTAAATGTGAAGAGACACAGAAGGGATCTTATGACTGACTCAGCAATAGACTTTACTTAGTTACCCACTGTGGTAAAACTCATCGTTTCAGTGACCACCTCCACAAGGTCTGTGGGATCCATTACCTTCTTTTACCACCTCCTGCCTCAAAGCACAAAGGTGAAAGGCATAGGGTCTGGCTTCCTCAGTGTTTGATGAAGGAGCAAGTGATACCACCAAAATTTAGGGAATTCATTCCTCATGGTGTGAGCATTAACTATTAGTGGGGAAGAGCCTGGGAAGGAACAAGCAAAGAAATTATTTCCTATCCCTATTCCTGGACTGTTGGAAGCTCATTAGTCCTATGTACTTCTATAAAGTCATCCAGAGAGCCTGAGCAATCAATTGACCTTGCTACAAAGCTGTGGCCAGTTCAGCAATATACTGTGTTATAGGTTCTCTTTCTCCTTTAGTGCCTTTTTTCTTGACCTCTGCTCTTCCTTGTAAGATGTTAGCATCTTAGTCTGTCTAGGAGAACTGGGCCGACAGGCATCATTGATTAGTTGCTATTGTTATTGGTATTATGCCATCTACTTGAGACTCTATAAGTCACTACTTTATTCAGACTATTTCGCTATGCAGTGCAGCATAACCTCTCTACTTGTTATGAAGGAGAAAATTGCTCATAATAGAGACATGCTAGCAATTCTAGCAGAGAAAGATTCAAAAATATTGGCTACTGACTAGGTGTATGCTTGTATAACTGGTTCTCAATCTGTTCAGGCATAGGATATTGTGCTGTGATTTATAATTTGTATTAGTAGATTTTGATAGTCATTTTAATGATAGAGTTTTTATTTCTATTCCATCCACACGTGTATATTAAAAATGGAGGGTCTTCAGTGCCTTAGCTCAGAATTGGAATACTTTCTGTAGACATTTGGGACTCAGTGGAGGTTGTAGATAATGAAGTGACATGTCAGAATGAAGCTTTATGGAGATTAGTCTGGAGGTATATGGGATTCAGAAGGGAAGGGTAGATGTGAAAGGCTATGGACAGCTGGACATTAGTAGTAAAATAGGTCCCTTTAGAGCTGGGAGGGTCCTGAACAATTCTCTAACTTGGAAGTAAGTAAGAAGAGGAAAGCTGGAAGAACTTGATGAGTGTACCCCAAGGGGTCATTGTAATTGTTCAAATCTCCACACTTCATTCCTTAGTGATGAGATGAAGACAACTTTGTATTTATTTCAACATTTATTAAACACCTGCCTTGAGACCATACAGGGAAGTTTACATGCGTAATTACATTTAGCCCTCTTAACAATCTATAAAGTATGCTTTCTTATTTCCTTTCATAGATGAGGAAAGTTATACTACAAGTGTTAAGTGCTCAATGCTGCTCACCTCCTCTTTGGCCAAGATAGAATTTAAACCAGAGTTTTATGATTATAATGCCTGTGCTGTCTATGCCACACTACACTGCCTATCATATATACTGTCCTTTATGGGTCAAGATTCAGTGAGTGATAGAGATACTAGAGGACCATACAAGGCAGTCTATAATCAAGATGTCAAAGTTGGCTAAAGATTTTCTTCTACATTTTTTTATTCTTACAGATATTAATAATGTCTATCTCTGACATGTCAAAAATAGGCTTTATGCAGAGCCTCCATGAAGACTGACAGCATATTGATGGATGTGTTTTCATGCTTTAGAACCAAGGCATCTGAACAATCCTGGGCTAGAATGTAAGAAGATATTATTACAACAGTGATACATAGTTTCTAGATGTAAAGTTCATTCTTTACCATGTTGTATTTGCTATCTTCTACTTTCATAGTTTTTTCAGTGTTTATAGCAAAATTGCCTTACCAATTCTCTTACTGCAGCAGCATAACTATTATTGTGTATGGAACTCACAGTGTCTTACTTTAGCTATCATGTAACTCTGTTGAACTTAAGAACTATTCTAAGAATGAGTAAAATTGTTTATAGGCTTGCCAGTGCAGCTGCACGGGAGTTGAAGTAATTGTCCAGAGCATCACACTAAATTCTATGTTTACTAAAGTAAGCAAACAGTTAATAAAATCAAACTGGGTTCTTTATTCTGTCAAAAAAATCATAATCCTATAAAAAAACATTTATATTGAGGCCAATAAGAGCATATTATTCCACAATGTACAGAAGCTCACACTTTCAAAAGAGTGGGGGGAAAATAACTCTTAGGGAGGGAACCAAGTTCTCTCAATCTTTGCTGGAACTCATTATTAGCTTTCCTCTCATTCTTGGCTCTAACAGTTTGCTATATTATTATTTAATCGCATTGCAGATTCATTTTACTGTAAGCAAGCAATAAAGATAAGTTGCAAAACTGATTAGAGATGATTCCTTACTTTGCATGAATATTCACTGTACAATGACTTCAAAGAATTTATTGAAAATAGAATTTTCTTTGTAAAGACACTTGTTTTGATATATACCCCTGGGATTATTGGCCATCCTTGACATACCAATGATACGTGCACATGGATTGGTATCCATAGCTTCAGGAGCCACTCAGGCAAGTATCAAACCCTGCATATTCCTTTCTTTGCTGCTGGATCCCATGTTGGATCTTTGTCATCCCTATAAACTACTATCCCCTTACTGAACTCAGTTGGTGCTCCATGTGTGCATGCACACAGTGAGTATCTGTCTTTCTGCCTCACTCGAATGTAAACTCCACAAGAGTAGGGTCTATGAATCATTTTGCTGATCATGTTATCCCTAGAGGATAGGTCAGTACCTGGCACATGGAAGATATTCAATAGAACTCTTTTAAGTCATGAGTTTATTTGTTTACATATTTGGTCATTCTTTAATTTCTCTAACATGTATTAAGTGCCTTCTATAAAATAATTGCTGATCTAGGCATTGGAGTTAAATTAAGTGTTAAAATATATGTGTGTGTATTTGTGTATATAGATTTTTCTGTAGCTTTATATCCAGATGCTCCTGAGGACTCTGTAGCATTGGTCTCAAAAGCCACAGTGTATTAACACCTGGCAGTTGAAGCCACCAATGGAGCTGTGATTACTATTATTTTGTGGATAAAGGAGGCTTTTTTATTGTGCCAGTGTGGATAGCCTTTGGATTAAAAAGTTAAGTGTACTATACAACATTGAAGAAAGACATTAAGGAAGACACAAATAAATGGAAGCATATACCGTGCTCATGGATTGGAAATATTAATATCATCAAAATGTCCATACCTTCCAAAGCAATTTATAGATTCAACGCAATCCCTATTAAGATACCAATGACATATTTCACAGAAATAGAACAGACATTTCAAAAATTTGTATGGAACCATAAATGACCCCGAATAGCCGCAGCAATTTTGAGAAAGAACAACAAAGTAGGAGGGATCACAATACCGGACATCAAACTCTACTACAAACCCACTATACTCAAAACAATCTGGTACTGGCACAAGAACAGACCCATAGACCAGTGGAACAGAATAGGAAGTCCAGAAATAAGCCCAGATCTATATGGGCATCTAATATTTGACAAAGGGGGCAGAAACATAAAATGGAGCAATAATAGCCTCTTCAACAAATGGTGTTGGAAGAGCTAGATGGCTACATGCAAAAAATAGAAATTGGATCATCAGCTGACACCAAACACAAAAATAAACTCAAGATGGATAAAAGACTTAAATATAAGTTGCAACACCATAAAAGTCCTAGAGGAGAACATTGGCAGTAAACTCTCAGCTAGCCCACACAGCAATTTTTTTCACCGATATGTCTCCTAAAGCAAGGGACACAAAGGAAAGAATAAACAGGTGGGACCTCATCAAAAGAAGAAGCTTCTGCATGGCTAAAGAAAACACCAGCAAAACGAAAAGGGAGCCAACCGTATGGGAAAATATATTTGTTAATGATACACCAGATAGAGGTTTGATCTCCAAGATATATAAAGAACTCACTCAACTCCACTCCAAGAAGACAAACAGTCCAATCAAAAAATGGGCAAAGGATCTGGGCAGAGGCTTTTACAAGGAGGAGATACAGAGGGCCCAGAGGCATTTGAAAGGATGCTCAGCATCACTAGCCATCAGAGAAATGCAGATCAAAACCACAATGTGATACCATCTCACGTTAGTCGGAATGGCCCTCATAAACCGATCAACCAACAACAGGTGCTGGCGAGGCTGTGGAGAAAAGGGAACCCTAGTACACTATTGGTGGGAATGCAGACTGGTGCAGCCATTGTGGAAAGCATTGTGGAATTTCCTCAAAAAGCTGAACATGGAACTGCCTTTTGATCCAGTGATTCCCCTGCTGGGACTATACCCTAAGAACACCAAAACGTCAATTCAAAAGAATTCCCCCAATGCACCCCAATGTTCATAGCAGCACAATTTACAATAGCCAAGTGTTGGAAGCAACCTAAATGCTCATCAGTAGATGATTGGATCAAAAAACTATGGTACATTTACACAATGGAATATTACGCAGCAGAAAGAAAAGAAGAACTACTAAACTTCGCGACAGCATGTATGGTACTAGAGAGAATTATGCTAAGCAAAATCAGCCAGGGGGCGAAATACAAATTCCATATGATCTCACCTATAAGTGGAACCTAACCAACAATACAAAGATGCAAGGAAAATAAGACCAGCAACACTGAAAGGAAATGAAACCAACAGAGACAAAAAGGAAGGAGGGAGGCGTGAGCAGGAGAAAAGGAGGGGAAGGGGCAAGTCAAGGAACATATAGCAAGGACTCATGGAAAAAACCAAAGTGGGGAAGGATTGGGAGGGGGGCAGGGGAAAGTGGTGGGGGGAAGGCAGAGACAAATGTATTTGGAAAAATAAAAAAAAATAGAAAACTTTAAAGTATAAATTAATATTTTTCCAAATAACATTTCAAATTGCACTTAAGTATTTTAAGTCTGATAGTAGCAGAGTAAGCTAGCAATGAATGACTCTCCAAGGAGAGTCACAGATATGATACTAGAAACAAAGGGAAGCAGAAACCCGAGGTGGGCACCCAGGATCTATGAAAGGGATATGAAAGGATGTGGAAAGAGCATCCATAGCATCCGTTTCACCAGGGTATTATAACAGAAGTGGTATGGCAGGAGATGAAGTAAAAATGGATGTATTTCTATTAATAGGTTATGATCCCTGACAAGTTTAATTTAGTTCTCAAATGGAATATAGTTTTATTCTGATACTCCAAGAGAAATATTTGCTGGGCTAAGCTGCTAGCTCAACTAATTTAGAAAATAGAGGTTGTTTGCCTTTTTATTTTTTAAAGTGAAGCTCATCTGTAACACGTTACATGTTTATAGTAGTTTTTAAATAACTGGGATAGTACCAGCTCCCTTTGTTCTTTCTCAATATATCTACCTAGAATTAGGAATTCATTGCCATAGACGAAGAAGCTGTAAATATGTAGAACTAGATTCTCTCTTATACACATTGTTCTAATGGAGTTTGGTGAGATTTACCTTTGCTGAGCAGGATCAAAATAACTTAACATTTTTATTCAGTAAAAAAATTTAGGCCCATGGTTGTTTGGTGTAGGGAGATAAGCCCTCATCATGCAGGGTGTGCATTCTGTGAGAACAGGGACAGAATAGAAGTGTAAACCTGTCAACCAGTGTATGGCTGTTCATTGGAGCAGAAACCACTAAGGTGACAATTAGTCGTAAACAAACTGTGCGCTTAACTGGAGAAAGAGCCTGCAATTTAGTATTTACAAGACAAAAGCTATTCTTCCCTGTTAAACTAAAAAATATTGTCAAATACGGAATTCCTTTAAAGTTTTCACCAACGTTATTGTCAAGCTCTATTTATTAGATACCATGTGCTTAGATGTAATGTGTGAGAGAACAAAGGTGAAAGGCTCTGTCTCTGTCCCTAAGAAACTCACAGTACAGGCGAGGACACACATTATATATAGCACAGACCTGTAAAAATAATAGCCCTCAGTTGTTTAGTGGGTCCTTGCTCTGTGCTAGGCATTGCAAAAGATATTCTGCTTTCATGATCTAATCTCATCATTACTTCAGCAATGCCAAGTAAGAATTATTACTCTCATTTTTTAAATGAGGAAACTGAGGCTCACAGAGGTGAAATAACATGGTTCTGATAAAACAACTTGTTAATATTCTATTAAAAATCCTAATCTGAACCAAGCTGTATACTAATCTTAGCTGCTTTTTAAAATTTGTGTCATAAAGTTTAAAATGCAAGTTGATTTGAGACTAGAACAAGCATGCAAAGACTGTCAGAAATGCCTTTTTAAAAAGCTGTATGTGAGGCAAAAGATCAATGAATGAACAGTGTGCTGATTAGGGCCAACATTACAATATTGATGAGTAATATAGAGGAGCGGACACTAAACTTTTGGTTTGCTTTTGTCTTCTCTGTCAGACTGAATAATCTTCAAACCCCAGGAGAGTATAACAAAATTGGTTACAGGGCAATTTAAATCTATATGGGTGAAGATATTATGAGACAGCACATAATGGCTCTAAATGAGCTCAGGTCTCCTACTAGAAGAAACATGCCCTTGAAGACTAGGACAATCTCAGACAGATCAATACTCCTCTTATATTTTTTTACAGCATCTTGTAAAACAGTATATGTTATGATTTGTAAGTATATGTTTACTTGTGTGGTTATGTCAATGATTACTTTTCTGTCCCAGGTATGACATTAGAAACAAAGTTCTATGTTGTGCTCTCTGTGCTATTTGTCTGATGGCTAAGTACAGTGTCTGGGACATAGTTGGGGCTCAGCACACCTTCAGTGAATGAAAGGCTTCACTGAATCTCTGTAGGCAACCTCCGAGGAGTCAGTATGAATGGAAGTGGATGATGACACTGATTTTGAAAAGGATCTTGATGACAAACAATGGTACTTTTGATAGGAATCACAAACTGGTAGGCTGTAAGGCAAATAGAACTGGCAAGAATTTATTGACTGGTCCTGAAAAAGTTATTGAATCTGAATAATTTTAGGGGGCATATATTTTATAGTTTATCATATTTCTTACCTCCCTCTGCTATGTTCGCCAATTTTATTCCTGGTTGATTCTTGGAAGCATTTGTGGTTTAGAGTCCAACAGATTGTTGACATTTACCCTATGCAAAATTCTAGAATATATCATTGCAAAGGTGATGGTTTTTAAAACATGGAGAGAAAAGAGTGATTTCTAAAACACAGGGCAAATAATTTCCAACTAGCTCCTTTTTTTAACAGTATTTAACAGTAACATTCAGTAAATTGGTGTAGTGGAAAGATAAAGGGTTATGTCTGCAGTATAACATACTCAACATGTTTATCGATGATTGCTAGAACTGATGTATCATGCCCAAACCAAATCTTCTAGCATATTTCCAAATAACATGCTTTTATGTCCATTTTTTAATTTATTAATTTTAGTTGGTATTTTCAGACTTTCTGTTTAGGTAGTTGAAGATCTAGTACTCTTAACATAATCAGGATAACATTCATGATCTAATATGTAAGTTGGGTATTTGTTTTCTTAAAACAGTGTGAGAATAGAAGTTACCCATTCACAAAAATGTTAAAAAATAAATTAGAACAAAACAACCCTCCACTTAAAATGTGGACATGTTTAACAGTTCCTCTATGTTATCACAATCATTTTGACTCCATTAAGTTTTTACCATTTAATCTGTTTAAGGTAGTTAAAGCATCTTAGGTTCCAAAGCAAAAGGGTATATAGTTCTTCATTTTTTGTCACATTCATTCTAAAATAGTCTATAGCAGATAAGTTGTTAATGATGTGATCAGTGTATTTATGGTTTTACCTCTACTTTAGGATAAACTTGATGATGATTCTAATGGCTTGTGGAAAGACTTCAGTTGAAAGGGAACTGGTCTATGTGATTTTGAGAAAATCATGTCCCTCAGCCAGTTCCTCCTTGAGAAAAATGCAGTTAATATTGCCTACCTTAAAAGGTTTTTATGAGGTTTATATGAAGTTATATATAATATCTATCCTACCCTGAATCCTTACTGTATGTCAGGACTGTGCTAAACTCATCAGATATTTTTTATCTAACCCACAGTCAATCAGATATTAGTCGGGCAGTTTTGCTGCCCCTGCACTTCCAGGAGAAATCAATTCTGTGAATCCAAAATTCTTCTAAGATTTATGCTAATTTTCAAGGAGCTCATTTTTTAAGAGGTAACCCAGCCTATTGGATATTTCTTCATTTGATACCATCTATGTTTGAAAGATAAAAAATTTCTTCAGTTTTCTTGTCAGAGATCACTTATATCAATCATTTATTGGTGAGTTCAGGGTTTGGTACTGATGATTTTGTAGTGTCATGGGAAAGAGTTATATAATGTACAGCACAAATTTTCACCTTTTTTCTTGTCTACTGCCCATTATGTCTTTCTCCTGCCTGCTTCTTTCTACTTTCTTCTTAATTTCCCTGGGAACTTAAATTGGTTGTCTTCTGTGATGCAGAAGTAGTTATTGTTTTTTAAAGTTTTGCTTCCTGATACCCAGACTTTTGAAATCCCACGTTCTACATTATCATTTTCCAAGGTAGTTTTCTTTTAAAAAAACAACCCTACATTTGTCAATGTATTATATTCACATAGTTAACAATCAGATAGAACTAAAAGGTATATTTTGAATAAAATATAATTTCTGTCCCACTCTTCCTCAATTTCAAGTCCTGTTTTCCTAACATATATCAAGTTCAGCTCTTTTACAGTTTTCTTTTATAATTTTTTGGCATCTTTATAAATACTTATACTTGTATTTCTCAATCTTAATTTATCAGTATCAGTGGTTTTAGACTTTCTGCTTTGCTAGTTCAGGATCTATCACTCAATACAATCCCCTCCATATGTACACCACACATGCACACATGTTCCATTAAACTGTTCTCTCAATATAGTTTAGCACATTTCTAATGAACTCAGTACTTAGCTTCCAAGTTACTGAATAATTAAACGTTTATTTCAGAGCCTAGTAGTATGTTTCTTCCTTTTCAGATATACTCTATTACTTTACTATATTTATTATTCTGTTTGTATTTTTCTATTTTCCATTTTTTCTCAGTCTCCAATAAATCTGTGAAACACTTGCTATGTTTTCAAATGTTAAAATATAAGAGATTACAAATCAATTTACTCATTTTTTTTTCACTTTGAAGCCTCCTTCCCATCCATCCATCGGTCTTCTTCAGTCCCAAGTGGTATACTCTAGGTCTTGTGAACAAGTGTCAGTCTTCTTCAGTGTTTTATCCTTTATCTGGGATACTATTTAGTCTTCTTTCTTGGTTTATTCTTTTATTTTGCTGAATCTCATCTTCTAGTATCTAAGAAATGGTGAGTGACAATTTATTTGAATCCTTGTATGTCTAAAAATGTGCTTATTCCTATTCTCACATTTAATTGGTAATTTGACTCAAATATTATACATCTGTCATTTGTTTGGAATGGTGGCAATTGAGAGTATCTCTCAAACACTTTCCCTCTGTTTTTATGATTCCCCACCTTGTGAATTCTGTCTTTCCAAGGTACAATCCAGACTGTTTCTTTCACCAACCTCCTTTGCAACTGTGGTTCAGTCATGTGACTGCAGCCTATCAAACAAGCCAGTACAGATTTCCACTCCAAAGCAAGTAGCTTGAGTTTTGTAGGAGTTTACGATTTTTCTGGTGAAGGCTGAGTGAGGCGTGAGGTTTTCAGGGACGGTAGTGTCACCAGTGCTGGAGGCAGGAGTAGTTGCAGTGGATTTCAGTGTGAGGTTGGTGAAGGGATCAAATAAAACATTTTCCCCACCAGGATGGTTCTGTGCCTTGGTACTGAAATCCTGATCTTGAGCTTATTTCTCTAATCCTTCCAATGATTCAGTGAATTATCTACTTTAGAAATGTATTTTTCTCAGCCAGCAGTGTGCAGTCTTGTTTGCATCTAAGACTGATACAGTTAATATAGAATTTTAGACTAAGGATAATTTTGCACCAGAAGTTGACAGGTTTGGCTTCACTGTCATTGAGTATCTAGTGTTACTGATGTCATGTTATACCTATTATTTTATAAGCGCCTTGTGTGTGCATATGTGTTATAAGCTTTCAGAATCTTCCCTTAAGTCTTGATGAAATGTCTAGTGAAGTTTTTTATTTATTGTCCTGGGCATTCCTGAGCACTCTCTTTCTGGAAGATTATTTATTTCAGTTCAGGGAAACCTAATATTTCTTAATTATTGCTATATTCTGGTTTTCTGGAACTCCTGGTAGGTGTTGGAGAGCAGAATGAAATTCTCTAATTTTTTTGTCATGTCTTTCTTATATTCTATCTTGTTTTATATTTTAGTCTAATTTCCTGAATTTCTTGATGTTAACTTCCATTCTTGCATTCCATTTGAAAAATCAGTTATAATATCTTTAATTTTCAGGAGCTTTTTTATTTTAAATGCTTGGACTGTTCCTTTTTCATTGCATCATTTTCTCATTTTATAGACAGAATGATGTATCTCTGAACATCTTATATATTGTGAAGATTTTCTTCATTGCCTTTTATCTTTTTTGTTTATTTGCTTTTGTTTGTTTTGATCTTTGGAGACTTTCCACAAATATTCAGTAATCTTTGGCTTCCCATTTATATTAAAACATGTGTCACTAAACTTTTGATCAGTTCTGTTGAAAGTAAATGAACTCGTCATCTAATGACCTTCAGTATGGAGCCAATTATTTCATTAAGGGTCACCCGAAGATCAGTGTTTGGAACTGTTTACTCTGAACAAAATTCCTCTAGTTTTCTTCTGATTGGGGATGGAGTTTGGAGACTCCTATAGTTCAGTATATGAACTTGTACATAATTTCCTGCTTGTCAACTCAATGAATCACCTCATTTTTCATGCGTCTCTTGTTCCCACATTAGGAGTCTTACTGACTCCATTTCTCCAGAGGAAAAACATCCCATCTCTCAGACAGCAGAGGCTGAGAATAAATTGCCTGACTGCACAGGTAAGAGAGGGAGACTGTGTGGGAAGGTCTTCATGTCTCCAGTTACTGTAAGTGTAGATTTTCAAATGTTTCTCTGTGTTCACTTCAACTCTTCCCTGTTTTTGTAAAGCTGATTGATTTCAAAGGCTGAGCTTTCAGACATTTTGTTAGGTGAACTGGCTAGCTTTTGTTTGGTCCCTTTTGACACTGATGTATGCTGGTAAGTCACCACTTCTCTATCTATTTCTCATTTATCAAATATTGGTTGAAATAATTTCTCTGATTCTTTCACCACCATTTAAAATTTTTTAAAATTGACTTGAGGCACGGAGGAAGATGGAAATATTGATTTGTTGTTTCACTTATTTATGCATTAAGCTCTGACGGGGATGGAGGGGTGAAGGTGGAGGTAGGGGTAGGGGATAGCTCTACACCCACCTTCCCTGCTGCCTCGCCAGGACTCTTGACTCTGACTGCACGCCAGCACCCCCTGGCGGAAACTCCGCTGCCTGGGAGGATGTGAACGAGCAGAGCAAAATAGAGAGTTTGCAGAGGGATCCAAGATCCGTGCGAGTAAGAATCAGCAGGACGTGGGTAAAATGTTTATTGGAGGCTTCAGCTGAAATACAAGCAAGAAAGATCAGGCTGAATATTTGTCTTGATTTGGGTAAGTTGCAGACTCCACAATTGAAACAGATCCAGTCGCTCGAATATCAAGAGGATTTGGTTGGATTTGTGCTTTTCAAAGAATGTTGCTAGTGTTGGTAAGGGTTTGGAACTGAAAGAACAAAAACGGGATGGCAAAATGATAGACCTTCAAAGAGCCAAAGGTTTACAAGAGAAAGAGTCTCCCCAAAATATTTTTCTGGGTGGACTGAGCCCAGATATTTCTGAAGATCAAATTTAAGAATATTTTGGAGCTTTTTGAAAGATTAAAAATGTTGAGTTTCCCGTGGATACAAAAACAAATGAAAGAAAAGGGTTTTCTCTTATTGCGTATACACACAGGAAGCCATTAAAGAAATTGTTAGAAAGCATATATCATTTAGTTGGTTCTGGGAAGTGTAAAATCAAAGTTGCCCAACCCAAAGATGTTTATAGGTAGTAACAGCAACAGTAAAAAGGAGCAGAGATACTGCAGCTGGTTGACTAGGGATCATGACTGAGGTCAGGGCCAAAACTGGAACAGAAGATTTAATAACTATTACGATCAAGGATATGGAAATTACAGTAGTGCCTTTGGTGGTGATCAAAACTATAGTGCCCATGATTATACTGGGTATAACTATGGGATCTATGGATATGAATATGGATGTGCAGACTACAGTGGGCAACAGAGCACTTAAAGCAAGGGCATCTCGAGTTGGTGGCAATCACCAAAAAATTATCAGTCAGACTAACAAAGGATACTGGAGAAAACTGGAGAAGATTGCTAAAGTAACCCATCTTGCAGGATGACACTGAACATTGCTCTTCTGTTGATCTAAGATGATTATATTGTACTCATGATGAATATACAAATATATTGTATTATATTTCTAGTGTACAAGACACAACTGTGCCTGACTGTATATAGCAGCAAATTAGTTTTCTTGGTTTTTACTTTTTTGTCACTGTTGTCTCCCCTAACATTCTCTACATTATGGGTTAATAAGATGCCAATTTCTTATCTGTCATTTAGGTGTAATTTCAGAAGCATTAAAGGTAACTAAACATATGACAATTCTATATGTAATTGAATAGTCTTCTCAATTTTTTCAAATGATGACAAAATTTTTAATGAGTAGTTTTGGTGTCAGCTATTAAAATAAAATAATCAACTGATCACTATGAAGAAATATATCATCTCTTTAACACTTGATAGAATGAGATACAACTGATTTAATTAACTTGTCCAGAATATTACCCACTTAGGTGGTAGACATATATTCAAACCAGACCAGCTTGATTCTGAAGACCATGTTGTAACAATTAAATATTGCTTAGCTACATGGGTGTCCAACCTGTGGCCTGGGGACTGCATGTAGCCCAGGATGGCTGAGAATGAAGCCCAACACAAATCATAAATTTACTTAAAATATTATGAGATTTTTTTGTGATTACATGTTGCAATGTATTTTATGTGTGGTCCAACACAAGTCCTTGTCCAGTGTGGTGCAGATACCAAAAGTTTGGACACCCCTGGTACATCAAGTAACTGACAACACAGGTTCTCAATATTGACAATTATTGGCAATGTTAACCCACAAGTATAGTGTTCATTGCTTTAGATAGATGCTATTTCTAGAGTATGTGGGGTAATAAGGTCATCCTTATATACAGCATCTAGAATAATTTAGGCCTGACAACAGTAGATGACATAATTAACATTTTAAAAAATTGTGTTATGTAGAATAATATTCCCCCCTCCCAAAGATGTCCACATTCTAATTCTTAAAAGCTGAATATGCTAGGTTATATAACAAGGAGAATTAGGTTACAGATGGAACTAAATTTGCTAATCAACTGATCATGAGAGATCTGGATGGGCCAAATGTAGTCACAAGCGTTCTTTAAATGGAAGAGGAAGACAGAAAAGAAAGAATCAGAATTATGTCAGCATGGCATAGGCAGAGAGCAGACTGACAGCTGTTGGGAAAGTAGGTTGAGGGACTGGGTGGGGGGGTGCAAGGATTGAGAAAAAAGGAAAAACAAGAGAAAAAACTCATGGACACTGACAACAATGTAGTGATTTCCAGGGGGAGAGGGAGTAAGAAGATGTGGAGGAGGGTATAGGGGGCATAAATGATGATGGATGGAGACTTGACTTGGAGTAGAGAATGTGCAATACAGTGTACAGATAACGTGTTGCAGAATTGTGCACCTGAAACTTGTATAATTTTGTTAACTAGTGTCACTGCCCAAAATTCAAATGAAAGGAAGAAAAGTAGGTCAGCATGAGAAGGACTCATTTTAATGATGTTGGTTTTGAAAATGAAGGAAGAGGGCCATGAGCCAAGGAATGTGAGTAGACTCTGGAAGCTAGAAAAGACAAGGAAACTGGCTCTTCCTTAGAATCTTCAGAAGAAATGCAGCCCTGTCAACACTTTGAGTTTAGCCCTGTGAGACTCATTTCAGATTTCTGATCTCCAGAACTATAATTTTTTTTTAAAGCCACTAAGTTTATGGTAATTGTTTACAGCAAATTTCATCTAATCTGCTATTGATTCCTTCTAATGCATTCTTCATTTCTGACTGGTCATTTTTATGATTACCATTCCTTTTTTTATGCTTACTCTCTCTTTGTGTAAGCGCTCATGGAGTTCATCTATTCTTCCCTGAAGTTCACTGAGTATTCTTATAATTAAAATTTTGAACTCTATGTCTGGTAGATTATTTGTCTCCATTTCATTTAGTTATTTTTTTTTGAGATTTCTCCTTTGAGAAATGTTCCTTTGGGACATGTTTCTTTGTATCTCTTTTTTGGCTGCCTCCCTGTGTTTGTTTCTATGTATTTGGTAAAGATGCTACATTTCCCAGACTTGGCAGGGTGCCCTTGGCAGGGTGTCTTTATGTAATAACATCCTATGTAGTCCAGTGCTGCAATCTTCCTGATCATTTGAGCTAGGTGCTCCAGGAGTGTCCTTTGTGAAGGTTATATGGGTACTCTTGTTGTAACTGAGCTTTGACTGCTATTGGCACATGAGTGGGTGGGACTGACCCTCAGTCTGGCTGATTGTGAGAATTGGCCATGACCACAGTGTATAAACTACTCTATGGAGTGGGAGGCCTGCCTAGACCTCCCTTTGGGTGTTCCACTTGTGCAGCAAATTGAGTGGTGCTCTATTGTGGATCTGAAATTGGCCACTGGGCGTGTTGGTTCTGGGGCTCCTTGGGAGGGACTTCAGGTGCAGCTCAGTGTCAGACACTGCCTGTAGCAGGCCCTGGGGGTACCTTTGGGGTGGCCCGCTCAGAATGTGTGGCTGGCTGAGGTATGCAGGTTCTTGGGGCAGCCTGTGTTTACAGCAGCAATAAGAAATAAACACAATTTTTACAGAAGTGTGAGTGTTCATGCACGTATGTATGCATGCATGTGTGTATATGCATGTATGTAGCTTACCAGAAGAAAAGGTGGCAAATGCTTATTTGGAAAGATTGGGCAAAGGGACGTGATGTGATTAAATAGTAACTCTAGAGCTGGAAGGCAGCTTAGATTGGAAGGAATAATTGGTGCTGCAGAGGCATCACTTACTGTTCAAGGGTAGGAGGGAATCCATTCCATCTGGGACACATAAGATAGTGATTCTTCTTGTCCTAAAAGTCTAACATGTCTCTGAGTTTTCTACAGTATGCGCAGAATGTAGATCTTGTGACAGGACACACAGGTGAGGGAGCACTGATGCACAGAGGAAATAAGCAGATGCCAATCCTAATGAAATGAGAGAGTTAGGAGGTGATAGCACACTCTGCAGAGTGGAGGAAATGAATCTCCATAGTATCACTGAGTAAACATTATTTCTAAAATGGGCTCCAATCTATTCAGGCCTCAGTGGTTCAGTGAGGTTGGAGGACATCTCAGGTAGCACCAGAAGGAAAGTGAGACAAGAAAGTGAAAGAAGTCAATACTCTAATGAGAAGATTATCAGAATGGGAAAGCAAGGTTTATTTCTCTGGGGGTTCAGTTGTCCCCCTGAAGAGTGAATGGGCTGTGAAATTTATTCACCACCTTCCCTTTGTTAATGGCTCAGGGCTGCTTTAGGGATGTCACCTTTGTGCTACCTCAGGACCCCCATATACATGGGTGGAACATTACCTAGAAAGTAGATAAAGACCTTGGTGAAGAGCTGTAGGTGTCTGAAGTAAGAAATTCTCAACAAGTTTGGAAAAGGCAGATGCCAAGGATTTCTATTCTGTCATCCTACCAATCGTGGCAGAGATAATACAACATGTATGGCACATGAATTGATGAGAAACCAGGATTGCCTCAGCCAGATATGGAAGAAGAAAAGTTAAACTAGTCACAACAGAAACAATTTTTTTTGGTCCTGCTGATTAATAGTCAATAATTTCCTGGAGAAGATGGATTAGAAATTGATATTTAGAAAAAAAAAACTGTTCATGTTGACATTGCAGAACATGTCTGTGTTAACTATATAGGAAGCTAGATGTAGAGATATAACTATGTGGACTCAAACTCACGTGTTGCAGCCTATATGTAAAACTCTAAAGGAGACAAATAAGATAAATAGCACCAAGTGTGCTTCCCAACAAGGTCTATTGTGTTCTGCATGTGTCCCATATTGCATTTAACTTTCCTTTTCTAAAAACACACAGAACAAAAATCAAAGCCCCCAGTAGGCACATTTTCCGAAGTGTGCGAATTACAAGTGAATTATATGTGGTGGAGAATGCAGGTCAAAGAATTGGTTGCACCTTTCATCCTTCCCTGAATGTAGAACAGTTGGGGGTACCATCTTCATGCACTAAGAACTCCCATTTAAAGTAATAGCAGTCTCAGAATGTACTAGTACACGGCAGTCTTAACTAACCATGGCCGATATAATGTCTCAGATATGAAAAATGTAAAAATAAGTTAAAAAAACACGCATTTGGATGTAACTTGTATTTGAAGACTGTAGATAATTATATAAAAAGATCTGGCAAAACATGGATGAAAAGCTGTTTCTTTATGCATACAATATTCCATGATCTCTTAAGAAAGACTGATTAAAAAGAAAAACCAAAACAGGAGCTCTAGCTTTGGAACCAGGCAATGGTTCAAATGCTCTTATTCTAATGCTTACTAGCTTTGACCTTGACCAAGTTGTTTGAATCTCAATTATTTCACCTGTTATGTTAAGACATAATACCTTTTTTTATCGTAGACTTTGAATTGAGTGTTCATTCTCATTTTTCATTGTGTAGTCCAGGGCTTTCTCAGTAAAAAAGGTATTTGCTTTATTGTGATAAGTCCAAAATTGTTTACTTATGCTCTCTTGAGTTCTAGGTAGTTTACTAGCTATTACTGATACAAAAAAAAAGGAACATAGATCCTATTTTTGAGGAGTTTAAAACATAGTGGAGGTGGGGATCAATCATTATAGTACATTATGTGCTAAAGTAGAATTATACACAAAGTATTAAAGGAGCTCAGGTGATGTGGTAATTGATTCTGTTAGGGAAATAGAAAGAAAAGGAGGAGACCAAGAAGGGAAGTAATATTTCAGCTGTGCCTTGAAGAATACATAAGATTCTTCATTTTATTTTATTTATTTATTTTTAATTTTTTCATTGTTCAAATACATTTGTCTTCATTTTCCTGCCACCACTTTCTCCTGCCCTACTCACCCCAACCTCCCTCTCTCAGTACTTCCCCACTTTGACTTTGTCCCTGGGTCCTTTATACATGTTCCTTGATTTGACCCTTCCCCTACCTTTCCCAGTTACCCGCCCCCCCACCCCCCGCCGCCACCTTATTGTTTGGTATAAAGGTGAGAGAGAAGGAATACTGTAAGCAGAAGAATGGTCTTAAGAATTATGTTTGAGGTGCCTAAACAACCTATCAGGAAAAGGGTTGTTAAGGCCTTTGGGAAGTTTACTTCCACAAACTATATCCTGAATCATTGTGTAGAGAAAGCAATACTTCATTTGTATAACTGTTATAACAGTGATTTGAAGGATATTTTTGTTGAATATAATTTTGAATTTATGTGAATTATACAGAAGGGTGCACCAATTTGGAAATTTAACTTCAAACAAGCATAATCATCTAGAATTAGTCAGAGAATAGAAAACAGTGAAACACTTATAGAAAGCCTCTGAGTAGGGACAAAGCTATCACAGATTATATGGGCTTAATTTTAAATTTATTTTTAAATTATAGAAAATATCCTGGCAATTATCAATATATAAGGATTTAGAATAAAAAATAGAAGTTGAATTTTTTGGCTAAGTATGGCACACATATTTTATTCTATGTCCCTTCTAAAATTCCAATAAGAGGACAGTAAGGTGATTTTTTTCAAAGTCATAAATCCACAATAGCAAGGAAAACAATAGAGAGGATAACATAGTAGATGTATAAAAGCTGTAATTAGCAGTCAGAAGGGAAGTTGAACCTTAATAGGGTAGGGAGTTAAAGATCAGTAGCAAAGAAGTTTGGACCACATGGAGGCAGGAGGAGTCTGAAATTGGTAGTGCTAGTACGACTGAAAATCTGTAGGATTATTATTAGAAAGGACTTTTAAGAAATCAACCCCAAGATTTCCTCCTTCAGCCCACATTGTCAGGTACCCACAGTTCTCTCCCCCTAAATAAAGTCAGGCGGATTTTCTGGAGAGGTGGAGTCAGTGAGATCCTGAGTTTAGGACATGAGGCATGGAAACTGCAGATGTGGGGGGGGGGGGAGGTGTGAATGTGTAGTAGGAGGAGGATCAGCGGACTGCTGCATGTTTCTTTTTACAGCCTGGTAGAATAGCTTGATTATTTTAACGATATAAAAACATCGTAAAAAAAATTAAAAAGGAAGTTTCCTTTCTCCTCACTGCAGGGTTTGATGATTCAGAGAGTCTCTCAGACCCTCCCATGGATTTATTTTGAGTTCATATGAATATTATAGTATATATTCAAATATTATGTCAGTATTCTGGGTTGAAGGGAAGGATTTGTATGATAAAAAGGAGATGCATGAAACAATTTTTTTCTCCTTATCATTTTATTTACTAGATTTTTTCAATAAAATATAAAAAATAACTAGAACTCCATTGATCCATGCACTGTTCTGATTTCAGGTGACATAAGTCTCAGAATAGAACCAATAACTTTAAAGTGTTCATCTTATCTTTGTTTCAACCTCCAGCAAATTAATTCCATCACTTTTGCTTAGATTTTCTGTCAAATGTAAATAAGATTTGCATCTTGTTCAGTGAAACACATAACAACATTGATGTAGTGCCCTAGAAGAGCTGAGAGGGAATGGGAATGGATCTTTTGGTGCATACAATGGCATCTCACCTTGGTGCCTCCAAGGCATTATGTAAGGTGTTTTCTTTATACAAAATTATTGCTCACTTCAGAGATGAACTTGACATATTAACCACATGTATAAAAATGATCTGATATTTGTTCTTAATCCAAAATTTTTTTTCTCCTTAGAAAATTAGATACTAAATAGCTCACTATGTTTTTTAGAATTCTCCCCTTGAATTTCCTTTGAACCCTGAAGCCTGTTTTATCCTTTTCCTGAGAATAGACAAAGATCATTTGAAATTAAGGCCAGTGAACAAAGTAGATGCAAACATTAATAAGTTCCATTTTGGGAAATAAAGTTGAAATAAAGGCACAAAATAGAAATACCGATTAGTTTTGTCTGTGACTGCTGAACAATTTTAATTGCTGCACAGTTTTTTTCTAGGTGTCTATCTCAAAATTGATTATCTATTATATATATTTATAGTTATATAAATATATTATATATTATATAATATAATATATTATATTATATATTAAATACTATATATAAAAATATTATATATTATATAAATATATTATATATTATATATTATATAAATATATATAAATGTTAACAGATAAATGTGAACAGATGAAATATAAAGACTACCAGATAAAATAGCTCATGGGAACACAGTGATTTGTTGTTCGATTTATTTATGCATTCATTAATTGATCTTGTATGGGCTGACTGAGGATTGAACCTGCAACATTGGTGTATTGGGGATGATGCTCTAACATATTAAGCTACGCAGCTAGGGCCAGGTCAGATATATTTAGGTATTTTTTTACATTTATATTCTTTTAAATTTATAAATCATTTATTCTATTACAGTTGTCTCAATTTTTCCCCCTTTACCCCCTCCACCCATCCCACCCCCACTCTCTACTCCCACAGTCAATTCCCACTTTTTGTCCATGTCCATGGATCATTTGTACACATTCTTTGTTTAGTCCCTTCTACTTCTTTCCACCATTGTCCTCCTTCCCCATCCCCTCTGATCACTTTCAGTCTGCTCCATGTTTCCATGCCTGTGGTTTATCTTGTTCATTAGTTTATTTTGTTGAATAGAGTCCACTTATAGGTGAGATCATATGGTATTTGTCTTTCACTGACTGGCTTATTCCACTTAGCTTAATATTTTCCAGTTCCATCCATGTTGGCACAAAAGGTAGGAGTTCTTTCTTTCTTTCTTTCTTTCTTTCTTTCTTTCTTTCTTTCTTTCTTTCTTTCTTTCCTTCTTTCTTTCTTTTATAAAATGCAGGTTGATTTTATTTATTTTTTAAATGTCAAGATCCATTATAAAATATTAAAAAATTTAAATCCATTATAAAGTCTCAGCAATTAAAACAACATGACATCGGCACAGAAAAAAATCAGATCAATGAAATATATTGAGCATTCTAGAGACATAAATCTGATATAAAAAAGGTATAAATCTGTCTTACAGTGTAACATATGACTAGATTGATATTTCAAATCAAAGAGAAAAATAAGGCTTATTCAACAAATAAGGTACGTGGACCACTATTACTGAAATAAAACCAATATAGAGCTTTATTTCACACATTATACAAGAAATATTCAGGTGAGTTAAAAATCAATATGTAAAACCTAAGGAGTTTTAGGAGAAAATGCAAAATAATATTTTTCTTACCCTACAGTAAAATATTCAAACCCAGAAGCTATAAAGCAAAATATTGAAAATGTGACTCTTAAAAATTTAAGAGTATATAGTAATATACATATAAAAAGAGCTAAAGGACAAGTAATACAATAAGAAAGTATTTGCAACACATCTAAAAAAGAGTTAATAGTTTATTTATTTTGGGGGGAAAAATTCTACAAACATTGAATCAAAAAATAAAGAATACCATGAAGTCACTTAAAGCTTTTTAAAAATAATAGAAATACATAAGAAATGTACAAAAACAGGTTTAGTTTAAACAAATAATAAAGGAATAATTAAAATAATATCATCATCACAATCAGATTAATGTGTATTAAAAATATTGGTAATATCAAGTATTGGCAACTCTGAAAGGAACTAGGTATTCATAGAAATTTTTCTTCATTTTCTTAAAGCAGTCCCTTTAGCATACTTTGCATTGCTGGATTGGTGGAGGTGTAGTCTTTTAGCCTTCTTTTGTCTGGGAAACTCCTTATTTCACCTTCCATTTTAATTGAGAGCCTTGCTGGATAGAGCAGTCGTGGTTGCAGGCCTTTGCTTTTAATTGCTTGGAATACTTCTTGCCATTCCCTCTGGCTTGCAGTGTTTCTGTTGAGAAGTCAGCTTGTAGCAGTATTGGGGCTCCCTTATATGTTACTACCTCTTTCTCCCTTGATGCCATTAGGATTCTCTCTTTGTCTTTGATATTTGCCATTTTAATGATGATGTGTCTTGGAGTGGGCCTCATTGGGTTCCTCTTGAATGGGACCCTCTGTGCTTCCTGGACTTGTGTGACTTTTTCTCTCCTCAAACTGGGGAAATTTTCCATCATTACTTTTTCAAACAGGTTCTCTATCTCTCCCTCCTCTTATTCTTTTTCTGGTATCCCTATGATACGGATGTTATTACATTTCAGGATGTCCTGCATTCCCCTCAATAACTCTTTGTGCTTTTTGAGCCTTTTTTCATTTTCTTGCTCTTTCTGGGAGCTTTTTTCTACCTCGTCCTCCAGCTTGCTGATTCGGTCCTCAGCTTCATCTAGCCTGCTTTTGATTACTTCTACTGTGTTCTTCAATTCAGAAATTGTATCCTTCATTTCCTCTTGTCTTTTGTTGATAGTTTCTATGTCCTTTATCATGCTGATATAGTTTCGCAGTAAGTTCCTCATAGCTTTCCTGTATTTTTGGTAATTTTCTCTGATCTCTCTGAGCTCTCTGAGCTCACTGAGCCTCTTTAGAACTGTTGTTTTGAACTCAATACCTGATAGTTTACTTGCCTCTATTGCATTTAGTTCTCCTTCTGGGCATTCCTCCTTTCTCTTCGAGTGGGGCATATATTTTTGTCTTCTCATTATTTGTGAGACTCTTCTCTTTTGGTTCGGATTCTTAAGTTGATCTGTCTTGATTTCCTGACTTTGTGGTGTGAACTTCTATGGTAGGAGACCAATGTTTTTTCTTTCTGGATCTGCCTGTGATGATGCCAGATGTCCTCCCTGTCTGACCTTAGGCAGTCTGTTTGAGACTTCCAGGCATCTACTGTTTGTAAGACAGATTTATACCTTTTTTATATCAGATTTATGTCTCTAGAATGCTCAATATATTTCATTGATCTGATTTTTTTCTGTGCCGATGTCATGTTGTTTTAATTGCTGAGACTTTATAATGGATTTAAATTTTTTAATATTTTATAATGGATCTTGACATTTAAAAAATAAATAAAATCAACCTGCATTTTATAAAAAGAAAGAAAGAAGGAAAGAAAGAAAAAAAGAAGGAAGGAAGGAAGGAAGGAAAGAAAAGAAAGAAAGAAAGAAAGAAAGAAAAAGAAAGAAAGAAAGAAAGAAAGAACTCCTACCTTTTGTGCCAACATGGATGGAACTGGAAAATATTAAGCTAAGTGGAATAAGCCAGTCAGTGAAAGACAAATACCATATGATCTCACCTATAAGTGGACTCTATTCAACAAAATAAACTAATGAACAAGATAAACCACAGGCATGGAAACATGGAGCAGACTGAAAGTGATCAGAGGGGATGGGGAAGGAGGACAATGGTGGAAAGAAGTAGAAGGGACTAAACAAAGAATGTGTACAAATGATCCATGGACATGGACAAAAAGTGGGAATTGACTGTGGGAGTAGAGAGTGGGGGTGGGATGGGTGGAGGGGGTAAAGGGGGAAAAATTGAGACAACTGTAATAAAATAAACACTATTTAAAAAAATTTTGTTGAAAGTAGGAGGGATCACAATACCATACATCAAATTATACTACAAAGCCACTATACTCAAAACAATCTTGGACTGGCACAAGAACAGACCCATAGACCAGTGGAACAGAATAGAAGCCCAGAAATAAGCCCAGGTCTCTATGGGCATCTAATATTTGACAAAAGGGGCAGAAGCATAAAATGGAGCAATAATAGCCTCTTCAACAAATGGTGTTGAGAGAGCTGGACGGCTACATGCAAAAAATTGAAATTGGATCATCAGCTGACACCATACACAAAAATAAACTCAAGATAGATAAAAGACTTAAATATAAGTCGCAACACCATCAAAGTCCTAGAGGAGAACATTGGCAAGAAACTCTCAGCTATCCCACGCAGCAATTTTTTCACTGATATGTCTCCTAAAGCAAGGGACATAAAGGAAAGAATAAACAAGTGGGACCTCATCAAAATAAGAAGCTTCTGCACGGCTAAAGAAAACATCAGCAAAATGAAAAGGGAGCCAACCATTTGGGAAAATATATTTGCTAATGATACATCATAGAGGTTTGATCTCCAAGATATATAAAGAACTCACTCAACTCCACTCCAAGAAGACAAACGATCTAATCCAAAAATGGGCAAAGGACCTGGGCAGACGCTTTTCCAAGGAGTAGATACAGAGGGCCCAGAGGCATTTGAAAGGATGCTCAGCATCACTAGCCTTAAGAGAAATGCAGATCAAAACCACAGTGAGGTACCATCTCACACCGGTCAGAATGGCCATCATAAACAGATCAACAAACAATAGGTGCTGGCGAGGCTGTGGAGAAAAGGGAACCCTAGTACACTGTTGGTGGGAATGCAGACCGGTGCAGCCACTGTGGAAAGCAGTGTGGAATTTCCTCAAAAAGCTGAAAATGGAACTGCCTTTTGATCCAGCGATTCCCCTGCTGGGACTATACCCTAAGAATACCAAAATGCCAATACAAAAGAACCTATGCACCCCAATGTTGATAGCAGCTCAACTGACAATAGCCAAGTGTTGGAAGCAACTTAAATGCCCGTCAGTAGATGATTGGATCAAAAAGTCATGGTACATATACACAATGGAATGCTACGCAGCGGAAAGAAAAAAAGAACTACTAAACTTCGCGACAGCCTGGATGGAACTGGAGAGCATTATGCTAAGCGAAATAAGCCAGGGGGAAAAAGACAAATACCATATGATCTCACCGGTAAGTGGAACCTAACCAACAATATAAAGATGCAAGGAAAATAAGACCAGCAACACTGAAAGGAAAAGAAATCGACAGAGACAGAGGGAAGGAGGGAGGGGGGGCGGGGAAAAGGAAGGGAAGGGGAAAGTCAAGGAACATATAGCAAGGACTCATGGACAAAACCAAAGGGGAAGAGCTGAGGGAGGGAAGGAGGGAGGGGGCAAGGGAAAGTGGTGGGGGAAGGCAGAGACAAATGTATTTGAAAAAATAAATTAAAAAAAATAAAAAAAATTTGTTGAGTGAGTCATTAGATAAAATTCTTCCTTTCTTTACTCTCTAAGAGACATTAATATAAGCATACTGCTTTCTAAGTCTTTGAGGAGTTCAATTTTTGTTTCATTGGTTGTATTAGTATGCGATGATATTCCTCAAATTTGGAGCAGAGAAAACCAAGTTTCATTTAGGAAGCAATAACTAGTTTTGTTGCCTAGCCTAATTATTCACAGCCTGCTTTAATAGGAAAAAATGACTGTGTGGCAGGAACCAAAAGTATGAGATGGGATGTAAATTCAATTAAAGCTTATAAACAGCTGAATGGAGGAAATGGCAACTAAACATGCTAAATGCTTTCACTGTCTTCTCTATTTTTGAAACCTTACAAAATGATTAACTGTGGAAAATGAAATCTACAATGGACTCTGAACAACATGAATTTGAGCAACCTGGGTCCACTTTATTTTTTTGATAAATACTGTAAATGTTTTCTCTTCTTTATGATTTTCTTTTCTTTATTTTTATTATAAGGATATAGTATATAATGCATATCATATACAAAATATGTGTTAATCAACTGTTTATATTATTGGTGAGGCTTCCAATCAACAATAGGCTCTTAGTAACTATGTTTTGGGTGAGGTAAAAAGGTAAATGTGGATTCTTGCTGCAGGGGGTGGGGGATCAGTGCCCCTAACCCTGGCGTTGTTCAAAGGTCAACTGTATGGACTTGGCTGGTTCACAAGTCCTATGAGAGTAAATCTTTCAATAGCACTTTCAAGACACTGCCATTAGTAGCTTCTTCAATAATCTGGCTGGTTTATCTATGACATGAGGGAAAACAAGTTCTAAATTATTATACATTTTACTTACTATTATACTTTTTTTTTTTTTTAGTGTTTGTGGCAGCTGTGGAGATATATAAAGAACACTTTTCACTCTTCTTGGCACCCTTTTTCCCACTATAACTCTTACCTCTTATAATCTCTTGGTCTGGAGGATGACACTAATCTAGATAACTATTTGTTTCATTGTAGCTTCTTTTTTCCATCACAATAAAAACAGAAGTGGCAGGATATTAGAGACAAAATGGATAGTACCAAAAAATTAAAGTTTAGCTTCTCATCTATCAATGTAATTGAAAGTCGCTGGTGGAGTGTGTGGTGCCAGTGTTTCTATCAGGGCGTGAGTGATCTATTTATGCAGCATAACTCATCCTTCTGAGGTTCTAATGAGGACTGCTTAATTCAGGTTTTAATCAAACCTGACAAATTGTCATTGAAGTTGGCAATGGGCTTGTTCATAGGTGCCATTTCCCTGCTAGTTGAACATAGCTTAGGTTTGTCTCCCTCTCTTGCATGTTTCTTTCAGGCTCTATTACTATAACAACAACAGCAAACAGCAAAAATACTGCTTTCCATCAACATCAAAATGCCATATGTTTTTGGTCTTATTTTGGACTACTCAGTGCCATTAGTAGCTGCTCTTTTTATTTATTATTTTTTAAAATTTGGAATATTGAAGAAGATGAACACGATTTTTTTTTTTTACACAAACAAATCTATCCTGTTTTATAAAGTATGTTCATTCCTTGAGCAAGTTCACATTCCAGATCTTGCTCTTATCAAATAATCTACTCGATTCAACAAGCTCCATTTGCTGATGGCTGGTCAGGAGGATTCGCCAACTGAGATACACTTAGGAGCTGCAGTCTGAAAGCTGACTTCTCATTTAAAAAAACAAACTCAGTTTCTTCCCAGGAGAAGGTATAAAATAGATGGGGGATTTATAACTCAAAAAGAAATGGTTTAATGTGTGGATTTTAATATTGTGAATATGAATGTCAAGGTCTTAATCTTGACCACTAACATATGATAGGGGAAAGATATTTTATCAGTTAGCTCCATGCCCCAGAATAGGATTATGATCTCTTAAAAAAAAAATACAAAGCTCTGCTCACTTAAGTTTCTCCCTAAAAACATCTTCATAATTATATTCAGGCTTTCAGTTTCTAAATCCCTTTGTCATCTATTTTCTTTTTCTTCACAATAACCTTTTGAAGTAGGTTATGCACATTACAATGTCCCATTTTATAGGTAAGCAAAATCAGAGAGTGTAATTTTTTTCACCCAAAGCCATATAGTTGGAATTAATGGATTTTGACCTCAAATCCAGGTATGTCAGCTCCAAGATTTTGTCCTTTCCACTGCTGCACTGCCACCCACTGTCACTAGGGGAGACCAGCCCTTGATAGAATTCTTGTTGTACCTCGTATGATATTCACCATGACCTGGGAAATAAGACTCTTTATTTAGGCCACCTGTCATTTTTTGGAAGGTTGTATACTTAACATAACCCCCAAAGTTTTATTTGTAATTCCAAGCCATTTGCTGTTTATCAAGCTTATCTTTCATTAAAGATTCTACCAAATGCAGACACTTTTCACCTATGGGGATACTATAGTCCTAAGCATGGGTACCAAACACATTGCTCTAAAATCAGATGTTTTTACCCCCAAGCATTTTGGCACATCTCCAGCCTCATTCTTTTGTTCTACATACTAGAAATATTTAGCTGGAAGGAACCTAGAAGCATATACAGAAACTGAGAACCAGTGAGGTTAAGTATTTTACTAAAGGGAAATCAACTAGTCACTTGCTAGAGTTTCTTGCTCTTAGATCATTCAAGTCAATAATCTTTGCCTCTGTGGATGCACTTAAGTAAGATTTTATTAAATCATTTATTTTTAGAGAAAGGGAGAAACGGGGAGAGAAACATCGATGTGCGAGAGAAACATAGATTGGTAGAGAAATATAGATTGGTTACCTCTTGCACGCTCCCATCTGTGGGATCTTGGCCCGCAACCCAGGCATATGCCCTGGCTGGGAATTGAATTGGCAACCTCTCAGTTCACAGGCCAGCGCTCAATCCACTGAGCCACTGTGGGTGCATTTAAAGGATTATTACCAAATTTCTGCGCTAAGCAATACTGAGTGTGGTTTTACTCCAAATTGGGGCAGGACACTCTTGTGGATGGACTTGCTCCTTAAACGTTGGAGAAATTATAATCACAGCCAGCTGAGGATTAAGCCAGGCTACAGCCTTTCCTTCTGCATCTGGCATGTCCATGCCAATTTAACAGCCTCACCTAGAAAAACTTTCTTTTTAAGGGAACATCGCCTCCATTTTATCAAGGTAACAGGTAGGATCTTAATAATTTGGCTTCTAGCCTATCAATGCTGGACACAAGAGAAAATCCATAGGTCACAAAGTAGAGTTGAATAGCATATGTGAGGGGTAGGCAGGGCACACTGAGGGCAGACTTTCTCAAAGTTTGGAGAAAAGTCCCCAATAATTAACTGACTTTTCCTGATAACGTTTTTCATTGTCATTGACTTTGGAAATGCCGAAATAGGGAAGGGATTGTGAAGTGTTCAAATAGAAAAGGTACTTAAAACTGTCAAGAGAGTAGGTTAAGTACATGATCTTATCTTCCCTGTCTGTTTCAAACCCTGTGGAATTACAGACTGGTTTTTTAACCCATAAATGTTTTGGAAATCATGAAAGAAGTACCAGCATAAAAGAACACATTTTGAAGAATTATTGGAAGATTAAAAGCTGATGGGATCTGATTTGCAGAAAAACCAGGGTGGAAATAAGTTAGCTTCAAACCGGCCCAGAAAAGAATTGCCAGAAAGGAAATTTTCTGCTCAGAAATTTAAGCTCAGAGTTCAGTGTAATAGATCAGAAATAGGCACTAATGGTATCATTTGGTTAATCGAGTGAAGTGTACCTTATGTAACATTCTTTCTCTAAATTCTTCTTGCCTGTCCTGCTCCACCCCCATCCCCACCTTTATGGAGCTTCTAGGTTTAGAATTTTCTCTAGAATGACAGAAAACAGACTGATGGTTACCAGTGGAGAGGAGGGTTGGAGAACTAGGTGACAAAGGTGAAGAGATTGAGAAGTACAGATTAGTAGCTACAAAATATTCATGGGGATGTAAAGTACAGCATGGGGACTATAGTCAATAATATTGTAATAGCTATGTATGATGCCAGGTGGGTACTGGAAATATCGGGGGTATCCTTTACAAAGTATATGATTGTCTAACCCCTATGCTGTGCACCTGAAAATGATGCAAAATAATATTGAGTGTGAACTAATTGAAAAAAAAATTGGGGGAACAGAATGTAAAAAGAAATTATCACATTAGATTAACAAGGCTGATAAAAGAAATGATTTGTTCATTTTGCTAAACAGAATTTCATGGTAGACAAAGATTATTTATCACTTGCTATCTATTTAGAAATAACTGTGTTAGCTTCGCTCAATGTTGTGATATACTTATTTTACATATTTTTGTATTCTGTCTTCTATGGAATATTATATGTTAATTTTATGGTTCTCATGAAAGGGAGTTACATTTTTTTTTAATTTTAAACTATATTTTATTGACTATGCTATTACAGTTTTCCCATTTTTTCTCTTCCCTTTAGTCCACTCTGCCCTGCATCCCCCTCCCACCAGCATTCCCTCTATTCCTTAGTCCATGTCCATGGGTTGTACATATAAGGTCTTTGGCTTCTCCATTTCCCATACTATTCTTTGTTTGGGGGGGATCAATTTTATTTTTTTGTTTAAATTTTTAAATAATGTTTATTCTATTACAGTTGTCTCAATTTTTCCCCCTTTGCCCTCCTCCACTCATCCCACCCCACCCCCACCCCCCACTCCCATAGTCAGTTCCCACTCTGTTGTCCATGTCCATGGGTCATTCATACATGTTCTTTATCTAGTCCCTTCCCTTCTTTCCACTATTGTCCTTTTTCCCCATCCCCTCTGGCCACTTTCAGTCTGCTCCATGTTTCCATGCCAGTGGTTTATTTCGTTCATTAGTTTATTTTGTTGAAAAGTCCACTTATAGGTGAGATCATATGGTATTTGTCTTTCACTGGCTTGTTTCACTTAGCATAATGTTCTCCAGGTCCATCCATGATGTCACAACTGATATCACAGAATTACAAAGGATTTTAAGAAATTACTATAAACAATTATATGTCAAGAAATTTGAAAACCTCAATGAAATGGACAAATTTCTAGAAAAATATAACCTCCAGCACTGAATGAAGAAGAAAGAGAAAGCCTGAACAGACCGATAGCAGGTGGTGAAATGGAAGCAATAATAAAAAAAACTCCCAGCACAAAAAAGCCCTGGACCGGCTGGTTTAACAGGAGAATTTTACAAAACATTTATGTAAGAGCCAGCCCCTGTCCTTCTCAAACTATTACAAAAAATACAAGAAGAGGGAAGAATCCCAAACTATTTTATGAGGCCAGCATCATCCTAATTCCAAAACCAGAAAAAGACACAACCAAGAAAGAAAACTACAGGCCAATATCGCTGATGAACATAGACACTAAAATCCTCAATAAAATATTGGCAAACTGCATCCAGCAATACATTAAAAGGATCATCCACCCTGATCAAGTGGGATTTATCCCAGGGATGCGAGAATGGTTCAATATTTGCAAATCAATAATCGTAATACATCACATGAACAAAATGGAAGACAAAAACCATATGATCATATCAATAGATGCCGAAAAAGCATTTGATAAGGTACAGCACCCATTTATGATAAAAACACTCAGCAGAGTGAGAGTAAAAGGGGCATACCTCAACATAATAAAGGCCATATATGAGAAACCTACAGCCAACCTCGTACTCAATGGGCAAAAACTGAAAGCTTTCCCACTAAATCAGGATAATGACAAGGATGTCTGCTTTCACGATTTCTATTCAACATTGTATTGGAAGTCCTAGCCATGGTGGTCAGACAAGAAAAAGAAATACAAGGCATCCATATTGAAAGGAGGAAATAAAGCTATCATTGTTTGCAGATGACATGACAGTGTACCTGGAAAACCCCATGGACTCCTCAAAAAAAAACTACTTAACCTAATAAGTTAATTTGGCAAAACAGAAAGATACAAAGTCAATATTCAAAAATTGAAGGTGTTTTTGTATACCAGAAATGAAATATCAGAATCAGAAATGAGGGAAAAATATCCCCTTTGTTATATAGCAACAAGAAAAATAAAGTACCTAGAAATAAACTTAACCAAGGAGGTAAAAGACCTGTATGTAGAAAACTATACAACACTGAAGAAAGAAATTAAGGAAGACACAAATAAATGGGAGCATATATCATGTTCAGGGATTGGAAGAATTAACATCATCAAAATGTCCATACTAGCCAAAGCAACTTATACATTCAATGCAATCCCTATTAAAATACCAATGGTGTATTTCACAGACATAGAAGAAACATCTGAAAATTTATATGGGACCATAAATGACCCCAAATAGCTGCAGCAATTTTGAGAAAGAAAAACAAAGTAGGTGGGATCATAACCTGACATCAAACTCTATTACAAGGCTAGTGTAGTCAAGATAGTTTGGTACTGGCATAAGAGACACATAGATCAATGGAGGAGAATAGAGAGCCTAGAAGTAAACTCATGTCTCTATAATATTTGACAAAGGGTGCAGAAACATAAAATGGAGTAAAAATACCCTTTTCAACAAATGGTTGGGAGAGCTGGACGGCTACATGAGAAAAATTGAAATTCGACTGCCAACTTACACCATATACAAAAATAAATGGAAGGTGGATAAAAGACTTAAATATAAATTATGACACCATAAAAGTCCTAGAGAAGAACATTGGCAGGAAACTCTCAGATATCCCACGCAGCAATATTTTCACCAATATGCCCCCTAGAACAAAGGATATAAGGGAAAAAATAAACAAATGGGACTTCATCAAAATAAGAAGCTTCTGCATGGCTAAAGAAAACATCAGCAAAATGAAAAGGGAACCAATCATATGGGAAAATATATTTGCCAATGATAACTCAGACAAGGGTTTGGTATCCAATATAAAAAGAACTCACATGACTTCACTCCAAGGAGACAAAAAATCCAATTAAAAAATGGGCAAAGGATCTGAACAGACACTTCTCCAAGGAGGACATACACAGGGCCCAGAGACATATGAAAGTGTGCTCAGCATCACTAGCCATCAGAGAAATGCAAATGAAAACCACCATGAGATACAACTTTACACCAGTCAGAATGGCCATCATAAACAGATCAACAAATAATGGGTGCTGGCGAGGCTGTGGAGAAAAGGGGACCCTAGTCCACTGTTGGAGGGAATGCAGACTGGTGCAGCCACTGTGGAAAACATTTCGGAATTTCCTTGAAAAGCTAAAAATGGAACTGACTTGTGACCCAGCAATTCTACTGCTGCGATTATACACTAAGCATCCCAAAATACCAATTTGAAAGAACTTATGCACCCCAATTTCATAGCAGCACAATTTACAAAAGCTAGTGCTGGAAGCAACCTAAATGCCCATCAGTAAATGAGTGGATCCAAGAACTATGGTACATTTACACAAAGGAGTACGATGCAGCAGAAAGAAAGAAAGAGCTACAACCCTTCGTGACAGCATGGATGGAACAGGAGAGCATTTTGGTAAGCGAAATAAGCCGGACAGTGAAAGACAAATACCATGTGATCTCACCTATAAGTGGAACCTAATCAGCAAAGCAAGCAGGCAAGGAAAATATGACCAGCAACATTGAAAGAAAGAAGAAACCGATGGGGCAGGAGGGAGGGAAGGTGTAGTGGGGAGGGAAAGGGGAAAGGTCAGATCAAGGAACAGGTGTGAAGGACACATGGGCAAAACCAGAGTGGGGCAGGATTAAGCAGGGTATGTGGGGGTGGGTGGGTCAGGGGAAACTGGTGTCCAGTAAATGGAGACAAATGCATGTGAAAAATAAATATATAAATAAATAAAAATAAAGAATGCCCAGGCTAGTGGGGCTCAGTGGATTGAGTGCTGGCCTGAGAGCCAAAAGGCTGATGGCTCAATTCCCAGTCCTGGGTTGTAGGCCAGATCCCCAGTTTGGGGCATATGATAAGCAACCGATTGATGTATCTGTCACACACTGATGTTTCTCTCCCTCTCTTTCTCCTTTCCTTCCCCTCTCTCAAAAAGTAAATTAATAAAATCTTTAGAAAAAATAGAAATGTATTTGGGTCCTGTCAACATTGTGAATTAATCTGCACTGGTACTGTCTTGCCAGTCGTCTAGGCTTTATGGTGAGAAAACAGGTCTTTTTTTTTTTTTTTGTACAATTTGAAATAAGTATTCTGTCATTGCAATAGTAGCAGAGTACACCTGCAAAAGATAAAGAATATAGGTGACATAGCAATTCTCTACAATCCTAGCTACTAGAAGACATTGAAAAATAACTTCAAAGGGATGATTGGCTTTTTAACATAGAATTCTTTATCTAGTCAAACTGTAACCAAGTATGAGGATAAATATTCATTTTTGCAGAGGCAGGAGTTCGAAATGTTCGACTCTCAAACATGCACGATGGCATAAAAAGGTGATTTGGAGACATGATTCTATAACATGAAAAAGAAGTGGAAATAAGAAAACGGCATGCAGCAAAAAAAAAAAAATGTATAAATTGTCACCCAGAAAAAGTAAAGCAAGTTAGATATAAAATGGAAAAAGAACCCCCCAAAATCCTATGTTAAATATTAATCATCTCAAAGATTTACTTAAAGACAAGATGTTATTTATTTTTATAGAAAGATGAAGAGAGGGAGAAATTGGGAGAGAAACATTGATGTGTGAGAAAAACATCGATTGGTTGCCTTTTGCATGCACCCCAACTGGGAACTGGGCCCACAACCCAGGCATGTGCCCCAGCTGGCAATTAAACCGGCAAACTTTCAGTTTGCAGAACAATGCCCAACCAACTGAACCACACAGGTCAGGTCTCAAAGATTTACTTGTAAGTGGTAAAGTTTTATTAAAAATTCTTTGAGTCTAAAATACAGCAATGAATACAAGGACTTCACTATTAAAATGATAATTATAAAACTGAGTAAACTATAGCATTAATGACAGCAACAGATTGCATTAAAATGCAATGTAATCTACTTACATTCTTACATAAGATATACAAAAAATGACAGAGCTATGTTAAATACAATGGATTGGAAGAAAAGTATGTAGTATACACGAACAAGAAGAAAGTTGATATCAATACTTAAGAATAGTTTTTAGATCTAATCTACACATGAGAAAAATATTTTTTTTGAAAAAAATTAATTAGTTTTAAGTTTTTTATTAAACTTTATGTTCTCATCATGATAATATTAAGGGATATAAAGCAAAATCTAGCCAGAGAAATATACAAATCCACCACCTTAATTAGAAGGCTTAGGAATTTATAGATGAGGGAAATAATAAGGTAATAGAGAGAGTCTGAATGTCACAAAAACTACATCAACATAATAGGTACATATAAGTAACTTTGTATCAATAAACAGAAAGTACACATTCTTTTCTAATATTCACAAAACATTTTAAAAAAATTGAGCTTGTTATTAAGCTACAAAGATAATATCAACTAATTCTATATTGGAAAAATTATAAAAGACAGATTTTCTAACACAAGCAATAAAAATTGTAATTAAGCAGAAAAGCATATTTAAAATACGTAGATTAACTTCATATTCAAAATAAATTTCAGAAATTTCTTGGGGATAATTTTAAAATGTGTTTATTTAAATAGAATAAAAGGAACATTAAAGTATGTTGTTACAAATTGAAAAATAACGAGTAGAACAACATATAAAAACTTAACTAACACAAATTTCTGAGAAAATCCATAGTCTTATAAACTATGTCTTCAATTTTTTAAAAAAGCTCAAAAAACAAAAATTAGTCATATAAACCTATGGCTTGTCAGAAAGGAGAACAGAGCTAAAGAAGCTTGGAGAAAGGTAAAGAAGAGATCAATAAACTAGAGAAATGAAAGCATGAATAAACATATTAGGGATAAGAAATAAGGTACAGATATATAAATGGAGATTTAAAGCGTATAAGACTATGTGTAACTTCATACCAGTAAGTTTGGACACTGAGTCATGAAATTAAAAATACAGATGTTTTCAAAGATATTATATCCTAAGACAAGGAGAGGCAGAAAAAGAAACTGAATATTAGTGAAAAATATAACCTTTTAAAAGGCATCAGGCCCAAAGATTTTACAGTGATTTTACCAAATATTTAAATACATTATTTAAAATATTCCTGAAAATCTTATTCTTTGTGACAGCATAAATGGACTTGGAGAGCATTATGCCAAGTGAAATAAACCAGTTAGAGAAAGACTAATACCATATATTTTCATTCATGTGGAATCTAATGAACAAAATAAACTAACACATAAACTAGTGATAGATTCATAGACATAGAGCAGGCTGACAGCTGTGGGTGGGGGGTGGCTGGGTTGGGGTGGTGGAGGGATTGAGCAAAAAAATAAAAAAACAGAAAAAAACACATGAACACGGACAGCAGAGTAATGATTGCTGGAGGATGGGGTCGGGAGAGGTGGAGGAGGGTAAAGAGGGGATAAATGGTGATGGAAGGAGGCTTGACTTGGGGTGGTGAACACATGATACAGCGTACAGGTAGTGTTGTGAAATTGTGCACTTGAAACCTGTATAACATTGTTAATCAGTGTCACCCCCAATAAATTTGATATAAAATAAAATAAAAATAACATATTCCTGAGCATTAAAATAGATGGAAATCTTTTATATTATTCAGAATGATGCAGTAATAAAAATTCCAGCAATATAAGTGGCTTAGGATGGAAAAGTTTACTTGTCAAATTAAATCTGATGAGGGCATAGGTGAGATTTTCAGGCAGCTCTTCTCAGTGTGGTGAATTAGTCATCAGAGTTGATAAGAGTGTACATGCACAAAGTTTTTTAAAAAGTGTAATAAACTGAAAGAAAGACAAATTTAGATTCCATCTCTCTTATTAACAGATGCAACTACGCTAAGCAAAACCTTGGCTGATCAAATTCAGGTTTGTAACAAAGAGTTTATCTGAGAAATTGAATAGTTTTCAATTATTAGACAATCTAGTGAACTATTTAATACATTAAAAATAAAGTGACTGATAAGAATGCTTAGTAAGTTATGAAAAAGGAAATGTCCCTTAGCTTATAAAAAATTTAAAGGAGATCTTAAAGCTGTAGAAAATGAAGTTATCATATTCTAAAACATTTAATATGTTAGAAATACTATACCTAAAATAAGAAATGACAAAAGGAGGTACAATTTCAGTACCACTGTAGATACTGTATAAATAGTTCTATGAAATACATCTTAAAAACAAAATGAAATCTAGATATTGGAGAATTAAAAAAAGCTCACTCTTTGGAAACAATAGGTATAACTACCTGGAAAACACCAAAGAGTCAACTATATATTAGAATAAATAAGAAAGAGAAATCACAAGATGGCAGGGGAGTAGGAGGATTTGTCTTGCACCTACTCCCAGAACCAAACTGGAAATAAAACTAAATAGAGGACCAGTTATCTGGAATAACCAATCAGAGACTAACTGAAAAGACTTTTAACCAAAGATGGGAAGAAAACACCGCAAGGGACTGGTAGGAAGGGTGGGGTCGAAAAGCTATAGAAGAAAGGCTTTACAAATGTGACCCTGTAAAACTGGTGACCAAAAAGCTCCATCTATTTCTAATATTAAAAAAAAAATCGATAAACAAAGTTAAAAGGCAATTGAAAAATCTAGGCAATTTTTTGGTAAACATTTAGCAAAGAATTAATAGGCATACTACATAAGGAACACTTTTAAATAAAAAAGAAAGACAACCAGTAAAAAAAAATTGAAAAAGGATATAAGCAGCATCTCGCATAATAATAAATACAAAAGAATCCAAATAGTTTTTAAGTCTCAATCTAATGAGTGATGATACCATATTTTTTAACCCATCTAACGACAAAGTGTGATATGTAGAATTAGCAGGAGTTTTGGAAAATAAACATTTTCATTCTCATTAGGTTTTAATTGGAACTGTTTTTTGATAGGCAGATTGACAGTGTCAAAATTTCAAAAGCACATATGCTTTTACTAAATGATTTCATTCTTAATAGATATACATAGAATTATTGTAGTTATATTTATGATCATGGAATACTTAAAACAATTCAGATGCATATGAACAGAGAAATAGTTTAATAATTATAACCCAATTATACTAGAGAAGAATGTACAACAGAAACATTTTTTGTAATGAAATGAACAAGTCTTTAAGTAATTTACATGTTTTTAAGAAATAGAGGGAAGCAGAATAACATGTACGATATTATTCAGCTCATGTTAAAAATCTGTTTATATGAATGTGAGTCTATATAATTGTGTCTGTATCAACTTTATTTCCTATGTCTTTATCACATCTGTGAGAGCATAGAAAACTTCTGGGGGGAATACACCAATGTCTGAACAGTGTGATACATAGTGTAGGGGTTCAATAATTAAATGTTGAACAAATCCAAGAAAAGAGAAACGTTATTTTTCTTGAATATTTTATTTATTTTTAGACGGAGGAAGTGAGGGAGAAAGAGAGGGAAACATCAATATGTGGTTGCCTCTTGCGCACCCCCTACTGGGTACCTGGACCACAAGTCAGGCATGTGCTCTAGACTGGGAACTGAACCTGTGACCCTGTGCTTTGCAGACCAGCACTCATTCCTCTGAGCCACCCCAGCCAGGGCAGAAAAGAGGAACTTTAAAATGGCCCATAGTCCACCAAAAAGGTAACTATGGGTAATATGCTTTTACATACACATGGTAATAAAAACCATCTAACAGTGGACAATATCAAATGCAGAAAAATGTCTTGTTCATATCTATCTTTTTACTAATATTATTTTACATAAATTACTAAGAATTCACTTACACAAAAATGCTCTATTGATGTATTTGTATTATTTTTTACTATTGTAAGCAAAGCTTGGATGACTATGTTTAATTAGAATTCTATTATCAGAATATGCATAAGGTTAATTTTTAGTAAATAGTAGATGATGTGACATAAATATTTAATATTTATAGTTATCACCAAAATGATTTCTTAAAAGTCTCTAAAATGATAGAGGAGAATGATGAGTCATCAGTATTATCTACGGAGTCTTCAAGCTTTTCTTTCTATTTATTTATTTATTTTTTAATTTTAATTTTTTTTATTAATTTATTTTCTTTATATTTTCAAATAAATTTGTCTCTGTTTCCCCCCATCACATTCCCCTGCCCCCTCACTCTCCCTCCCTCAATCTTTCCCCTTTGGTTTTGTCCATGAGACCTTGCTAAACGTTGCTCGACTCTCCCATTCGTTCCTTTTCCCCTCTCCCCCCCTACCTCAATCCCTCTTGACTCTGTTCGTTTCTTTTCCTTTCAGTGTTGCTGGTCTTATTTTCCTTGCATCTTTGTATTGTTGGTTAGGTTCTGCTTATCGGTGAGATCATATAGTATTTGTGTTTCACCCCCTGGCTGATTTTGCTTAGCATAATTCTCTCTAGTTTCAACCATTCTGTCATGAAATTCAGTAGTTCTTTTTTTTCCTGCTGCGTAGTATTCCATTGTGTAAATGTACTATAATTTTTTGATCCAATCATCTACTGATGGGCATTTAGGTTACTTCCAACACTTGGCTATTGTAAATTGAGCTGCTAGGAACATTGGGGTGCATAGGTTCTTTTGAATTGGTGTTTTGGGATTCTTAGGGTATAGTCCCAGCAGGAGATTCACTGGATCAAAAGGTAGTTCCATTTTCAGCTTTTTGAGGAAATTCCACACTGCTTTCCACAGTGGCTGCACCAGTCTGCATTCCCACCAACAGTGTACTAGGGTTCCCTTTTCTCCACACCCTTGCCAGCACCTGTTGTTGGTTGATCTGTTTATGATGGCCATTCTGACCAGTGTGAGATGGTACCTCACTGTGGTTTTTATCTGCATTTCTCTTATGGCTAGTGATGCCGAGTTTGCTTTCAAATGTTTCTGGGCCCTCTGTATCTCTTCCTTGAAAACGCATCTGCCTAGGTCCTTTGCCAATTTTTGGATTAGATCGTTTGTCTTCTTGGAGTGGAGTTGAGTGAGTTCTTTATATATCTTGGAAATCAACCTCTATCTGATGTATCATTAGCGAATATATTTTCCCATTTGGTTGGCTTCCTTTTCATTTTGCTGATGTTCTCTTTAGCCATGCAGAAGCTTCTTCTTTTGATGAGGTCCCACTTGTTTAGTCTTTCCTTTCTGTCCCTTGCTTTAGGAGACATATCGGTGAAAAAGTTGCTGCATGGGCTATCTGAGAGTTTCCTGCCAATGTTCTCCTCTAGGACTTTTATGGTGTTGTGACTTATATTTAAGTCTTTATCCATCTTGAGTTTATTTTTGTGTATGGTGTCAGCTGATGAGCCAATTTCAATTTTTTGCATGTAGCTGTCCAGCTCTCCCAACACCATTTGTTGAAGAGGCTACTATTGCTCCATTTTATTCTTCTGCCCCCTTTGTCGAATATTAGATGCCCATAGAGACCTGGGCTTATTTCTGGGCTTTCTATTCTGTTCCACTGGTCTATGGGTCTGTTCTTGTGCCAGTACCAGATTGTTTTGAGTATAGTGGCTTTGTAGTGGAGTTTGATGTCCGGTATTGTGATCCCTCCTACTTTGTTTTTCTTTCTCAAAATTGCTGAGGCTATTCGGGGTCATTTATGGTTCCATATAAATTTTTGAAATGTCTCTTCTATTTCTGTGAAATACGTCATTGGTATCTTAATAAGGATTGCATTGAATCTATAAATTGCTTTGGGTCGTATGGACATTTTGATGATATTAATTTTTCCATTCATGTGCATAGTATATGCATCCATTTATTTGTGTCTTCCTTAATTTCTTTCTTTAATGTTGTATAGTTTTCTGCATACAGGTCTTTTATCTCTTTGATTAAATTTATTCCTAGGTACTTTATTTTTCTTATAGCTATATCGAATGCTTTTTTTTTCTGATTTCTTCTTCTTCTATTTCATTGCTGGTGTACAAAAATGCCTTTGATTTCTGAATATTGACTTTGTATCCTGCTGTTTTGCCAAATTCACTTATTAGGTTGAGGAGTTGTTTAGTAGAGTCTACAAGGTTTTCTATGTACACTATCATGTCATCTGAAAACAATGATAGGTTTACTTCTTCTTTTCCTATTTGGATGCCTTTTATTTCTTTTTCTTGTCTGACCACTGTGGCTAGGACTTCCAATGCGATATTGAAAAGAAGTGGTGAAAGTGGACATCCTTGACATGTTCCCGATCTTAGTGGAAAAGCTTTTAGTTTTTGCCTGTTGAACATGATATTGGCTGTAGGTTTTTCATATATGGCCTTTATTACATTGAGGAATGCCCCATTTATTCCCACTTTGCTGAGTGTTTTGATCATGAATGGGTGCTGTACCTTATCGAATGCTTTTTCTGCATCTATCGAGATGATCATGTAGTTTTTGTCTTTTCTTTTATTTATGTGATGTATTACGTTTATGACTTGCGTATATTGAACCATCCCTGCATCCCTGGAATGAATCCCACTTGATCGTGGTGGATAATCTTTTGAATTCATTGCTGCATATAGTTTGCCAATATTTTGTTGAGGATTTTAGCATCTATGTTCATCAGTGAAATTGGTCTATAGTTTTCTTTCTTTGTAGGGTCTTTATCTGGTTTTGGGATTAGGGTGATGCTGGCCTCATAGAAAGAGTCTGGGAGTCTTCCCTCCTCTTGGATTTTTTGGAATAGTCTGAGTAGGACAGGGCTTAGCTCTTCCTTAAATGCTTTGTAAAATTCTCCTGTGAAACAGTCTGGCCCAGGGTGTTTGTGTGCTGGGAGTTTCTTGATTACTGCTTCAATTTCCCCAGCTGTTATCAGTCTGTTCAAGCTTTCTGTTTCTTCCTCCTTCAGTGTTGGAAGATTATACTTTTCTAAAAATGTGTCCATTTCATCAAGATATTCAAATTTCTTGGCATATAATTGTTCATAGTAGTTTCTGACAACCCTTTGTATTTCTGTGGTATCAGTTGTTATTTCTCCTCTTTCATTTCTGATATTATTAATTTGGGTCCTCTCCCTTTTTTTTCTTGATGATTCTGCTTAAAGGCTTGTCGATTTTATTTATCTTTTCAAAGAACCAGATCCTGGATTGGTTGATCCTTTGAATTGTTCTTTTCATCTCTATGTCATTCAGTTCTGCTCTGATCTTGATTATTTCCTTCCTTCTCCTTACTCTGGGATTTATTTGTTGTTGTTTCTCCAGTTCTTGAAGTTGTAGTGTTGGGTCTTTTATTTGAATTGTTTCTATCTTTTTTAGGTAAGCCTGTATTGCTATGAACTTCCCTCTCAGGACTGCCTTTGCGGTGTCCCATAGGTTTTGGACTGTTGTCTGTTCATTTTCATTTGTTTCCAGAAATTTTTTGATTTCTTCTCTTATCTCATTATTGACCCATTCTTGTTTGATAGTCTACTATTCAGTCTCCATCAGTTTGGAAGTTTTTGAAGTTTCTCTTTGAGGTTGATTTCCAGTTCAAGCAATTGTGGTCCGAGAAAAGTTTAGTATTATTTCAATTTTCCTGAATTTGCTGAGGCTGTTTTGTGTCCTATCATGTGGTCTATCTTTGAAAAACCTCCATGAGCATTTGAAAAGAATATGTATTTTGCTTCTTTGGGATGTAAGGTTCTAGATATGTCAATTAAGTCTATTTGATTCAGTGTGTCATTCAGCTCCACAATATCCTTGTTGATTTTTTGTTTGGAAAATGTGTCCATTTTTGACAGTGTGTTGTTGAAATCCCCTACTATCAGTGTGTTGCTGTCTATATCTTTTTTGAAGTCATCCAAGATTTTCCTTATAAACTTGGGAGTCCCTCTGTTGTGTGCATATAAGTTTACAATGTTTATGTCTTCTTGATAGATTCTTCCTTTAAGTATTATAAAGTGTCCCTCTGGGTCTCTTTTTATGGCCTTTGTTTTGAAATCTGTTTTGTCTGATATAAGTATTGCAACTCCTGCTTTTTTTCTCTTGCCTATTTGCTTGGAATATTTTTTTCCATCCCTTTACTTTCAATCTGTGTAGGTCTTTTGCTCTGAGGTGGGTCTCCTGTAGGCAGAGTATGTGTGGGTCATGTTTTCTTATCCATTCAGCTACCCTGTGTCATTTGATTGGGGCATTTAGTCCATTTACATTGAGTTATTACTGATAGAAACCTATTCATTGTTTCTCTGTGTACCTGTGTTTTTCTCTTTCTCACTTTTTTCCTTCATCTTCTTAAACCAGTCCCTTTAGCATATCCTGTAGTGCTGATTTGGTAGAGATGTATTCTTCTATCCTTCTTTTGTCTGGGAAACTCCTTATTTCCCCTTCTGTTTTAATTGAGAGCCTTGCTGGGTAGAGCAGCCTTGGTTGTAGGCCTTCGCTTTTCACGACTTGGAATATTTATTGCCATTCCCTTCTGGCTTGTAGTGTTTCTGTTGAGAAGTCAGCTCCTAGGCGTATCGGGGTCCCCTTGTATGTTACTTTCTCCTTCTCCCTTGCTACCGTGAGGATTCTCCCTTTGTCTTTGATAGTTGCCATTTTAATGATGATGTGTCTTGGCGTGGACTTCCTTGGGTCCCTCTTGAGTGGGGCCCTCTGCGCCTCCTGGATCCATGAGCCCTTTCCTCTTCTCAAATTGGGGAAATTTTCCATCATTACTTTTTCAAAGAGGTTTTCTATCCCTTGCTCCTCTTCTTCTTCTGGTATCCCTATTATGCAGATATGATTGTGTTTCAGGTTGTCCTGCATTTCCCTAAATTCCTCTTCATTCTTTTTGAGTCTTTTTCCCATTTCGTGTTCTTTCTGGGAGCTTTTTTCTACCTTATCCTCCATCTCGCTGATTTGATCCTCGGCTTCATCCATCCTGCTTTGGATTCTTTCTACTGTGTTCTTCAATTCAGAAATGGTATTCTTCATATCCTCTTGTGTCTTCTTGATGGTTTCTATGTCCTTTTCCAGGTTGATATATTTTGCCATAAGATCCTGATAGTTTCTCTGCAGTTTCTCTTAGTTCTCTTTGAGCTGGCTGAGCTCATTGAGCTTCCTTAGAGCCATTGTTTTGAATTCAATATCTGATAATTCCCTTGCCTCTATTTCATTTTGATCTCTCTGTGGGGAGTCTCCTTTTCCACTCATTTGGGGGGAACTTCTTTTTCTTCCAATTTTTGTCAGTCTGTTAATTAATTAATTAATTAATTATTGCTTCTACATCAATTGATCCATCTAGACTTCCTGACTTTGTGGGCCAAACTTCTATGGTAGTATGTGGGCCTTTATTTATTTATTTATTTATTTATTTATTTATTGTTTACTTTTCTTTCTGGGCCTGCCTCTGATGATGTCAGTTGTTGACCCTATATCAGCTTGGGTGGTTTATTTGAGCCTTCTAGGAGTCTATTGTCTGTGTCTGACTACTGCTTTGGGCAGCTCTGTGACACCTTGGGCCAGGGATCCACTATTTCTGCGGACTGCGTTGTAATTGCGGGCTGTCTGGCTTGTCCACCCCCTGTTTCTGCCTCTTTGTGGGAGCTTCCTCCCAGCACAAAATAGGGACTAATGAATGGGGAGGGAGTCATGTCTCCCCGGTTCCCCCTCCCAATCTTTCCTCAACGCCTCTGTCTCTAGTCTCTCCTCAAGGCTCTGTATGCAACTGTGTGACCCCTTTGGCCAGGGATCCTCTATTTCTTCCAGCTTGTCTGCACTTAGCCCCCCAGCTCACACATGTACAAGCTGTGTGCTGAGCACACAAAAGGCAGGTTAATTGATTCCCTTATGCCTGAGCGAGATGGTAGCTGCAGAGTGGGAGGTGGGTTATCACCGAGGCTCCGCCAGCCACCATCTCAGTTCTGTTCACAAAGTTTTCCTCACCAATCTTTTCCCAGGCACCTGCCGACTCTGTTGCCGCTTCTACCCAGAGATCAAGGAGGGTGGCTGCCACTGCAAATTTTTGCGTTGGCCCTTTAAATGTCTCTTTGCATCTCCAGCCACCTTTCTCTGGCAGAGAGCGCCTCTAAGCTTTTCAGGGTTGCGTTTTGTCTGTGTTTTCCTGGTTTCAGCTGCTGTAGTCTAGGGGTCCCTGTTTATGGTTCAGAACCTGTTCTTCTCAGGGGGAGCTAACTGGTTGTTTCAATGTCCCTCTAGTGCTGGTGCCCGTGTGCACCCAGCCCACCCTCTCGAGCCTCCACCACACTTCTCACCCATTGGGATGTGTGAGAGTTGAATCCACTGTCTGCCTATGGCTCCAAGGCTCCTCTCCCTCTATCGTTCCATTGTTTTCCAGGTGATTTCTCCACTATTTATTTGCAATTCCAGTTTGGTCTTGGGAAGAGGTCAGCGTGACTCCCATTCACTCCTCTGCCATCTTAGCTCCCTTTAAGGTTTTCTGACTTAAAGGAATCTGTTGCTATTTTAACTGGGATTGTATAAAATATATTTAGTAAATTATGGATAACTAATATTTCACAATACTGGGCATCTCTATTCAAGAACATGATATATCTTGCTTTAATTTTCTTTTTCATTTCCTGTTTGTTTTTATAATAGTTTTCTTATGGGACCAACATATAGGGTCTGGCAGAAGTAAGCCCTGCTTGAGTGTAGTTGGTAGGGTAACAATATGGGTGTAATAATTTGTAGTTTTAATTTAAACATTTCACCTAAAATGTCATATAGTGTGCTTGAGTGTGATATTGTTATGTTACAGAATTACCTTTTTATGACTTTGTAATAAAAGATTTTATAATAAAAATGGGCTTTATTTATGCCAGACCCTGTATTTCTTAAATGTATTCCCATCTGCTTATTACTATTATAAAGGATTCTTTTTCTTTTCATTTACTTTTGAACAAATTCTTTTCATAGCAGATGTTGATTTTTATATATTATTTTTGAACAATTGTTTTACTGTTATTTTATTTCCAATATTGTTTTTGATTCTGTTTTTTTATATATGTTAATTCCATCACTATTAAACAATGATTATGTTCCCTTTTTTATTCCAGTTTTTAAAAATCTCTTTATATTTGCTCATTTAATTCACTATGACTTTGCAAACAGGGTTAAATAATATTTGAAATAGTGAGCTTTCTTGCCTTGGCTTTAACTTTTTATTCCATACATATCACTTGAGTCAATACAAAAACCATGCATTGTTAAAAAAATTTTTTTAATTAAAATGTTTAAAAATTTTTGTTTTGTCTTCAAAATTATATACTTGACTAAGCTAAGAAATAGCTTTCATGCTTTTCAAGCAAGCATTGCAACACAGCATTCTGAAAACCATGCCAGTTCTTGCCTTTTCTGTTACCTACAAATTCTAATACTAGCAATGACCATTATAGTAAAGATTCAAAAACATGATCACCAGGGGAAGATATATTTAACCCAAAGGGTATATTGTTAACATTCAAGCTGTCAATGTGATTTCTGCAGGTGGGAGTTACTGCAATGGTTCAGAGGTGGCCATTATGTGATGGACGTTAATGAAAAATGAGTAAAAGGTTAGAAAAATGGAGAACACTTAACTCTGGGATTCATGTGTTCTACAAAATAGTTACCCAGATTTGTTTTGATATTCTGGTTGCTAAAATCAGGACCATTTCCAAATCTGCCTCCTGGAGAGAAGAAAATGGACTAAAAAGCATAATTGCATCATGGAGAAAAACATTATAAAGTTCTGGATTGAAAGTTGATTTGGTTTCTTACTTTGGCTATCAAACATTTTAGTTTAAGAAATATTTGACTTGAGGCAGAGACCATATTGCTCTTATACTTAGTTTATTCCCAGGGACACTCAGCATTCTAAAAGATTCAAGCACTTTTTATCCTCCTTCCCTTCTATTACCTGACCACTTTATTTTGGCTGCAATGTAAGGGAGAATATAGGAAAAAGGTTGGGGTCAGGTTTGAGTTGGGGTGTTTTAGAGAGAGTGTAATATGTATTCTTTAGCAATACATCTTCACAGAAATGTACAATTACTTAAAGATAATAAGATATAAAGTTTAGGTTTCAAATCATATTTTTGCAGGATTATTTTTAAGAATTAAGTAATGGTTTTGATTTTGTATTTTAGGATAAAGTCACAATAGTCTTAGGATAGACATAAATGAAGCCTGCAAACTGCATTCTACCATAAGCAGATTATTGTGCCTCTAATTTATTTCTTAACTATGTTTGTGCAGAAAAATAACTAGTAATAATTATAATGGATAAATATTTTTGTTAGCAACTTTACAGATATGTCTTAATTGTTCAAAATTGTTTCCTTGAATTCAAACCTGTGTCACAGTTTATTGCCTAGGGCTTCCATTGAAGATTTTTCTAGATATTTCCCCAAATCTATAAGTTTTGGGATGATTAAGAGTAAAGGAATAAAAGAGTGCTATCAAAATTCTTCACTGCGAATTCCATGCCTGTCCACAAAGGAATCCTATCCATCATGTTAACTCTCAGAACCCCTTAAGTCCTTTGACACTCTTGGGATCCTAATGGTGCTTCCTCTGAGACCTCTTCTTCTCTCAAGGCTGCCTTAACAGCTCTGTGAGTGCTGGCCACCAAGCTACATTTTCCTGGGCTCCTCTACCTGTTGTCAGACACAGATACCATTCTACATGGTGATCATTATGTGGGTGCTGACTTCTTTTGAGACCACAATGCACCAAAGCCACCTTGCTTTCCATGCAGAGACCAGGCTAATGCTCTTTTTCCTACTATTTCCTCTTTCATTCAAACTTTGTTACTAATCTCCAGCAGAGCTCAGTATTCCTTCTATCAGTTTCCTATAGCTGCTCTAATGAATTTAGTGCCTTTATAACAACACACATTTATTATCCTAAAATTTTGGGAAATTACAAGTCTGATGCAGATATTACTGGGCTTAAGGTGCTGTAAGGACCATGTTTTACTTGAGACTTTAGGCAAGAATATGTTTCCTTGTGTTTTCTGGCTTCTAGAATTCACTCACATTCCTTGACATGTGACCCACTGCCTCCATTTCCAAAGCAAGAAAACTATATCTCTGACCCTGCCTTCATAGTCACATCTCCCCATGACTACAGCAAGGAAATGTTCTTTACTTTTAAGGACCTATGTGATTAGATTTGGCTCACCTGGGTAATCCAGCATAACCTACCCATCTCATGATCCTCAACCTTAATTATATATGCAAAGTCCCTTTTGCTGTATTCACAGGTCCAAGGATTAAGACATGGACCATATTCTCCAAGAGCACATAGCACTTTTGGTATAAAAAGTTGCTATAATTGTGTCATTGAAGTCTCCTTAGCCCTTGAAGATTCAGACATTAATCCTTTCATTATAACTTAGGATATATGCTGTGAGACATACTCTGCTCTATCAGTTCTCTTTGAAATATTGCCTGTTTGTATGAAGATCCAGGGCCTGCCCTATTACGTTTCCTATCTTGTCTATATTTGCTGTATGTTTTCAGGCTACTAGGTATATATGGCTTATGGGAGGCATTGGTGGAATACTAGAGCATTGTAGTTGTACAGAAACCAAGGTATTTCTCAGGTTCTTCTGCCTCAGGTAGCAGTTCTTGGAAGTGGTGTCTTCAAGATAGCAAGTTCTTTTGAACTGCTTTCCCTTTTTAGACACAACTCCTATCAGGCAAACCCTGGTAAGTTTCTAGCTCCCTCCTAGGCTTTGCATTTTGGTAGTAATACCTCCCTACTCTGTTCCTCCAGCCCTAAAAGTGGTGGTGATTTCCTGCTCTTTCTAATCATTCAGTTCCCCCACCATGTCTTGCTTGTCTTCTCATCTCTTTCATTATCATTGTATCCCCTTTTCTGTATTTAAGTCACATGTGTTTAAAAAACCAGGAGGGTTTCCTGTTTTCTCACTGACTTCTGACTGATACATAAACACAATGTGCTCTTTTGCATAGGCATTCAGCCCAAACCCTGACCAGATGTTCTCAGACAATGTGAATCCCAGGGTGGAGTACACCAGCGCTTGAGTGTGAACATCTGTTATGTGCCAACACAATCAGGAATCAAAAAGTTCTTGGTGCTTAATAAATCTAGTGGAGCCTCTTCTTTGTGTTGGTGGAGTATTAGCAGAGAGATACTGGAATCAATATTAGGTCTGTCCAGAAAGTATACAGTCATGTTATATGAAAAATAGAGACATTTACTGAAGATAGAAGCTACAAGAAACATACATAGGACAATGACTCCTGAGTCACCTGTAAAGTAGGCACCTTGAGACCTCACACAGTTCTCCTAGCATCTCTTCTGCTGTTCAAATAACTGCAGCATCTTTTGTTGGAATTAACACTATAGCCCCATCATATTTTCCTGAATCTCATTGATGGTCGGAAATCTCTTCCCTTTCAAAAGTGATTTTAGTTTTGGAAAAAGCCAGAAGCTGCAGGGTGTCATATCTGGTTCTTTGGTAGCAGTTTGAATCAAGTCATTAACAAATGCAGCATGATATTCTTTTTGCTCTGGTAACAGGAGCCACAGAATGAATTTTGCCATGACATGTTTCATGCCAAGATCCTACATAAAAATCTTGAGCACAGTAGTTTTTGGAATCCTCAGATCAGCTTCTAGTTCTCACACTCTCAGTTGCCAATCTTTGTTGATTGTAGCCCATACATGCCCAATATCCTCAGGTGTTCTGCTCTTTCAGGCGTTCCAGAATGTGGATTACTTTCAATACTTTCATTTACACTGCACTCATTGCATTGTTCTTAAAAGCCTTCTGAATCATCCAAATAGATTCCATGGAGGAATGTTCAAACTTAATTCAAAATTTGATGGAGATTCATTGTTCTACTCATTCAGTCATTTTCAATGTGATGCTCACACAGTGCACATGCTCACTCAACATTGCCTACTGCCTCTCTGACAAGTACAATGAAGTAGTCATTGTTCATGCATGAGTATTCCAGTCCACTCTCCTTGGCTGCCAGGTTACATCGATGTTGCACAAACTGTTCTTGTTATATTAACAATGGCTGGACTTTTTCCAGACAGACCTCATATTCTGAAAAGGGAAACTTTGGTTTTAAAACTTGCTTCCATATAGTTGGTAGTGAAACAAAAGAAAACAAAACATTATCAACTGGCACAAGAGTTTATGTATAGAAGAGCTGGAACTTCTGAAGAAAAGAGGTCTGGGAGAAAGTGGTATGGGTGTCAGAGTACTGAGGAACTTTTATAGGCATGAGGATACCTGATAGTGAATTTTAAGTCACTTTTGTTTTGGATTGAGTTGTATCCCTAAATATTCATATGTTGAAGCCCTAACCACCAATCCACAGAATGACTGTATTTTGAAATAGGGCCTTGAAAGAGGTATATAAGTTAAAATGAGACAATTGTGGTGTCTCCTAACCTAATGTGACTGGTGTTATTTTATGAAGAGGAAATTTGGACACAGAAAGATACTTCAGAGAAACATGCACACAGAAAAAAAATACTATGTGAGTACACAGTGAGAAGGTGCCAGCTGCAAGCCAAACAAAGAGACCTTAGAAGAAACTAAAACTTCTGACACCTTGGTCTTAGATTCTAACCTCCAGATATGTGAAAAAATAAATTTCTGTTTAAGTCATCCAGTCAGAAATTTATGTTAAGACAGCTCTAGCAAGCTAATATACTTGTATTTTGTGATATAAACCACTTCTGTTGCTACAAATATGAGTAGACCCTGCTGCATTCACAAGTCTCAGATGAGCTGTAATTTTTGTGGGTGGGGGAATGAGGATGAGGTGGGATCACAGAAGGACTAAAGAAACAGAACTATGTTCTCTCTCTAGATTAGTGATCTCCAGAGAGAGGAGAGCTCAAAGGATACATTGAGATGGAGAGTTCCACAAAAGCAGGACCAGGGGAACTCTGACGATGAGGGAAATATCACTGTCCTGAGCTGACATTATGTCCAAACACATACCTCACCCAAGCCTATAAGACACCTGGAGTTACAAGGAGAGATAGTAGGATTTTCATGCAAATTTTATTTTTTAATGTATTTTCTTCCATTACCAATTAGTCCCCTTATACCCCTTCCCCCCAGCAATCACCACACTATTGTACATGTTCATGAGTCCTTTTTCCTTTTTGCTCAATCCCTCTATCCCTTAATCTACCCTTCCCTCAAGCGGTCATCCTGCTCTCCACCTGAGTCTGTCCCATTTTCCTTGTTAGTTCAGTTTGTTCATTAGATTCCACATATAAATAAAATCATATGGTATTTGTCTTTCTCTTACTGGCTTATTTCACTTAGCATAATGTTCTCCAGATACAACCATACTGTCACAAATAGTAAAATTTTCTTCTTTTTAATGGCCAAGTAGTATTCCATTATGTATATGTACCATAGTTGTTTTATCCACTCATCTACTGATGGATACTTGGGCTGCTTCAACATCTTGGCATTTGTAAATAAGGCTGCAATGAACATAGAGTTGTTTATGTTCTTTTGAATTAGTGTTTTGGCTTCCTTCAGATCCATTTTTAACTTTTTGAGGTATCTCCATTCTGCTCTCCATAGTGGCCACACCAATATTACTCGCCTTCTCAGTAAGGTGCTATATCTGTTGCTAGAACTCTATTATCTTAGCTGAACACTTTCTTATTTTCCACACTTAGTGATTAGAAGTTGCCCCAAGAACCAGGAACTTCTATTAGGCTGAAAGGGTATCATTGCATTCTAGTGATTAGAGCATTGCCCATTCAGCTGCCCTTCACCACTGCTATAAGTATGTAGTGTTCTTATGACCAAGTCCTTTGAATACTACATTTCTATAGTATTAGGGGAATGGTATACAACTATTCAGAGTAGGCCACTTATTATTCAAAAATACCAACAAAATGGGGACAGCTTCATGCAATTATTATTTTCTTCTGGTAGAGGACGGCCTTTGCTCTTAGTTCCTTTTGCTCTTAGAAAATAAAAGCGAATGAAATTGGCTTTTATTTTCTGGCCAGGGAGTTGTTGGATAAGTAGCTAGGGTTTTGTGAGTGGAGTTCCAAAGAAAAAAAAGAAGGGTAGAGAGAGATTTGGTCATCTATATTAGATTGTCACACTGAAGTTGATAGGTTTGCAGGGTCACCAGAATTGTGCTCTGCACCGCCTGGCTGAACTTACTTATGAATATCTACTGGGGAAAGAGTATTGACAGAGAACTTTCAAAAATGCCCTAGTTTACAGGGTTAAAGGAAAATGAAGATAAGTCAGAGAGGGAAAAGGGGAGAAGTCAGAGAGGTACAACGGGTCTAGAATAAAGTAGTCACCATGGTCCATGTCTATACCTCTACATAATGTCCAAAACTGTCTTCATGATGAAACTTTTCAAGCTGAAAGCAGTATGTTGCCTTCTCTTTCTAATGTAAAGTCAGTCTCTTTCTCTGTCTCTCTCACATACACATGCACACATGTACACATGCACATCAGTTTTTGTCACTCTGCTGCTTTAATTTGCAATTCAAATACATTTATTAGAGCTAGTTAACCTATGACAAATCACCAATCATGGATGGAAGTGGTTGGTTGCTCCCACTTAAATTGATACTAGTTAGAAAACTTCATTTCTCTTTCCCATTCTGTGCAGAACACTTTGGCTTTAAAACCTGATCCTCTAAAAAAATCACACTTAACCTTTGAAATTTTATGAGAATATTTTATGGCCATTCAATAGCCATATTTACTTATATTATGTCTGTAAAAAAATATAGATGTTAAAACATTTCAAAGTTTGAAACCATCCTATCAACAACCAAGCATCATAATTTGATACCCTGTATCTGAGGTTTTTGGTCCAAAAGTTGTATTTCAAATACTCTGTCCTTAGACACATTTTTTTCCAAAAGAAGGGAATAATTATTTCTAAGAAATGACACAGGCACACATTGTAAGTGTAATTAAATGTGCTGCTGCCAAGCTCCGACAAGTCTACATTTCTGTCATCCTGCCTGATGTCAGCGCCAACATATTTTTTGCTTATTATTTTGTAATCACCACTTAGAGAGGCTAATGGAAGCTTCCTGAATACCAGGAAAACCATAAAATGAGACTGCTTACCATCCTGGCAAGGCCCCCAAAGTTAAAACATAGTTATTTCATCCACCCTTACCACTTGTGTTTCACATCAATGTATTAATTACATAGGAATTATCCTGCTTTCTGAAACCATCAGAAAAGAGTTTTTTGTGGCTTTCTCTTGTAATCAATGACAATAGATAATAATGTGAATCAACAGTGAAAACCAATTTGATCAGCATCTCCCAGTTTTAGGCCAAACTCTATTCACATGGTGAATAGATTTGATTTATTTATCCTTAGCCCCTCTTCATCCACCTTTAACCATATTTGTTATGAAATGAGGTAGTTATTTTTAACGGTTTGCCTCATTGTCTCTGTCCTCATGTCAGACTTTAGCCTCACAATGATTGGATGTGGTAGAGGGTTATGACCAAGAACAGTGACCACATTCCTTGGATACGGTGATTGCTCTATGATGGGAGCTTGACCCGAGTATATAGTGTCCTAGATAAAATACAGGATTTGCCCTTAAATTAGAATTCTTGATAAACAAATGAATGGGATCTAGGTTGTGGCCTATTTTTCACCTCTGTAGAAATCTTGACAAATATTGAATGGAACATATTCATATTGACGTAGAGTTATATAGGAGTCTTATATTTGTTTATCTGAAATTAAGTTTTAAATTGGTGTCCTGTATTTTTGCTTGTTAAATCTGGCAACCCTAAAAGTGGGGCCAGAATTTTCTACTTTTATGAATATCAGGACAGAGAACATCTGTTGTGGAGATATAGGGGAGGACTAAATACAATCTGGTAGCCACTTTTGCAGATGACTAAAAGGAAGTTTCTCTTGAGGAAAGTAAGTAGGAAAAAACTCATTATTTGAGTGGAAGAATTAATAATGACCTCTGAGTTCCAGCTCCCAACTGCTGCCCCTGGCTCTTCGGCTGTTCCTTTTGTAGTATGTACTGTCCCCAGCATCCTTCCCAGGTATATGAGCCAAAAGACTACTTTTTCTTTCATAAACAAATGTGAGTTGGGTGCTGTCACTTTTAACATCTGTATTTTTTGCACCCCTTTAGAGCATGCAGCGCTCCCCTCCTGCCCCCTGGCCTTCTTTGGTTTTCCCCAGAGAATGTGCATTCTGGGCTGTTCTCACATTTTCTGGGGGGAAGTTGGTCCCCAGAAAGGTCTTTATTGGCAGAGACCTTATGGATAAGAGGATAGGTTGGAATATACTTTCATTTACTTACTGCATGGAGAAGTGATAGTGCTTATAAGAAAAATGGTCTTCATTCAGGAGAACAGTGGAGTTCAAATCTACCAAGGTATGTTCACTAGAAAATAAAAACTTGCAGAGATATAAGAAACAGGAATGTAGGCACTTTTCTTCATGAATATATCCAGTAATTTTGAAAATCAAAAGTAAATCAAAATCATCAGTAGGGGGTCTTCTAAGGCAGCAGTCCCCAAACTTTTTTGGCACCACAGACAAGTTTCATGGAAGATGGGAGTGGGTAGTGACAGGAGGTGGAGCTCAGGTGGGCTTCACTCCCCTGCTGTGGATGGGTGGTGGGGAGACAGAAAGTGGAGCGTGGGTGAGCTTTGCTTGCAGCCCAGTGGTTGCGGGGCCCCTGCTCTAGGCAAGAAAAAAACTTCTCAAAGGAAGCCTTTAAAAAAGACAGTAAAAAGGTGAAGATAAATAAGAAAAGTACAAGAAAACATTAAGTTCTTTAGTATTTTTTTAATTTTTAAAAATTTTCAATCACAGTGTATATTTAATACTATTTTATATTAGTTTCTGGTATCTTCTTTAGATTTTGAACACCTTTTGGATTAAATGCCAAGCTAAATCCCCCCTGAGTAAATGGGTGTTACACATTGTAAGAGTGTGGCATATGTGCTTTCCCACCCCTGTAGAAATTGTGTCAATTACTTTCAGCTCCATGGAACATTAGTCATGTGAAAGCAGAGTTCTAATCTGGCCAGAGGTTACCCCTAAGATTAACCTTAAAATCTTTACTATCCCCTCCTGGAGAAAATAGGAGTCAAAACAGGATGAATGAATTGCTAGTCTAGGCTAAGGCTGAATATCAAGAATACTGACACTTAACACAGTAAACCCATTAGGCACGTTTAGAATCTGTGGCAAAGACATAGATCAGGAGCTGAGTCTTAGATAAGACTGAACAGATTTGAGAAATCAACTTTTCTGGGCCAGAGACTCTTGTAGTGTGAAATAAATAACTGTTCTTGAAAGCTGATATAGAGACCAGAATCCACAACTCAGGGTCCTGACAAAGAGAATAAGAATGTGATTACAATCAGATTGATCTTTATAGTTTTCCCTGTAGAGGATCAAATACACACCTTTTTTTTTTTGTATGCCTTTACTATACCGTGTTGTATAAGAATACTATAGCCAAGATGGAAGCAGATAGAGGGGATGTGGGGTGAGGAGGAGAATGGAGAAGAAAATGGGGGATAAAGATAAACAATATTTGCTGAAGGCTTTCCAAGAGGGTTCAAGAGCACTACAAATAATAATGCATGATATGTGCTACTTTTTCTCTGAAAACAATTTTATAGATTTCAAAAAGATTCTATATCCAAAATCTTCACACAGTTCTTCACAAAAATATCTATACCAAGTAAGGTACATATAATGAAAATGGTCCGCAAGAGACTGACATGTACAAAGCCATCTGAATAATAAATAAAACAACCTGGATTCTAACCTAGAGTATCCTGAGTGATTTTTTACAGAAGTCTTTTAGTTTTTTGTGCCTATTTTATTTTAATATCCCATTCACACAGAGAGGTGGTATAGCATTCTGTTTACTACCATGTGTCAAGTCTTCTCTTTAAAATAAAGAACAGCATGGAGATGGGATAAAGAAGTACACAGAATGTCAGAGCAAAACTAGGCATCAACAGGGGCCAATTGTGATTGGGGAAGGCATCAGGACCTTATAAAAGGTATTGTATTTTAGATGTCACCAAAAAAGACCAGCTAAAGTAAGTCTTCAAAGAGTGTCAGAAACAAAGAAAAAAAACATGAAAATATGAACACCTCCAGTAACAGTTAAGGTAAATGGGACTGTCTTTTTGCAATGACTATGAACTATATTTTATGGGGAAAAAAATGAACAGATGAGGATGTGTATAAGCTCTACAAAAATATCTTTTATATGGAAGGCACTTATAAACAAGGTGGCACTCCTTGACATCCATCAACTTAGTTCTGTAAAATAATGTGTATTCACTTATACTCTCTATTGTACATATGCTCAGAAATGAAAAATAGTTAAAATTTTGAAAGTGCATAAAATTGACCACTCACAGTTGGGATGCATTTGCTTTTGGCAATAAAATAAGAACAAATTTGTTAAGAGTATGTTTTAATTTGGATTGTTTAAAGGAACTCTGTTGCATTGCATTGCCTTACATATAATGACAATACTGCTCTAGCCTGTGGCTTTAATGTTGTCTTTTCCTGTGGATTGGTTGTCAATGATTCTGGCTAATGAGATGCAGCATATATAGAAATCTGTTGACACCTTCCTTCCACCTGATCTCTTTTTCCTGCCTTGAAGCTAAAAACAGTTGTACTAGAATTAGAAGGGAAAGGCCATGAGAATTTTTGACTTAATCTTGACATAGTCAAGCTACTAAGCTAACACAAGCAACTTTTTGCTTTCAGATTTCACATAACATGATAAAAACACCCTTTAGTATCTAAATTACTCCTAGTCAGCTATTTTATTACTTATACAGCCCCAAGCATTCCTAACTGAATCCTGAATCCCTATATTTCTTGTGGTCTCTTATTAAGCTTTCTATCGGTCTCTCAGCCGGGAAGAATTTTTAGTCTTTTTGGCTGCCTAGCATTTAAATCTCCTTCCTATGTCATATGGATCTTGGCAAGTGAGAGAGTCAGCTTTAAACTATAGCTGCATTTTTAAACTAAAAATGCCAGGTATTTTCCTTATCAGCCTCATTTGAACCTAGGGTAGGCAAACAAAGATTTTTAACTGACATATCCTTACCAGGTTTTAGTGTGGACCTGGTGACATAGAGAAACATGAAAAGTGGATCATTCTCTGCTAAAAGAGGTGGTTATAGCAAAATTGTGCTCTGCATGTCAGTGGCAGCAGTAGCTAGGGCAATCAGTATTCTAATCCTTGCAGAGGCAAAAGTCCTTCCCTTATGAGCCCAGTTTTGCAGCCTAATTTGTGGCATTGTTTTAAAATGCATAGTTCTGAGCAAGATGCTCCATCTCTCCTGGTGATTTAGAGAGCTACCCAACAGCCCTTTTAAATAAATTCCTTTTTTCCCCTTGCTTAATCAGTTATGGTTGATTTCTCTTGCCTGCAACTAATAACATCTTCCCCCCTGCCCCCACTCATGCATTTTCTATCTCCTAAGCCAAAGGAATAGAGGTCAGAGGAGAGACAATCTAGACAGTAGAAACAACTCACAATTTTTTCTCGAGTACACAGCCACCTTTCACAAATGAATTAGCATGTTAAATAAGCTGACAGGAGAAAGAAAAATTAAGGAAAGAAGTTCAATACATAATTTTTAGAATTAAAAATCATGAAATTTATGACTTTGTACAATATAAAACAACTTGGTAATATTTCAGGGTAAATTTTAAGATGTCAACTTATGTTTTTCTCTGTTTTCCCATTCATATCTTCATTCAAATTGGTAGCTAGGTTCTATGCTTCTTTGTTTCAAGGAAAATTTGGGTATGAATACACCGAAGTTTCACTTCCACCCAGGTTTTCATTTTCCAACAGTTTAGGCCATTTGAAGAAGTTACGCTAGATGAAATTGAGGGAGGGGAGAGAATGCTTCATGAGAGAGGGGAAAGGAAAGGAATTAATTTTCCTTTTATTGAAAAGAGTTTCCTCCTGATAAGAGTGCAAGGAGAAGGAATCACTGTAAGGATACCTCAAGGGCCACAGCAGACCCTGCCCACTATAAGTGCTGTGAAGAGGCAAAACCTCAGGGTGGAATATTGTGTGGATCCCAGGCTTGCTGAAGGTTACTGAATCACCTGTGTGGCAGAGAGAAGCAGCAGGCAGGAAGAAGGCTGGACTCAGAGGAAGTATGTGGAACATAACCAAGTAGTAGCCATTGGGCAGATGGTCAATTACCAGAAAAGCTACCCTCTTATCATTGTGTTATCTGGAAGACCCTCACATAGTTTCACTACCCTAGTGGTAGAGGGGGGATCCTCAGGAATTGCTGAGATTGTATTTACACTTTCTAGTCAATGGATGGGTAAGAAATCAACAGTAAGGACATTTATAGAAAACAAAGAAATGAACTATTGTATTAGTTACCTAGTGCTGCCATAACAAAATACCATAGACTGGGTATCTTAAACAGCAGTAGTTTATTTTTTCACACTTCTGGAGGCTAGATGTCCAAGATCAAGGTTGACAGCATGGTTAGTTCCTTTTGAAGCCTTCTCCCCAGCTTGTAGATGGCTGTCTTCTATGTGTTTTCATGGTCTTTCCTCTGTGTGTGTCTGTGTCCTAATCTCCTCTTAAAAGGATTCTAGTCATACTGGATTAGGGACCACCACATTATACATTTTAACTTAATTGCTTCTTTGAAGATGCTCTCTCTAAATACATCACATTTTGAGGTACTAGGGTTATGATTTTAACATATGATTTTGAAGGATGAGACACAATTCAGCCCATTACTACCTTTTGCCCAACTGAGTGAGAAAGTGTGTGAAATAAATTTCTCTGCATGATGTTACTAATGATGATATTACAAATGATAATATTGCTAGTAATATAAATAATAGTAGCAAATATCATTGAATACTTATAATGGGTTAGACACTTCCTGAATACTTTACATGGTTAGCTCATTTAATCCCTACAATAGACTAATGTAAGGGGTGTTATTATTATTCCTATTCCATTAATGAGGAAGCTGAGGCATAAAACGTTTCTATAATACTTATAAGCACTATGCTATGATGCTTCTCAATAATAAAAATTATTGTAATTATTAAGCATGGGAATCATGGTATAATTTATCCCTTGGTTGGTCCAAGGCAAGGAGTATTGTTTATGATGTTCTTCCCCATTTTGTCCTTGGTACATGAAGGCTCCTATCACTTAACCTGCATAGCACTTAGAAATTCTAAAATTGGCTGGCCAGGGATCAAAGGAGAGATAAAGTCCTTGGAATTATCTCTATTTTTATTCTAGATTATAGATATGTGGCTCACTGCTGTCTAGCTTATGAATAAAATACAATAAAATTTCATGAATTTATAATCTTATTGTTTATTTAATGGGCCTAGATTTGGTTCTGTAATAAAAATGTCCTCTGACCTAGATCAGTAAGGGTGTTAAGACCTTTGTTTTGAAGTCTTATTCTTTGGCCTCTGGGTGCATCCTCCTGGCTCAGTTGGTTTGGATGTGTCTTGTGCTTTCTAGTTTTGGGTTACTTTGTTGGGGATCATTTGAACCAAGGTCTATAAAAATTGTGTAAGATGTATTTCCTTTCTCTAACCATTAGAGGCAAAACTCTATCCTAGTCTCTGGCCCTTCGGAGGAAGAGCAGACTGTGACAGCTTATTTTAGAACTTGGGACACACTGAAGAATTGAGTACAGTGTGAGTCATTTTGACCAGAAACCAAGGATGAGCTCTCTCAGTAGGAGGTCTCATCACCTGCAAAGGGGAAAAGGAATCAAACCTTTCTTAACAGGTTTGGTGATTATGTGAAAGCACTGTAAAGTGTAGATAATAGGCAAATAGTGTTTACTTTTTCTATTGTTATTATTGTTTTATTCTAATTTTTTTGATATAATCTGATGGTGGCAGATCCAGGAGTTGCTGGATAAAAACTGAGAACAAAAAAGAAAACTATTTCTTTGGAATAATGATAGAAAAACATTGAACAAAAAAAGTTATTTTAATTCATCTCAATCCTGGTTGCATGGTAGAATTGCTAGGAGGCTCCTCTGTAATAATATCTGGCTTTAGAAAGATGAATTAAATTGGTAGCCTTGAAAGTAAGGCCCGAATATTAGTAGTTTTTGAAAGATTTCCAGGTGACTGTAATATAAATTTAGGATTGAGAACCAGTGCACTGTAGGAAGAAATATCATGATTAGTCAGCTGCCAGATGTGTATAAGTAAAACACGATAACAATGAATTAAATGAGATTGAAGCTTATTCCGCTCACCTTTTGGGAATTTGGCAATCCAGGGCTGGAGTGATAGTTCTGTGGTATTATCAGGTGCCTAAAATCATATTATCTTACTCAGCATATGAATTTCATTCACAAGTCCCCCTCATAACATGATTAGTTAATTATTTATTTATTTATTCAACCAATATTTATTGAGAACCTTGGCAGTTCTAGACTCTGGGTGCATTTTAGATAGAGTGGCTACAAAATATCTTGCTGAGAAGGTGACATTTGACTAAAAAAAGCCAAACAAATTTTTGTCAAGGAGTAAGTTGTCAAGAAGTAAATTGCTCAGATATCTAAAACAAAAGTGTTCCAAGCAGAGGAAAGAAGTCAAGTCCCTAAGGTAGGGATGGGCCTGATGTATGTAAGAAAAGGCAAAGAGGCCAATGTAGCTAGAGCTGGAGGAGTGCAGGTTTAAGCAGGACAGGAGAGAGAGATTGGAGGAGGGGAACATTTTGACTAGTCCTGATAGGCTCCTGTAAAGACTTTAATTTTAGCCTGAGGGTAGGAGATAGGGGATGTAGAGCAGAGAAGTGACATGATGATTTATGCTTTACTTTCATCAGGATTACTGTGTTAGAGAATACACCGACTAATTGACCAGGTAGAAGCAGGGATACCAGTCAAAATGCTCAGGGTGAGAGATGATGGTGGAATGGTCCAGGTTAGTAGCCATAAATTTGATTAGAAGTAGACTATTTCCAGATTTAATTCGAAGATAGAGCCAACATTGTGTAGTATGAAAGTAAACTCAGGAGACAAGGTAGGTCCAAATGTTTTCAGCTGATAAACTGGAGAAATGTAGTTGCCATTTATTGAGATAAGGAAGACTGAAAGAGAAGTTTTGGGTCAAAACCAAGACTTAAGTTTGTCCATGTCAAGTCAAAATGCCTGTTAAACATTTGTGTCAGTTATCAATTTCTTGCTTTTCAGCCCCAACATATGAGGTCTGTCTGGCAAAAGTCCAGCCATTGTTAATATAACGAGAATGGTTTGCATGACATTGATGTAACCTAGCAGCCAAGGAGATCACACTGGGATGTGTATGTGTGAACCATGATGACTTCACTGTCCTAGTCAGTGTGGGTGGTAGATGCAATTTAGAGAGCATGTGTACTTTGTGGCTGTCACATTCAATATGAGTGAGCGAGTAGAGCAACAAATTTGTATCAAATTTTGTGTTAAGTTCCAACATTCCTCCACAGGAACTATTTGGATGACTCAGAAGGCTGCTGCTGTGGGCAACTGATGATTGGAAGTTTCATCTTGACAACATGACTGCCCATGCATCAGGTCTCGTGCAGACTTTTTTGGTGAAACATCATTTCACCAAGGTGACTCAGCCCCACTGCAGCCCATATTTGGTGCCCTGCAACTTCTTCCTTTTCCCAAAACTAAAATCTCCTTTGAAAGGGAAGAGCTTTAAGACCGTCAATGCGATTCAGGAAAATATGACAGGGCAGCTGATGGCGATTGGGAGAACTGTGTGAAGTCCCGAGGTGCCTACTTTGAAGGGGACTAGGGTGTCATTGACCTATGTACAATGTTTCTTGTATATTGTATCTTCTTCAATAAATGTTTCTGATTTTCATATTAAATGGCTGGATGCTTTGTGGACAGACCCCATATGCTCTATGATAAACAATGGAATTTTTAAAGGCATTTCTCCTTTAAAGTGAGCAAAGTCTTAAGCTTTCTTAGTAGATGGTACCAGAAGGACATCGCAGTAGGAAGAGGCTTTTCCTCTTGCCATTTCTGGTAGGGACTGGACATTGGCAATATGGGTTTGAGGATATTCAGTGGAGCTGCTTTAGCTCTGGGACCGGGATCTGGCCCCGCTATGGACCCTGTAGCCTCAGTAAGGCAGTAACTGTTTTGCAGACCACTTGACAAGGAAACCAGAGTCCCACACTTTCTGACAGTCTCCTTCCCCTTCCCATACCCTGATTTCCTCCTTAAGTCACTGTTAGCAGTATACTGGTTTCACCTGAACTTCGAAGAGTGGTCTATGATTTGTCCAGCAATTTCGGACTAGTTCAGGCCTTCTCTACTACCATCTGGGCTGACCCACACCTTCTCCAACAAGGCCTGAACCCCTTCCAAATTTATCCTTCCTTGGGTACTCCTTTTTCAGCCTTAGGGTACCATATGTCTTAGTTACTCTTTTATATAAGCTTATAAATTTTATTTTTAACTTCCCTATTTAGCCTACTACATGGTTTCTGTCTCCTGGTTAGTCACAAAGTGCTATAACCTCCAAGTGGAGATGTGTGTAAGCAATTGGTTTTACAAGTTTGGGGCATAGAGTACAAGTTTGGAGCAAGTAGGTCCCAGATAGGGATAAACATTTGGACCACAAACATAGATGATAGTGACATCCATGAATTTCACTGGATTAGCTCTCAAGAAAATGAATTTAGAGATAAAAGATACAAGGATGAACCTTGGTCCAAAATTCAGAAGAAGAGGAAATAAAGAGTATGAAACAAAGAGGAGGATGAGGAGGAAAGGGTGGAGAGGAAGGAAGGGAGGGGGAGAGAGAGAGAGAGAGATGCGGGAGAGCATTTCAATGAGTAGAATGTGATCAATGTGTTAAATGCAGCTAGTTGGTCAATTTGAAAAATGGAGAATTGGCCATTGGATCAGGCAGCGTGAACGTCTTGATGATAACAGTAGTTTCCATGGATGAGAAATTAAATTCTAATTAGAACAGGTTAATGGAGAATAGAACAATGAAATAACAGTGAGTGTGGATATTGTTAAAGAGTTTTTCTGTGAAACAAAGGAAAAATATGGGTTAATGTGTAGAGTAGAGTATGGGGTCAAGGGGAGGGTTTTCTTCTTTTAAAAATATTTACTTTATTTATAAATTAAAGTTTACATTCAACATTGTTTTATATTAGTTTGATGTGTACAACATAGTGGTTAGATAATCATACACTTTAGAAAGTGTTCCCCCTGATATTTCTAGTACCCACCTAGCACCACAAATAGATATTACAATATTACTGACTATATTTTCTATGCTGTACTTTACATCCCTGTGACAATTTGTACTTCTTAAGCCCTTTACTTTTTTCACCCCATCCCACAATCAGTCCATTATCTGTGTCTATAAATCTGTTTCAATTTTGTTTGTTTTGCTCTTTAGATTCCATGTAAGTGAAATCATACAGAATTTGTCTTTCTTTAACTAACATATTTCACTTAGCATAATAGCCTCTAGGTCCATCCATGTCATTGCAAATGGTAACATTTCATTCTTTTATATGATCGTGTAACATTCCATTGTATATACATTCCACTATTATTTTATCCACTCATCTTCTGATGGATACTTGGGTTGCTTCCATATATTGTAAATAACACTGCAATGAACATAGGGATGCCTATGTTCTTTCAAATTAGTGTTTTGGGTTTCTTTGGATATATACCCATAAATAGAATTGCTGGGTCATAAAGTAGTTCCATTTTTAATTTTTTGAGGATCCTCCATACTGTTTTCGATAGTGGCTACACCAGCCTATGTTCCCATCCATGGTGCACTAGGATTCCCTTTTCTTCTCATCCTTACTAACATTTGTTATTTGTTGATTGATTGATCACAGCCATTCTGATGGGTGTGAGATGATATTTCATTGTGTTTTGAATTTGCATTCTCTGATAATTATTGATATTGAACATCTTTTCATGTCTATTGACCATCTGTATGTCCTCTTTGAAGAGTGTCTATAGGATTCTCTTCTTTAAGTGATGGGAGAAATAGACCAATTTTTTTTATGTTAATGGGAGAGTTCTAGTAGCAAGAAGAAAAAGTAATGGTATAGGAGAGGGAAGGCAAAACTCCTGGGTTTCTGGTGCAATGTCTGAAGAAGAGGGAGGGTATGGAATCCAGTGGTAAATCCAAATGGTAGTACTCATTCATAGTCTCAGGAAAGAAGACAACATTCCTGGGAATAAATGCTAAAGTGTAAGCAGAGACAGTAGTGGGGCATGTAGAAGCAGTCTTTTGATTAAACCTATTTATTCAATGACATAAGAAGTAAGGTTATTAGCTGAAATTAAAGATGGGGAAGAGGGAGTTATAGGCTTGAAAAGAGAGAAGATATGACACACTTTATAAATGAGTTGAAGAATACTTTAAGTTAAGAAATGAGTGTACATCTGATGTCACTCCCAAACCCTTATGAAGTTGATGTGAGAAATAAGAGTTTAATATTTCTTATGTTTATAAATTTCATAGCTTTATAAAACTTTGGAATTTTTTTGGTTGTCTAGTTCAATCTCTTCATTTTACAAAAAAGAACATTAAACCCCCCAAAAATTAAGATCTTAGCCTAAGTCTTACAGATGGTAAACAACAGAACTAAAACCCACCATATCACTTAAGACTAAGAATCTCAATATTATCTGCTACTTCTAGGTTATTATATAATATTATTAAATGGTTTAAATCATTTATAAAATTATAGAGTCACATGGCTTTCTAAATTTTAAAGCATCATTTTGCATTCTAAAGAAATTCTGTGAAATTAGAAGGAATCAGGTTGTTACCATATAATTGCATTACTCTGTTGTGAATGTTTTTTGCTCTAACAATCCCACCTTCTTTGCTCTAACAATCCCATTTTCTTGTCTCATCCTTATGAAGGTGTGCCAATTTCATAAGAATGAATCTTGTCACTGGAAACTAACACTGTACTCTAGATTATTTTTCTCTTTGTGACTCAAGAGATTAACCCATATTTTAGAGAAAGCTGAAATGACACAACAGCCTTAATGGCAATCTGCACCTCTTAACCTCAGACACAGAAGAACAGAGGATCCCAGCTTCTACCAGTGCTAATGGGAATTTGTTGTTCTGGAAGGATTTACCTGTTCTCATTCACTTATTATTATAGCTATACTTATGATACTCAGGAAGCTCATACTTCTTCTTGTTTTAATTCCAGGAAATACAATGTCATCAAAATCATCACTGAGTTCAAAAATATTATAGATAGCTTTCAAGCTTCATGTTTGTCAAATTATGAATTAAAGGAAACATTATAAATTTGAGAAATGATATGGCTTACTTTCCCTTCCAAAACAGTCTAATTATTCACTAATACAAATAATTGGATTGGGATCCACCTCCTTGGGTTTTTTTTTCATTAGCACTCCTAAGCAACATCTGAAGCCCTACCATAGATTAACAATGTCTCTGTAACAACAAAAAAGATCACTTGTGTAATCTTGTTGCTTGTGTCCTAATTCCATAATTATGAAATCTGGCATTGCCATTTATTTAGCTTCTTTTTTGAATTAGTGGTTATTTATGTATTTACTTTGTAAAGGTTGCTGATAATTGAATCCCTTTGTATTTATGTTTTTTAATGATCTGGATGCTTTGTTTTCACACACCCATCTTTTTTTAATTTGATGGTCATCCACTTTTATTCAGTCCTTTCTTTAAATTGTGATGTTCTTTCATCAAATAAGAGCACAATATGACTAGAATAAATTTTGATATATTATATTTCATTTGACTAATATGGAGATGAGATAGTCACTCCAAATTTGAAGACATTGGCCCATAGTTTTCACCTGAAAATTAACAAAAATTAGTAAGTATCTTTACACAGTTATTAAATAAGCATTTATTGCCCACCTATTATAAGACAGGCTCTTTGTTCCTCCCTGGGATTGTAAAAACAAATTAGATGGTGGTTGCAGGGGATTGGGGGAGGGGAGAATGGAGGTTAGTGTTTTATGGATATACAATTTCAGCTGGGGATAAAAAAAATTCTGGAGATGAGTAGCGATGATGATTGCACAATATGAATTTACTTAATGCCATAGAACTAAACACTTAAACTGGTCAAAATGCTATTTTATGTTATCTATATTTCACCACAATAAAAAAATTAAAATAAAACAAGTTATAAAAGTTCCTAAAAGAGTTTTCAGACACATGCGAGGAACTGAGAAGTAAACAGATCATTGCTGACTAATGAAGTATGAAAAGCCTTATGAAAAAAATATCTTTTGACTGTTAGGCGACCACAAATATGAAGTAGAAAAACTACAGGCACAGCTCTCATTGGGAAAGTACCTGAATGTAAGAAAGGAAGCACGAGAGTCTCTCCTGCTGTCAAAGGCTCATTATGTACAATGCTCTTCTGGAAATCAACTCCAGTGGCTCTCCAAGTCCCCTTCCTGCATCTCCTACCTTGTCTATTTTATTAATTCTCAATGACATTGTAATACCTTCTAGTATCACCTGTTTTTAAAACACATACACAAATATATTCTTTGACTCCTGTACTCTTGTAGTATCCCCCAATCTAGTTCTATAGGAAAGGGTACATACCAAGAGATGTGTGTAAGTTGAAGCGTGATTTCACCTGAGAGTCTAGCTAATTTATATTCTCCAGCATAGGTTTCCAGAATGTGGGGATGAGGTTTAATTTTGATTATCAAGATTAAAACATTTTGTTTCCCTTTTGTCTAATCATTATTACATGTCCACATAATTTTCATGTCTCCCCAAAACAAAGAAGGTTGAATGCTAGATTATGAACTCCAAAAAAGAATACTTGCATTATATTATGTGACAAAGGGAAAGAGTCAAACTGACTACAAGGGGCATCCTGAAGAGAACGTGTTTGTACCAATTGGTTTGTCCCGTCCCAGAGTCTGTCCTAAGGGCTCATACCTGAATTGTCAGTAATGAGAACTACAGTAAAAGAAAGACAAAACCTGAATGAACTGTTTTAATACAATCTCTGTAGTAAAAGTAACATCTTCAGTTTTAGCCATTGTCAACCCAAGTGGAAATATTGGCCATCAACAGTGATATAACTTTTGCCATCCTGAGACTGAGCAGCATTGACTGCAGAATCCTCTTCATGCCAAGGCTTCATTGGACAAAAAGACCATTGGACAAACATTGGCGACCTGACCATAATACATTAGCAACCTCAGAGCATGTTTGCAGACATCAGTGCCAGACCAGGTAACACCTTGAGGCTCATTAGGAGCCAGCTCCCTGCATTGGATACCAACAGGATAGGTTATATCTCTTATATCTACCAGTGAGCCAATGCTGAAGGGGAAGAAATGTTACCAAGCACACGCATGTATTGCATTGTCAGTGTAGCATACGTTGATCACTTTCTGAGGATTCTTAGGCTCATTTGAAGGGAATATTTAGTAAGTTAATTCTATAAGTAAGGTGAATGTATGAAGCAAGGACACTGCTGTTTTATTATTAATCTTATTTTTTATTTTTAATGCTTGACTAATGTAATTAAATATATTATAGATTAAATATATTTGAGGATATTTTAAGATTGTGTTAAAGTTAAAAATAAATATGACTTCTTTTTTTAATTAAATATTGTATTGTTATTCTATTATATTTGTCCCCATTTTCCCCCTTTTGCCTCCCTCGTCCCAGCCCATCTCCTGCTCTCACAGTCATTCCCTATCCTGCTGTCCATGTCCAATGAATTATTCTTGCATGTTCCTTGACTAGTCCTTTCCCCTTCTTTCCACCTTTATCCCCCTCTGGTCTCTGTCAATCTGTTCCTTGTTTCTATGCCTCTGGTTCTATTTTGTTCATTAGGGGTTTTTTTGTTCATTAGGTTCCTCTTATAAGTGAGATCATATGCTATTTGTCTTTTACTGCCTGGCTTATTTCACTTAGCATAATGCTCTCCAGTTCCATCCATGCTGTTGCAAAATGTAGGCGTTCCTTCTTTCTTTATGCTGCATGGTATCCCATTAGGTAAACATACTACAGTTTTTTTATCCACTGATTTACTGACAGGCACTTAGGTTGTTTCTAGCACTTAACTATTATAAATAACACTGCTATGAATTTAAGGGTGAATAAGTTCTTTTGAATTGGTGTTTCAGGATTCTTAGGGTATAATCCCAGTAGTGGAATTGCTGGGTCAAAAGGCAGTTCCATTTTTAGTTTTTTGAGGAAACTCCAAGCTGTTTTCCACAGTGGCTGCACCAGTCTGCATTCCCACCAATAGTGTACTAGTGTTCCTTTTTCTCCACATCCTCACTGGCACTCGCTTGTTGGTTTATTAATGATAGCCATTCTGACGGGTATGAGGTGATATCTTATTGTGGTTTTAATTTGCATCTCTCTTATGGCCAGTGATGTTGAGCATTCTTAAAACAAATATAACTTCTTTAATCAAGTTATGGTTCAAGAAGATCATGAAGAAAACTTTATAATAACCACACATTTAAAGACTAATTATGGTTAAATTTTAATGGTGCTTCAAAAATAATGTATACCTTATTAAGAACTGAATTTTTGTAGTATCAACAAATGTCACTCCAATAAATTCAATATTTTTTTTAATTGAATTTTTAAAGTCTGGCCCCCATGTAAGATCAATGATTATTTATAATATTTTTTACAAGGTTCACTGATTCCTAAGTATTGCAACTATTTTTCATTCATGTCTAGGCTAGAATCAATCAATTGCACTTTGTACTGCAATACAAAATTGCATGAGAAACCACCCATGTTTTTCTTTATATCAATCACTTTACCTTAATATCAGTACCCTGAAGCCTTTTAAATATTCATGTGGACATATTAAGATGCCTTCAAGTTTTAAGATAAGTAGATTATCTACATAACCTAAAGGAATTATTCCAATTCTACAAAGAAAAACAAATCACTGAAAAAATCATAAATCTTTTTTTCATAACATTTCCCAGATCTACAACACAGGAACTTTTTACTATTCTTGTGAGAATAACATAATAATAACATAATTCTCTATGCTTACACACTGCTTTCCTAATAATTATCAACTCATTCATCTTTTTGACAGCCATAGTAATAAACAGGAAAATAACATTATGTCATATTGAAGAAACTGAGGCAAAGAGCGCATGAGAAACTAGCCCAAGGTCAAAGTCAATGTACAACTAAGTCAGATGAAGAAAGGACAGAAAAAAAAAACATAGAAAAATTATTCACTGTTCCTTGTAATTAAAAGTAGTCATGGGTTGCTTCACCATAAAAAACAGAAAGTATGGAGGGATCAAGATGGCAGAGGAGTGAGTAGAAGTCACACTGACCTCCTCCCAGGACCAACCTGGAATTACAACTAAATTGTGGAGAAATTACCTGGAACAAACAACTGAACAATAGTGAGAAAGGAGCCTTATAACCTCGGACAAACAGAAGAATCAGCTTTAGGACAACCTAACTGGTAAGGAGTGTGACAGAGACTTAGGAAGAAGGGTGGGGACCCGTGGGTGGTAGCACCAGAAGGATATTGATACAGCCAGTGGGATGTCCCTGAGAAGAGCAGGGTCTAAACCACAAGCAGACATCTCCAGCCTACAGTACCAAAGCCCAAAAAGGACACATATAACAGCCACCTGCAAAAAGCAACAGAGTTGCTCTCTGCCAGAGTGAGGCATTTGGAGACACAAAAAGACATTTAAAGGGCCAATGCATAAATTTTTATTTGCAGCCACTTACCTTGGTCTCCACCAAAAGTAGGGGCAGAATGGGCTAGAGATGCTTGAGGAGAGACTGAGGAAGGAGACTTTGGGGAGAGAACTGAGAGAGTAGCCGGTGGGATGCTGGTGCTGACCCATCCTCCAGATGACAGCAGCCATCTTGATCAGGCAGAGACCACTCCCCTGAGGAGCAACAACATGAGAGGACACAATAGCCATGTCCCCAGGAGGGACTAGGCCCTTGCCTGGTGGTACTAAAGCCTGACAGCTGAGTACTGAGTGGCAGCAAGAGATAGTAGATCCGTGGTGAAAGGGGATGCAGAACAGTCTACAGACACTTGAGGACACTGGAGACAGAGGCTTTAGGGAGAGAACAGAGAGATTAGCTGGTAGGATCCTGGTGCTGACTCCTCCCCCATATGGCAACAGTCATCTAGCTCAGGCAGACCACTACCTTGAGTGGCAGCAGTGTGAGAGGACCCCAAAACCCTGTATGAAGAGGTGTTGAGGGAAATGCAGGACAAACTGAAACAATAATATCCATGTAATAGGGATCTGGGAAGGAGAAGAAGAGGAGCAAGGGATAGAGAACCTGTTTGAAAAAGTAATGATGGAAATCTTCCCTAATTGGAGGAGAGAAAAAGTCACACAAGTCCAGGAAGCACAGAGGGTCCCATTCAAGAGGAACCCAATGAGGCCCACTCCAAGACACCATAAAATGTCAAATATCAAAGACAAACAGAGAATCCCAAAGGCAGCAAGGGAGAAAGAGGTAGTAACATATAAGGGAGCCCCTATACGTTCCTAGCAGTTGACTTCTCAACAGAAACACAACAAGCCATAAGGAAATGGATGGCAAGAAATATTCCAAGTAATGAAAAGCAAAGGCCTGCAACCAAGACTGCTCTACCCAACAAGGCTCTCAATTAAAATGGAAGGCAAAGTAAGGACAAAAGGCCAAAGGAATACACCTCGACCGAACCATCATTGCAAAATATGCTAAAAGGACTGCTTTAAGAAGATGAAGAAAAAGAGCCTATGAATACCCAGTTCCTTTCACAGTCACCAATACTTGATATTATCAGTATCTTTAATCCTTATTCATCTGATTGTGACAATAATGTGTTATTTTAATTGTTATTACATTATTTGTTGAAACTAAACCTGTTTTTGTATATTTCTTATGTATTTCTATTATTTTTAAAAAGCTTTAAATGACTACTTGGTATTCTTTATCCATTTTTTTATTTAATGTTTGTAGAATTTTCTCCTTAAAAAATAAAAACAAACAAACAAAAAAAAAAACCAAGGAAACTATTAACCATTTTTTAGATGTGTTGCAAATACTTTCCTATTCTATTACTTGTTCTTTAACTTTTTTATATGTATATTACTACATAGTCTTAAATGTTTAATATAGTCATATTGTCAATATTTTACTTTATAGCTTTTGGGTTTGAATATTTTACTTCAGGGTAAGAAAAATATTATTTTGTATTTTCTCCTAAAATTCCTTAGATTTTACATACTGATTTTTAACTCACCTGAATACTTGTTATATAACGCATGAAATAGGGCTCTATATTTGTTTTATTTCAAGTAATAGTGGTCTATGCACCTGATTTGTTGAATAAGCCTATTTTCCCCATTGAAATATCAATTTACTCATATATTCCATTGTTAGATATATAATTTGTTTCTAGAGTGCTCATTTTATTTCATTGATCTACTTGATTATTTCTGTGCTGGTATCATGTTGTTTTAATTGCTGAGACTTCATAATGGATTTAAATTTTTTAATATTTTATAATGGATCTTGACATTTAAAAAATAAATAAAATCAATCTGCATTTATAAAAAAAGAAAGAAGGAACTCCTACCTTTTGTAACAACATGGATGGAACTAGAGAATATTATGCTAATTGAAATAAACCAGTCGTGAAAGACAAATACCATATGATCTCACCTATAAGTGTAATCTATTCAACAAAATAAATTAATGAACAAAATAAACCACTGGCAAGGAACCATGGAGCAGACTGAAAATAACCAGAGGGGATGTGGAAGGTGACAATGGTTGAAAGAAGGAGATGGGACTAAACAAAGAACATGTATGAACAAGTCATGGACATGGACAACAGAGTGGGAATTGACTGTGGGAGAGGGAGTGGGGTGGGATGGATGGAGGAGGGCAAAAGGGGAAAAATTGAGACAACTGTAATAGAATAAACATAATTTAAAGATAAAATTTAAGAAAGAAGCTTAAAGGATGAATGAGGTTTTTATAGTAGATAAACAGTAGATTGTAGCCCACAACTTGTCATAGACTATGTGGATAGAGTAGGCTATATTGAAGTAACAAAGAAATACTGAAATCTTAATGGCTCAACACAACAAACTTCAATTCTCTTAATTAATCAGTGAAAGCTAGGTAGTTCATCTTAAATAGCTCTCCTTAAAGTTATAATTCAGGACTCTGGACCCTGGCTGAAACACATGGTGTCTAAGGTCATCCAGAAAGAGAGTCTGGGGGATAAAATTGTATGAGGTATTTTAAGTGCAAGTCTTGAAACTAGCTTAAATCAATATTGAATATATCCTATTGTTCAGAAGTTAACCCATGATCCCAATTTGGAACTCTGGAAAAAAATTAGTTCTTTGTGCCCACGGAGAGAAAAATAAAATAGGATCCAGTTAGAATCATAACATTGTCTTTGTCACAGGCTAGCAGGTGGTTAAGCAAGAGATTGATAGAACATGTTTTTAAAAATATTAGAATATTTCAGGAGAACCTATGTTTTATTCCACCTTCTGAGGATAGCTCTTATTTTTATTTTGGGTAAATGCTATATGCTATGTTACATTCTTTAAATCCTTATCTCATGATTTCCTAAGCTGAATTTTTGACATTCTGTGATCCTAAAGAGCAAAGAAAATTCAAAGTTCTCATGTAAACTATAAGATAGAATAAAGTAAATTAGGGTTAACTAATGATTAGAAGTACAGGGAAACAAACGTTATTTCTCAGGAATGCTCAAGAATAGTGAAGATTGGAACTCATTTAAAAAAAAATGATAGTAGGTTGCTGAAGTCCCCTTGTTTATAATCACATTTTTTCCATTTTTTTAATTGATGTAAAATCACATTTTTTCCATTTTTTTAATTGACGTAAATCATGGCTTCCTCCTTCTTTTCATTCAAAGACACCTCTGTTAAGTACCTACCGTGTAGAAGGCTTAGATACTGTCAGCCTAAAACCAGAAGAAAATTCAGGATGATTTTCAAGGTTTCTGATTTCTTTATGCCATGTAAGTTGTACTGGTCAGGGTTCTCCAGAGAAACAGGACCAATAGGACATATATAGATATATACAAGAGGATCTTTATTATAGGAATTGAATTATGGACAACGAGAAGTCCCACAACCTGCCATCTGCAAGTGGAAGAATCAGAAAGCAGGCAGTACAATTCAGTCTGAGCCTGAAGGCCTGAGAACCAGAGGAGCTAACTGTGTAAGTCCCAGTCCTTGTCCAAAGGTCTGAGAACCAGAGGAACTGATGTCTCTGGACAGGTGAAGACTGATGTCCCAGCTCAAGCAAAGAGAGCAAATGTACCCTCCCTCTGTCTTTTTTTCTATTCAGGCTCTCAGTGGGTAAGATGATGCCCACCTGCATTGGTGAGGGTGATCTTCTGTCTAATAATTCACATGCTAATCTCTTCCAGAAACAGCCTCACAGACACACTCAAATATATCAGTTAACCTGCTATTTGGGGGAGCCGATAGTCACTCAGGTTGAAATATAAAATTAATCATCATATAAGCTGAGAAAAGGAAATATAGAATTTATTATGATAAAGAATGAAAAAATACTGACACCTTGAAAGATTCACTTTGTCCTTAGAGATTTATTCTAGGGACAATAACATCAGCTGTACAAAGATGCCTTGTGACACCATTTAGTGAGACTTTTGTAAAATGAATAGAGTTTGTTTCACAGCTACCCATAAATCAAAAACTTCTCGTATTAAGAAGTTGCACTCTCAAAAACTGCTTTTTTTACTTCTAAGATATGTTTGTTGGCAACATAGAGCATTGTCCATCAACCATCAAACTATTCCCCCATGTAAATTGGTATGTAGTGTTCTCTTAATAATGTTTCTTTCCTCAGAAATGCTGTGATAGAAGTAGATCCCTGGAAGATGAGGGCCACCTAGGGATGCCTGGTCTTGGAACTTTACTGTCTTATTGGAGAATGAAAAATCTTTTTTAAATATTCAGATTTTTCTCTACTCAGATTTAGCAAAGTCAAGGTGACAAAGGTGATTTGCTTCTGAAAGAAGAAAAAGTGTCCCACAATGCTTTTTAATGGATATTTTAAATAGGCCCCACGGATAGACTTTTGGGTTACTAATGAAGTGAATTTATTCTTTGTGCCAGTAGCAAAACAATGAGACATAATTACATCAAAGCCTTATCTCCTGACCTCAAAGTTACAATAAACTTCACTCAACTCACAGACTGTTTGAAGTGTCAAAATGATCCCCATCACCTCTGATATAGGGCAGGTTTGAGTCTCAGAAATACCTGAATTCTTAATTAACTGTAATCAAATCAATCAAACCTCCATCAACATTCAGCTGCTATTATCTTCTATCAGAGATTATTGTCTTTCTCTTCCAATGAAAAAACAAACATTACTTTGTTAAATAGAAATACCTTTGTTCTTGCTAAGAACACCTGCAGGAAAACATTTCTTATTAAAGCTATTAACGGTGTGTGCTCTGAAGTTTTACTTTCTTAAAGATACTAAAAAATCCAAAATAAATACAGTTCTGGATTTCCATAAACTTTATGCCTTATAATTTTAAACTAAGATATGAAACAGTATTTCTAGATATAGTCCATTACAAATTTAATCTCTTAATTTGAGTATTCCTAAGACTTAAAAGTTTTAGACAATTATTTTCTGAGTCACTTATAGTTTAAAGAAAATATGAATATTAAAATATACAGCTATAAATGAGCGATTTGTTATTTTTAAAGCCTTAGTGTCAATAAGGTACCTTACTCTAAACTAAATGTTTTAAAGTGGTTCTCAACCTTGCCATTGTGGTTAAGTTGGTTGGGTGTCATTCAGCAAAGGAAAATGTTGCTGGGTCAATTTCCAGTCAGGGCAACTGCCTGGGTTGCAGGCCTCTTGGGGCATGTGCCAAAGGTAACTGGCAGATGTTTTTCTCACACATCAATGTGTGTGTCTCTCTCTTTCTCGGTCTCTTCCCCTCTAAAAATAAGAAATAAAATCTTTTAAAAATTTAAAAAAGTGGTTCTCACCCACTGGTTCTCTATCTGGACTATACGACATGGAAAAACCTGGAGGGCTTTATGCTGAATAAAATAAGTTACACAGAAAAGACACATACTGGATGGTGTCACTCATATGTGAATCTAAAGAATAAAACTTGAGCTCATAGAAAAAGAGAGTAAGATGGTATTTGCCTGGGGCTGGGGATTGGGGGAATGGGATTGGTTGGTAAAAAAAGTACAAATTGTCAGTTAAAAAAGATTAATAAATTATGAGGATCTAATAGCATGGTGATTACAATTGATAATACTGTGTTTTATCATTGAAATTTGTTAAAATAGTGGACATTAAGCATTCTCATCTCGCCCCACCAAAAAAAAGTAACTATATGAGGTGAAGGATATATTCATTAATTTGATTATGTGAATCCTTTCACATTTAAATATATCAAGTCAATGCATTATACATTTTAGATATACAATACAAATTGTAATACAAATAAATTGTAATTTAGATTACAATTGTATTAGTTAGCTATACTTCAATAAAGCTGGGAACAATTTCTTTTAATCCACCAGGGATATTTTTATAAACTTGGATGCCCAAACCACACCCCAGACCAAACAAATCAGAATCTCTTTAGGTATGACCAAGGTGTCAGTGTTTTTTTAAAGTGCCCCCAGAAGACTTTAATGTCCCTATGAAGTTGAGAACAACTGCTCTAATAGATGATCATATCAAGTTAATATGTTTGTTATTTAACAATAAAAAATCTTTGAAGAAAATAAATATTTAATTTCCAGACATGCTATCATGAGCCTAATCTTTAGCAGTTTCCCATCATTGGCCATATCCATAAACTGTTTATAGAAGGCTTGTTGATAGTACCAATTCCATTTTGAATGTGCTAAAAGCCATTCTGATTTCCTTTTACTGAATAATATTGTAGTATGTATTTCATTAGCACACAAGGTTAAAATCAGCAAAGGTGTTAACCTTTTTGACTGATGTATTTGAATCTCAAGGTACCGAGGGAGATGACTCTCAGATTTCAGAGAATCTTTTCTGTTCCAGCTACTTCTTTATTCCTCAAGGAGCTGCGTGTGAGCCTTTGCAATTACTTTTGCACTAACAAGGGGAAAGTGCCTAAGCTGCACATTCCATCACACCCACTGCAAATTTAACAACGGGATTTATGAGGTACATGTGTGCCAGAATGTCTCTAATGCTCAGACTCACTCATCCCAATCCTTAAATTGTCTCTCCCAATGCTATTTTAATCTGTACAGACCCAATCATACACAATATACAGATAGTTCAAAGACAGGCACATAATAACATAGCAGAAGATGTACTTTCTCTCAAGAATACTATTTAACTGTCATTGAAAAGACATGAATCCTGTTAAAGATATGAAAGATTCGTATGCCTATTGAATTTGGGAGGGAAGAAATATCCAAAAGAAAATTCAAAACCCTCTGGGATCCTCTGGGGCCTTTTAAATAATAGAGGGACACATATCAAGAATATATAATAATAAATCCATTTTATAGATTAATAAGCAAAGGTTGCAAGGGTTATAATAGACCACATAAAATAAGTTGAAATGTCTCTTAGATATATAGGGGTCTTTGACCCATGAATTGTGTGTGTCCTTTTACTGTTTTTGCATCTACTCAGAGTTAATATCACCTGCTTAAAAACAGTTTGATAGGCAAAAGAATACTGATTCAGCTCCTAAGGTCTAAGGTCCTTAGGTCTTAGACACTTAAGGTCCTTAGGTCCTTAGGTCTAAGGTCTAAGAGGCTTAAGTGTCTAGTTTTATGCTTAACAAAAAGCAAGTATATTAAAAAGAAGCAATTCATTTTCTTTTTCCTATCCCACAGCAGCCTTCTCTGAGTCTTTGGAAGGCGTTCTAGCAGTTAACAACTCAAGTAACATGGGTTTAGAATAGTCACATTTGACACCAGGAGCTCCTTCCTGCTGGGCTCCCACCATGCCAAGGTCTAACTCTTTCAGTTTTACATATTCAGGCTATCTTAAGGATTTGGAGTCCCTTAAGGACCCATCAAGGGGGTCTGTGACAAAGATATATTCAAAAGGCTTGGAGTACCAGATATATACGATTTGGAAAGAGAATTTTCAATGTCTCAACAATTGGCCTGTCTATTCTGACTACTATGCTTGGCCCTGCAATTCCAGTATTTATACTACTGGTTGTAATGGGTTTTGAGTGGCATCAGGGACTGTAGTCTCACACAAGCTGGGGTCTGGGAGAGGCTCCATAAGACTTGGCTGGAACACTGGTAATGAGGTTGATAGGCAGGACCCAATAATAACTCCAAGGGCCTCTGGGGGAACTCAGGCTTAGAAATAAATTACACTCCTTGAAGCATGCTTTGTTTCTCCCTCAAGCTCTGTTAATCTTATACCAGATAAAAAGCTCAAGGCTGGGAAGGAAATTTACAAAATTCCTGGACTCTGACCCAAATCCCATCTGGTGCCATAATATTTGCTCATCTCAGACCCAAGCAGTTTGGTGTGTTCCTGCTATTGTCCTCTTTAAACAACACTTATTCTCTGTAAGCTCAAGTTACTGATGTAATTAGATTACCTATACATTCCTGCTACCTTTTCCCTGCTTGTAACCCTCTCAATAAAAGCCATTGAGCATGGGGGCTCGGGGCATTTCCCACTAGAGAGAACCATCTTCCCCTTTCCTTGACAGGAAAATGGTGTCTGGAACAACTCTTCCATCCAGTGAATTGGGGGACTTTGTGGGTCAGAATCCTCCATAACTGATTAGAGATTTGGATTTTTGGTCAGATGGTTTTGTCCTGGTTATTAGACATTTTTTCCTGTTCCTTATTAAGAGAATATATTTTGACAAAAAATATTGGAGAATAGAGGCAGAGAGGGGGAGGGAGAAGGAATGAGGTTAAATGTGTATGTATATGTGAAAAAGAAAGAAGTGTATCTAGACAATAATTCCAATTACATAAAAAATCTCCCCCTACCAACCTTTCCAAATAGTTCAGGCTTGCAAAAGACTTGCAGCCACATGTTTCTGCCACTCACAATCAGTCTCTCCATTTATCAATTTTACCTTGCACAGTAGTTGGCAGAATATGAATGCAAAGAAACAGGAATAATGATAATCTGAGCACAGTCTCCCCTAGGTAGTAATGACTGCTGTCTTGAGCAGATGCTAAGATGCAATAAAATTCATGTTAAGCAGCATTTTTATTCTGTTGTCTATCAGATGCACTGCCTAAGATATCTTTAGGTGGCATGTGGCAAGCCTTAAGCCAATTCTATTTGGCTATTCAATGACCACAAAACTAAGAGTGCTTCTATCACAAACAAAAACTTGTCCTGGCCCAATTCTGCTAGATGTCATGAGGTTAACTCAACTTCCCAGCAATCACTGATTGAGTTGTGAGAAGTGTGAGTCCCACAGCTATCTGATCGTGATGTCAGCATCTTTTATGCTATTAACCTATATTCAATCCAGTTGAAAAATGCTCTTTTTTATTTGGTCTTAGACTGAATTTAATAGCTGTTGCCAGATTGACAGTTTGAAAGACTGAACCCTGTCGTACTGGCCAGTGGTATTCTTAGGAGCATTCAGACAGGGAATGGCCAAGAGGACATCATTACAGAAGCTGCGGAAACCGCCCCATATCCCTTAAACTGTTTATAACCTAGGACCCACACCAACGAAACATCACACCTTTTAGCTCAAGTTTCATCCTCTTTAAAAATATTTAGCCTGTTTAGATGAGTGATTAAACTTTTTCAATCACTTAAACCATAATGAAAATTGATTTGTCAGATTCTTTTCTGAAAGTAGCTTCAGTAAGTAAAAGGATGAGAAATACATGAATATTTTTATGACTTGAAAGATAGGTATGCCCGAGGGAGAAGAAGATAAAGAGAGACGGATGGATGAGCAAAAACATACTGTTTCCTAACTCACATATTTTGCCTAAATAGCCTTGTCCCTAGCTTTGATCAAAGGAAAACATCTCCTCCCCCCAAGGCTAAATCAACTTCTGTAGTTCTATTTCCCAATGGGACTCATTAAACAGGACATTATTTCATACTGTGACAAAGGAGGTTATTTGCTTTCTACATGCATTCTCTATATGTGCTCTCCCCTTTTTCCCTAGTAAATAGCATGATTTTTAGAATTACTTATAGCTATGTATAGACCACGACTAACTCTGCTCTCTGAAATGTGTTTTGCATTGCCAGGAAGGATATATGAAGGAAGTTGACTCATTAAGGTCAGGACCCTTTGGTTGTCTCCTGCTTCCTTCTGATACCAGCCTGATCTTTTTTTTTTTAATTTATTTTTTTCAAATACATTTGTCTCTGCCTACCCCCCACCACTTTCCCTTGACCCCTCCCTCCTTCCCTCCCTCAGCTCTTCCCCTTTGGTTTTGTCCATGAGTCCTTGCTATATGTTCCTCGACTTTCCCCTTCCCTTCCTTTTCCCTGTCCCCCCTCCCTCCTTCCCTCTTGTCTCTGTTGATTTCTTTTCCTTTCAGTGTTGCTTGATACCAGCCTGATCTTATGGCTAGAGTTTTAGTGATCAGCTTACAGTCATTAAATTCGTCCTTTGTTTACTCTTTTTTTTTCCTAAGTTATATTCTTTGTATTTTTTTTACTTAATTTACTTTTTTTAATTTATAAATTATGTTTATTCTATTACAGTTGTCTCAATTTTTCCCCCTTTACTCCCTTCCACCCATTCCACCCTTGCCCCCCACTCCCAGAGTCAATTCCCACTCTGCTGTCCATGTCCATGGGTCATTCATACATGTTCCTTTTCTTGTCCCCTCCCCTTCTTTCCACCATTGTCCTCTTTCCTCATCCCCTCTGGTCACTTTCAGTCTGCTCCATGTTTCCTTGTCTGTGGTTTATTTTGTTCATTAATTTATTTTGTTGAATAGAGTCCACTTATAGGTGAGATCATATGGTATCTGTCTTTCATCAACTGGCTTATTTCACTTAGCTTAATATTCTCCAGTTTCATCCATGTTGTCACAAAAGGTAGCAGATCCATCTCTCTCTCTTTCTTTCTTTCTTAAATGCAGTTGATTTTATTTATTTTTATAAATGTCAAAGTTAATTATAAAATATTAAAAAAATTTAAAACGCTTATAAAGTCTCAGCAATTAAACCAATATGACACCAGCACAGAAATAATCAAGGAGATCAATGAAATATAATGAACATTCTAGAGACAAACATATATATCTGTCTAATAATATATGATTAAGTTGATATTTCAATTCAATGGGTAAAATAAGGCTTATTCAACAGATAAGGTGCATGGACCACTATTACTTCAAATAAAACAAATATAGAGCCCTACTTCACACATTATACAAGAAATATTCAGGTGAGTTAAAAATCAATATGTAGAATCTAAGGAGTTTTAGAAGAAAACAGAACTAATATTTTTCATGACCTGAAGAAAATTTTCAAACCCAGAAGCTATAAAGTAAATATTGACAATATGACTATAATAAACATTTAACTGTATAGTAATATACATACAAAAAATGTTAAAGGACAAGGAATAGAATACAAAAGTATTTGCAACACATCTAAAACATGGTTAATAGGATTTTTGGTTTTCTTTCTTGAAAAAAGTTTTACAAACCTTTAATCAATAAATGGATAAAGAATACCAAAAAGTCATTTAAAACTTTAAAAAAAAAATAGAAATAGGCAAGAAATATACAAAAAGAGGTTTAGTTTCAACAAATAATAAAGGAACAATTAAAATAACATCATTGTCATAATCAGATTACTGAGTATTAAAAATATTGGTAATATCAAGTATTGGCAACTCTGAAAAGAACTAGGTATTCATAGAAAGTTTTTCTTCATCGTAAAGCAGTCTCTTTAGCATATTTTGCAGTACTGGTTTGGTGGAGGTATATTCTTTTAGCCTTCTTTTGTCTGGGAAACTCCTTATTTCACCTTCCATTTTAATTGAGAGGCTTGCTGGGTAGAGCATTCTTGGTTGCAGGGCTTTGCTTTTCATTGCTTGGAATATGCCTTGCCATTCCCTTCTGGCTTGCAGTGTTTCTGTTGAGAAGTCAGCTTGTAGCCGTATCAGGGCTCCCTTATATGTTACTACCTCTTTCTCCCTTGCTTGCCTTAGGATTCTGTTTGTCTTCGATATTTGCCATTTTAATGATGATGTGTCTTGGAGTGGGCCTCATTGGGTTTCTCTTGAATGGGACTCTCTATGCTTCCTGGACTTGTGTGACTTTTTCTCTCATCCAGTTAGGGAAGTTTTCCATCATTACTTTTTCAAACAGGTTCTCTATCCCTTGCTCCTCCTCTTCTCCTTCTGGTATCTCTATGATACAGATATTACGTTTCAGGTTATCCTGCATTTTCCTCAGTACCTCTTCATTTTTTTTAGTCTTTTTTCATTTTCTTGCTCTTTCTGGGAGCTTTTTTCTACCTCGTCCTCCAGCTTGCTGATTCGGTCCTCAGCTTCATCTAGCCTGCTTTTGATTCCTTCTACTGTGTTCTTCAATTCAGAAATTGTATTCTTCATTTCCTCTTGTCTTTTGTTGATAGTTTCTATGTCCTTTATCATGCTAATATAGTTTTGCAGTAAGTTCTTCATAGCTTCCCTGCAGTTTTTGGTAATTCTCTCTGAGCTCACTGAGCTCATTGAGCTTCCTTAGAATAGTTGTTTGGAACTCAGTATCTGATGGTTTACTTGCTTCTGTTTAATTTAGTTCTCTTTCTGGGGATTCCTCCTTTCCCTTCGAGTGGAAGTTGTTTCTTTGTCTTCTCACTAATTGTGAGACTCTCCTGTTTTGGTTCTGATTCTTAAGTTGATCTGTCTTGATTTCCTGACTTTGTGGTGTGAACTTCTATGGTAGGAGACCAATGTTTTTACTTTCTGGATCTGCCTGTGATTATGTCAGATGTTGACTCTGTCTGACCTTAGGCAGTCCATTCGAGAGTTCCAGTAGTCTACTGTGGGTACCTGTCTCCTTCACCTGTTAATCTATTCTCTCTGCAGTCAGCAGGGCACCTTAGATAGCTCAGGGCAGGGCGAAGTCCCTCCAGGGGGCAGGGTTATTGGGTCTTTTCATGCTGCTGCCCTTTGGGAGAGGAGTCTGCCCTGGGATCCCACCGGCTACTCTCTTCATTCTCTCCCCAAAGCCTCTATCCCCAGTCTCTCCTCAAGGGTTGCCAGACCTCTCTGTGCCCCCTTTAGCCAGGGATCTACTGTCTGTGAACAGGCATCTTAGGCAGCACGGGGCAGGGTGGAATCCCTCCTGGGGGGTGGGGCTATTGGGTCCTTTGATGCTGGTGTCGCTCAGGGGGTGTGGTCTCTGCCTCAGCAAGGTGGCTGCTGCTACATTGGGGATGAGTCAGCACCGAGATCCCTCCAGCTACTCTCTCAGTTCTCTCCCCAAAGCCTCCTTCCCCAGTCTCTCCTCAGGTGTCTCTAGTCCTGCCTTTGCCAGAGACCAGGGTAAGTTGCTGCAAATAAAAATTTATGCTTTGGCCCTTTAGAAGGCTCTTTGCATCTCCAGCCGCCTGTCTCTGGCAGGGAGCTACCCTGCTGCTTTTCAGAGCTGGCTGTTTTCTGTGTACATTTTGGGCTCTGGCACTGTGGGCTAGAGATCCCCGCTTTTGGTTTAGACCCCGCTCTTCTCAGGGGCATCCCACTGGCCGTTTCAATATCTTTCTGGTGCTTCCACCTGTGGGTGCCCTGCCTGTCTTCTCAGGTCCGTACCGCACTTCTTACCAGTTAGATTGCACTAAAGCTGATTCTTCTGTCACCGAGGTTACAAGTCTCCTCTCTTGCTATTGTTCAGTTGTTTGTTCCAGGTGATTTCTCCACAGTTTAGTTGTAATTCCAGGTTGGTCCTGGGAGGAGGTTAGTGCGACTTCCACTCACTTCTCTGCCATCTTGACTCCTCTCCTCATCCTTTGTTTACTCTTAACTCTTTGACACCTTTCTCATGTCACCTTATTGTCTATAACCTTGAAAAAAGCACTTCTTCATTGGATCTATGGTGGAACTGCACCCACATAACTAAACTGAAATATACAATAAACACAAAGCAATACTGAATGTTCTCATTTAATTTTGTGACTACTAACTCTATTTTAAAGTATTTATTTTTAAATTATGTAAAAATATACATGACATAAAATTTATCATTTTAACCATCTTTGAGTGTAAAGTTCAGTAGCATCAAGTACACTCAAATTGTGGTAAAGTCATCACCACAATCCATCTCCAGAACTTTTTACAAACTGCAGAATTGAAATCCTCTACCCGTTAAGTAATAACTCCCCACTCTTCCCTCTCCCCAGCCTGAGGAAACTACTATTCTATCCTCTGTCCTTGCTGTTACAATGGAAATCATATTTAACATGCTAAAATCATAACATTTTAGTTTGAATTTATACCAGCTTAACGTAATTACATGTAAAACCTTTGCCTTTATACATTCATCCCTACTTTCTTTCCGTTATTAATGTCACTAACTACATCTTTACATTGTGTATACAAACACATAGAATAATATTGTTTTTTTAAATTAGTTTCTTAGATTATGTCAAAAAAAGTATAGTTCCAAACCCAACTTACAGTAAGACCACCTTATGTAATTGCCAGTGTAAATACACTTACCAATGATCTTTATTTTTTTCATACAGCTTTGAGATACTGTCTACTGTCTTTCAATTGAAACTGAAAGTCTTCCTTTAGTATTTATTGCAGGTGAGGTCCAATGATAACTCCCTAAACTTTTGTTCATCTAGGAACGTCTTAACTGCATCCACATTTTTGAGGGACAGTTTTGCCAGATATAGGATTCTTGATTAACAGTTTTTATCCTTCAGCAGTTTAAATACATCAATGCTTTGTCATCTAGTCTCCAAGGTTTCTGATGACAATCTGTTTATAATCTTATTGGGAATTTACTTATATGTGTTGGGTCACTTCTCTCTTGGTGCCCTCTAAATGCTGTCTTTGACTTTGGCTTTAAATTATTTGATTTTAATGGGTTTCAGTCCAGGTCTTTGAATTTATCCTGCTTAGAATTTTTTGAGTTTCTTGAATGTTTATATTTATGTTTTTCATTGAATTTTAAAAGTTTATTCACATTATTTCCTCAAATAATCTCTCTTCCCCTTTCTCTCTCTCCTTCAGAGACAAACACAATGTGCATATTGGTCCACTTGATGGTGTCTCAAAAGCCCTTTAGGTTCTGTTTACCTTTTTTCAATCTGTTTTCTCTCTGTATGTCAGGCTTGATCATTTCATATTCCATCCTATTATCACATTCACTGATTCCTCTGGCTGCTCAAATCTACATTTGAATCCCTCTACTGAATTGTTTTATTTCAGTTATTGTAATTTTAAGTCCCTAGGTTTCTTTTTAGTTGCTTTTTTGTATTTATTTCATTAATTATATTTCCATTTTGTTCATACATTGTGTCCTTTACTTTGCTCACATCTTGTTTTAGCTCTCTGAACATCCTTAAGACAGTTGTTTTAAAGTTTTTGCCTGGTAATTCTGCCAGCTGCTCTTTTGATTTATTTCTCTCCTTTGAATGTTCCCTACCTTCCTATTACTTGGTATGTCTTCTGATTTTGTTGTTGTTGTTTTCATTGAAAATTGAACATTTGAATATTAAAATTTGGTAACTCTGAAGATCAGATTCTCTCTTCTCTGGGGTTTACTGTTTTGTTTGTTTGTTTTTTGGTTTTGTTTTGTGTTGTTGTATAGTGTCCCTGTGCCAATGATGATTTAAAGTCTTCTCAGGTCTTTTTTGAGTTTGCACTTTTCCTGAATATACACAGTAACTTTCTAAATTACCCTGAATATGTGATTGCTTTCAAACATTGGAGTCCTTAAATAAATGACTCCCAAATAGGTAAAAAGAGAAAAATGAGTGGAGGAAATCTCTTAAATTGCATGGAAATCACTTCAGTTCTCGGGGTAGGTACTTATAACAATGGGGGCTAAGTGTGTAGCAATATCTTCCTCTCTGTCTGTAGCTCTGCAATTGGAATCAGTAATCAGCAATCAGAGCACAGATCCTTGGTATTTTGATGAACAAGATTCTTATTACCCACACTGGTTTCTGCAAGAAGCATGCAAGTTGCTCCAAGAATGTGTCCAGCTGCCTGCCAAGGGGCTGGTGTTGAGAATGGGTACCCACTACTGAACTAAGAGCTAGAGTTGACTGAAATTAATCACAATTTGCCATTTAAGCCTTCTCTTTAAGCATTCAATAGATTCTAGAGTTCCAAAAAATTTACATTAGATTCTGCCAGTGTAATTATTGTCTAGATGGGGAGACAGACTTCTGATGCTTCCTGTTCTGCCACCTTTCTTCCAACTCCTCTGTGACAACTAACTCTTAAATTGACTTGCACGTTGTACCAGGTCTTTCTCAAAAAAGCCCAGCCATTGTTAATATAATGACAACAGTTTCCATGATATCTCTGTAACTTGGCAGTCAAGGAAAGTGAATTGGAATGTGCATGCATGAACAATGATGACTTCACTGTACTAGTCACTGGGAGCAGTAGACACCATTGAGTGAGCATGTGTAACGTGTGGCCATCACATTCAAAATGACTGAGCAAGTAAAGCAATAAGTCTGCATCAAATTTTACATTAAGCTTGAACATAGCTCTGAGGAAACTATCTGGATGATTCTGAAGGCCACAGCTATGGGCGACCGGTGACTCGAAGCTTCATCACAACAACACACCTGCTCATGCATCACGTCTCATGCATAGTTTTTTGGCAACACATCCAATTACCCAGGTGACTCAGCCCCTGTACAGCCCAGATTTGATGCTCTGAAACTTTTGTCTTTTTCCAAAATTAAAGTCACCTTTGAAAGGGGAGAGATTTCAGACCATCAATGAGATTCAGGAAAATATGACAGGGCAGCTGATGGTGACTGAAGGAACTGTATGAGGTCCTAAGGTGCCTGCTTTGAAGGAGACAGAGGTGTCATTGTCCTATGTACAATGTTTTTTGTATATTATATTTTCTTCAATAAATGCCTCTATTTTTCATAGTACATGGCTGGATACTTTCTGGACAGACCTTTTACATAATTGATCCTATTGAATTGCCTCTGAACTCCCAGGTTGTATATATTCCAAATGATTTCAGCCATGTAAAGCTCACCTATAAATTATTAAATTATCAAGTTTGAGCAACACTCTTAGGTTTATTAGATAGCTCACATACTAAGGTACAGTAGAATTAGACTGTTTTTCTCAGTTCTGAAGGACAATTTATAGTGCAAAAATTAAATAATTTTTTTCTCTAAATAATGAGAATTGATTTCTTTATGGCCAATCAAACTTTTAAATTCCAGGAGAGGAACTTTGAAACAATGTTTTTTTTTTAAATCTTGTAATGCTTCTGAGTCCCCAAAGGTATAAAAGGTATTGTGCCAATTAAATTATAGAAACCAGTGTATATTTGGTTTAAACTTTTGCCCAAGTAAATGTTAATTCAGGGATCTTAAACTTTAAAGCAAAAGATTCTTCTCAATCTTTTTCTTAATAACATCTATAAAGAAAACATAGGGCTGACTTTTCATTGGAGAAATACTAAGTAACTTATACATAGGGGACCAAAGTTGTTTTTAAATTAAAATGTTCATTCTTTCTCTTTTAAATTAAGGTTTTAAATTGTCATCACTATGACAGTTAAAATTTTTCATTTTGTATATCTTTGTTTAAATTAAATTATAGAGAAAAAAGTCTGGAGATGAATATGTATGCATTTTGTTTTTAGAAACCCCTAACAGACTTCTTTTTTGCCTTCACTATCAAAACACATAGAAGTAAATTTAGTGTCCACTTGAAATGATTTGCTTAGTTCTGGTCATTACTAGCTTTTCTTAATATCTTTGGCAGTAGTCTCTTTCCAAAGATGAGCAATGTCAGTTTTGGTGAACTTTGAAATTGTTGCCCATATACAATTTTCCTGGAAGCCCTGTAAGTATCACAGTTCTTTACTGATCTACCCCATATAATTTTTTTTTTGCACAAAAGAATTATTGAAAGTGACCAGTTTCACTAAAGACCAGAATGCGAAAGAATGTGTAACCCTGGATGCTGGCACTTATGTCTAGAGGGACATTCTGACTCTAAGGAGGAAGTTTGACTACCTTCATTTATAGAAACATTTAATGCCACAAATATGTCTCCCAATTTTTGGATCACTTCAACATTAACTATAAAGGCCAGCACTGGCTCAGAGATCATTTAGTATTTCCTGCAAACCTTCAGTGCTACCTCTCTTTCTTCCTCTTCTCAAAGCAATATTACCAAAAGGGAAAATTAAATAAATACTTTGGGTGTCTCAGGCAAATTTACACAGAAAATAATACTTGATGACACCCACTGACAAGGCTTAACCTGTTTGCATTTATTTCTCTTTCTCTCTAATGACTTATTATTTAGCTTTTCTTACAGTATATGTGGTTACTTATTCCTGTATCAAACATCGGATTTTTTTCCTTAACTTTCATTTCAAAAACTTAAAAAAACAGTTTCTGTACTTGCGACTTGCCAACTTTTATGGACTAAATGTTTGTGTCTTCCCAAAATTCATATGTTGGAACCCTGCTTTTCAATGTGATGGTATTAAGAAGTGGGGCCTTTGGAAAGTAATTAAGATTAGCTGAGGTCATGAGGGTGGAACCTCTGCTGTGTTCTTGGTCAAGTGAGTGGACAACCTGTAATCTGGAAGAGTGTTGTCACTGGCACCCAGCCATGATCTCGGCCTTCCATCATCCAGAATTGTGAGAAATCAATTTCTGTTGTTATAAGCCACCTGGTCTATGCATTACAGCAGTCTGAACAGACCAAGACAGCACTGAAGCCACCTCGAGTCCACTGTGTTTCATCTTTTTTACTTCCATTTGCACTTTTCCTCTCGGACTTGCCTTTGATCAGACACAACTGAGTGGAGGCAAAGCCGTTAAGCGGCATATCCTGCTTTCTTAGTTCTCACCTAAAAGGCCTACATGAAGCTGTTTACCTCTGTATCTCTCTGCCCTCAGTTCAAAAAGAAATGTATAGCTACTTCCATTTTAGCCTTGAGTATGAGCTGTACTCTCCAAATCTGTTTTACTGTTTACAGTTAACAAGGCTGTATTTTGATCTGCACCAAGCTTTTTGACTCTATGTTTATAATTGATGGGATCTTATAAGGGAGATCAGGTAATTGGTTAGCATCCCACACATTTCTTAACAGTTTGGAATAGTGCATATAATTCTATGTCAGTTATTCAGTGTTTATCCTAGTTTATGCAAAGATGTTCTGCGACTAATCACTTATTCACTATGATTTGGATTCTGTGTCTTGATCACTGGTTTAAGCTCAAAAGATAAGACAAAATATCACCCTTCTTACTCTGCTTCCTTTTACACCTGTCTGAGCCTGTTTCCATAACTATCAGGGGTAATCAGTGTGGAAGAACTAAGGTGTAGCTACATTTTGGGGAACATCAGGAGAGCCTGGCTTGGTACAGTAGGTGGTGGCCAAGACATGATGGTTAAGGTTTATATTGTCTAATGAACAATCTATTCATCATCTTTAACAACCAGGAAGATTCTAGTTAATATAAGGGTTAGAGGGAATAAATTTAAAGCAGCAGGCTACATCAAAGTAGGTAATAGGATAGAGAGAATGGTGACAATCAGGATATGAGAAGGACTCCTTTCTGCAGTGCCTGTCTCCCTAATGCTGTCTCTACAGTATCAGATGTCTCTACAGCATTAGAGACACACATAAGGAATCAGAAATATATACAGAAAAATGCACACAGTGACGTACACAAAGACATTCACAGATAAACACAGTCACTCACAAAGACACACAAACATAATTGATTTTTCTCTTTGGGACTATTGCTTGTACTGTATACACTCTATCCATTGCCATCACCAGAAAAGGACTAGGACTGAGGCAGGTCTGCCCTGGCATGGTGTGGAATGTGTGGATTCTTGACTTCATGCAGGAAAGATTTCACAACATAAGTCCAGGTGATTTTGAGAGCACATTTATTGAAGCTGGGGACAGTTAAACAAAGGAAGAATTAAGAGAGAAGAGGCAAGATCATAGTAACAACGAGCCTAGGCCGAGCTGCATTGGTTCTTTGGAAATATGAAGGAGATCAAGCTTAGACAAGGCTGCTTTGGCCCTTTAGAAAGAAAGTCACAGAGACAGAAGAAGTGAGCCAGCTGGGCTGTGTGGGCTCAGGAAACAAGATGCAGAGGCAAAAGGTGGGCCCTTTGAGTCCAGTTCAGGGTGTTAGCCTGAGACAAGTTGCCATTGTCCACTGCTCCCCTGGTTGCAAATCTCATGGAAATCCTTGGGGCTTAGGAGAAAGAAAGCAAAGATACACACCTCAGGAAAGAAGTTGTGGGGGAGTGCAGAAGTACTTCAGGGTGAGCACACACGGGGACCTTTGTCTTAAGGGTTTTTATAAGTTTCCTAAAGGTGAGAATTTATGGGAGGTCTCAGGGGAGGATCTCAATAGACTATGCATCTGTTTTCCAGGTATGGCCTTTAATATGCTGATTCATCAAATAAGTGTAGAGGGTCAGGGTTATTCTCTGGTCAGTTTTACCTTCAAAGAATGTCACTGAAGAAGGACTGGGACCAAGGCAGTCTGAAATGTGTAAACCACTTGCTCCTAATTGTCTTTGGTTAGGGAACATAAAACCTTACAATTTATTATATGGCTGTAAATTGTTCGACTTTGTTTAGCTACCTGTCTCCATTTTCCCATTCCACTTGCCAAGGAATTTTCCTAGCTTCTTTTTACCCTGCCTCATTACCAGAGCTGGAATTACAACTGAACTATGGAGAAATCACCTGGAACAAACATATGAACAACAGTGAGAGAGGAGCCTTAAAAAATTGGACAGACAGAGAAGTTGGCTTTACCACAACCTAACTGGTAAGGAGAGTGGTAGAGACTTGAGAAGGTGGGCTGGGCGCCCATAGGTGGCAGCACCAGAAAGATATTTAAATTGCCAATTGGATCCCCCTGAGAAGAGTGTGGTCTGAACCATAGGTGGGGATCTCCAACCTAGAGCACCAGAGCCCAAAATGTACACAGAAAACAGCCAGCTGCGAAAAGCAGCAGGGTTGCTTTCTGTCAGAGATGGGCAGCTGGAAATGCAAAGAGCCGTTTAAAGGGCCAACACATAAATTTTTATTTGCAGCTACTTACCCTGGTCTCCAGCTAAGTTGGGGGCAGAGTAGGCTGGAGCTACCTGAAGAGATACTGGGGAAGGACACTTGAGGAGAGAACTGAGAGAGTAGCCTGTGCAGTCTTGGTGCTGACTCCTCCCCCATATGGCAGCAGCCATCTTGTTCTGACAGACCACTCCCCTGAGTGGCAGCACTGTGAGAAGACACAGTAGCCCCACCCCCAGAAGGCTCAGCCCTGGTCCAGTGGTGTGCAAGCCAGACTGCTGAGAAGAGAGTGGCGGTCACAGATAGTAGATCTCTGGCTGAAGGGTATGCAGAATGGTTTAGAGATGCTTGAGGAGAGTCTGGAGACAGAGGTTTTGGAAGACAACTGAGAGAGTAGACAGTGGGATCCTGGTGCTGACTCCTCCCCCATACGGCAACAGCCATCTTGCTCAGGCACACCCCCACCCCTGAGCAGTAGCACCATGAAAGGACACAATAACCCCGCCCGCTAGAAAGACTTGGCTCTACCTTGTGGTGACTAAGCCTAACTGTTGAGTGCAGAGTGACTATATTAACAACTGAAGGAGATAGCCACAGACAGTAGATTTCTGGAAGTCTTGAAAAGACTACATAAGGTCAAACAGGGTCAACAGCTGACAGCATCAGAGGCAGATCCAGAAAGAAAAAAAACGGTGGTCTCTTACCGTAGAAGTTCACACCACAAAGTCAGGAAATCAAGACAGATCAATTGAAGAAGCAGAAGCAAAAAGGAAGAGTTTCACAAATAATGAGAAGACAAAAAACAACCCCCAATTGAATGAAAAGGAGGAATCCCCAGAAATTAAACTAAAGGAAATAGAGGCAAGTAAACTATCAGATATTGAGTTCAAAACAATGGTTCTAAGGAAACTCAATGAGCTCAAAGAGAATGACCAAAAACTACAGAGAAACTACAAAGAACTTACTGCAAACTATATCAGCACAAAAAGGACATAGAAACTATCAATAAGAGGCAAGAGGAAATGAAGAATACAATTTCTGAATTGAAGAATACAATAGAAGGAATCCAAAGCAGGCTAAATGAAGTAGAGGACTGAATCAGTAGGCTGGAGGACAAGGTAGATAAAAGCTCCCAGAAAGAGCAGGAAAATGAAAAAAGACTAAAAAAAAAAAATGAAGAGATGTTTAGAGAAATATGGGACAACCTGAAACATAATAATAACCATATAATAGGGATAAGAAGAAGAAGAGGAGCAAGGGATAGAGAACCTGTTTGAAAAAGTAATGATGGAAAACTTCCCTAATTGGAGGAGAGAAAAAGTCATACAAGTCCAGGAAGTACAGAGGGCCCCATTCAAGAGGAGCCCAATGAGGCTCACTCCAAGACACATCATCATTAAAATGGCAAATATCAAAGACAAAGAGAGAATCCTAAAGGCTGCAAGGGAGAAACAGGTAGTAACATCCTAGGGGGCCCTAATACAGCTAGCAGCTGACTTCTCAACCAGAAACTCTACAAGCCAGAAGGGAATGGAAAGAAATATTCCAAACAATGAAAAGCAAATGACTGCAACCAAAGCTGCTCTACCCAGCAAGGCTCTCAATTAAAATGGAAGGTGAAGTAAAGAGTTCCCAAAAAAAAGAAGGCTAAAAGAATATACACCTCTACCAAACCAGCACTACAAGATATTCTACAAGATGTTTTTAAGATGATGAAGAAAAAGAGTGAGAAAGAAAGCAACACAGGTGCAAAGGGAAAAAATGAATAACTACCTATCAATAATAACTTTAAATGTAAATGGACTAAGTGCTCCAATCAAAAGACATAGGGTAGCTGAATAGATAAGAAAACATGGCCCACACATATGCTGCCTACAAGAAACACACCTCAGAACAAAGGACCTACACAGACTGAAAGTAAAGGGATAGAAAATAATATTCCAAGCAAATGGACAGGAAAAAAGGTCAGGGTCAATACTTATATCAGACAAAATAGATTTCAAAACAAAGGGCATAGAAAGAGACCTAGAAGGACACTTTATAATACTCAAAGGAAGAACCCATCAAGAAGACATAAACATTGTAAACCTATATGCACACAACATAGGAGCACCCAGATATATGAGGAAAATTGTGGAGGACTTCAAGAAAGAGATATACAGCAACACACTGATAGTAGGGGATTTTAACACCCCGCTGTCAAAAATGCATAGTTCTTCCAAACATAACATCGACAAGGATATCGTAGGACTGAACTCAAGATGGATAAAAGACTTAAAGATAAGTTGCAACACCATAAAATTCCTAGAGGAGAACATAGGCAGGAAACTCTCAGATATCCCAGGCAGCAATAATTTCACTGCTATGTCCCCTAGAGCAAGAAACAAAAAGGAAAGAATAAAAAAATGGGACTTCATCAACGTAAGTAGTTTCTATACAGCTAAAGAAAATATCAGCAAAATGAAAAGGGAACTGACCATATAGGAAAGTGTATTTACTAATAATACCTCAGACAGGAGTTTGATTTCCAAAATATATAAAGAACTCACATGACTCCACACCAGGAAGACAAACAATCCAATTAAAAAATGGGCAAAGGACCTGAACAGACACTTCTCCAAGGAAGACATACACAGGGCCCAGAGACATATGAAAGGATGCTTAGCATTACTAGCCATCAGAGAAATACAAAAAACCACAGTGAGATACCACTTCACTGGTCAGAATAGCCAGCATAAACAAATCAACAAACAACAAGTGCTAGCCAGGTTGTGGAGAAAAGGGAACTTTAATGCACTGTTAGTGGGAATTCAGACTGGTTTAGCTACTGTAGAAAACAGTTTGGAATTTCCTTTGAAAGCAAAAAATGGAACTGCCTTTTGACCCAGCAATTCCACTCCTGGGATTATACCCAAAGAACCCCAAAACACTAATTCAAAAGAACCTATGCACCCCAATGTTCATAGCAGCATAATTGACAATAGCCAAGTGCTGTAAGCAACCTAAGTGCTCATCAATAAATGAGTGGATCAAAAAACTCTAGCACATTTACACAATGTAATACTATGCACCAGAAAGAAACAAAGAGCTACTACCCTTCGAGACAGCATGGATAGAACTGGAGAGCATTATGCTATGTGAAATAAGCCAGGGTGTGAAATATGATCTCACCTATAAGTGGAACCTAATCAACAAAACAAATAAGCAAGAAAAATATAACCAGCAACATTGAAAGAAAAAAGAAACTGACAGTAAGGAGAGGGTAGGAGGGAGGTGGATAACAGGGAAAAGAAGGGGAAGAGTTAAATCAAGGAACATGTGTAAAGGATACATGGAAAAAGCCAAAGTGGGGAAGGATTGGGATTAGGAGTTGGGGGTAGGGGGGTCAGGGGAAAGTGGTGGTAGCAAAGTGAGGATAAATGTATTTGATCAATAAAATAAATAAATAAATAAATAAATGAAATGTAGAGTGAAATGATTATAGGGACATGAAGGAATGATCTGGAAATACCCTCAGGATGCAATAGATATTCATTCAATTCTAAATAAGTGAATTGCTTTTTGTTCTGGATTCTATGCAAAGATCCAAGTATATCATGTGTATCAGATAAAAGACATTGTCTTTATGCTCTTGCAATTTAGGGATTAGAGGGGAATTATAAAACTTTTTTTTAATAAAATAAAGGAAGTGGGGCTTCAGGTCTAGATGGTGAGAGAGGTAAACATGGCTTGCCTCCTCACACAACCACATCAAAATTATAACTAAATTATAGAACCACCATCAATGCAGCACTCCGAACTGCAGCTGCAGTTCCGGCTCAGTACTAGTACTCAGAACAGTACTAGTAGAAATTGATTTGAATGTCTGACAACTACAGAATTGAAGAAACCATATTGATCTAGGAGGGGTGCAGAGGCAGAATGGGCCGGTCCCACATAAATGTGTGGTGGATAAAAATTCAGGAGAGATGTCTTGGGAGCGAGGAGCCCCAGCCCCATACCAGGCTCCTCAACCCAGGGTACCAGTGCCAAGAAAATAAGTCCCCACAACTTCTGGCTGCAAAAATCAGTGGGGATTGAGTTGGTGGAAGAAACATTGGAGTCCCAAGCAGTTCCTCTTAAAAGAACCCACACACAAACTTACTCAGGCTCACTCCTTCTGAGCTCTAGCACCAGGGTTGCAGCTTAAAAGGCACCAGTGGCATACAGGGAGGAACTGAAGTAACTGGCATCAAAGCAAGAGCTGGGGGAACAGCCACCTCCCAGACAAAAGGGCAGGCAGAGCCACAAAACCTGCAGGCAGGTGCCACATCTGAGACTCCGTCAACCTGGCTAACACTGTTCCACCTTGGGGATTCCCTGAGGTTCCGTCCCACTCAACTTACAGTTGTTAACAGTAGCTTTTTGATATGGATAGCTGGTCTTAGATCAAGCTTCATAACTTCTGGAATCCTTTCAAACAAGCAGTAGCTGGCCTCATTGAGGCCCCAGCCCCTGTACCTTTTGCAAAGTGGCCCCAGGCACAGTACTAGCAGCAGCCAGATCAGTTTCACAGCTTGGCTTTGCCTGGTAATCTACAAGCCCAGCACAAGTAGCAGCCTCCTCAGATTTCTCAATAGCTCAGGCAGAGTGGCCCTAGGCAAAACACAGGTGGGGGCTGACCTTGCCCTCCACCACCTGTGGAAATCCCCAGGGTCTGTGCATCCACTGGAGAGCTACAGATCACTTTAGATCACTGTCACCATGCTTCTACAGAGCTGATCCTCCACGGAGGGCAGAGGTGGTAAGTGGTCACAGCCAATCCTTGTAACTGACTAGCCTGGGTAAATCCCTTCCATTAATCTGCCAACAACAACCAAGGCTCAACTGCAAGAGGGCAGTGTGTGTACTCAGCCCACACAAAGGGCACACCTCAAATACCCAGCTTGAGTGATAGGGGAGGCTGTGCCACGGGATCCTACGGGACACCTCCTCCATTAGGCAACACTACTAAGACATAGAGTCATAGTAGCTCTACCTAATACATAGAAACAAACACAGGGAGGCTGCCAAAATGTGGAGACAAAGAAAAATGGCCCAAATGAAAGAACAGTTCAAAACTCCAGAAAAAGAACTAAACAAAATGGAGATAAGCAAACTTTCAGATTCAGAGTTCAAAACACTGGTTGTAAGGATACTCAAAGAATTTAGTGAGTACCTCAGCAGCATAAAAAAAATCCAGTCAGAAATGAAGAATACACTAATTGAAATAAAGAACAATTTACAGGGAAACAACAGTAGAGTGGATGAAGCTGAGAATTAAATTGATGATTTGGAACATTTGAAAGCAAAAAAACAACCAGTCAGAACAAGAAGTAAAAATGATACAAAAATAATAAGGATAGAATAAGCAGCTCCAGGGACAACTTCAAGTATTCCAACATTTGCAAAGTAGGAATGCCAGAAGGAGAAGAAAAAAGCAAGAAATTGCAAATCTATTCAAAAAAATAATGAAAGAAAACTTCCCTACTGTGGTAAAGGAAATAGACATGCGAGTTCAGGAAGCACAGAGAATCCCAAACAAGATGGGTGCAAAGAGGCCCTCTCCAAGACACATAATAATGAAAATGCCAGAGGTTAATGATAAAGAGAGAATCTTAAAAGCAGCAAGAGACAAGTTGTTAGTTACCTACAGGGAAATTAAAAATAAACTTTGCAATCTAGAAGGGATTGGCAAGAAACATTCAAAGTCATGTAAAGCAGGGACCTATAGTCAAGATTGCTTTAACCAACAAAGATATCATTTAGAATCGAAGAGCAGATAAAGAGCTTCCTTAATGAGAAAAAAAATAAAGAGGTTCATCATCACCAAACCAGTATTATATGAAATATTAAAGTGACTTATTTAAGAAAAGATCAAAACAATGAACAATAAAATGGCACAAATATATACCTGTCAACAACTGAATCTAAAAAATAAACTAAGCAAAAAAGAACAGAGACAGGATCATGGATACAGAGAGCATTTGATAGTTGCTAGATGGAAAGGGAATTTAGAGGAATGGGTGAAGAGGTGAGATGATTAAGAAGTACAAATATGTAGTTACAGAATAATCATGGGGATGTAAAGAATAGTAAAGGAAATGGAGTAGCCAAAAAACTTATGCACATGACCCATGGACATGAACAATTGTGTGGGGATTGCCTGAGGGAATGGGGATTACTGGGTGGAGAGAGGCAAAGAGGGGAAAACTGGGACAACTGCAATATTAAAATCAATAACATTAAGTAAGTAAGTAAGTAAATAAATAAATAAATAAAAGAAATGAAGCTCTTCTGGTCCCAGGCAAAGCAGGAGCCACGGGCTTTTGTGCAGATATGGCTGAGTACAAGAGCTACAGCGAGCACAGAGTCCTGAAAATGGCACAGAAACAACATCAAAAAAACTCAGTTACAAAGATGTGAATCTCCTGGGGTGGACTTCAAGTTTCTGAGGAACATGTGCTTTGCAAAGAAGCACAGCAAGAAGGGACTGAAGAAGATGCAGACCAACAACATTAAGGCCATGAGCACATGTACCGAGGTGATCAAGGACCTTGTAAAGTCCAAGGATATATCCCAAAGGGTGGCAACCACAAACTCAGTCTGCTTGCCTATATTTCTCACCCTAAGCTTTGGAAATGTGCTTGTACTCACATCACCAAGGGTCTCAGGCTCTAACAGCCAAAGGCCAAGGCCAAGGCCAAGGTTCAAACCAAGGCCCAGGCTGCAACTGCAGTTCAGGCTCAGGCTGCAGCCCAGGCTCAGGTTCTCACAGGTGCCCAGGACCCCACCCAAGTTCCATAATAAAGGCTTCTGTCGGCAGATGTGAGAATGGAAGGACTGGTATGACCTCCAGGCTACTGTGTATGTGGGGCTGGTGTCCTTGGCTATTTGTACAAATGAACCTGAGGCAGAAAAATACATACATACATATATAATTAATTAATGAAGGAAGGAAGAAAGGGAGAAATGGAGGCATGGAGGGAGGGAGGAAGGAGTGAAGGGAGAAGGGGGAAACTAGTATTATTAGGTTTCAGCAATTAGCATATATCTTTCTCTTGTTAGGTTTTTTTCCCTACTAATCTATTCTTATTACACAAAAAGTAAAAACTAGCATTATCATCTGCCTAAATATAATCCTTTTGAAATGCAAAGTAATTGGATAATGTGTGACATCATGTGGGACAAAAATGTCACTTATATTTAACCAAACTTTTCACAAACAAATAAAATAATGTGACTACACTATAAACTAATCAGTGTAGTCTATTGCTTGCTTTCTAAATCAAGTAATATTTACATGTAGCACAAATTAACACATTAGCTCACAAGAGTCCTCCAAATGAAAGATTTGCTGCTTGATTTAATCTGCTAAGTGATTGTAAAACAACTGTTACCTTTAATGTTATAAATAAAAAAATACAATTACTTGCAATAATCTACCTTATGTTTATGTAAACTGGAGATAATTAACATCTACTTAAGGGATCATAAGGATTATAAAAGATTATGCTGATACTCTTTGAAACTATAATTATCACTTTCCATTAATAACAACATAAGTTTACACACATCTATTTCTCTGCCAATTACCTATAACTGAGATAATAATCCATGGGATAAGTGGATTTTTGTTGTTGTTATTGTTAAATCCCATACAGCTTCTCAATACCTACATTTTAATTTTATTGTGTAAGTTCATTGGCTGGTTATGTACTAACTACAGCGAGAACAGATTTTTCATTAAGAATCAGCCCTTGTTTCTAGGTTGAGGCAAACAGAAAGCAGTCCTGGGGATCCCAGTACTTGGGAAGGCCCAACTGTTCAAAAGAGTAGGATGTCCAGTGGCTCTTAAAAAGGCATGTGGATGTGTTCACATGATAGTAATTCAACTAACCTCAAGAGAGGTGAGCTCATCAGTATCAGCTTCCTTTAGAACCCATGTTTGAATTATAAACATTTACATTTACATTGATACTCAAGTCACCATTGTCTGTAAATAAATAAGGGTTTACAATGTAAAGCTGATAAGAATTAATCATTTAGCAAATTCTTCCCTTGAAACAATTATTCAAACAATGAATTCATACGGTCTCTCCATAGCAAAAGGAAAGTCTGGGATGATCATAATGGATTATAGTAAACACTAAAGGGATGAATAATGATAAATTCCTCAGCATTGGTTGAAAAGAGAAAATTGGCTGAATAAAGACCTGTTTGTGGTATTTTCAATAATTTGAGGCAGTAGGCCAGATTTTTGCAGCTAGAGAATACAAAGTGTTATTAGGATATTAGTCTAGAGGAACTACTGTCAGGGGATGTAGATGTAGCCCTGAGGACAGATGAATACAGAGAGGTTCCTGTCATCTCTGCAGAGGGCTGTCACTTTAGTGAGAACAGTAGTGTGCTAGGTGGATTATTACTAATCCTTAAAACAGTCCTTATATTGAGAGTATTGTAGATGAAGAAATAGGCCCATAGATCAAACTAATGGTCTCGCATATATGATATGGCCCCATTCAATTTGAGTGTTCTTTCTGTAGTACATAGTATCTTTTGATAAATTCTGCCTAAATCTCAACTAATTTCTGTACTTATGTATATGTACTGGGCATTTGTAACCTTTTGACTGTAGTGTTAATATTCAATCCCATATTTCTAATAGTGCCCTGATCTCCCTTTGGGGTACTCTTTTATTTATATATAATCTTGGAGATAAAATTCCTCCCATTCCTGTCCTTTCATGGAAGGAGGGAGAGGTCATATTTCATACATACATTAGCTTAGAAAAGTGAATCTTTCCTTGTGGGACTTAGAATCTTGGGAAAGTGATGCTAGCGGTAGTTGGGGGCTGATTGTCCACAGTGGGGTTCAGGTCAGATTGCTTCCATTGGTTTGCCTTTGTTGCCCTTGCCCCCAAGGATCCTTGATTCCTATCTGTTACCCAAGACTAGTTTCTAAGCCTCCTTTGATCCAGTTGAGTTTATATAGTCTTCCAGTACGTTCCCCTTTTGTGTAGGCTGGTCAGAGTTGGGAACTTCTTCATCTCCTTGTCTAAAGCAAAAAGCAACAGCAGGAAAATAGATAAAATCTTAAAAATCAAGGGACAATTTCATTAAGCAAAAGTCACATGTAAATTTCTTCATATAAAATTCCTCAATAGATAATAAATGACAACAAAAAAGCAAGTAAATTCAGAGACTTTAAGGATTAGCTTTACAAATCCAGAGCCAAAACCACTAAAGGGAAATTTTCCAAATGAACAGAATGAGCACATCAATATACTTCATATTTTAAGTTTTTGACTCTCCAAAGATATTTCTAAAACTTAATTTGACATTTGGTATTTAATATTTGATCTCCCTACTTTAGTATCTTCCTTTTAGTTCCTGCCTCACTATTTAATAGCATCATTGCTCTCTTGGCAATACATTTTTTAACAAAAAAAACCTTGCTTATATAAATAAAATCTAGACCCTTTAAATAAAGTCCACATGATTGAAAATGCCTTCAGTATGTATATAACAATATACATTGGAGTCAGAATAATGATTTTGGTTTGAGATGAATGAATTTCAAGAGTCCTGGTAATATCCTCCTATACACATTATTAAGAGTTTGGCTTATAAATATATGTGAGGAACTTCTCTTCCTAAGGCATTTGAGATGAATAAATTTTAATGTGGGATCCAGGGTGCTGTTCAGGACAAACCTGGAGAAACAGTTTATTTCATAACTTTTGTCTCTGCTTTTTATGGTTTAAAGAGTGATTTTAGTACATAACTTCATTTGGGATCACCATCACGACTGGTAGAGGAAAAAGTTGTTGAGAATTTTCTAGAATCTGGCAGAGGAAAAACGAAAATCCCTTCTGAGGGAATAAAACCTTAAAATGCTTAAAATCCCCACCTTCTGAGCATGAATAAATGTTTGGGATTAACTCTTTTATTATTGGCTTTAACATTTAATTTTGTGTGTGTGTGAAGTCATCCTAAAATTATGGTATACATTTCTCTAGTTTCAGAGGCAAAGTATCTTTTTCTACATTCAGTTTCAGAAAGTTATTTAAGGAAACTATAATTTGATATCTCTAGTAAATCTTGAAGGACTAAAGGGCCTTAATCAGATTTTGGTTTTCCACAACTGATTTTCCTTCTTTCTTCCTTTTATCTTATTAGTAGAGAAAAAAGGAATAAGCATGCAAACCCTTGGAGTCAAATTGGCTGGGTTAAAATTACTTTTATTATTTACTAGCCATGTGATCTCTGCCATTTTAGTTAATTTCTCTGTCTCAGTATCTTACTTGTAACTCAGTGTATGTAATTTATAAGATTATTCTCAGTATCTTACCTAAAACTCAGTATATCTAACTTATAAGATGATTCATTCACTTAATATTTATGAGCACATATTATAACCTATTTAATACTGGATAATAGGAACATAGAAGTGAAAAAAAGAGGCAAAAATTATGAGCCTCATGGAACTCACATTTTGTGGGTAATAGCTAACAACTATTCAATACATACAGAGTTCCGGGCATTGTTCTAAATAAGAAATATAGATGTATACATTTTCACTTAATCTTGTCAGCCACTTCATGGGACATATAAAATAGATATTTCTATTACTTTAGACACAGAATCACTAAGTAACTTGCTTGAAGACCACACAAGATTGAAAGAAAAATATAAAAGACTCAGAGAAGTACCTGTCATAAAGGACTTACTAGGTAGATAGATGGATAGATAGACAAATAGATATTAGTTCTTATTTATTTTTTCTATATACATATGTTTTCTTCCCAAATGTAATCTTATTGAAATAATATAAAATATATAAAGCAAAAATAAGAGCCTTGGTAATATCCTCCCATACATTCTGTTAAGAGTTTGGCTTATAGTTTATTTGATGAACTTCTCTTCCTAAGGCATTTTTGAAATTAAGTAATATAATATAATATAATTAATATACAAAAATTTGGTTACAATCAGTATTTGCTCAGAAACATCAAATGGTTTTTAATATTAAACAAAATCACCAATAGATAAGTATATTGCAGAAAGGACTGTATCAGGAATATTCAGGCAATTCAATAATTGGAATTACGGCTTTTTTTCCCCTTCACCTTAGCCTGAGAACAATCATATGAAATATCTCTTTTCTCTGCAGTACAGAAAAGAAGACTCTATTATGCCTAATTGGATTGACTGCCAACCAACTGCAAACTTTAAATATAACTATTTATTTAGTATAACAAGACACTTCAGGGCATATGCTCATTTTTATGTATGAAGAGTCACAATCATAACTCTCCTGGAGCTAAGAGAATTATTCTCTACATCTTTTTACACATTTTAAAACAAAATTTCTAGAGAACCTAGCTCCAATTTTTTTTCTTTTTTCTTTTTGATTCATACCAACTAAAAGGCTCTAAATCTCATTTTATAGAAATTAGTGTTTTGCTATTGTAATTATCAAGGAAATAGTTTTGGTAAAGTGATTAACTAATAAAATTTTCTTCAGTCTTTCAAACCAGTGTTTAGTGGTATATTCCTATGTTTTAAGTAAGTAAAAGCTTATTGAATAACCATAAATAAAACTAAAATGTGGTCTTTCAAGGTGAGATTATACTTAATTGATGCCAGATGAACCTACACAGGACTGTGTACAAATGTGAACTATTATATTCCAGAAGTTACCTGGTCAGAGAGAGGGTATAATTTTGGGCAAAATAGGGTAAGTTTAATAAGGGATATACATAGCAATCTGGACAGAGAAAAAATTTCAGAACTTCCATTAATAAAATTTTTAGTATAAAAATTGGAAAGACTTAAGACTTTTCTAACATTTATGTTACTAGAGAAAGAAATAGCTAAATAAAGATTCTTATGAGTAAATTTGCATTGAAGATAAGTGTAAGTAAAGATAAAATGGAGATGATGTCTCTCTTATTCCAACATACTCATCATCAGCCACATTGACAGGTAGAACAATGATTACCTAATATATCTATTAGGAAACTCTTTAAAAAGTGAAATTATGAGAAAGACCATTTGAAGTGTGGATTTATGCCTACATCATTAGTGATGAATCTCATCCTAGATGCCTTTTGTGCCTTAAGGTATATGACGTATACTCTGTATGTATAACATTCACTTACATGTGTATTAGGAGTACTTCTTCACGTTTTTCTCCCTAACAATAAAAATAATTTGGAGAACACTGATCCTGTGAAGAAAATAACCATTCTGCTTCTTTACTGAAGGATGAATTTATTAGAGGGAGGTACCATGTACACTAGAGACTGCAAACACATTTTCTCCAAGCCAAATCTGGTTTGCAGAAGTGTATTATGCCTTTACGCAGTGTTATTTTCTCCACTTATTTGCTTACTTTTAAAACTTGCAAGACTGTACATTTTAAATACAGGATTTTTTTTCTCTCTTGAAAAATTCTGCCAATAAAATACATGCTTTTCTACATGGGAAACATCTTCCCACTTTAGTCAGAGAATATTCTCTCAGGTTCCCTATGATTTCCTCTAGTTTCTCTAGTTTTGTACTCAAACCACTCCATTTATTAATGTCCATGTATGTATTTGAGTCTCAGAACTTCGGTATAAATGCTGGCTCTGGTATAGACAGGTAGCTGTCCCATAAAGATTCAAACTATCCCACACTAAGGAGTAGAGTGAGTATTGGAATGTGGCTGCTGAAGCTAACATCCCTTCATTTCCCTTTCATCTACTAAGCCTTGTGACTAGTTCTATCAAAAGAATATGAATGGCAGTGACATATGTCCCCAAAAGCCTGCTTTTTTGCTGCCACTGACTGACTGCAGAGAAGACCCTAGCAGAGACTAATAACATCAGAAGGTAGAAGTCTGGTACTTGAATTACCTCACCGAGGGCTTTCTGCAGACAAGGAACACATTACACACTTCCACTGTGATAAGCCAGGAAATTTTGGGGTTTATTTGTTGCAGCACAATGACCAACATAGACTAATATTCATAAAATACTTGTAATATATGCTGATTAGTTTACAAAGCATTTGGATTAATTACAATGCTTCTTAAAGTGTTTTAAACTAGGATCCTGATTTTATTCCTTTTTTTGGTTAAAATAGTTTTTTAAATGGGATCTTGATTGCATATGGTTAATCTCATTTGCAAGGATTTCAAACACTTAAAATATTTTCACTTGTTATTACTATTGTAGAAGTGATACCCTGTGGCAAGGATTCCAGGAACACTAGAGTGGGAAATACGGCCTAAATATCCCCCAAAGAAGGTATAACAGTGATTACTCCAAATGGCAATTACTTACTAATAAGTGATTAGTCATTAGAAAAACAGCACCTCGAACTCTATCTTACAATTCCCAAAATCATTACCTCTTTAGTCACAGGGTTCCCAAACAGTCTGTAAGTGATGTGATTAATCCTGTTATATGACTACATAGGAATTTCATGTAATGTGTTCAACATTTCATCAGCATTGCCTGAAAAAAGATTTTACTAACAATTTCTTTATTTGCTAGAAAATCTGAATATAATCTTGGAAAGAGTATTACAAGGTAATCATGACTCTAATGCACTTTTAAAGTCAGGGCAAAGAAGAGGGAGGACCACAAAAAGGAGAGAATATATGTGTGTGTGTATGCACATGCGCGCATGTGCGTGTGCGTGTGTGTATGTGTGTGTGTATATGTGTGTGTATATATATATATATCAAAAATCCCAGACTTTATTTATAAAATATTGTATATTATTCTTACATGTTTAAACTTCAGTCACTTTCAAAGTGCTCTCCATTTGATGCAACACACATATAGAGACATTTTTTCCACTGCTCAAAACAGTTTTTACACTCATCAATTTTGATGCCTTTTAGCGTTTCTGCCATTTTTTGTTTTGTAGCATTTGCCACATCAGCAAAACATTTCTCTTTGAGGATTTTTTTTCATCTGAGAGACCAAAAAAAAATGTTTCTGGGGGTAAGATCAGTTGAACAGGGAGGGTGAGGCATGGGGGTCATGACATTTTTGGTCAAAAGCTTCTGAACACCCAACCTGGTGAGGGCAGATGCACTCATAAATCACCCATCATGAAATGGACAAATGTGTTGAAAGAGTCTTCAAAAAAAATTCACCGAAGCCAAACACAGCCTTCCACAACAACACAAGCTGGTACACTGATACAGATGGGTTCCTAGAACACTCATTTAGTGGGGGAAGCCTGTACTACAAGAGGCTCACCCTCCAGAAGATAACTTCATTTTGTGGGAGGTCTGCAGTACAAAAATATATATATTTAACATCCATCATAGTAAAAGTCTAGGTAGTTTGAAAAAGAATGTATTTATATACATCTTAATAAGTAGATGATCATAAACAATAGTTTGAAAATAAACTATATTTGCATTAAAATAAAATTAGATGTATGAGTACAACTAAAAGTTTGTTACATAGTAATTTATTTATGGAAACAGTATATTATTAAAAATATTAATTACTTCAAACCAAAATTTCACAGTATTTTTCCTTTCTAATTGGATTTACTTCCATAATGTCATAAAATGAAGATAAGGAGAAATAAATGATTGGTTTCACATATTTGTTCTAGGAATGCTAATTCCCTTAAGAGAAGCTTTATGAAGTTAATATCACAAGGTGGGCAGAGAGACAAGGACTTAGATCAGCAGACTTAAAGGAAGGAGAGAAGCAATGAAGCATAGTGGTTAAGGGATAAGGTCTGGAGTTACACTATCTAGATTCAAATTCCAGCTCTGCCAATTTCTAGCTGTGGAACTTTGGAGAAGGAATTTACCCTCTCTGTGCCTCAGTTTTCTCATCTGACTTCACAATACAGCAAGTTCTCAAATAATGTAATTTGTTCAACATCGTTTAGTTATAATGCTAATCAGACGCTATAGGAACTTAACTGTTGTTTATATCAATTAACCTATGATAAAAATGGTTTTGTTATATGTCATTTCACTTCAATTTGCAGAATCTATCTACCAGATGAAGTAAGGACTTATTATACACCATAGATCTATTAAAAGATAAAATGGGTTTACTCCTAATATTGCTACAAGTACTCCCACTATCACCTATGCCACTACTACTTCTACAGGATAACCAAGTAAGCATTGAATTTTGAAGAAATCAGCTAAAGCATAAGTTCTCATGTGGAGGGCATATTTCTAAAGCAATAGAGAATTGGGTCTAATGCAGTGAAAGATTCAGGAATAATGAAGAGAAGTTAGAGTGGTTGGACATATCAGAGGCTGTTATTTGAGTGCTCTAGCTTATATACTGTCAGGTTACTCTAGATCAATGATGTTTTATTTTTATTTTTAAAAATATATTTATTGATTTTAGAGAGAGAGGAAGGGAGAGGGTGAGGTGGAGAGTGAGAAGCATCAATTGGTTACCTCCCATATGTGTCTCGCCCAGGGATGGAACCTGCAACCTTTTGTGGTATAAGAGATGTCACTCCAACCAGCTGAGTCACACTGGCCAGGGTTAGACCCAATGATGTTTTCTGATTGGTTGTTTTATGCTTCCTTATGCTCCAAATTATTGATTTGATTCTTGGCTTCATCCACTCTCCTGTTGTTGCCCTGTAAATTGCTCTTTATTTCAATTAGTGAATCGTTTGTTTCTGACTGGATCTTTTTTATACTGCTGAGGTACTCACTAATTTCCTCGAGCATCCTTATAACAAGTGTTTCGAACTCTGCATTTGATAGATTGCTTATCTCCATTTTGATTAGCCCTTTTCCTGGAGTTTTTATATGTTCTTTCTTTTGGGACATGTTCCTTTATCTCCTCATTTTGGCAGCCTCTCTGTGTCTGTTTCTATGTATTAGAGATGCTATGACTCTGTGTCTTGGTAGTGTGGCCTAATATAGTAGGTATCCTGTAGAGTTCAGTAGCACAGCCTCCCCTATCACCCAAGCTGGGTATTTAAGGTGTGCCCTTTATGTGGGCTGAGTAGACTGCCCCCTTGTAGTTGAGCCTTGGATGCTGTTGGCGGATCAATGGGAGGGATTTACCCAGGCCAGTCAGCTGCAAGGACTAGCTGTGACCGCTTACCACAAACTCCCACCCTCTGTGGAGGATCAGCTGTGCAAGAGCAGTGTGACAGTGCTCTGAAGGGGTCTGTAGATGTCCCCTGGGTGCGCTGGCCCTGGGGTTTCCCAGATGGTGCAGGCCAAGGTCAGCCCCCACCTGTGTTTTGCCTGAGGCTGCCCTTCCTAAGTGACCAAGCAATCTGAGGAGGATGCTACTTGTGTTGGGCTTGGAGATTCCCCGGTGAAGCCAAGCTGTGACACTAATCTGGATGCTGCTAGTGCTGGACCTGGGCTCAATGAAGCCACCTGCTGCTTGTTTGAGAGGATTTAGGAAGTAGTGCAGTATGAGCCAAGATGAGCCATTCATATGTAAAAGCAGTTTGGGTAGGCGAGTGAATTGGGTAGGGTGGAATCTCTGGGGATCTCCAAGGCAGGTCAAACAGTGTTAGCCAGATTGATAGAGTCTCAGATATGGCATCAGCCTGCTGGTTCTGTGGCACTGCAGCGAGAAGACTCAGAAAAGGGACAATGGGCTCCCCTTGCCCAGATACCAGACACTTCAGCCTCTACCAGTATGCCACTGGTGCCTTTTAAGCTATCATCTTGGCTAGAGCTCAGAGATAGTGAGTCTGAGTAGGTGAGTCTGTGTGTGGGTTCTTTAAGAGGAACTTCTTGGGGCTTGGAGCACCAGAAGTTTCTTTCTTTGACTCAATCCCCACTGGTTTTTGCAGCCAGAAGTTGTGGAGGCATTGTGGGGACTTATCTTCCAGGCACTGGAACTCTGGAACCCTGGGCTGGAGGGCCTGGTATGGGGCTGGGACTCCTCACTCCCAAGATATACCTCCTGAATTTTTTAAAAACATTTTTTTAAAAGATATTTATTTTTAAAGACAGGAGGGGAGGGAAAAAAAGAGGGAGGGAAACATCAATGTGTAGTTGCCTCTCACATACCCTCTACTGGGGACTTGGCCTGCAACCCAGGTATGCGCCCTGATGCGAGATTGAACCAGCAACCCTTTGGTTCTTAGGCTGGCACTCAATCCACTGAGCCACACCATCCAGGGCTTCCCTTCTGAGTTTTTATCCACCACACATGGGTGAGGGAGCAGCCCATTCTGTGTCTGCACCCCTTCTACTTGTTTCAATGGATATGGTTTCTTTAATTCCATAGTTGTCAGGCTTTCATTCACCTCAATTTCTGATGGTTCTTAGTAACGGTTGTTCTATATTTTAGTTGTAATTCTGTTGTGGTTGGGTATGTCTGCCTATGCCACCGTGCTGATCGGAGGTTGTTTTGGTTGTAGCGTAAGTGGTTGACTATGGGGCAAAGTAAAAGTATTGAGGTCACTAGGTGGCCTGCATCGAATTCTTATCAAATGATATTATTGATTGTAAGAACTTAGTTTCCCTACATTTAGGAGTAGATTATGTAAAGGACTCTAAAGTCAGTTTGAATTTCAATATTTAGAGTTCTTAGGGAATATGTGATTTGCTCAAGTCTATGTTCTTTGTGAGTGATAGAATTAGAACTCAGACCAAGTTCAGAAAAAATATTATAAATGCAATAGATAAAATTAGAAATACATTTTCCATAGACAAAAGGTTAATTATGAATGGAAGTAATAGTTTGGCTAGCATAATCTTAGAATTAGAAAGACAATTTCATTTCTTTCTGAGGAAAAATGAGGTCTTCATTTTAAAGTTAAAATATTTTAAATGTATTACATTCCGAATGATGCTTAGAATAAAATGACATGATTTCTGTTCCATCTGGAATGGCTGTTCCATCACTTTTTGAGGAGGCACTTTGGCATTCAGCATGACCTTTGAACACAAAGGGATAACATTTTCAAGATGTTGAATGACAGCTGTAAATGGAATGGAATTTTCTTTGGAAGAACAAATAATATGAAAAACCACAAGGTACAATTATGGCTGGCTAATCTATGATTCTGAGTTATGCTTCCCACACAACATCTTCTTTGAGTCTAGGGCATTATTCCAGAGAGGCAATTTCAAAGAGTAATGGATTAGTTCTAATAAAACAAAAATAACCAAAGGATTTAGAAAAAATAAGAGACAGTCAGGGCTGGAAAACATAAGTGGACAAAGAATTTACTTCATGGGTGCCCTTTGACAATAATTATATACTTTTCTGGCTGCTAACAATGACACCCACTTATACCATTTTGAGAGGAAGATATAAACAAGCAGTGGGATGTTGTGTCTATAGATTCAGTCTTAGACTTTGACCTGTTAGCCTGTTCGGGTTTTTTCTTGGTAGCTGATGAAACCTCCCATTTACTGAGACAAGAATAAAGCTCTGAGAAACCTGGTTTATCCCAAGACAACAAGGTGATATCAGTCAGGTTAGGTTAGCCTTATTTTGTAGCAAACAATTCACAAATCTCTATTCCTTTTTCATACTACTATTTCATGCAGATTGGCATAGTCACTCAAGGACCCCGATTGTTGAGGGCTTTAATATCTATTTTAGAGCTACACTATCCCAAACATGATTCCCAATTTTTTTTAGCACAGCAAAAGGAAAAAAAAAAAGATGCTGAAGAGTCGTTCACCAGCACTTAAAATGCTTTGGTCTGGAATAAATACATATCAGAAGCTATTTGCCAGAATTAGTCACATGGCCTTGGCTAATTTTAAGGAGGTAAGGACATAACATCATCCCACCATTTTTCCAGAAGGAAAAGAGAACTACTTATGAATGAGCTAAATCACAGAAGGGCTCATCTGTAGAAGTGAATAGAGGCTGGCTGTAAAAAATCTGTTGGAACCTTGGAATGAAAAGACACAATTACTAGACAAATATAAAGGGGGATTTTACCATTTTAAGTAGAATTTGAAAAAATTCAATGAGACAGATAGAGTTTTCCTTTGGAGAATCGTGTTTACACTTGTCTCTTAGAAACTTATCTCTCCATTCTTTTAAATGTTTTGACCATAAAATATTTTAAATGATATTTTTAAGGTGGGAAACAGATTACGGTCTTTCCAAAAATAGCAGCCTATAATTTTAGTCAAGCTTTTTAAACTGGAAGGAATAAATAATAATAATATTAATGAACCTAATCAACAAAACAAACAAGCAAGCAAAATATAACCAGAGACATTGAAATAAAAAACAAACTGACAGTAACTAGAGGGGAGGAGGGAGAGAGATAATGGGGGAAAATAAGGGGAAGGTTTGTCAAGGAACATGTATAAAAGGACCCATGGACAAAGCCAAAGAGGGGAAGGATTGAGGGTGGGAAGTGAGGGTGGGTAAGGCAGGGGGAAGTGGTGACGGGAAAATGGAGACAACTGTACTTGAACAACAATGAAAAATTAAAAAAAATAGAAATCTAGGAAAAAATAACATAATAATTAATAAATAATAACCAAAAAATCTGAAAAATATAAATAAATAAATAGTTTACCAATCTATGGATTTTGGCAGTGGCAGGGAAAGAATAAGGAGCAAATTGGTGTCAGAGAAACATTTATTCAATAAAAGACAGTCACGGAGGTTCAGGCAGACCAGTTACATCATACCAAGTAATTTCTTTTTCTTTTTCTATTATGAAACTAGATAAGAATAGAGAGAGGATAATCTGTGAAATTCTGAAGATCTAGTTGATCAAGAATGCTAGTTGTATACACTACTTATAATAGGGAAATAGTAACAGAATGAGTTAAACTCATGCTTTCTTATGAACATTAGGTCATGGACCTTGGCATGAGTAAAATTCAAAACCTCCTTCGGGAGAGTGTGAGGTAGAAACAGCAGTGGAAGTATCACTGCAAGTGAAGCAGGAATCATGTCATGTTTTACGCACCATTGTATCTCCAGAGTCTAGTACAATTTCTAACATTTAGTTGACATTCAATAAATATTTGCTGAGTAAATGAATGTTGATGGAATGAGTATATTTGAAAAAAACTTTAAAATGTAAAACACTATGTAGACATAAACTGGCAAAGGCTTAAAATGAGAAGTGTCATTTTAAAACTTAAAAATGATTTAAAATAAATGTTGGTCAACTTCTCTTTGACATTGATTGGCTACCCAGGATCATGGGAAATACGTCTATTAATTTCCTCTGATAAACACAATTAAGTAATTATATGGAGGGCTATTTTCCCTCTTTTTGAGAGCCATGATGTAGCAGGTGTTAGTTCTCAAGTAAATATGGCCTCCTATTCATTTAAATGTCTGAGCTTTCACAGAATGTAGCTACATTAGTCTTGAGAGAGCTATAATTAAACTACACACTTTATAGGAATAATTAAATATAATGACCACTCTGATAACATATTCGGTACTTTGGTTTAACACATAACTTCTTGCTACTTGTTGATTTTGACTCATTTCAAACACATTGAATAAAATATCTGTTGCCTTTGTAAGATAAAAAGAAGAAAAATGATGCTTTCGGGTGGGTTCCCTCTTCAAGGCACTTTAAAAATCATTTATTTCTACTTCTGTGATGTGACTCACAATTTCCCTTTATACTTAAAATATTTCCCTTTTTTGTGTCTTCATTCTCTTTTTCACATTCTGTCCATTCTTATATCCCTCCAGATCTGTGCCTCAGAGGCTTCTTCATCTGTTTCACTTTCGGGTCCATGATTTTGTGGACAGTGAGACAGAGTATTTCTTAACATAGTACAAGAGTCTTTTCAGGGTTTAACTTTAACATATATTTTCAGACTTATGCTTCTTTTCAATCACTACTCACTCTTCCAAATATCTCTGCTTCAAAATATGCTCTTTGTTACACGTGACATTTTGACTTTTTCCCAAATCCATCATGTATTTGCATTTTTACACTGAATCAATTATGATGTTTTCAGAAAAAACAATTTAAGTTGCTTAGATAAAATAATATTATTTTATATTAAAAATGCCCAAAGAATGAGTGAATCTATGTTAGTTGGTTCAGTGGCATAATGAAATCATCAAAAATCTAGGTTCATTCCTTTTTCCTCTCTGCTGTCTTCAGCATATTACTTATATTCTCTTCATGGCTACAAGTTGGCTGAACCTGCTCCAGAAATCACATTTCAAACAACAGGGTCTGAAGGCAGTTTCTGTCTTACATAGGTTTCTTAAATAGTAAGGACTTTCCTGGGGGTCTTTCTCCTCCTATCCGTTTCAATCTCTTGGTGAGAGGAAGATTGGCTTAAACCAGTCTTCATTTCTCCACACTGTTTAGAGAGAGACCTTACTTTTTTCAAGTTCTTTCTTTTTTTATTGTTCAAATATATTTGTCTCCATTTTCCCACCACCACTTTCCCTTGCCCCATCCACCCTCACCTCCCAGCCCCCACCCTCAATCCTTCATCACTTTGGCTTTGCGCATGGGTCCTTTAAGCATGTTCCTTGATTTGACCCTTCCCCTTCTTTTCCCCATTACCCTCCTCCTTCATTCTCTCTCACTACAGTCGGTTTGTTTTTTCTTTCAGTGTTGCTGGTTATATTTTTTTTTGCTTGTTTGTTTTGTTGATTAGGTTCCACTTATAGGTGAGATCATATGGTATTTGACTTTCATTCCCTGGCTTATTTCACCTAGCATAAAGCTCTCCAGTTCCATCCATGCTGTCGTGAAAGGTAGTAGCTCTTTGTTTCTTTCTGGTGCATACTATTCCATTGTGTAAATGTACCATAGTGTTTGATCCACTTATTTACTGATGGGCACTTAGGTTGCTTCCAGCACTTGGCTATTGTCAATTGTGCTTCTATGAACATTGAGGTGCATAGTGTCTTTTGAATTGGTGTTTTGGGATTCTTAGGTATAATTCCAGGAGTGGAATGGCTGGGTCAAAAGGCAGTTGAGACTCTACCTTTTTAAAAGGACTTATTGCAGAAGGTTGAACAAAACCGGAGCCTTCTTGTTAGGTAAGAAGTTAGGAAATAGCTATTGAGTAGGAAACTGTGTCTTTCATAAAAACAATTTTACTTTTCTACTTGCAATGTTCTCTGCCTGCCTCTCTTTCCTTCAGGTAAAATTACAGCTCAACCATCAGATTCTTTTCAGATGTTATGTCTTCTGTTATCCTCTTGGATAATGCCTATCCATAGTGGAAGTGATGCCTACCTTTGGTCTGGGAGGATATTAAGTACTCTTCCAGATGAACAAGGGAGGAAAGGAATGCCAGGATGGTACAGAAAAGTATACAAAGATACAGAAACATATAATTATATGCATAATTAGGAAGTACAAGTAGTTCTACAATCTAGGAAAAGATTTTGAGAAGAACAATAGCAGGGGAAGTAACTTTACAGGGAAATAAAGGGCTGGATTATGAAGGATGTCATAAGATGGATCTAGAACTGTTCTAAAGGCTTCTACTGAGACCTGACTGGCTTATTTGCATTACTGGCAGGGGAACACACTCCTCAGCTAACAAATGCACTGAAAGTTCTCATTGGATGGATGGCAGTAAAGGTTTTTATTGGCAAATTAGAGAGCCTTAGCAGACTAAATTGATATAAAATGACCAACTTTCTGTTTTACTCTTAAAATAATAGGAAATTTGAAGTGGATCTTCTCCCCACAAGCATTTTTCATCCTCTTCTTGTCACCTGGGGGATGTTAATGCTTTTGGACTGCTGCCTGCAGCCTTGGCCTTGCCCCCTAAGCGGATATTCAGTGATGGCAGGGTACAAGATAGACTGCTGATAACATTTCCATTAAAGACCAGAGCCACATCTGTCTGCTAATTTTCCTCAATAAGAGTTAGATTTTTACAATGGCTCGTTTACTGTGCAGAAAAACCACTTTTCTTGTCAGAGAGCAAAGAGATAGCATATGAAATTTTTTAAGACTGTAGCCTTCATCAACAAATATCCTACAGTTTCTAATAGCTTTTACATATCATTTTAAAAATCATATGCCTTGATTTGTGGCAAATTACATTATTTATAACCCTTTTGGATTCTGTTTGTCCACTGCAGGCATAAAAATTAAAGCGAGTGAATGTAGAGAGACAAAATACAGTTATTTATTTATCAAACATCTATGAAACATTTATTGTGTCCCAGGCATTGTGATTGGTACTGTGGCTTAAAAAATAGATGTGCTGTGGCTGTTGCCCTCAAAAAACTTACAATCCATCCCTTCCTATCTTGGGTATATTTGATAGTAAATAAAAAAAACAAAATTTTTATGAAGGAAACAAAAGCTATCATAATAGTGGGTTGGCCAAAAAGTCCATATGTTTTTTTTTCTGTAAAATAAAAGACACATTTTTCATTTTCACCAATAACTTAATTGATTTGGATATTTTCAGTATGTCAGCTATCTCTTGCATGGTATAACATTCATTGTTTTCAATTAATGTCTTAATTTGATTGCCATCAACTTCAACTAATCTACCTGACTGTGGAGCATCGCCTAGCGAGAAATCTCTAGTACAAAACTTTGTAAACTGCTTTTTGACACATTTGATCAGTCACAGCACCTTCTTCATACACTGCACAAATCTTTTTTTTGCATTTCAGTTGTGATTTTACCTTTTTTGAATAATAAAGCATAATATGGTGAAAGTGCCACTTATTTTCTTCCATCTTCAATGTTAAAATGGCTATGCAAAAATTCACCAATTTTGATGTTTTTTTAAAAAAGAAATGCACCCTGATATGACAGCTGCTGCAACACAATCTAACAAAATTGTTTTGAATAAATTGAAGACAATTAAGCAATACTAGAGGCATTTTATGGAAAAAGCAAACAAACTTTCTGGCCAACCCAATACTATGGTTAACAAGGGACATGATAAGTAAAATTTTAGGATCCAGACTATAAATAGTGGTAAATTTAATAATAATAAAGTTTCTGTAAAGACACTTTTTGCGATTTCATTTTTGATTACTTACTTTTATGGACTGAATATTTATATCCCTCCTCAAAATTCCTGTGTTGAAGCCCTAACCTCTAATATGATGCTATTTAGAAATCAGGATATGTGGGGAGGCAATTAGGGTCAAATTAGTTCATGAGGCAGTGGCCTTTATGATAAGATGCGCCCTGATAAAAAAGTACGTCAGAGAGCTTACATGCCCTACTCCTCAAATTCTTGCTATCTCACTCTTTCAAAGTGCTCTGTGAGCACATACACAGTGAGTAGGCAGCTACTTGCAAGCCAGGAAGAGGGCTGTCACTAGAATCTGACCATGTCAACACCCTGATCTCAGACTTTCAGCCATCAGAACTGTGAGAAAATAAATTTCTGTTGTTTAAGCTACTTAGTCTATGTTGTTTTGTTGTGGCAGCCTGAGCTGACTAATATATCCATCCTATAGTAGGCACCATGCCTGGTATTTTCCTTTTCCTTTTCTTAATTCTTACCTGACATTTTATGGCAGCTATTATTGTCCTCATTTTGTAGGTATGTAAACTGAGGCTCCAGGACTTAAATAACTGGCCTGTAGTGGTAGATCTAGTAAGTGGAAAGTCTGGACTTGATCCAATATCCATGTTATGCCCACTATTAAATGACGTCATTTTGTGGTATAGATTCATTAACCTTCATTACCATATAGGGCAAAATATGCTACTTAGAGATTTATATTCTAAGTTCCCAAATCTCCACTTGTTTTTCATCTCACAATTTAATAATAATCAAATAAACTAACTTGTCCTTGTTCCTAAGCATTCGATATACTTGACAATAATCTGTTACCTAATGATTTTAGAAGCCATAGGAGCTAGGGTATTTTTTTCCGAGATTCAAGTATCATGTTCTTCACTAATTTTATAATGATAAGGAGAAGCAATATAACAGTTGTCTGACTCAATATGATTGCACATTCATCATATGATCACTGAGATTCTTTGGCTCTGTTTTTATGTGCTGTGATAATTACATGCTGATATGTTCAGTGGCAGGTGGGACTGTTGGGTACAACATTTAGGTAGTCATTTGGACATTCTGCTACTTTTGATAGGTTTACTTTTATTTATTAATTTATTTATTTTTGGTCATTTCTAGTTCAGTGTTTCAAATATGGAATACAGATAAATTTGGTAGTATTTCATTTTTCCAGTATCTTCTGAACTTGTGTATTTCTTTGGCTAGAACGATGCACATTTATTCTTTTTTTTTTAAATCCTCACCCGTGGATATGTTTTTATTGCTTTGGCAGGGTTGGTGGGGGAGAAACTGAGAAACATAAGTGAGAAAGTGAAACATTGATCAGTTGCCTTCCATATGAGCCCTGACTGGGGTTCAAACCTGCAACCTACGTAGGTGCCCTGACAGGGAACCGAACCTGCAAACTTTTGGTGTATGACACGACACCCCGACCAACTGAGCCACCCAGGCAGGATGATTCTTGGGTTAACATCTTTTGAGGGAGATCTCCGTATATTCATATTACTGCCTCGTTGCTCTCTTTTCCTTTATAGCAAAACTCCTTGAAAGGGTAGTCTATACTTGTTTATTCTAATTTCTCTTCTCCCAAGCTTTTTAAAGCTAACAAGTCAGATTTGCTCCAAACCTCTCTTATCAAGGTAACTAGTGACCTTCACATTGCTAAATCTAAGGCTTAATTCTCTTCATCCTTGATCCATCAGTAGCATTTAACACCACTGATCATTCCTCTTCTTTGAAATACTTTTTTTTTTCTGCTTCACTTTCAAGATATCACCTTCACCTGATTTTCTCTCTGTCTAGCCACTGCCTCAAATTGTCTTTGCTGATTTATATACCTTCATCTATTGGATCCAGAAATGTTGAAGTGTCTCCCGGCTTAGTCATTGACTTCTCTTTTCTTTATATATATATTTTTTATATTTGATGATTTCCCATAGTCTTATGCCTCCAAATTATCTGTTTTATGTATCTATTCCTATGTAATAACTTACCCCAATATTTAGTGGTTAAAAATAATGATAATTTATTGTCTCTTACAGTTTTTCAGTTCAGTGGTTCTGGTTTGAGGTAACTTCTGAGGTAACCATCAGGTGTCAGTTGGAGCTACCATTATCTGAAGGTTTGACTGGGGTGACTCATTTACATAGCTGTCAAACTGGCCCTCCTGTTGGCTGGAGACTTCAGTTCCTCTCCATGTACCCCTCTAGACAGGAAACCATACACTTCCATTTCCTCTGTTGGTCACACAGGGCCATCCTTGATTTAATTTGGAAATGGACTACAAAAATAAATAACTACCAAGAGGTTTAGATCCTTCGGGGCCATAGTTCACTCTTGGTGTCCAATATCATTCCCCCACACAAAGTACACTAACCCTTCCCATAATACCCTCCAAAATCCCATCTCCTTTTGCCATAAGTGCAAATGATTATCAATCATTTCCTCATATAAATCAAGTCCAGATGTGACTGAGGAGACTCAGGTTAAGTTCATAAAGTACACTTCTTTAAGGTAAATTCCTATGGATCTACAAACTAAAGAGACAAATTATCTGCCCCTAACACATCCAATATATATTGGTGGGAGAGATGTAGGATAACTGTCCTAAATGCTCCACTTTAAAAGGGAGGTGACTAGGATGCCCACAGGAGTAACTGATCTCAAACAATTATAAACCCAGATGGACATGTTACCAGTATCTTGGTTATTCATTTTGATATTTAACACCATCATTTGAAATCTTGATTCCATATTCTGAATCATTCTTTTTTAAACATAATTAATGTCTGTTTGTAACTAGTTGTTTTTCAGTCTGCTTCCAGTCCATTATAATTTCTGTCCAGAGCCATTTTTTTCCTTTGTATTATCTCCTAATCCTTTATTCCAAGCAAGCAGTGTTTCCAAGCAAGCAGTGTTATGTTTAAGTGAAACATAATTCACTTAAAAATATTTTTGGGTCTCCTATGAATTTTATTGAGAGGGTCTACTCAATTAGAAAAAAACCACAATGGTCAACAAATCTTGTCACAGCAAATCCTCCTTTACCTTGATTTATACAATTAACCGTTATGCCTTTTGCATTTTCATCTTCATTTTACTATAGGCAACAAGAAGCAGCTGGATAATACTTTCAACACTCTACCTAGAAATATCTTTAGCTAAATAAACCTGTTTATGTAGTATATTTTATATTTCTCATGTTAATTCAGGTAATATTGTTGCCAAAATTTTGGTTACTAAATAACAATCCCCCTTTCTCCTGCTTCCAATAACATTTCATCACTTTCACTGAAGCCCTTGCTCATAATCTAATTGAGAAACACTAGGTCTTGCTGACACATTTTCTGGCCCCTTACAATTTCACTAATACTACCCTTGAGGTTCTTCTAGCTCTGTTAGTTAAATCCAAGTTGACATGTTTTCTGTTTTATTATAATGGCATCCTATACCTGGTACCAAAATTTTTATTTTTACTTTTTATTTCTGCAAAGCAAATCATTCCAACACAGTTATTTGACAGTATGAAATTCATCTTTTAAAAGTGGGTTTTTTTTTGTTGGTTTTTGTTTTTGTAAGACCTTAGTTGCATATTTCTGGCTCAGGGTGTTTCATGAGGTTACTATCAGACATAGCTGGGACTCCAGTCACCTAAAAGCTTGACTGGGGCTGAAGGATCTGGTATCGAGATGGCTTATTCAAATGACTAGGAAGTTGGTGGTGGCTACTTCCCAAAGGCCTTCTTTTCTCTTTTCTTGATCTCTCTACAGGGCTGATTGAGCATTCTTAGGGCATGGAGGATGGTTTCCCCTAAAAGCAACCAATTTAAGATACTGAGACAGAAGCTCTAATGTCTTTTTATGACCTACCCAGAGAAGTCACACACTCTCATTTCTGCCATATTGATATTAGTCATACGGGGTTAACTTTGATGCTTTGTGAGAGTAAATATGTAAGGGCACATATAGCAGAGAGTGTGAGTCATTGCACATTACCTTGGTGGCTAACTACAACACTCATCACTATGTCATGCCTCCTCTTACCTAAATCCAACTTGTATATCCAGCTGCTTCAATAACAACTTTACTTTCATGATTAATAGGCATCTCAACATCCTACATTAAAAAAAAAAACCCTGAGCATTTTATATCTTTGTTCTTATCCCTCAATCTGTTTCTCTTACTGTCACCCAGCTCAATAAATGGCAACTCTATTCTCTTCCAGCTGCTCAGGCCAAAATTTTCTTCAATTCATTGTTTTCCTCACAATCCATATCAAAATTCTCAAAATATTATTTGCTAAATTTAAAAATATATCCAGTATTTACTATATCCCTTTCCATCCAAGCCATCTGTAGTCCATCATCTCTCAATTGGATTGTAGCAATAGACTGCTAACTCGTTTTGAGGTTTCCTTCCTCAGTCCCAGAGTCTATTCTAAATCCAGGATCCAGAGCAATCATATTAAGCTTTAAGTCAGATCATGCAACTTCTTTGCTCACAAGGCTCTAATGTCATTCTGTCTCATTATGAGTAAAACTCATTCTGAATATGACTAACTAGGCTCTCTGTGGTTTGGCTCTATTTAAACTCTGTGATATCTACTTGTACTCACTGGTCTCAATGGTGTTACTTGAACAGACATACTCTCACCTCAGAACCTTTGTAGTAACTCTGTCTAGGATGCTCTGTCCTTGATATCCCTATGTCTTGCTCCTTTATTTCTTTATGTTTTTGCTCAAATAAGATACCTTCTTGTGGTTGTCTTCTCTGGAACATATTAAATGCTATAGTTCTCACACACAGTCACTTCCTATTCTCTTTACCACAATACTTATCACTACCTAACTTATTATATATAATCCCTATTTATTTTAAAATATATATATTTTATATATAAATATATAATATATATAATCCATAATTAGATTATGAGTTTATAGAAGGCAAGGGTTTTCTTTGTTTACTTCTGCATCTCTGGCATTAAAGCAGTACCTGACATGTGTTTGAATAAAAATGGCTCTGATACTTTGTCATTGCACATTACATGAGGGAGACTTTCCCCCACCTTTTAAATATGTGCAGACTTTGTGATTTAACTAATAGAAGATGGTAGAAGTGGTTTTCTTCAAGTTCTTCATTCAGTCTTTAGCAGTACCAGAAGCTATATCTTCCTCACAACTGGAAACATCCTGGAACACTTCCTTTTGGGATACAGCTACTATACTGTGAGAGAACCAAGCCACGAGGAGAAGCAATATGTAGATATTCTGGTCAATAGTCCCAGCTGAACATTCAGCCAATAGCCAGCATATCAGCTCTGAATAAGCTGTTTTGGATATTAGACAACTTTGGATATTCAGATGACTTTGCTTCAAAATGAGTGAAGCAAATCTGTCAAGCCAAGTCAAATCAATCTACAAAACAAGAGAGATGAAAAATACCTTTTCCCAATTCTATTGAGATATGAATGACATTAACTATTGTTGTTTGAAGCCACTAAATTTTGGGGCTTCTTTTTGTGCCTCGGTAACTAACAGGAACAAAATTTGTTTTCAGAAGTAGAGCTGAAAGGGAAACCTACAATGTGTGATGTTGGCTCTGAGTCTGCTACGATTGAATCTGCAATCATTTCAAGGAGATTGTTAGTGAAGTTTGGAAAAATAGGAAGGAAATTTTTTATTGGGAGGTGGAAAAAAGATGAACTATGTTATGCAGTAGAAGAAAGTTCAGCAATACTTGGGTCACAATTTGTAGTGCTGTGGAAGATAGAAAATATACATGTGAATTTGGTCAATGAAATTTTCAGAAAAACTTAGCAGAAAGAATGTTGAAAGTACCATCTTGTTTATTGAAGTTGTATATGATAAGTTTTATATATAAACTAAAGAAAAAAATCTTTAACTTTCCAAACAGAATTTTGAGGAAATATTTTTGAGTTATGTTATGCTGTGTTGAAAAATAGAACGATTCTTTCCTGGAAAAAATTTTTCAAAGAATGAAATAACTTCAGGAAATTATCAAATCTAGGGTTTTGCCCATAAAACATGATTTCAGGATTGAGCTCTCATAGGTGCTGTTGTAAGATCCTTTGTTAAAATTTAAAAAATATTTGAGGCAATTTCTCTCAGCTAGACAAAAAGACTTCTAAGAATTATGATATCATCACCACTCTTTTAATTTAGGGTGTATCCAAATAAATGGAAAGAATGAATTCATAAGTTTTATTCTTGAGTCATGAAAGGAATATACCTGAGGGAGAGGGAGAGGGAGAGAGAGATCTCTAAAGTACCCCCCAAAAATATATAATACATTTTATACAAAGAGATATATTTTCTCCCTTCAGTTTTATTTTCCATGTATTTAAGCAATGAAAGCAATAGTCATTCTTTGGTAGTATCAATATATTCTAGAATAGTGGTTGGTAAACTACAGAAGTGGGCCAGCTGCCTGCTGCTTTTTTTTTTCCACAAATAAATTTTTATTGAAACACAACCATGCTCATAATTTATGTATTATTAATGTCTGCTTTCACACTGTAATAACAGAGCTGAGCAGTAGTCATGGGGACTATGTGCTCCACAAACTAAAAAAAATATTTACTATCTACACTTTCAGAAGTTTACTGACCCTTGTTCTGAAGCATAAATTCTTTGAGGACAGGAATCATTGTCTATTCCATTTTTAATGTTCATTCAATGACTAAAATGGGATCATACTTAAAGTTCAGTGCCAAAGTAGTCTCTGAATCATGGGATGAATGTATAAATTAATTCACTTTAGCAGGAGAGAAATCAATAACCATAGTAAAAGTACACAGAACAGTTCTATATAGATAATCTGTATATAAAAAACATTAATTCTTTCATTCTTTCAACAGAATTTAAGGACTTTTTTTTTAGACTCTTGTAGAAAAGGTGCCTTCTTAGGAACCTTAATTTTATTGTCCAAGAATACACTGACTCTTAGCCCAAGGGAGAGAGGACATAACTCAAAGAAATTTAGAGATATTGTGATTTCTAATAGAATGGATTATAACTTGTTACAAAATATGCTCACATTTTTAATGAAATTACTACAACTTAGACTGAAAGACATAGAGATACTCAACATGAAAAGAGACAGAGTGCTTGTTTAGAATGAGTATTTACTGAATATTTACTTCATTCTGGGAAAATTGGAAGGATTTTACAGATATTCTCATTTAATTTTAGTCATGTGAAATAGATATTATTACATTTAATTTTCAGGTGAGAAAACAAGGCTTTGAAGGACTCAAAAATTTACCAAATTTTTTATCATTAGCAAGTAGCAGATTTAGAGTTAAACCCAGGTATTCTAAGTTCAGTATTATTTTATGATGTTCCAGCCATTCTACATTTGAGATCTGTGAATGAAAACAGATAAATTATCCCATGGAAACATAGTGTAAAATAAGGTCAAAACACATCCTCAAACAGTGGACAGTGGAGCAAAAATTATGTAAGGACGATGAGTAGGAGGGATTTGAGAATTATAGGAATGTATGGTGTCATTAAAGAAAAACATTTCATGTACCACGCCTAGGCTTGGTTGGCAGAGAAGAGAAAGTGTACAGAACAGTCAGGAAGCAATGTGATGTGGAGATGTAGGAGCAGAGTGACTAAAACTCCTTCAAACTTTCTTCTGGCTCAGATGGCGGAAGGCAATGTAACTTTCAGATGTTGCATGAAAGCTAAGAAAAGTAAAACTCTGAGAATAGAAGAGAAGGCATTTTTTTCACACTTGGTAAATTCTTTATTTTAGCATTTCTAAATAAAATTATATGAAGAAAGTGTGAAATGCAATTAAGACCACTCATCCACATGCCACACTGAATAGACGATGTTTTTGTCCATCTTGAAAAGAGTGTGCAGAATGCAAAAAGTTACCCAAGATTGAAATATAGATGAGCTCATTGTACAGAAGGTCTGTTTTTTATTTTTTCCAGAAGACTGGCTGTCTCAACTGAGTGCTCTTCAGAATTCCTTCCAACAAGTCAATCAAGTCATAGAGAAGAGTGCATTTCAGCAACAACATTAAGAATAGATCATATCCTTATTATGCTATATGCACATGGAAAGAAAAAAGATAACAGCAAAAAGTTAAGGAGCCAAGTATAGTTAACTACAGATACTTTCATAGTCTGTGTCAGCTAAGTGCAATGTGTGAGGAGGAGAGCTTCCTCAGGGAGCTAGGGAATTGACTTTTAAGTGCTGGTACATTAATTCTACTTAGAAACATTTATCATTGTAAATAATTAAAAACTTTGATTTGGGGATACAGTCTATGTTAAAGGAAGTGCCAGGAAAATAAACCAAGTAGAATAGTGGTCTCTATGGAATAAGATGTTCTCGGAAAAACAATGTCCCAATCTAACTTAAACATTCAGAAAAATGAATGAGGATGTCTTCTTCATTAGACACGTAGTAAATTGAGTAGGATTGGACTTACATGGATACTAAAATACAGCAAGAGGGTGGAGAGCAACAAGAATCTAGTTTTAGATTAGCCTCAAGTATAAGTGATCTTCTAGCTCTGACAGGCATGGCTTGGTTTGTCGAGTGTCATCCTGCAAAGTGAAAGATTGCTGTTTTGATTCCCGGTCAGAGCACATGCCTGGGCTATGGGCATGGTTCCCAGTTTGGGATGAGTGTGAAAGGCAACCAATTGATATTTCTCTCACTCTAAAAATAAATAAATAAAATCTCTAAAAAAGTGACTGTGTATAAGTGCAGAGTCTATAAAACAACATGGAATAAAATAAAATTAGGATGTGTTATATTGTGCATGTCCTTTAGCACAACTTCCACAAATCCTCAAGTAATTAATGGGAAAACCAGTTTACAAAATGTAGATTTCAACATGTACATTTTTCTGTTCACTGTAAATATAAAAACAAGATTGATAATAGCCTAGTTTTATTTTTTAATGGGGGAAATACTCAATCATATTTTCTTCTCAAGTGCAGTCTTTTTCCTAGAGCCAACTCATTAGTGGAGCAGATTTGTGCACTGGTTGATGCATGTGGTCAAAAAGGAAATTAAGCTATAATAATAAAGGAATGTAAGAAATAAGAAAAACTCAACTTAGTTTTGAATAGCACATCTTCACACTTTCAGGGCATTTCTAAATTCTTTTCTACAGAAACCTACCTCCTTTAATTGTACGCTTGACAAAATGACTTCTTCATTGTGACATCTTTAGCATCTGAAAAAATCAAATATGACAGATAACAGTCATTGGTCCTTTATGCCACTCTGATAGAAGAGGCAATCTGCTAGAGGTACCAAGCTTTAAAAAAGAGTAACATTAAAATAGTAAAACAAGGATCTTTTGTCATGCATCCAAATTTGTGAGCTCAGCTGACAATGTTAGGTCTTTTTCAGACCTATGTAATTCTCTAAAACCTGATCTATGATGAATAATTGTTCATAAATCTTTACTTCACACAAATGGCTCTGCAATTTAAAATCTGAGTTAACATTTTTCATGTGTTCCCAAGAAAGAAATTGCTGCTATTCTATAACTTAAATTATATATTGTAATCACAATGAAAATGTTCATTGTTCTTTTTCATTTGCTTTTTCTAAGCCCTAGAAAGAATTATGGGAGATCCTATGCAAGAACATATTCATTTATGTCATAATGCAACCTCAAGCAATTGATTTTGTTACCTACTTTTGAAGGTGAAGAAACCAAATCAAGAGCAGTGCTGTCTTGAATAATTTTCTTAATAGAGACAGTATACAGGATAACTATGGAATTCAAACACAAGTTTACTTGGACTTTGGTCAAAATGGAAGTGTAGGTAGACATACTTTGTCTACTTGTGCAACCACATAAAGAAACTACAACTAAATTTCAAAACAAATAACACCCAGAACTGTCAGAAAATAAAACTCTATGAAAGTCCAACAACCAAGGATTTAGAGAAGCCACAATCATCCAGATGGGTAGGAGGGGACAGAGACATGGAGATGGGGCAGAGAGGTAAGAAGACACAGAGTGGTGCAGAGAGATGGCGGTGGTGGCAGAATGGCCCCACACAGGTGGCCCCACATTCATGTGTGGTAGATAAAAATTGGAATACCTTGGGAGTGAACAATCCAAGACCCAGGCCAGACTGCACAGCCCAGGGCTCCAGTACTGGGAGGACAAATCCCCATAACTTCTTGCTTTAAAAACCAGTGGGGGTTAGAGCTACAGAAGAAACTGCCAGATTTTCAGGAAACTACACTTAAAAGGGCCTACAAGGTCTTAAAATGTACACAAACCCATCCACTCTGGGATTCAACACCAGGGCCACAGCTGGAAGGGAGCCAGTCACATATGAAGAGTGGGTGAAGTGACCAGAAATGGAGAGAATGCCAGGAAAAACCCCAGAAGCCAGGCGACAGCACAGTCCCTTCCCTGAGCCCTCTTCCCTCACAGAGCCAAAAGCAGTGAAGTGGGTTGTGCCATCCTGGCAATTCCCTAAGGCTCCACCCCACTCAATTTACAGATACCTTTTCTAAGACAGGGAGTCAAAGCAGCTCTACCTAATACACAGAAACAAACACAGGGAGCCTGCCAAATTGAGGAGGCAAAGAAATATGGCCAAAATGAAAAAACAGAATGAAATCCCAGAAAAAGAACTAAGTGAAACAAAGATAGCCAACCTATCAGATGCAGAGTTCAAAACACTGGTGATCAGGATGCTCAAACAACTCATTAAGTGTGGCAATGAAATAGAGGAAGAAATTAAGATTACACTAAGTGAAAAAAGGAAAAAAACCACAGGGAACCAACAGTGAAGGAGAAGGAAGCTGGGATTCAAATAAACAATTTAGAATATAAGGGGAAAAAAAAAAACACCATTCAACCAGAACAGAAAGAACAAACAAGAATTCAAAAAAGTGAGGATAGGCTTAGGAACCTCTAGGACATCTCCAGATGTGCCTATATCTGAATCATAGCGATGCCAGAAGGAGAAGAGGAAAAGCAAGAAATTGAAAAGTTATTTGAAAAAAATAATGAAAAAAACTTCCTGAATTTGGCAGAGGAAATATACATACAAGTCCAGGCAGCACAGAAAGTCCAAAACAAGATGAACACAAAGAGGAACACACCAAGACACACCATAATTAAAATGTGAAAGGTTAAAGATAAAGAGAGAATCTTAAAAGCAGCAAGAGAGAGGCAGAGAATTACCTACAAAGGAGTTCCCATAAGACTATCAGCTGATTTCTCAAAAGAAACTTTGCAGGCAAGTAGGGATTGGCAAGAAGTATTCAAAGTGGTGAAAAGCAGGGACCCACAGCCTAGATTACTCTATCCAGCAAAGCTATGATTTAGGATATAAGGACAGACAAAGTGCTTCCCAAACAAGGTGAAGCTAAAGGAGTTAATTATCACCAAGCCATTATTACATGAAGTGTTAAAGGGACTCATACAGAAAAAGAAGATGATTAAAACTATGAACATTAAAAAGGCAACAAATTCACAACTATCAACAACTGAATCTAAAAAAAAAATAGAAAACAAGAAAACAACAAGAACAACAACAAAAAACAAACCAAAAATACAACCAGAGCAGGAAAAGAATCATAGGTATGGAGGTCATTTGGAGGGTTATCAGTTAGGAGGGGGAAATGGGAAAATGGAGGAAAAGATATAGGAATTAAAAAGCATAGCTGGTAGGTACAAAATAGACAGGGGGATGTTAAGAATATTATAGGAAATAGAGAAGCCAAAGTATTTATATGCATGAATCGTGGACATGAATTAAGGGGGGGATTGCTGGAGAGAAAGGGGGTACCAGGCAGAGGGGGTAAGGGGGAAAAATTGGGATAACTGTAATAACATAATCAATAAAATACACTTAAAAACAAACAAACAAACCCAAGTTTACTTGACTTCAAATATCTCTTTTCTCTGGAAAACACCATCTCCTATAAAGACAGGAACATTCACCTATTCAGTACCAACTAGGGGGAAGATTTTGTTTTTGCTTTTTTACAGTTGGACCTACCATAAAGTTTACTCCCTGCTGAGGCCTGGTTTCTTCTCTCTGCATGACACTCAGTAGATCCATGAGGCAGTGCAATGTATAATACATTCTGCTCAATTACTGTGGCAAACAAGAGACCACTGATGGCATCTCAGAGTAAGTTAATGTGGTGGAGGGCTTGGCTTTGGCCATTTCTTGGCATATTTATTGTAGGTTCCATGTTTTATCAAAGATCATAGTTTCTGGCTTTACCAAGTACCCGTGCTTTGAACCTGGTACAGGAGGTCACAGTAACAATGATGAGGAAAAAAAATTACAGTATCTAGATTTTCTATAATGTTACTAGTGTTTTTGACCCTTGGGTTCTAAATAGTTTGTTTTTTTTAGTAGTTATCATTCAATACATTAATAATCTTAAGGCATGTCTGAGGTTATGGCTTTTGTAATGCTAAAGCAATGTTATACTTTATTTTTAACTAGCAATTACCAGAGACAATATTTACTTTAATGTGTTTCTTATTAAACTTTTAATTACAGAATCAATACATTTGCTTGGTTAAAAAACTTCACAGTATATAGTGAATTAAATAAAATCTAAAATCTAGTTGTTTTCTTTCCTCTTCAATATCCATCCCCAGCCAATCTCACTATTAACTGTTCTTTTTCTTTTAGTTGCCCTCAAATTTCAAAATAGATTCATTTTATATGGGATTTACTAACTCATCAAATTAATACAGTGCATAATGAATCTCTGCCATAAAAATATAAGAAATTGTGCAACTAAATTTTTTTCAGTTCTTCAATCTACCTTTCAATTTTTGTTAGTTATATTGCCATTTTATGTTGTTAGTCTTTATATCATTTCATTCTGTACTTTAAACATTAAGTCTTCTCTGCAACATGTAAGCTAATTCCAAACAACCAAATACTAAGAGGGGGCATTCAAAATATGGTGTTCTTTATATTTTGTGCTATGAAGTCAGGAATATGAGTAGACTCATGGGAAAAAAAATGTGGCCCTGAGGAATAAAAAATTCACATTCCAAAAAAAGTCTCTTTCAAATATTAATGTTAAATGAACTCTCCTTTATTATCTGTCCAGTTTCTTGCAAGAATATTTTGTCATACATGCATGGGTGATAAATTTTCTAAATTCTGGCATTATAAAACTAGAATCTAAAACTGGTTCTATACTGTTCTCACTTTTTTTTTTTTGAAGTTTGTCAAGGTAGAGAATGTACTATTTCAAATAGTCTTGACCCAGAATTTGGAGACCTCTTCACCCATTTCCTATGAAAACATCTTTATTACTATATGATTTCACAATAATGGTCCAGAAGTATTTAGTGAACACACCCTTCCAAGTAAGTAACTTATGTCTCTGTAAGAAAATGTAAGAATTTTTTTCTTACTCTTAGTGTTCACAATGTTGTGTCTAGAGGTAGCATTTTTTTCCTCATAAATTCTCAATAGTTTTTCAATATGAAACTTTTTAAAATTAGAGGTAAATTCTACTCTATCCTGATTGGTCCTTTCTTCATATTTTCTGCTTTTTCTTTAAAAATATTTTTAGGTGGCTGACAGACTTTCTGTATTCTTCATACTTTTCTCAATTTCTTGTGTTTGTTTTTACTTATTTCACAGTTCATCTTTATTTTTATTTTGTTGAATTTTTTTAAATTTATTTTTTCAAATATATTTGTCTCTGCCTTCCCCACACCACTTCCCCTTGTCCCCTCACCCACCCCCTCCCTCAATCCTTCCCCTTTGGTTTTGTCCATGAGTCCTTGTTATATGTTCCTTGACTTGCCCCTTCCCTTCCTTTTCCCCTGTCCCCCCTCCCTCCTTCCCTCTTGTCTCTGTTGGTTTCTTTTCCTTTCAGTGTTGCTGGTCTTATTTTCCTTGCATCTTTGTATTGTTGGTTAGGTTCCGCTTATAGGTGAGATCATACAGTATTTGTTTTTCACCCCTTGCTTACTTCACTTAGCATAATGCTCTCGAGTTCCATCCAGGCTGTGGCGAAGTTTAGTAGTTCTTTTTTTCTTTAGGCTCCGTAGTATTCCATTATGTAAATGTACAATAATTTTTTGATCCAATCATCTACTGATGGGCATTTAGGTTGCTTCCAACACTTGGATATTGTAAATTGTGCTGCTATGAACTTTGGGGTGCATAGGTTCTTTTGTACTGGTGTTTTGGTGTTCTTAGGGTATAGTCCCTTCAGGGGAATCCCTGGATCAAAAGGCAGTTCCATTTTCAGCTTTTTGAGGAAATTCCACACTGCTTTCCACAGTGGCTGCACCAGTCTGCATACCCACCAGCAGTGTACTAGTGTTCCCTTTTCTCCACTAGTTGGATAGGTGCCTCGCCAGCACCTGTTGTTTGTTGATCTGTTTATGATGGCCATTCTGACTGGTGTGAGGTGGTACCTCACTGTGGTTTTGATTTGCATTCCTCTGATGACTAGTGATGTTGAGTATCCTTTCAAATGTCTCTGGGTTCTCTGTATCTCTTCCTTGAAAAAGCCTCTGCCCAGGTCCTTTACCCATTTTTTGATTGGATCATTTGTCTTCTTGGAGTGGAGTCAAGTGAATTCTTTATATATCTTGGAGATCAAACCTCTATCTGATGTATCATTAGCAAATATATTTTCCCATTCGGTTGGCTTCCTTTTCATTTTGCTGATGTTTTCTTTAGCTGTGCAGAAGCTTCTTATTTTGATGAGGTCCCACTTGTTTATTCTTTTCTTTACGTCCCTTGCTTTAGGAGACATATCAGTGAAAAAATGGTCACATCAGTGATTGCTGCGTGGGATATCTGAGAGTATCCTGCCAATGTTCTCCTCTAGGACTTTGATGGTGTTGAGACTTATATTTAAGTCTTTTATCCATCTTGAGTTTATTTTTGTGTATGGTGTCAGCTGATGATCCAATTTCTATTTTTTGCATGTAGCCGTCCAGCTCTCCCAACACCATTTGTTGAAGAGGCTATTATTGCTCCATTTTATGCTTCTGCCCCTTTTGTCAAATATTAGATGCCCATATAGCCCTGGGCTTATTTCTGGGCTTTCTATTCTGTTCCACTGGTCTATGGGTCTGTTTTTGTTCCAGTACCAGATTGTTTTGAGTATAGTGGCTTTGTAGTAGAATTTGATGTCCGGTATCATGATCGCTCCTGCTTTTTTTTTTTTTTTAATTTAATTTTAATTTATTTTTTCAAATACATTTTCTCTGCCTTCCCCCCACCACTTTCCCTTGCCCCCTCCCTCCTTCCCTCCCTCAGTTCTTCCCTTTTGGTTTTGTCCATGATTCTTTGCTATATGTCCCTTGACTTTCCTTTCTCAAAATTGCTGCAGCTATTCGGGGTCGTTTATGGTTCCACATAAATTTTTGAAATGTCTGTTCTATTTCTGTGAAATATGTCATTTGTATCTTAATGGGGATTCCATTGAATCTATAAATTGCTTTGGGTAGTATGGACATTTTGATGATATTAATTCTTCCAACCCATGAGTATGATATATGCTTCCATTTATTTGTGTCTTCCTTAATTTATTTTCTTCAATGTTCTATAGTTTTCTGCATACAGGTCTTTTACCTCCTTGGTTACATTTATTCCAAGGTACTTAATTTTTCTTGTTGCTATATCGAATGGTATTTTTTTTCTGATTTCTTCTTCTTCTATTGCATTGCTGGTGTACAAAAATGCCTTTGATTTCTGAATATTGACTTTGTATCCTGCTGTTTTACCAAATTCACTTAGATTGAGTAGTTATTTGATAGAGTCTACAGGGTTCTCTATGTACACTATCATGTCATTTGCAAACAATGATAGCTTTACTTCCTCCTTTCCTATTTGGATGCCTTTTATTTCTTTTCGTTGTCTGACCACTGTGGCTAGGACTTCCAATACAATGTTGAAAAGAAGTGGTGAAAGCGGATATCCTTGACATGTCCCCATCTTAATTGGAAAGATTTTAGTTTTTGCCTGTTGAGTATGATGCTGGCTGTAGGTTTTTCATATATGGCCTTTATTACGTTGAAGAATGCCCCATTTATTCCCATTTTGCTGTGTGTTTTGATCATGAATGGGTGCTGTACCTTATCGAATGCTTTTTCTGCGTCTATTGAGATGATCATATGGTTAGGTCTTTTCTTTATTTATGTGATGTATTACGTTTATTGACTTGCGTATATTGAACCATCTCTGCATCCCTGGGGTGAATCTCACTTGATTGTGGTGATAATCTTTTGAACGTATTGCTGGATATGGTTTGCCAATATTTTGTTGAGGATTTTGGCATCTTTTTCGTCAGCAAAATTGGCCTATAGTTTTCATTCTTTGTAGGGTCTTTATCTGGTTTTAGGATTAGGGTGATGCTGGCCTCATAAAAAGAATCTGAGAGTTTTCCCTCCTCTTGGATTTTTTGGAATAGTCTGAGTAGGACAGGGGTTAGCTCTTCCTTAAATTCTTTGTAAAATTCTCCTGTGAAACAGTCCAGTCCAGGGCTTTTGTGTGGCAGGAGTTTGTTGATTACTGCTTCAATTTCCCCAGCTGTTATCGATCTGTTCAAGCTTTCTGTTTCTTCCTCCTTCAGTGTTGGAAGATTATACTTTTCTAGAAATGTGTCCATTTCATCAAGATTTTCAAATTTCTTGGCATATAATTGTTCATAGTAGCTTCAATCCTTTGTATTTCTGTGGTATCAGTGGTATTTCTCCTCTTTCATTTCTGATATTATTTATTTGGGTCCTCTCCCTTTTATTCCTGGTGTGTCTGCTTAAAGGCTTGTCAATTTTATTTATCTTTTCAAAGAACCAGCTTCTGGATTGGTTGATCCTCTGAATTGTTCTTTTTGTCTCTATGTCATTCAGTTCTGCTCTGATCTTGACTATTTCCTTCCTTCTCCTTGCTCTGGCATTTATTGTTGTTTCTCCAGTTCTTGAAGTTGTAGTGTTAGGTCTTTTATTTGAAATGTTTCTTTTTTAGGTAAGCCTGTATTGCTATGAACTTCCCTCTCAGGACCGCCTTTGTTGTGTCCCATAGGTTTTGGACTGTTGTCTGTTCATTTTCATTTGTTTCCAGAAACTTTTTGATTTCTTCCTTGCTCTCATCATTGACCCATTCATTGTTTAAGAGTGTACTGTTGAGTCTCCATGAGTTTGCAAGTTTTTGAAGTTTCTCTTTGAGTTTGATTTCGAGTTTCAAGCCCTTGTGGTCTGAGAAAAAGTTTGGTATTATTTCAAATTCCTGAATTTGCTGAGGCTTGCTTTGTGTCCTATCATGTGGTCTATCTTTGAAAAACTTCCCTGCACATTTGAAAAGTATGTGTATTTTGCTTCTTTGGGATGTAGGGTTCTATATATGTCAGTTAGGTCCATTTAATTCAGTGTACCATTCAGCTCCACAATATCCTTGTTGATGTTTTGTTTGGAAGATCTTACCATTGTTGAGAGTGGGGTGTAAAAATAACCTGCTATCAGTGTGTTGGGGTCTATATCTTTTTTGAAGTTGTTCAAGATTTTCCTTATATATTTGTGTGCCCCTATGTTGGGTGCATGTAAGTTTACAATGTTTATGTCTTCTTGATAGATTCTTCCTTTGAGTATTATAAAGTGTCCCTCTGGGTCTCTTTTCAGAACCTTTGTTTTGGAATCTATATTGTCTGATGTAAGTATTGCCACCCCTGCTTTATTCTCTTGCCCATTTGTTTGGAATATTTTTTTCCATCCCTTTACTTTCAATCTGTGTAGGTCTCTTGCTCTGAGGTGGGTCTCTTGTAGGCAACATATGTGTGGGTCATGTTTTCTTATCCATTCAGTTACCCTGTGTCTTTTGAGTGGGACATTTAATCCATTTACTTTGAGAGTTATTACTGATAGAAACCTATTTATTGTTTCCCTTTGTACCTGTGATTCTCTCTTTCTCAATCTTTTTCTTCATCTTCTTAAAGCATATCTTGGAGTGCTGGTTTGGTAGAGATGTATTCTTTTATCCTTCTTTTGTCTGGGAAACCCTTTATTTCCCCGTCTATTTTAATTGAGAGCCTTGCTGAGTAGAGCAGCCCTGGTTGTAGGCCTTCGCTTTTCATGACTTGGAATATTTATTGCCATTCCCTTCTGGCTTAGAGTGTTTCAGTTGAGAAGTCAGCTCCTAGGCGTATCGGGGTCCCCTTGTATGTTACTTTCTCCTTCTCCTTGCTACTGTGAGGATTCTCTCTTTGTCTTTGACATTTACCATTTTAATGATGATGTGTCTTGGCGTGGACCTCCTTGTGTCCCTCTTGAGTGGGGCCCTCTGCGCCTCCTGGATCCATGAGCCCTTTCCTCTTCTCAAATTGGGGAAATTTTCCATCATTACTTTTTCAAAGAGGTTTTCTATCCCTTGCTCCTCTTCTTCTTCTGGTATCCCTATTATGCAGATATTATTGTGTTTCAGGTTGTCCTGCATTTCCCTAAATTCCTCTTCATTCTTTTTGAGTCTTTTTTCCATTTCGTGTTCTTTCTGGGAGCTTTTTTCTACCTTATCCTCCATCTCGCTGATTTGATCCTCGGCTTCATCCAGCCTGCTTTGGATAATTTCTACTGTGTTCTTCAATTCAGAAATGGTATTCTTCATATCCTCTTGTGTCTTCTTGATAGTTTCTATGTCCTTTTCCAGGCTGATATATTTTGCCATAAGATCCTGATAGTTTCTCTGCAGTTTCTCATAGTTATCTTTGAGCTGGCTGAGCTCATTGAGCTTCCTTAGAGCCATTGTTTTGAATTCCATATCTGATAGTTCCCTTGCCTCTATTTCATTTAGCTCTCTCTGTGGGGAGTCTCCTTTTCCACTCCTTTGGGCGGAACTTCATTTTCTTCCCATTTTTGTGAGAATGTATTCAGTAATTAATTTATTTATTTATTTATTTTTGCTTCTGCTTCAATTGGGCATCTAGATTTCCTGACTTTGTGGATTGAACTTCTATGGTAGTAGGCGGGTCTTTTTATTTATTTGTTTGTTTGTTTATTTATTTATTTACTTTTGTTCCTGGGCCTTCTTCTGATGATGTCTGTTGTTGACCCTATATGACCTTGGGTCATTTGTTTGAGCTTTCTAGGAGTCTATTATCTGTGTCTGGCTCCTGCTTTGGGTAGCTCTGTTACCCCATTTGCTTTGGATCCACTATTTCTGTGGCTCGCTCTGCACTCTCATGCCAGCTCCTTGAGCGTGCTCTCCAGCCTGGCAAGGTCCCCCGCCCACCTGGCTGCTTATTCGCCTGGCCTCAGGCACTTGTCTGGTGCCTGTGCCCGTTGGGCGCCCTGGCACTGGTCAGTTTAGGGTCTTCTATTGTGTGCGTTCCCTGCTTTTGGCTCTTTGAGGGCATCGTCTGCCCTCTCAAAATGGAGACTATGGAAATGGGAGGAAGTCAGCTCCAGGACTTTCTAGTTAATCCTGTCTCCAATTTCTCCTCCAGGGGGTCTGGGCAGCTCTGTGACCCGTTGGGCCCAGCATCCACTATTTCCGCAGACCGCTCTGCACTCAAGTCCCACGGGGACGCCAGTTTACGCCTGCCCTTACTGATCTGCACACTCCCTTACAGGCCCCCTGGGCACCAACCTGCAGGAGCCCTCGCCAGCCCACGCGGTTGCAGGTCCACACACCTGCTCGCCAATGCTCGCCAGCCACTTGGCGCGTGTGTGTGCACATCTGCACTGGGTGGTTTTGGGCTGTCTATTGTGTGCTTTTCAGCTTTTGGCTCTTTGGGGGTGTGGCCTGCCAGCACACAATGGAGACTACGGGAAGTAGAAGGAGTTAGGACTCCCTGGTTCCTCCTCCCCACGTTCTTTCCCCAATACATCCATTTCCAGTCTCTCCTCAGGGGTCTTTGGACAATTCTGTGACCCCTTCAGCCAGGGATCCACTATTTCTGTGGACCGTGCTGTATTCACCAGCTGTCTGGCTCCCGCACCTGCTTTTGCCTCTTTGGGGGCGCGCCCTGACTGCCCAAAATGGAGACTACAGAATGGGGAGGGAGTCGGGACTCCCCAGTTCCTTCTCCCGTTCTTTCACCAAAACCCTCCATTTCCAGTCTCTCCTCAAGGCTCTCTATGCAACTGTGTGACCCCTTTGGCCAGGGATCCTCTATTTCTTCCAGCTTGTCTGCACTTAGCCCCCCAGCTCACACATGCACAAGCTGTGTGCTGAGCACGCAAAAGGCAGGTTAATTGATTCCCTTATGCCTGAGTGAGATGGTAGCTGCAGAGTGGGAGGTGAGTTATCACCAGGGATCCACTGGCCACCGTCTCAGTTCTCTTCACAAAGTCTTCCTCACCAATCTTTTCCCAGGCACCAGCCCACTCTGCTGCCACCTCTACCCAGACAGAGATCAAGGAGGACGGCTGCAACTGCAAATTTTTGTATTGGCCCTTTAAATGTCTTTTTGCATCTCTAGTCAACTTTCTCTGGAGAGAGCGCCCCTAAGCTTTTCAGGGTTGCGTTTTGTCTGTGTGTTTTCCTGGTTTCAGCTGCTGTAGTCTAGGGGTCCCTGTTTATGATTCAGACCCTGATCTTCTCAGGGGGAGCTAACTGGCCATTTCAATGTCCCTCTGGTGCTGGTGCCCGTGGGCGCCCAGCCCCGCCTCTTGAGCCTCCACCACACTTCTCACCCATTGGGATCTGTGAGAGTTGAATCCACTGTCTGCCTACGGCTCCAAGGCTCCTCTCCCTCTATCGTTCCATTGTTTTCCAGGTGATTCCTCCACTATTTAATTGCAATTCCAGTTTGGTCTTTGGTCTTGGGAAGAGGTCAGCGTGACTCCCATTCACTCCTCAGCCATCTTCCTTCTAGTTCATTTTCTTTTTTTTTTTTTTTGTTAATACAGCACAATCTTTATTTCTTTATTTGCCATTTCATTTGCATAACTTTATATTTCTATCAAAAATGTATGAGGGTACCAATTTCTCCACATCCATGCAAGTATGACTTAATATATAACTCATTGATAATCAATATTCTAATGGTGTATAGTACTATTTCAGTGTTATTTTAATGTTATTTGCATTTCCTTAAGGATGTACTTATTAACCACACATGTATGTTTTCTAGTAAAATGTATACTAAAGTCTTTTTATTTTTTCCTTAGCTTTGAGTTTCTGGGTTATTTATGTATTCTGAATATAATTATTATAATCAGATATATAATTTGCAAATGTATTCTCTCAATATGTAATTTGGCTCTTTTTAAAATACATAATACCTTTTCAAAAGCAAAAGTTTTAATTTTGATGGGGTTTAGTTTATGATTTTTTTCTTATATATCATTTTCTATAGCCTTTCAATAGAGTGGCTGGTCTCAAAGTCTGGTCTCTGGACCTTCAGCATTAGTATCATCTGGAAACTGGTTACAAAGGCAACTGCTCTTACAGTTCATCTTTAAAGCCATTCACTTGATTTTTAAGCCATGTTGCCTTTTCTGCCACCCACTCCATATTTGTAAAAAGTCACAATGCATTTTCTGATTATTCTTTTTGTCATCTATTAAAAGAATTTAAGATATTGTTCAAAAGGATTTAAAATTTTTCTGTTGGGATTTATTGTTTCAATGTCCTTCACACAATTAATATTCTTTAAATACCTTGTGAATTTTTTTATTTGAAAATACTTGTATATATTGATGACTAAAAAATTTATGATGGTAAGAACAAGTAAAGTTTTCTCTGACTGTGCCATTTTTTTCTCAACAGATCTTTCTCTTGAATAAAGGTGGGGGAAAAGTAGCCTTGTGCCAATTAGGAGAACATGTAGGCAAATCAGCTTCCCTATTGAATTGTGAAAAGCATATATTTGATGATATTATAGATCACTTTAAAGTAGAAGGGGAAAAATGACCTAAGATTATTATTTATTGATGGTCCAGTTGGAAACTCATGCTGTAGTGAAACTTGAACCTTATTCAATAGAATCATTTTCTGGTGACTATTGATAACATTTTAAGTCCTTGTGCCCTTTCTCCAAACAATTTTTTTCATATGTACTAGAATAAAACCCTGATTAATTTTTATCAGGAAGGCTGTTTGTTTTGCTGTTCCTTTGATAAACATTTGATGATTAATAGAAATAATGATTTTGCATGAAGTGGTATTGATACCACCAGTCTTCACTACAGGAAAAAAGGACAAGAATAAAATGAAAATGATAGAGAAGCGCTACATCCCAGGGAAAGAAGAATACCATCTCACAGTGAAATGTTTTGGAACTTGTTGAAAAGCATTTGAGAAAGCTAAAGGAAGTTTAAAACACATTAAATATAGATGAGGCATAATAATGCTTCCTGGGTGGATAGACTGAGAAAAGTTCTTAATGGCAAATAAAAAATGTTTAAAAATCCTTAACACTTTGTTTTATTTTTTGTAGATCTCTTGTAATGAATGAGTACTATACAATAAATGAGATAAAGGGATGTTTGTCCTTCAGAAGGAAAGTCTGAAAAGAAATCCTGATGAACACTTTTGAAATATACCACATAACCTTCTCATATACTGATTTGAAGGCTATTCTTGCTGCCTTAAATACTGTGTTCAATTCAATGTCAGAATGTCAATGCTTGGTTGAGTAAAAGAGACTCTAATTTATTTTCATTCTGTTGTTATTTATTTTTTGCATTTTTAATTGCATTGTTTACCATTTAGTCCCCTAAGTCCCCCACCCCCCTGCATTCACCACACTGTTGTCCAGGTCCATGAGTCCTTTCCTCTTTTTGCTCAATTCCTCCACCCCCTACACCCTCCATCCCCTTAGCTGTCATTTCTAATCTCAGTGAGTCTGTCCCTGTTTTGCTTGTTAGTTCAATTTGTTCATTAGATTTTATATATGAGTGAAGTAATACAGTATTTGTCTTTCTCTGGCTTATTTCACTTAGCATAATGTTCTCCTTATTGTAACAAAGAGTAAAACTTTCTTCTTCTTCTGTTTTGTTTTTTAGGGTTTTTTTTTTTGTTTGTTTTTTGTTTTTTACAGCTGAGTAGTATTCCATTGTGTAAAAGTCCCATAATAGTTTTATCCACTCATCTACTGATGGATACTTGGGTTGCTTCCATATCTTGGTGATTATAAATATAGCTGCAATAAACATATGAGTTCTTATGTTCAATTGAATTAGTGTTTTGGATTCCTTCGGATATATTCCCAGAGGCAGGATTGCTGGGTCGAAAGGCAGATCAATTTAAAATTCTTTGAGGTATCTCCATATTGTTTTCCATAGTGGTTACACCAACATGCATTTCCATCAACAGGGCTCCCCTTTCTCACTTTCCTACCAGCATTTGTTTTTGATTTATTGATGATAGACATTTTGACAGGTGTGAGATGATATCTCATTGTGGTTTTAATTTGTATTTCTCTTATGATTAGTGAAATGTAGCATCTTTTCATGTATATGGGCTATCTGTATGTCCTCCTTGGAGATGTGTCTATTCAGTTCCTTTGCCCATTTTTTAATTGTGTTGTTTCATTTTTTTGGTGTTGAGTTTTGTAAATTCTTTATACATTTTGGATATTAATCCCTTATCAAATGTATTGGCAGATATATTCTCCCATTCTGTGAAAACATATTTTTTATTTTGTTGATGCAAAATAAATGTTTATTTTGTTTACTTTTGTTGTGCAAAAACTTTTTAGTTTTATGTATTCCCATTTATTTATTTTTTTTCTTTTGTTTTCCTTGCCTAGGGAGTTATGTCTGATCAAATATTGCTATGAATAATGTCCAAGATTTTGCTGCCTATGTTTTCTTCTATGATTTTTATGGTTTCAGGTCTAACATTAAGTCTTTGATCCATTTTTAATTTTTTCTTGTGTGCTTTGTAAGAAGGTCATCTAGTTTAATTTTTTTGCATGTATCTGTCCAATTTTCCCAACACCATTTATTGAATAAACTATCTTTAACCCATTGTATGTGCTTGCTTCCTCTGTCCAATATTAATTGAATCTAAAGGTATAGGTTTATTTCTGAGCTCTCTGTTCTGTTCCATTGCTCTAAGTATCTATATTTATGCCAATACCGTGTTGTTTTGATTATTATGGCCTTATAGTATAATTTGACATCAGGTAGCACGATTCCTCCAACTACTAGAACTGCTAAATGAATTCAGTAAAGTAACAGGATACAAAATTAATATCCAGAAATCAGTTGCATTTTTACCTGTCAATAACAAACTAACAGAAATGTAAATTAAGAAACAATCCCACTTGCAATTGCTTCAAAAAGAATAAAATACCTAGGGATAAACCTAACCAAGGATGTAAAATATCTGTACTCAGGAAATTATAAGGCACTGAAGAAATAAATTGAAGAAGATACAAAGAAGTGGAAGTATGTACCATGTTCATGGAGAGGAAGAATTAACATCATTAAAATGTCCATACTACTCAAAGCAATCTATAGATTCAATGCAATTCCAATCAAGATTCCAACGACATATTTCACATAACTAAAACAGATATTTCAAAAATTTATATGGAACCACAAAAAGCCCTGCATAGCAACAGTGATTCTGAGAATGAAGATTATTCTATTGGTCTTTGGAAAACAAATCAAATACTTTACCAGCTTATGTTAATTTATGATCAGGAAAAGTGATTTTCATGTTGCAAAAGAAACCAAACCTGAGTTTTAATATGTTATATGGAATAAATATAAAAATATTTTATAGTTTATGAATTAACTCAAATGTAATTTTGTTAGTTATATTATTTCTCATTTTTATAATTGTACTTGATGAATAAAACAACAGTTGCCCTATTTACTAAATGAAAAATTATTTCATTATAGGAATATATCAACTGGCACATACTGAGAACTCCAGTTTCTAATAACAAATACAAGGTACAACCTAAGGTATGAATGACAATACAACTGAGCTGTATTAAATTCATTTTATATTCAAATGTCCAAGATGCTGTTTTGATGTTCTATATCCCCTGGTGTCCAAATATATAGATTTTTAATGGTTTAAGATCAATTATTTTTTATAAATATTAAGTGAGTGAAGAATAAATATAACTACTGATCTATATAGTGTGTGTGTATGTGTGTTTATGGGAAATGTTTTGGGAACATATCTATCAATCGTTATTAGGTTGGTCCACTTTGTCATTGACATGTTATCTTCTGAGATGCATGCTAATGTGAATGGACACAAAACTTACTCAATAGAGAGCTTTGATTTTTTAAAAAATTCACATTATTTAATAATTAAAAGGCAGAAGAATGGAGCTTGCAAAACTAATTAGTATCATTTTAATTCTTATTTTGCATTACACTTAGCAACTATTTTGCTTTCCCAATAGAGGGCTTTGGTTCTTGAAAGGCATTATTACTAATGTGCTGATAAAGTGAGGTAACTGCCAAAGAACATAAGATTTTTTCTTGTATAGCTATAAAAAACACTATTGAAAGTGCCATTAAAAGTGAAAAACAAGGGAGTTTCAAGGTATTAGCTTAGCAGATGTCAACCATAGTTACATAGTGCCTGTGAAGGATGTTTGCTTTAGGTATGTCCTCAAAATATAATCTCAACAACTAAAATGACCCAAAGGAGCCAAATGAGGAGAAACTTACACATTATTTTATGGTTCTAAGTAATGCTGATTCTTCTGTTAACTGATCATAGGAGTTTTGAGTCTTTTTTAAAAAAATTCAATTAATCATATTAATTCTAAATGGTCTGTCTCCTGGAATTGCATGCCTCATGTATTCTAACAAAAGTTTACCATGTGTGTCATACAGAAACTCAAAGACACCATAGCTCCTTGGCTTCTGCTCAGCATAATAATCCCCGTGTGGGACTAGAGCCTCTCTCCAGGGTCCAGAGAAGCCTCCAAAGCTAATTTTTTTAAAGGTATAGTAAATGTTAATGCATTTGGAGTTAAGTTTTATTTGTCTTTTGTAAATTGGTTCCCATGTCTTTGAAACACATCATTTTATTGTTGCACTGGCATATTGAAAACATAACATGACTTAACATTAACTCAAATATGAAACGTAATTGGATATTAGCTCCACAAGAACTTTGGAAACATGGCTCTTTCTTGCATGGATTATTTCAAACTTCCATAAAAATATGGCACACAGAAGTGATGTGTGTCAGTTTTCTGATATATAAGTTTAGATGTACAAATCTTGACAAAATTCTCCTCAGGACCTATTGCTGAGTTTTTAAAGTTCCTGCTCAATACCAGTGACTACAACATGATTGGAAGGTCTAATACATGTCTATGAAAGGATTTTATATCAAATAATAATTAGAAATGACCCCTGCATGAATTCTGAGTCAAATATTTATGAAATATATATGTATAATATTACAAAATGAATTTGTCTTCTTTGAGTATGAGAATATGAAGACCTTTGGCTCTTGTATCAGCAGGGACATACTCATTAGAAAATATCTTGAATCAAAACTACAGTTTTCAAATCATAGAGGAGTAAAAACCTTTTCATAAATTCTATTTATACTATACTTACCAGTGTCCTTAACTCAGTTGCACTTGAATTTTAGTCTCTTTAAGGAAGTTCAGCTGCCCTGAAAGTGAAAAAGACACCCACACATAACATCATTAATAGAGACATTTAAATGAAACTTTTCAAAGACTGTGAGAGATGCAGAAAAGGAGGCATACAACTTTCTGCTAAGTACCTTGTTTTCAAGGTATTTTACCTCCTTGATGTGTATAGCTACTGAAGGTTATAAGAAAAGAGTTCCTATGGAGAGACAAAAGAATAGTCCTGGTGTGATATGCACCACAGCAGCAAGGTTAACTATGAAACAAAGAAGATATTTTTGAAAAGCATATTGTATGTATTGAATACACAATCACATATATTGTGATAAAGTTCTTTAAATGCATTTTCACAACCCACAGAAAAAAATTAAATTGATACCATGATTTCTTTTAACAGAACTCAGCATGTATCTATGCTATTATTTTTAAAATCTTAAAAATTTTTCCACTTACTGAATTGAAGGATAAAACACAACCCCTACCTTTAATATCTTTGTCAGAAATAAACAATACATTTCTCAAAAATAATTTCACATTTCAAGTTTTGGAAGTCTTGTTCAATAAAGTACTAAACTTTGCCTTCCCTTTAACTGTTACTGCATCAAGAATCTGTGATAAGTTAAGAAAAATCCTGATCTCATGAAGGGAATGAAAAAAAGGCAATGTGCTTTGCAACAGAAAGAGAGGAGTTTTAACATAATGTTATGTCAAGAGAAGATTGGAAATTTATAGGTATGGTACATGTAGAGAGCTTTGTTCTCTGAATCAAACAAAAAACACTGATATTAAAGGCGATATAGAAACAGAAAACAAGTAGTAGGAGCAACAATTTAAGATGTGTTTACAAATAAACAAAAACTGAAAAAAAATTAGATTGTCTGCTTTGCCCAAAGAATGTGACCAAGTAAGTCACAGTCTTAAAAGGAAAGGAGTGACCTCAAAGGAGTATTTGAAATGATATATTAAAATAAAGCACATTATATGAGCTAAAGTTCATATATTCGTACTCTTGGTATATTTATATGATGATAAATGTATTTAATGTCTGTAATTGTTTAGTTTGTTTTGGAGGAAGAGACAAAGACACAGTCAGCTGCTATTGGATGTATTCTTTGTTCTAGAAATCTTATCTAATACTTCTAGCACTTCTAATTTAATAACAAAATTCTAAGAGGAAACCATTTAAACTCCTCTTACAGATGAGGTTTACATGGCTTCAAAGCTTGTCCCCAGTTTAGTTCTATCCTCTTAAACAGGGGCAAAGTGTCCCTGTAAATGCTGGTCTTTCTGAATTGATGTTGATGTTCCTCCCACTTTACTATGCAGACATCCTAAGTTTTCAAGGCTTGTTATTTTTTTTTTTACGTTATCCCATTTTATTCTTATGGTAACTCTGGAAAATTGATCAAAAAGAAATGAATATTCCTTTTTAGAGATAGGGAAATGAAAATCACAATAGAAAAAGTAATTAATCTTATTTATAATTTTTGACAGAGGTGATATTTTTTAATCCAAATTTCAAATACTAGATGGATTTTTTTTTTCCTATCATATTATGCTTCTATCATATTATACAGCAGCAGTGTGGAACACAATGTACTTATAGAGAAAAAATTTAGTCAGGGCCTGCGCTGTATACTTATTCAGAGTTTGGGCATATCCAGGACTACTGGGGAAATATTGATTCTAGTTTCATTTACCAGAGGGTTCCTTGTACCTGAAAGGACCAGTTCCAGTGACATGGTCACTGGCTGTAAGCTGGATCATGGGCTAAGACGACATAAAATTTCAAAACAGTGGCCTCCTCCTTTTCCCAGCCTGGAGGAAAGAAGAGTTCAGGGAACAGGTGTGGGGAATCCAGTTTATGATTGAGGGGAGAACTATATTTGAGGGCAAAGAATTGCTCTATCACTCATTTATGTCCTGACCAAAAATCTCTTTATGTATTATTACTTCCTCCAAGAATTCATAGGAGGTCAAGAAGGGCAAAAATACATTCAAGCATAAGCTAAATTAAAAAATAGTATCTCTAGAGGCCTGCAAAAATTGTAGAGAGTAAAGCTCCTGCATTTTGTGGCTAATAACAGAACTAATACAGTTTAGGGGGAAGATAGTCCCTCAGATTTTAAAGTTGTAATTTATAGGGCAGGACCAGGAAATAGAGATCAGGTGGATAAAGCAGGGAAAAACATTCATCTTACCAAAGGTGAGAATAGGACCACACTGTGAGAGCTTGAGAAGGAAAGTCAGCTCAGCAAGGATTTTTTTTAACTTTATATTTTAGTTTTGGAGTTTTCCAGGTAAAATATAGGATATTCAAATATTACAGTGGACATTTTAATAATACAGATAGTCAAATGGTACTCATATTTATTGAGTGTTTAATATATGTCAGAAAAAGAGCTATATGTTTTCCATAAATTATCTAATTTAATACTCACATAAACTATATGTGTCAGATACGATTATTATTTTTATTTTACAGAGGAAAAAATGGAGGCATAATAAACAACTATTAGAGGCCAGACCCAGGTTTAAACCCAGACAGCTCTCGAGAAGCCACATCCTTAGCCAGAGTGTGTTACTCTGTCCTCAATAAGATCTTTTATCAGGGATTAATTTTTGTATTAGTATATTGATAGCTATTAAAAGAAACAGCTGGTTTAAAAAAACAAACTAGTAGATATTAAAATATTGAAAGATCATTTTAAATATAAGCTATAACTAAAAAAAGCGTGAATTTTGAGAAGGTATGAAAGTGAAAATAATTCATTTTAAAATTGTACTTAGTAGTTCTAGGGACCTTGTGGTATTTCAAGTGAAATAAAGAAAAAAAATATTCCAGTTGCATAGGTTACAACTAAAGTGTGGACTTTGGTTTGTTTAATTAAATTTTATTTTAAAAACTAATACTCTTATGTTTCCCCAAATCTAAATTTAATTCCAGTGACCCCTGTATTGTTCTTTCATTCATTACTTCATTCATTCATTCATTCACTCATTCACTCTATTACTAATCATTTATTAAAATCTTAACTCTGTTGATTGCCAGGTATAGAAAATGAAAAAACAAAAACAAAAAAACAAAAAACAAAACAAAACAAAAAAAATCTATAGGCTCTGTCTTTAGCTATCTACCAGTTTAATAAGAAAATAAGAACTATATTAAGTGCTGTAGCATAGCGGGGAAAAAGCTTCTCAAAGACTGATGGGAAGCCAAGCTCATCTCTGCTAAGGATGGGGAATTTTCTACAGAGAAGCAGCTCCTAAGCTGAGAGATGTTGGCCCATTGCAAACTAGGAAAGAAATGTTCCAGATTGAGGGAATAATGATGATGAGATTTATCCTACCTGATCCTCATAAATGGTCTTGTTTTGGTCAGAACATTATGAAAAACTTTGGTCCTCACTGAAAGAAGTTATTCTTTATTTTTAGATTTTGAATATTCCTTCCTGATTAGTTCCTTGACCAGGTTTCAGAAAACATGCGTTTTAATACTTTTTGTTATTAGGCTCTAGATTGCTAGTGAATTGAATTATTCATTTCAGTTGCATCAGATTATGTGATTCTGTCCATCAGAACTGATAATATTGACAAAGTGGTCTATGGACACCTGCTTAAGCTCCATGACTATTCCTCAAAATCATCTCTCTCAATTTCTGCTTTAGTTTAATGATTAAAACAGAGTATACAGTTACACAAATGTTTTTCATTTTATTACTCCTTGCACAGTGTTTAAAGTAACCTTGGAAAAGAATTTTTCATAACATGCTATAAACTGTTTCTACTATCCTTTTGATGTATATACATTTCCCTTTAATTCTACTGATCTCTAAGGCTCTTGTGACATTTGAAACAGCATCTTGCTCAATTTCTCATTTTATGTCCTTTTTAGACTCTGTTACAACTGTCATGTCTTTTATAATATTGTCTCATTGTCCATTTTGTGTCATTTCAAAGCTTATTACATTTATTTAAGAACTCATGTAGACCTGGTTGGTATTGCTCAGTTGGTTGGGGCATTATCCTGTAAATAGAAAAGTCTCAGGTTCAATTCCTTCTCAGACCACTTGCCTAGGTGGTGGGTTGGGTCCCTGGTTGGGGTGCATACAAGAAAGCAACTAATTAATATTTTCCTCTCGTATCAATGTTTCCATTTCTCTCTCCCTCCTTTCTCCTCAAAAACAAAACAAAACAGGACAAAACAAAACAAAACAAAACAAAAAACCATCATGCAAAGAGAAATGAATTCCTAGAGTAAGGGTCAGTCTGATTCCCACACACTTCAAGAGAGATTCTGGAAGGTCAAAAGTTGGGGGCCATCAGCTGGGATGTTGAGTTAAAGCCTAAGTGGCAAAGTGGGCAAGAAAAGAGGGCAAGAATAAAGCAGTAGCATCTATGTACCCTTTTTCCAATATCATACCTACATGAAATATAAACATGAAAGCAGAAATGTGTCCTGTCTTGAGGCAGTCACATATCTTAAACTTATATTTCCAGAAAATACTTTTATCGAGCCTAATAATTTGATTTTTAGCTCTCAGAACTTCCCTCCACCTAGGAAGAAATGGAATCTGTTTTCTTATTCTATCAGACAATATGGTCCTATTGAATATTTTCTCAAGTAAGTTCTCTGAAACACTTTTCTGGGGGATGTCAATAGTATATTATAGAGTGGTAACCAAAATTTAAATAAATTTAGAAAATATTAAACACTATATTTCTTTCAGTATTCATTGTAGATATTACCATATTAAAGGATGAGAAAAATTCCAGAATAATGTCATCTATTTAATGCTTTTTAAGCCAATATTTCTAAAATGTATTTGATTAAGGAACCTTTCTGATGTGGCACAACTACCATCTTCTTGTGCAGAAGCATTCAGAAAACAGGATCCAGGTGAAACACTAATTTCCTCTTGGATCCAACTCACTGGGTCTCATTGTCTTTCACCTGTTACAGGTAGACTATGGATGGTTAAGTATTATTCATAGGCAAGGGATCCTAAGGAGAAGCTGATTTTCTGCATTTATTTCTTTTGATACCATGAAACCTCTTCCTTGTCTCAACTCTTAACATCGGCTGAGGCTCTTGTCAATCGTTTGTTTGCATATTGATAGCAGTGCATACCAAGTTCCTGCCTGCATTCTTCATTTCTCAGGACTTTTTATAAAGTCTGTTAGGTTACTCACCATAAACACAGGGCAATCTGAAAATGCTAAGGTAGAGAGCCTGGGAAGTGATATTCACCTCTGAATGGCAACTCAGAGCCAATAAGGGGAAAGATGAATGCTACAGACTTTCCTTTGGATAGAAAATCCTGAGCATAGTACACAATTCCTGAGTGTCCTCAGTGAGACTGCATTTGCCCACAGTCGTAACCAGCTCAATAACTTTATGCTTACTGGGTTTCCTCCCACTTCTTTCTCACCTTCTCTTCTGCTTTCTGAGATTGTCTTCCAAATAAACTGAATCTTCGTCTCAGTGTCTTCCTTTAGGGAAAATCAAATGAAGACAATCTGTTTTGTTTTCCAAGTGGCAAAAATAGGAAAAAGTTAAATTGACAGCTGGAAGAATATATATTCCTGATTCCCTGATTCATACATATTCATGTTATGTTTTGAGTTGATTCTTTTCTATATGCCAAGGTTATTTTAAGGGGATATAGCCTCTTATTCCTACCAACTTAGAAAACAACAATGACAATACCAGTTATTTGTAAAGGAGTTTTGGAAAACACTCTATAATGGGCTTAAAAATTATTTCATTCTTACCACTACCTATGTAGATATTATTGTCCTCATTTTATAGGTTAAAAAAATTGAGAGCTAGAGAATTTAAGTAATTTGTTTAGGATTATATTATTGGTAATCAGGGCTAGGGTTGGAATGTCTTTTACCACACCTCTTTGTGCCTTAGACTATAGACTTGTGTTTTCCTTTTCTTGAAATGCTTTTCCCCTACATCTTTGCATAAAGCCCCTACTCCTTTCATTCAGGTCTGTCCCTGGTATCATCTCCTCAAAGAGACTTATTAAATCATTTCACTTAAAATATGCCTCAGTTATTCTCCAATCCCTTAATCAATTTTTTTTCATAGCATTTATAATGCCTAATAATACATTTTATATTTATTTATTTACCAATCTATGTTGAAATTCTGAGAGCAATGACTTTATATACTTCACTTCTGTGTTCCTAACATTAAGACATCTTAACATTTCCTAAGATCTGGTATGCAGGAAAAGTTTAACACATATTGGTTAAAAGGATGAATAAATGACTGCTTGACTCCCTGAAATAACTTTAGCTCTAACCAGGGCTCATTTTCTTCTTCCAAGGATTACGGTACTTTCTGTTTACCCCACACTTCTTTTTATTTCTTTTACTTTTTATTTATTTCTCTTTTTTTGTATTTATTTTTCATTTATGAGGCTCTATAAACTGATGACAACTTCCATGGTGCTTGCAGCCCAGCTGTCAGCATGCCTGCATATGTTTGTTTCACCCATACTAGTTTAAAGAGAAATGCTCTCCAGAGTTTCTATTCTGATTTCTTCACAATAATCATATTCTGCCTCTTGTTTGTGATACCAGCTAAATGCATTGATGCAGTCTTACAAGATTGGCCCTCCTTTCTCCTTTTCTTCCTTCTCTACTTATGGAATAGCCATTTGATCAGAAATATAATCTGGAATAATCTGTTAAAAATATCCTGTAAATGGAGAATAAACATGTTTGAATTTTTACAATATGTTCTCTATCATTATTTTCACATAAAAAAGGAGAGTGTGTGGTATTGTTCATGTGGGCATTACTGATACTATTGCTATGATGCACACCTGTAACTAATAGCAGCTCTTGTCTAGAAGAATTTGTCATCATTTCTCTTAGATTTCAAGGTACTATTAAGAATCATCCATTAGATATTAACCTCTTACTCCTCCACACCAAACGTGCTTTTCCGATATAGCTCTGTTTACAGAAGACAAGACCATACTTCTTCTTTTTAATAGGTTAAATACTTTATTAAAATTTATAACCTTTTCTAGATAAAAAAAAATTCCTTAAGTAATCAGTGATAGAGTATAGACAAATTTGCTCTAAATATAATAATGGGATGTTGGAAGTATTATTTAAAATTGAGAACAACACAAGATATAAACTCTAGAATGTAAAAAACCAAGCTATCCTTACAGAAAGATATGATTGTCTGCATAGGACCCATAGACAAATTTTTAGAACTTAAGAGATTAGTAAGTTATATACAAGATAAATGGATAAACAACTGTGTTCCTGTATTAGAGTACAAATTTGAATATATAACTTAAAAAGATGTACAGCAGCAACAACACTATAATCACATACATATACATCAAAATATGCAAAAATTTTATGGAATTATAAAGCTTAATGGATGGAAACTGAAGAAAACCAAATAAATGGAGAAGATCCATTGTTCATGGATGGGAAAGCTTCTTACTGTAATGTCCATTTCTCCCAAATCTATAAATTTAGAATCATTTCTATAAAGATCCACAAGTATGTGTATTGCTTATTCTTGCTAGTTTTGATGTCTCCCTACCCTCAACCCCCTTTTTGGTTATTGCTGTGTGACACAAATAGATCTTTTTAAAAAATTATATTTTATTGATTATACCATCACAGTTGTCCCAATTTTCCCCCTTTTCTCCACTCCACCCAGCACCCCTCCCTCCCTCAGGCAATGCCCCTACCTTTGTTCATATGCATGGGTCATGTATCTAAGTTCTTTGGCTGTTCCATTTCCTATACTGCACTTTTCATCCCCATGGCTATTCTGCAACTACCTACTTGTACTTCTTAATCCCTACATCTCTTCGCCCATTCTCCCACACCCCCTCCCATCCAAAACCCTCTCTGTATCCACTATTCTGTCTTTGTTCTTCTGGTTCGTTTAGTTTATTTTAAGATTCATTTGTTGATAGATATGTATTCTAAGAATGTTTCTTTTAGCAATAGCTTCTGCTTCTGAAGAAACATGTTTCTAGTAAATTCTCCAAGAAGGGGGATTAAAAACCTGATGCATTGCATTTTCTGGTTCTAGGAATGACTGGTTATGTGAATGCTGCCACTGTAACATAATCAATCAGTTTTAATTTTATCATTTATAAAGTATAAAAATGTAAAAAAGTATTTTACAATTTTTATATTAGTTCTTGGCTATAAATAATCCAGGTTCCTCTAAATAATATCATTTGAAAGGATAACATCTATAAAGGACTGTGTGTTTCAGTTAATTTTTCATAAACAGATCTATTTTAGCCTATTTTTCAAAATAAACTTTGTTTTAGGATTGTTATGTGACCTACACTGGAAATTTTAAAAACAGGAATCAAAATTTACTATTCTAGATTTATTTCAGTTCATAATAGCCAACACTACTTCCCAAATTCAGAAAACTTTCTGCACACATTCCAAGTGTTTTCTTGTATTATCTCATAAGACACAAATTGATTTTATCTGTTCTGTTTCAATAAACATCAATAGAGATTTTCTTAACTTAAAACAATTCTATGTCCATTTAAAAACTAAGACTGATTGCACTGCAGAAGTTATTCTAAATAACACTATTTTTGTTGTGCTCTTTCTCCATTATTCAGTTCCTAATGCAAATAAAATCTGTAGGCTAAAATCAAAAGTAATGTTAACATTTACCTAAGTGTAATTTTGAAAATGTCTCAAAACTTCTACCAGTTTTATATGTTCAACAAAAAAGTCATTTGCAACATACTCAATGACAGACAAATGTTTACCAGGTCTGGTCTAGATATATACTTCTATTTTAGAGCTGGAACTTATACTAGCTCAGATTCTTAACTCTTCATATCAAGCAAAAGAATTTCCATATGTAAAGAAATTTCATTAGGAAAAAATAAGACCAAAATAACATATTATTAAGTATTTAAAACCATTACTACATTATTCTATTATTTTAACAATTACTGTCACTTAAAAATTATTTATGAAGTGTTTAAGAATACAACTAAAAAGCAGGACTTGAAAACTGATAAAGTAGAAAAACACTTGGATGAATAAAAGTGTTTCTGAAGAAATAAAATAATATGGAAAGAAGCAAGCATATTTACAGTGACTAGGAGAAAATAAAACCAATAATCCCTTCTCCATAAGAAAATTAGTTAAATTATTGGCAGATTGCTTATATTTCTGAGAGCAGGAGAGACAATTGCTTAAGAATGCAGGTTGCACAAAACCAAAGGGGAAGAGCTGAGGGAGGGAAGGTGGGAGGGGGCAAGGGAAAGAGGTGGGGGGGAGGCAGAGACAAATGTATTTAAAAAGTAAATAAATTTAAAAAAATAAAAATAAAATAAATAAAATAAAAAACAAATTAAAAAAAGAGTTAAAAATAAAAAAGAAAAGAATGCAGGTTGCAGGTTAACAGTAAACTGACAGAAGTCCAAGAAGATGGCAAGAGACCCCCCACTCAACAGCCTTTTTCAAGGTAGCTTCTTCAGGTAGTGAAATGATACTTAAGTAAACCAGAGGTGATTGATTTTCAAATTAGTACGACAACTAATTTGCGGTATAAAAATACTATAAATATAGTGATAAAATCATGAAATTTATAATCTGGATCATCCAAGCCAACAATAAGATTGAAGTAATATTGTACCTGAAAATAATTCGATAAATTCAGCATAATGCAACTGATGGAATGTCTAACTTTTACAGAACACTGTGTCAGACACCAAATGGGTATGACAAAGATGAATGAAGTATGAACTTGTAATTAGTAAAAAGTCTTTTAACCTAGCTTGTTAGGAATCCACATAATAGAAGTTACGATAAATTCTAACAATCCATTCTCTTGCTTTCCAACATTTATGTTCAAATTGTCCAAATAAAATTATGAAAATACTTATAGAAATATGAATATTTTGTTTGCAGATAATTCCTAGGGGGAAAAGCTCTGTTATCTTCTATCTTGTTTCCAGAGTTCATGTAGGAGATGGCATACACATCTTTCTTGGACTAATTTTCTGTAGGGAAAGCCTAATATGCCATGGTTATGTTAAATCAACACAATAAGTATTTAATAACTTCCAGTTAGACAGCAATGAAAATGCCATCTATATGCTTTGCATAATGACTGTAATATCTTCAAAAGATTTTGAGTTCATTGACAAGAAAGCAGCAAAATCATAGAATTTATGCCATTAAAGAATTGCTACTGAATTTATCATAGAGAAATGGCATGGGAATCAGTGTAGCTCAAATAAACCTATGCTGTCATTCAACTTCTGTTTTCTAGGGTTCCTTATACCTGAGCATTATAGGACATTGTATATTGACTTGCATTTAAAAAAATATACATCAGTCTAGAAGGTGAAGAGTAAGCAAGGGAACCATCATTTATCCTTTAGTGAGTGTAAAAATAAAGTTAAAAAGCACATCTGGTTCTCAAGTTCTATTGCCTCTCCCTAGTCTGTTCCTTTTCAAGATTCCTCATAAATTTTGGTGTCCCTATGTTTCTGTTTTCATGATTTTATTCTCATGACATACTTACTCTGTAGAATTGAACTTACTTTTCTGTCATTTTAAAAAATAAAAATAAATTTGTTTTTTTCTCCTGCGGCTAAAAGCAACCAATGTCACGAATAAAAAGAAACTGCAGATCTGACCTGTAAAGTAGAAAATTAAATTCTCCTGGTAATTCTATTCCTTGAATAAGATGTTTATCCATTACTTGTTCGCTGGTGATTTATACATCCAACACTGATTCCTGCCTAAGTTCTAGCTATATATTGGATTTCTGACAGGTTACATGGAAGTCAATATATCCAAAACTGAACTTGGCATGTTTTTCTCCCATCATCCTAGTAAAACACAATATAATTTGGTGTTTACATTTCTTCTTCAACTTTCCATGTCTTATAAACTAATTAGTAAGACTCATAAATTTTACTCTTAAATATTTCCTGGATACATCCCTGTCCTTATCTTCATTTCCATTGCCACTACTTTAGTTCAAGCCCTTATCTTTTACTTGATTTTTTTTTTTTTTTTTGCTATCTCCCCACCTTCTCACCTCAATTCATCCTGTACCATGGCTGATGTAACATAGTTTAGGTTTCTCGGACCATATGAAATCCTCCACAATTTAGTTAACATATCATACACACTTTCAATTCGTGACTCAAAGCTTCAGCAGTTAAACCATTTAGTCTACCTTGCTCTATGCACCCATCCTTCCCTACACAAACACTAAATATTGTATACTTTGGGGCTTCATTACATTGCTTCTTCTTCCTGGACAGCCTTGCCCTCAACCATTCCATAACCTTACTCCTCTCTTGGGGCCTTTACTCCTTCCTTAGGATTCAGTTTGTATTTACTTCCTCCAGAAAGTCCTTCCTGACCCTTTGCTGCAGAACTTGGTGTTGTGCCTCTGGGGTTCTTCCTCATTATAATGGAAACTCCATGAAGATTACGACCATTCCTATCTCACCAATATTTTTACAGTGTTCCACAGAATCTGTAAAGTAACTGATCATCAAATGCTTGAGCACTGAGTGCCAAGAGGGTAAAAGGAAGTAACCAATAAAGGAATGGACAAAACTAGTCAATTATGGAGTCTAACCCTTAACTCTCTCCTCTAACTTTATAATTACGATACTAATGAGTGAGGATTCTCCCTTTTAGGATAGTGATTGCCAGCTGTATAAATATGGCTTTAATTGTTCTCCAGCACCTACTTGGCACTGGACATCTCCCACTTGGATGTTGGACTTTTAACTTCCCTGCAAAGGCATTTGCCGTTCTTCCATCTCGATCCTTTAATCTGAATTTTCCATGTTATCATCTGCCCTTCCAGTAATCTAGTCAACTATAAAACCATGATATATTCTTTTCCTGTACCATTTTTTCCCTAAACATTTCTTCCTTTTAAATTTTTCCATCATCACTACACTTTAAATTCTTATAACCTTGTTTTTAAATAGTAGTGTACTACTAGATCTTCTTCCTTCCTTTCTCTTCTTTTAAATGCATTGTAGTCTGATCTGGCTCAAATTTTACTTTTCTTAACTTTTTTTTTTTTTACTTCTCCAATAAATAAACTCCCCCTCCTCCCAGTAAGGCCTTTCACTGGACTATGCAAAACTATCTTTTCTAAACTGTATTTCACTAAATAATGGATACTATTCAATACATAATTCATTTTTTTCAATCTTTCTCTCTTTCGCTTCCCCTCCCTCCTTCCCTCTCTCCCTCTCGTCCCAACTTTTTTTCATTTTTGTTCTTCCTTCATCTGTCAAGAATTCATCCTTGAATTTTACATACAACTTTAAAAGTATCTTGGGGGTAAATAATTGTTAATGAATGAATGGAAAAAAATACTGCATACTTGGCTCTCTGATCTACATTGTATTTATTCATGTTCTTCTGCCTCTGCTTCTGTGATAATATCTTTTGCATATCACAATACTTGTTAATTAAAAAATGTAAATATGTGCTTTATTATACTTAATCTAAGAAGTCAGGTAACTGCTGAATATAAATGGACTGCTACTTAATATGTTGAAAAAATTAGAAAGCCATAGATAACAGTGTTTTGAAAAATTTACACTTCAGAATAATTCTGATTTTTTTAATGTAGTAAACCATGACTATTCCAATTGTATTTTTTTGTACATATTGATTAACATTCAATATTAGGGAAAAGGTTTTGACTTTGCTTTAGTAAACAGATTTATTCTAAAGCTTTAGGAAATGATTTAATGCCCACCACAGTAAAATAAGTACTAATTGGGATAGCTTCAAAAGGCAAAGAAAATTCTCTTTGAAAGTATTAAAACTCTTCAAACAGCTTTAGTTAAATGCAAAACTAAGCCAGAAGTCCAAAATAGGAGTCCTCTCAGCCCAGTTGTTGCCTTTTGCTGATGCTTCCTCTGTGGTTACTCTGAGTATGAAAGAAGATTCTAAAGCTAGAAAGGCTATTAGCTTTTTAATAGCGAATTAGCCAGACCACCAATTGCTTTATGATGGTATGGCTCTGAATTCAGTGCAGAATATTAGATTAGTGGCTTTTGCTTTGACCAGCAAAAACATGAGAGTTAGGAAATAAAAAGCTGGACCCCTGTTTTCCCCATTGTAGAATTCTTTGTTCTCTGCACCACAGGGAGGATTAGTTTGAATAGTGTTGTGTAAAATGGATTCAGTTTTATGGATTCTATCACCTTTTATCACTCAGGTAAAGGAGGGTTCAATTTAATAAGACATACTATTAACTGTATTTGCTTTTTTAGGGTTTCATATAGATCAGCAACCCTGGACTCTTCTGGTTTTCTTTACTTCTTTTTTCTTTTTCTTTTTTCATTTTTTTTAATGTCCAATGATAGTGAGATTAGCACTTAAAGGAGGTAATGGCAGCAGGGGTGGAGGGGATTTTGATGGTGCACTTTGATGCATATCAGGGATTTGGGACTCACAGGAAGGCATTGTCCCACATCCTTTGTCCTGGAATCTCCATGATCAGGATCTGTCAGGGAAGTGTCAGTGGCTTTTAGTTTCTGCCTCATGGAAAATAAGCAGAAAAGATCTCTCTTTGGATGAACTCTGCTAAAAAGTTGTCTATCAGTCGATCTACAGTTTCAGAAGCAGAAATGAATGAACACAAAAGCAGTTTTCCTAGATAGGGATTCTGGGCCCCCGTCCTCAAGTTGCTAGAGACACCATTTCTCCCCTCTGAACTCACAATCTCTGTCTCTGTTTAATTTCCTTTCAATGAACATTTTTTGAGTCCCAGGCATTATGTTAGGTGTTGAAGGGGAATAGGAGATGAATGTAAAACTTAGCCTCTGCCTTTGTTTTTGTCACCTTAAAAACACAGTTGTATCTCAGAATGATTTGTTTAGTAAGAACCTAGGCATATGAAATACACCTGGAGGTATAACTTAGTAAAGACACTAAATATAGCAAGTCACAGGATACAGGAGGGTCCTTAGCAACACCTGGATACCAAAGAACTATAGTGAAGATGTTATCATGTGGATCCTACCAGATAATTTTAATTTTAATGCTGCTTGGAGTTAAGATACAGACACACAGTGCTTCTCTTTGTAACCAGATATACATGCACAAAAGATATCCGAATGACTTGATCATCATCTGACATTTTATAATTAACAGTTTCAGAATATTTTTTCTCACTAAATAAAGTGTTAGATAAACTGTGAATATCGATATTGAAATTAATCAAGCCCATTTTATTTTTTTATCTTGTCGAGTGATGATGATGATTTGCATAGATCATCTTTTTCTTTTAAAAAGTTTAAAGAATTCATTGCACAAATTTCATTATAATGCAAACAAATATTACCATCTTTATTTTAGATATAGAGAAACTGAGACACTGAAGTGTATAATGACTTCAAAAAGCCAGGAAACCAGGTTTAGATTTTGTAATTTTAGAACTAAATTCTACATTGAAGGTAGAAATAGATTGTTATGAAGAAATGTTTTTGCTACAGCTATTTGGTTTTAATCAGCTTATTTGCTCTCCTGCTATAGTTTTTAGTTATAGCTAAAATATATGCTCAAGATATCGCAAGAACACAGTAACTGTATGGGCAAGAGAGACAGGGGAAGAGTGCCCTCCCCCTTTTATTTGGCAGAGCTAGCTTGAGAAAAAGAAAGTTTGGGAGTAAGAGGAAATTATTTTGAATATAAAACAGCATTTCTTCCCAAATTCCTTGCATTGGGAAGACGACATACAATAGTCACCTCAGGCTGCTAAATCCAGCTTTAGTCTTGTGATGATGGTTTGGGGCCTGGATATATTAAATTTAGCATTTTCACATGCTTTAATGTTTAAAGACACAGAAGCTAAAAATTAGCTACATTTCCAAGATGCTGAAATGCCTTTGTAAATTTCATGAATTGTTTACACTTTTTCCCTTCATACTTCCAAACAGTTTGCAAATAGCTAAAGAAATTTACTGTGACAGTTTCAGGCAGCCTGTGGTTGAGGCAGTGTCTTACATATTTTGACAGACAGGGGAGCTTTCCTACACATAAATTGCTATTGTGTTTCAGCACAACTCAAGTTTCAACCACCTGCATTAGAAACAAATGGAAGATATTTTCTTGGCAACTGCCACTGCTTTTGGCTTTCTTTCTTTCTTTTTTTTTTTTTAACATAACAATGTGCGTGTCTCATCAGTAGATATAGGAAGAATTGATTATATCTTAAAACAAACAACCATAAAAAAACAAACAATGTTACTCCTGTTCCCAAGAATTAATCCACTCCAGGTAGATATTCATTTGCATGTCCTGACTTCAAGGTCTTTCACCAATAGGGCCTCACCTCTTGGATTCTGTATTATCTGTAAAAGTATTCTTCTAAAATCTAAATAGCTGTGAAATAAGATAAGATTTAATGGAAAGAGAATAGGATTTGGAATCGGAAGGACTTAGTTTCATGTTTCAACTTCATCTCTGACCATTTGTACAACTTGTAATAATTTAAGAATAATTCTGAACCTCATTTTCCTCATCTGCAAAAGGAGCACAATAACAACTTCATAAATTATTGTAAGGATTAAATTATATGACCTATGTAAAGTTTCTAGCATAGTATTTAGCACCAGATATGGGTGTTTTATTTAATTCTCATAAAAGTAGGATGAGAAAGATGTTATCTATATTTCAAAGAAGAATCCGAAGCTGAGAGTGCTGAGGTGATTCCTCAAGTTCCTATGTAAGTAAACAGGAATAACCAGGATGAAGATATAACCTCTAACATGTAAACATCAAGAAAGAAGATACCTACTAAAAAGGACTCCTGGTGGCTAACTGGGCTCAAAGTTTAAAAAACAGAGCTAATAGCCATTTTTACACAGGGGCCTCTCATGCAAATTCCACTTCAGGCAGAAGCCTGAACTAAACTACCTGAGTCTGCCTATCTGTATTGTATTTCTGCCACCTGAACCAGTTGTTATAAAGGAGTTCCTGGAATTCTATTTCAATCATTAGGACTGAGGCGTTTCCCATCCAATTGGAGCTGCACTGTTCCAACAAACCAGAGCAACTCTATTCTGACCAAGGAGAACTGTGCCTTTTGGGCCAAACTGCAAAGCTTTGGAATCCTCATTTGCATGAGAACAGACCAATCAGGGACCAAGGGCAGGATCTTCTGTCTGTATAATACAACCTCCCTCTGGCTGTGGAAATACACTTTCCCTTTCTACAGAACACTGAAGGCAGTATCTCCCTGCTTGAGCTGAGACACCAACAATGTTGTGCTGGAGCAGAGTGGACTGGAGTAGGCCGGAGCAGACTGGCACAGAACAGTGCCACACAAAGCAGATCACCACTGGAGAGAAGCCAAGAAAAGCAGACCAGGGAAGACCGGAGCAGAGAAGAGCTGTGTAGACAGAGACGGGCCTGGCCCTAGGGCTGCTTCACACCTGTGCTGCTTGCACAGCTGTGCTGTATTACAGCTGAGCTGGTCTGCAGTGAATAATATTTCCTTCTTCACCACACCCTAAATTGGGGATTCCGGTTGGCACTGATTTGGTACCAACTACTGTTGGTTGACACTTAGGAAAGCAAATAGGCATTGGAATCTTCACATGTTCTTCAAAATTTCAAATCCATCTCTCAGTCACCACATAAGTAGATAAGGTGTCAATTTTTTTTATAGTTCATACACAAAATATAAAGGAAGTGAATAATATCAGGACCAAGATCTCCATCCTAATAAATAGATCTTTATCATTATTGAACAAACGGGAATTATGATATGTGTCAAATGAATTTTAAACTTTAATGCTTTTCATGATTATTTATTAAATGCCTTCTTTTTCTGCTAGACTGAGTTTCAGGAAAGCAGGAACACATTTGTGTGCTCTAACCCGCCCCAGGCAGATAGTATTTATCTATAAATATTTAAATAAATACCGTTAATTGAAGAATAAAACTTTTATAATGGTATAAAATTTCATCTTTTTTCTGTATATTTTTGTTTCTATTTCAGAAAATTTTCTTTAGAATCTACATTTTATTTCTTTCTTAAACAAAATAAATCCTCAGGGGTAAGGAAGACTTAGAAAATATAGACAAGATAAAAGAAAAAAATATCATCCACTATGTCACAGTTTAATATTTTGCTTTTTTAAGAAGAGTTGAAAAATCAATTTTAGTTGGATGTAAGAAACTACAGATGTTTCCCTGAGGATTTCTTAGCCTAACCACAGGGCTCTTCTCATTATAAGAGATGAAACGTAATAATGATACAATTTCTTTTTAAGACTCAGCTAGACATTCCAGGGAAAGGTGGCAAAAACCTCTCCACATTTTTTCAGTTTTGGTAAAATTTGTTTAGGAAGCCACTCCCTCATGAATCTTATAATTAATTTTTTTTTCATTTTGCCTATTGATTTTCCCACAGTGAACCAGGAATATTTCTTATTAGTACATCTTTTAATATCTCTGTTGTTTTCATATTAATTTTGAGTCATCTTTGAACTACCTGAAAATTTCAGATAGTTTCTTTTAAGGATGCCACATAAGTAGCTAATATTTTATCTCTGAACACTTTAAAATTTAAATGAAAATATATTTTATAAATGGAACAAGAATTTCTTAAAATATTAAATTATGGAATTATACCTTTTAGATTAAAGCTCCAAAATGTCTACCTGCCTTCCTTCCTTTCTTTTCTGTTTTTTAAAGTATATCTTATTGATTATGCTATTACAGTTGACCAATTTTTTTCTCTCCTTTATCCCCCTCCATCCTGTGACAACCTCTCCCATCAGCATTCCCCCTCCTTAATACATGTCCATGGATTGTTCATGTAAGTTCTTTGGCTTCTCCATTTCCTATACTATTCTTAATCTCCTCCTCTCTATTTTGTGCCTACCAATTATGCTTCCTTGTACCTTTTTCCCCATTCTCCCCTAATCCCCTCCTTGCTGATAACCCGCCATGTGATCTCCATTTCTATGATTTTGTTCCTGTTCTAGTTATTTGCTTAGTTTGTTTTTGTTTTTTAGGTTCAGTTGTTGATAGTTGTGAGTTTGTTGCCATTTTGCTGTTCATAGTTTTGATCTTTTTCTTAGATAAGTCCCTTTAACATTTCATATAATAAGAGCATGGTGATGATGAACTCCTTTAACTTAACCTTATCTGGAAAGCACGTTGTCTGTCCTTCCATTCAAAATGATAGCTTTGTTGGATAGAGTAATCTTGGATGGAGGTCCTTGTCTTTCATGACTTTGAATATTTCTTGCCTCCAAGATTTCTTTTGAGAAATCAGCTGAAAGTCTTATTTGTAGGTGACTCTCTCCTTTTCTCTTGCTGCTTTTAAGATTCTCTCCTTATCTTTAATTTTGGGTAATGTAATTATAATGTATCTTGGTGTGTTCTTTCTTGGGTCCAATTTCTTTGGGACTCCCTGAGCTTCCTGGACTTCCAGGAAGTCTATTTCCTTCACCCAACTGGGGAAGTTTTCCTTTATTATTTTTTCAAATAAAATTTCAATTTCTCGGTCACCCTCTTCTCTTCCTGGTACCCCTATGATTTGGATGTTGGAACATTTAATGTTATCTGAGAAGTTCCTAAACTTCTCCTCATTTTTTTGAATTCATGTTTCCACATTGTGTTCCGGTTGAATGTTAATTTCTTCCTACTGTTTGAAATCATTATTCTGAGCTCTGGTTTCCTTCCCTTCACTGCTGGTTCCCTGTATAGTTTCCTTTATTTCACTTTGCATAGCCTTCACTTTTTCCTTTATTTTGCATCTTTACTCAACCATTTCTGTGAGCATCATGAGTACCAGTGTTTTGAACTCTGCAATTGATAGGTTGGCTACCTCCTTGTTGCTTAGTTCTTTTTTTGGAGTTTTGATCTATTCTTTAATTTGGGCCATATTTCTTTGTCTTGGCACACCTGTTATGTTGTAAGGAGCAGAGCGTTAGGTGTTTGCCAGGGGAGGGCAACCCACTTCCCCACTTCCCTGTATGTGAGGGAGAGGTCAGAAAAGGAACAATGTTGCTTGCTCGGCTCTTGACCCACTTTCAGTCACTTCCCCTGCTACCCGTAAGAAAATTGGGCAATTTTGGTGAAGATTCCCATGTGGGTGGGTTTGTGTACATTCTAGTACCCTGTGGATCTCGCCAATGAACTCTCCTGTGAGGCTGGGAGTTTCTCCTGCTGCTGCAACCCTCGCAGGTTTTTATAGCCAGAGGTTTTGAGGTTTTCTTTCTCTGCACTGGAACTCTGGATTGCACAGTCTGTCTCACTCCCCAGTTGTTCCTCCCGGTTTATATGCACCCAAGTGTGGCACGGCCCAGTATGCTGTCGCGCCACATGACCTTTCTGCCCCAGCTGCCTGCCTCTGCCTCACCTAACAGCCTGGAAGAATGATTCTTCTTTAACTCCTTGGTTGTTGGACATCCATATAGTTCAATTTTCTGGCAGTTCTGGTTGTTTTTGTTTTTAAATTTGTTATTTTCCTTCTTTGGTTCTGTGAGGAAGCAAAGCGTGTCTACTTATACCTCCATCTGGACCCTTTTTTTCTCTTGCTTTGTTTTTTTTTTCCTTTTCTGTACTTATTAATATTTATTTAGACCTGAGGAATTAAGATTGTTTTAAAACTTGTCAAAAAATTTATGGCCCTGATCAGTGTGGTTCAGTTCATTGGGAGTTGTCCTCAAAGGCAAAAGGCTGCCAGTTTAGTTCCTGGTTCAGGGCAGAGGCCTGGGTCTCAGGCTTGGTTCCCTCTGTCAGGGCTCATGAAAAAGGCACCTGATTGATGTTTCTCTTATATATCAATGTTTCTTTCCCTCTCTTTCTCCCTCACTTCCTCTCTCTAAGAATAAGTAAATAAATAAATAAAATTTTTAAAAATAAGAATTATGATGCATTGAATGCATTTATTTTAAATAATTTTGTTTTGTTTTCTATACTTTTTAAGCATACAACTTCTTTAGTTATGTTTTGATTATATCTTTTGACACACTTCAATTATTCTTACTTCTTTCTTAGAACATGTAAACATCTTTTGAAATGTTAATTTCTAAAAATAATGTCGTACAAGTATATAATTAAAAAAATCAAATAGAACTGAAGGATTTACATTATAAATCAGAGTTTCTTATCCTTCATTTTTCTTCATTCCTTCCTATACTCAGTTCTATTCTTATTCAACTCTTTTAACTACAAATTCTCTTATGTACCTCCATATGTTAAAGTAGTATTTTTATACTGCTCTTTAGGGATGTTTTCATTTTAAACATGAACTATTTACTAACAGACTTTTAGGATACCACCATTGTCCTTTTCTTCTCTCTGTCTCTCAAAAATGTTTTCGTCACAACTTTTGGTTTTAAATCAAAAGTCAGTGTTTGTATTATTGTGATTACATAAGTATTAGTCATTACTGAGCTGTAGAATTGTATCCAAGATGTTCCCTTTCCTGGGTTCTTGTGGCAGGATGCAGAGAGAAGCTTATATCTAAATTCTATGCAAGAGAAGAATGGGCATACAAGCAGTGTGCAGCAGGTAGACTTCACCTCATCTCATTTATAATTTTACACACTCTCTTGCTTTCCATTATGTTCCTGTCACAAAGTCTAGAAGCTTTCAGAGAACAGACAACTGTTGTGCTGCCAGTGCAAGGGGATGTGGGAATAATCCTCCTCTTCCAGGCATGGGATTAAAAAAAATTTTGTTGTATTTTTTTCATTGCCATTTATCACCCTTAACTCCACCTATCCCCCTACAATCACCACACTGCTGTCCATATCCATGAGGCCTTTATCTTTTTTGCTTGATCCTTCTACTCCCTAACCACATCCTTCCTTGAGTTGTCAGCGTGCTCACTTTCTACGGGCGTGTCCCCATTTTCCTTGTTAGTTCAGTTTGTTCTTTAGATTCCACATATGAGTGAAATCATATGGTATTGGTATGTCTCTGGTTTATTTCACTTAACATAATGTTCTCTAGGCGGAACCATACTGTAACAAAGAGTAAAACTTTCTTCTTTTTTTTAACAGCCAAGTAGTATTCCATTGGGTGAATGTCCCATAGTTGTTTTATCCACTTATCTACTGTTGGACACTTGGGCCGCTTCCACATCTCGGTGATTGTACATAACACTTCAATAAACATACAGGTACTTATGTTCTCTTGAATTAGATTTTGGGTTTCTTTGGATAAATTCCCAGAAATGGAATTGCTGGGTCATAAGGCAGTTCCATTTTTAATTTAATGAAGTATCTCTATACTGCATTTTACAGTGACTGCACTTAACTGCATTCCCACCAACTACAGAGCATTTCACAACAAAGAAAGAGAATATATACAACTTTCAAGTGCATATGGGTGTTTTCTAGGATAGATCACATGTTAGGGCACAAAACAAGTCTCAATAAATTTAAGAAGTTTGAAATTGTATCAAACATCTTCTCTGACCACAATGCTCTGAAACTAGAAATCAGTTATAAAAAAAAACACTGAAAAATACACAAAGACATGGAAGCTAAATAAAATGTTATTAAAATGAATGGGTCAACAATGAGATCAAAGAAGACAACAAAAGATACCTACATAAAATTGAAAATGAGAGCAAAATAACCCAAGATCACTGGGATGCAGGGAAAGCAGTCCTAAGAGGGAAATTTGTAGCATTACAGGCCTATCTCAAGAAATGGTGAATTTGGCAAAACAGTTGAATACAAAGTCAATATTCAGAAATTGAAGGCATTTTTGTACACCAACAACAAATATCAGAAACAGAAATAAGGAAAAATTCCCATTTGCTATAGCAACAAAAAAAATGAAGTACCTAGGAATAAACTTAACTAAGGATCTAAAAGACCTGTACTCAGTAAACTACTGAAAAAGAAATTATAGAAGACACAAATAAATGGAAGCATATACCGTGTTCATGGATTGGAAGAATTAACATCATCAAAATGCCTATACTGCACAAAACAATTTATAGATTCAACACAATCCTTAAAAAATACCAATGACATATTTCACAGATATAGAATGAACATTTCAAAAATTTATATGGAACCATAAATGACCCTAAATAACCTCAGCAATTTTGAGAAAGAAGAACAAAGTAGGAGGGATCACGATACCTGACATCAAACTATATTAAAAGGCCAATGTAATCAAAAGAATCTGGAACTGGCATAAGAACAAACACATATATCAATGGAACAGAATAGATAGTCCAGAAATAAACCCATGTCTCTGTGGTCAACTGATACTCATCAAGAGGGCAAGAGGATAAAATGGAGTAAAAATAGCCTCTACAACAAATGGTGTTGGGAGAGCTGGACAGCTACATGCAAAAAAATGAAACTTGGCCACCAACTTACACCATACCAAAATAATTGAAAATGGATGAAAGACTTAAATATAAGTCATGACATCATAAAAGTTCTAGGAGAGAGCATAGGCAGGAAAATTTCAAATATTCTATGCAGAAATATTTTCAGCGGTATGTCCCCTAGAGTGAAAGACATAAAGGAAAAATATATAAATATTTTTTATATACATCAAATTAAAAATCTTCACAGCTAAAGAAAACATCAGCAAAATGAAACAGGAGCCAAATGTATGGGAAAATATACTTGCCAATGATACTTCAGGCACAGGTTTGATTTCCAAAATATGTAAAGAACTCACATGACTCCACTCCAGGAAGACAGACTCCCCAATTAAAAAATGGACAAAGGACTTGAACAGAGACTTCTGCAAGAAGGACATACAGAGGGCCCAGAGACATACGAAAGATTCTCAGCATCACTAGCCATCGAAGAAATGCAAATTAAAACCACAACGAGATACTACTTCATAACTGTCAGAATGGCCATCATAAACAAATCAACAAACAAGTGCTGGTGAGGTTGTTGAGAAAAGGGAACCTTAGCGCACTGTTGGTGGGAATGCAGACTGATGCCATCGCTGTGGAAAACAGTATGGAATTTCCTCAGAAAACTAAAAATGGAACTGCCTTATGACCTGGCAACTCTACTGCTGAGATTATACCCTAAGAATCCTGAAGCACTATTTCAAAAGAGCCTATGCACCCCAGTGTTCATAGCAGCACAATTTACAATAGGCAAGTGCTGGAAACAAGCTAAGTGCCCATCAATAAATGAGCGGATGAAAAAACGGGTACATTCACAAAATGGAGTACTATGCAGCAGAAGGAAAGAAGGAACTCCTATCCTTTGTGAGAGGATGGATGGAGCTGGAGAGCATTATGCTAAATGAAATAAGTCAAGCAGTGAAAGCCAAATACCAAGATCTCACCTATACATGTAATGTAATCAACAAAACAAACTAGCAAGCAAAATATAACCAGGGGCATTGAAATAAAAAACTGACAGTAACCAGAGAGGAGATCGGAGAGGATAATGAGGGAGAAAAAAGGGGAAGAGTCATCAAGGAACATGTATAAAGGACACTTGGACAAAGCCAAAGGGTGGTGGGATCAAGGGTGGGAAGTGTGGATGGGTGGGGCAAGGGAGAGTAGTTGGAGAAAATAGAGACAACTGTACTTGAACAACATTAAAAAAAAAGAAACAAGAAAAAACTCAAATAAACAATGTAATTTATAATTAAATAAACTTGAAACAACAAACATCCCAAAGTGAGTAGAAGGAAGGAAATAATATAGATCAGAACAGAAATAAATGAAATAGAATCTAAAAAATGATACAAAATATATTTGAAGACAAGAACTAGTTCTCTGAAAAGGTAGATTGACAAATCTTTAACCAAACTCATCAAGAAAGAAAGAGAACCCAAATAAATAAAATCAAAAACGAAGGAGAAATAACAACTGACACTAAAGAAATATAAGGGCTGTAAGAACATATTATGAACAACTATATGCCAACAAATTGGACAACCTGAGTGAAATGGATAAATTCCTAGAAATATACAGTCTTCCAAAACTAAATTGGGACGAATCAGAGAATCAGAGAACAGACAAATTACACCTAGTGAAATTGAGGCAGTAATCAAAAAACTCTCAACATAAGCCCAAACTTGTGGCTTCACAGGTGAATTTTACCAAATATTCTGAAAAAATTCAAGGCATGGGATATTCCAACTGTTCTGTGTACAGTCTTCCAACTATCTGCCTTTTCTGTCCTTAGTGCCTCCAAAGATAAACCTTTCAAAGACTTTGGGGCAGAGTGTCTCATCACTTCACAGTTCACCCGCAGACACCTGGATTGTTACTTTATCCGAGCAAACCAGTTATTGTACCGTTTGCTTTCTGTCCTCCAAGTACTTAGAGAATTCGTTTTGTTATATTATCTCCTCTTATATATATCTTGTGGGTTAATAAACATTTTTATTTTTTGGAATGTCATTTGTGAATTTTTACTGCCAACACCTAACTCAGTGTAACAGTTGTCAGCTCATTGTGTTTTATTTTCAAGATGTTTTATTTTCATAGATATTGTGTTTACATACATTCTATTCCGATTTCCAAAGCATTTAAAAATGTCTTTGGCTCCTGCTTTTCACACGTGATCTCTAATTTTGGCATGTTACTGTGATACTAAGTGTACTCACTTTCTCTTGTACTGCGGAATTTTTAAGAACCGTATGTTGATGCTTCTGTTTTATTTTAGCTGCATTTTGTCTGGCTGGTGTTTGAAACCCCTCCCAAACTTTATCATATCAGGATTATTTGTCCAGTTTGCAAAAGCCTTGCCTTCTCAGCCCTTGTTGCTGAGCTGTGGTGAGATCTTCAGATACTTCTCACGATGAAGTATTTGAACTCCTTATAGAGAAGTTCCTAAAGATAATAATTTCTGGCATTTTTTCCCCTGTGTTTTCCTCTTTTCTTTTCTCTCTCTCTATTTTTCCTTTCTCTAAGTTTTCTCCTGGGATCATCTACAGCATTGTCAGATCTCTTACTGCCACATGCCAAATAGCTTTCCGGGATCTGCTGTTTCTTTCTGACTGGCGTTGAAGCATGCGTTGGTGTGCTCGGGTGTATTAGACTAGTCCTGGAGGACTGTCATCACTCACACAAAATCACAGATTTCTCACTTTTTCCAATGTTAAAATTTGTACAGATCTTGTCTTTCTGTGCATTCAGGGGGAAGATAGAAAAAGTGAAGGTAGTTTCTGCTTCCTTATTGCTGAGCATAACACTAGTGGACCAATGATTGCAGTTAAATGTATATAAAATTTTATAGTTAGGGGACTTTCCAATGAATGTTGGCAATGGTGATTTTCTGCTAAAGTTTTGATGTTCTTTCAAATTTTGGCCATTGTTATGTCTTACTAAACATCTTTAGGGGGAAATTGGGAGAGTTTTTAATGTATTTTACAAGACACCATTTTAAATGGTAGCTTTATATCGTTTATTTAAATTTAAAACAATAATGTTATATATAACGTTATCATTTTTTTCACCAAATGTGGTAAGCTCTGCTTAATAAGAGTGAAGTCAGATTTTGGAGATGGTTCCTAATACAAAAATAATTAGGTAGTCATTCTTTCTTAAGTTTCAAGAAGGACGAAAGTATACATCTTGATGTTTTGTCTTCCAAATTCTTTTTTGTTTTTTCATTTTTTTATTATATTCATTTTTGGTTTTTTATTATTATTCCATTACAGTTGTCCCAGTCTTCCCCTGTTGCTCTCCCCTGCCCTGCCCCCTCACAGTCAAACTTGTCTTCCAAACTCTTAATGTCATGAACATCTAAATTGAGGGTAGGGGCACACACATCTATAACAGGGCCAGTTGGATTAACACTTATATTTCTTAATAAAACTGGAGAAATATACACTATAAATGATTCCTACTCCCCTAAAGCAGTGGCCATTTTGGTTTTTTTAAACCTTGAGCAACAAAAAATAACACTACTCATACACTTTGATTAACTTCATACGAATTTTTCTTGCATTGACCTTTTACAAGTTGCTTGAATGGTCTGGTATCAGTGGTTTCTGATGACAACATGATTAATTGAAGAATTGCCAGACTTGGTTCTGAAATCTACACAGGGCAGGCAAATTTTTTTTAGGAGGAATAGAGGGAGTGGAGAAGTTCATTTATGATAATTTCAATGCTGCCAGCAAATTTTAGTCCAATTTTCTTTCCATCAAAAGTTATTGAATATAATAATCATTCACTTAATAAGTGTGTTTTAAGTGACTACTATGTACAGCATGTATTTTATGTTTAATTTTCCTCCATCCCCATTCATAATTATGTAACATCAAAATTAGAACATTCTCAAATAGTTCTTAGACTTAATTTCTAATTTCAAATTAACTTTTATAATCAATTAGTGCCAATATTAAGTTTTTTTATTATGTATAATATGAAAATTCCTAGCATTATAGTTAGAAATATCTATAATTTGCTCTGTATAAAGGGACAGATTACAAAACTTTTAGTTAAATTGATTGGAATTGTGGAAAAATATTTTTGTGATTACAGATGATTATATTAAACAAAATATTTTATAAACATACACATCATAGTATGCTCCATAATATTTGACTACTTTTGATAACTATCAAGCATCTGCTTTCCTCCTCTCTAAATGGACTGAGAGGAATCCACCACTTAAAAGAAAAGAGAGCTCTCTTTTTTTCTTTTTAATGTTTATTTGACAGTGTAATGTATAAAGACAGCTATTCCTTTGATATTTTCATATAAGAGAAAAAGAGACTATATATCTTACTCTGTAATAGGAAAGAAATATTTTATAGGATTTTGGGAAAAGTTTACGTGAGGAGAGTGTTCCAGTAGCGGATGGGGAACTGAGCCTTCCTTGTCCTATTTGGCTTTATTGCCTCTTTTGTGTTTAGCAGTTTATAGAGAATAATGATAGGTAAGATTTTGAGACTCTCCCAAACCTCACCCTACTGGCAATTTGTTCATAGAACTCACAGCACGCTTTCTCCCAGGCATAGCATCGGGAAAAGAATCCCATTTTAATCTCTTGTTTCTGGAATATTTCAGCTGGAGGGTAAAAAACAATTCTGTTGTTCTCCTCTGTGACAGCTTTATGTGTTATGTCACAAATATGATGATGAGCAGTAGAATTTATTTTTTTCTCTTTTCATTTGTTCATATGCCAACTTTTAAAAATTCATGGTTGAAATATGTGACTTGTCACACCCAGGCACTAACATTATCTTCCTGTTGAACATGGGACATATCTAGTGATAATTCTTAAATAGATTCTGACCTGAGAGATAAAACAATCACTTTAAGTTTATCTTTTGTGAAGTTCATGTAAACTAGTTAGAATTCAGTCTTGCTGAGAGTGTTTCAAATATACCATCAGCTGTAAACACCTATTTTTATTTGTGGTGCAAATATACATGTTATATTGTAGTAACTGTATACCAGTATGTATCTATATCTATGTCTATCTATATCTACGTGTGTATATATATGCTTTCAAGTAATTTGTCATAAAGTAACACATTATATGATCAAGAGCTAAAATTTGTGAAATGGCTATAAAACAAAGAAATTATTCTGAGCCAGAACAATAAGGAAGATTCATAGAAAAGAGAGGTTCAGAGCAAATAGAAACATCTGTCCTAAAAAAGAGGGCACAAACCAAGTGTTGATGTAAGACTAATCAGACTATATTTCAGAAATCGTAAGAAGAGTGGCCTAATTTTCAAATGGCTAGAGGCAATCATTGAAAACAGGGCCTGTCTTTATCTAGTTCACCATTTTACATCCCACATGTCTTGTAAAACGGGTTCTCAAGTGATATTCATTGAAGGAATGAATGAATATAAATTTGGTAAGAGAAAGGCTGCAGGTAAGGCTACGTGGGTCAAGATTTTTCTGACCACCTTTAGATAAATATTTGACTTTGTAAGGGATACTTGTAAGTCATTTCATCAAATTGACCGCTTGCTCTTTTCTGCTTGACAGCTAGATACACTAGTGACTTGATGTTCAATCTTCTTTTCATCTACAATCTTACAGCCTTAAGCAGATAATGTCATTTTGCCATGATGAGAATCATGTACAAATCAGTGTTTTCTTTGATTGAACTTTTGAGTGTAGAGGTTGGTGATATCCAGAGCTTAGAGCAAAATCCAAAAAGCAGCTGAAAGAACATGAAAAAAAAGTTCCCACAAAACAAGACATTTCCTGTTGGTCTGTGCTTCACACGCCTTCTCACAGCAAAGACGTGCTTAGAAGCCCAATTGTCACTTCATCAGGAGAGTTTTGTTAGCAGGGACAGCACTCAGGAAGGGCAAAAGAAATATACTGTGAGCTGACTGATACTCTGACCCGTATCTAAATTTCATACTCAAGGCAAGTACGGAAGCAATTTTGAGATTCTCTGATTCAGCTAAAATGGTGAGAGCACGTTACACCTGCCTTAATCTTTGTCAAAGTTTAGCAACCCACCAGAGGAAGATTACTGGAATAGAGTCTTAGCTGTTCCCTTCTTATATGCTTGATCCATTCCAATTCTTTCCTCAGAGTGCTGTCGGATGGTTGGAAAAGAGAAATCTGATCACATGGACCCCACTTGAAATCTTCCAGTGTATCCTTGAGGCCTTTAACATAACATTCAAAGTTGTTAGAACAGAGTACAAAAATCATCAGCCTCCACCCCCCCTGCCCGCATTTCTCCCCTTCCTTTTGTATAATGCGTACTTATTGAGTACTTCCTATGTGCCTGGAATTGGGCTCACTGCCAAGGACTGAATGATGAGTAAGGAATATAAACCTTGCAGGATCATCACTCCCTCCAACTTCTCAGCCCTAATCTCAAAGAAGTTTAAATGGGCCTTTTTATCTTTTTGCATAATAATCTTTGTACCCTTCTCTCCTCTTTGTTTTTTTCTTGACTCTTACTCATTCTTAAAATCCACCTAGACCCTCCCCTGCCCCTCTGTTGGACCTGCAGGTGGGATGTATACACTCTGCATTTCCACAGCTCATTGCATTTTTCCCTCTCATAGTTCTTGTGCTACTTTTCTCTGAGAAGGAGCTTAGTGGGTTTTTTGTTTTTTGTTTTTTAATTTTCAGCAATCGGCACAATGCCTGTCACAAGGTAGGTACTTAATGAACATCAGTTTCCTCTTCTATTATTTTAGAGGTCATCTGTTTTTTGATCACATGTTATTTTTCAGTTGACTACTTTGATGATATGGATTTTATTTGTTCCCTTGGCAACCATTTCCTGAGAATCTGCTGCGTGTCAGTTATTACATAGGCACATTTCACTCTCGATTTATTCAGCAATGGCAGTGTTGAAGAAATGGAAGCTCGTATGTGATATTGTCAGTCTTATAGTTCCTATGTGGCAGAAATGCTTCTCAAACTCAGATTTATGTGGCTCTAAAACCCATGCTCTCATTTTATGCTATGCTTTTTCCCCTGGGATAGAACATAGTTTCCTGTGCGTTTTATATAGCCACTAAGAATACACTTCACTTTAAATTCTGTCACAATAAACTCTTTAAGAAAATTCACCTGTCACTTGATCATAATGAACATATGGTTAGAAATTCCTTTTACAGTCAGGATATGAATATACGAAAACAAGCACTGAAGACATTTTAGTTATGTTTTTCTATGTGTTAATAAATTACCAGAAGGAAAAACAAATGATTTTTTGCACCCAGTGCAAGAAGGATAAAGGTTCAATGCAACAGTGCTCTCACTTGGTCTCTAAGTTTGTAGATTGAACGTACCAAGTGCTGGATTGTTTAGAGAAGCTGTTTCAAGTTCCTCCCTTCAGTTGCTTCACTAATGGGAGCCTATGGTGGAAATTTTATTCTTGTTTCATCTTTCTGTTATAAATTTTATGTAAATGCAGGAGCTTGCTTGATCCATTTATGTTGTGGAAACAAGGATGGATGAGTGGGGACTGAGGCAAAGAGAAAAGAATTAAGCTACAGCTGATCCTTACATGTGTTCGTGCAGTGAATTAAAGATGGCTGTAAAACCTTAGACTTTCTCCCCATAGGGATATGAGGTTTTTTCTTCTTCTTTTGAATGTGAGCAGACTCTGTGACAGCTTTGACTGACATAATGTAGTGGAAGTGGTACAATGGTAATTTCCAGGCTTATTGGTAGTTGCTACTATCTGTTTCTTGGAACTCTCACTCTTAGAGCCCTAATCGATCATATGGGAAGCCCAACCTGGTGACAGTACGAAGAGTGTGACTACTTTAATGGGGAAAGAGCCCACTAACCCAACGAGCCTGGTCTTCTAGGTCTCCTTGCAAGGAGCCAGGCTTTGACCCCATCACCCACCGCCAGACCAGTCACCAGCTAAATACTGCTGAGTGACTGCAATTGATGTTACATTCTTCTGGGGGCAGAAGAATCTTCCAGATGATTCCTTTCTGAATTCTAACACTAAACTAATCCATAATGTGTGAGGTATTGTGTTGGCAATAATAGGTGATTGGAATAATTAGCCCCTAGTCATCAACTGACAATTACGTTAAGTGATTCCATATCTGCTGCAGGGCTCATTGAGCCTATTTGGATCTATTGTGGTTTCCTTTTCTTTGGTGATCACCAGAATATATGTACTAGCTAAAGAGGAAGAATATGGGTTATTATGTATTTAAAAAAATCTCTCTAACTTATGATAATCATCTGCATGTATTTACCACATGAAATTTTCTAAGCCACATTTACATCTGTTTTCTCTAAGTATTCTTACCATATATATAGTAAAGTCATTTTTCAGGTCTGGCTTATGCTGTTTTGCACATGGTTAAGTTAAGGCAGAGAAGTCTGTTACCTTTCTATGTCATGTAACTAACACTCTCTGAGCATATTGTATTTCTTTTGGTATAATTTTCAAATTGATTTGATTTTAGGGTGATTATCTATTTATCTGTTGTACCAACAAGACTTAAAGCTCCAGGAGTTCAATGAACTTCTCTGTTTTATTTACCACTCTAGACTTAGAACTTAACCCAGTGCTTAAGAGAGCAAATACTCAGTATTAGCTGAATGAATAAATTAATTAAGAATGCCAGAGCTCTCACTTCAGAGGTGCAGTCTTTTTCCATCCATGAGTGATGAGAGGGTGTGAATCATTTAAGAATTTTAATCCGAGGGCATAGCCACCAACTGCAATACTCCCTTCTCCTACTCCCTTTTCCCCCAGAGCATGTCTTTGTGAAGGAAATATGCTTATTGAAAATTTTTCATGGTAATTATGATATACCTCCTGTTGAGAACTAAGAAAAAAACACTATCATTCTTTTTTTTTAAAACCATGTGTTGTTACATACAAAGGAAATGCTCTGAGAAAATACAATGATTTTATACTAGGAAAGAAAACACCCACAATGTGAAGGTTCTATCTTCATAACTAAATAAATGGAAATTGACAAAGATTAAGGCAGGTGTAACATACTCTCACCATTTTACACAAATCAAAGAATCTCAAGGCTGCTTCCACACTTGCCTTGAGTTAACCAATCATCAATGACATGAGAAGACATTTTACATTTAGTCATTTCAGCTAGTAGAAATTTCTAGCTAGTAGATAAAGTAGCTCCCATGAAGGTAATATGTAACTTGCTTCCACCAGTGAAAATTTATTTTATAAACTGTAATGGATGTATAAAAAAGTCTACAATGAATTTTTAAATCCTTATCACCAAGGAACAGCTAGAAATACCTCCTGAGCTATGGCAAAGAGAGTAGTCATTGTTATAATCCATCTTGGACCCTATTCTTCAGATTTTACTAACCTCCCATGTTATTCTTCATACCATTTGTATATCATGTTGTTTTAGGCTGTGATGCACATTTTCATTTGAAAAAATATATTTTAAGACTCAAAGTTAGCCTTTGAACACTTTATAATGAAAGTTACTCAAATCAGTCTTTACTCAGTTTATTGGCGTGTTTTCTTGTCTATGTTTTGTAGGATGTTTTCTATTGCTTTACAAACCCTAACAACACCTGCTATATCCATGTAATGCTGCATCTCCCCCACATTCCTCAGGGTTCTCAGACTGTTGCCACTATGTTTTCTTTTCAGTCGGCATTCCATCTATACATCAAGGGGAAAGTAGGTGTTTTAAATAATTTGTGCCAGGAGGAGTAATTTCCTCTTTAGAATATGAGATACCTAGCTGATGGATGATGCTACTTGTGTGGACTAGTGCCCCATTCTTCAGTATATTGTCCCACTCTACAGCAGCTCAGTAAAGTGATACTACTTGATTTTGAATGTAATACAGTTTCTTAAGAATTACTTTTTATTTTGAACATAATAGTAATTATGACCATATAACATATTTTATTCATCCACTTTCCACTTAATATTTTATTACTATACCCTAAACATTTTTATATTTCTCATAAACTTAAAATACACCAAAGGTATATTATATTAATTTTTTTCATTATTTACAAAATCCACAGAAGTCCATTAAAGCAAACAGCAAAGTAAAGGAAAGAAAATTCTGCCACTCTTTCTTCTTTATGATACATACCATGTACACACAGCTTTGTTCCTTACCATTTACTTTGCACCAGAAATGGCAAGTTTATGAGTAAATACCAATAACTTCTTTCTTATTATTGTAATATTTTTAAAGAAAAATTTCACTTACAGAAAAGTTAATATCAACATATCATGGGTTTAAAAATATTGCTGAAATAAAATGTATGACAGCTATAGCACTAACACAAGGAAATGTGACTGTCATTGAAAACCTGAAGTATAAGTCATATAATGGGTTTTTTTTTTGCTATTATAATTTCTATAACGAATTTGAAACAATTCAATTTTAAAAAATACTACAATTAAGACTCTTTTTAGTTGAATAATTATATTAATGATAAACATATTTGCTTGGTGACATCCCTTTACTAATCAGAATATTACATATGGTATTTGCCTGCTGTGGGAGAGAAATATTGCTCAGTTTTATGTCTTGTTATTTATTCAATAATTATTAAATTCCAAAGCTTTGTCTATTCAAAGGCATTTTGGGATGAGGTAAGGCATACAATAAAGTGTAACTCAGGCCATATATATATCAGGTTACTGAGGGCAATAAGACAGGTTAATAGAAAAGATCTTGATCACAAGGAAGAGCTATTTCCTCAATAACTTAGGGTGAATTTTATAGCACTAAAGATTATTTAAATTAGAAATGATTCTACTTACCTAGAAGTTAGTTTTATTAAAAGAGAGGCAAACTGTAGAACATGCTGACACCAAATAGTCCTAAGGAACAATATGAAAAAGACATTTGTGTTTCAAATGAATTTCTTGAATAACTGTGAAGAATATTTATTTTAACACCCAGCCTGGTGTCTAGCATATAGTGGTCAATCAATGAATGTCAAATAAAGGAGTGGATGTATGAACACGTGACAGAGTGAGGAAACATTTAAGTGAGTCATTGGTAGCAGTACTTACCTTAGGGAGAAAAGAGTACCACTCTTTTTCTTTATGGTTGTCTCTCCATTTCTGAATAGTTGCAAACAGCATAAAGGATCTCAATCACATTTATTGCTGCCTTCATTCACTTTATATAGTATCTGATACGTATTTAGAAAATGGGGAATTAAAATAAATACCCTTGTAACCAGCATCTGACCTGAGAACTTGAGAACAAAAACTTGACATCTAATGTCGAAGCTACTTTTGTTTGTTATTTCTTAATTTTGTCCTTGTGCTACTGCCATATGGGCAACTATTATATCTTTTTACCACATAGTTTTCTCCATATATTTATGGTCTTATCACATATTTATATTCTTGTAAATGATTGTTTTATTTTGAATTTTTGGGATTTATGAAAATTCTATCATACTAAAAATATTATTTTAATTAAATTGTTTATAGCTGAATATATTTACTTTTGCCACTGTATAACATTCAAAAAGTGATTATCTATTCTCTTGGTTGTTTTATTTTATTTATTTATTTTTCTGCTATTATCACACTGCTACACAAATGCTTATAAAGTGTAAACTCCATCCAGACTGAGATGTTTATCAGCTGATTTTTTTAACCTATAAAGGTGACTGGTTTTTAATGAGTGTCAATAAATGTTTGTTGTTGTTGAGAGGGAAAGAACAAAACATATTGTATTTGATTCCTAAATGTACCTGTACATGCAGTGATACCTTGATACTCATCATTAATTTATTCTGGAATTCATAACAAGTGCCAAAACTGAGGAGTACTGAGATATGGTGGCATAAGTTATGTTCGAAATTTTGCTCACATATCCCACAACAGAATTTTGAACACCTGTGTGACTTTTCACATATTTTTAAGGTGATATCTTATTTTTTTTAATCAACTGTTTAAGTGATTGCAAATGATGTTATTTCTGGTATATTTGGATATTGATACTGTAATATCTGAAATAAGCCAGGCAGTGAAAGACAAATACCATATGATTTCACCTATATGCAGAACCTAACCAACAAAACAAACAAATGAGCAAAAAAGAAACAGAGACATGGAAATAAAGAACAAAATGACAGGGGGGAGGGGAAAGGCATATAACCAGGGAAAGGAGGGGAGGGTCAAGTCAAGGAACACGTGCAAAGACCATGGTCAAAGACAGTGGGGTGGGGTTTGTCTTTGGGAGAAGGGGTTGGATGGGGTGGGGGAGAGTAATGGTGAAAAAATGGGGACAACTGTAACTGAACAACAATAAAAAAATGGTCTAAAAAATAGATCTATTGGAATCTCTGTTGTGATTTTTTTAACCCACCATAATTTATTTATAAAATGCAGATAAAAGGGTCTCTTTAAAAACCAGAATTTTTTATATGTTTGCTTTTTCCTGGACTCATATACCTATTTCACTACGCTCTGAGAATTTTATCCCAATGCAATATATATTCACACTTAGATTCTTTTTATTGGTCACTCTATTATATTTGGCAGCAAAAATTTCCTGTGCCTCTAAGACTCTTGTGTTATAAATTTTTCTAGATTTAGTTTAGACTATTTTTTTTTCTGGTCCTTGCATGACTACTACTGACTGCTGCAATGAGACAGGATTCAAGGAAATTCATAGTAAGGGAAATTATTAGGTCATAGTAAATGCAGGGTTTACATGAAGTGCTGCAAAAATCATTGCTAGGTATGCATTGTGTATAGCATAAGCTACTAACCTACTTTCTATTCCTGTAAAAAATAATCAACAAACAGAGAAGTAGTTGACAAGTGCCAGAAAGGATATTTATTACTAAGTAAGAAACAAATACTGTTTCTTTTAAATTATTTTAAGTGCCCATTGATTTTTTGATAATATGCAGAGAAATGTTTATAAATAATAAGTGCCAAATAAAACACAAAAACACTTTTTATTTCCAATATGTTCCATTTTCTCAAACATGTAATGTTGAGATGTTAAAAATAGCAAATGTTCTTTGAAATCATATAAAATATCCAAATGAGACACAGTCCTAAACAGAGTCAGAGCATGAGATTTGGAATGCAGTGTTTTATTTCTAGGATGCTTTTTCAACTATTCTGAATATTTTAATTCTATGATAGAGTGATAAGATATGTAGCCTTATCATACTTCTTGTTGTTCCTGATATTTTTTTATCCTCACTCTTCTTTTGCTTTCCTCTCATGAACAGGATCTCTTCCTCAAGTACAATGCTGAGGTTCTTAAATGAAACTTGTTATTGATCCCATAATCCCACTCTACAATATCTATATATTCACTGTACCCTAATGTAGTATGTGTTAGGGTATATCTCCTGCCCACTTTGTCCTTAATAGAAACACATTTAAATGTAATACTGGGAAAGACAAAAGCCATATGATCAACAAAGCTATCATTTGTGTTACTGTCATAAAGGAGAAATCTCTGTCACCAATATTTTGAATTGTTTCCATTATTTGACTTTCTTGAAGTTTTTACTGTTTAGAATAATGCATAATTATGGAATTGAAGATGGGTGAAAGATTTTTTTTTAAAAAAGTAAAAAAGGATAATTTTGTAAGAGCAGAGGAGGCAAGTAATGAACATGATAGGTCTAGCCTCGACACATTCTCAGACAGATAACTTCAGAATATATACATTATCTATGGAAGGTGGGATTTTAGCAATTTATTCCCTTAAATTTATCTGTGCTTATAAGAAACTTCTCAGGTACACTACGGTTACACATGTCCAATTTGAAGACTTCTGATATATTCCTGGGACTAGATTGCTCAGTCATAAGATATACCACTTTCTGCTTTACAAGAAAACTGCCAAATTATTTATTAAAACAGGTGCTGAGATTAACACTCCAACCAGTGGTTATGAGACTTCTTATTTTCTCCACATTTTGCCAATACTTATTGCCAGATTTATTAACTTTATGTAATCTAGTAAAGTGATATTATATTTGCTGTTAAATAACATTTTGTGATTAGTAATTTATTAAGGAGATTAAGCATTTTACCTTATGTTTACGTGTCTTTTGTGATTACTGTGTAATACCAATGCATACATTTTTGCTCATTTTTTACTGTATTATTTGTCTTTTTGTAATCATTTTGTAGAATTCATATATTTTGGATTTTAATAATTGATTTGTAAAATATGTAGCAAATTTCTAGTTTTTGTTTAATATTTTCATTTTTTATGGAATCTTTTGATGAACAGTTCTCAATTAAATTCAGTCTAATTAATCTTTTTTTCTTTTATGACTAGAACTTTCTGTATTTAGCTGAAAAATATTTTATACCTTGTTTATAAAGAAATTTTTCACCTACGTTCTTCTAAAAATTTTAAAGTTTCTTATTTTATCAAGTCTTTAATCTGTCTGGAATTATTTTTGAGTGATTTTTAAGTAGAGATCTAATTTCAGTTTTTGCACCATTATTCAGGACGGTTTACTGTTTAGTGCATCCCTTGCCTAATGATCTGCAATTTCATCTCTATTGTACATGTATGTACACGTCTGTTTTTGGACTGTTTTCTGTTCCTTTATTCTATGCCTATGTTAATACCATGTTCTCTTTACTAGTATAACTTATTTGAACATTTTTCCATTTTTAATAGTTCATTTTTATTGTATTTTTTCTATTACCATTTATTCCCCCATACCCTTTCCCACTTCCAACCCTCATCCCCACAATCAGCACATTGTTTTTCATGTCCATGAGTTATTTTTTTTTCTTTTTTGCTTGATTCCTCCATCCACCTCTCCAAATCTCTCCCAGAGCTGTCAGGCTGCACGCTATCTATGAATCTTTGTCCATTTTGCTTGTTATTCAGTTTGTTCATTAGATTCCACATATGAGTAAAATCATATAGTACTTGTCTTTCTCTGACTGGCTTATTTCACTTAGCATAATGTTCATATTGTAACAAGCAGTGTCTCAGATTTGACAGCCTATGTTTTCTTGTAGGATTTTTATGGCTTCAAGTCTAACATTTAAATCTTTAATCTATTTTGAATTTATTCGTGTGTGTGGTATAAGAAGGTGGACTAGTTTTATTTTTCTGCACATCTCTGTCCAATTATCCCAATAGTTTATCAAATAAATTATCATTAGCTGATTGTATGTGCTTGCTTTCTCTGTCAAACATTATCTGGTTCTAAAGATGTGGGTGTATTTCCGGGCTCTCTATTATGTTCCATTGCTTTCTGTGTCTGCTTTTATGCCAGTACCACGTTGTTTTGATTACTATGGACTTATACTATAGTTTGATATTAGGTAGTGTGATTTCTCCAGTTTTGTTTTTCTTTCTCAACATTGCTGAGGCTATCCTGGGTATTTGGTGGTTTCATATAAACTTTTGGAATATTTGTTCTAGCTGTGTGAAATACATCATTGGTATCTTGATAAAGATTGCATTGAATCTATAGATTGCTTTGAGTAGTATGGAGATTTTAATGATGTTAATCCTTCCTATCCATGAACATGGTACATGCTTCCACTTATTTGTGTCTTCTTCAATTTCTTTCTTCAGTGTTTTATAATTTTCTGAGGACAGGTCTTTAATATTCCTGGTTAATTTTATTTCTAGGTATTGTATTCTTTTGGAAGCAATTGTGAATGGGATTATTTTTTAATTTTCCTTTCCGATTGTTTATTATTGGTTTATAAAAATGCAACTGATTTCTATATATTAATTTTGTATCCTTCTACTCTACTTAATTCATTTATCAGTTCTGGTATTTTCTTGTTGGAATCTTTACGTTTCTGTATATAGTATCATTTCAACTGCAAATAATGCTAATTTCACTTTTTCTGTTTCCATTTGATTTTTTATTTCTTCTTATCTAATTGATGTGGCTACAACTTCTGGTACTGTATTAGATAAAAATGGTGAAAGTGGACATTCTTGTCTTGTTCCCAATCTTAAAGGAAACACTTGTAGCTTTTGTTCATTGAGTATGATGCTAACAGTGGATTTGTCATAATATGACCTTTATTACTTTGAGATATGTTCCATCTATTCCCTCTCTGAGGAGAGGTTTTATCATAAATGGATGTTGCATTATATCAAATGCTTTTTCTGCATTGATTTATATGTAATTTTCATCCTACATTTTTTATGTGGTATACCATGTTTATGGATTTGCAAATATTATACCAAACTTTATCCCTGGAATAAATCCCACTTAATGATGATGTATGATCTTTTTGATATATTGATGTATTCAGTTTGCTAATATTTTGTTGAGGATTTTAGTATCTATGCTCGTCAGAGATATAGGCCTATAATTTTCTTTCTTTGTAGTGTCTCTATACGGCTTTAGAATTAAGATAAAGTTGGCCTCATAAAATAAGCTTGGGATGTTTCTGTCCTCTTAAATTTTTTGGAATAGTTTGAAGGTTTGATAAAATTCACCTATGAACCTATCCTGTCCAGGATTTTTTCTTTTTGGGGGAGTTTTTTTTTGTTTTGTTTTGTTTTTTAAAGTATTGCTTCAGTTTCACTAGCTGTAATCTGTCTATTCATATTCTGTTATACTTCCTGATTTAGTACTGGCAGACTTTGTATATTTCTAGGAATTTATTATTTTGTCCAGATTGTCCAATTTGTTGGCATATATTTGTTTGTAACATTTTCTTACAATCATTTGTATTTCTTTGGTGTCAGTTGTTATTTCTCTTTCATTTCTGATTTTATTTATTTGGTTCTTCCCTCTTTTTTTCTTGATGGGTCTGGTTACAGATTTGTCAATCTCATTTGTCTTTTCAAAGAACTAGTTCTTGAAGTCATTGATCTTTTGTTTTGTTTTTTAGACTCTATTTCTTTTATTTCTCCTATGATCAATATAACTTCCTTCTACTCACATAGGGCTTTTTTTGTTGTTCCTTTTTCAAGTTAAGTGTAATATCAGATTGTTTATTTGAACTTTTTTTTGTTTCTTGAGTTAGGCCTTTAATGCTATGAAAGTTCACCTTAGGTCTACTTTCCCTGAGTCCCACAGATTTTGCTTTGTTAGATTCTCAAATTCAATTTTTTTCAAGTTACTTTTTTATTTCTTTTTGATCTCATTGTTAACAAACCCATTGTTTAATAATATGTTATTTAGTTTTCATGTCTTTGTGTTTTTTCAGTTTTCTTCTCATGGTTGATTTCTAGTTTCATACCATTGTGGTCAGAATAGGTGCTTGATATAATTTCAATTTTTTAAATTTATTGAGATTGGTTTTGTGTCCTAACATGAAGTCTATTCTATAAAATACTTCATGTGTACTTGAAAAGATTGTTTATTCTGCTGCTTTGGGATGAAATACTCTAGAGATTAATTAAATCCATTTTACTTAGTGTGCCATTTAAGACAGCCATCACTTTGTTGATTTTATGTCTGGAAGTTCTATTCATTGAAGTAAATGGGGTGTTAAAATTCCCTACTATGACTATTCTTCTGTCAGTCTCTCCCTTATGTCCATCAGATTAGCTTTACATATGTAGGTGCTCTGATGTTGGGTGCCTAAATTTTTATTAAGGTTATATCCTCTTGTTGGATTGTTCCTTTTATCATTACATAGTATCCTTCTTTGTCTTGTACTATAGCCTTTGCTCTTAAGTCTATTTTGTTGGAACGATGAACTCCTTCAGTTTCACCTTGCTGGGAAGCACTTTATCTGCCCTTCAATTCTAAATGATAACTTTGCTAGAAAGAGTAATCTAGGTTGTAGGTCCTTATTTTCCATCACTTTGAATACTTCTCACCAGTCCCTTCTAACTTGTAAAGTATTTTTTGAGAAATCAGCTGATACTCTATGGGAGCTCTCCTGTAGGTAACTTTCTCCTTTCTCTTGTTTCTTTTAAGATCCTCTCTTTAACTTTAACCTTTGGCATTTTAATTATGATGTGTCTTGGTGTGGTCCTCTTTGAGTTAATCTTGTTTTGGACTCTGTGTCCTTCCTGGACTTGTATGTCTATTTCTTTCACCAAATTAGGGAAGTTTTCTTTCACTGTTTTTTCAAGTTTTCAATTCCTTGCTCTTCCCCTTCTCTTTCTGGCACCCCTATGATTCAGATGTTGCTAAATTTGGAGATGCCCCAGAGGCTTCTTATTCTATTCTTGTTTTTTGAATTCCTTTTTCTTCTTACTATTCTGATTGAATGCTTTCCCCCACCCCCCTTATTTTCAAAATCACTGATTTGAATTTTAGCTTCACCACTTCCACCGTTGGTTCTATGTGGATTTTTCTCTATTTTACTTAATGCAACCTTCATTTTTGTCTGTGTATTTTTTATTCTGTGAAGTACCCAATGAGTTCCTGAAGCACCCTGATAACCAGTGTTTTGAACTCTGCATCTGGTAGGTTCCTTATCTCCATTTCATTTAGTTATTTTCTTGGATTTTTGTTCTTTTCTTTTGTTTGGGCCATATTTCTTTTTCTCCTCAGTTTGGCAGCCTCCCTGTGTTTATTTCTGTGTGTTAGGTAGAGCTGTTTTGACTCCTTGTCTTAGTAGAATGGCCTATGGTAAAGAAGCCATTATTATATGAAATGTTAAAAGGAACTGTTAAGAACAAGAAGATCAAAACTATGAACACTAAATAATGACAGCAAATGCATAACTATCAACAACTGAATCTAAAAAACAATATAAACAAACAAGCAACACAGGAACAGAATCATAGACAGGGAGAAAATTTGGAGGGTAATCAGCTGGGAGGAGGGAAGAGGACAACGGGGGAAAGGTGTAGGCATTAAAAAGTAAAAATTGGTAGATACAAAATAGGGGGATATTAAGAACAGTATAAGAAATGGAATAGCCAAAGAACTTATATGCATGACCCATGAACATGAACTGAAGGGGAGGGGACTACTGGACGGAATGGGGGAAACCAGGCAGAGTGGAGTACAGGGGGGAAATTGGGAAAGCTGTAGTAGCATAATCAATAAAATATATTAAAAATAAAGTAAAAAGCATAGTGAAAAAATAGACTATTTTGTTTCATATAAGTAGTGCTACTCCATCTTTTAATTTGCATTAAATATCTTTTTCTATTCCTTTACTTTTAGTCTATATGTATCTTTCATTCTGAGGTGAGTCTCTTGAAGACAGAATCTATATGAGTCTTTTTTTTTCTTATCCATTCAGGTATTTTATGTCATTTGATGGAAACATTTAAGCCACTTACATTTAAAATGATTATTGATAGATACATATGTATTGGCATTTTATTTTTTAACTATGTTCCTCTGTTTTTTCCTTCTCCTCCTCCTTCTTCTCCTCCTTCTTCTTCTTTCTCTTTCTCCTTCCTTCTCCTTCTCCATTGTCTTCTTAAAGCAAGCCCTTTATAATCTGTTATAATACCGGGTTGGTGGGAACAAACTCCTTTTGTTCTTTCTTGTCTGGGCATCCCATTATTTTTCCCTCAATTTAAAATGATAGTCTTGCCGAATAAAGTAGCTTTGGTTGTAGGACCTTACTTCACATCACCTTGAATATTTCATGCCAATCCCTTCTGGTCTGAAATGTTTTTGTTGAGAAATCAGTTGACAGCCTTATGTGTGCTCCTTTTTACCCATCTGGTTTTCTCTTGTGGCTTTTAAGTATCCCTCCTTGTTTTTACATTTTGCCATTTTAATTATGAAGTGTCTTCATGTAGACCTCTTTGGGTCTATCTTGTTTCAGACTCTCTGGACTCCCTGGACTCATACATCATTTTCCTTTCCCAGGTAAAGGAAGTTTTAGGTCATTATTTATTCAAATAGGTTTACAAGCCATCACTCTCTCTCTTTTCCTTCTGTTATCCTTATGATATGGATATTGTTACTCTTCACGTTGTCTCAAAGGTCGTTTAAACTATCTTCAGTTGTTAAGTATTTTTCTATTTGCTGCTCTGATTGAGTGCTCTTTTTCTACTTTGTCTTCCAAATTGACAATTCAATCATCTGCTTCATCATACCTACTGTTTTTTCCTCCCAATGTACTATTTATTTCAATATTGCATTATTTAATTCTCTTTTTTTCTTTTTTTATTAAGTGTCTTTTAGTCTCTTGTTTTTTTTAAATTTTATTTTAATTTATTTTTTCAAATACATTTGTCTCTGCCAACCCCCCACCACTTTCCCTTGCCCCCTCCCTCCTTCCCTACCTCAGCTCTTCCCCTTTGGTTTTGTCCATGAGTCCTTGCTATATGTTCCTTGACTTTCCCCTTCCCTTCCTTGTCCCAGCCCCCCCTTCCCTCTTGCCTCTGTTAATTTCTTTTCCTTTCAGTATTGCTGGTCTTATTTTCCTTGCATCTTTGTATTTTTGGTTAGGTTCCACTTATAGGTGAGATCATATGATATTTGTCTTTTGCCCCCTGGCTTATTTCGCTTAGCATAATGCTCTCCAGTTCCATCCGTGCTGTCGCGAAGTTTAGTAGTTCTTTTTTTCTTTCTGCTGCGTAGTATTCCATTGTGTATATGTACCATAGTTTTTTGATCCAATCATCTACTGATGGTCATTTAGGTTGCTTCCAACACTTGGATATTGTAAATTGTGCTGCTAGGAACATTGGGGTGCATAGGTTCTTTTGTATTGGTGTTTTGGTGTTCTTAGGGTATAGTCCCTGCAGGGGAATCCCTGGATCAAAAGGCAGTTCCATTTTCAGCTTTTTGAGGAAATTCCACACTGCTTTCCACAGTGGCTGCACCAGCCTTCATTCCCACCAACAGTGGACTAGGGTTCCCTTTTCTTAGTGGGAAAACTTTCAATTTTTGCCCGTTGAGTATGATATTGGCTGTAGGTTTTTCATATATGGCCTTTATTATGTTGAGGAATGCCCCATTTATTCCCATTTTGCTGAGTGTTTTGATCATAAATGGGTGCTGTACCTTATCGAATGCTTTTTCTGCATCATTCGAAATGATCATGTGGTTTTTGTCTTTTCTTTATTTATGTGATGTATCACGTTTATTGACTTGCGTATATTGAACCATTCCTGCATTCCTGGGATGAATCCCACTTGATCGTGGTGGATAATCTTTTGAATGTATTGCTGGATACTGTTTGCCAATATTTTGTTGAGGATTTTGGCATCTATGTTCATCAGCAAAATTAGCCTGTAGTTTTCTTTCTTTGTAGGGTCTTTGTCTGGTTTGGGGATCAGGGTGATGCTGGCCTCATAGAAAGAGTCTGGGAGTCTTCCCTCCTCTTGGATTTTTTGGAATAGTCTGAAAAGGACAGGGGTTAGCTCTTCCTTAAATGTTTTGTAAAATTCTCCTGGGAAACCATCTGGCCCTTGGGCTTTTGTGTGTCGGGAGTTCTTGATTACTGCTTAAATTTCCCCAGCTGTTATCGGTCTGTTCAAGCTTTCTGTTTCTTCCTCCTTCAGTGTTGGAAGATTATAGTTTTCTAAAAGTTTGTCCATTTCATCAAGATTTTCAAATTTCGTGGCATATAATTGTTCATAGTACTTTCTGACGATTCTTTGTATTTCTGTGGTATCAGTTGTTATATCTCCTCTTTCATTTCTGATATTATTAATTTGGGTCCTCTACCTTTTATTCTTGATGAGTATGCTTATAGGCTTGTCAATTTTATTTATCTTTTGAAAGAACCAGCTTCTGGATTGGTTGATCCTTTGAATTGTTCTTTTCGTCTCTATGTCATTCAGTTCTTCTCTAATCTTGACTATTTCCTTCCTTCTCCTTGCTCTGGGATTTATTTGTTGTTGTTTCTCCAGTTCTTGAAGTTGTAGTGTTAGGTCTTTTATTTGAAATGTTTCTATCTTTTTTAGGTAAGCCTGTATTGCTATGAACTTCCCTCTCAGGACTGTCTTTGCTGTGTCCCATAGGTTTTGGACTGTTATCTGTTCATTTTCATTTGTTTCCAGAAATGTTTTGATTTCTTCTCTTATCTCATTTTTGACCCATTCATTGTTTAATAGTCTACTGTTGAGTCTCCATGAGTTTGGAAGTTTTTGAAGTTTCTCTTTGAGGTTGATTTCCAGTTTCAAGCCTTTGTGGTCCGAGAAAAAGTTTGGTATTATTTCAATTTTCCTGAATTTGCTGAGGTTTGCTTTGTGTCCTATCATGTGTTCTATCTTTGAAAAACTGACATGAGCATTTCAAAACAATGTGTATTTTTCCTCTTTGGGATGTAAGGTTCTATATATGTCAGTTAAGTCTCTTTGATTCAGTGTATCATTCAGCGCCACAATATATTTATTAATGTTTTGTTTGGAATATCTGTCCATTTTTGACAGTGGGGTGTTGAAATCCCCTACTATCAGTGTGTTGCTGTCTATATCTTTTTTTAGCTCATCCAACAATTTCTTTATAAACTTGGGGGCTCCTATATTCAGAGCATATAAGTTTACAATGTTTCTGTCTTCTTGATAGAGTCTTCCTTTAAGTATTATAAAGTTCCTCTCTGGGTCTCTCTTTGTGGCCTTTGTTTTGAAAACTACTTTGTGTGATACAAGTATGGCAACCCCGGCCTTTTTCTCATGCCCATTTGCTTGGAATATTTTTTTCCATCCCTTTACCTTTAATCTGTGTAGGTCTTTTGCTCTGAGGTGGGTCTCTTGTAGGCAGCATATGTGTGGGTCATGTTTTCTTATCCATTCAGCTACCCTGTGTCTCTTGATTGGGGCATTTAGTCCATTTACATTGAGAGTTATTACTGATAGAAACCTACTCATCTTTTCTCTTTGTACCTGTGTTCTGCTCTCTCTCATTCTTTTCCTTCATCTGCTTAAACCAGTCCCCTTAGCATATCTTGGAGTGCAGGTTTGGTAGAGATGTATTCTTTTAGTCTTCTCTTGTCTTGGAAACTCCGTATTTCCCCTTCTCTTTTAATTGAGAGCCTTGCTGGGTAGAGTAGCTTGTTTGTAGGCCCTTGCTTTTCATGACTTGGAATATTTGTTGCCATTCCCTTCTGGCTTGTAGTGTTTCAGTTGAGAAGTCAGCTCCTAGACATATGTGGCCCCCTTGTATGTTCCTTTCTCCTTCTCCCTTGCTGCCTTGAGGATTCTCTCTTTGTCTTTGACATTTGCCATTTTAATGCTGATGTGTCTTGGAGTGGACCTTCTTGGGTCCCTCTTGAGTGGGGTCCTCTGTGCCTCCTGGATCCATGAGAGCCTTTCTCTCCTCAAATTAGGGAAATTTTCCATCATTACTTTTTCGAGGAGGTTCTCTATCCCTTGCTCCTCTTCTTCTCCTTCTGGTATCCCTATTATAGGGATAGTATTGCATTTCAGGTTGTCCTGCATTTCCCTAAATGCCTCTTCATTCTTTTTGAGTCGTTTTTCCATTTCTTGTTCTTTCTGGGAGCTTCATTCTACCTTATCCTCCATCTCAGTGATTCGATCCTCGGCTTCATCCAGCCTGCTTTGGATTCCTTCTACTGTGTTCTTCAATTCAGAAATGGTATTCTTCATATTCTCCTGTGTCTTCTTGATAGTTTCTATGTCTTTTTCCAGGTTGATATAGTTCGTTGTAAGATCCTGATAGTTTCTCTGCAGTTTCTCATAGTTCTCTTTGAGCTGGCTGAGCTCATTGAGCTTCCTTAGAACCATTGTTTTGAATTCAGTATCTGATAGTTCCTTTGCCTCTATTTCATTTAGCTCTCTCTGTTGGTAGTCCCCTTTTCCACTCATTTAGGGGGAACTTCTTTTTCTTCCCATTTTTGGGAGAGTCTGTTAAGTATTTTTGTCCTTTACTTTTCTTTCTGGTTCTTCCTCTGATGATGTCAGTTGTTGACCCTATAGGACCTTGGGTTGTTTGTTTGAGCCTTCCAGGAGTCTACTGCCTGTGTCTGACTCCTGCTTGGGGCAGCTCTGTGCCCCTTTGGTCAGGGCTGCGCTATTTTTTGGGATCACTTTGCACTCTCACGTGGGCTCCCTGATTGCGCTTACCGGCGCCGCAGGATCACCTGCCTGCCTGGGCTCACATGTGCTTGTCCCAGACCACGGGGCTTATTTTCAACCTCGTGTACTCATCTGGCCCCCCTGGCTCGTGAGCTCCCTGGCACTGGTCAGTTTAGGGACTTCTATTGTGTGTTTTCCCCGCTTTTAGCTCTTTGGGTGCTTTGCTTGCCCTCACCAAATGGCGATTACGGTAATGGGAGGGAGTCAGCTCCAGTACTCTCTGGTTTATCATGTCTCCAGTCTCTCCTTCAGGGATTCTGGGCACTCTACTAATTTTGTGGGCCACTCCGCAATTCCGGACAGGCGGGTCAATTTATGTCTGCCCTTGCTGCTCTGTGCACTCGCTCGCAGGCCCTATCGGTGTCAATCTCTGGGAGGCCTTGCCGGCTGGTGCAAGCGTTTGCCAACCCTCGCTGGTCACTCGGCGCAAGTGTGCGCGCCTGCACTGGGTGTTTTTGGGGTGTCTATGTGTGCTTTTTGGCTTTTGGCTCTTTGGGGGTGTGGCCTCTTCCCACGCAATGGAGACTTCGGCAAGGAGAAGGAGTCGGGACTCCCCGGTTCCTCCTCCCGTTCTTTCCCCAATGCCTCCGTTTCTAGTCTCTCCTCAGGGGTCTCTGGGCAGTTCTGTGACCCCTCCGGCGAATGATCCACCACTTGTGTGGCCTGCGTTTCAATCACAGGCAGCCTGGTTCCTGCGCGCCCTGCTTCTGCCTCTTTGGGGGCACGGCCTTTCAGCCCACAGTGGAGACTACAGAACGGGGAGGGAGTCGGGACTTCCTGGTTCCTCCTCCCATTCTTTCCCCAACGCCTCCATTTCCAGACTCTCCTCAGGGGCCTCCAGGCAGTTCCCTGACCCCTTCGGCCAAGGATCCACCCCCTGTGCGGACTGCGTTTCAATTGCAGGGAGTCTGGTTCATGCGTGCCCGGGTTCTGCCTCTTTGGGGGCACGCCTTTTCAGCCCACAGTGGAGACTACAGAACGGGGAGGGAGTCGGGTCTCCCTGGTTCCTCCTCCCGTTCTTTCCCCAATGCCTCCGTCTCCAGTCTCTCCTCAAGGCTCTCCCAGTCAGTCTGCACTCAACCCTGCAGCTCACATGTGTACAAGCCATGTGCAAAGCACACAAAAAGCAGGTTAATGGATTCCCTTATGCCTGAGTGAGATGGTAGCTGCAGAGTAGGAGGTGCATTATCACCCAGGCTGCACCGGCAGGGGTCTCAGTTCTCTTCACAAAGTTTTCCTCACCAATCTTTTCCCAGGCACCAGCCCACCCTGTTGCCGCCTCTACCCAGAGATCAAGGAGGGTGGCTGCCACTGCAATTTTTGCGTTGGCCCTTTAAATGTCTCTTTGCATCCCCAGCCACCTGTCTCTGGCAGAGAGTGCCCCTAAGCTTTTCGGGGTTGCATTTTATCTGTATTTTCTTGGTTTTAGCTGCTGTAGTTTAGGGGTCCCTGTTTATGATTCATACCCCGTTCTTCTCTGGGGGAGCTAAATGGCCGTTTCAAAGTCCTCCTGGTGCTGGTGCCCTTGGGCACCAGCCCACCTTCTCAAACCTCCACCGCACTTCTCACCTGTTGGGATGTGTGAGAGTTGAATCCACTGTCTGCCTACGGCTCCAAGGCTCCTCTCCCTCTATCATTCCATTGTTTTCCAGGTGATTTATCCACTATTTTGTCGCAATTCCAGTTTGGTCTTGGGAGGAGGTCAGCGTGACTCCCATTCACTCCTCCGCCATCTTCCTATTTAATTATCTTTGATACTTTTTTAGGTTTCCTATGTCTTGTTTCATGCTATTGAGCATCCTTATAATCATTATTTTGAACTCTACAACTAATAAATAGCTTGATTCTACTTCATTTATTTCTTCTGGAGAATTCTGTTCTTTCATTTGGGGCCTATTTTTTTTCTTTTCCTGCTCTGGCTGCCACTTTGTGTTCGTTTCTATGTGTAGGTAGATCTGTAGAACTCTGATGCAGCTTATGTCATATGTTGTCTGGGACTGGTCCTGGGTAACCTATTTGGAGCTATCGGTGATCCACACCTTTTGGCTCTCTCTTTTGGGCCTGGGTGTGTGCTGAAAGCTGCAATGTGTGCACCAAGACCAACTTTTAGCAGTACTGGGCCCACAGGATTGTCAGTTTAAGTCTCAAGGCATCCAAAGATTTGCCTTTGCCTGCACGTTGTCTGATAGGCTTAGTCACGCAAAGAGCCTCAGGCTGTACTCCTTAGCATGGCTTAAGCTGTAGAGGGTAGGGCAAGAGAGAGGCCTTGGATTGAGGCTATTGCTTCCCCCCAGGCTGATCCCACATGGAGGCAAATACTCTCGAGGATAAAGATGGCTTCTGCTATATGAGGAAAGATTGAGCAAATGGGTCTTTTGGGCTGACCCCTCAGCTTTCTTCTCAGAGCCACCATCCCCAGACTTTACTCATGTGGCTCTAGTCCATTCTTCTCTTCTTCTGCCATAGCCTGGGGTAAGTGGCTGCAAATAAAATTTTGTGTGTTGACCTATAAAAACAAAAACAAAAATCACTAACCACCTCTATCTGGTGGACAGAAACCCTGCTCCTTTTCACAGCTGGATATTATGTGGGTGCTTTTCCTCGTTCTGGAGCTCTATGCTGGGAACTTGGTTTGGAGTTTAGATCCCACACTTCTCAGGGAGAGCTGCCCTAGTTGCTGAAATATTCCTCTGGAACTTCAGCTGCCATCTGTGAGAGCCCAGCCAGCCCTCTTGTACCTCCATATTTCCTACCAGTACCAATGTGGTGATATGCTTTCTTCTCTAAATCCTGGGTTATGAAGCTTCTCTCCAGTTGTTATTCATTTGTTTATTAAGGATGATTTCTCTATAATTTAGTTGTAATTCCAGTTTGGTCCTGGGAGGTGGTGAGTGCAGCTTCAACCTATTCGGCCATCATCTTAGATCTTCTCCTTTAGCTTTTTCAAATTAAATTTATTGGGGTGACATTGCTTGATAAAATTATATAGGTTCCAAGTATACGATTCTATGGTATATCATCCATATATTGCATTGTGTACCCACCATCCAATGACACATCTTCTTCCCTCACCATATATTTGACCTCTTTTACTCTTTACTACCTCCTACCCTCTTCCCTGTGATAATCACCATACTCTTGTCTGTGTCTATGAGTTCGTTTGCCTAGTTTGTTCATTTGTTGCTTTCAATTTTATATCCCACATATGTGTGAAATCATTGCTCTTGACTTTTTATGTCTGGCTGATTTTACATAGCATGATATTCTCAAGATCTATCTATGTTGTCTCAGATGGCAGTATTTCAGTTTTTCTTATGGGGAATTATTCTATTGTATATATGTGCCACATCTTCTTTATCCAATCATCTGTGGAAGGACACATCTATTGTTTCCATGTCTTGGCCACTGTGAATAATGCTGCAATGAACATAAGGGCTCCTATATCTTTGCAAATAAAGGTTTTCATTTCATTGTTGGGTCATATGGTAACTCTGTCCACCGGTCAAAGCAATCATAGGGCAGGACAATTTCTAGCGGAGTAGAACAAACTCTACTGTTGGACAGAAAATATATAAAAAAAGTTGCTGCCCTCTGATTGCTGTGACCACTATAATATGGCTCCAGAACTAGAATTTCAAATATCTGGCAGTTTCCAGTGTGGTCAAAGGGATTTCTGTGCTGCCCTTGAAAAAAAGATGTATAACTCCCCAGCTGAAAATGCCAGATGGTAAAACTTTACAACTACATGGAAAGAGAGTGGGGGCCAGCTAAATCCACTGTACTGTCTATTCCTGCCAAGGTTCTAGGCACTTGAGTGAAGCTGTTTTTGACCCTCCAGACAAATTAGCATCTGGCCAAGTACCGCTGAATGATCCAAAGCATACCACAGGGAGATGGAAAAATTATAATGTAGCTGGCATGACTTTCTGATAGGTCAACTTGGATAGGCTACTATCCTCCTTTATTCAATCAAGCACTAATCTAGATGGTGCTCTATAGGTATTTTACAGGTGGAATTAAAGCTCCTAATGGGTTTAATTTAAGTAAGAACAATTATGTTGGTGGGTCTAACATAATTTGTTGGATAGACTTAAAAGCAAACCTGAATATTTCACAAAAAGAGAAGAAATTTCACAGCAGACAGCAGCTTCTGCCTATGCCCATGGAAGTCAAACCTGCATAATCTTCCTTCCCTATTTTTTTTTTTTTTTTTGCCATACAGACTTAGGCAGCTACCAAAATTGTATAAGCCAATTATTGAAATAAATAAACTTTTGTGGTAAATCCTATTAGTTTTGTATCCTTGGTTCAACTTTTACTGGTATACTGGGATAGATTGCCCTAAAACAAAAAATAACCAAACCAATATTGAATAGGATGTTATCAAAATTTTTTTAGTGTCTTAGTATTTTTCATCTTGGTTGTTATAGTTTCTTTACAAAATTTCTTGGTATCATAATGGGAATTGAATTAAATTATATTTATATACTAATTTCAAGAGCATGACATCATTATGATATTGAAGCTTTCTATGCATTTATTTAGTTCTCCATTTATTTAATTCTTTAATGTTTTCTAAAAAATGTTTGACAATCTCCTCTAAAAGGTGTTATAGGTTTTTGTCATATTATCTAGATACTTTGTATTTGTAATGTTATTATAAATATTTTATTAAAATGAAAATTTCTATTTGTTACTATGGATGGAGAGTTGTTTTTGTATACTGAATTTATATCTCTGCAATCATCTTTAATTCTCTTACAATTTTAATATTTTGCCTGGAGAATCTTTTACATTTTAATTTTCTGTCTTATTTTTCCTTCTTTCTTCACCTCATGTCTTCCTGTAAGAAACTCTAAAAATAAGGTGGGTGGAGATATAAAACAGGTTTCAAATTTATCCATGGACTAATTTGTAGATATTGCAGTTTATGGCATGTGTACCTTTACAATATTGATGGATGTTTTTTTGAGGGGACTTTTGCTGCCTAATCATGCACATAGGAAAAATTAGAGTTAAAAAGAGTATGTATGGAACAGGTACAATAAGCTTTGAGGTTACGATTTTAGCTTTGCCACTAATAAGCTGTAAACAGATGAAATGTTCCAATCAAAAGACAAAGTAGCTGAATGGGTTAAAAAACATGACCTGTACATATGCTGCCTAAAAGAAACCTACCTCAGAGCAAAAGACTTAACCATACTGAAAGTAAAGGGTTGGAAAAATAATCCAAACAAATGGACAGGAAAAAAAAGGCCAGGGTAGCAATACTTATATCAGACAAAATAGATTTCAAAACAAAGGACATAAAAAGAGACCCAGAAGGACACTTTATAATACTCAAAGGAAGAATCCATCAAGAAGAAATAACATTGTAAACTTATATGAACCGCACACAGGAGCACCCAAATAAATGAGGAAAATCTTTGAGGACTTCAAGAAAGATATAGACAGCAACACACTGATAGTAGGGGATTTTAACACCCCACTGACAACAATGGATAGATCTTCCAAACAAAATATCAACAAAGACATAGTAGAATTGAATGACTCATTAGATCAGGTGGACTTAACTGATATTTATAGAACCTTTCTTCCCAAAGAAGCAAAATACACGTTCATTTCAAATTCACATGGAACATTTTCAAAGATGGACCACATGAAAAGACACAAAATGAGCCTCAACAAATTTAAGAAAATTGACATTACAAATGTATTTGAAAAAATAAATTAAAATTAAATTTAAAAAAATCATTAAAAAGAAAGAAAAAAAGAAAATTGAAATTATACCAAGCATTTCCTCAGACCACAAGGGCTGAATCTAGAAACCAACCTCAAGGAAAAAACTCAAAAGATTCACAATCATGGAAACTGAATAGCATGCTGTTAAATAATGAAGGGTTAATAATAAGATCAAAAAAGAAATCAGAACACTTCTGGAAACATATGAAAATGAACACACAACAGTCCAAAACCTATGGGACACAGAAAAGGCAGTCCTGGGAAGGAAGTTCATAGCAGTACAAAACTACCTGAAAAAGATAAAAACATTTCAACTAAATAACCTAACCCTACAGCTTCAAGAACTGGAGAAACAACAACAAGCAAAACCCAGAGCAAGAAGAAAGAAGGAAATAATCAAGATCAGAATAAAATTAAGTGATATAGAGACTAAAAGAACAGTTCAAAGACCAATAAATCCAGGAGCTGGTTCTTTGAAAAGATACACAAAATCGACAAGCCTTTAAGCAGACTCATCAAGAAAAAAAGCGAGAGGACCCAAATAAATAATATCAGAAATGGAAGAGGAGAAATTACAACTGATACCAAATAAATACAAAAGATTGTAAGAAATTACTATGAAAAACTATATGCCAAGAAATTTGAAAACCTGGGTGAAATGGACACATTTCTAGAAATATGCAATCATCCAAAACCGAATGAAGAAGAAGCAGAAAGCCTTAACAGACCAGTAACAGGTGCTGAAATTGAAGCAGTAATCAAAAACTCTCAGCGTGTAAAAGCCCCAGACCAGGCAGTTTCACAGGAGAATTTTACAAAAAATTTATAGACAGGCTAACCCCTGTCCTTCTAATACCATTCTAAAAATATCCAAGAAGAGGGAAGACTCCAAATCTCTTTTTATGAGGCGAGCATCTTCCTAATCCCCAAACCAGATAAAGACACAACAAAGAAAGAGAACTACAGACCAATATTTCTGATGAACATTGCTGCTAAAATCCTCAACAAAATATTGGCAAACCACACCCAGAAATACTTTAAAAAGATGATAAAACGTGATCAAGTGGGGTTCATACCAGAGATGCAAGAATGGTACAATATTTGCAAATCATTAAATATAATACATCACATAAAAAAAGGGAAAGACAAAAATCACATGATTATATCAATAAATGAGAAAAAAGCTTTGATAAGATATGGCACCCATTTATGTAAAAAACTCAGCAAAGTGGGAGTAAAGGGGGCATACCTCAATATAATAAAGGCCATATATGAAAAACCTACAACCAACATCATACTCAAAGGACAAAACTAAAACTTTCCTGCTAAGATTGGGAGCAAGCAAGTATATCCGCTTTCATGACTTCTATTAAACATAATATTGGAAATCTTAGCCACAGTGATCAGACAATAAAAAATATTAAAAGTCTTCCAAGTTGGAAAGGAGAAAGTAAAGCTGTCATTGTTTTCAGATGACATGATAGTATACGTAGAAAACCCTATAGACTCCACCAAAAAACTATTCGACTTAATAAGTGAATTTGGCAAAGCAGTGGGATACAAAGTCAATATTCAGAAATCAAAAGCATTTTTGAACCCAAAAAATGAAATGTCAGAATCAGAAATATGGGGAAAAAATCCCATTTACTATAGCAACAAGAAAAATAAGATACCTAGGAGTAAACTTAACCAAGGAAGTAGAAGACCTATATTCAGAAAACTACATAACACTGAAGAAAGAAATGAAGGCAGAAATGAATAAATGAAAGCATATACTGTGTCCATGGATTAGAAGAATTCATATAATCAAAATATCCATAGTACCCAAAGCAATTTATAAATTCAGTGTAATCCTTATTAAAATATCAATGACATGTTTCATAGATATAGAACAAACATTTTAAAAATTTATATGAAACTATAAAGGACTCTGAATAGCCTCAGCAATTTTGAGAAGGAAGAACAAAGTAGGAGATATTAGAATACCTGCATCAAAATATATTACAATGCCACTATAATCAAAACAGTCTTGTATTGGCATAAGAACAGACACAGAAATCAATGAAACAGAATAGAAAGCCCAGAAATAAACCCAAGTATCTATGGTCTATTAATATTCAACAAAGGGAGCAGAAGCATAAAATAGAAAAAAAAATAGCCTCTTCAACAAATGGTGTTTGGAGACTGGGACAGCTACATGCAAAAAAATAAAACTCGACCACCAACTTACACCATACAAAAAATAATCTCAAGATGGATAAAAAATTTAAAGATAAGTCATGACACCATAGAAGTCCTAGAAGAGAACATAGGCAGGAAAATCTGATATTCCACTCAGCAATATTTTCACTGATATGTCCCCCAGAGCGAGGGACATAAATGAAAGAATAAACAAATGAGACTTCATCAGAATAAGAAAATTTTCCATGGTTAAAGAAAACTTCAGCAAAATTAAAAGGGAACCAACTGTATGGGAAAATATATTTGCCAATGATACCTCAGACAAGGGTTTGATCTCCAAAATATATGAAGGACTCACATGACCTCACTCCAGGAAGACAAACAATCCAGTTAAAAAGTGGGCAAAGGATCTGAACAGATACTTCTCAAAGCAGGACATACAGAGGGCCCAGAGTCATATGAAAGGATTCTCAGCATCACTAGCCATCAAATATATTCAAATAAAACCACGATGAGATACTATTTACCACCAGTCAGAATGGCCACCATAAACAAATCAACAAGCCACAAATGTTGGGAGGTTGTGGAGAAAAGGGAACCCTAACACACTCTCAGTGGGAATGCATACTGGTGCCATCACTGGGGAAACCGTGTGGAATTCCCTCAGGAAGCTAAAAATGGAACAGCCTTTTGACCCAGCAATTCCACTACTGGGATCATACTTTAAGAGTCCCAAAACACCAATTCAAAAGACACTATACACCCCAAAGTTCATAGCATAATTTACAATAGCAAAGTGTTGAAGAAACTTAAGTGCCCAACAGTAAAAGAGTTGATCTAAAAATTATGGTACATATATACAATGGAATAATATGCAACAGAAAGAAAGAAAGAGCCTCTACCCTTCATGACAGCATGGATGGAACTGGAGAGCATTATGCTAAATGAAATAAGTCAGGCAGTGAAAGACAAATACCATATGATCTTACCTATAAGTGGAACCTAATCAACAAAACAAACAAGCAAGCAAAATTTAACCAGAGACATTGAAATAAATAACATACTAACACTAACCAGAGGTGAGGAGCGAGAGGGATAATGGGGGAAAAGAAAGGAAGAGTCATCAAAGAACATGTATAAAGGACCCATGGACCAACCAAGGAGGAGTAGGATTGAGCATAGCAGGTGAGGTGTGTGGGGCAGGGGAAATTAGTGGTAAAGGTAAAAATAATAATAGTAAAATATATATTCGAGCAAAAAGAAAAAGTAAATGTAAAAATACTCAAAATCTCATCACTTTGAAAACAATGAATGGTTACTGTGGTTGGAGACAAGTAACTACCTGTATTTAATTAAAGTGTTTAAACCTTTTATGTATAATTTCTTCAGTGACTTAAGTCATACTTTATTGTTTGATTTTTAACACTTTAATAGTTGATTCTTACCTATATGTTTAGGGAGGGTTGGCAAAAAAATAAAGGTTACTTTGGTTTTCCATATTAGTCTTCCCTCTTTAGATGCCCTGTATTTCCTTCCAGTCATTTCCATTTTAAGTGTTCGTTGGTCTCATTAAAATTGTGTAGACGCAATTTTAAAGGAAATGAAATTCATAAAATTGATTTAAGGAATGTATAATTTATGTGATGGTCATGGCATATTGTTTCTTCAAATATTGCTCTGTGTGTGTGTGTGTGTGTGGAAATTTTAACAGAAATTATCCTGGCACTGTTCTTTCTTTCAAATTATACTGACCCTCGGACAATAGAGAACCATCATAATATGCCTGCATGACTCTTTTTAAAGCCAATTCTTAAAGAGAGACATTGAAGAAAAATTATTCTTAATTTGGATTTGTCTCTTTCCATGATTATGCACTTGTCTTTTAATCAGACCAATGTCTCCTGTGGTTTTACTTCATGAATAAGAAAGCATGAATGATTATACGTGGATTTTGTGTTAGACAAAGGGTTATTACCTTGGAGCAAAACTGTAATAGCCTGAATCTAATAATGTAAAGTTAGGCTTATGGCTCAAAAATAATTATTTGAATGCTATTTAGATGTTTTGTTTCTTGATTATTATATAGGATTAAAAACCTGAAACCAGTATCTCTGCTCCAATAATAAAGCTTGGCCAAAGGTGAGAAAGAAAACATTACCTAAGCAAGGAGCTAAGAGCAGAAACCAGTGGCATATTTAATAAAAATATTCCAATTTTATCTTGCTTATAAATGTATTAAATGGTTCACCTGAATTTTCAATTGAGTGTCAACGCAGCATATAATTAAGAGCAATAGTTCATAATTGTAGAGTACCCTATTGTAAAATTAATAGTCTTATGATGTTATGTTCAAAATGTTTCATTCTGTGGAAAGGGTCATGCTCCCTTTCAGAGATGGGTAAGGACAGGTTTCAAAATTATAGATGTTGGTTTTATGTAGATGCTATAAATTAGTAAGTAACTATTAGCTGGTTATTGCATACAAGCAGAGTAGATTATAATAATTTCTGCAATTGGAGACGAGGAAAACTGTTGAGAGAACAAGACAAAACAATTTTTTTTATGTTTTATCTGTGCCACTGGTATCTGCAGCTATGAATATATTTCTGTCTGTATTTGGCCTTAAAAGTAGATTAAATAAAGTCTTAATAAAAAGACAATGGGATGTCTGCTATGAACTGAATCCATATGTTGAAGCTCTAACCCCCAAAATAATTGTATTGGAGATAAAGCCTTTAAGAAGATAATTAAGATTAAATGAGTTTACAAAGATGAGGCCTTAATTCAATAGCATAGGTGCCCTTATAAGAAGGAAAGAAGTATGTGCACATAGAGGAAAGCCCATATGAGGACACAGTGAAAATACAGGCATCTACAGGCCAGGAAAAGTGGTCTCACCAGCAACTAAGTTGGCCAGCACTTTCATCCTAGACTTTCAGTCTTCAGAACTGGGAGAAAATATATTTCTGTTATTGAAGCCATCCAGTGTGTGGTATTCCTTTATATCAGCCCAACCTGACTAATATAAAAACTGAGTAGGACCTAGCCCCACGATGTTTAACATCTACTCTATAAGTTAGTGTAAAGAAACCTGCCTCAGCTGGACATAACCATCCTTGCTTTGCTTTTACATTTATAAGTAATTACAGTTGATCCTTGAACAATAGGAGTTTGAACTGCACAGGTCCACTATGTGCAGATTTCCATGTATAATTGAACCACTAAGTTCAAACAAGTGTTACGTATGGGTCAATTCCCAGTGGTTTGGGAATTCACCTATGCAGAGAGCCAACTTAAGTTATACATGGATTATTGACTGCACAGCAGTCAGCCCCTCGAATCCTCATTCATTGTTCAAAAATCAAATGTATTATGTTACTTGAATATGCATAAACGTTGAAGGCTTAGCTGGTGGTGGGTGAGGAGGTAAAAATGGGGACATCTGTAATAGTGTCAAAAATAAGGTGCCCTGGCTGGTGTGGCTTAGGGGATTGAGTGCTGGCCTGTGAACCAAAGGGTTGCTGGTTTGATTCCCAATCAGAGCAAATGCCTGGATTGTGGGCCAGGTCCCCATTTTGAAGTATGTGAGAGGCAACCAGTCAATGTATCTCTCACACATCAATGTTTCTCTCCCTTTCTTTCTCTCTCCTTTCCCCTCTCTCTAAAAATAAATAAATAAAAATACAAAGAAAAAAAGGAAAAAACATACAGTAAAAAATAAACTATAGAATAGGGAACAGAGTCAATAATATTGTATATCTATGTATGATGTCAGCTGGGTACAGGAAATATCAAGGGGAACACTTTTAAAATATATGATTGTCTACCCACTGTGCTGTACACCTAAACTAATACAAAATAATATTAAATGTAAATTGTAATTAAAAAATAAAAAATATAAGAAGAGCATGTAAGACAATTATATAAACTAATTTCTAATTGTAAGGTATTTTCACATTTATTAACACATTTGATTATTAGGGAATGTGCTGTTCTTGGAAAGTCATATTTTGATCACCCTGCTTCATTTATCCTATGAAATCAGAACATAAATCTATAGATAAAGAGGTAACATGTTAGCATTTTTCTTTGCAGCCAATGAGACAATAGAAAGAATATTAGATCCTAATTACTCAAAGTGTGGCTCATATATGATTAGCATGAGCATCACCTGCAAGTTAGGCAGAAAGATATAATTCAGGCTCTGCTTCAGACCTGCTAAACTGTGATTTCATGACATATCACCTCATATCTCTTTGAATGGCTATTATCAAAAAGATAAGATAATACAAGTGGTAAGGATGTGTAGAAAAGAGACCCCTTGTACACTGTTGGTAGGAATATAAATTGGCATAGCCATTATGGAAAACAATGTGAGAGTTCTTAAAAAATTAAAAATAAAAATATCATATGATCCAGAAATCCAATTTCTGAGTATATAGCTGAAGGAAATAAAATGACAACAGCCAAGATATGGAAACAACCTAAATGCCAATCAATAAATGAATGGGTAAAGGTGTTTTATATGTACAGGGTGGAAATAGTTTTATAATTTTAAGTAAAACACAGAGTTTAATCTTGTATTATTTATTTATTATTACATTATTTATTACTATTAACCTACTTTTGCACACCCTTGTACAAGGTCTGTCCAGAAAAAGCCCAGCCATTCTTTTGTGTGTGTGTGTGTGTGTGTGTGTGTGTGTAAATACTACATAAACATCTAATGAATATGAATATAATGAATATTACTTAGCCACTAAAAAGAAAGAAATACTGCAATTTGTGACAACATGGATGAACCTTAAGAGCATTATGCTGAGTGAAATAAGTCAGAGAAAGACAGATATTGTATGATCATATTTACATAGAATCTAATAAAAAGCCAAACTCGGTAGAATGGCAGTCCTGGCAGGTAAGTGACTGGGGGATGGGAGAAATGGGGAAATTTTGGTCAAATGGTACAAAGTTTCATTTATAAGATGAATAAGTTCTGGGGATCTGTAATATAGCATATGACTATAGTTAAAAATATTATATACTTTAATGCCGTTAACAGAGTAGATCTTAAAAATCCTCATAACAAATGAAAAAGTTGTTATTATGTGACATAATCAATACACCCATTTAGCTTATTATCATAATCAATTCACAATATATTTGTGTATCAAATCACCATGTTGTATATATCTTAACTTTACACAATGTTATATGTCAATTATATCTCAATAAATGAGAGGTAAAACAAAAAATTCTACTACTGCAAAGATATGGTAATCAAGATAATATGACACTGCCCAAGGAGAGACATATGGACAAAAAATAAAATTAAGAGTCTAAGAGAAATCTTTACATTTATGATCAATTGGGACTAAATTGGCAAGGCAATTCAATGAAGAGGATTGTCTTTTTAGCAAATGGCATTTGAATAACTACTAACAACATACAAAAGAATGAAGTTAAAATAGGGAAACTTTCATCTCAAAGAAGCAAAATATACATTCTTTTCAAATGCACATAGAACATTTTCAAAGATAGACAACATGATATGATACAGAATAAGCCCCCCAAAATTTAAGAAAATTCAAATCATACCAAGCATTTCTGCAGACCACAAGGGCTGAATCTAGAAACCAACCTCAAGGAAAAAACTCAAAAGCATTCACACTCATGGAGACTGAATACCATGCTGTTAAACAATGAATAGTTAGTAATGAGATCAAAGAAAAAATCAAAGAATTTCTGGAAACATATGAAAATGAACACACAACAGTCCAAAACCTATCGGACACAACAAAGGAAGTCCTGGCAGGGAAGTTCATAGCAATACAGAACTACCTAAAAAAGATAGAAACATTTCAAGTAGATGACCTAAGCCTACAGCTTCAAGAACTGGAGAAATAACAACAAGCAAAGCCCAGAGTGAGAACAAAGAAGGAAATGATCAAGATCAGAAGAGAATTCTTCTCTTCAAGTGTACAACATGATGATTTGATATATTAATACACTGTGAAAGTATTCCCTTATTGGGTTAATAAACACATCCATCCCCTCACAAATTTCCCTTTTTTTACATTTTATTTTTTAATTACAATTTACATTCAATATTATTTCATTTTATCTTCAGGTGTACAGCATAGCAATGACATTTTTAAAACTATGATTTGTCAAATGTGTTTGTTTACTTCTTTTTTTCCTTTGGCTGTAAAATTTTCAATTATATGCTAAACATGAAACCATTTTTAACTTATTTGTGTCTGTAATTATTTAAAGTATTTATTATTGCTTTAGAAAAGTTATGTTAACTATTGGCTGTGAAAAAATGTATAATAGCTAAGGTGTTTTGTAGAACCACCATCAAAATTTAATTTGAAAGTGAAAAATAATGAGAAATATGTATTTGACAAGATCGGGAAAAAATTTATAAGATCTATAAATTCAGTCTAAAGAAAGAACAGGAGCACTTTGAAACTGAAAGAATAACATTATATCATAAAACCATAAAATTTCAAGATAACTTTAGCTGTAATTAAATACATATATAAAGTATAACATATCCATTTATATTTGCCCAATAAACTGACCTCCTGAAAGGAATCACAAAGAGGAGACCACTTTGGTTTTCAGACACCTTGGTTTTCTCCATTTACATAATGCCTTCTTACCCCTTACCATGTCATTGTATTTGAAGAATGCATTTCTTGCTCAACTACGGCAGACTGAATTCTCTGGAACTGCAAATTCATTAATGTTATTTAACTTATTTTGTTTTCTTTAATTTGTTTTATTATTTTTCCATTACCATTTCTGCCCCTTATACTCCCCTCCCCCTGAAATCACCATTCTGTTGTCCAAATTCATGAGTTCCTTTTCCATTTTTGCTCACTGTTTAATTTTAAAATGTTCTCTTTGAATTCATTCATTCATTTATTTATTTATTTTCTAGGCAGGGGGAAAGGAAGGAGAAAGAGAGGGAGAGAAACATGAATGTGTGATTGTCTCTCGTGCACCCCCTACCCCCACTGGGAACCTAGCCCACAACCCAGGCATGTGCCCTGACTGGGAATCGAACTGGTGAACCTTTAGTTCACAGGCCAGCACTCAATCCACTGAGCCACACCAGTCAGAACTCTGAATTTTTTAAAATAAGGATATGCCACTTCAATGATAGAGCTTAAAGATTATGTTTCATATTTTGCAGTATATTGAACTTATTCACAACCCAAAGCAAGACAATAAAATTGAGACTTTAGCCATTTGCAAAGTTCTAGAAGGAATAAATAACTTGTATTTGAAAAAAGGAATACAGTTAGCAATAATACAAAAATAATCAAACCAATAAATAAATCATACAATGCTAGTTAATACACTACCTCTTGTCCAAAGTGCCAGAGCAGGCTGAATGTGTCGTATTCCTTTTATAACATACTATCTTTTTTTTTTTTTTCAGCATAAAACTGACATTGTACTAAATTGTTGAAAGATCACTAATTTTCCCAAGTGGAATAGAAAGAGCACCTTGCGACTGATAACATCTATCCCTGGATGCTATTGCCCCCTTGCTTTACAATATTTTTGGCTTATGGGTTAGGGCTATGTAGCTAGCTACTGGATTGCTTTTCTGTTCCTATTATGTAGCAAATTTCAGGAATACAATTTGTGTCTCTGTCTACATCAATGTTTAAAATCTAATTACCCTTAGCTTTTGAAAACAGAGATTTCAAATTGAGATTTTACTTCATTTGGAGAACACTGAAAATTATAAAGCATTATTTGAACACTTTTTGTTCCTTTATCCTGGAGTGACCAAGATACTCTCTAGGTTTTGTTACTTCTGTTTCTCTTCAAGTAGATTCCTATGCAGACAGATCTCAGCTGCTAGCATAATACCCTCCAGGGAAGGCAATGTTATCTTATGCCTCAAACAGGTGAATAATAAAGCCTATAATTTATCAGCTTATTCTAGATTGTCCTTAGAAAAATTTTACGAGGATAAGCATATTTTATAAGGACCATGGATTTTTAAACATGAAAGAATAACAGTCAATGGCACTTATATGGTTAATCAAGTTCTACACCTAAAATAGATTGGAAAAGAAGATAGGCAAACACTGTTTACCAATCACTGATCCTTCATTGTTATTTCTTTTAATTTATGCATGGAAGAGGCTTTAGAATTTATGCCATTGAGATAAGGCCATGAAAAGAAAGGTATTTAATAAGACAGGTACTTATTTTTGAAGTGAGCTCTGTTTTACTGTTTCTCTTGGACATTTCTTATGTGAGCCCCACAATTGTCTGCTAAGATAAATTCCCTGTGGTCAACCAAGGGCCCAAATTTTAGAAAAAGTAAGAGCCTATCTCCCATTAACAGACAGGGGCTTCTCATGTACTCTGTGTACCGGGAAGAACCTCAGCCTGAGGTCTTTCTCGGCCTCCCCCACTATGTCTTGATTGTTCATATTATCTGAGTCAGCCACTGTAAGGAAACCTTATTCTTGTCTTTCTACCAATAGAATAAGACCTGCCCCATCCAATCAGAATTGCATACTTTATTTACATAAAATGGACCTAATTGGGAATTAGGGAGGGTAGTTTCGCTGTAAATGGTGGCCTTCCCTGTGTTTCAGTGGAAAACAATTTAGGCTGCTGCTAACTGAACTGTCTCCTGGGCTGCAGCTACTTTTTGTTTAAATAGCTGCTTTTTACTTTTTATTACAGTCTAAAATTAATTTTGCGTACACTTATAACCTCTCAAAACTCAAGTTCCTCCTCTAATCATAGTCACTGCATAGTATGGTAGCGAGCATGAATGAGAAAATCCAGGTTTAGCACATAACAAATGCAAAGAGCATTCCATAGCAGTTCATTCCCTCTGTGTTTCTGTAGAATCTACAAGACATCCCCTAACTTCACTTTTTCTCAATAGTCAGAAAGGTCAGGACAGGGGCAGGATTTCACCCTACTGGGGACCTGGCCCACAACCCAGGCATGTGCCCTAGACTGGGAATTTAACTGGTGACCCTTTGGTTTGCAGGCCAGCATTTAATCCACCGAGCCATACCAGCTACGGTGGAATGCTAAACTTTTAAGTGGCATTATTTATTACCTAATGCACCAAAGTTCATCAAGTCTGGTGATACCCTGTAATCCAGAAGAGGGCATTCGCTGTTGCTTCGCACACATAGGAGATAACTACAGCACTGCATTTTTTTTTTTATATTACAGAGTTGGGCTGGCCTCAAAGTATAATTAATTAAAGAGCACATCTCATTTATGCTACGTGACCTTGTGACTAAATTCACTGCTGCAGCTGCTACTTTACAGATTGTATGCATTTTATATTCTAATCAATTTTACATATTTTATATATATATTATATGCTAGCTAATTGCACTTAATATCTTACCTAATTTATTATGTCTATTATATCTTGTTTATCCTTTTAACATACCTAGTGGAAAAATGGGACTATCACTTGAGATAAGAGTGTTAAAGCAATATTCTGCTAGCTAGTCTGTTGGTTTGGTCAATTAGGTTTTTGCTCAATTCCCAAGGAGAATGAGAAGTTAATATAACTTGCTTCTTTTTTTATCAGTAGCATTTTTGTCAATGCTTGATATATGAGAACTCAAAGTTTGTTGAATAAATGAGTAAATGAATAAGGAATTTAAATTCAATTCAAATATTCAGACTATAACTGATGTTCTTTAACAACAAATTACTTTAACAACATGGTAATTGAACTATTGTGGATGAATTTCTGGAGTTTAATTCAATCAGAAAAAGATAAGTTATATGTACTTGAGAATAAAGTAATCTTTCTCATACATGTTAGAATGAATTTTCACTGTATTTATTTTCACAAAACATCCATGGGCAATTTTAATGTTCCTACTATTTTAAGGGTTGTACTCTCTTCATAGCATTGGCCATCAGGATCAGCTTCCAAAGCTGTAAGTGGTTGGTATTATTTTAGCTTTTAAGCAATATCAGTCTTTGTGGAGGAGTTATCTTCTAACCTACAATGGTATTCCTTACTATTATTAATTCCAAGGCTGAGAATTAAACCAGGCTTAATCATGAGCCACTGGTAATACTTAATTGTTCAACTGAATTGCAAAGTATGTCTTGATCAAGACAACAATTATTTCAAGTGATACTTGTGTCTGTAGATTTCATTTTGTGCATATCCCCCGTACATTACATGTGTCAATTCAAATCTCACACACTCATATCTGCGTTAGTCACACTCATCTTTTTGTCCCAACTTATTAAATGCCTATCTTAAACCATGAAACACAAGTGAGAATAAATGAGATATAATTTTACATATAACTATATAATTAGTTTTATTTCCTTTTATCTTCAAGTTTTGTTACTCTCCTTTCCCACATTAGAGTGGATTTGTGTCATTTTTACTTTATTTTCATTCTTATCTAATATATACAATATTTACAGTTATGAGTTCTTTTCATACATTTTTTTCCTTTTTCAACTTAGGATGTTTTTCCAGGAGGCCCCTTTTCTTCAGTAACCATAACTAATTTACATACATTCTCATTTATTTTTATTTAGCCCTAGGTATTATTATCTAATTTTATAAATAAGTATAAGCAAGACTCAGGAAAGCTCCATAGCTTGTCTTAGGGAAAACAACCATGTTCTCTCTGGATCTGATTTCACAGTGCCCTATTCTTTATTTTTTTTCCAGCATTTAATAGATGCTTACCGATTTATGTAATTGTTCTTAAGTGTTTGACAAGATTTCTTGCTGTTTAATAAGTTTGACTTACTACTGCTGTAAATATTTTTAAAAATGTTAACTTCCTTTACTTGCTTTAATTATTTGATGTGTCTTACCATGCAGTTGAATTATGGTAATCACTGTGTCTGAGTAGTTGGTCATGCAGAATGCTGGGAAATGAGCAGAATGAACAATCATAATGACATTCATGAATCCAGATTACAGGAAGTGGCACTAGTGTTGTATAAAGTAAGGCTAAAATTTATCAATTATTGTTATTTTCAGCATGAGTTAGCCAATGGACAGGACACTTTAATATTGGGTCCTCCTAAAAGATAACAATTGATAGAATCTGTGTAAATGTAACTTTGGAGAATTACAGGTGTTCTATAAACTATAGATATAGCATACTGAAAAAGACATTTGAAGCTCATACTTATCATCCTTATGTTATAAAATTACATGCCTTATCATGGATATAAAATGGGAATTTTATTTTTCTCCTAATGTTAGCACATTCTCTGGGAAGAGAAAATTCTGGTAGATGAATAAACAAATTCTTGGTGCTCTGTTCTGGTTATTAACATCCAAGTACCATTTGCTTTCTTGACCAAGAAATACAGATGACATAATTTGCTTCCTTAACAAAAACAATATGGAAGTAACATATAATTGTCATAGTACAAAGAAAGACTCTCATTATTTACAGGGTGTTTTGCCCTATCAGGATTCTTGGAAGACCCTGTTGCAAGTGAGAAGAGATATGAACTGATTCTGTGTTAAGCATTATTTAGTGTATAAATATGAGGTGACTATTATTTTTTTAATTTGTTTTTTAATTTATAAATCATGTTTATTCTATTACAGTTGTCTCAATTTTTACCCCTTTATCCCCTTACACCTATCCCACCCCCACCCCCCCGTCCCACAGTCAATTCCCACTCTGTTGTCCATGGATTATTCATACCTGTTCTTTGTCTATCCCTTCCCCTACTTTCCACCAGTGTCCTCTTTCCTCCTCCCCTCTGGTCACTTTAAGTCTGTGCCATGTTTCTGTGCCTGTGGTTTATTTTGTTCATTAGTTTATTTTGTTGAATAGAGTCCACTTATAGGTGAGATCATATGGTATCTGTCTTTCATCACCCGGCTTATTTCACTTAGCTTAATATTCTCCAGTTTCATCCATGTTGTCACAAAAGGTAGCAGTTCCACCTCTCTCTCTTTCTTTCTTTCTTAAATGCAGATTGATTTTATTTATTTTTTTAAATGTCAAAGTTAACTATATTAAAAAATTTAAAACCTTTATAAAATCTCAACAATTAAACCAACATGACATCAGCACAGAAATAATCAAGTAGATCAATGAAATATATTGAACATTCTAAAAACAAATGTATATATCTTACAATATAATATATGATTAAGTTGATATTTCACATCAATGGGGAAAATAAGGTTTATTCAACAAGTAAGGTGCCATGACCACTATTACTTGAAATAAAAGAAATATAGAGCCCTATTTCACACATTATACAAGAAATGTTCAGGTGAGTTAAAAATCAATATGTAGAATCTAAGGAGTTTTAGAAGAAAATAAAACTAATATTTTTCATGACCCAAAGTAAAATATTCAACCCCAGAAGCTATAAAGTAGATATTGACAATATGACTATATTAAACATTTAACTATATAGTATGAACTTTCACTGTGTTTATTTTCACAAAACATCCATGGGCAATTTTAATGTTCCTACTATCTTAAGGGTTGTACTCTCTTCATAGCATTGGCCATCAGGATCAGCTTCCAAAGCTGTAAGTGGTTGGTATTATTTTAGCTTTTAAGCAATATCAGTCTTTGTGGAGGAGTTATCTTCTAACCTACAATGGTATTCCTTACTATTATTAACTTCAAGGCTGAGAATTAAACCAGGCTTAATCATGAGCCACTGGTAATACTTAATTGTTAATATACATTAAAAAACATTAAAAACAATAAATAGAATAAGAAAGTATTTGCAACACATCTTTTTGGGGTTTTTTTTTTAGGGAAAAAATTCAACAAACCTTTAATCAAAAAAATGGATAAAGAATACCAAAAAGTCATTTAAAACTTTTAAAAAATAATAGAAATAAGCAAGAAATATACTAAAACAAGTTTAGTTTCAACAAATAATAAAGGAACAATTAAAATATCATTGTCACAATCATATTAATAAGTATTAAAAATATTGGTAATATCAAGTATTGGCAACTCTAAAAGGAACAAGATATTCATAGAAACTTTTTCTTCATCTTAAAGCAGTCTCTTTAGCATATTTTGCAGAGCTGGTCTGGAGGAGGTATGTTCTTTTAGCCTTCTTTTGTCTGGGAAACTCCTTATTTCACCTTTCATTTTAATTGAGAGCCTTGCTGGGTAGAGCAGTCTTGGTTGCAGGCCTTTGTTTTTCATTCCTTGGAATATGCCTTGCCATTCCCCTCTGGCTTACAGTGTTTCTGTTCAGAAGTCAGCTTGTAGCAGTATTGGGGCTCCCTTATATGTTACTACCTCTTTCTCCCTTACTGCCTTTAGGATTCTCTGTCTTTGATATTTGCCACTTTAATGATGATGTCTCTTGGAGTGGGCCTCATTGGATTCCTCTTCAATGGGACCCTCTCTGCTTCTTGGACCTGTGTGACTTTTTCTCTCCTCCAATTATGGAAGTTTTCCATCATTACTTTTTCAAACAGGTTCTCTATCCCTTCCTCAGCCTCTTCTCCTTCTGGTATCCCTATTACACAGATATTAAGTTTCAGGTTGTCCTGCATTTCCCTTAATGCCTCTTCATTCTTTTTGAGTCTTTTTTCATTTTCTTGCTCTTTCTGAGAGCTTTTTTCTACCTTGTCCTTCCAGCTTGCTGATTCAATCCTCGGCTTCATCTAGCCTGCTTTTGATACCTTCTACTGTGTTCTTCAATTCAGAAATTGTATTCTTCATTCCCTCTTGACTCTTAGTAATAGTTTTTATGTCCTTTTTCATGTTGATGCAGTTTGCAGTAAGCTCCTTGTAGTTTCCCTCTAATTTTTGGTAATTCTCTGAGCTCACTGAGCTTATTGAGCTTCCTTAGAATCATTGTTTTGAACTCAATATCTGATAGTTTACTGCCTCTATTTCATTTAGTTCTCTTTCTGGGTATTCCTCCTTTCCCTTCGAGTGGGGCATATTTCTTTGTCTTCCCATTATTTGTGAGACTCTTCTCTTTTGCTTCTGCTTCTTAAGATGATCTGTCTTGATATTCCGACTTTGTCGTGTGAATTTCTCTGGTTGGAAACCGCTGTTTTTACTTTCTGAATCTGCCTCTGATGATGTCAGATGTTAACCCTGTCCGACTTTAGGCAGTCTGTTCAAGATGAAGTGATTATTTTTATACAAAATAAAGTTGACTTGTAATTTGCATTCATAAATCTTTCTCAAACAATAAGAACCCTCATACTCTTAACTGGAACTCAGTTTGAATTCTTGAGATTTCTTTTCAGACTTAGTAAGGTGATAAAGCCTTATGCTCCTATGAATGAAAATGACAAGAATGATGAATTTTAAAGAAGATTCTGATAGCATAAATATATGTATGTATATGCACGTGTGTGTATAGGTATACATGTATATGGATGTATAATGTGCTCTTTCTTTTTAAAAAAATGGCCAGGAAATATTAGTCAATTTTTAGCACATGTCAAGAACAAAAAAAAAAGTCACAGTTAAATGGAATAGTTTTTTTATTTTCAGAAAGTTAATGCAAGTGTCCAAATAAAGGGCCTGTAATAAAATTGCTTTCTCCAACAGAATCAGAGCATAATTACAGAAGGACCATAGCATATTTTTAGTCCTCTTCTACTATTTTTTATTACTTAGAAAATTTTACTACACTAAACTCAGGACAGAGGTCACAGTCCACACTCTGACAAATAAATAAGTACAAAAGTAATAACATTAAATAGAAAATCTTGTATCCATATTCTACAGGCAATGCAGAACTAACCTTAACCCTTACTTTGGTTATACTAATTAATAATCTAAACCGCTTCTGGTTTCAATTGAATAAAGAATTCACTAATGTACAGTGTAAAGGTAGCTATTCTTATAAGAAAGTATTTTAATTATAGATTTAAAGAGTCTTCTGGGTCTTTATATTCCTTAATCTTTTCCATGGAAGCAAAATGAATAGATATGCCTATCCAACCTTAGTATTTTTAGCTGAAGAGAAGCATGCTTAGTCTTAAAATACAATTAATTATAGATCCCAAGCAAAATATTTCAAAGAGCTATTTGCCATCCAAGAGGAAAAATGCCATTATAAAGAATTGATTACGTCTTCAGTAACTATTTAATAAATAGAGGCATTGCTCATCTATATTCTCACATATTGTGTTCATTTATGTTGTTTTTATAATTTTATGGAGTAAGGAGAAGGTTGACATATTTTCTAGCTATATGTAAAATATACACAAATTCTACCATTCTAACACTGCTTGATAATTATTATACCTTCAAATTTATCCATATAATTCTGTATTCTATTATGATGCTATTATTGTGAAATATCATTTGTATGAGTACACATAACATCTATGTTTAGTTTATAAAGGGTAATTAATAAAACCCAAGGCTCCACTACTTATCTTCAAAATCAGTGCAACCACTGCTGCTGCTTGACCTTTCATTCTAGACCAAATCACTATGTTGAAGTTTCTGGATAGCCTTCCCTTATATTTTCTCATAATTTTACTTACCTGGATGTATTAAGCACTTACAAATTTGGAAAGCTCATATTTCTGTTTTTTAAAAAGATCTTATCTATGTATCATCTACCTATCATCTACCTATCTATCATCTATCTATCTATCTATCATCTATTTATTCTAAAGAGTGGAAGGGAGAGAGAAAAACATCAGTGTGTGGTTGCCTCTTATGCACCCCCTACTGGGGACCTGGTCTGCCACCCAGGTATGTGCCCTGATTGGAATCAAACTGGAAACCCTTTAGTTTGCAAGCCAGCACTCATTCCACTAAGCCACACCAGCCAGGGCAGAAAAAGCTCATATTTCTTTGTGTAGTGATCCTTTTCATCCCTAAAGAATTTTTAAGATTTTTTGTCTTAAAACTAACATTTCAGGTTTTTGTGTAGTTCAGACTTGCTCTAGGCAATTTCCCTGAATATCCCACCTTTTTGTAATTTTTCTTTACCCTTATTTCATGTATACTCTTGTGTACAGTATGTGAATAGATTTTGTTTTAATAAGGCCTGTCTGAAATTATTTTAAAGAGAAAATTTTGATTTATTTACTTTGATTATATATACACTTGGACTTGTTCTGCTATTCTGCTTTCTTGGTTTTTTATTTTTGTTTAGCTTTTATAATATCTATTTCCCCCTTACTGTTCTGTCTTCTTTTCAATTAATTTTTGAATTATATTTTATTTTCATTTGTTCTCTAATGCTTTGGAAGATATATGCTTGATTTCTATTATTTTAGTGGTTATTCTTATAGTTAATCTATATTTATAGAATAAGTTACTCAAAATAATATCTAGAATAAAAAGATATGAGTTTTTCATGACTTTGAAAACTATACTGCTAAGTTGTGATCCAAAGATGTTGTATCACTTTATACTGCAACAAGCAATCTATAAATGGATGTGTTTTTCACATTCTTGCAATTGTTGGGTATTGTGATTATTTATATGATAATTCAATTGTGAAAAGTTGTTCTTTACTATGAGAAACTGCAGAGAAACTATCAGGATCTTACAACAAACTATATCAAACTGGAAGAACATAGAAACTACCAAGAAGACAGGAGAGGATATGAAGAATACCATTTCTGAACTGAAGAACACAGTAGAAGGAATCCAAAGCAGGCTGGATGAAGCCAAGGATTGAATCAGTGAGATGGAGGATAAGGTAGAAAGAAGCTCCCAGAAAGAAAGAGAAATGGAAAAAAGACTCAAAAAGAATGAAGAAATGCAGGACAACCTAAAACACAATTATATCCATATAATAGGAATACAAGAAAGAGAAGAAGGGGATCTAGGGATAGAGAACCTCCTCAAAAAATTAATGATAGAAAATTTCCCTAATTTGAGGAGAGAAAGGGACTCATGGATCCAGTAGGCACAGAGGACCCCACTCAAGAGGGACTCAAGGAGGTCCACTCAAAGACACATCTTCATTAAAATGGAAACTATTAAAGACAAGGAGAGAATCCTCAAGGCAGCAAGGGAGAAGGAGAGAGTGCCATACAAGGGGGCCCAAATTCGCCTAGGAGCTGACTTCTCAACAGAAACACTACAAGCCAGAAGGGAATGGTAACAAATATTCCAAGCCATGAAAAGCAAGGGCCTACAGGCAGGGCTGCTCTACCCAGCTAGGCTCTCATTTAAAATAGAAGGGGAAATACGGAGTTTCCCAGACAAAAGAAGGCTAAAAGAATACATCTCTACCAAACCAGCACTCCAAGATATGCTAAGGTGACTGGTTTAAGCAGATGATGGAAAAGAATGAGAGAGAGAGGAACACAGGTAAAAAGAGAAAAGATGAGTAAGTTTCTATCAGTGATATCTCTCAACTTGAATGGACTAATGACCCCATCAAAAGACACAGGGTAGCCGAATGAATAAGAAAACATGAACCACACATATGCTGCCTACAAGAGACCTACCTCAGAGCAAAAGACCTACACATATTGAAAGTAAAGGGATGGAAAAAAATATTCCAAGCAAATGGGCAAGATAAAAAAGGAGGGGTTGCAATACTGATATAAGACAAAGTAGATTTCAAAACAAAGGCCATAAAAAGAGACCCAGAGGGGCACTTTATAATACTTAAAGGAAGAATCTATCAAGAAGACATAAACATTGTAAACTTATATGCTCCCAATATAGGAGCCCCCATGTATATAAGGTATTGTTGGACGACTTCAAAAAACATATAGACAGCAACACACTGATAGAAGGGGATTTCAACACCCCACTGTAAAAAATGTACAGATTTTCCAAACAAAACATCAACAAGGATATTGTGGAGCTGAATGACACACTGAATCAAATAGACTTAACTGACATATATAGAACCTTACATCCCAAAGAAGAAAAATACACATTCTTTTCAAATGCTCATGGAAGTTCTTCAAAGATACACCACATGATAGGACACAAAGCAAGCCTCAGCAAATTCAGGAAAGTTGAAATAATACCAAACTTTTTCTCGGACAACAAGGCCTTGACACTGGAAATCATCCTAAAGAGAAACTTCAAAAACTTGCAAATTCATGGAGACACAACAGTAGACTATTAAACAATGAATGGGTCAAAAATGAGATAAGAGAAGAATTCAAAATATTCTGGTAACAAATGGAAATGAACAGATAACAGTCCAAAACCTATGGGACACAGCAAAGACAGTCCTGAGAGGGAAGTTCATAGCAATACAGGCTTACCTAAAAAAGATAGAAACATTTCAAATAAAAGACCTAACACTACAACTTCCAGAACTGGAGAGACAACAACAAATACATACCCAAGCAAGTAGAGGAAGGAAATGGTCAAGATCAGAGCAGAACTGAATGACATAGAGATGAAAAGAACAATTTAAAGGATCAAACAACCTAGAAGCTGGTTCTTTGAAAAGATAAATAAAATTGACAAGCCTTTAAGCAGACTCATCAAGGAAAAAAGGGAGAGAACCCAAATTAATAATATCAGAAATGAAAGAGGAGAAATAACAACTGATACCACAGAAATACAAAGGATTGTCAGAAACTACTATGAAAAATTATATGTCAAGAAATTTGAAAACCTCGATGAAATGGACACATTTTTAGAGAAGTATAATCTACCAACACTGACGGAGAATGAAACAGAAAGCTTGAACAGACCTATAACAGCTGGGGAAATTGAAGCAGTAATCAAGAAACTTCCAGCACACAAAAGCCCAGGGCCGGACGGTTTCACAGGAGAATTTTACAAAATATTTAAGGAAGAGCTAACCCCTGTCCTTCTCAGACTATTCCAAAAAATCCAAGAGGAGGGAAGACTCCCAGACTCGTTTTATGAGGCTAGCATCACCCTAATCCGAAAACCAGATAAAGACCCTACAAAGAAAGAAAACTACAGGCCAGTTTCGCTATTGAACACAGATGCTAAAATCCTCAACAAAATAGTGGCAAACTGCATCCAGCAATACACTAAAAAGATTATCCACCACGATCAAGTGGGATTCATCCCAGGAATGCAGGGATGGTTCAATATACGCAAGTCAATAAACGTGATACATCACATAAATAAAAGAAAAGACAATAACCAAATAATCATCCTGATAGATGCAGAAAAAGCATTCGATAAAGTCCAGAACCCCTTCATGATCAAAACACTCAGCTAAATGGGAATAAATGGGCATTCCTCAACGTAATAAAGGCCATATATGAAAAACCTACAGCCAACATCATACTCAACGGCAAAAACTGAAAGCTTTCCCACTAAGATCAGGAACACGACAAGGATGTCTGCTTTCACTGCTTCTTTTCAACATCGTAGTGGAAGTCCTAGCCACAGCGGTAAGACAAGGAAAAAGAAATAAAAGGCATCCAAATAGGAAAGGAGGAAGTAAAGCTGTCATTGTTTGCAGTTGACATGATAGTGTACACAGAGAACCCTGTAGACTCTACCAAAAAACTCCTCAACCTAATAAGTGAATTTGACAAAACAGCAGGATACAAAGTCAACATTCAGAAATCAAAGGCATTTTGTATACCAGCAATTAAATAGAACAAGAAGAAATCAGAAAAAAATGCCATTTGATATAGCAAGAAGAAAAATAAAGTACCTAGGAATAAATGTAAACAAGAAGGTAAAAGACCTGTATGCAGAAAACTATACAACATTGAAGAAAGAAATAAAGGAAGACACAAATAAATGGCAGCATATACCATGCTCATGGATTGGAAGAATTAATATCATCAAAATGTCCATACTTCCCAAAGTAATTTATAGATTCAACGCAAGCCCTATTAAGATACCAATGACGTATTTCACAGAAATAGAACAGACATTTCAAAAATTTATATGGAACCATAAATGACCCCAAATAGCTGCAGCAATTTTGAGAAAGAAAAACAAAGCAGAATGGTTCACAATACCAGGCATCAAACTATATTACAAAGCCACTATACACAAAACAATCTGGTACTGGCACAAGAACAGACCCATAAACCAGTGGAACAGAATAGAAAGCCCAGAAATAAGCTCAGGTCTCTATGGGCATCTAACATTTGACAAAGGGGGCAGAAGCAAACAAAATGGAGCAATAATAGCCTCTTCAACAAATGGTGTTGGGAGAGCTGGACGGCTACATGCAAAAAATTGAAATTGGGTCATCAGCTGATACCATACACAAAAATCAACTCAAGATGGATAAAAGACTTAAATATAAGTCACAACCCCATCAAAGTCCTAGAGGAGAACATTGGCAGGAAACTCTCAGCTATCCCACACAGCAATTTTTTCACTGATATGTCTCCTAAAGCAAGGGACAGAAAGGAAAGAATAAACATGTGGGACCTCTTCAAAATAAGAAGCTTCTACACGGCTAAAGAAATCATCAGCAAAATGAAAAGGGAGCCAACCATATGGGAAAATATATTTGCTAATGATACATCAGATAGAGGTTTGATCTCCAAGGTATATAAAGAACTCACTCAACTCCACTCCAAGAAGACAAACGATCTAATCAAAAAATGGCGAATGGACCTGGGCTGATGCTTTTGTAAGGAGGAGATACAGAAGGCCCAAAGATATTTGAAAGGATGCTCAGCATCACTAGCCATCAGAGAAATGCAGATCAAAACCACCATGAGGTTCCACCTCACACCGGTCAGAATGGCCATCATCAACAGATCCCCAAACAACAGGTGCTGGCGAGGCTGTGTAGAAAAGGGAACCCTAGTCCACTGTTGGTGGGAATGCAGATGGGTGCAGCCACTGTGGAAAGCAGTGTGAGATTTCCTCAAAAAGCTGAAAATGGAACTGCCTTTTGATCCAATGATTCCCCTGCTCGGACAAAACCCTAAGAAACCCCTAATGCCAATTCAAAAGAACCTATGCACCCCAATGTTCCTAGACGCACAATGTACAATAGCCAAATGTTGGAAGCAACCTGAATGCCCTTCAAGAGATGATTGGGTCAAAAAACTATGGTACATTTACACAATGGAATATTACACAGCAGAAAAAAAAAGATCTACTACACTTTGTGACTTCACGGATGGAACTAGAGAGTATCATGCTAAGCGAAATGAGCCAGGGGGCGAAAGACACATACCATATCATCTCACCTATAAGCGGAACCTAACCAACAATACAAACATGCAAGGAAAATAAGACCAGCGACACTGAAAGGAAAAGAAACCAACAGCGACAAGAAGGAAGGAGGGAGGGGCGGCGGGGAATAGGAAGGGAAGGGGAAAGTAAGGAACATATAGCAAGGACTCATGGACAAACCAAAGGGGAAGAGCTGAGGGAGGGAAAGATGGAGGGGACAAGGGAAAGTGGTGGGGGGTAGGCAGAGACAAATATATTTGAAAAAATATATTAAAAAATAAATTAAAAAAACAAAAAGTTGTTCTTTATTATTAATATTTTTAAATATTCCTTAAATAATATTATCTTGTGTGAGGGTTTTTGGGGATCAATTTAGCTATTTAATTACCAAATTTTATGTGCTTATTATAAAATAAAGCATTTATTTGAGACTGGTATTTTTCAGTGTCTATGTAACAGTTTTAGCTTGTTGGTTAATTTACCTTGAAAAACTTCTGTGTCACCTTGATCACACTTTTATTATAGAATTAAATATTTAACCAAATATTTGTGCATCTTTCTTTTTCTAGAATGGATATTATATTTAAATATCTACTTATATTTCCTAACAGGATGTCTATGAGTGTAATCCTAAATGTCAGATATAGTGGTCTTTTTTTGAGCTACCAACACTTTCTTTAGGTGCTATGCATCATGCTAAATTACTATTATATTTTAATGATGGCCTCCAAAGGGAACAGAAGTGGATGTGTTCAGTAAGTTTCCCATGTTTAACCAGAGTTGACTAATCTTTAATTGTTTTTTTCCTGTTGTTTATTACTTTTTTTGAATGAGCTAGAGTAAAGATGGAAGAACATTTTCAGGTCCCTCCCAACCCTTAATTTTTTTTGTAACTTGGTAGATGTTTCTTTAATATTCATTTCCACTAAATGCAATCATTTATACAAAAAAGCTTATACAAAATTCTAACTGCTATACTAAGTGTTAGGAATTAAAATTCAATTAACATATGGTCTTCTGTTCATCTATATTTTCTTGTAGTTGATTCTGAAAATGTCTATTTTGTTTTGTCAATTCATTGATTTATTGATATATGACTATATAGCATTACTGGGATGGGTCCATTTTGATATTTAGTTGTTTATGTATTAAGTATTTTTAATAAAGTAACAATTACTCATGAAATCTTCATTCCAAAAAAAGAGTAAGGTATTGTCAATAATCTACTTCTAACCACTCAGTTTTGCTGTCTCATCAACTCTTACCTTGCCTCCCCTGATCCAAATTAACCATCATCCTAAATCCTCTGTTACTTGATCTTTGTTTAAATTTTGCTTCCCCTAAGAGTATCCCCCACTCCATTCCACTGGTGTTTGTGGAAGAAATGCATTACAACTGCTGTAACTCTTCCCATTTTAGACACTTTTTATAGTAAATCCACCTAGTTTGACCCAAGGAGAAAGACACTTCCACAGGGAATGAGGGTTCTGTAGCTTCTAGGCTGTAAGTTTTCTGAGTGGTACTTTATACCATGTATTCCTAGTGGTTAGTGTGTCAGTGTACCATTGTACAACTTGATGACATTTATGCTGTTTGTTTACAAAAGAATAGTCACTTTTGAAGGAGCTTAATTTTATTGGTTTACTAACTAATCAGTTTCCTGATGAAAATGTTGACAAATATTACACCTTGTAAAAATATTATGAAAGGTAATAGTGTTTGGTATTTCAGTATAAATACAGAATATGAATTATAATGTGCTAGGACAAGTAAATCTATACGCATAAAGTAAAAAGAAAGTGAGCCTAAGAAAACTTCATAAATAACTGAAAACTGAAATTTATTGGGCATATAATCTTTTTGTTCTTACTCATCAGTGTATTATCTAATATAAAATACTGTGAACTAGTGGCAGGTCTTTTTAAAATGTAAGGCAGTAACAGTAACCTCTTTGGAAAAACAATCAAGTTTTTCAAGAATAAAGGAAATTATTAGATGCAAAAGATAGAGAAAATTACAATAATATAAAAGCATCATTCCATAAAAGTCCTAGAGGAGAATGTAGGCAGGAAAATTTCATATATCCATGCAGCAATATTTTCACTGATACATACCCTAGGGCAATAGGTATAGGGGAAGAATAAACAAATGGGACTACATCAAATTAAAAAGCTTCTCCGTGACTAAAGAAAACATCAACAAAATGGGAAGGGAACAAACCGTATGGGAAAACATATTTGTCAATGATACCTTGGACAAGGGTTTGATCTCCAAAATATATAAAGGACTCACATGACTCCACTCCAGGAAGACAAACAATTCAATTAAAAAACTGGGCAAAGGACATGAACAGACACTTCTCTAAGGGGAACATATTCTGGGCCCAGAGACACATGAAAAAAATGCTCAATATCACTAGCCATTAGAGAGAAGCAAGTGAAAACTACCATAAGATACCACCTCACACTGGTCAGAATGGCCACCATTAATAAATCAACAAACAACAAACACTGGTGAGGTTATGGAGAAAAGGGAACTTTAGTACACTGTTTGTGGGAATGAAAACTGGTGCAGCCACTGTGGAAAACAATATGGAATTTCCTTGGAAAATTAAAGATGAAACTGCCTTTTGATCCAGTGATCCCACTGCTGGGATTATACCCTAAGAATCCTGAAATATCAGTTCAAAAGAACCTATGCATCCCATTATTCATAACAGCATTATTTGTTATTTACAACAGTCAAGTGCTGGAAAGAGCCTAAGTGCCAGAAACAGCCTAAACGCCCATCAGTAATTGTAGTACATTTACACAATGGAATACTATGGAGCAGAAAGAAAGAATGAACTCCTACCCTTCCGGACAGCATGGATGGAACTGGAGAGCTTTATGCTGAGTGAAATAAGCCAGGTGGTAAAAGACAAACATCATATGATCTCACCTATAAGTGGAACCTAATCAACAAAAAAAATAAGTGAACAAAATATAACCAGAGACATTGAAATAAAGAACAAACTGACAGTGACCAGAGGGGAGTGGGGAAAGGGATAACAGGGGAAAGAAGGGAAAGAGGCAAGTGAAAGAACATGAATGGAGAACTCATGGGCATGGACAATGGCATGGGAATTGACTGTGGGAGCAGGTGATGGGAGTGGAACAGTGGAGAGCAATGGGGAAAAAGGAGGGACAACTGTAACTGAACAATAAAAAATAAAAATAAAATAAATTTTTTTTAAAAAGTATCATTCTAAGATGTCTTATTTTGGGGGAAAAAATGTCACAAGTAACATAACTGTTGAGAATGTTAAAAAGTGGAATGCACAGTTAACATTATGATAAAAAGAAATAATTTCTAAGGTGATAGTTTTATAAATCATATAATATAATTATGTGATATAAAATATAAAAAGTTAATGACTATCATATATTTTATTTAAATTTGAATAAAATTATTGATTTACAGAGACTGAATCAGTGTATCCATATTTGCAGGAGTGAGAATTGTTCACTTTTTCTTCTCTTTATCATCAAAAGCTTGTAATACAATAAAGGAGTTTTTCTCTTAATGTATCCATTTATTGATTTTGTTAGCCATTAGATGGACTAGAACAGGTGCAATGACAAACTGATAGCGCATCAGCTACATATTCAGCAAAGATGGAGAATGGTGTCATTTTTGAAAGGTTAGAGCAAAGTGATATTTCATTATTTATTAAAAAAAAGAAAGCTTATAGGTATCAATAAATATTGGTTCAGGGTTGAAGGGAATAGTAAAAAATGTGCCTACCTTCCTATCACAGCTATTTCAGTGTGCATATTTTCAAGTAGGCTGTTTGATTCAAATCTGCATGAACAGGTGACCAAGACTTGGTGATTCAGACCCATTACTTACAATGCAATGGCAGTTTATTAAACTGTGAACATGTGATTAAAGATTTCCTTGGAACTATTGAGAAGAAACAGGTTTTCCCCCACCCATATCTCTCCTCTCTGATGGATTTTTGAGAGGATAGAATTGTAGCCATTACCAACTAAAGAGGAGAGTTTGGTTTGAAAATGGAGTCAAAAATGAAGAAAACAGGCCAAAGAAGGCTTGATCAAGTCACAAGGATATTGTTAGAGCCAATCGATTTATCTGTGGTTGAAGTTGCACTTTTTATGAATTTTTAGTAATTTTTTTCTTTAGCCATCTTGAATGTGGTATTTTGTCACTTGAAAGGGAAAGAATCATTAAGTACAAAGTATATTGTGGTGATTAAGAGCCTAGGTTCCAAAGTCAGGCTGGAAAGGTTTAAATCCTAGCCCCACCATTTGCTTATTACATGGCCTAGTACAAGTTTATTAACTTCTTTGTGTCTCTGTTTCGTTAACTATGAAAAAAAGACAATGGTATTTATTTAAAGACAACAGTACTGGTTTTGATGGTTAAAAAAGATAATATAAGTAAATTATAAACACAAAAGCACTTTTTAAAATCAAATGAAACAGAAAAATTGAATGGGAATCCATTCACTGCAATCCCAAATGAAAATTTTTAATAAAATTCATTTTGAGTAGTTTAAGTAATTTGCTTGTGGTGCTCCTCAACTATCTATTCCTTATTCAATATCTGTCTAAGAAGGAAGTATTTACCTAGCAAGTTGTTCAAAGTAAAGAGGGCTGCCCAAATGAGTAGTTTATTCTGAGGGTTTACAGGGGATGCCTTTAATTTATTTTATTTCTCAGGCATGCAAAAGAGGCTGTGTGTAGCCTTCTCTGAGAAATCTCTTCATAATTTTTACATCTGCATTTAATTGAAATGCCAAGATTTCAGAGCTGCCAAACACTTGCTGCCATTTAATGAATAAATTTAAAATAGATTTTTAAAAATTTAGTAAAAAAAATTAGTAGAATATGAAACTGGTGAAATGTAGAATCTGATGATTCAAGCCATGTATTATGTAGTCAAATAGAAATAGTTTGTTGAATGATTCTAGTTAACATTTATCTTATTGGGTGTACTAAAATAATCACTTGAAGTAATTGAAATATTCTGTTTTATTTATTAAAGGTATGGTTTTCTAAAGGTGGCAAATAGGCGTTGAAAGATGGAGAAATGCCGATTTATGGGGAGTGAATCTATAGATCTATAATTTTCTAAAAGGACCCTTTAGAATTCAGGGATAATTTGGAGATCTCATCTGTAAACACAAGCATATAAGCACTAAGGACATTCAGGGAATTATGTATCTATTATGTATTAAAATTAAAATCATTTTATAAAAATTAATTTAATTCTTTGAGGTAAAATTATAATGTAGATATTTGTATCCCCATTTCACAAAGGAGAAAACTAAGGCAAAGAGTACACTGACTTGCGTAAGATCACAGATCAGGCAAGTGGCAGAGTCAGGATTACTAAGCAGGAGATCTGGTCTGCACACTTAACCAATACATCCTTCTCCCTCTCATGAAAAGAAATCCCTTGACCAAGAGATCAACCCTGGCTCTAAACTGCCTCCTGTTTGTATTATTTATGTCTCATTTCCCTGTCTTAATCACATTTCAGGGCAATGTTGCTCTAGGTAAATTGTGTTCATCAAAGTTTAATATAATTTTCATGTTAATTTAAAATATTTTTACTATTCTTTTTTATTGTTATCCTATTACAATTGTCCCAATTTTCCCCCTTTCCCCTTCTCCACCAAACCCCACTCCCCATTCCCAAAGACAATCAATCTCTGCACTGTTGTCCATGTCTATAGGTCATTTATATATATAAAATATTTTTACTGTTCTTCTCCTCTAAAAACTCCTACATCTAATTTCTCTTTCAAACATATACTCAAACTGAAGCAAACTAGCCAGGGCTTTTATTAAAAAAATAGTTTTGCAATATCCACCTCCGAAGTGAATTGTACAGCAACATGTATATACTCTTTATTATTTAAAAATATTTTCATAATTAAAAATTAAATCCTAAATGTCTTAAGAATAGAGAAACAACATTAGTTTTCAAATTAGATGGGAAATAGTGTTTACAAGTTTGTTCAAATACATGTGTTGATTTTTTTCAGATTCTAAATCAAATCTTAGGGTTCTACATGATGAGTCCTTTATATTTAATTCCACTCTTGCTAATTACATCCATTCTCTATCCAATGCTTTCTTAAGAAGAAATTGCTATTGACTTAACACATAGCTCAAAGTGGTAAAATATCACAAAAGAGGAGATTTCTCAGAATGTACATAGAAATTCTTTAATTTGTTTATTGACCCATGGGACTGTGGGATCTCAAGATAACTTGCTGGCCTTTTGGATTCTTGTTTCCTTGTCTTACAACTCCTGCAGGTAAAATATCTTTTATCCCAGGATAATTTAAATCACAGATTATCAAAATGGGAGATAGATAAAATGAATACTATGCTGTTATATTCCAGTTATAGCTCAATATAAAATATAATTTTATAAATAAAAATACACACCAATAAAACAGAATGAAAACAGTACTTCTATACACACACCACAACAGCAAATGAAAAAAAAATGAGGATATGAAAATTTCCATAGAGATTTAGAACCCAAAACATAGGGAGAAAAAGAATCTCCATTAACATTGAAATAAATGTGAGTTATATATACATTTAAGAAAAATTAATTTAAAAAATAAGAGAATTATTTTCCAACACTTTATCCCAGATCAGAGTTTCTCATGTGTGGCTGGATCCTCTCCTGTAGCTCAGGATGTGAGGAGATGCCCATCCACAGCAGAACACAATGACACCCACATTCACTCATAATGGGACAATTCAGACACACCAATCCACCTAATATGAACAGCTTTGGGAGGGAGAGGACACATGAGTACCCAGAGAAAACCTGCAGACATGGGGAAAATGTGCAAACTCCACAAAGACAGTGGCTCTAAGCTGCCAAGATTCAATTTTCTTTTCCTCAACAATGTTGAATGAAATAACATGATTTGAAAACATTTTGTACAATGTTATATATCAATTATACCTCAATTTGAAAAAAAAACACTATGATAGTCATTTCAAAATATATATTATATATGTGAAACAATCATGTTCTGTAACTTAAGTGTACATAATATTACTTGTCTAATTATACCTTAATAAAACTAAAAATTTTAAAAATAAGTGAATAAACTATACAAAAAGAAAAAGAAAGAACCAATGAATTCAGGAAACAGAGCTCAGTTAGAAATGTTCTAAGGGCAGAAATGAAAGAGAGCCCTAGAAAGGTTAATAGTTCAACCAGGGAAAGATGTAAACCAGTCTTTCATTATTTTTTAAAGTGTATTTTATTGATTATGCTGTTACAGTTGTCCCATTTTTTTCTTCTCTTTATCCTCCTCCACCTGGTACCCTCATTCCCTCGAGTATCCCCCCCTTAATTCATGTCCATGGGTTGTACATATAAGTTCAACCCGTATACATTGTATATTGGCTTCTCCATTTCCTATATTATTCTTAACTCCTTTAACTTTACCTTATTGGGAAGCACTGTATCTGCCCTTCCATTCTAAATAATAGCCTTGTTGGATAAAGTAATTTTGGATGCAGGTCCTTGCTTTTCATGACTTTGACTACTTCTTTCCAGACCCTTCTTGCCAGCAAGATTTCTTTTGAGAATCTGATGGGAACTCGTTTATAAGTAACTCTTTCCTTGTCTCTTGCTGCTTTTAATATTCCCTCCTTATTTTTAATCTTTGGCAATTTAATTATGATGTGTCTTGGTGTGTTCCCCTTTGGGTCCAACTTGATTGGGATTCTCTGAGCTTCCTGGACATGTATGTCTATTTCCTTTGCCAAGCTGGAGACATTTTCCTTCATTATTTTTTAAATAAGTTTTCGATTTCTTGCTCTTCTCTTTGTGGCACCCCTATGATTCGGATGTTGGAATGTTTCAAGTTGTCCCAGAGGTTGCATAGTTTCTCCTCATTTTTTTTTTTTTGAATTCTTGGTTCTTCATTCTGTTACAATTGAATGTTTATTTCTTCTTTCTGTTCCAGACTTTTGATTTGAGTCCCAATTTCCTCCCCTTCACTCTTGTTTCCCTGTATATTTTTCTTTATTTCACTTTGCACAGCCTTCATGTCTTCCTTTATTTTGTGTCCATGTGCAATCGTTTCTCTCAGCATCCTGATTACTAGTGTTTTGAACTCTGCATCTGATAGGTTGGCTATCTCCTTGTTACTTAGTTCTTTTCCTGGAGTTTTGACCTATTCTTTCATTGGGGCCATATTTCTTTGTTTAGGTACACCTGTTACATTGTAAGGGGCAGAGACTTAAGTATTCGCCTGGGGATGCAACTTATTTCACTGAGTTGTGGTGTTCTACGTGAGAGGAGTCAGTGAGGGAACAGTGCTGCTTGCTAAGTTCTCACCCCACTTTCAGTCAATTCCCTCACTTCCCACAAGCGAGTTTTCCCCTTTTTGGTGCTACCCTGATGCTGATACCCAAGGGGGTGGGCTTGTGTACATTCTAGGACCAGTGGGCCTGTCCAACAGACTCTCCTGTGAGACTAGCAGTTTCTCCTGTCACTGCAACCCTAACAGTTTTTTACAGCCAGAGGTTTTAAGGCTTTATTTTTTTCTGTCGCTGGAACCCTGGGTTGTGCCATCTGTTTTGCTCCCCAGTTGTCCCTCCTGGTTTATCAACATGCAAATGTGGGGTCTCCTGGTCCTCTAGCCACTGCCTAGATCTCCCAGTCCACTGCCTTGCCGCATGTTCTCTCTGTCCTGGCTGCCCATCTCTGCCTCTCCTACCAGTCTGTATGAAGGTTTCTTTTTTAACTTCTTGGTTGTCGGACTGCCATACAGTTCAATTTTCTGGCAGCTATTGTTGTTTTTTGTTTTTAAATTGGTTGTTATCCTTCTTTTGGCTGTGTGAGGAAGCAAAGTGCATTTACTTATACTTCCATCTTGGCCAGAAGTGCTAAACTAGTGGTTCTTAAACTTTAATATGTGTATAAATTCCTGGTATCATGTTAGAATTTAGATTCTGATTCTGCAGTTTGGAGTGGCATTCTAGATTCTGTATTTTTGACAAAGTTTCAGGTAATGTTGATGCTGATAATCCAAGGGCCAGACTGAATTGAAGAGATTTAAATTGTAATACAGTAATTAAAGTGTTGTATCTAAGGCAAAAACAGAATGCTGTGGGAGAAGAGAGATAAGCAACTGCTGGTGACAATGCTTCATATTGGCATATCGTTTATATCTGAGGCTAATTTTTCTTAGCACCAGGGCTTTCCATGCACAGGGGACAATCTAAGCATAATTTTCTGTGTGCCAGGCATTGTGCTTGTTGCTATACACAAAATCAAAAAGGGTATAACGGCATATTCATTGAAAAATTCTCCCCCAGCTATTTACTTCCCTGTCCTATAGACAAGCAATGTTTAATGTTTCTAGTGTATCCTTCGAAAATGTTATTTGCCTATATAAGTGCAATTCTGGATAACCTCTAAGATAGCTTGCCATGATCCCCAGCCACCTCATACCATGTACATGTATATCTCTCCCCCTTCAGTGTGAGCTGGACTTACAGGTTTGCTTAGGAAATAGAATGCTGCAGAAGTGGTTGGATGTCACTCTGAGGCCAGTCTATGGAAAAAAACTGCAGCTTCCATCTTGGGTGCTGTCATTTTTTTGCTCACTCTCTGGGGTCACTTAACCTGGAGGAAGTCAGCTGTGATGGTGAGGGCAACCTTGTGCAGAGTGCATATGAGAGACTGATGCTTGCCAGCAAACACCTAAGTGAGCTTTGAAGCAGATCCTCTCTCCCCCAGCTGAGACTTTGGGTGAGACCACAGCCCCCAGCTAACAGCTTGACTACAACCTTATGAGGACCTATACCAAAGGCAATCAGCTAAGCTGTGCCCAATCCTTGACCCATGGAAACAGACAATAAACATTTTAAGTCATTATGTTTTGGGGTAATGGTTTCTACAGCAATTGATAACTAATACTAAGAGAAAATATGTTTTTGTGTATTCTCCATAATTGTATACAAATAGTAGAATTTTTTTAAAAAAACTTTTTTAAAAAAGAATTGAAAGCATGATCTGAAAGAGATATTTGTCCACCATGTTTATAAAAGCATCAGTCACAATAACTAGAAAGTTGAAGCAACTCATGTGCCAATCAATGGATGAATGAATAAACAGAATGTGGTATAGACATACAATGGAATATTACTTAGCTTTAAAAAGGAATAAAATTCTGACATACAGTATAACATGGGTGAACCTTGAAGACATTTTCCTAAGTGAAGTAAAACAGTCATAAAAAGACAATTTCTATGTTAATTTAAAAAATTAGAGAAACATATTGATTAAAAATTAAACTAATTACAAATTTATTTTTTCAAATATTGATAATTTTATACAATATTAATAATTAAAGAAGTATTAATAGAATGGTGATAAAATGTTAAGCAAGACAGATGTGCTATCTTCCCATATAGAGATTACAGTATGGCTGGGTTTATGGTCTTTAAGTGTATTAAAGCATATTTATGCATTTCTTATCCATAAGTTTGAGTCTACACACACATACAACTTTTTTCTTTTTATTTATAATTCATCCTAACCCACTTATTCCTGCTATGCTAGTTTGCAAGTGCTTTAAGAAATTGTTACACTTGCCTGTAGTTCAAAATGAATTGTCTGAAAGCAAATTTGTGTAAAAATCAACATTTACAAAATCCAGTTCATTTTTATCATTTCTGTGCTACTAGAATAATTGCACAAATTTTAAACACACTAATAAATATAATTTTCTGTTTATGAAAAAATAAAAAGACAATTTCTATGTTAATTTTAAAAATTTCCACATTTTTACTGTATGATTCCACTTTTACTAAGTATGCAAAGTAATTAGATTCATAGAGACAGAAAATAAAAGGGTGGGGGTGGGGTAGTGGTAGGGGAGAATGAAGTGTTGTTATTCAATTATAGAGTTTCAGTTTTACCAAATGAAAAGAGCTCTTCTGGAGATTACATAATAATGTGATTTTTCTAGAGACTGCATAATAATGTGCATAATAAAGTTGCATAACACTGCTTAACTGTACACATAAAAATGATCAAGGTAATAAATTTTATTATGCATATTTTACCAAATTAAACATAAATAAAAATAAAATAAACATTTGCTTTACACCAATGACACTCAAAGTGTGGTCCCTGGATCAGTGACAGCATCATGATTTGGGAACTTGAAAAAAATCATTCAATACTTTATTCACATTAATTAATGGGACAAAGCGGAATCCAGGATACATTGAGCAATCTCTAGTCCTAACTAAATATAAAATTCATACAGAAGTGATTTTGTGTAACATAAATAAATTAGTATATTATAGGAATTTAAATTTATTGAACACTATTTTATGTTTATTTTATACGGTATTTATAAGGTAAATAATTAAACCTTGAAAAATTAGTGTGAGCAATTAGTAACACAACTGAAAGCAAATGCTCACTTTAAACAAATGTGAAAAGGTTATACAGATTGTTTTATGTACAAAAATTGATATTCCTAATTATACTATTTTTTTTGGCTGTTATTAGCTTCATTTTGTAAATTGAAGTAAAAACAAAAAATTTTAAGTATTCCAGGAAAATTTAGCGATAGTTCTATACAAACAACACCAAGAGAAGGAAAAATACAGGAACCTAAAGTAAATTTCAACTCCTTCACTGATTGGAATGCTATTCTGCCCACAGTGTAATATCAATTATCCTATCTCTTTTTCCTCTGTTTCTTTTGATTAGTTTATTTATTCTTTCAAATACATTTGTCTCTGCCTTCCCCCCACCACTTTCCCTTGCCCCCTCCCCCCCTCCCTCCCTCAGTCCTTCCCCTTAGGTTTTCTCCATGAGTCCTTGCTATATGTTCCTTGACTTTCCCCTTCCCTTCATTTTCTCCCACCAACCCCTCCCTCCTTCCTTCTTGTCGCTGTTGGTTTCTTTTCTTTTCAGTGTTGCCGATCTTATTTTCTTCGCATTTTTGTATTGTTGGTTAGGTTCCACTTATAGGTGAGATCATATGGTATTTGTCTTTCGCCCCCTGGCTCATTTCACTTAGCATAATGCTCTCGAGTTCCATCCATGCTGTCGCGAAAAGTGTAGTAGATCTCTTTCTTTCTGCTGCGTAGTATTCCATTGTGTATATGGACCATAGTTTTTTGACCCAATCATCTACTGATAGGCATTTAGGTTGCTTCCAACACTTGGCTATTGTAAATTGTGCTGCTATGAACATTGGGGTGCATAGGTTCTTTGGAATTGGCATTTGGGGATTCTTGGGGTATAGTCCCAGCATGGGAATCACTGGATCAAAAGGCAGTTGCATTTTCAGCTTTTTGAGGAAATTCCACACTGCTTTCCACAGTGGCTGCACCAGTCTGCATTCCCACCAACAGTGGACTAGGGTTCCCTTTTCTCCGCAGCCTCGCCAGCACCTGTTGTTTGTTGATCTGTTTTTGAGGGCCATTCTGACCGGTGTGAGGTGGTACCTCATGGTGGCTTTGATCTGCATTTCTCTGATGGCTAGTGATACCGAACAGCCTTTCAAATGTCTCTGGGCCCTCTGTATCTCTTCCTTGGAAGAGCATCTGCCCAGGTCCTTTGCCCACTTTTTGATTGGATCGTTTGTCTTCTTGGCGTGGAGTCGAGTGAGTTCTTTATATATCTTGGAGATCAGACCTCTATCTAATGTATCATTAGCAAATATATTTTCCTATTCGGTTGGCTCCCTTTTCATTTTGCTGATGTTTTCTTTAGCCGTGCAGAAGCTTCTTATTTTGAAGAGGTCCCACATGTTTATGCTTTCCTTTATGTCTCTTGCTGTAGGAGACATACCGGTGAAAAAATTGCTGATTGGGATATCTGCGAGTTTCCTGTCAATGATCTGCTCTAGGATTTCTAAGGTGTTGCGACTTATATTTAAGTCTTTTATCCATCTTGAGTTTATTTTTGTATATGGTGTCATCTGATGATCCAATTTCAACTTTTTGCATGTAGCCCTCCAGCTCTCCAACACCATTCGTTGAAGAGGCTATCATTCCTCCATTTTATGCTTCTACCCCCTTTGTCAAATATTAGTTGCCTATATAGACCTGGGCTTATTTCTGGGCTTTCTATTCTGTTCCACTGTCTATGGGTCTGTTCTTGTGCCAGTACCAGATTGTTTTGAGTATAGTGGCTTCGTAGTAGAGTTTGATGTCCGGTATTGTGATCTCTCCTACTTTGTTGTTCTTTCTCAAAATTGCTGCGGCATTCGGGGTCATTTATGGTTCCATATAAATTTTTGAAATGTCTGTTCTATTTCTGAGAAATATGTCATTGGTATCTTAACAGGGATTGTGTTGAATCTATAAATTACTTTGGGAAGTATGGACATTTTGATGATATTAATTCTTTCAATCCATGAGCACGGTATATGCTTCCATTTATTTGTGTCTTCCTTAATTTCTTTCTTCAATGTAGTATAGTTTTCTGCATACAGGTCTTTTACCTTCTTGGTTACATTTATTCCTAGGTACTTTATTTTTCTTGTTGCTATATCGAATGTTTTTTTTTTTTTTTCTGATTTCTTCTTCTTCTATTGCATTGCTGGTGTACAAAAACGCCTTTGATTTCTGAATGTTGACTTTGTATCCTGCTGTTTTGCCAAAATCACTTATTAGGTTGAGGAGTTCTTGGGTGGAGTCTACAGGGTTTTCTATGTACACTATCATGTCATCTGCAAACAATGATACCTTTACTTCCTCCTTTCCTATTTGGATGCATTTTATTTCTTTTTCTTGTCTGACCGCTGTGGCTAGGACTTCCAATACCATGTTGAAAAGAAGTGGTGAAAGCAGACATCCTTGTCGTATTCCCTATCTTAGTGGGAAAGCTTTTAGTTTTTGCCCGTTGAGTATGATGTTGGTTGTAGGTTTTTCATATATGGCCTTTATTACACTGAGGAATGCCCCATTTATTCCCATTTTGCTGAGTGTTTTGATCATAAATGAGTGTTGTATCTTATCGAATGCTTTTTCTGCATCATTCAAGATGATCATGTGGTTTTTGTCTTTTCTTTATTTATGTGATGTATCACGTTTATTGACTTGCGTATATTGAACCATCCCTGCATGCCTGGGATGAATCCCGCTTGATTATGGTGCATAATCTTTTGAATATATTGCTGGATGTGGTTTGCCAATATTTTGTTGAGGATTTTAGCATCTATGTTCATCAGCGAAATTGGCCTGTAGTTTTCTTTCTTTGTAGGGTCTTTATGTGGTTTTGGGATTAGGGTGATACTGGCCTCATAAAAAGAGTCTGGGAGTCTTCCCACCTCTTGGAATTTTTGGAATAGTCTGAGAAGGACAGGGGTTAGCCTTAAATATTTTGGAAAATTCTGTGAAACCGTCTGGCCCTGGGCTTTTGTGTGCTGAGAGTTTCTTGATTACTGCTTCAATTTCCGCAGTTGTTATGGGTCTGTTCAGGATTTCTGTTTCATTCTTCGTCAGTGTTGGTAGATTATACTTTTCTAGAAATGTGTCCATTTCATCGAGGTTTTCAAATTTCTTGGCGTATAATTGTTCATAGTAGTCTCTTACAATCCTTTGTATTTCTGTGGCATCAGTTGTTATTTCTCCCCTTTCATTTCTGATATTATTTATTTGGGTCCTCTCTCTTTTTTTCTTGATGAGTCTGCTGAAAGGCTTGTTGATTTTATTTATCTTTTCAAAGAACCAGATCCTGGATTGGTTGATCCTTTGAATTGTTCTTTTCATCTCTATGTCATTCAGTTCTGCTCTGATCTTGACTATTTCCTTCCTTCTACTTGCTCTGGGATTTATTTGTTGTTGTCTCTCCAGTTCTTGAAGTTGTAATGTTAGGTCTTTTATTTGAAATGTTTCTATCTTTTTTAGGTAAGCCTGTATTGCTATGAACTTCCCTCTCAGGACCGCCTTTGCTGTGTCCCATAGGTTTTGGGCTGTTTTCTGTTCATTTTCATTTGTTCCCAGAAATTTTTTGATTTCTTCTCTTATCTCATTATTGACCCATTCATTGTTTGATAGTCTACTGTTGAATCTCCATGAGTTTGCAAGTTTTTGAAGTTTCTCTTTGAGGTTGATTTCCAGTTTCAAGCCATTGTAGTCTGAGAAAAAGTTTGGTATTATTTCAATTTTCCTGAATTTGCTGAGGCTTGCTTTGTGTCCTAGCATGTGGTGTAGCATGGGGTCATTTTATCTTTGAAAAACTTCTATGAGCTTTAGAAAAGAATGTGTTTTTTTCTTCTTTGGGATGTAAGGTTATATATATGTCAGTTAAGTCTATTTGATTCAGTGAGTCATTCAGCTCCACAATATCCTTGTTGATGTTTTGTTTGGAAGATCTGTCCATTTTTGACAGTGGGGTGTTGAAATCCTCTACTATCAGTGTGTTGCTGTCTATATCTTCTTTGAAGTCATCCAAGATTTTCCTTATATATTTGGGTACTCCTATGTTGGGTGCATATGAGTTTATAATGTTTATGTCTTCTTGATAGATTCTTCCTTTAAGTATTATAAAGTGCCCTTCTGGATCTCTTTATGGCCTTTGTTTTGATGTCTATTTTGTCTGATATAAGTATTGTAACACCTGCGCTTTTCTCTTGCCCATTTGCTTGGAATATTTTTTTTCCATCCCTTTACTTCCAATCTGTGTAGGTCTTTTGCTCTGAGGTGGGTCTCTTGTAGGCAGCATATGTGTGGGTCATGTTTTCGTATTCATTCAGCTACCCTATGTCTTTTGATTGGGACATTTAATCCATTTACATTGAGATTATTACTGATAGGAATGTATTCATTTTTTCTCTTTGTTCTTGTGTTTTTCTCTTTCTCACTCTTTTCCTTCATCTTCTTAAACCAGTCCCTGTAGCATATCTTGGAGTGCAGGTTTGGTAGAGATGTATTCTTTTAGCCTTCTTTTGTCTGATAAATTCCTTATTTCCCCTTCTATTTTAATTGAGAGCCTTGCTGGGTAGTGCATCCTTGGTTGTAGGCTCTTGCTGACTTGGAATATTTGTTGCCATTCCCTTCCTGCTTGTAGTGTTCCAGTTGAGAAGTCAGCTCCTAGCCGTATCAAGGCTCTCTTGTATGTTACTTTCTCCTCCTCCTTTGCTGCCTTGAAGATTCTCTCTTTGTCTTGATAGTTGCCATTTTAATGATGATGTGTCTTGGAGTACGCCTCTTTGGGTCCCTCTTGAGTGAGACCCTCTGTACCTCCTGGATCCATGAGACCTTTTCTCTCCTCAAATTGAGGAAATTTTCCATCATTACTTTTTCATACAGGTTCTCTATCTCTTGCTCCTCCTCTTTTCCTTCTGGTATCCTTATGATGCAGATATTATTGTGTTTCGGGTTGTCCTGCATTTCCCTAAATCCTTTTTCATTCTTTTTCAGTCTTTGTTCTATTTCTTGTTCTTTCTGGGAGCTTTTTTCTACCTTATCCTCCATCTTAGTGATTCGATCCTTGGCTTCATCCAGCCTGCTTTGGATTCCTTCTACTGTGTTCTTCAATTCAGAAATGGTATTCTTCATATCCTCTTGTGTCTTCCTGATAGTTTCTATGTCCTTTTCCAGGTTGATATAGTTTGCTGTAAGATTCTGATAGTTTCTCTGCAGTTTCTCATAGTTCTCTTTGAGCTGCTGTGCTCATTGAGCTTTCTTAGAGCCATTGTTTTGAATTCAATATCTGATAGTTCCCTTGCCTCTATTTCATTTAGCCCTCTCTGTGGTGATTCCCTCTTTCCACTCATTTTGGGAAACTTATTTTTCTTCCCATTTTTGTGAGACTCTAGTCAGTAATTAATTAATTAATTAATTAATTAGTTTTGCTTCTGCTTAAATTGATCCATCTAGATATCCTTGACTTTGTGGATTAAACTTCTATGGTAGTAGGTGTGTCTTTTTATTTATTTATTTATTTATTTATTTATTTATTTATTGTTTCTTTACTTTTCTTTCTTGGTCTGCCTCTGATGATGTCAATAGTTGATCCTGTCTGACCTTTGGTCTCTTGTTTGTGCCTTCTAGGAACCTACTTTCTTTGTCTGACTCCTGCTTTGGGCATCTCAGTGACCCCTTGGGTCAGGGATCCACTATTTCTGTAGTTTGCTCTGCACTCTCATACCGGTTCTGTGAGGTCGCTCCCCCCGGCCCAGGACCAGCAGACTCATCTGATCTCGTGCACTCACCTGTTGCCTTCACCCAGCGGGCACCCTGGCACTGGTCAGTTTAGGGTCTTCTATTGTGTGCTTTCCCTGCTTTTGGCTCTTTGGGGGCATGGCCTGCCCATGCAAAATGGAGACTACGGAAATGGGAAGAAGTCAGCTCTGGAACTCTCTGGTTAATCCTGTCTCCAGTCTCTCCTCAAGGATCTCTGGGCAGGTCTGTGTCCGCTTTGGCCAGGGATCCATTATTTCTGTGGATTGCTCTGCACTCTCAGGCCGGTTCTTTGAGCGTGCTCACCGCAGGACCAGCAGTCTCCCATGACCTCGCTCTCGCTTGGTGCGGGGCATAGCCCCGGCACTGGTCAGTTTAGGGTCTTCTATTGTGTGCTTTCCCCACTTTAGGCTCTTTGGGGGCCTGGCCTGCCCACCCAAAATGGAGACTAGGGAAATGGGAAGAAGTCAGCTCCTGGACTCTCTGGTTGATCCTGTCTCCAGTCTCTCCCGAAGGGTCTCTGGGGAGCTCTGTGACCCCTTTGGCTAGGGATCCACTATTTCTGCAGACCCTAATTGCAAGACTTTTGGCTCCCACGCTGCTTCTGCCTCTTTGGGGGCAGGGCCTTCCTGTGCAAATGGGGACTATGGAATGGGGAGGGACTCTGCTCCGGGGATCTCAGATAATCCCCCAGTTTTTCCCCCAACCCCTCCGTCTCCATTCTCTCCTCAAGGGTCCCTGTGCAGCTGTGTGTCCCCTTTGGCCAGGGATCCTCTATTTCTTACAGCCAGTCTGTACTCAATCCACACACCCACAAGCTGTGTGCGGAGCGCACAAAAGGCAGGTTAATTGATTCCCTTATGTCTGGGCGAGGTAGGAGCTGCAGAGTGGCAAGTGGGTTATCACCGGGGCTCTGCTGGCCACCGTCTCTGTCCTCTTCACAAAGCTTTCCTTGCCAATCTTTCCTCAGGCACCAGCCCACTCTCTTGCCACCTCTTCCCAGAGATCAAGGAAGGCGGCTGCCACTGCAAATTTTTGCATTAGCCCTTTAAATATCTCTTTGCATCTCCAGCCACCTGTCTCTGGCAGAGAGCACCTCTAAACTTTTCAGGGTTGTGTTTTGTCTGTGTGTTTTCATAAAATCAGGTGCTGTAGTCTAGGGGGCCCCTGTTTATGGTTCAGACCCTGTTCTTCTCTGGGGGATATAACTGGCTGTTTCAATGTCCCTCTGGTGCTGGTGCCCGTGGGCGCCCAGCCCACCCTCTTGAGCCTCCACCACACTTCTCACCCATTGGGACGTGTAAGAGTTGAATCCACTGTCTGTCTGCAGCTCCAAGGCTCTTCTCCCTCTATTGTTCCATTGTTTTCCAGGTGATTTCTCCACTATTTAGTCGAAATTCCAGTTTGGTCTTGGGAGGAGGTCAGCGTGACTCCCATTCACTCCTCCACTATCTTTTTCTCCTCTTGATATTCCCAATTATACTATTTAAAACAAAAACAAAAAGAGACATAATAGGCATATTGCATTGTTTAAATTATACAGCATAATGATTTGATATATTTATATATTGCAAAATGATTACCACAATAAATTTACTTAATATCCATCACCTTACAGTTGCAATTTTTTTTCTTGTAATGAGGACTTTTAAGATTTACTCTTTAGGAGCTTTGAAATATACAATACAGCATCATTATACATGGGCAATCTTTAGAGACACTGACCGTGGTGCTGAATCTGAATCTGGATGTCCTCAGGTGTTCTCAGCAGTACCTCTTTAGTTTCTGGGGTCAGGGGCATGGGGTGACAAAGATCAGAGTGAGACATTTGAAACATTCAGAGCACCATCTAAGTATCAAGAGAAATGGAAATATTTGAATATTTTAATAACTTGCTTGAATATACTGCTTTGAACTGATGAAGATTAGCTGTAGCTGTATTTTATTTGGTTTTGAAAAGTTCATGATCACATGTGTCTGCTAAATGACTTTAATTAGTTTTAGCTAATTTACAATGAACCATTACACAAATAATTGCACTGAAAGTATGGAAATGTAATAAAATGTAATGAATGACTGGACTTGAATTAGATCAAATTTCTGGAAAACTGGAAGTGTTAATACAATAGTACAAACTAAATTGTAGAATCTCAGAATAAAATCAGAATGATTAAGGAGTGGTTCAAGATAAACATGTAATCTTACAAGATAATAATAGTTCACTGGTTCGCACACTGTACTCTAAACTGTGTTAAATGATCCAGAAAAAGGGATAATTAATGCTTAATTCCTTTTTGGAAGAGGCTAATTTTCTTTTTTTAAAAACTGCCTATATAAAATCTAAGAAAATAATAATTGGCAATAGCTGGTTTTGATCATGAAGGTTTTGAACATTCTGGTAGATACTATTTCAATAAACATTTCAGTATAGTATATGTTTTATCTTTCCAGTCACGGTTGATGATTACTATTAATTTTACATTGATATACAAAGCTTACCTTCCATATGACTTTTTGTAAGGGGAACTCTGCTGTGTCTAATAAAAATTATGAATTTTCTCAGGTTGGAGGAATATTAGGTTTTTTATTTTATGGCTTTAGTGAACTCTTTACCAAGTTAGTAATTAAAATAACCAAAACTATTACTTGAGGTTATTTTTTTAATACTTGAATCACCTGAGATTCAATTAGTGACAAGATAACCCAGCATTTAAAAATATTTTATAATATATTTCTACAAACTAGACACTCTTTTACACAATCAGACTACAGCTATTAGAATAAGGAAGTTAACAGTGATACTCATGCAATCATCTAATAAGCAGATCTCGCTCAAGTTTTTCCAGTTGTCCCAATAATGGCCTTTATAGTAAATGTATCCAACTTATGGTCACATGTTGCATTTATTTGTTATGTTTCTTTAGATTTTTCTAGTAATATTGTAGAACGCTCCTTAATTGGGGTTTGTTTTATTCTTCTTCTTGATTAGATTAAGGTATTCACTTCTGCCAGGAATGTTCCAGAAATGATGCTTTGTATTTATTGTGTCTTTTCAGGTAATACACAATTTGTTAACCTTTATCACTTGAGTACTGTTTGTCATGTTTCTCCACTGTTAATTACCCTTTCTTTCCTATATATTAATAAGTATTTTATTGGGAAGTATTTGAAACCATGTAAATATCACATTACTCAGCATACATATTTACTCACTAATCAAAATATTTATTAATGTTTCTTGGCTGAATTAATTATATCAAGAAAAATGTCCTAATGGTGATTTTCTGAATGAATTATTCCTTATATATTTAGACAGTGACATTCTACTATAAGTGACATTTTTCCTACTCTCAATTAATTAATTAATGTCAGTATGGACTCAGATTTCTATTTTTAGTGCTAAAATTAGTAACTATTGTTATTGACTTAACTATATGTTTAGCTTTAAAATAAATTTTTAAATAATAATTTACCTACAATAAAATGAAACTATTTTAAGAGTATTATTCTTAGTTTTGACTATATATACACACACACATATGTATATGTACCTATATATTTGTACATATGTACATACATATATACATAAATATATGTGCATATATATATATATATCTTTGTAACTATCAAACCAATAAAAATATAGAACATTTCTTTTGCCTTAAAATGTTTCTGCCCAGAGAAATAAAGTCAACCTCTCCAGTCATATCACATTGGTACCAGGCAACTTCTTTTGTTTTGAGCCACTAAAGTGCAGTTTTGCCTATTACGGAATTTCATATAAATGGAAGAGTATGTAGTAATACATACTCTTTTGTTTCTGGATTATTTTGGCAATTATAATGTTTTTTATATTTATCTATACATTGAGTGTGTCAGTAGTTTGCTTTTACTGGTGTAAATTTTCCCATTTATATACCAAAATACCAAAATGTACTTATCCACTTACTGATTGATAGACCTTCTGGTTGTCTTTAAATTGGGAATAAAGCTTCTATGAACATTCACATAGAAGTCATTTTGTGGATTGGATACATGATTTTTTCCCCTTAGGCAAATACATATAGTAGGATTGCTGAGTCTTATGATTAGTATATATTTAACTTTATAATAAACTGCCTAACACTTTTTCAAAGTGGCCATGCCACTTAATATTTCTACCAACAACTTTGATAGTCCTAGATATTCCACATTCTCATCAGTAACTGATATTTTCAGTCTTCTTAATTTTCACTCCTCTATTTGGTGTGCAGTAGTGGTATCTCATCTTAATCTACATTTCCTTGATGAGGGAGGCATTTTTCTATGTTTATTAGCTAATCATCACTTCCTTTCATGAAGTGTCCACTTAAATATTTTGTTCATTTGTTATTATGCTGTTCATACTTTTCTTATTGAGTTGTAAGAATTCTCCTTATATGTAGAATACAATTCCTTCCTTAGGTATCTGTATTGCAAGTATTTTCTCCCACTTTATCACTTGTCTTTTAAATTTCTCGAAGATGTATTTGGAAGAGCAAAAGTTTTTGAATTTATTGATATTTAATTTTCTTAAAAATATTTGTTCCTTTTTTGTGTGTTTACTGAAAAATCTTTACATATTCAACACAGCCTCAGTGGGACTCCTATGCAGATTTCTGGAGATTTTTTTCTATATTCTCTACTCTGGGGTGCTCTGCTCTATAAATTCCTGCTGTTTCAACCTTTATTAACTCCAGACTCTCTCTCTTCTATATATTTTTGTTTGTTTAAATTTCTGAATATTCTGACAAGGTGACTCCAAAACTTCTGAACACTCTACTATATTCATTGTGAGACTGCAAAATTTTTTACTGTGATAACTTCAAGATGGCAGAAGAGTGAGTAGAAGTCACATTGACCTCCTCCCAGGACCAATCTGGAACTGCAACTAAATTGTAGAGAAATCACCTAAAAAACCACTTAACAATACCAAGAGAGGAGCCTCAAAATCTTGGACAGAGGAATTGGCTTTAGCACAATGCAACTGATAAAGAGTGTGGTAGAGGCTCAAGAAGGTAGACTAGGTACCCATGGGCAGCAGCACCAGAGGGATATTGAAATGGCCAGTTGGATCCTCCTGAGAAGAGCAGCATCTAAACCATAAGTGGTGATCTCCAGCCTACAGCACCAGAGCCCAAAAAAGCACACAGATAACAGCCAGCTGTGAAAAGCAGCAGGGTGCTCCCTGACAGAGACAGGTGGCTGGAGACACAAAGAGCCGTTTAAGGGGCCAACACAAAAATTTGTATGGCAGCCATTTACCCTGGTCTCTGGCAAAAGTTGGGGCAGAGTAGGTTGGAGCTGCCTGAGGAGAGACTGGGGAGGAAGGCTTTGGGAAGAGAACTGAGAAAGTAGACAGTCAGGTCCTGGTGCTGACTCACCCCCCCATTCTGCATCTGCCATCTTATCCAGGCAGAACACTTCCCTGAGCAGCATCAATGTGAAAGGACCTAATAGTCCACCCCCAGGAGGCTTGGCCCAGGTCCAGGTGGTGGGCAAGC